>NC_087480.1:52591054-53794387 GCF_036417665.1 Passer domesticus
CAAGTTCCACAGAAAATTGCTTCTGTGTTTTGATGATGTAATTTACAAAAAAATCCCAAAACCAAAAACTAAAGGAGAGGGAAACACAAAATAATTTGATTTAGGCAAAAATTGATACTCTATTTCTGCCCTCCCGAGATGGGCATGTATGTTATTGTTTAAGTCATCCAAAACCAGTGAAGCCTCCAGACTGCATCTAGAGCCCCTCTCAGCTGTAGCAAGACCAGCTCCTGAGATTGCAAGGAAAGGAAATGAAATGTGAGGCTGGGATCATTACTTTGAAACTATAAGCTCGTGCCACTGAGCCAAAGCCTTTTATATCGACATGGGTGTGTGTCACCCAGCAGCAGACATCATTCTCCATCTCTGCCTGCTCAGTTCTCCTCCTCCCAGGACAGCTGGCAGCACGGTCATCCGCAATGCTCTGCAAAGTCTAGCTATGGAAAGCTCCCAACACCTTGCCCAGCATGTTAAGTTATAGGACTGAGCTACTTCCATCACGTTTGGAAGCTGCTGGCAAGCAAAAAGTGTAGAGGAGTAAATAGCAAAAACCTTAAGTTCCCTTCCATAGTACAGAGAGCCCAGAGGGAGGTGTTATTCCTCAAAGCCTCCAATGTTTAAAACTCACTGAATTTGTACCTCTGCTGTCACAGAAGATACTTCTACTCTGTGTCTCCAGTCACCAGCTTAGGCAGCAACTCTGAGGGAGGGAGACAGCCTTGCCTGGCAGTGAGTCCCAGACTGAGAACGTCAGGGGCAGGGCCCCGAACAACAACTACTGTCCACGCAGCCCACAGGCCATGCCTGTCCTTTCTTTGTTTTATGTGAAAGGAGATGTCAAAATCAACCCTGATGATTACTCTGTATTATGTGAGCACTCTACCTTAGCATGTATTGCACAACCCCTTGGTCCATTTGGTTACAGCTTGTAGGGAAACTGAGACATCAACCCATGCTGTACCTTCTTCTAGTGAATCCAGGAAGACAAAAGACTGCCAAGAACTTCCAGAATGCCCTGCCTATTTGCTTTCCTTGGAAGTACATTTTTACTCAGCACTCCTTATTAGGTAAGAAAGGAAGGACAGGTTGCTCTGCAGAAGGACAGAAAGGGCTGCTCCTTTAAGGCCTCTCCTGGATGCCCTTTCCCATTGAGATGACTATCCTCAACTCCCTCCTCATCTCCCTCCCTGTGATTTAAGAGTTCCTCTCCTGGCCCTGACAGTAAGGTATTTCTGTCCCACAGATTATAACTCACTCTGGGCTATTATTCAACTCCCAAGCCCTGGCCCTGCTGCATTTAGTCCAAACATAATATCCTTCATGCATATATTATCTGTCTCCCTATTATCTGGAATCATTTCGGAATTAAATTTCAGTCCCGCAATATTGGCTTGAAGAGCGGCTCGCTTTATGGGCTAGTCAAAGGTTAGAATACCAATCAAAATAACACTGCCGATGCAGAGAGACATTTTAATATTCCAAAACCCGGTAATTGTAAAAGGACATAATATTTTTTCCCTGATTACCCCAAAGGCAACACATGTTAACAAGGCGAGGGAGAGAGTGAAAGAAATTTCAGAGTTCAGACAGCTGCACGACAGATTTAAAGGAGAAGTCGTGGATGGCTGCTGTGCTCCAGCCCTGGAGCAGGAGGGCTCCTCTGACCGTGCCAGAGGTGCTGCATTCCCTGGGATGCTTCCCTTCCAATCCCAGCCTTGTGTTGTTCATGCTGTGTGTGCTCCCCAAGCCAGGAGCTCTCGAGAGTGCTCTCACTGCAAGGGAACAGAGTGGCCAGAGCTGTGCGAGACGGACGGGCAAAGCTCATCGTGGTAGAAGAAACAGCCACGATCGGCTGGCTGACCTGCACAAGCCACAGCGCTGCCTCAAATTCCTGTCTGAAGCACAGCTGATGTTTTTAGGAAAAAAGCCTTCCCTCCTGAGCTGGATTATCCACCACAGCCCTCGGTAAGTTGTTCCAGCAGTTAATTACCCCACACTGTAAAGATCTGCACCTGAATTACCTTGCTTTGGCTTCCAGGAACTGGAACTGCTTAGGCTTTTGTCTGCTTCTGTGAAGAAACCTCTTGTCACATCTTGGCTCTCCCTTTAGATATTTGGCAACTACAGCCCTTACCCTTCTCTGGTACCCTAAAAGGCTCCCAGGGTTGTTACTGCATGGCGAGTGCTCCTCAGGTCTTGCAGTTCTCATCCAGTCTTCAAGTTTTTAGTATTCTTTCTGATGCAGATGGGATCCAACATCCCATACTGGTCAAACCAGACCCAAAGAAAGCAATGATCCAGACCCTCTGCTCCTCCTCACCATTGCCTGTTTATAAATCCAACAGCAGCCACCTTCTACATGCAGTATCTGCACGTTATCAAAAATGATTTCTATGTTTTCTTTCAGGGAATTGACAAAAGTGTTAAATACAAGAGGTCTGAGAAATAGATCCCTGTGGGACTCCACTAGGAAGACATGCACTCCATGATGATTATCCATTTACAATTAAATGCTAGGAGCTGTCAGTTTGCTCTTTCTTAATCAATGTAATGTGTGCCATGTTGATTTTGTATCACTCTTGTTTCTTAATCAAAATGTCATAAGGTACCAAGTCAAATGCCTTCTAGAAGTATATTACATTGACATGGTTACCTTTATCAACCAAACATGTATTCTCATAAAAAAAATATCAAGTTAGTTTGAAAAAGATCTAGTTTCCATAAATCCACATTGATTGGCATTATATTACCCTCTTTTCATTCTTTATTAATCAACTATGATATCTGGCTTTTCATTACTTTGCCCAGAATTAATGTCAAGATGATAGGGCTATAATTACTTCATCGGTCATCCCATTTGCCCTTCTAAATTACTGGTACAACATTAGCTTTCTTCCAGTCCTCTAGAACTTCCCCCATGTTCAAAGACTTATTAATAGTCCAGGGCATCTCAGCCAGCTCTTTAAAACTCCTGTAAACCAGCTATGCAAAATGCCAACCAATTCACCACTTGACTTTTATCAGAAAATTGTGTTGTAACAGCAAACCTCTTGCTCAGCAATATGGCAACCTCTGCCTTTCTGTGAATACAGAGCAAAGTATTTATTAAACACAGTCATTTTGCTGTTATAAGAAATTCCTTCCATTTCCTTCCAACTATGAACCAGCACCATTCCACAGACACCTTCCTTTCCTCACCTCTTTGAAAGAGATACCCTTACTTCCCTAGCCCTGGAGTCACATTTCTTTGTGCTTCCTTTCACAATCTCTCCCATTTCTGCCCTCTGAAACTTTCCAAAGCCAAGAGCTTCATCGATGGGGTGAGAAACCAAGCAAGCCCAGGTCCCACTGAAGGAAGGTTTGACAGGGTCACAGAACAGGCACCATGCTACAAACCAGCAAAGCCCAGGGCACAGTTCTTTGCAGTTAGGAGGCAACATTTATTCATGTGCTTGATGCTCTGGTCATGAAGCATTTTGCCTGAGGAGTCCTCCTCTGGCATTTCTAACCTTACCAGGCATTTTATATTCCCTGCAGCCAGTAACTCAATAAACAGGAAATTGATAACAATCGTTCTAAGTCTTCAAGAAGTTAGACCTCACAAAAACAACTTCCAAATATATGAGTTAACACATAAATCATTCCTCACCCATTCCAATGATCTTCATCTAAAGCACTCAAGACACTTTAGCACCAAGTGCCTGAGAAGTACTCAAAGCCCCGCCTCCCACCCCAAAGGCAGAAGGAATTGTTAATTCAGAGGAGAGACAGAAAGCTGTTAGCAAATCTTTGTTTGTTTAAGATGTGTTTATTTCTAGTAGCCAAATATTAACAAAAACATCCTATTACATGCTTCCTCTGGCAGATTTCACAATGCAAGTAGGTGACCTTAAAACATTTGTAGGTGTGTATTAACAGTTCACTTCCAAACAGGAATATCTACAGATCAGTAAAGGCCGACCCTGGAAAGGCCAGCTCTGTGCACAGCCACAGCACCCCAGCATGGTCACCTGTGCCCCACAAGACTCTATCAAGCCTGTTTCATCATGCCCAGAGAGGGAAAGTTACATTCCTCCACACACATCATTTAAATCTTGCCTTTCATAAAAACTCCCCTGAATTTCAGGAGGTCGTCAAACTAAGACCATTTTCTCTCACTCCTAAAGCAGCCACTCTTACTGCATCTAAAGACATTCTGCACCCTCTGAACAGAAATCAAAGATGCCAGGATAGCTGTGAAGAGAAAGGGACAGCTCTATGGTGGGTATGATGATTGTCTTCTTTTTAAAAAATGAATTATAATTTGAGAAACAAGGAATAAAACAAACCCTTAGTGGATACATTTTAACTGTAAAACATCCAGAGAATAAATGGAAGACCAGGAAGAATAGTGCACACATGTTAAGAATTCCACAAGCCAGTTCTAGAGTCACAGAGCCCACAAGTGCCTCTGTGCAAGCCCTCTAAGGAGGGCTTGCCCCCCCAAGTTTTGCTGTGTTGGAAAAGACAATTGAGCAAGAATATGACTGAGGTCTCAAATCAAGAGTAACACCATGAAGAAGAACTAGAAACACATGTTCTTTCACACAATGCAAGACCTAGGTCAAAGAAAATAATCTGACAAGAGGTTTAAAAGAAACAAAGGGATCTGCATCCTCACACAATATATGAGTAAACAGAGTATAATTGATGCATAATTAAATAGCAAAAGTCATTGCCGCAGGATGCTGTAGAAACTGAAAGCATAAGCAGATTCAGAAAAGGGTGTACAAGTTTCTGGTAGACAGACTTTGCTAGATGCAGTGGTCCAGGGACAGCTCTCAGTTCTTGAGGAGACAATTGCTGGGAATCAGAGGAAGCTGACTCGAGCCATGCTCTCCCTGTTACACCTGCAAGCATCAGCTGCTGGCCTCTGGCATAAAGGTAATCTGGGTTACATATTTGGTCTGGCCATTTTGATACCTTTATCATCTTTCTAACATCCTTCTTGCACAAGCTCACTGTAAGAAAATCTATCTTCACCTCTCTTCTTCCACCTCCTCCCTCCTGTAAACCACTCTCCCTTCAGTGATATGCTCCCACCCCAATGGTGCTGACAACTCCTACTGCCTGCTGGGTTTCCCATTCCCAGGCTCTTGGACACCCTGTGATTGCAGGCACTGTGTCCTCAGTCTAACACAGCACTGGTTCCAGCCCCAGGGGTGAGGATTCATCAGGGACCAACCATGCTAACTCTAGTGGGACCTGGAAAACAAACCACTTTCAGAGGCTCCTGAAAGAGCAGAGGCAGCACAAATGAGAGCTGATCCTTGTGTTAGAATAAGCAGTAATGGGTTTACCCAGGCTACGGGAGGATACTCTTGGGGCAGCAGCTTGGTTGTAGCTTGCTAGATGCAGCAGCTTTCCTTTTTGCATAAATCTTGACCCATGGCCTCCTGCTTTTTGCACATTACTCCACTGGTGCCCCTCTCTGCTGACATGAAGCCCTCTCTGTTATTTCCACCCCGAGCATCCAGCTCCAGTGATGTAGCTCAGGTTCTGCACCTCAGTCCTAACCCATGGCCTCTGCAGATCAACATGACAGGTCCCTAAGGAGAACTGACAGAAGGGATGGTGGCTCTCTATTGAGATGGTTTAGGGGGATATCTGAAATGTTGCAGCATTCAAAGAAAGCCTCCTCTGCTTTCTGCTCCCCTCCCACAAGGCTGAGCTAATCGAAGTGAAGAACATGATAAACTCTCTGCCCCGAGTCAGCTCTACAGTGACAGTTCACTAGAGATACGAGATCGCTCAGTGACATTAAAAATGTCAGCAAACACCGACCAGGCTTGACAGAAGGGATGCATTTGCAGGCTGGGGGGGCACAGGGCAAGGTAAAACTTCAGCAAACATGGTCAAGTGCACAGGCAGCTTTTCCCCCCTGCCACCATCTTCTCCACAGAAGGCTTTTTTACAGATCCCAAGACACTGTGGCCACCACTGCAGCAGTCAGATGTGGAGCTCACCACCACCTGAACGGCCAGATCAATCCAACAAGTTTTGCTTGAGGCAAAGTAATCATGACAGCTACTGGGGGCAATTTCTGTCTCCAGCTTGCCCAAGAGGCAGGTGTTGGAAATTGTGAAAGCTGCCTGCAGGCACAAAGTTCTCACTTCAACTGCTCCCACAGCACAGCGGTGAAAAGGGACGTTTATTGGCAAATGAACTCTGAGAAAGACTCTCTCTCCACTGCAGGAAGAATATCTGCTGAGCTCTGGAGCATCCCATGCTCTGACAGAGGAAGTCCAGACAAGGACTGTTTTTTTAAAATATATGAAACAAAGAGGACCTGAAGCTGTGTGTGCCTTGGCAGAGGAATCTGGAATGTATTTTGTTGCTACTGCAATTCACATAGCTACACAAACTTGTCTGTGTATAATCCTGCTTCAGCATTGTCTGGTAGTTGAAGCAGGAGCTCCCTAATTCAGACAGGTCCTCTTGTTACCACTGCTCATAAGCAAACACTCAAAGAAGATACAGCAGGTGCAGGTGGGGCCATCCTTCAGGAAACTGCTCTCTGTCATATGTCTCTGTTTTCTTGAGATCTGAAACATTCAAGTCTCTGCATTATCCATGACCTAGAAATCATCGGTTTCACACTGCAAGCCCCACCCACCTTCCAACACCTTCACTTACTTCCTGGATCAGGTCAGAGGCAGATTCAGCCTAGGAGGTATTTCTAAGTCAGCAATGTGCCAGAGGGAGGGGAAAAAGGGCCACCTGAGCTATGCAGGGACGAATGGAGGGGCTAGTTACCTGTCCACTCTCATCTGCCTCACACTAGGAGCTCATTCAATAGACACTGAGTCTCCACTGGCTCCATCTGCTTCAACAGAATTAGTTATCTAGGCAGGAAATTCTCTCTTGTGAAAACACACAGGCAGCTGCCCCACAAGCACCTGAAAGCACTTGCATGGCATAGAAAGATCACCACCCCAGGGTAAGAGCAAGTCCAGGAGAAACAGCTCTTAGCCACAAGACAGGAGAGGCCCCTGCTGCTCTCTGCAACATGGGTCACTTCCCAGAGGGACACCAGGTCTGTTCAGAGGATGTCAAGTATTACAGTGTCAGAAAAACTTCATTGTTTTTAAGGGACTAGAGGGGCTGGAAGAAGATCAACATTTCTCTCTCACATCCCCTTTCCTGAACAATCTGAAGGAGGTTGAAGCTTTACTTTCCAAGTAACACATCTGCAGAGGAGGACAACCCAACCCACATGCCCTCATCCTACATGCTCAGCATGTGACCCTTTCAGGGAGCTGGATAGGGGAATATTTCACTGTAACAACTTCCCTCCTGCTCCTGCCTTTAGCTCTGTGCTTGGGACTTCATGGATGCTTAGCAGTCCTCAGCTTAGTATCACAGTATTTGCTGACATGCAATACATGAATGCTCACCTTGAAGAAGAGACACTTGTCTGGACATCTACATAGTGAGGAATCCCAGCTCCTAACACATTGAATCCAGAAGCCTTGAACTATGGGAAAGTGCCCTAAGTCATTCCTCCTGAGGCCCAGAGGAGGAGCATGGCTGGATCAACCTACTTCTTAGCAAACATCACAGTACACAGGGATTTTTTTTTTGAGTATTATTATTCTGCAGCCATCAACCTGCTGGTTATATAGCTGCTATCCATTCACCGGAAGTTTAGTGAACTTCAAATGGCGATCATTAATGGTCACTGAACTGCAGAATGCCCCAATGTGCTTTCAGATTTCATTTACCAAGGACCAGCAATCAGCCAAAAGATTTGCTCTGACAGCAGGGAAATACAAGACCCTTTGACAAGTTCAGCCAGGAATGTGCTGCCAGCATCCCTTGTTAAGTTCATGTTCTACCCTATTTGACGGAACAGATCATGCAAATTGTCCTTCTGCGGCCGCTCAGCCTGTCACTCACGCTTCCATTTAAAACAATAAATAAATAAAAGAACAAAAGAAAAGCCTGCAAGAACAACGAGCTGTTTATAAGAAAATCTGCTTACTGAGACCCTTAATTACCAGGAAAAGGCACAGAAACCCAAATAAAGCACTAAATTGGATGGGGGAAGGGAATCTTACTCAACTAAAGGTTTAACCAGGAGGGCCACCCCAATTTCTCTTGTACACAGACCGCAGCCTCCTCTGTCACCCTGCTCCTGCTTGTAATCACACTTGTTCTTTTCTTCCCACTTATGGCATCACCATGTTTTTCTGTGCAGATGAAGCAGCTGCACCAGGAGTCCTTGTGGATGCACAGCATGCTGCTCCTTAACCACCCAGTGAAGGTGTGTAGCAAAAGACAAGGCACCAGACAGTACTCAGTCCAAGGCATTTTGCTTAGCAAAGAGATCACTGATCTCTTAGGTGGATGTGCTGCTGAGACAGCTCCCTTTCCCCATGCCACAAAGAGAAATGCTGATTTTTATATTGGAGTATTTCCACATTTATTAACTGGAATGACGGGAACCATGCTCTTAGGAGCCTTATGTGGCTGCAAAACAAAACAAAGTCAGCAATACTGGTGACAACACAACCTCCCCTGAAAAGGGGTCTCACAGTGTCCCAATATTATGCAGACATTGCACTGTGCCTGCCACAATGGGATTCTCCCCAGCTGCAGAACACATCCCATCAAGTACAGTAAGACTCTATTAGAGGAGATACAATAGGGAGCTGGAGGACTCGCTCAGCCCAGCTTCTGAGAAAATAACTCATTTCAATGCAAAACAGCAGTAGTTATTAGACACCTCCTTAAAGAGGAAAAGTGAAGGACAAGGGGAGGAGGGAGACAGGGAGATAGGGACCATGACAGTTTGCACAGAAGTACCTTTTTCAGATTAATCCACTGTTTGAAGTAATCAGCAACCGGCAGCCCTAAATATTGGCATTGTCCTGGTAACCTGTAAGAGAGAAGAGAGAGCAAGTTTGATTCAATCGGTGCCTTGACAACACAAACTCTGTTTTCTTAAGTGCATTTTGTTCAGAGATGGAAAAGACTCTCAAGTCTGCTGTAACATCATGCTGCACATCAGAAACACTATAGCTCTTGGCAAAAAAATCTCCTGAGAGTACAGCTTGGCTTAAGACTTACATACATCGAGGCACATCCAGGCTGCTGAAACCTTTTAGACGAAACATTTTGAACAGTTGTGTACTGAGCATCACTCAGCTCTTCTCCACACTGGCTAATACACAAACACGACTGGAGCATCCAGGCTCTCCTTGGCTAAGTAAACCTATCACAAATCCCTGTAAAACCATCCTGCTCTGCCAGCAGCTTACAGGGCAGACAGAAGGACTGACAATTCACCTGTCGTGCCCTGGTGCTTCTCCAGGCCTTTATGGTTAAAACATCAAAAGAGATATAAGGGAGGGAAGGAGGCACCAAAGCATTCATTTTTCAGACAGCAATGCTGTAGAGCTAAGAAAGAAGAGGCTGTTTTCCAAGCAGGTGCTTGGAAGAAGAGAGCAGATACAACTCTTAAGATACAAGGTGGTGCACACTGTCTCACTAGTGATGTGAGCACAGCAGCCAGAGCTGTGAGCACATGTATTGATTCTCTCCCTTCCTACAGGAAGCCGATGGAATAGGGCTCAAAACAAAACAGCACCAGTAAGGGAGGTGGATTGCACCTCAGGAAAGCTGCTTCTCCCTCACTGTGCTGATCCCAGTATGTTTGCAGGGGAGCAAGGATGTGTCCCTCAGTCGGGGAACGCTGAGTCGCAAATCGTGTGGCTGCAGCCAAGCCTGTGCAGGGACATGAGTTATGTGAGTATTTCCTGGCCACTTTGATCTGATCAAGAGTAATTGATGGATCTTGTTCATTCACATACTGCTGAGCATGCCTGGGGCACTGGTCACAGGATCTTTAAGTGAAGCAAAGGAACATCCCAAATAAATATGTCAACTAAATAAATGACTAAATTAGTGCTGTTTGTGCATGTTAAAAGTCACAACCCCAGAAATCAGCTTTTGCAAACAGAGAGGGTGGGGAATCTCCCAACTTCCTCAGGCACATGGAGGTTGTAGGAGGAGATTGTAGGGGAGGAGGAAGAGCTAGAAGTGCCAGCATCAGCTGCTCAAACATCTGAACACAGACCACCATGTCCAGGGCAAAGTCTTCTCTTGCTCTCCAAGGAGCAAAGAGTGAATAGTCCAGACTATTTAGATTCAAGACGGAAATACAGGAACAAGCTCTTGTGAGAAGTGAATACAAGGTAAACACCCCAAGGTGCACCATCAGTATCCCAGGCAGTACCTGAGTGGTCAGTCCAGCTTCAAACCCTTTGGTGAACAGGGAAACATCTCTCCAGACATTTCCCCAAGTAAGGAGATGAAGGAGCAACACAAGTAAGGAGATGAAGGAGCAACACAGAAACTGCACTTGCAGATAATGTGAGACCCAGGGTAGTGCAGTACCAGAGCAGTCTGGTCTTTGTGACTCCTCCATTTCTAGGCAAAGAAAAAGAAGGAAGCTGGAAAACATATCCAGAGGAATCTCCTATGAATATGTTGCCAACAGAGCCACACACACTGGGACCCACCTGTGTACTACTTATGCCCTGCTTAGGCTAAGAAAGTAATAGACTTTCTATGCCAAAGTCAAATGCCTGGTCCTGAGAAGATGTACATGTGATGATTCAGGACCGATCATTTAACTCATACAAACACATTTGAATAAGAATGTCCAGAAGAATCTCTTTGAAAGCAGGAAGGCTTCAAAAGAACGAGCCTGCAAGGAGCAGAGCCACAGCAATTTGCAGGGCAAGTAGTGCAAGTTGACAGCACAGTCCCATCCCTGGGCACAGCTCACCTGATGCCAATGTGCTGAAATAAAGCACCTGGAATCACTCTTCACATCTGCACACTGCCACACAAACAGCAGCCTGGCCCATGCACTTTACAGTCGTTACACAGATGTCCATGACGTCCCTTAGTCGAACAGAGCCAACCAGCCCCAAGCAGCATGCTGAGAAAGCTCTTTCTCCAGGAAAGCTGCTTTTTGCTGGTGCCCAAATCAAGAATCACAAGAAAAGGAACCATCTAAAACAAACAACTGGTCCCAATATAGGCACTTGATTAGCTCAACCTCTTTCAGTCTGCTCACATTTAGCTAGAGGAGATGATAACAGAAGTTAGCAAAAGGTATGTTACAAAAAATTAGTTTCTCCTCCAAACCCAAGAGGCTTTCATTAATACAGGTCTCAGCCTAGCTCCAGTTAGAAGAAAAATTATCCATTTACCTAACTTCTGGATAGGGCCCAGAAGAAGTGAGAGCAGCATTGTTCTTGTTAGCCACAGGAATTGACAGCAAACCACCTACTGCAACGAATGACATCTAAAGCACTGCCATCCCTGTGGGACCAAAAGGCCCAGCAAACTGGACAGTCTGGTTCTATTTTCACCCTGAGACTGATGGCAGTGTGCCCTGGGCGCTGGACAGTGGGTCTTTAATTGGAGAAAATAAATGCTCCAAATAAATATGTCAACTAAATAAATGACACATTTTTGCAAACAAGTAACAACCCCAGAAACTGCCTGTGAAGCTGTGTGACCTCAGGACATTCCCCCTCCCCCTCCAAGCTTGTGCTCCCCTCATTTCTTGTCAGCAGCAGAGGGGCTTCAAGTTTTTCAAGCACCAGGAGACCAACATTCACGCTATAACCCGGCGAGCTGTCAGCAGCACAGACCAAAACATAAGTCTATCCCTGAGCTGAGGAAAGAGGCAGTCCTGGTGGCACTGGGGTCACAGCCACTGAGCAAGGATTAGAAAAAGATTGTTATATGGGTATGGTTTAGTCTGAGGATACAGCACTCCTGGCACAGGGATCCAGGGGCTTTCACTGCACAGGACCCAGGTTTCCCAGTACCTACGGGGAGGAAAATACCCCCTAAAAATCTTTTCCCCAGCTCCAAGTCTGTCACCTGCAGTAGTCCCCCCGACTCTTCAGCCTGGTGACCAGGCAGGAGTTTCTCTATCGCCTTTTCCAGGCTGGACTGAATAAGGCACATCTGTGGCTGTCCTGGGGAACAGAAGTACCATGGGCTGTAAGGAAGTATGTCTATTTATCAGAGCCAGCATTCATTTCAGCATTCACTTATTTGAAAAATAAGCTTTTATGCTCAGTCTGGCTTCTTGCTCTCGCCAAAGCAAAACCTGCTCACTGAGGGCAGCTTTGCTTTAGCAGAGAGCTCAGGATTTGGTCCTCCCTCAGGTAAGGGAGAAATGATGGCACATTTTGCTGCTTTCAACATCCCATGATCTTTCCAGTTTTTGAATGAGGTCTAAGTGGCTTCCCAAACACTGAAGCTCTCACTCCTTGGGAAGAAAACTGGCTTTCAAAAACCACCCCATCAGCCACACTGCATTCAATATAGAGAAACTTGAAAATGGCTGTGGGATTTTCCGGCCTCCAATGCAGCTCTGATGTTCTGTCCTCCCAGAAGCAGAGATGGCAGCGCATAACTTCTGCCTGCTCCCAAAATGCAGATCACCTTTGCTCAGAAGAGCAAGTGACATCAGGTAGCACACTCTCCTCCACCAGCTAAGCAAGACTAAGTCCTTCTTAGGCCATGGTCAACAGTGGCAACTCTGCACCATTTTCAGAGAGCTTTCACCACCCCAGGCTCAGATTTCTATCCAGCCCTGCTTCACCACTCTGCAGGGTAAATGGAGCCTGGAGATGAACAGGATGCAAATAGGAGGTGAGGTGACATGGCTGCATTTCTGCTGTTGAAGCCAGCTCTCTCCAAGGCAGCAAGAAGCGCACAGCTCGGCGGTGATAAACGGCCTTGCTTTAGTTATCACTTTCCTTAAGTTAAGGAGAGCAGCCTGGTGATGGATGGGCTGGAATTCGGTTATCAGGGAAGGCTGTCAGCCAGAGTTGCCTATCTCCACACACATTTAGCAGGGCGTCATTATGCGATGGCATGGAGTTAAAATATGACCAAGGGTACTGAAAGAAAAAGAACAAGATTAAAAAAAAAAAAGAGGCAAATTGAGCAACAATAAAGGAGCATGAGGCAAGAACGTTATCATACTAGTGACACCTTTTATCTCAGTCTGGTTAGCTAAAGCAGGGCACAAATTGGTCCTTCCTCCACTATTGTATCCTCTTGTACAAACAGAGGGAGATAAAATGTGTCACCGGTGTGATAGCATATCAATTTAACCCTAATTATCTAGAGGGTCAAACGAAGAAATAGGGGTTTCTCCTTTCAACAGGTCCCTCCATCTCTGCTCAGAGCCAACACATTAATATGGAAGGGGGAGGGGCAGCCATAATTGATTTCCGTCACTCAGGTGGTTCTGGCGTATAAAAAATTAATGCTTGATTCTCCCAACTAATCAGAGCTGGTTAACGTCCATCTGCTTCTGGGTTCAGGATGTCAGGAGACAAAGAAATTGGGCCACTTGCTACACACAGGGTGTATTGATATCGAGGCAGTTAAAAGAAAAGTTCCTCTATGGGAAGATAAAGGGATATTAAATCTTGGGGTTTATAGACCTGATCTTAACCTTCCAAAAAAATCCATTCCCTGGAGACCTTACATTGTAAGAGATGCAGAAAATTTTAATTGTGTCCTGGCCAACACTTGTGCATTGGGCTGCAAAGGAGAGCACTGGCAGGCTCCAGCCCTGGAAATCCTTCACTAATGAAGGAAGCTGCTTGGATGCTGAAGCACTCAACAGCACCATGGTCAAAGAGAGGAACTGTCAAACCACCTCAGCTGGGCTCCTTGTTCAAAGCAAGGCTGGTCAACACTCTGGACCACACAGCTCAGAGGTGCTCCTCTGTTTTGATGTAGAGTGGCATGTCTGCCCAGCCAAGAGGAAAGCTGAGGTGTCCTCTACCAACAGCACAAGCCAGCAAGGGAATAACATCCTATGCTAAGGCACCTGAACTGATTTAGCAGAGAAATGGCACTGCAACAGGCAAAGCTGCACCTGTCTGCACTTAACCTGCACTTACATGAGATGGGGCCAAGCTAGGAATTCAAAGCAGTTTAGGTAGATCCATATACTCCCAAAGAGGCAGCTGCAGACTGCTGAAACCAGTGCCAAACCAGGAGGCCTCTGCCAGGGTGATGTCACAGGACCCACACACAGTAGAGTGGCCCACGCACAAAGAACAGCCCAAACCACACCACAGCCTACAAAAACTGAAGCATGCTGACATACACCTCCACAAAAATCCCCAAACCCCAAATCCCTCATCCCAGTAATTCAGGTTAGACTGGGGCAACTTTCCTGTGTATCTGAAAGCTTTGACAGGGAGGTGTCTCTTCCTCAGTGCTGGAGTCACTTTGGCCACTCAGTGCAAACATGCTTCCGTCCAAAACGAAGTACAAACCCTGTGCCAGACCTCTGGCTCTCCACTCACAACTTCTCAGCCCCATAGACCAGCCAAGAGGCCAGAGGAGCCCACCTGCTCTTGCTTTCCACCAGATAAGCCCTCACCAAGCACACACAGTACCATCTCTCTCTGCCCCCCATCAGTGCCAGAGAAACCACACCTGCATGGCTGTTCTTAAAATTCACAAGCAGTAGCTGTGGAAAGACAGCACATCTGGAGAGGGTGTGAAAAGCCCTGGGCTTTCACAGAAACCCTGAGACAGGTCCCACCTCCCTCCCTCTTTGCTTTCCTTCCACCCTTTCAGCTCTCTCAACCACCCCCAGACTTGTCACAGTGCAACAAGCCTATGAGCCACATATCAGCTTTAAATATCAGCGTGCATGAAGCAGGGACATGAGAGCAGGGAAGTGGGAACAGACAGAGCAAGCCTCCATCGCCTGTCAGGTAACACTAATGAATTTCAACACCAGCAGCCATTGCCTCAGACGGGCTGGTGAGAGGAGACAGAGTTACACAGAGAAGCCTTTGCAGGAGCAGCCTGCCTTTTTTCAAAGCCCCCTCTGTTAATAAATGTCATTGTAGAGCAGGCTGCAGCAGTCCTGAAGCCAGGACAGCGTGGGCTGGGGGAGAGACAGGCAAATGACAGCACTCAGGATGCCTGGGCAGCACAGCCTTTTCTTCTACTGCTTCCCCAGACAAGAGCCAGGAAAAGGAAGAAGACGGGTCATTGCTATTGGCATAAAGTTGTCTTCCATTAAGGCCCCAGTACCCAAATAACAAACCTCCACAAGGAGCCACAAGTGCAACCCCAACACCCTCCAGTCCTGTTCACTGGGATGGATGGATGGATGGATGGATGGATGGATGGATGGATGGATGGATGGATGGATGGATGGATGGATGGATGCATGGATGGATGGATGGATGGATGGATGGATGGATGGATGGATGGATGGATGGATGGATGGATGGAGGCTCTACAGCAACCAGTCCTGGAATGGGCAGAGGGATGCAGAGACATCCAGACACACTGCCTGCACTCCTGACAGCAGCAAAGGGTTACACAGCAGTCAGTCCCTTTGCTAACACAAATGCATTCCCGAGGCAGCACAGGGAGAAGCATCCAGCACAGGGCACTGTATGGCAACCGCACCGATGCACAACATGAAGGTCAATGCAAGTCTTCTTTACAAATGTCAACCTGTCATCTCTGGATATTAATGAGGGCTGACCAGCAGCTAAAATGCATCCATGCTCCATTAGTAATAAGAGAGACACAATGCAGGAGAAGAGCACACACCACGGCACATCCAGGCACCAGTGGTTCTGCAGGGCCTGAGGAGGTGTGGTGATGCACAACATAACTTAGGCCACTCCAGATGCCCAGGAAGGAAAGCAGTTGCCACACAAACCCCTTCATTGAAGTGTGTGTTATCTTTTCCCATCAACCTTTAATTGGATTAGTGTAATGAGGCCAAAAACACAGGCTAAGCAGCAAGGCTAATACCTGGCACTTCCAGATCTTTTCTTTTGCTGTGATGCCAATTCTGGACAGACCTGCATTCTCTCTCTACCAGACAAATTCCTGCCTAGGAAGCCTAAAAGGCAAACTGCAAGCCTTAACAATCAAGACTCATAGCAGCATTGGCTGAAATATCTCAACACCCATGATATGCTAACAGTGTGATCCCTATTGTCTAAATTTTTGCTGGGCATTAAGAAATTTGAGAGAACCTCAAGATCCTTGCTTTCCAAGCCACTAGCTGGTGAATGGAAAAGGGTGTTAGCCTCTTGCAGCCAGAGCAATGTATACACTAGGGACATAATTCTGCCACAAAAAGCACATAGGGCAAGTGGCTCGTTGTGACTTGCTCGTCCTGCAAAGCACTGTGTGCCTTCCACTGCCATCAACCTTAATGAAACATGAAGGCATTTAACACCAAGCGAGATCTGGCCCTTTTATGGGTATCTGTCTGTGCATCAGCAAGATGCTGGCAGAGATGCTATCTCAACATTAAAAGCAAGGCTGTAACACAGCAGGTATTCAGCCTCCAACAGAAGATGTTCATCAACAATTGCACACACATGATGCTACAATAAATCTATGTGCTACTTCTTAACAGCTTCTCTTAAAAAGATTCATAGCTCTATTTACTGGGCCTGATTCCGCTGCTAGGCATGTGGGAGTAAATCTAGAGTAACTCTACCTGGAGTTTGTAAACAGCCAGGAATAGTAGGATCAGAACTGAGCTTCTTGATTTTTAAATAAGTACTTAATTACCATGCGGGAAACCAGAGCTTGCTGGCTCCATGGTTCAGCTGAGATTAGAAGCGCAGCAGGAGGAAGGTTTGCACTACTCCAGACTGGTGGAGAGGTAGAGCAAATGCTCTCACCATCCCTTCCAGACATGGAGAACAACTAGGTGGACTTCCCTTTGACATCAGAAATGCATGACATTACTCCCAAGAAAAGAGAAATTGCAGTCTCCAAGGCTGAGGTTGCCTCCCCAGCCTTGGAACCTGATCCTATGAAAAACCCCTACAAACAGATTTTCACACATAACCTTGGTGTGGGAGTCTGTCTGCTTGCTGAACATGACATTGTACAGCATCTTATGAAGAGAAGTATCAAAAATTGTATACTGTGTTCTCAGTGAAAGTCATGCATCACAACCGCAGGCTGCAGCAGGTGAATGTCCAATCTGTCATCAGGAAAAACTCTTTATTACCATGCAGGTAATAAAGCTCTGGAAGGGACTGGTGGCAAAATCTCCTCCCTTGGAAACATTCAAACCCACCTGGAGAAGACCCAGAGCAACCCAATCTAAGTTTGAAGTTAGCTCTACTTTGAACAGGTGGCTGGATTAGAAATCTCTATTTAAATTATTCTGTGAATCATGCTGCAGTAGAACTTGATTACACATAGCATGTGTCCTTTCTCTGTCTATACAGTCTCTTAATAAGCTTTTCATACAGACACTAATGTAGTAATTGCCTGGTTCTCTGCATACCAGCTGCTTTAAGAGGGAGCATTCAGACTCCTGCTGCAGAACACTGTAAAAAGGATGTACCCATCGTGTCTAAGCCCCCTTAAAACCAAAACATGCACAGAAACTAAGCTAAAATTAAATATTATTCTCCTCCCACTGTACAAATCCCATTGCAGAAGTATTTCTCCCCATCAAAACTGAAACACAAGACCTAGAGCCAAGGTGCTCCTCTAAACTAAGGAGACATGTCCTGTGCCAGACCTTCCTTAGATCTGCTCTCCGACAGGCAGGAGGAAACCTTGCCTCTTCAAGCCTTGTCTGTCCAGACCATTTAGTGAATAAACTCTTCAGGACAAGGGCTTCTCTGCTATGAGTCATAAGCTGTTTAGTGCCTAATGGTAAAGCCTATAGACGCTTAACATAATACAATCATCTCACTTAAAGGCCATTAGTCTCCAGCCTAAACAGCACTTTTCCAGTCGCAGTGGGGACCTGCCAGCCCAGGAAGGCAGGATAAGGGACGTGGGTGGTCAGTCAGGTCACAGGACTTGCAGACACCTGACATGAAACCCCAAGCAGGACAGAGCCTGGCCAGAAGGCGCGGGGGAAAGCTATGGCAGCTCTAGCGATCAAAAGTTTTGTCTTTTGTGCTTTCTTGAATCACTCGAATCAGCTGAAAACCTGTCTGCCAGGTCTGTCTCCATCTTCAGCCATGGCTGTACTACTTGCAAGGGGAAGAGCCCCTCAACCACAGAGGGAGCCTCCAGCCTTCTGCATCACCTCTCTTTCCACTCACTGAAGCAGACCATTTATCTATAAGAAAAAATGCCACTCTGTTCTGTGACCCTGTTTGAACCCCGCTTCTTTCCTGGCATCATCTCTGTCTTCTTATGGTATCACATCACCCAGGTCCATTCTCTCAACTGACTTCTGAGATTGCTTCTTCTTCCCACTCCCCACCAAAGGGAAGAGAGAAATCCTAACAGGAGCCAGTGGGATGGGATAAATTGCCTTCCTGCCCCCTCTGATGATACACAACCCGAAACTGCACACAGCAGCTTCATGGGCCCTCTTGCTGTCAGCACTGGGGAGACTGGCACGGTGGGTAACAGGGTCTGAGCACAGGTTTCTGTGCAAATTACACATGCACAGGGGAAAACAAGTTTGTGTTTTCCTTGTGGGGAAGAGACCGCTCCCACCTCCAAGCACAAGCTGCCATTAGTATTTGCTTCGCCGGAGAGAAGGAGCAGCGAATCCTCCAGAGCAAAGGACAAGTGCAGCAATTAGGATGCAGGGGCTGCAGGAGCTGTTTAACAGCACGACCCAGAGGTCAGTGCCGCCGACTCCCAGCCCTGCATAAATATTGTATGAGCCGGGGAGAGGGGCTGTTACGGCCACCCTCAGCGCCAGCCCTCCCCCATCCATCGCCACTCTGCATCCAGCTAGATATGCCAGCAACATTATTTACAGATGTGACAGTCAGGAAAATCACTTTAGTAACTCAGGGAATGGGAATGAAGACTGCACAGTAGAGCAGGCGCCTGGGAGCAGGCTCCTATCCGCACCTTCTGCCTCCCCTTACAGCCCTGCCAAACGGCACAGCCTGTTCTCACACTGGTGCAAGAAACACCAGCAGGAACAGGGAGGGGAGGCTGTGAGCTCCCCCTCAAAGCTTGCCCAGGGGTTTGATTATCAATGCTGCTGAAGGACACTCCAGCCAGCAGCTGCCTTCCAGTTTCCTATCAGTATCTCTGCTAGACCCGCCCTTTGGAGGGAGCTTTATATCAATATAATGAGAGGCTTTAGAGGGAGCTTCCCTCAGACTCTGTGCAGACCTGCAGAAGGGTCTCCACTCCAACACAGCCACAGGGGCTCATCCCTGCAGAAATTCCCCCAGATGCTCTATTTGGTACCAGCCACCTTCCTCACATGTGACCTGTTCACTCCTTATTCCCTGAAGGATTGTCTTCACCTGCAGCTTCAGTCACACTGAATGGCACCACCTCTACTGTATCCTCATTCTTCTGCCCACTTTTTTTGCTAGACATGCCAGGTAACTGCACATTTGCTGTGATGCTCTGCACAAATACAAACCTATCTCAGATTCACCGAGACTGAAGGTTCCTGAGGACAAGGACATGGGCCATTCTCCAAATGTACCAGCAGCCCATGAATTCCTAGGGGCATGCTGGTAATAAAGATTACTGCCCAGGGCAACACATGAGAGCTGCAATATGGAAAACACAGCTTGGATGTGCTTCTGCCCATGATACCTCTCCAGGATTTTTGTCATTGTTCTGTGTCTGGTTGCTGAATCCAAGGAAGGCAGAAGCGCTGTCTTACCATTAGCAGTTTTTCTAAACTCACTGTGCAATTAATGGGCTTAATTATTGATGGCAAAGGCAGGGAAGGGAGGAAAGAAAGAGCCAACGAGGAAGGAATGATGTGGGGGTGGCAGGCGCCAAAGGTCTCCCAAGATCTTCCCTCAGCCCAGAGCACAGAAAGAGCCCCTAGCCGCTCTGCTGCTCCCACGGCCCTGCTCTAATGCTCCCTGACATGCCTCTGAAGACAGCGAGCTGTTTGCAGTCACCACCGTGATTTGTTAGTAATTATTTTCACGGTGTCACATTGCTGTCACTCTCTTAACAAAGAGACAGGCAGCCCGAGGCTGCCTGCAAGAAAGAACCAACAGAGAAAAGCAATTGTCAGGCACCCAGGGATCCTCTTTGCTTCCTGGGTTTCACAACCAGAGCCCTTACCAGCTTCTGAAGCAACTTCTGAGGAGAAGTGGCAAGTCAGAACCATCTCCCACCCTGGTCACAGGAAGAGGAATTAATTACTTAGCCCCTTCTCAATTTCACCTTACCTGTAAATCCAGTGCAAGACCCAGGTGCTTAAAGCCCCTTAAGCCAGCAATTTGCTTCAGGCCTGCAGCAAACGCAAAACAACTTTGGCAATTGATGACTTTTAGCGCTTTCCTTGCAAGTCCCAATTTCTTTTTATGTGGTCTTGCCATTAGAACCAAACACAGCAATCCTGATGACAAACCCCTGCCTAAGTCTATCATCCTCACACATTAACCCTCCAGACTGTTCACATGTGCTCTTCCTACACCAGACTCATTAATTCCAACACACTGCTGTGCTCCACATGGCAGTAACATTTCACTTGGCATTTCACAATGCCAGGGGACCTCAGCAGCTTCCTCACACCTGAAATACACAGTCTAATGGCTTGCTGCCTCTGTTTTCTCATACACAGCACAGTGACTTGACAAAGAACTTCCCTGCTTGAATCACCTCCAGTCCATCCATCCATCCAGCCTTTGGCTGACCTGTCAGTCAGTCCAAGGTAATCACTCTTTTCCCAGTAAACATGGTGCTTGCTTGGGCCCCCAAGGAATGGAGGATACTTTGGCACCCGAAGTGTCACACAAAATAAGGATATAGAGATGAAAGACTGAGACACCTGGCCAGACAACCTTTAAGGCACTCTTGAGCTTTGTGCAGAAATCAAGTGAACCTCCTCCACAGCAATTCCAAGTCTGAACTACTCCCAGCGTAACTGTTCTTCCTGTGCCTGCTTACTGATGGTGCACAAGGGTCAGTCTCTGCAGCCGTGGGGAAACCTGGGTACTAATTCACCCTCTTAGCATAGAGAGAGTTTGGAAATATTAAGCCTCACAGTCTAAGGAAAACCTTCCTGCAATTAACTGCATGGAAGAGCTCTGACTCAGAGGGCAGCCCCTTTTCAGGGGTCCTTTTAATAACCAAGAAATGGCATATACATGCTGTGAAGAATTAGGATCACCATTGGGAAGCTAAATGGTCCATAAAATGTAAAAGTTCTCTTCAGAGCTGGGAGCATTGTGAGCTGGAGGAGAGGTCTTGGCAACCCCCCACCAGCCTCTTCCATCGACCCGGTTTGCAGGGACAGACATGACTCCAGGCAGGGATGAGGAACTGAATGCAGCCGGTGCCCAGGCACCTTGGGCATGCTGGCTGACAGTCAACACCGAGCCCTGGTTCAACACTCACATGGAAAAACGGAAACACGGAAATTAGAGATGACCAAGAGGCACCTACAGAGGAAAAACAAAGGGTGTCCAGGGTGCCAAGCAGAGAGGAGGAGAAATCCTTTTGCTCCAAGAGAGGCAAAGCTGGTAGGACCAAGGCAGGATGAAGTCCTGAGCAGTATGAGCTTCCCAGACACAACCCTGCCAGGACATCGCCTTGCTTCCTCTGTCTTCTTCCCACAGACTTCTCTATTCTGCTTTCTTCTACTACCACCTCCATATGCCTCACATCATTGCTAACACCTGGTCCACATCAGTGTCTGAGCACATGACACTGCCTTTGGGGTGCCAGGCTGCCGACGGCAGCACCTGGGCCAAACATGGAAAAAGGTGACTCCCACATGAAATGGACTCAGCTCAAAAAGTTAGCCTGCAGCTCCGGTGTCCTCCCAAGTCCTGCATGCACCCCATCATCCACTCCTGGGGATACAGTGTCACTGGACACGGCACAGGAGAATATGCTGGAGGGAAAATACCAGGGATGACCTCAAGATGGCCCAGTAGGTCTTTGCCAGCCAGGAGCTTCAGGAGGAAAGGGACTGAACCCATCCAGGAAAATGGCTCCCAACAGGCAACAAACATCCCAACAAAATAAAACATTTTCAAGAAAGCTATAGACTCACACAGCAGAGCAAGTGAAACAGGAAGGATGCTGCTCCCAGGCTGGCAGTATTCTTCAAGCAGAGCTCTCTAGGCAAAAGAAGCCATAAGCACATCTCTCCCAGCCAAGCCACTGAGAGGGCAGCACTGGCGCCAACACGCAACTGCTTTGCTTCAGCTGCAAAGTAAGAAGAGCTGGGATCCAAAGGAAGACAGCTGACATTTCAGACCCAGCATTAAACACTATGGCTGTCTAACACTAGAAAAATTAATCTATTTTAAGAGAAAACAAACACTTTGTGGAGCTAATCCTGTTTTTCACACATGCCATGAACAACAAAATTCAGATGGCAAACAGCCCTTCAGTGATTGTCCTCTGCAGTCCCAAGCCAACCAGCTTTTCAATTCCCCAAGGCATAGAATCACCACAATTCTGAACTGCTATTAGAGGGCTCTCATATAGACAGAGGCTAGGTACCCATTTACCAAGTACCCATTACAGATCCATTGATTTTGAAACCATTTTGCCTGAATTCACTAAAACCCTGGACACAGAATTCACACTAGTGATTCCTGGTGCAGAGGGAATTATGGTTCCCTACTCTGTGAGCAGATGACATTGAGACCATTGATTTACATCCAGTTCAGTGTGACTGTTTTCAAACAGCTTGAGTTAAGTTACCCAGGGGTAGAAAAAACTACCTTCTCCACTTATTACTCCATCCCAAAGGTTCAGTGCTGGAAATAAAGTACATGATGCAATGCCTGCCTCATTCTCCCCTAGACTGCAAATTTATTTGTAAGTTTCTCCAGACTCTTTTCACACTGCTTCCAACTTCTTTGGTCTTAATTCCCAGGTAGAAGAGTCCTGCTCCCCAGAGTGCACCGAGCACCACAGCTCAGTAAATCTGTAGCCACTACAGCCCTGATATGACAAATGTCTTTGCTATCATGTGCCAGATAAGGAACAGACCTGAAGGTGACAGTCCATTGCATGATGATCCCTATGCAAAGATTTAATGGCCAAAGCTTAACCCAAAGACATTCCCAGACATCTAGGACAATGTAACTTGCAGAAGCCCAAGCAACCAATAATTTCAAATAAAGACAAGAACAGGAGTCAGCCAGGGTAACTGGTACATAGGGATAACAAAGTCAAGTCTGGTATATTCGTTTTAAGTAAGAGTGTACAGAGGGGGAATCTTAAAATCCTTTTTTTTTTTTTTTTTTTTTTTTTTGCATAAGTGATATCATTTTCTTTAAAAACAAAAATCTGGACTGCAGGGTCGCAGAAGTGAATGGGGTCAGTGCTTTTCCCTGTAAGTGCTCACAAGGCTCCCTTGCTTAGCTCTGGCAAAGCACTTTAGGATGTAATTACATGAACAACTCCATCAGCAAAGCTGACTCAAAAGGTTCCTGACCCTGGATATTCAGTCCCATCCCTTCACTGTAGTTCACACCACACTCTTTGTTCAGCCAATGTAACCATGTGAAGAGATACAGCATAGCCTTGTTCAGCAAAATGATCCCCACTAAAAAAACACCACCAAGCTAATCTAAAGATCTTAATTGGAAAGGAATTGTTTTATTAGCTTTAAATACAGATTACTACATTATCTTTCAATTACCAGACCCTTCTTGTTGCTCTCAACTCTGAACATACCCTGCTGTCACACAGCCACACCTTCTCCTGCCTTTCCTCATGACTACCCAAGCATTCCCACTCACTCCAGTCAGTGGCCATCTGCAATTTCTCTCTCAGGTAGAGGCTACTGACCCCCTCCTGGTCCTGTGATAAGGAACAGCATGTACAGAGGACACTAGCATCAACAATTCTTTTCCATTCATGACCTAATTCTGATCTCAAAAACGTCCAGGACAGAAGCCTGGAAAGAGCAACCCATTGCCACATTTGGAGCTGGTCGGAGAAGACAAGCATCCTCCCAGTCTGTGTAACTTGCAAGAAAGAATTAAAACAGTAAGACAAAATTAAGCAATGGTATAATTTACTGCTCAGAATTTACTAATATCCAACCTAGGAAGAGCACCAAGGGCTATAAACATTTCAAGACACTTCACTATGTTTTATCACTATATTAGAGAGTACTTGACTTTTAACACTTATTTAAGAAAATAAAAAACTTCTGAGCAGTAGTTTCCTGTGAAGACATAAATTAGCATGTTCTGATCAGCCACAGTAAGTGCAGTTAAAGCATCTTCATGTCACTGTTATATAGACCAAAGCTTACATGTACTTTTGGCTATGCTCAGTGCATTTACAGAACAATCCAAATCTGGAAGGAGAAGGATTAACTGATGCTTTTGACATTATGATACAGGTCTGAGATTTGGGACATAAGACTTCAGCTCTGCCTCGCCTGCCTGCACAGCCACAGGCATCTCACTTAACCTCACCGTACTTCAACTCTGTATCTATGAACATATGGTAAAAATGCCTCTTTCGTTGCCAGGATTAATTCACATTGTGTTTAAGAGCCCACAAACTGGTTCCACACACAGGGGAAAGCAATTTGACATTTCAGCAGAGATAAACTACACTAAAGAGCTTATATTACAAGGGCTCAACTCTGGCAGATACTAAGTACCCTCTTTTCCACTAAACCTGCCTCCTGCAGTCAGCAGCTCCCTCAGCCCCTTCAGAGGCAGTTACCCTCGCCACCCAATGCCACATCAATGCCATTTGCTTAATGACTAGTGTCAGTTCCAACCCAGGTGCAGAATGCGGTCCAAGCACTAAAGCAGACGACATCAGGTATCTGAATCCATCCCTGGAGCTGTTAAACTTGGACTATAGCTCCTTGCAACAGGCTAAAGGAATCCTCCCACTGAGCATGCAGAGGCCTGAGGACCGTGTGTCTAACGAGGCTGTATCCCCACTCATATTTTAGCTTGGCAGGTCTGGTGCTCCTTTCATCTTTTGCTTCAGGTAGCTCTCTTTAATTAATAACATTTCTGAGTCGACACAGGGAACTTTCCACCCAGAATGAATGGCCCTCTCTCATTAGAACCATGACTTGTCATGATGTATTCAAGAGCAGAAGTGTGATTCATTCCCTTGTCTGGGAATGAGGGGTGTTACTGGGGAGTGGGGGGAGAAGAGTCTCTGTAATGAGTGACTGATATTTGCTGAAGTTGATATGCGACTCTGTCGGCTTGAACTGCCTTGTCAGGACAAGCCTTCAAGAAAGGTGATGTTCCTACTCAAGAGGTTTTCCTCGTTAAAGAAATTGCATCTTAACAAGAGGGAAGGGGAGGGATGGCAGGAGAGCTGCTGTCTCCCCAACCCCAGCCTGATTCACACACACCAAGAACTGAAAGCAGGTTGATCCAAGCACAGCCAGCAGAGGCTCAGCGCTTCATTTAGGAGCCCTCTCACACAACAGACTCTCTGCAGCAGCAACCAAATCCCTCCAACAGGTGCACCTTCTGATGGTGCACCACACCCATGACACAGCCTTTGGTAGCATGGCCGAGGACCTTGACTCGTGCTAAACCTCCATAAGCCCTTCTCAGACGCTTGGTGCTCTGGGCACCCAGAACTTCATGTTCTGGGCACCCAGCTCCTTGTGACTAGTGCTCCCTGTTGTCTGAGGGAAGACAGACAAACAGCTCTGTGGTCTTTCAAGGAAGCTCCAGTGCTCAAGAGCAATCAAGTCTGTAGTCACACAGTGCCCCATTTCCTGAAGATCCCTGAGCCAAGCAGAAGCTTTACTGATCCTTTAGCGGCTGAGTTTACATCTTGAATCCTGCAGACTCAGCAGTGCCAGACACCATCAGCAGAGAGCAGTACCCTGACAATTACTATTTCTCTGGTGCTTTTGTTTGAGCTACACACATTGCAACTCCTGGCTTAGGCAGGGCTATTTCCCTACCTTATCCCTATATCCAACACTGACAAGCCTGAAGATTCCTCCTCCTTGTTACAGCCATTTCCCCACATCCAGCTTGCTCATCCCACTCTGCTCCCTGGCACCTACCAGTGGCACCTACTGGAAGCCCTCACAGTAGACAGGCCAGTTCAGAAGACACCATTTCTCAGTTCTAGAACAGCACATGTAGACAGAAGCCAAACTAAATGCCCAGGCCACTGCTGGAGAAGCCAGGAACAAAGCTGCATTGTTTACCAGCCGAGCTAAGGACAACAGAGGACAGGAACTCACTCCAAACCACTCAAGATCTGGGTAAGAGGATTGCAGCTATGCAAGCAGCTGTCATTACTAAGGAAGCTGAGAAAAGAAAGAGCAGAGTTAGGAGTAAACTTGTCACAAGTGGTGGCTCCTTAAGTCAGGAAGCGTTGCACTCACCTCAGTGTCCTCAATTCCTCTGGAAGCCAGCCAAGTTTCTACCATGCAGTGTTCCAACAACACTCCTCCAAAAGTGGACAAACAGCACCACCTCCCTTCCTACTGACTTTTGTGACCAGCGTGTGGTCTCAACGTGGTAGCAAAGGGCATCAGCTACACCAGAGGTCTTATAGGGAAGCATGGAGTGATTCCCTGGAATACCTCATGGATGTTCCACGTCTCTGAGGCTCTGTCTCCCTGTCTGAGCAGCCTTGTTTCAGCTCTCTGCTTGCTCTCTTTAAAAAGAGATGCTCAGTTCTGCTTTGCTAAACCCTATTTGGCAATGTGTCTAAACACACGCAAACTTAATTAGTTCAGGAGGGAGACTCGGCATTTGTGGTGACGGATAAAAGTAATGGGAAATGAGACAAGTCAGAGCTGGCAGGGAGTCCTCACTCGAGCCTCATCCACTGGCATGGTGCTAATCAGATGTGACGCTACACGCTGCAGCACCCAATCGGTGACGGAGCAGCGTGATGTGCTACTCACCAGGCGGCTGCAGCCAGACTCCTGCTATCCATGTGCTTGGAAACACAGAATGCATTTTCTGCTTTGCCCTGAAGACGCTTCAGGATTGAATTCTGAAGTTAATGGTTTAAAAAAAAAATTTAAAAGGAAGAAGGAGAAATGAACCACTCTCAACAACCTCATGGCCAGGAGTGGAGTCTTCTTTTCCAGCTGACTAGTGAGGGACAATCCACGCGAGAGACCACAGCAAACAGTGAACAGTGTATCTCCACTCCAGAACAGCATGTCCCTCTGAGCCAGCTCACCTCACAACCTCTATGGCTCACCACAAATGGGGCTCATCTTTACCTCTATTTGCCTGCTGTAGAGCTCTGAAGAAAAAAAACAAAACGCCACCCGACACATCCAGGTTGCTCTTTCCATATGAACACCAAGTTAGGATGTTGTTACCTGGGAATCTTGGCAGCCCACTGTGAAGGGATGGAAAGATGGGCTTGGAGCAAAGATAACTGTTTGTCATAACCATCAACAAAGTGGTAAATCGGACTCTCACAACAGCAATACAGGAGTAAAGAACAGAGAAAATAGAATACATGAGAAACTGAAGCTTAGCACAGCAACTGTGCTGGTCTCTAACAGAAGCTTAAACATCATATATATTGAAAAATAACTCACTCCTAATTTAAGCAGTTAACACAGGAACTTGCAATATATATGAGCTCTGGACACAGCCTGAGCAAAGACCAAGATTCTGACTCAAAAATTCAAATACCACCCCTCTGTCTCTGTCTGGAGCCAATTTCTCATCACCACTAGTGCTTGTGCTGAGCTTTGGACCCCATATTTCATGTTTCACTAATTACACAAAGAAAAGGCAAGGAGCTGCCACTCTGCAAAGACTACTTGTCAGGGAAGAACTGGTGCTGATTGCTCCTAGACTATGTGCAGTTTATTTAGGCTTCCAGCTTGGGGAAACCAATGTCACAGTGAAAACCAAGTAACACTACTAACGAGTTGTGGCTGTCAGTTTAGGATGGGATGTGTCAAGCCTATGCTTTACTGGTGTGATAACAACAGGAGTCTTTACCCAGCACCACAGGGAAATGAAAAGCTGAAGCAAGATTATACAAATCCAAGGGAATTCAGCTCTGTAGGAAACTGATCTGCAAACACTTTTGAGATTGAACTAATTTAATTTTTGGACATTTATCTCCATTCTTACAATAACATTTTTAGGTTGTGGCCTAGCTATTTTTCTAACAAAACATGCACATACACTAACACTTGCAGATCCCAGTGCAGGTCCCCACTTGGTACTTGCCAGATATTCATCCAGCTGATGAAGATGACCTTAATGATAAGAACACCACTGGAGTATGACAGACCTGGCTTGTATTCTGATTGTATTCTATTCCAAAGAATACTCTGTGATTCACATTGAATTACTGTGCCAAGATTTCACAAAAAACCTTAAATGCAGGAAGTCAGGTAAGGATCTTCACACATGACCATCTGAGTATACACTCAGAAATATCCATCCCTTTGGAAAGCATGTTGGGTAAAAGGCAAAACATCACAAAGCTCCAGTTTAAACTTTTATTGGTGTTCTGAAAGGCTTCACTCACTATAGGGAATATCCTAAGCAGTGATCTTGCACCATGCCCAGCACTCACCTGTCTTCTCAAACAACTCTCCTCTCCCAGTTATGCATGGCAAACAACAATTTCCCTAAGAAACAATGACTAGAGACAGCTGGAGGATTGCAAGGACAAAGACATATGCAATACAGGCAAGCATAGAGCAATAAAGCTCAGGAAAATCTCCCTCCCCTCCCATACTCACATCACTTTCAAATCCCAGTCTCCACAGGTCACAAAAATCGACTTGACGCTGGGATCTAAGAGGCCTTCCTTTGCCATCCACTCGTCAACCCTCTGAAAGGAAGGCAAGAAAAGAGGATGAGTTTTGCAGAGACAGGCCGAGCCACAAGAGTTAAACTCAGATAAGCTGCTTGCAATCAAGAGAGAAGAAAATTGTGATCTTATCCAACCTCTCCCTCTCTCTCTTCTCTCTTTGCTTGCCATCTCAACAACAGCACGTTTGGACCTTTGAAGATTTCTGATAGGAGACATCAGGCAACCAGAGGAGAGATGATCTTATCAGACACCGCAGCAGCTCTGCTTGTGGAGGGATGAAAGTTGTGCAGCGTTAACGGGACGATACAACTGTGCTGTTACTTGGCATTTCTCCTCTCCCTCTACCAAAGAGGCTCGTAGGAAACACAACTTTTGTCCCCTCCAGTGAGGAGAAAAGACAGGTGTATTGAGATGGCATCCCTCCCCTACTGCATTTCTCACACACACTAATTCATATAGTACCAGGGAATACGGGAAGGGGAAAAAAATTGAAAGGCTGGGCACACACAGACACTGTGTGGCAGTAACAAGCAAAGCCAGGTGTCTCCTTCCTCTCCAGGCTGGATCCCTCTTTCCTTCTTACAGTTCTGAAGTGCTTATTCAGGGTAGTGTGGATTTAAAGTGGATTCACTATTCCTGATCAACTTCCCACAGGGACAGATGTTCTGGGTCCTGGGCCATGTTAACCTGGAGAATGCAATCCACCTCAGGGATTAAAGAACTAACTTAGACTAGAAGCTCTGCACAGACAGAAGCCCTGCACAGACAGTTATTCCAGCTAAAACTAGCAGACGACGTGCCTAAAATCTTGCAGCGGCAGGCAATCAACTGTTATTATGCAACCTCACTAGCAGCATTTTCAATACTTGAGCAACAGAAATCCCTTGTCTTTTCCCTTGCTTGACACCTTTCACTCCTGAGTAAACTAGCATGCCTCGGAAGCTGCCTAACCCGAATCTCTTTTTAACCTAGAAACATGCTGTTGTATGAACAATTTTTCTGTCCAAAAATGAGCTCACATGAACTTGTCCAGAGTTGGGGACAGCAGTGGTAAACTTTCTAAACTCCCTGATGTAAGTGCCCATCAAGTGCTGTCTCCATGGAGGATTTTAACACCTTTAATTTGATTTCCTCAGAGAAACACTTGTTGCAATTATTCTGATTAGGAACAATTAAGTAACACAGCAGTGGAAATCCTGACAGAGACAACGCATCAAACACCAACCTGCAGCCCAAGTAGGCTCTCCTTGAGGAGATTTCCTACACTATCTGACTATCAACAAAAGCTATTGATGGAGAAATACTTCCAAGCTAATTAAGCCTTAAATGCTCTAGGAATTCCACATTAAGCAGAAGGTATTATTAGGGCTGTATCTGCATTCACACATCCTTTAGATTAGATTTCAGAGGCATTTTCTTTCTATACTCCATGTATTATTGAGCATTTAAATAGGTAGAAAAAATAACTGAATAAAGCGCTGAGGGAGGGGAAAAAAATGAAAGCAGAATCTCCAGGAGCAGTGGTCTTGAGCAATGTCTCGATGCTTTAAAACTGGCTCAAGAAAGAATCGCCTCTTCTCCTATGTACTGGCAGGAGTTTGGATATCTTGTCAGCACCCTTGACATGAACAGCTGGAGATGACAGATCAATGGTTCAATAATCTCAGCAGTGTGTCACCAGTGTGACAGCAAATGTTATTCTAATGAAGCTGTAATCATAGTCAAATTACGCGGTTCGATTCTCAGCAAGGGGAGGGTGCAGGGAAAGAGATGAAGAGGGGACTATAGACCAGAGGTCAGAGTTTGAGAACTAAAGGTTACTGTGCTTACCTCAAGCACTTGCTGGAGGCTCGGCTGCCCATCCACCATGCCTTGAATAATCCCAGTCAGCTGAAACAGAGACAAACAGAAAGCAGTCACCAGAGCAGCACTCAAAAGATCGTTAGAGAGGTCTAATCTCCTGTCCATCTTTCTGCAACCAAAACATGCTCCTGGGACCCACATGGGTGTTGATGAGGAACCAGCCACAGCAGAGTGACCCTGGTAGCTCCCCAGCCACAGGCAAGGGCACAGCTCCACCCCAAACACTGAAATATAGCAGGGCTCCTACCCACACCACAAAACCGCAAATTCTCAGCATGGCAGGGTCCACTTGGGGAGCAGTGTCATGCACCAGCATGATGCCATTTTTCAACATGACCTTCAGCAGTTTTGGTGTTGCCTTGATGTACACAGGCAGTGGTAACTAGCAACGTCTCTGGACATTCCTCTGCTATCATAGTGACACCAAAATTTCAGTGTTAGATGAACCAAATATAAAAGTATTGGCAAGTGAGACCTGGAGAGGACCCAGTCATCCTCCTCTGAGCTGGGCAGACAGCATGTGCATGTTCCCATAGTCCTTCACAGCATTCCTCGGCAGTTCAAAACCGTATTTAAAATAACAGAATGAAATCTGAAGAAAGGCACTTTCTTCCAGAGCCCTGTCTAGTCTGTTTTCCAGTAGGCTCCTTAGAAGAGGTCCTGCCAACAGATACTCCTACTGACTGCTCCTAAACTGCTCGGCTGTTCAAAGCTAAACACAGGCATTAAAAGATGCAGTCTCATGAGCTTCTCCCCGTGTCTGCCCAGGAGAGCTTGAGGCACATGGAAAACAGATAATTTTTCTGTCTGCCTTCCAACTGACAAAACTGTCTTTTAACATATTGAATATCGGAGTTCAGTAGCTTGCCATCAATGCACCCAAGTAATTAAAAAAATCATTATTAAAACAAGTGCACACTATGGGATTTCACTTCATATGGCACTTTCCTGAAGCTACACATCTCACACATTTTCATAAAATAAAGGTCACGCACAACCTAGAAGCATCCACACCTCTGGAAGCCATAGCTTCCAGTTAAGAGATACTGATGGCCCCACCATCACCCAGGAGTAACTCTTCCACACAGACCAGCTCAGCCTACTTGTAAAACATAAGTCCTCTCACAAACCAGAGGGCTCTGTTTTATTAAGTATGTGGCAACTGAAGGAAGCTAAATGGTTTCTATCTCTCAGTTTCTTTGGCTGCTTGGCTTACAGCACTGAACTTGGAGGACAGAAAAAGAAATGATATTAAACTCCAATTAAACTGTAATTACATTTAATGAATACCAAATACCTGACTCACTGAATAAACTGTAAGTGGAAAGATTATTTTCTCATAGTGACTCCCATGAAATGGCAATACATACCTTTTAGGGAAAGTATTTTAATTTTAAGAATGCAGAGTTCCTTTAGGTGTGTTTCTTAAGTTCATCAAGCCATTATGAAATGGAATTTTAGGAAAGTGGAGGGACACACTCTTTTATATTTCCAAAACTGTTTTTACATTAATCTCTATTTTAATTGTGTTAACAGCTGCTACCTACAGACTTACATACTCTGAGAAGCAAATAGATTTGAGGAACTAATGCAGGGCTCTTTAGAGCAGTTTTTAAAGCTCTCTGGCATGGTTTTTGCTTTTCTTGCCATCTTTCTCTCCATGTATTCTTCTGGCAGAGGTGGACAGCTCACCTATTGCAAAGTGCTGGTTCTGCCTTTCAGACAGCAGCTCAACACAAATCTCTGGAAGTGACTGCAAGGTGTGTTTGGAAAGGAACACAGAATCATAGAATAGTTTGTTTTGGAAGGGACCTTTAAAGTTCATCCAGTCCAACCTCCCTTGCAGTGAGCACGGCAATCTTCAACTAGATCAGATTGCTCACATCCCTGTCCAACCTGACCTCGAATGCTACCTCTCTGGCAACCCGTGCCACTGTTTCATCACCCTCAATGCAAAAATCTTCTTCTGTACACTTAGTTGACTAGTTTAAAGTCATTACTCCTTGTCCTGTCACAATGGGGCCGAGCTGAAAAGTCTATCTTATAGGCCCTCTGAAGTACTAAAAGGTTACAATAAGATCTCTTGGGAGTCTTCTCCAAAGTGAACAACCCCAAACTCCCAGCCTTTCCTTATCCCTCTGCTCATCTTCCTGGCCCTCCTCTGAACCTGCTCCAAGAGGTCCAAGTCTTTTCTGTGCTGAGGATGACATGTGACCTTTCACTATCTCAGCCAGTACTGATGCAAATGGTTTCTACCATTCCAGGCACCCTCAGAACTGTATCTGTGGAGCACTGCACCCCTGATGCCATGGGAGAACATGGTATAATGGCCTCATCCAGACATTTCCCATCAGATGAAGGGAGGGATATGGAGGCAGATGCAGAGGTGCCACCAAGAATCACTGCTTATTCTTGCCCAAAATTCCTTCTGTCTTTCCCTGCCAGGCCAAGCAAAGTACCAGCCTGCCTGTACACATTGCCAAGCATACGCACACAAGATTCCCACTGCAGAAATCACACAAAGGAATGTATCTGCTCCAGAGGTACACTTCAATACAGGTCAGAGTGCTCAAACTGGACCAGATTTCTACTCTTTCATCCTTTCTGATACTTTTTGTTATCAGTTATGTCCATCTGCCACATCCAACCTAGTGCATTGGATCTCTGCAGCATTATCTGGTCTTGCAGCTTTGAAAAAGTATAAAAACATAAAACTGCACAATTGTAAAATTTCACTGGTTATCCCAAGAAGCATGAGGTACTTGGGGACATAAGCAAGCTATAATGCCTTTATCTTTTTGTATTTTTATTGTCTATTCCTTCAGGGAAAAAAAAAATCAATAAAAATTAGACATAAAAAGAGAGCAAAGTATCGTGAAAAGATCTGTACAAGCACCTTGCTTGTAGAGGGCTCTCCTTAAGCTCCGGGCAAGAACTTTCTTGGGCACCAGAAAAATCATCTGGATCTTCCAAAAGGGCATGATGAGCTTTATACACCTAGTAACAGCTTTTAACAACTTCTTCACCTAAGCATTCAGCTCACCCCTCACAATAACCAAGGTCATGACCTGCTGTTTTACAGAAGCAGGCCAAGAGAAAGGGGACAAGAAGAAGTCTCAGAGTGAGGCAGCACTGGAAGACAGCTCCTGGCCATTGATGTGGGGAGTTGGAGAAACATCCTGTAGCCAGGGGAGAGCACAGACACACCAAAAGGTAAGCAAAGCAATGTCTTGAGGGGGGCAACAAGCTTTCCACCCTTCCAAGTACCCTTCCCATGCTGTGCTGTTGTCCTCAAGAAGGAAGAGGGATGGAAGAGGTAATCCAAACCCAAGGAGTAATGTCAAGCAACCCCAGTAACCCTTCCACACAAAGTCTACACAAAGCAGTTCTACTGCTTAGCAAAGGCAGAGGAGAGAGGGGAAATCAGCAGCACAGCAGACAGGCTCCCATGTAATGTCAACACCAGTGCTTTTCCTAGAGAGTTTATCTGGAAAGACATCGTATTTCTACTCCAAGACAGTTTGCTGATTACCTAAGCACTTGTCTCTGGTGTACCATCTGATAATCAGGCCTGGTCTTTCTTTGTAGACAAAGAGGCCAATAAATCTCAACCTTTGTAAGTGGAGGTGCCTAGACAAAGCCCTTTACTGGCATTTAGCAAAATTAGTATTTTTCAGAAAACATAAAGCAGCAGAAAGTCAATAACAAGTGCTGGAGCAGTTCAGGCAGCAGCTCTGCAAGAGCACATCCTGGCTGTGTCTCTGGGGTCTCAAGTGAACCTACACCAGTGGCACAGGGATGATCTCTGCACTACCTAGCAGCACCCCACTGTTTAGTAAGGTTCACTAGTGGCTCTCAGGGCAGGGTTTCAAACTCAGCCCCATACACTGGCCCCAGGAACAAGTCCAGTTAAACCTCCAGCCATGATTCCACTCTTGGACCTCTTGGCAGCCCCCTGCAACAGGCCAGGGGACTGCCAAGCCAGGGGTCAGGAAGGACAGGGGTCATGGTGGGCACTAAGTAGCAAGAAGTATAATGTGGAGGTGACCAGGAGCCAGTGATGTCAAGGGCAGGACTAAAACCAGACTCCTAATCCATGCTGTTAATAACAGAGGACTTGCCAAACCTGCTAGTGCAGCCTTTTTGTACCATTGATACACACAGGTGGGGGCTCTGCAATCGTTTTGCCTGCTCGTCTCAGTACTGCCCATTTTCACCCAGCTCTGGACATGATGCCAGACCGAGGTTCACGTCAGAGTCTGCAGCAGAATGCTGACCTGGGACATCTGTGCCATCCTGCAAAAGCACAGCCATCACAAACACACAGACACACTCAGCTTCACTTGCTTCAAGGCCCCACACAGGAGACACAAACATTTGGTTCAGACCCCCAAGAGCAAGAGAAGAAACCATCACTGCAGTACAGGAGCATTGGATGGGCTGACTGTTGGTCACAAGGTCATCATCTAGAGAACTTCTGAATGTCCCTAGATTGCAGCAGGCTGGAGGCTCTGTTCATCTCATGAAGCTGAACCACAAGCACACACCAAACAAGTCATGCAGATTCTTGTGCAAGAACAGAGCTGCAGTCTTTAGAAACGGGAAAGGATACAATAGAGAGATTCCCAAGAAGGAGTTTTGGTGGGAGTTAATGAGACAACTTCTCTCCAGAATTTAGGTGACTTGCAAGGCCGACATTTTGCGCTCAGCTCTAGAAGGTGACGTTGTCTTTAGCAAAGATCAGGTGCAAGCTGTGAGATTTATCACATTTGTACAAGTATATGTCCAGCAAGTCTCATGGGGATAAGGACAGCCAAAGTAGTTGCCCAGCCTTCTAGCATTAAGGTTGCAAAACCATTTTCATTATAACCCTCTGTTCTCACACATTTATAGCTTTCTGAAAGCTCTTCTCTGGGGAATAATGTTTTCTGTGCTTAGTCTTTTTTTAAGTTTAAATAAAATACCTTCATACGGTTTTGAGTTACAGGAGAATAAAAATAAGTATTTGTTTTTACAATGTGAAAATATGGAAGGGGCTGGTTGGTTCTGGAGGGGACTCCACCTAACACAGAGGAGTCATTTTTCATCAGATTAGTACAGGTGGGACAAGCCCTCCACGGGCTTAAGCCTGTAGCCACAGAGTAGGGGAAAACACACCATGGTGTTGATGACAAGACAGGGACAGAATGAAGAACTTGAATATGCTGATTCCCACAGTCAGTATTTTAGTCATTGAGCTGATTCAAAATTGAATCAATGGACTGACAGGAAAAAAAGCCCTCAAAGCAAAAGGAACTTAAAGTTTCTTTTGAGGATTATAGCAAGGAAGGAAAACACACTTTGAAAAACAGTTAACTTTTTGGGTTGAATTTAAAAAAAACCACAAAAAAAACCACCTCAAATCAACAACAAAATCAAACCCCTGCTCCTCAACTCTTCTGAACCCTCAGGAATGGCATTTACTACCTTCATTTCATATCTGGGGAAAGGTGGCCACAGCTCAAGAGCAGCTGTCCTCAGCAATGAGAGTAAGCAAGTAAAGAGCAATCATTTATTCTCCAGCAATCCTTTCAAGTGGCCCACAATTACAATATCAAAAAGAAAGTCTTAAAAATACAAACATGAATTATCCTACTGCTCTGAAGGACTCCCCAAATCCTAACATACAAGCCCACAGGAGAGTCATTTAGTGACTCTGAACCACACATCTGCACAGCACTGTCTTTCCTCAGCCCATGCTCTCTTTGACCTTCCCCACCACAGAGGAGAACAGCAGAATCACAAGAGCTCATAAAGAGGTTACAGGATTTTGAACATTGGCTAACACAAGTGTGTTTATTTGGTGGTCATCCAATTGAGACATTTGTTAGCTGTAAATACAATTATCTTAGTTATCAGATCACAGCTAGAGTTATTTATGAATCCAAACTGAGGTCTTTACACACTACTGCAATAACAAAAAATTATTCTCTTTGTCATTAACTCAAGGCTGGCATGACACACTGCTTTGCAGCTGCACCATGAAGAGGCGACCTGAGTCCCTGGTGCAATGGAAACCTGCTTCCCAGAGAGACTCTTGGAGCACCAGGGAACCTTTGCACTTTACCTCTGTACAGAAGGGCGTAAGCTGGGGATGCACCACAGGCTGAACATACATGTGAAAGGTGGATTCGATCTCCATCGTCCTGCCATTCAGCTTCAGGATCGGGAATTCGATGATTTCCTGAATAGGGCAAAAAGAAAAGCAGCTGTTCATTTAAAACAAAACAAGAAATGAAGCTGGAAATTATCCCATCTGCAAGGTGGCCTGATAGTCCCAAACTAAAATATACTCAACACAAAGCTCTGCAGAAGTGGGGAGGTGGTGCCACAGCACAGAGCACATCCAACACCGCCAGAACAGACAAGGATGGTGCTGATGCTCATTGCAGCTGGGACAGGCTGCAAGGAGGTCTCTGTGCTCAGTACTGCAGCTGCACACATCACTGCCTAACCTGAACCTAAGGAAGGTGGTCTCACACCACTCCCATGTTCCCATATCCACAGAATATGAAGCTGTACTCGCTGTGGACTCACAGCTGTTTAGCAAGGACATCGCAGGGGCAGTGCCCTCCCCAAGAGCAGTCTCAACCTTTCCAGCCCACCATCCCTTTTAGGGGACACCATCAGACAGACAGCAGGACTACTGCATGAAGCACCTCCTTCTCTGGAGAGGCTGAGGAGGACTGCCCTCCTCCAACAGAGTGAGGAGAGGAGCCGAAAGCTCCCCCCAAATCCATCCCTATGGGATACAGCACAGTAGCAAGCCCTGCTTCATTTTCCTCTTTGTAGCCAATTTATGCTGATAGGGAAATAAAAACGTTCCTTCATCAGAAGAATGTTCAATTATTTGAATAATCAGCAATCAAAAATTTACATGAACCTGTTAATAAAAAGTTTAAACAAATCCAGTTGCGATGGATTTCTCAATTATTAAAAAATATACATGAAATTAAAAAAGCCGCCCTCTGAATAAAAGCGATAAAATCCTTTGTGTTCACCCCCCTCCTTCTCCACTCCCTTTCCTCCTTCTAGTTTAATGTAAGAGGAGAAGTGACAATTTGTTTGGTGTCTTTAAAGAATAATTTGTCTATGTTATTTAATAGAGATCCATGGCACCAAGGTTCTGGAGTGCAAATGAGCCTGCTGAGTGATATCCATGCAACAAGCCTCTCAAATCACTTCTGGAGAAAAACAGAGAGAGGGAGAGAGAATAAAAAAAATATTGCTTTTTAATATTCAAAAACAGTTTGCAAAATTTAATCAAAGCAGAGCAAAAGCTAACATTTTTACCACTTTGACATTTTTATTAGTGCTTTCATAAATTTTTAAAACATGAATGGAATTAGTTTAACAACAAAAAAAAAACTGCCTGAAAACATCTGGAAGAGACAAATAAGAAATAATAAAAAATGAAAAAAAAATCCAACTCCTGTGAGTAAAATTAGCATGTGAAAAATGCAGCCGCTGCAGAGGAACTAACACACTTTTTTGGACCGTGGTTGCAACCCTCATGACCTGCAGGCGGAAATTATCGTGAGGTTACATATATGAGCTGATGACATCACCACCCCACTAGGCAGCAGGAGGGCAAGAAGCTGGGTGGGTAAATGGAAACAACAGATAATTTAAAGAGAAAGGAGAAACACCCAATTTCCATGGTGGGCAGAGCCCAGAGACAGAGCAGAGCAGCTCCCCAGTGCAGCAGGGGCACAGCTCAGACCAGGGCACATGGAGAGCATGTGCTGCTGAGACTGAAAGTTAGAAAAAGATGTAAAAATCAAAGAAAGTGTTAACAGTGTGGAAGTGCCCAGGTGTAGACATTGAGCAGTGAAGCTGCACAGGACGCATGGCTTAAGCATTTCCTCATGGTCTGCTGTGCCACTCCCTGTGCATGCTGTGCTGGATGAGGCAGAGCAGATGGCTGGGCACATCCTTCCCTACTGCCACAGGGAGTCACCCCACTGGGAGTCACCAAGTTTTGCCAGGAAAGAGAGCAAACTTGACCCAGGGGCTCCAAGGGAAGGAGAAGACACATGCCAAACACTTGAGAATTAGCCAGATTGCCTTGTGTGGTGCAGCCAAACTCACCAGCTTCAGCCACCCAAAAGGACCCATGGAAACCCAAGAGAGTAAGAAATGCTGGATACAGCTGACCCTCTCCCCAAAAGGGCCACCACACAGAGGCTCTGAAAGCAGCAAACTTCTGTTTAGAAGGAAAACAGACTGCAAAGTTTGAAGTTAACAGACAGCCTGCCATAACAGAGCCAGGCTTAACTTCAGAATAACACCATTCCATCTTTCAAATGGGTCTGGGGCATCTCATTGCCCTTTAGGCCTGCATCCCTCCCAGAGGGTGATCATGGAAGCAGGCAAGCTCACAGCAAGGCAAGACAAACATTTCCCTTTCCAGAGAGGGACACACACCGGCTGGATTTCATAGCAGGGCTGTGTTGCAATGCTGGGATGTGCCCTAAGGGACCACAAACATCCTCAGGGGCCATCAACTGGCTGGATGCAAAGCCAGACTGAAAGACAGCCTGCTGCTGATCTGATACACAAAGGCGTCGCTCGCCTTCCAGAACCAAAGGCAAAAAGCACTTCCAGGAGGGTCGGATTAAGACAGACGGAGGAAATAAAAAGCCATACTTAAAAAATGTGGAAAATTTAACAATATCCAGAATTACTGTAGGTCTGTGGGAAGTCCATGCCCAGGAGCAGGGGTGGAACCACAGAGGCAGCTAGAGCGTCTTAGGAGAAAGTGCAGCCACTCTCTTGGGCTTATTGGGTCAGTTTTTGAAACAAGTGGTAAAGAACCTTTCCCAAAAGGCTGTTTATCTGCACGCTTCCTATAGCGGAGATTTTTCCAGTCTCTGGCAGTGTTTGCTCCACTGGTATCTAAGGCAACAGATACCAGCCCCATGAAATCAGCCCCACTCCTCACTAACGACGTTAGCCAGTCCTGCAATGAAATTTAACCTGTGACACTGCTGTACTTTTCATTTAAACTTTCATTTGGAGAGAAGCAGTGTTTGGAGACCCTGCAGTTTGTCCTGCTAATAAAGACAAGTGTTGGGACCTTTAAAGGTGCCATTCATCTTTTGCCTTTATTAAATTCAATTTTCTTAAGCCCATGATACATCATGAAATTAAGAGTTGACATTCCTGCAGAAACAAAAATATCTATCAAACATAAACAGAAAGGGGGGAGAAAAGAGGCCTCTATTACCAAGAATTTATGGCTTAAAGTAGATCTGTTTCCACTTTTTTTCTCTCTCTCTCTCTTTTTTTTTTTTTTTAACAAGCATATGGTTTGTTTTAGATATCTGAAATGTTATTACAGATCTAGAATTTCATTAGTAATTATTATGAAACGGTGAGCACTTAGACACTCATACACACAACCCCCCAAGAGACTGTGATGCAGGAAGGCAGCCGGGTGCTCTCTCATGTTTCACAGCAGCCCGGTGAGCTCAACATGCTCAGCTCCATCTCCACCATTCAAGGACCTTCACTGCTTCTTCCCAGGCAGGAAAGGTGGAGGAAAGCAGCAGGAGGGAGTTAAGGGCAGAAAGATTCACGGACACTTCCTTTCTTCTATCAGAGCCTGATCATCTCTAAGTGTTACCTTGAGATCCTCACATGTATCCACTCCAAGACGGAGTAAATGTTCCAACTTCAGCAGTGATTTGTGCCAGCAGCATTTGGGGCTTCTAAGCCTTCTCTCTGCCCCCACCGCCAGCTTTTCCTTATAGCACAACCAGGAGTTATGGATGTGCTAAAATAATGCTGAGGGTGTCCAGAGGCTGCAAATAGCCGTGAGCTACCAGAAGAACAAATGTACTCATTTGAATTTTGCGAGCACTGCAATTAGGTATTTTATTTAGCACTGCAAAGTAACTTGAAAGGAAATCCAGGATTCAAACCACCACCAATAAATAAGCGGCTTTTTATTTTCCTTTCATTGTCAGAGAAGTTGAACATGTTTTCTATTGAGAAATTCTGCACAAGGCTCCCAATTACAGGCATTTGCATTTATATTGTTGGAACACAGAGCTTCTAAAATCAATATTAACACGCTTAAAGAAAAAAACATCGGCACCCTGTCCCTCCCCTCAGCTGTGCCCCCAAACACAGTAACAATAGGAACCTACAGAGCCAGAGGCTTATACAGATCCATTACCAGGTCCACTCTCTTTATAACACTCTTACATTTACTATTTCAAGGTACTCCAAGCAATCTATGTGACAGATTCCTCAGAACTTTTGTCGTCCTGAAAAACCAAGGGTTTAAAAAAAAAGTTCCAGGTAGAAGTCTCCTGTGCAACCTGGCTGTCCCTAGCCAGTGTGTTGAGCAGCAGCTGGGTAACTGTGGAATGGCTAGGGACTTTCTTCTAAGAGGGATTTGAAAAATTCTTAATGGCATGTGAAAGCACTGCTGTAAACCCAGTCCTTCCTTACCCAGTTGTCCTATATGAAACTCCCTTCCCTTTAACACCAGAGGAGGGATGCATCAATTCAGCTGTCTTGATCTTCTTGCTAATAAAAGAAATGAACAAGCACAAGACTATACTTGCTAAACAATTTCCAGTCAGAGAAGAAAGCACCTGAAATTACCCTAATTCCCACAGAGGAATCTTTTTGCTTATCCTTTTTGCTTATCATTATAGAGAAAGAACAAAGTGCCAACAAGAGCTTCCCAGCTCTCAAAACCTTTTAATCCAGACGCCCATGTACAAAGTGGACAGGGCACGGCACGCTCCAGGACACAGAGTTATATATTTGAGGAAGACTGTATGGCCTATTCAGTTCAAAAACTACCAGACAATAATTTATCCCTCACTCTAACCCCCATGTGAAGAAGTTTAATAAACACAAGAATAAAAGATGACCATAAAAATCAGAGCTGACTGTTCAAAATGCAATAAAAACAAGCTGAGGCTGTTGAGAGAAACGGATTTTGTCTGATAAGGAAAAGCATAAAACTTCTTACCAAAAGAACCATTTACACCTTCAAAAAAGGTAAGGGCAGAAGAGGCAAGGGAGTGTCTGTGGAGGGACAGAGCTTCAGCACCAGCTCATTTTGTTTAGGGATGGTTCCCCCCCTCCTCTTTAAAGAAAAAAAAGTCATTTTATGCACAAGGAGCTTATTTCTTAAACAAACACTCGTGTTTTTGATTTACACCACGGGCTGCTCCTAAATAATTTATGGCGGGTTAAATTTATTGCACAGCCCTGGCCGGCTGCAAATTCGAATTGCCAAATAATTAGATTTTAGGGCAATGCTTATAAATTATCCGCCGATTTGTCCGGACTTGTTTGTCAGTTGCTTTGTGCTTCGGGTCATCTTTGGCATTTCGCTGTTTGTGTTTTAATTGCTGATTTACACTTTGACAGATGAGAGTTGATGCCTCCAAGATCGGGGAGAGGGTGTGGGGGCGTTGAAGAGCAGAGAGAATCAGAGCTTTTAAAGCCTTGTGATTTTCTTTTTTTTTCCAAGGCAATTAAAATCGAAAAGGGACATAGTAAGGACAGCACTAGCCTAACAGATCTGCCTCCCCAGTTTCCATCTTCTGCCTTAATTATTATTTTAACTAAAGCCATTTCCAAGTGAGCAGCCTTGCACTGGCCCTCAGGGACAGTAACCAAGATGACCTCATAGGTCTTTTCCCACTTCTAAATTTTTATTAAACTAACCAAAACAAGCACCATAAAGGCAACACCTCTCCAGTGCAGAACAGCAGGACTTCTGCTGAATCAGGGCTATGCTGGCTTTCCAAAGGATGTCTGCCTGCACACACACCATGGAGCCTCTCAGCGCCTCAGTCTCGGCTAAGTTACTCTGTGTACTGATTAAACCTATCAAAAGGTCTTTGGGGATGCAGCTGACCTCCAAATTTCTTTTTTCCATCACTACCTAGCTTAAAATACACATAAGCACACACCTAACAATTAGATAAATTTAAAAGTACTATTATATCCTAGAAAAGCATGAAGGGAAATACACAAAAAACAAAGGGAAAAAAAAAAGAGAACTGGAAGGAACATGGGAAGATCATGAAACACTGGGATAAGATGATATGAAGAAAAATTCTGCTGCCTGACCATTGATTATCCACTGTTTATTCTTCCCTCTGCTCTCAGGTGAATCACACTGCTTACCTCCAATACTCAGGCACTGAAGCCCAATGTCAAATGCTGGATTTCCTCAAAGATAAATTTTGAGTTGCATTTTGGGTTCTGCACTGACATCAAACGTAGCTCTTATTTCCCAGTGCTGCCTTACAACTCTGAGGGTGAGGGACCATTTCTCTTTCTTTAATAGAAGCTGAAATCCCCATCTAATCACATGCCTCCAGGAGCTTCAGCTTTAAAAGAGACATCTAGTCCATGCACCTGCCTGAGGGCAGCATCATCACCCCCTAAATAATTTCTGACTTTGTCTAGGCTGTTTTTACCGACTCCAATAAGAGAGACTCACATACTCCCCAGGCACTCACTCTATCCTCCCGTTTCATTAGTCTTATCATTGGATAAGTTTTCCTAATGTCTAATCTGAATTTCCCTTGCTGTTGTTTAAATTCCCGATTGCTCTTCCTACCCACAGCAGACACAGGCCAGAACATTGCCTTTGTCATTTTTGTAACAAAGACCTCATCTTATATACACCTCTCATCACTGCTTTAAACACAACCCCAGTGCCATCCAGTCTGCACTCACAGCTGCATTTTGCAGACCCCTGGTCACACTCACTGATTCTCTTATTCACTCTCTTGAAATGGTATATTTTTTTTCTTCTAAAGAGTAGGGAATACAAAGTGAAGTACTTCATCAGCTCAAGTCCCTTCTCAAAGGGCCAAGAAAAGGAGGATCCACGTCTTGCAAATAACACTTTTCTCCTAAACTTACCATTGTGATACTTGGAAGTTTTTCATGCCTGCCATTGCACCTGAAATCTTGACAGCAGGCTCACAACCCTTGTCCTGCCATCCTTAACAAAACTTTCAGTAATCATTTTCTCCCAGGCTGGTTCCTACCTCTCACCACCACCATCATCTCTCCCTGCCAAAATCCACTATTTTGATCTTTCCAGCAGGACCCAGACATCAAGAATAAGGCAGAATCTCCCTCTTTTCACACATGGGATGAGAAATATAGACCATCAGACATGAACACTTCAGTGTGTTTCTTCAAGCACTATTGACATATATTTAACCACCCAGAACATCTCTACTGACACAGCCAACAACAATTTAAGATTGACAGTTTGGGAGAAGTTTAGCACTCAGACCAAGTTAAAAACAGCACACACACACATTTCCAAGTATTACCTTTCCACTGCAAGATGGCAACTACACTATATCCTTTTTCACATCCACTCCTCTCTATGGCAGACAAACAGCCCCTGAAGTCCCTGTTGCAGAATTATCAGATCATTTCAAGTCCCAACCTCTTCACCTGATATTGAGCAGGACAAATGATCAATGTTCCCAACGACACTAAAACATCTGGGATGGGTAGAAAGGGCACATTAGTGCATGTAAATGAATACCCAGGGTTTTACAGACATCACAACTGGCTGCTGATGACAGCACATTTCTGCCTGACAGAAAGGAACTAAACAACGTTATGAAGAGTTATTTTGCCAGATAACAAGTGCACAGATCAACAAAGACAATGTAGGGATGGTTGCACAGCAAGCTTGGCATAAAGGGGAAAAAGCCCACAAGATTTAAGCATGTCCTGTGTCCTTCTCACTAAAAGAGCTGAGCTGCATTGCTTCTTTATCAGGAAGGTTTTGTTCAAAGTGAAGACAAGACCACTTTAACATGACAAAGACAATTTCTTAGGAACCACAGCAGCCTGAAAAGCACCATCACCAAGTAGCACTAGCTGGGCATTATGCCATGAAAGAATACTGCCTAGTTTTAAAACATTATGCTGGGAGTGATGCAAAATACTTCCTGTACCTCAGAGGCTGCAAAAGAGCAGCAGGCACACACCGATCACCGACAACCACGCCGGGCCATGCACACGGCAGGACAAGCACAGCAAAGATACAAACCTGGGACACCCATCCCCTTCACTTCAGAAATGCACATGATAGGAGTATTTCAAGAAGCACATGTAGTCCTCATCAGTGGCTTTATGGAGAGGCAAACAATCCAGCAGACTTGCACATTCCTGAGCTAGCTTGGATCTTTTCCTTTCAGGGTGACTGCCGCTCAACTACTTTCTGCTGTAACAACAAGTCTACTTAACTTTGCAACTTGTCACCTAAACCATGTGTAATGTTTGCACAGCTAAGGATACAGTATTCAAACAGCACAGGTGGGAAATTGCACGGCCAGGATGCATAACTGATGTGGGGTCTCTGCACACTGTGAAAGAAAGGGCAACATGACTGATTGCTTTAAAGCAGTCATCTCATCAGCCTGTCAATAACCAGCCAAAAGCTGAACAGGTTAGGTCAGGTTAGGACTGCAGTCATTGGCCACTCGAGTGCCTTGGTATTTTAGACTTGTTGCTATAATAATGCTGGGTTTATATCCTTAAATAAAAAATTGCTTTGATTTTTTTTTTTCATACATCAGATGTCTTGCCTGGTGGTCTCATGGCTGTGCTCTCCAGGAGACTTGGGTTCAATAACTGTTCATGTTCTCTAGCTCATCAGGTTTAAAATAAATACAGCTAATTCTGTTGCCTGAAGTCATAACCCACCCTGTCAGATTGATATGGGTCACAGAAAGGTTGTCCCCACTTACTGGGAGAATGAGGGAGGTCTCCAAGGCAAAGTGCATGCAGGTTTGAGACACCAGGTGCAGTGTAACTCTCTAAAGCTACAAGACCTAAAGAAGTTTGTTCAAAAACTCAATGCAAACAGGAAAATTCATTTGAAAGGGCTCTTATATGAACTGTTTCCTGCCACTCTAGGAATTTAAAGCATTCTGATGTAAGAACAATGGCATAATAACAGTCGTAACTGGCAAAGAGGTGATAAATACATACATATTTACTTACCTGTAGTAAAAAGAAAAAAAATACCTTTAAGTCGCTATGTTACATGCATTTTTTAACAGCATTTCTCTAGAAACAGCATTGTAAGAAGCTGAATGGAGAAGTAGGTAATTAAAACTACACCCAAGCCTAAGATGCATGAAGATAGGTAATTACAGATTAATATTCCACTGTAATACTTATGCTGAGTTAAAGTTGCCATGGGAAACAAGCCTGAATTTCTTTATTTTTCAGCAACTCATGATCATCCTCAGTAAAGGTTTTGGCAGGTGATTTCCAGCACATTGAGCTTAACAGCCACACAAAAACAGTGCAAGAAGAAAGCTGTTACATGGGGATGTCTAGATAGAGCAGGCAGGCACAGGCACACACAGGTCGTTTATCCACCTCTGGATAGGATTGTGACAAGGTCTGTTACTGTGTGAGACACCTGCATTCCCATCCTGGCCTTCAGCTAGGATTGCCTCAGTCTCCACAGAAAACTACATGCAAAGCACACAGAAGGTACCTAGCAGCCTGCTCCCCAGCAGCTGAGAGATCCCTCCATCGCCTCCTCCTGCAGCAAGTCTGTGATTTCAAGGACATATTCCTCCTACAAAGTAGCCTCACCTATGGCTCCCAAGGCAGCTTCCCTATCCTCTACCTAGTCACCCTACACAGAGCTTGGCAGGGACTGCACATCTGTTGATATGGCCTAAATTTGGTGGAAATCAGCATCCATTCCCATTACAAGGTCAGTCTATAAATCACAGCAGCTCAGGAGCAGAGACACATGACTCAGTTGTCCCTGCTGCAGTAACAAGATCACAGATAGAGCAGGACAGGCAGCTGTACAGATCATCACAGCCAGTCCAGCTGTACCTGCCCGTGACTGTGAGCTGGATGTTCAAGGGAAAACACCTGTATTGCTCTTTTACAGCAGCACTCAAGGAAATATACACTGAATCTGATATAACCTTCTCCTGCATTTGTACTAAATATTATCTTACAGAAAGACTGGCTCCTATTTGTTAATACATTTTGCCAATCACAGTATGTACTATGATCATCCAGATTTGTTTGAACACCAAAAATAAATTAGTAACTGAACATCTGCTTAGTCTATATCAGTGTTTATCATTTTATGTTGAAATGGTGAGTGATGTTTTATATTTATTAGTATATCCAGTTTCATCTGACAGCAATTATAATTAAAAATTCTCCTGAAATAACAATCTAAATGCATGCCAAACAGAGTAGAAGTATCTAGGATACACTAACAAAAAAAAAAATCAAGATTTTTTGCATTTAAAAAGTATTGTTTAGGAGGACACATAAAACATTGTCTGTAAACAATTTATTCTTCTGCTTCTGGTCACAACCTTCTTCAGCAATGAGATCTGAACATTTCGTATTTTCCCTTTACAGAGAGTTTGAAAGAGGCAAATTACTACTTCCAAAATGATTACCAATTTGAGTGAATCTGAGACACTGAACACCTGAAAAAACTGACATGAGAAAACGCAACTTTATCACTACCAAAAGCTCATTTAGCAGCTCAGCTACTCCTAGATCCAGCTCCTTCTACCAGGTCAGAGATCTAATGCCCTTCTACACTTCCAGGCAGCAGACATACAGACCTTGAATTTAATTTGATTTTGATTTAAGTGGCTTTAATAAATTAGAGATTAACATCATATATAGAAGGCTAATTTCAAATTCAGCTTTGAACAGATCTGATTTCTACCTTCAGACTTTTTATATTTAAAACAAATAATTTCTTTTCATCCACTCGGCTGAAGTTGAAGGCAAGATACTGAGCTTGCTGACTGAAAGAGGCACACCTTCTTACTGCATTAATAAAGGCAGCCACAGATCTGAATCAGTGGAGCTGCTTAACACAGTCATTGAAAGCACTGACCATCATAAACATTGATGTCTACAAGGACAGAGGGACAAAAGAGCAAGACTCCCACTTATTAATGCATCTTCTCATGAAGATAAAACTCCATATGTATCCAGCTCTTGGGCTGACAGTGTATAAAAGCAGGTACTTATAAACTCTTACCAGACAGTAAAAGAAAAAACTCAGAGCTGAAAAATGAAATACACCACCACCGTTCAGGGTCCACCGACCTCCGCAGAATGACAGCTCCCAACTGACCCCAGTGGGCTTCGGATCACATTCCAAAGGCACAAGGTAAGCTTTAAAGAGATGCGAGAGGCCAGCCATAAACATCTCTTACTGCCAACCCCTAATGACCTTTGGATGGCTAAAACACTACATGACACAGACTGTGCAGTTAAAACCCCCCACACCTTCTTTTCTCTCTGGGATGGTCCCATTATTCATGCATGCATCCAGAAAACCAATAAAGCTGAGCAGTTTCTATGTGTATATAAACAAGCACTTTGATGGAGGGGCGTATCTTCTGAAAGCAGTCAGAAGTCAGGGCTGCGAGGATGCTCCCACTCCTTTGTGGGTGTAGGGCAGGGAACATGAAGGACCCTCAAGCCTGACACAGGAGTGAGTGGTAAAGCACAGGGCAGCGGCCACAAGGCACTCAGCCAGCAGTCTCAGCCACCAGAGCCACAATGCAGATGGCTTCCCAGGGGAATACCACTGTCCTTGACCCTCCTTGATCCCCATTACAGAGGCCACACCACGAGACCTCAGAGAGAGATTGGGCAATGTGAAAGAGAATGGAAATGAAGGGGTCTTCAGGGCTCACAAATGAGCATGAAGGACTTCCCCAGGGATAAAGCCAGCAAGGCTGCCAGTTACAGAGGAGCACGAGTAAATACAACGGGAGGGGGAGCAGATGTGGCAGTCACACATCTTAGTGTACATAAAAAGATAGCTCTTTCAGTAGTTTCCTGTAAAAAGCCAGAATATTCTGAAGAACAGTGAATGAGAAATGTGAAATGTGCTGTATGGTGGCAAGTGAAGTCTTGCAAGATTTTTAGGCTGAACTGGCTAAACTTACAGCTATGTCTAACCACTTAAAGTAACGTGGATCACAGCTTAGCTTAGCTCTGTATGCACAGCCTTCTCATCAAATCCCACTGCATTTGAATTTCATTGTATCTAGATTTTTATTTTGCAGGTATTAAAATAAAAGCAAAAAAAATATCAGTATCACAGTGAAGATCAGCACATGACCATTTCCAGCTCCCAGCTCTGACCTCAGACCAAACCTCCAAAACCTGTCTATCAATCCTGCACAGAAAGATCCTGTCACCAAAACTTTGCAGAAAACATCACTGAAATGCATGGTACAGTCACCATGACATACAGCCTAAGAGTGAAGAGGACAAAAGCCATGCTGGTCAGCAAAGACATAAGAGGTAGGTAAGAGCATCAACTGAAGTCTCATTTTATAAAGTTTCCAGATTTTGGCAGGCACCTTCAGCCTTTCTAGCTACATTGAGACCCATGTAGCAAAAGTAATTTCTTTATTTGTCAAACTAATTTGCTGGTGAGGATGTGAGGGACTGACAGCCCTTTCAACACATTATATGATGCAGACAGGCACTGAACACAGCAGACTGGAAAAACAACACTGAAGAACATCTCCACCTTAAAGGTGCTATCTCACCAACAAAATATATAGCAGATCTGCATTGGCCCAGACCATTACTTTCCCTGGCAAGGACTTGGGGACAAAGCTCCTTAAAACAGTAGTAATCATATTCCACTCATGCTCCTTTTTACTGCCAGCTGTAAACTAGCTCCACATGCATCATGGTTTTGCATCAAAATGTGCACAGACCAAGCCCATATCCAAAGGGACAAGGTAGATCCAATTTACAGCTTTGACAGGTCTGTGCACCCGAGGCGGAGCATGCGGGAAATAGCCTGATATCTCACTTGGGGAGCGGTTAAGAGCCTGCTAGCAGAACTGGATGCAGAGCCACAACAGCTTCCCACAAAGAGCCAGCAAAAGAGCAGGGAATTTGCTATCCATTTTTCAAGAAACACAAAGAACAGGCAGCACCCACCAAGGCACTACTGGGGAAGGCAGGAGCCAAGTCTGATCCCAACTTGCAGCAACCTTTTGTTGGGACAAGCGCAAGGGAAACGCACACGCTGCATTGAGTCACTTCAGTCATGAGACACCATGCTGAAAACTGCTTAAGCCTTTCAGATAGTTGAAAAAAAGCAAAAGAAAGTTGTTGTCACCCAATGCAGGCATTACCAACACATGAAGATCAATTACTTGGCATAGGAGGTTGAGTCCACTTTAGATCCAGAAATTCTGTTTGTTCGCTACCAACCTAGTATCAGGGGTTTTTGTCTTTTTAGTACAGTTTTCCAGTTAAAAACCTAGGCCCATCCTGATGACAACTGAGAATATTTTTACTAATCTGCTCTACAGTACTGTGGATGAACTGTTTGCAGAAAAGTTCTGTACTTCATCTGGATCTCTGCATGTCTCAAGTGGTAGAGCAGTGGAAGATCTCTCTGAAGCTGAACTCTTCCTGACTCATTACACTCCAGAGTTAAAACCCAGGCAAGATACCTGATCTTGCTGAAATTATCTACAAACTGTTCTTCTTCTCTACTTAGAAATACCATTATGTTGCACATATTCTCATCATTCAAAATATTCTTTTCCTAAAGCTGTTCACTACCAACAAGTAGAATTTTTCCTTCCAGAATCAAACACGGCTGCCATCTATTAATGCAAGTTTCCAGCCAAAAATTTTTAGACCCTTCCCAGTTCAGACAAATGACAAGTATACATGACTTAAAGCTGTTTTCAGTAACACATGAATTGTCACTTCCTTGATGGAAATCAGACTCCTTTATTCATTCCCACCAAACAGTCCTAGCATTGCTCCTGAGACAGCAGGTGACTGGCAAGAGCCCTGGAGAATCAGCAACAGAAAGGAGGTGGGACAAACCAGAAAAAATTAGTGAGCCAGCACTGTTTTTTTCTTTTACCTCTCAGAAGAGCAGCAGCAACTTGCAAGGCAATAATTAACATGATTAACTATTTACCTGAGGATGAATCTGCGGTTTATCACATGTAGCCTCAAAATCCAGCACTAAGAAGTAGTGATATCTCTGTGGAGGGAAGGATGACATTGCTGCCATGGAAGCTCCAAAGCCGTGGGACGCCAGTTTCCTGCTTACGATGGAGCGGAACCCTTCAAGAACACCAGCTGGGAAGAGGGGGGACACAGCTTGTCTTGACCTTGAAAGTAAGTTTGGGGGAAACTTTGCTGCTCCAGTATGGAGAAGTGCTATCATTGAACATCCAGAGGCATCTGAAACTGAAGAGAGACTCACGTTACTCATGCACACCTACATCTTATCTCTACTGGTTCATCCTCCTCTGACAGGATTCCCTTTGTGCTTCCCAGTGGAGGTTCCAGCATCACAAACCTGAAAAAACACAGTAACCTGCTCTAAGCACAACAGATGACATTTGGATTGAGCTCAAGGTGTCCAGAATCACAGGCAACTGAAAATTAACCTCTGCAAACTACTCTAAATTAAGAACTAGACATGGCTAGTCTACTACACAACAGTCATGGCTCCAGGCACCAGATCACACCCCACTGCTGAACCTCATCAGCAGAACATAACACAAAACAATTAAAACACAGAATATCCAATCTAAGCCCTGTTGAAATTTCTGAGGCCTTTTATCTTTTCATATACAATGGTAAAAATTAAACACAGCAATACACATATCAACACTACATCTTATCCAAACAGCTTGACCCTGAAACATCTGCCAGCTGCACCAAAACATGGCATTTCCATTACAAATCCAGGTAGCTGGTGGCTGGAAGGCTCCTCCCCAGGAAAGTTCTCATTTGCGCTGTATACAAGGTTTCTCAGAGATGTGATTTCAGTGCTACAATCCACTTCTAATTTCAGGTATTTCTCCCATAGGAGGCTATCAGTTCAACTAATCACACGCAAGTACTGCAGGAAGTGTAAAAGGCAAGCAGGACTCTATAGGCTACAGTCTTCCTCCCAAAGAAATACCTCACTCAGCCATCACCTTCTGATACTTTCATCTAACACACACTATTAAATAAATTGCATTATCCATGTTGAGATGACCTGGATTTCCCCTCCTGCTACTTTTGTTCTAAAACATTGCAGGAAAAAGTTGCCAGGATTGTCACTATCCAAGATGGGTCAGCCTCAGGGCCATTAATAGATCTACAGGGATGAGAATTCAAGACCAGTTCATGGTGTTACACGGATGGGTACAGGGACTGATAGCTAAACAAGCAAATTGCACCAACTCAGTCCTCTTGAAGAAGGATAGGAGTACCCCCTCTAATTGTGTATGCATATATATACATACACATCATGCTACATAAGATATTTAAACCTATCCCACAGCAGGTCCCACCGCTTGTGGAAGAACTCCATCATTTGACATGCCACCCACCTGCCCTTTTATGAGCATGGCACCCCCACACCTGTGCTGGCTTTTTGCTCTACCATGCAGGGATAGAAGCACCCGCCATGAGACAAGGAGACAAAGTGGCCACGGCAAAATGGGAACTTGCTGCTCATGAACAAAGTCACTGTTTGCACAAAAGACAGCATTTGCTCTCTCCCATCCGTTAGTCTGTCAGGTAAATAATGCACGTGCCAAAACACACACTTAATGAGGTAAATAATATGCCTTGAATAACAGCTAAATCTGTATTTACCTGCGAGACCAGAGAAACTCGGAAGGACCAGATTAGGAGATAATTGCGGCTAAGCAGGTTGTGTGCTTCGAGTAAACACGCATTTGGTAACCTTCCCTTTCCAAGCTTTTGAGTGAAAGGCAAAAATACAAGAAGTTGAAATGTTTTAAGACCAAGCCAGTGCCCACACTGCCAATTCCATGGCATATATGCATTGCCCCTGCCTCAAGGCTTTCATGTTTTGGAGCTGTTTGCTTTATTAAAGCAATGTGCCAGACAGCAGGTAGCTTGAAAACTGAAAATTCAAGTTGCAAAACCAAAAATGAAGAGCCCAACATGGCATTTATTTTAAAGGGGCTCAGTTCTACCAATTGCCTTTTCATCTACAGCTTTGGCTGTCATTCATAAATGCATTAGAGCCAAATAGAAATTACTTCTATTTTCTTCTAACATGTGCCAGATAAAAGATATTTAAGGTATACATGGTTTTAATCTTCTAACTACTATGAGTTTAAAGGCCCATCACAACAAATATAATCTCAGAATAAAGTAGCTTGTAAATTAGTTGCAGGAAAACCTGATCTTTAGCCTACTGCATCAAATAAAATAGACTGTTGGAGTGGGGGAGGCAGACAGGCTTCAACCCCTCTATCAAACACAGGCAATAAAACACGTGTTATCCACCCACCCACAGCAAGATCTCTTCTCTAATGTATCTGAACTGTCAAGACCAGGGTATCTGACACAGACCCCATGAATCTTCAGGCTGAGTTGCACCACACACAGTGGTGCAGAGCTACTGTGTCCATGGCAAAGGTAAACCAGCTGCCTTGGCAGGATTCAGACACGTCCCCACGCAGACACAGCAGCACCATGCCAGACTCTGGCATGGCAGGTCAGGGTCACAAAAGTACCATGTGACATCCGTGGAGGAAATGAACAGCCAGCATCCAGTGCCTGTTTACATTAAGAGCTTCTGCAGTGGTCCACGTCTAGCAACAGGATCGGGCTCCCCATCCTAAAAGCAGCCTCCCTCCCCACTCTCCCGTGTAGCAGAGGGAGCAGTGCTCTGAGCAAAGGTGTGTGAGTGGGATATTGCATGTGGACTTCCCTACACAGGCAGCATACAAACAAGGGTAACCCCACTGCAAACTCTGCACCTTCAGCCAAATGAAGTTTTAACGGTATGTTTACCCAGCCACTGCTCTGGGTGCCCTGGGAAGACCTCACATCATCTTCTTTGGCAAGGTCAGAGTGCCTCAGAGCACAAGATAGCTGGTGAGCAAACACACTTTATTAGATGTCATGTAAAGCATTTATAATGGCCATGACAATGCAAAGCACTAGTAATTATCCTGTACTTTTTCCAAGAGAAAATGATGCAAGCAATGCAGCTTCAAAAATTAAAAACCCAGCTCTAGCCATATAAATCCACATGTTCAGTGATTCCATTTCCAAACCTACATAAAACACCATATATATATTTCTTATACACACAGGATCAGATTATAATCTCAGACAGTGCAAGCTGTCACATCTGGCAGTCAACCTTACTAGGTTAATATTTCATATCACACAGCTCAAATTCCTCACACAGATACGTATGAAATGTAATGGGACCATGAACTGAGGTTGGACCTCAGGAATTATTTTGACAGATTGTACACAGACCTAGGAAAATGTGACAGCACTTTACATTTGCTACACCCAGTAAGATGGGAAATGGCCGTATGTGGTGGGTTTCAGCTGGAAGATAGTTTGTGTTCTGTGCTGTGTAACACTGGGCATTCCATATGACAGTACTGGCTAAAATCAGCATCTATATTTTAAAAATAAATTGATAAAAAAATGTTCTCTGGATATCAGTTGCAGGTACCAAGACAAGTTCAGGCTGACCACTGCTTCTTTAGCAGTCCAAGCATGTGGTACTAAAGCACGACAGTTTGATCACCAGTAAGGAAGGAAAGCCAAGAGAAAGGCAAGTGTCAGCTGCAGCCATCAGCTTTGCCAGGGGCCCCACTGAGTGTGAAGCGGAGAATCTGCACTGGCGGCTGTTGCACGCCAGGCTTCCTGCTGGGAAAGTTGCTTAGGGACAACCAAAGTGGCAGGGAACAAGACAGGGAACTCCTGCCACGTGAAGAATGCTGGTGACAACAGCCAGCAGGGCAGTGCAAATGCTATCCCCAGCCTGCAGGGGAGCCCCAAAGCCACAGAGAGAGATGTGCACCACACAAGCTCCAGAGGACTCAAATTCATCAATGGCAGGACAAATTAGCCCACTAAGAACTTGAGCTTAATGACTCCTGGCACGTAAGATGAATATGAACTTTTTACAACTACATCTAATTAAAATTACAGTTTGCCTTTGAGCCCAAAATATTCAATTTTACTTTCCAGTTTGAGAAGCTGAGTAGAGAAGGGGCAGGAAGACAGCACCTAACTTCATATTGGCGGGCTGACCCAAGAAATTACATTTTATAAGAGTCTTCACTTGCATGTTAAATTACTTAGTTATAACAAGACAGTCCTCCACCATATTACAAAACAAACAAGAAAAGCCCCCACTAAACTAAACTACAAGAGAAACTGAAATTAAAAAATAAAAGCAAGCAAGCTCTGGGAGTAAAATACTTCATTTATTATTTGTGCAAAACCTGGGTAGGGGCAGCTGTGACTCCTGGCCTCCAAAGCCAACTGAACTCAAGGCTAGAACAATGCAAACCAATCAAAAATGTAAGTCAGGTTTGTCTATTTTATTAAATTATGGAGGGAAAAAAGTTAGGGTAATAGAGATGTTTTCTGTAGAACAAAATTGCACACATTTAGTGACACCTGGAACACAGTATAACAAAAAATGCAGGACTTCAATTTTGGTAGCTGTTCAAATGCATACTCAGAGGTCAAATGTGAGCCCATATTTCACTTGTGTGAAAATATAACTGAAGAACAATAGAGATAACTCAGGGTGTTTTTTAATCAACTTTAACCTAAAGCCAAATATTTCATTAGATGAACTACAGTACAAAAATGACAGCACCTGGCTAGCCTGTGAGGCAGGAAACAAGAGACTATGAACAAGACCATCTTATCCACTCTCACCACTCAAACTTGCAAAAAAAAAACAACCCAACCAACATAAAGTAAAACAAATAACAAAAGACAAAGCTTTTAGAACTGTTTAATAAAGTAACACAATTTTAGACAGGTAGATTTGCTTCTTTCTTTAATTTGTTAACCTCACAGTATCATCACTTCAGCATGAGAACAGTACACTTCATGGCTGCACTCCCTTCACGTTTGGCCGGGTTTGTCTCCAGCACTGCTAGACAACCACGCCTGTGTTTTGGAAAATTTGTAATGTCATGGCATATCTATATGCTGCCCCATCATTACTCAGCTCAGATACAACTTGGCATTCATCGTTTTGTTTTTACAGTACTCCACAATCACACCCAGGCTCTTCCCACTACAGATGAGGAGGTCCCTGTTCTCAAGAACTTACAGTCTAAAATTAGAAGCAATACAAGTGAGGGGAACAACAGAAAAGAATGAGGGGTACAGGAGGAGAGTTGGGCAACTGCTCATCTGGGAGAAACATGCATCATGGTAGGTCAACTGAAAAAATTAATTCACCCTATACAGGCACTGGTTTCCCTCTGTATGGCCATTAGGGAAGAGATAAGTGAACACAGAAAAGGCTGACTAAAGGATGGAGGGCACTCTTGGGTTAAGGAAGGTCTCTCCCATTTCTTGAGCTCATTCTTGCCGCTGGGTTCCTTGGCTGATTTGTCAAAGGCACGACCCCACATGTCAGAGCACCAGAATCTCTTCCATTGTGACATCACAGACGCGATGGCTTGTGAGATCACAATGTGCAAGGCTGAAGGCGCTGATTACTTAGGGAAGCACTTGCTGGAGCTATGGCACCCTACAAAGCTGGGAAACAAACACATCTCAGTTCACTTGACAACACAGTGAAACCCACATGAGACTCCACACCAGCAGGACATGAATTTGTCTGAACAGACCACCCAGAAGCCGTCCCAAAGATGCACAGTACAATTCCACTCCAATTTTATTAGGCCACCTCTGCTAGGCAACCCACTTTCGTCAGCTCCTTGACTGGTCTCCTAAGACAGGCTTTGCTGTGTATTTTTAAACCTTCTCCAAGAGTAACTGCAGATGAGCAAACGGGTCTAAGCTGGAGTCTGAAGAAGTTCCACACAGCAAAGGACTGGTCACTTAGAAGAAATGTAGAGAAAGGAAAGAACAAAAATTAAAACAAAGAAGCATTAACAGGGACACATACAGCAAAAGCCAAAGAGGAAGAACAGATCTGCTATTAAGGAAAAGAACAGTTTCACAGGATCAGACCAAAAATCCTCTAGTCCAGTCTCCTGCCTCTGCGTGGGAGCCATAAGAAAATGCACCAGTGTGAAACTACACAAATGAGGCTAACCAAGCCAACAGTTCTGGGAGGCCAAAAGGAGGCAGGCCTGTCCTTCCCTCTCGGTCTTGCTCTCCTGCTGATTATGTTACACCAGTTCCTGAGCCTGTCTGGCCCTTCTGCAAGCCAATTCAACCACAGGAACCTATAAAAGGGACTAACACAGCCAGAATAAAACACAATTAAAACAAGATTATAGTTTCTGGCTGGTTTAGTGAGATGAATTAGCTCAGGGCCAGGGTGGATGAATACCAAAACTCCAAGAAGAGGATGAGTCCACACTGGCAAAAGCAGGAATGAGATGAGCCATTGGGGCTGTTGGTCAGCTCAGCTGCTCATCAAACCATGTACTCACACCAGGACAGACACACCTGGGATGACACATGGCACTTTGCAGAGAATGGACAAGTTAGTTATCTTGGCTCTAGCAGCATAGACACATTAAACCTGAATTCACAAAGCCCATCAGCCCATCTGGTCTCAACCTCACGTAATGCTGGCCCTAAAGTTTCCATTTCCTTAGTCGAGCCCAAAGGCTTGAACATCTTTCAGAAAAGTTTGTGGCCTTGAATTGCAGCACGAAGAATGGAGGTTCCCCTCTACCTCCACACAGCTCGTTCCAATGGTCAATCCATTCGCTGTCAAAAAACAACAGGCCTTAGTTCTCATTCAAACTTTCCCAGCCCAGGTCTTTGAGATGAGTTCTGCAATTTATGGCACTTCAGTACTCTCAATCCTCAGCACAGCTCCCACTGCCACAGCTAGAGATTTGTAGCTACTACACATCTAGTCAGTGAAAGCTACTATTGCACACTGGCCTAATTCAGTGGAAAGGAGACATAGTAGGCCACCCTTTGTTTGATGGTATCTGGCATGCATAATTACTTCATTTTCATACACATGTATACCACAGTTGTTCAAACCACTTACACAGCTGCACACCTTCATTATCTGAAAAATGAAGGTTAACACCTGAGAGTGCCAAATGAATCTCAGCCTGGATACAGGGAAACAAGCTTTGCATTGCTCAATACACTGGTAACTTTTGATCTTCACAAATGACTTCCAAAAGTGTTAAAAGAAAGCCAGTACTCTGGCAAAGGCTCCAAGCAGGGTAGCAGCTACAGTGGGCCATGGTTTCCATACAACCCAGAAAATCTGCCAGGGAAAGTGTTGACCCTAATATTCAACCACAGGGAAAAAAAATGATTGCAACAAGTACAGCTGGTTTTTTTTTTTTTGGGTTTTTTTTTTTTTTTTTTTTTTTTTGCTGGAAGAGAAGGATCTTTACAATTCATCTAGGGAGAACATAACTTTTCAGCTGGCCTCAGGCCAGCTGAGATCACTTCTCTTAGGGAAGGGAAATGGTCCCCAGCACAGCCAGCACTTCTGCTCTAGGTTATGTCTTGAAGAGCCTCAGCTTGTCCAGTTCTTCCCTTACTCCCCTGCTTGCCATGGCACCATACTGGTAGGTTAGCTCATCACTACTACAGTGAAACACCAGGACCATTTCTAGCAAAAATACCTGCTTCAGATCCAAGACAGACTTGTGACAAAAGCACAGCTGCTTCCAGCTTTCCATGCTGCCCTGCCAGCCCAGGCACAGTGGGCAGTCCTGCACCATTTGCCTGCATGTCACCACGCCTGCCTTGGGGCCCTCCACTGCAGGTGGCCAGGACTGACACTGAGACAGGGCAAAATGCAAACACTTCACACATTTAAGTATCTTCCAGAACTCTATTTCCAAAATTTAAGAGGGTTCAAAAAAAAAGTAAAAAATCAAATCAAGGCCTACCAAAGTTAACAGAATCAAAACAAGATAAGCACCAAACCAGCTGTAATCAGGCCCTCCAAAGAAAGCAAACTGAAGTATCTCTCAAGTGCAGAACGGAAACTTCAGGTCCTATCAGTGTTTATTCAATCCAAGGTCTTCTTTATTTAGCATCAGGCACATAGGCATTTTTTAAAAGGCTTTAATAACTTTCTTCTTTTGGATTTTGGTACCACTCAAATCTGTCTAGACAAACTAACTTTACAAAAAAAAAAAAAAAACCCAAACCAAACACACTATTCATGTAGAGCAACTCAAAGTTTGAGATGAACAAGAATGTATAAAAGGGCCACAGGGGCACTCTTTGAAAGAAAACAAACATTTGGTCCATACTGTAAATTAACGTGAAAATTGAGCTGCAAAGGGCAGAATTCAGTGTTTCGAAATGGAAACAAAAATATCTGAAGTAAAAAAAAAATCTGAAATAAAATTACCCAAGCCTACACAGTGGGGACTAATCAACTAGACTTTTAACACACTAGTGACTTTCAGAATAATTCATTCTTGGATTAAAGTTCAGATGCCAACTTTGATATTGAGCGATATGAGATGCTACAATGATGCAAAAAGACACTACAGGACGAAATCTATCCAAGTTACCATTAAAAAGAAATCAGGTAAAAGTCTCCAACAGCTGTTAACAACATCTGATGGGACAAGTGCTATGGAGATGTACCTTCCTGGAGCCCTGGATGTCTCATCCTTCCTGAGACACAGTGCAAGCATTAACATATTAGAAAACTTGCTGGTCCCCTTGCATGGCAGCTGAAAGAATATCAAGAGTTCAGACTAAACAGCAGCTTCCAATCTACCATCTCTGGAACCAAAAGCTCAATAAAGAAACTACATAAGTAAAGAAGTAGCAAAACAAATGTCACACTTATTGGCAAACAGGCCAGCAATCACTACATAAATCCACCAGACACAGGACTTGTAAAAGACAGAACATCAGTAGTAAATGACAACACCTCTTCATCCATCTCAGTTTGGAAGAAACACCTGTAACAGCATAGCAGTAAGAAAAGAAAAGGGAAGAAATTCCTACTGCCACTCAGGAAACAAGTAAACAGACTGTACTCCCAAGCTTTCTCAAGTTCACTTCACTCTCCAGATCTGAGACAGGTGAACAGTTCAATCTCACAGGGCAAAGAATATAGGAAAAAAACCCAAACCAAAACAAACCTCCTACTCCCTCATTACCTCCACATCCCAAAACATAAAAAAATCCTTGCTGCTGCTGCCTCCAGCTCAGCCCGTGCCCAGCCCCCGGGCACACGGGCTGTTTTCCCTTCCTCAAGCCCTGCACGCAAGTGATCCCGCTCCAGCAGGGACCTGGGGCACTGCTGCCACAGCCACCCCCAACGCCTCCCCTGCGGGTCGCACCAGGGCCCGCCAACCCGGCCATCGAGCGGACGAGGCTCCGCCACCCCGCGCCCTCCCCTCGGGCCGGGGCCGCCCCCGGTCCTCACCGGCACCGGCACCCCTGCCCCGCCCGGCCCGCAGCCCCCGGCCCCGGTTCGAGCCCCGCCGCCGCGGGGGGCCGGGCCGCGCCCCCGCTCCGCGCCGGGCCTTCACCCCCCGCCCCAGGCCACGGCGGCGCCGCGTCTCCGCCAGGCCTGCGGGGCCCCCCGCGCCGACCGGGCCCCGCAGGGCTGGGCCGAGCCGCCGCCCGCCTCCCGCGCCACCCCCGCGGCGGAGCCGCCCCGGCCCGGCCGGGCCCCGCGCCCCGCACTCCGCACCACGAGTGCCCGGCACCGCCACTCACCGCCCGCACTCTGACCCCCGACCCCGCGCTGAGCGGCAGCGCCGCCGCCCAACCGCAGCGCCGCCCGCCGCCGCCGCGGGCGGGGCTTCCGACCCGCCGCGCCCCCTCGCGCAGGCGCCTGCCTCGCGCGGCCCCGCGGGGCACGCTGGGGGTCGTAGTTCCCTGCGGCCGGCCCCGCCGCGTGGCCGCGCCTCGACGCCGCGCCGGGTCCCCGAGCGCCGGTTCCCACCCCCGTGCCCGGCGGAACCTCATCCTCTCCCCGCCGACCCGACCCCTGGTCTGCCCCGGGGCCAGCACTTACCCGCCCTGTGTCCTGAAGGGCCATCCCACCGCACGGCCAGGACACCTCCCTCAGCTCTTGCTGGCTCCGGCTTCTCCCTCAGGCGAAACCTGCGTCTGAGCCGTGCCTGGGCCTTGCCTGACACCCCCGAGCTGTGGCACCTCCTCCCCACTCGCACGGCTGGCACTGAGTCTGGCTCGTGTCAGATGCCAGTGGCTGTCACACTCTGCGGGCTCTGAGCCCCATCCATGCCCGCTGCCCTGCGCTCCTTCAGGGAATGCCCGGCCGCTGCCCAGGGGGGCCATGGATTCTCCTGCTCTGGAGACATTCAAAACCCACCTGGAAGCATTCCTCTGTCACCTGCTCTGGTGTCCCTGCCTTGCAAGGGGATTGGACTGGATGATCTCCAGAGATCCCTTCCAACCCTAACAATTCTGTGATTCTCGGAACTCACCTGCAGTGATACCTAATCTTTAGCCTACTGAGGCATCCATAACTCTTGGAATCTCAGCTGCAATGACAAGGCTCTAGCTGGGGCCATTCCCTGCTATTCATTGCTTCCTTCCTCCCTTCTCACATTCACTCACACCTCCACACTTGAAGCCAGCAGCTCCTTTGCACACCCCTGATGCTCCTCATATGCATGATGAACAAACTCAGAGCACTGACTCATGCAAATAGGACTGTGAAGGATTCTACAGGCCACCTTACCCATCATTTGCCTGCAGGCAGGAGCAATCCTACCTGTCGTCTTGCTCTCCTCTTCAAATCATTCCTTAAGCCTGTCTCTGGCTCTATGTCTTAAAATACTGGACAAAGATAAGTACCAGAGTGCAGAGATCACTGACTGATGCTCCACACAAGGTGGGCTGGCTGCCTGACTCAATCTGCCTGGTTCTCCTGCCTTTAATTGAGTTGCTGGCTCTTCAGGCTGGATTTATCCTTTCCTCTGTTTGTGTGCAGCCTTGAACTTGAGAGGCCTGAACCATGAAAGTATCATGTCAGAACTATAAAAATACCAACAGCAAACCATTTAATAATAGTAAGAGTTCCTTTAAGCCCTCTTAGATTTCGCATCTCTCAGCTTCCCACCCACATAAGCAAGGATAATGTGAAATTTTACTTCTAAGCTTAGCTCTATTGCTGTGATTTGTCAAGTCATTGGTGATTGATGTATGGTTTGCCAGGAGCCCATGAGAGTGAATTGAAGGCCTTTGCACTGTGGTGTTCCTTGAGCAATCTGTCCCTGGCCCTCCCTTAGCAGGGATGGAAACTGCCTGAAATTACACCGCAGTCCCAAACCTTGAAATTTAGGGCTCACAGCCTGCCTGTACTTCTGAGAGGATGCAAGAGAAGAGGCCTTTCCTCTGCTGACCTCTGCATCTTGCAGTAAAACATAATTCCTTGGTCTAGACAAACGCTGAATGGCTCATAGATGTGTGCATGTCCTTTTTTCATCATGCTGTTTCCCAGGCAGTACAGCAGGTGGATTTCCTCCTGCCCAGTTCTTTGGGGAAAACCCCTTTTCCCAGCTGAGTTATTTGCAGTAACCAGGGCCACACCTTGGCTTCTGCCAGCCTCCCTGGCCCTTGTGAGACCCGTACAAGTTGTCTACCAAAGACTGCAGGACAGCAATGAGATTCCCTTCAGCACCTGCACTTTCAGAAGGCATTTCATCTGGCACAACTCTCAGCACCCAAACCAATTCAAAGAGAGCCATGTTTTATGAAATATTGTCACCACTTCTGTATTGCTCATGTCTGAGCCTGTCTTATGCCTCAAATGAACACTGCAGGCCCCTGAAAATGTCACCTACAGATTAATCTGGCTCACTCCAGGCTTCTGGAAAAATAAATGAGGGTGATCAATAGATATCCTGTGGCGTGCCCTTCAATGCACATGGCCCCTGTAGCATCCTGACTGGGAACTGCTCCCCTCCCCAAGGGACTGTGCCAGTAAAGGCAGCCAACTGCCATGGGGCCCCAGGCAAGGAATGCTGACAAACTGGGTCATGCAGGTGGGGACCAGTGGTCAAAAGGGCTGGCAGTTGCTCATTAGGGCCACCTTATTTATTCCAGGTAGCACAGCCCACGTCGGTCCCGTGACCCCATTGCCTCAGGACCAGCTCTATCCCAGAGCAAGGCAGCGTGTTCCAGGAGTCACTCTGGTGTCTTAATTGCTTGCCCTACTTTACAGATTTTGAGATGGCTAGAAGAAGCCCATAGGAAATAGGGTCCATGCTGAGGCAGTGTCTGCTCTGCCCTATTTTACATGAGAGACTATCTTCAAACCTTGGGTGGAAATCAGCTCAGATTCCAGCTGTGACCTTCTCTCCTCTGGCTGGATCCCTCTGCTGCTGCCAGCAGATGCAGCAACGTGGTCAGCAGTTACCTGAAGTTTTATTTGTTTTAAAACCCCAACGGTCTCTTAACAAAGCATCATTTCATTCAGCACAAATGTTAAGCCACCACTGGGCTGATAGATGGACAGAGCTTGATTAGAAAGTAGCAAAGCAGTGGGGCAGGGTAAGGCAGAAAATACAGAACGAACCCCCCTGGCCCTATGTGGCAGCAGCAAAGGATCCTCTGTGTGAAGACAGGGCTGAGCTTATCCCAACCCAAGATCAACTGTCAGGTCTCTGCCTGCTGCTGGCTCAGCACAGAGAAGGAGGGACATTCCCCAGCCCTTCTCCCAGTGCCTCCCTCCCAAGGGTCCATGGAGCACAGGTCCTTTTAAAGCAATGGGATTTTACATTATTATGGCACAAAGAAACATCAGATCTTTTTAAAGGCAACTCTGTTAATACTGTTCAGCTGCTTATGCTGAGTGAAACTTTTAAATGTCTTATAATACACATGACAAGTAGTTTTGTATCACTGTTTTCTACTTAACAAGTTAATAACGTGCCAACCCAAATCCTTCAGTTACTAACGCCACCGGTGGGACTCATTAACCAACGTGAGTACATATTTAAGGGAATACTAATATTCACAATGTACATTTTTATATTCATGTTGTCATTCTTGAAACCACAGCTCAGTTCACGTATTCTGTTGAAACATTTGTTTGCAGAGGATTTCTCTCTCCCTTTTCCTCTAAACACAGAGACTATCACTGGGGTATCATTCTGGTGAATGATATTAATGACAGCCTGTCATCATGGAAAGCTATTTCTAGCTGTCAATTAAAGGGTGTTTTGAAAGAAAGCAGCTCATTCAAACCCCGTGGGAGCAAGTGTGTCTCATTGTCTGACAGTGACCCCCTTGATGAATTTGGGAGCAACAGCAGTTCTGTGGGGCTCGGAGCTTTGCAGATGTAGCAGAGGGCTCTTGGATGACAATGACAGGAGATTTTAAAGGTGCTGATGCCCTTAGCAAAGAAAAGGCAAAAGAGTATTTCAGATGATAAAAGCAATCCACAGGTAGGAGTATTGGTCAGGAAAGAAGTCCCAGGGATACTGAGCCATTCTTCTCTATCTTGTAATATAATTTCCTCTCCAACATCCCAATTTATCAACCTCCATCTTCAAATATGTCTTTTTACTAACCCAAGTAGAAGGCTTCTTCAGCTTTTCTCTACCTGATAGATGGAAAAACCTAATTCCCAGATAAAAAGTAATTATAGCTACTTTAATTTATTCTAGAAAAAAGATCCTTTGATTTATCTTGTTGGTTTATTTCCCTCTCCTGGTGTATTCATAGGCAGCTCTCAGATCCCAGTCATTTTTGCCATCTTTGCTTTGATGGCCTAAACAAGCCATTTTTTCTCATGTCTCCTTAGCATCTTATCTTTCCATTTCCCTCTCCATCTTAGTAGACCTCCTCTGCACCTGCTTCAGTTTCAATTAAATTTTCTTGAGCATGAGTGCCCAGACTGGTATGTGGTATTCCTGAGCTGGGCTCCAAGGCCTCGTACAATATATGTCACTTGACCCTATAAATATCACTCATATAAACATGCTTGATTTCTACATTTCCCCCCTCAACAGGGTGGTCCACTCTCAGGGCTTTCTCGTTCCTTTTATTTTCCTAAGCACTCCTTGCGCAGTAATAAAAATGTACAGACTCAGTGGGGATCTGTTTTAACTTCAAATGTGCTGATTCAGTTCAAAAACCATTAATTCAGCCAGAATCAGGGCCGTGGGGTGGAAATCCTTTTCCAGTTAAAACAGAGGTGAGAGGGACAGCCTTTGGCAGGCTAGGAAATAAAGTGCATTAGAAAAACATTGCAGGACATCAGAAAGTGGCTATTGAGTGGGCTATGTTAACAGAGGACAAGGGAGCCTTGGACATTTCACATCAGGATGAGATGTCTCCATAGGAGATCTGCTTGGATTTGAGCAAACTTCTAGGGTTTGGTGCATGTGAGCATTTTATTTCTCTAGTCTGTGCTGTGCTGGAATGGTCAGAATGGTCCCTGCTGGACCTTCTGTTGACTGAGCACACAAAGCTAGTCAGACAGGCTGGTCCTGTCTCCAAAAAATCCCACTTTAACCACAAGTGCAAGAGGATGCAGAGAAATGCAAAGCAAACATAAACAACTGTGTTCCTCAGGCTGTAGGTCAGTGCTCTTCCCCTTTGTGTGGGTCCCAGTGAAAACACTTTTGCCCCTCGATCCCACTTTGTACCTGGGATGAGCAGAAAAACAACATCTGTCAGGAAGGCGTCAGCACCAAAACACAAAATAAAATGACCCACCAGCAAAGGATTTCCCCAAGATATTTGACCAAAGGAAAACACAGGCTGAGCATCAGGAGAAATTTCCTTTGGCTATGATGCATTAAACTGTGGGATCACCTTCCCAGAGGAGCAGTGGGAGCCGTGAAACCAGCCACTTACAGCACTGTAAAATGTCCCATTGCTGCCAGCGTGATTTCAGTTCAAGAGAGCTGCCTGAGTCATCTACCATGCCTTTTCCACCTCTTCCTCCTAAAAATCAGGCCCAAGACGTACAAAGAAAGAAGGGCAAACAGTGATGTCAATTTGCTGAAGAAATACAAGCTTTTCTACATTATTGTATGTCGTAAAACCCTTGCGCTCTCACTGTATACTTAATCTTGGTATTTCAATGCCATCCACAAAGAAATTCAGGCTTAACCCTGGTAAAAAATATTGTGCAATTGGGTGCAGTTTATTCTTTATATTTTAATAGCTATAGCAAAACTCCACTGCTAACTAGTAAAAAAAGAAAAAGAAAAAAAAAAGGAAAAAATTTTAAAAGTTGAATGTGTTTTACAGCTACGTTGTCATGGGAAAGCTGTGTTTCAAAGTAAGGGCATCAACAGCAGTGAAATGAGAAAATTTTAAGCATTTAAAACATTTTTAATGAGACGTTAAAAAAAAAACAAAACCAAAACTCTTCACCCAAATGTCTTTGCCAGTATTTTAGCTAATAGGGTTGCAGTGTATAAAGGAAGGGTTCTGACGCCTGCACAGGCCACCCAATACTGAGCTGCTCCTCAAGTGTCTTGAACTCTAAGTGTAAATGGAAAAAACATCTAAAATTAAGCATTTCTCCTGGAGGAACACATTGCTGATAAAGCAAATCTTCCCATAGGACAAGCACACCTGCTGGAAGGTAGAGAGACATTTTTATGTGTGGGATTTTAACTTGAGATAAAATACTTTTCACGGGCAGTCATATGGAAGACAGCTGGCCAAAATTAATAACAGAGGAATTTGTGTCCCTTGGGAAATTCTGAGGTTTCAAAAATATGATTTTTGACCTAAGTTGGGACAAACAGTTTAGTGCTCGGATTTTTTGTTTTTGTTTAATGACATATTCCCAAATAAAAAAGTGTATTTCTTTTCACTTTACCACTTTGACATTTCTTTTGTTTTATTTTTGCATCATTCTAGAAGCCCAAACCATCCATTACACCACGCTGTTTCCTTTCCTCATGCTGTACATTACATTTTCAGGCATAATCCCCACCCTTTTTTAAGATTCCTATTAAACCAGCTAAATGTCTTTGTGAAACTCAATATCAGGAACAACAAGGATCCCTGCCCTAAGCTGAGGCAACAATTATTTTTCAAATGTGCCTTTAAAAGATGGACAAAAGAGACTAGAAGAGACTAGAGCGGGGGGAGAAGTGCCTGGCACAGTCTGAACAATGCCAGGGAACATGATTGCTCCTAAAAAACCTGAACTAGCTCTTGGTTTGATGGCTGGCAGGCAAAGGCACAAGCCTGTTATCACTCATGGTTTGGTTTTTTGCTGTGGATAGGAAAGAAAAACTTCACGAAGGAAAAATATTTTACCCAGAGAGCACCTGGTTTCCCCCCAGCTCAGGAGATCCCATGTTTTAGGCCAAATGTGTGGACTAAATTGGGTATAAATGCAGGACAGGAATAAAACAATACTGCCAGAAGGAGATGAGGGGAAAAGGAAAAAAGAAAAAGAAAAAGAACCCCCCTTATTAATATTTTTAATAATTTCTCAGCAAAAGCTTGGATAATGTTGATACACTCTAGTAAATGTTTCCAGTTATTCCAATCAGTGTGTTCTGGTAGAAAAAGACCAATTTTCTACCAGAAAACACTGACTGGAGTAACTGGGAACTAGAAAAAAAAATTACCATGAAATCTCTTAGGTTCACTATTTATTTGGACTCAATTGTGATGCTTTGTGCTATGGAAAACTTCCTGGATTCATCATTCCTCTAACCTGTCCCATTGAAACTAAATAATTACTTGGATAGCTTTAGCCCCTACTACTCCAAGAGTCCAGAGCTGTGTCTTTGAAGCAGCTCCTAAACTCCTGACCAAAGCAGCTCCTTTCACCAAACTTCTGTCTCACCTTTATCTCCAGAAACACACACCTCCAATGGATAACTCAATTCACATGGGAGGGGAGCAGAGGCTTGCTGCCTGCTCTGGGAGACAGACCCTTGCTCTCACATACCTTCTGCCTACACTGCTTTAATTTCCCCACTATCTCCCCCTCTGTTTATTCTATTTTCTGCCTCTTTGTCTTTCATCTCCAGTGTTTGCAGACCCTCTTTCCTTTTCCAGCCTCTCTCTTCCTCCCATCATTTCCCCTAGCTCACTCCTTCCTTCCTTTCTTTCTTCTTTCCTTCCTTCCCGGCACTCTCCTGGAATTTCTATTCTCTCTTCTCTCCTCCTTCTCTTCCATCAGGACTTCCCCTAATGCTGCATGAGGTACCTAGGGGTAGAGAGGAGAAGGACATGCCATGTCCAGAAAAATCTGAGATGCAGACATCCTGCTTGCCAGGGGACCATTCACAGCTCCTGCTTCTCCTGCTGCCTTCAGCCCACAGGTACCAGCTGTGAGGATTGTCAGACAGGAGTGGCAACACCCAAGGGGTCCTGGGAGACACAGCATAGAGTTCAAAGGCTGCAGACCTTGACCTGTGTGCTTGCAATTTTCCTTTGAAACCGAAGAGAAAGAGCCTGTGAGAGTGAGTGGTGCATCCTCCCCCAGCCTCCTCCTTTGTTACAGCCCTGAAAGTAACCGACCTTGGAAATATCAAAATTCCTTTCCCCCTCCAGAATTCTCACTCACACTGGCTGCCATCAGAAAGCACAGCTGAGACCACTGAAATCTGTCACACCTGTGACCCACACTGGATGGCAGGGAAAGCTCCTCCAGCTGAAGAGGCCAGTGTAGTAATGTGCTACCTTATCTCTAGTGCCACCGACTTCAGTCTATTTAATTTTCCCTTTGATTTTAATATAGATTTATTGAAAACAACAGTTATCAAAACAAACTGCACTGGCAAATTGGTGTTCGTCTGTAGCTGTACAAGCACCTATAAAGCTGCCAGCGTATGAAATAAATGGTGCTATATGGGAGGTCAGTTATTGCAATAGAAGTTCCCCAAGGATTTGCACTGGGCAGTTTAATATTTTTCTTATTACCCTCTTTTCTTTTCTACTATTTATGTCTCTCTGTTTAAATTTAAAGCATACAGCCATCTGCCGAGGCAAGCATCTCTGATAAAATCATCTCTGGTAAACCTTTTCATGAGTGGGCTTCCCTCAGAGTACCAGCAAATGCTGTTGTGTCTCACTTAAAATGAAGGCAAATGGAGACAGGGAGGCCAATTTTTCCAAGGGTTTGCCAACTAGGCCAGCTCTTTTTTCACCCCCTCCTTTTGAAAAGGTTTGTCTTTACCTCATGCTCCTTCAAAAAACCCTACTGATTAAAGTCCTACTTCTTGCCATGTTATTTAACCTCCATTTAAATTCCCTGGCTGTATCCCACCTTACACACATCATACCTGGTATCTGTGGGCTCCTCCCTACACACAGTTCTAAAAAATCAAATCCAATCATAGTCTAAACCTGCTCATCAGAAGAGATAAAAGGGTTTCTGTACTGATCTCCACATCAGGAGAACACAAATCAAACAACATAACTGTCAAATGAGGAGACAGGGTGTTTAAATGCCTATAGAAACAGGAACTCTAATTACAGAAACATCTATAATGTAACTAATATTATTTACATTAGAGCAATGCTAATCCAGATGAGGGTTAATGTCCCTGCTCCTAAAACATTACAGTTTAAATAGACACGAGACTGTGAGAGGATGGAAGGAGCATCAGCATGCTCATCCCTGCTTGAAGATCAGGGCTGGAGGCAAACTCCTCACCATAGAAGAGGGTGAAAGTGAGCCAAAAGCGGCTTACTCAGCCTCACACAAGCTGCCTGGGGTGGATAGCAAAAAATGAATAGAAACCATGGATGGCTTATATGAGTCTTTTACTCACAACAGCATTATTTGGCAGTGGGCAGTGCTTGGATCTCACTGAGTCTTGCACTGTGCCCTGCAAACATCCAGTTCACTGGGAATGAACACCTACTGCCACTTATTAAAGTCAGTCTGTGGGTTTTTAGACCAGGCTGCTCTCTGTGGACCTTTTTCTTCATGTGAGAAGTACAAGCCATCATTTTGGTGGCTCCATGGAGCAAGGCATCTTGCTTTGGTTGAGATGATGGAGAGCAACAAAAATGCTACATCCCCTGGACTGATTCACTGGTCAGCCCACCAACATCCAGGCAACCCACCACATGCTTAGAATTGAACCTTTGGGTTCTCAGGGTCTGCACCCTGGAGGAACTCAGTCCAGGTCAAAATCTTCCTACTCTTTATCAGTCTGTACCAACTGGGCGCAAAACATGCGAGTGCTTTGTCCTTTACCCACTGTAGTGTCCAGCTCTGACAGCTGTTTCCCAGCTTCACAGAGTGCTGATGAGAGCACATAACCCTCCTTCTCCTCCATCCTGCCCCTTCCCAGTCTCTTCTTAGTGCAAAAGCACAATATTCAACACTTGCAGCTACCAGCAGTTTGGAGACCATTTGTGGTCCTTCCTGTATGGCCCAAGATACCCCACTACAAGCTAGGGAAATTAACCTAGTTAGAAATTAACTGTTTAGACCATAATCCATTTATGTGAATTGCTGAAGTGAGGTATAAACAGAAAGAGCCAGTACGAGCTTCTCTAGATAAAGCTACTGCAATATTAAATATAGCCCTGATCTCTTAAAGGATCTCAAACATCTCTCATCCCCTTCAGAAACTTCCTGGAAGAATAGCAGTCCTACACACCTAAAATGAGACAAAAATCTGCATTTGGAGGGAAAGAATCTACACAATTTGGCACTGGACCCAGCAGGTTTCCCAGGACTCTGGTAACAGTTCAGCACAAAAGGGAAACCAGCAGGTGAGCATTAACAAGCCTGAATGACACATGCAGCCAGATTGTCTGCTTTGCTGACAATTGATGCCATCCCTATTACTGGAAAAATCCTGTAAGCATGCTTCCCTAATGCTCAGCAGCTTATTGCTTTGGATAGCCAGTTTCTTGTCATGGCTTACAGCTTCTGTGAGCTGGTGTAAAAAGGCTTGCTGTCCCCAAGTTTACTGGTAGAGGCAGTCCCTGCACAGCCAGCATGTGCCTCTTCAACCAGCTTGTATGCTTTGGGATTCTGCAAAGTAGCAAGTGTATTATTAACACTCCTCTGGTATAGCTAGAGAGATTGTCTTCTGGAGAAGCTCACCATTACATCTCACTGCTGAGCATCAAATACCAGACAGGGGAGAGAGAATCCCACAAACAAGACCTTCTGAACCTGCACAGGGGGAGCACGTGGGTGTTCCTCTAAACAGGACCACTAGGAGTCCAGGGCTGAGGTATTTAAGTTGGACAATTTATTCTTACCATCTCAAGGGAGAGTAAGTGGGGAGACTGGGGACAGCAGCCACTGGAGAGTAGAACTGTGCAGTTTAGCACAGCAGCCTTGGGGCAGGCAGAGGATGGCTGAAGGAGTGGATCCAGGCAGGCAGGGGCTGCAAGTAAGGATCTGCTACAGAAACAGTTGACAAACAGAGTGCTAGAGCACTCCCCTTGTTTCTGCTAATATCCCCTCTTCATTCTCACTCTCCATTTCTTTTCCTTTTACTCTTGAAATGTCTCATAAGGAAGGACACGTAATTTGCCTCTCCTGGCAGGGGAGATAGGACACAAGCATGTGGTTTCACATCTTTACATCCTTCTTACATCCTCCACCTACAGTCAGAAGTACCCTGTAGCTGTAATGGGTAGGCAGAGCAGAGATGGCAGTGAGAGGAAGGAACAAGAAGAATTGGAGGCTGAGGCAGAGCATCACTGTGAATCATTGCAATTTCCTCTGATCCTGTTTTATCATTGGGGGTGGGAACGTAAAAGATGCAGAACCTGTGTGAACAAGGTCAAATTAAATCACATTTCCAGGCTGGGGAAATTACTTTTGCCTGCAGCAAGAGAGGTGCACAACACGAATGAAGGAGGGGAGGTTCATGCCACCAGGCATGCTGTATCCAGCTATTGCAAGACAGAAGGAATTTATAATTAGCCCACTGAAATATATCCCTGCAGGATTTCAGTGGAGGGAAGAATCATGCCAGTTGGATGTGTAACAGAAAGACCAGCTGAGATCTGATTCCAAACCTTATGGGAGACAGCTCATCCTTATCTCAATGAACATGTGTTTCTGTCTAATGGGATGACATTACTCAACAGGGTCAACCACCCACACGCTCTGAAGACATAAGAGAGAGACACTGAACATCTCCAGGACAATTCAAACGTGACAGCTTCAAGAACATAACTGGGAGAAAGACCCAGATGCTACTGAAGTTCAAGATTTCCTGCAAGAGCATACAAATTGTCAGGTCTGTTTAACACCCCTTGGTCAAACTTTCCCATTATCTCTCACTGTCACAGCCTGTGGAGGGAGAACAGTGCTGTGCATGGGTGGCTTGATGAACTGCTAGAAGGGTGGAAGCAAAGGAGTCTCCTGAAAACCAGCCTAGAACACAGGACTGGAAGAAGTGACCTTTCACATATTTCACACGCAACAGGGATAAATTACTACATGCAGCCTGACTGGATATACATGAAGCATTGCAGGCACCTGGGAATTTGGGCATTTGCCTTAACAAACTCACTGTCTCACTGCTAACAAAGGAAAGTGGCTGACATGGTGAGTGCAGGTGTAGGCAGGAGAAGCTGTGAGATGCCCAGTTTGGGGTGTTGCCATCACATTTTTGTATTTTGACTACAGTCAAAAATGCAGGTGTGGAGATGGACCAGACCTAGAGCTCTACTAATCCATGTCTTCTTACCTCTGGTGCCAGAGGCAAGAAACTACCAGACATTCCCTGTGCCAGTTTCCTCTTCACGGCAGCTGCTGGTCCAACCTGTGCTGTAAGGGCTTGTGCCTCTTCCAAGTTTATTTGCTGTTATTTGCTCTTAAAATTCAAACTATTCTTGTTATCTGAATAGTTTTCTGAATTACAGTAAGTTCTACCTTATTGATCCCATGGAGGGGTCGAGTCTGCAGGAAAACTGCAGAAGCAATAAGGTGTTTGTTCCTCCAACAATCAAGGCAGGAATCTGAAGGGCCATGATTTGTAGGGCACTGGGACTGTGTGATGGGATATGAGGCATTTGAACTGGATGGTGGAAAAGGCTAGCTCAAGATGAAGCTGGGCCAAGATAAAGAAATTTCGAGTGTATCAGTTTCTGAACAGGCTCATGTCAGACAGAAAGCTGGCTTGTTGCACGTATTTGCCTGCTTTAAATAATTTACTGCTAGAGTAATGTGAGCTGGATTAAAGGACAAGAGAGGGGCAAGAAAACAGAATAGGAAATGCATGTGAGAAGTGACTTGTGAGAAAGACTGGTAGAAAGAAGATAGATATTTCTCAGAGAAAGATGGGTAATTTCCTGGGAGAGGAATAGTGACAGCCAGGCACCAAGTCCTGGAATTCAGCAGCAGGAGTTTATTTCTGTATCAAATTAAAAAAAAAAATCCAAAATTTTACTACGAGATTGTGAAAATGGGCTCTGGAGCCAGGTTTGGTGACTGAGGTAAGGAAGAGCTGAAGCTCTGAAGCACATCAGCCTCTCAGAGAGGGCAGGGATGACCCCGAGGAACGACGCTCGGTTGGGTCTGTAGCATCATCATCCTCCTACTGCGAGTACCCTGACAGGTGCCTCAGCCCGAGCTCTGCTGGGGCACCACGTGTGCAGGGGCAGAGTGCAAGGCAGGTTAGGCAGGTTGGGTGCTCATGGGAAGCATGGCAGCCATAGGGATAGGATTTCCTCGTGCCCTGTGCCTGCTGGGGCCACACTGCCATGGGACCAGGATAGGGCAGTTCAGCATGGAAGTCCCAAGCCTGACCTAAATTCCCAGGGAGAGATTGGTTAGGCAGAAATTCTGCTCCCCCATCCTGCCACGGGAGGATTTTGCTTTGCTGGAGAGGAAGTTTTGCACAGGGTGTTCTGCACAGCACAGAGGGGATGGAGAGGGAGAAAGATGTTTTGCTCTGCTCCCATCTGAACAGAGACTGTTTTGTATTTCAGCTGGGATTTTTCTCCCTTCAGCTTTAATCCCCAACTCCTATTAAACAGACAGATCAGTCTAGAGAAAGAAAGTATTTATTTATTTGGTTATTATTATTTTTTCTAGAGAGGAATACCATCTCGTTGGCATGACAACGGTGCTGTGGGCCACCATAAACACTGGATCATTAGCACCAATGCATTGGGCCATTATGTAGGCTTGGCCATCAGCACGGCTAAGGTGTGTGAGTTTATGGTGCAATCCCATTCATGTGACAGCATGGGAATTATCACAGCAGTCACAGTAGTGAGCACTACAGCTGATGCTGAGGTCCAGCCTCATACAGAATTACTTACTGCATTGGCAGAAAGCATTTTTCCTTTGAAAGAAGGCAGGCACAAAGCATAGGATTGAAGGCACCAATGGTGTGTGGGCTGCTTCACATCTAATGCAGCTCCTGGGATGGACCACAAACATCATAATACTCAGCACTTTAAACTCCTAAACAACATCCTTGTCTGTTATGCAGTATCATGAGAAAATGCACATGCATATAAGACATCAGTGTATTTTATTCTAAGAACAGGCAGTTCCCACCACTACAGATGTGCAGGGTGCTCAGCATGGCCCTGAATTACATGCACAATCTGTGTGTTCTTGGGAAGGAGCAACTTGTCTTCCTTTTTACTGTAAAGCCCCATTTCAGCTTATACATCTGTAGTAGATATTAATAACAATCATGCTGCACTTGGCTGCTGCAAACTCTGACTGATGAGAGCAACCCTAACTCACACAAGTTTCCAATTGATTTTATCTCATGTTAAGCTCTAACTAATCACACCAGAGAGCTGCCTTAAAAGCTCACTAGATCTGTCCTGCTCAGGTTTGCTTGCCTGGCTAAAAGGGGAGGTGGGTATTTTTTTCCATCCTCGGCTGAATTGGGTTCCCCACTGAACTGGGAAGGGAGGAGGAGCCTGGAGCCACGGGTCCAGGCTGTGGAGGTAGTGCTCCCCTGCCCCAGGCTATGCAGCTTGTTTGGGCCCCAAAAACAAACCCAACATTTTTTCTGCATTACAGGCACATCAAACACAAATAAATAAGAAGATCAAAGTGTTGTTCACCCCGTGCACTTTCTGTGGGCCAAAGCAGGAGCCACCACTCTGAACTGCTCTCGGACATGGCTCCAGCTTCCCCTGGCTTCTGTGGCACAGTTCAATAGCTCTGCCTTAGTTTTGCTTGATCCCATTAATGATAAAAATGACAAACACATATGCGTTGCCTTTATAGCTATTTCACGCTTTGACATGATCCCGGGCAAGTTACCTATGCTGTCAGCGTGATGGATGGTGCACAGAAGGGGGGTTGGACAGGTGTAGCTCTTCTCACAGGGAAATATTTTTCCACACCATTAGCCTGTGGAACTCCTAGCAACAGGATATTGCTCAGAGAGGGATTAAAAAAAGCCCTGAAAAAAAGAGTGGATGCTTGTACAGAAAACAAGTGTCCAGTGCTGTAATCAAATTTTAGAAACAGTTGATAGAAAAGGGTGTTGCTGCATGCATGTGCTCAAATCACACACTGTGGCTGCCAGAGTTTTGGAGAGAACTTTCCTCAAGAGCCCATGTCCCAGAAGAGCCTCTTTTAGGGCTCTAGCTGTGTTAGGCTTCAGCTGTAGAAATGATAATGTGGTTGATGTTCACATAAGAGCAGTCTTCCTAAAACACTTGATACAGTTATTTGTTCAACATCTGCCATCCATTGTACAGCCTCTTTTTTTTGGAGAAGGAATTTTCCAAGGGGAAGGTTGTATAGGAAATGATACTGCAGGACAATGATATATAAAGAACACATAGTACTTGTTTGCAAAATCCCAGGCGTGGTCTCCATTCTGCTGTAGAGATTCGGTGGTGAGCAATGTTTAAAATTATGCTGGGATCTTGCAGTGTGTTATGAAAAGCAAACCCAAGAGGTTCTTCTGTGTTAGTCAGCAGACTTTGGAAGAGACCTAGGTGATGGTGATGATAGTGATGCTGATAATGACAAGGGTGATGATGATGATGATTAAGAAGAAGAAAATTAGTTTATCTCTCAGACATAGAAAATTTTTGTAGGCTGAAGAAAATTTTCTTACTACTAGTCATATGAGTCAACAAGTCATTTAAAGGACTGTTTTCTCATTCTGGGAGGACTAGTCACTGAGAGTGTGCCAGCTCCACATTTCAATCTTCTGGCAGATAGGATGATTTCAGCCCTGCCTCTGCCAGATTCTTCCTATGAAGAGAGAGGTCTCTGGCAGAGGGCAGCCACAGATGGCTCAGAAGATGAAGAGATCCCATATTAGCACTCCTGAGCTCTGGGACAATCCTTACACCAACCACTAGAGTAAAGCCCAGATCAGCTGCTAAGACCAGAATAATGCTCCCAAACTCATAGGTCAATCTTCTTCTCAGATGTCCTTGCTAATAGCATCAGAGTGAGATATGGCTAACTGCAGAGCCTCCAAGCTCCTGTCCTCCTGGAGCGTAGCCACCAGCTTAGGGATGCTTAAACCAGGGCCACAGCTCTGACAAAACCAGGGGATAAAATCATTTGGACAGCAGGGACTTCTGGCACCGGCAGCCCCGGCCAGCAGCTCCTGCCGGGGTGGCCGCGGTGGCAGGGTGGCGGTGGCACACAGCTGAGACGCGCTGGCTGTAGCCAGCAGAGGGCATGGACATTACACACGGCAGCCAGCCACCCACCCCCGCCGGGAGCGACTGCCGCCGCCGGGACTAATTGCCAGGAAAAGTTTCGTTTTAATTAGTTTAAGTAATTCCTCTTTCCACCTTCCACCCATACCGCGGATGTAGGGAGGCAAGGAATGGTCTGGGTCTAGCTGCAGGTGGTGATGGTGCCAGTGGCTTCAGGACGTGGTTCCATAACTGGAGAATTTCAGCACCTTCTTGGGGTGTCACTTTCTGGGGGACCGAATAGGGCACACAGCAGGGCAGCTCCCAACAGATGCGACCCCCTGTCACAGGACCCCAGTGTGCTGCAGGTGGACATGCAACACAGTCTGCCTGTTGCTTTCTGCATTGCTGCTTCAGCTTATCACGTTTCTCAATCTCATCTTATACAATAGCAGCCAGAGGAGATAATGGTGGGTGAGGGGGTCTCTTGTTTTAAGAGTGCACATTGGTACTGTAAGAATACAGCAGACTTCTAGTCAAGGCACTGTTCACGGTGAAATTTACAGGTGTACTTGACTTGTGTATTATTAGTAATCCTATTGAAATCTGTATGCATAAAGTTAAGTGCATCCAATCAGCCCTGTAGCTTCAGGATTGTATATATTAATTTAGACTTCAGTATTTGGAACAGTGTTTGCAATGGGAAGGGACAGCACTGTGATAGCCTCAAATTTTGTTTTAATATTAAGTGAAAAAAACCCCACAACTGGAGGTGTACCCTATTACTCTTAGAGATGAGCAATACAGTAAAAGTTAAATCAGATGTTCAAAGTTATTTTAAGGTCCAAATAATCAGTGTAGCATATATATTTCAGTGGAAAATTTTCCTATGGGCCTCTGTGCATATCACAGCTCCATAGTGGTGCAGGAGTCCATGTTTATGGATCCATTTTCAGGATCAAAATCCTCATTAGTAATACAGATTAATGGTAATTACAAATATAAATAACTTGAGTGTATCTTCTTATTTTCCTCTGAAGACATTGCTCACAGAAGCTAGCTAAATGCCAGATTTGTTCCCTGAATCCAAGCTGTATTAAGTTTGTGTGTGATGATGCAGTAACATAAAGTTAAATAAAGCTGCCTCTTTTTTTCCAAGCCTCAGAACACGGAGCTTGGTTCTCAGCTAGCATAAATTGGACACTGGTGCAGGATTCAGATCCCTTTTTCCATACTAAGAAACTGAAAGAGTAAAAAAAATTGCTTTTTGGCTAAGAACAAAAGAAAGAAGTTTAAATCTGAAGGATCATTTTTCATGATGTTGTAAGTACTGAAAATACTGATTTATAATAAGAGCACTTTCTTTCCTCTGGAATTCTGTAATTTTGATGGTGAAGCTGTAGCACAAGCTGGGCTGTGACTGAATGTTTTCTGCAGGATCCCTGGGAGATAAGGGATGGTTTTTAATGTGGCTTCCTGAAGTGTGTCAAACTCTGATGTTATTTAAAATGTGGTTCATCTACACTACCCTGTGGAATATTTACTGAAATCCTGAACTGTTGATGCTTTTGGTGAAAGCACACTGCAGGATGAGTGCCTTGGAAATGTGTGTGGTGCCAACCAATTCAGGGTCCCCAGACACGATGGCAGGACTCAGGTGTTGAGACATATCTTTATGCACAACCTGTGGGGTAGCTGTTCCCAGAGAGGTGTTTGAAATCACCATTCCAAAAGAAATTGTGACTTTGGTCAATCAGAGCGTAACTACAAGGTGTTCTTGATGAGCAAAATACATGTACAATAATGCTTGCTCCAATTTGTGAGAGATTCTAACCGGGACTATCCAAATGCCAGTTTTTACACAAAGCAGAAAAGGAGTTCTGGAATCTGAGCCCACGTTTACCATTGTGCCATGGCTGATCCATAGGAGAAGCTCTTTCTGCCTGCTTTGCCATCCTCCCTGCTCTTGCACATGGTGTGCAGGAAAGCAGCAGTGGAGCAGATGCCTTGAAGGGAAGCAGGATCTTTTTGGTGGGTGTCATCAGCCTCTGAGTGGCTGAGCTGCAGGTGAGAGCAGGGAACACGGCTTCTGGTGGTTGTGTCAAGAAAGTACATGAAGCTACTTCACCCAGGTGCTTTCTTCCTGAGTTCAGAAGCTCGAAATACACATTGTTTTATTTTGAAATTTAAGAGTGAAAATAAGGAAGTGTCTTATTGTTGTTGTTATTATTATTGTTATTATTATTAACATTTCCAAAGATTTTATAATTCAAAAGCCATGCAAGCACTCTGTATTAGACCTGTCTCTGAAATGCTGCAGGAAAGATGGGTGAGTTTCAGTGCAGCAAGAAGCAAACCATCACGATCTGCAGTCAGTCAAGGACTGAGGACACGCTTCGTGTTGTGCCTGTGGACATTTTTATAGGGGCTGGTACATCCAGTGATCCTGGACTAACAGGTAAAGCCTGCCCATATACTTTAGTGGTGAGTCACTGCTTACACACAAGTTGTTGGATGACACAAGCATGTGATCCCTCTTGCTGTCATACACAGAATACAGCCCAAGTGATTGCTGATGCTGACAGAGAGGACTTCTTTTTTCAGTGTATGTCACATAGCACAATCGTATTTTGAGAATGCCAGTGCAGAGTTAGAGAAGAGCCATAAAATGCTGCCCATGCTATTTTTAAGAACAACATGGAATTATTTAGCAATTGAAGAAAAAACACAAAACATTTTGCTCTTGAGAAAAATAAGTAAGTCTCTTGGTTCAATGTTTGGTGTACTTCACAAGAAACAACAAGACAAGTGTTCCTTTTGAGTCTCCATCTAAAACTGGCTCTTCCCTTTCCTATTGCAGGCAGTTTTTGCACGGGACACTCCTAGGATTGGCAGGGAAGTTGCCTGTGGCCGAGGTGGAGCGTGTGTGCAGAAGGGTTTGTGCAGAGCTGCGACGTGCATCCAGGAAACATTAAAATAGCAGTGTGAGTGCCGTGCGTGCGTGCCGCAGTTGGGAAACACTGGGAGTGTTAAGTCCCTAATTTGCTCTCCGGCTCTGCCGCGGCTAAGGCAAGTTTGGGGATGATGCCCACCCCTGGAAATCATGCCCATCCCATGCCAGAAGATGCCGCAGGGTACGTGAGGGAAGGCTGCGTCCCCATGGGCATCCCGAGGGGGGTCGGCCGCCTCAGGGCCGGGAGGGGAGGGGGCTGCCCCGAAGCGGGCAAGCTGCCGCCCGGGGGGCCCAGCAGCGTCCCGCTGCAATTTGGGAGGGAGCTGCACGGTGGAAAATATGACCGATGCCAGGCGGGTGGGCGAAGCCAGCACGGCGGGGCTGGGAGGAGAAGCGGCGCCCCTGGGAGAGGAGCAGCCCCCGACGCTCCGTTTGGGCAACTCCGGGGACCACGGCTGGCGGGCAGCCGGCGGGTGGGCGCCGGTCCTGGACTGCATTTCCCATACTGCCCGAGTGCCCTAATGTATGCAGTGCTCAGCCCGGCTCCGCGTGTGTGAGAGTGCATGTGTGCGTGTGTGTGTGTGTGTGTGCGCGCGTGTGTGCGTGTGTGTGTGCGGCGGGAGCCCCTCGGAGAGTGGAGGCTCATTCACTGATGAGAGCCGGCACTGAGAGGCAGCACTGCTCCTTCCCTCGCACCCCCGCCGCCTCCCGCGCTGCTACATGCGAGCGGCGGGCGGGCAGCGGGGCCAGCACGCCCGGGACTGCCCCGCTCCCCGCACGCCGCCGGCTCCGCGCAGCGCCCGCCGCCAGCCGCACCGTGAGTACCGGCCACCGCGCCCGCCCGGCCACACGCAAACTTTGCAGGGCAAGTTTCAACCCCCCCGCTCCTGCCTCCATCCCAGCCCCCGCGCCCTTTCCCTCTTCCTCCTTCTCCCTCCCCAGCGCCGGGGAAGCCGGGCAGCTCGGCGGCGGCAGGGAGCCGCGCCGGCCGCGGGTGGGGAGGGCCGGGTGGGTGGGGATCGGCATGGTAATGCCGAGGGGAAAGGCAGATAAAAGGGGGCCCCCCCCGCACCCTCGGCGAGCCCCGAGCTGCCCGGATCCTCCCCCCCCGGTGGCTTTCCGAGGGGGACCGGTAGCCACCAGGGGGATCAGGTGCCGGGGACCGCCGCGGCTGCCCGGCTGGGGACCGCGCACGGCCAGGGGGAGCCCGGCCGGACCCGGAGACCGGCACGGATCCCTCGCTCCCAAATAGATAGCATTTTTTAAACTCTTTTTTTATTTCTTTTTTTTTTTCTTCCGTGTTTTTCGGTGGGGCAAGCCGGGCAGTTATTTCCTCGCCTCCCTCCGCTGCTCCCGGCGCTCGCTCTCTCCGCGGTCGCTCTGGGCAGCGACAATTTCATTTCACAGCAGCTGCAAAACAAAAACTTTTTTCAAAGGAAATAAACAGATCCACGCACCCACCCAGGGGTTTGTTGGTTTGGGATTTTTTTTGTTGTTGTTTGTTTGTGGGGGAGGTTTTCCCTTTAAAATATACAAACTTAGTATTTTATTTTTGCAATAAAAGTATCGGGGAGAAAAAAATATAAAATACAAAAACCAACCAAAACCCAAAACACCCTCCAGGGTTTCCGTGCGTTCAAGCAACACTGCCCAGACAGTCATTTTATTTACTGCGAAGCTTTCATTTTTGCGATCGCGCAGTCCCCGGGTGAACTTTACTTTTAAGCCGTCCCCAAAATGCGCGATCCCCACTCAAAGACCGATAATATTTTTTTTGACTACTCGTTGTTAAGTCGCACTTAGCTTAATTTTGGACGCGGCTGAAGTTTGTCCAACATCCTCGCCCCTCTTCGGGTCCTTCATCTCTAAAAGATTGCCGCCCTTGCCCCTGGCTGCTTCCAGGTAGGAACCAAGTGCCTGGATCTCACATGCGGTATTGTTCTGGTTTTATTATTGCAGATAAAACAAAGGTAGAGAGGCGGTTTAAATTGGCAGCGTTATTCAACGAATGAGCTAAAATTACTCCACATATGAATGGCGTAGCTTGGAAAGCCAGAAGAGGTGAAAGGAATTATTCCTGTTTTTGCTTTAGGTTCTTTAGAAAACTTTCTGGATCATCCAGCGATGCGATCGAGAAATTGCAGGATTTTCTTTCTTTTAACCAACAACCCCAGCTCTAGACCAGGGAAGTCTGTAAATAGGTTGGAAGCATGGAAAATAATTCTTCACCTTCAGATCTAAATACATAAAAACCATCTGGTTGACCACAATGAAATCATTAGGAACTGTCTACTTAAAGAGTTGTATTGAATGCTTATCCTTCCACACAGGAAATGTGTATGGTAAGTGATTGTTGCAATAAATCCAAACAACTCTGGGCATCTTCGCGTTTGATGATCTTTGTAACTCGGGTTTTGAAAAGGAAGAAAAAGCGGAGGGGGGGAAAGGCGACTTAGCGGGCTGTACGGACAGGGCTGGCGGTGCCCCCTCCCGCTGCCCTCCCCGGGAGCGAACAATTCCCGAGGCGGCAGGAGAGGAGCGGCCCCGGCTGCGTCCCGGTCGCCGCTTCCCGGCGGGACCCGCGGGGCCGGGCGGGAGCGAGCCGAGCCGTGCCGAACTGAACCGGGCCGGGCCGGGCCGGGCCGGTCCCTCAGCCCCGGCCCCACCAAACACCTGTTTAAGGGGCCAGCGGGCAGCGCGGAGCGGCGGGGCTTGGCGATGTTGGTAGGCTCCAGCCCGGGGCTCACCCCCGACGGATTTTATTTTATTTGGGTTTATTGAACACTCTCCTCGGGCGGGAGAGAAAAACGGGGGGCGGCGGGCGGGTGCCAGCCCGCTTGGCCGCCCGCGGGGGCCGTGAGGGGCCGTGAGGGGCCGGAGGGGCCGTGAGGGGCTGTGAGGGGCCGTGAGGGGCCGTGAGGGGCTGTGAGGGGCCGGTGCCCGGGCCGGGGCGCGCCCGCCGCCCGCGCTGCCCGGCGGAGCGGGGCTTCCCCGGAGCGCCGCCGCCCGCGGTTTTCGTTCGGATTTCGCCAAATCGGGAGCGGGGCCGGGAATGCGGGCCGGGGGCGAAGCGGCAGCAAACCCACGGGTAGGCTGTGGGTTGGGATTTTTTTTTTTTTTCCTGCTTTCTCTGTTTTCCTCTTCCCAAGCCCCCGGCGCTTCCTCCCTCCGGCAGCCGCCGCCGCGGGAGCGCCCTCCAGGCCCGGGGGCTTTACCCCGCGGGTTTTTTTCTAAAAAAAACCCCACATTAAATTAAAACAAAAAGGGGTTTAATTTTTTTTTCCTCTGTAATTTTTGAAGGAGAAGTTTGTAGCCGAACAGGAGCGGGGCGCAGTCCAGGGCCGGGACCGGGACCGGGACCGGGACCGGGGCCGCTCCGCCCGGCCCCGCCGCCGCCTCCTCCGCTCACTGCGCTCCTAATTTTTTTCCTTTCCCCCTTAAACCGGTTTCCACGGCAGCTGTCCGGGTGTGCGGCTGCAGTTGGCATATTTCACGCGTTGGAAAAAAAAAAATTAACTGTTTTTCCTTTGTATCTTAATCCAGTGATGAGAGCCCTCCTTTGTTGGCTTTCTAGCTTGCATTTGTTTTATTTATTATTAGGAAATCCAGTTTGGTTCAAATATATAATCCATTTGAGCACTTAAATCCCCAAACAGCTGGCATTATTTTGTTTTATAATCTTTGGCTTTTCTGCGCAGAGCATATTTCTAAATTCCTACTTGACATTTATGGGGAAAAACTTTTTAATGTAAATGGATACTGGGATTTTTTTTTCTGGGTATTTCCTAATTTACATGCATCATCAATTTTCCTGGATTTCCTAATGTTTTAATCTTTTTTCCTCCCATATAGCTTGTTAATTAATTTTTTTTCCCCAAGAAAACTTTTTTTTTTTTCCTGGAGGGAGAAAGACTTTAATTTGCCCCATTACTTTAATCTCTGGCATTTGGAAATGGTTGAGAGACCACAAAAATGCAACCTGTTGTAGAAACCAGAGTGGTGTGTTTTATTTATTTTAATCGATAGCAGAGAGGTGATTTAGTAATAGGAACTCTGAGTAACATTTAGTAAAAGATTTGCAGATCTGGTGGCTGTGTACGGGGTGTGCATGTGCTTGCATATGAGCGCGTTTCTTTGCAGGCTGATTAGCAAGTGGGTTTTACACTTATAACCAGTGGTCACCGCTGTTTTCTCCACTTGGTGGGTGTTTGTGATGCCTGATAAATGCAGCTCTGTCATGGCTTCTCCTACTTTTATCACACTTTCCTTTTAACTTATGCAGCACCATGCTACAACCTTTGTAAGCAGAGGATTCAAAACTAAGCCAGAGAGAACTGATTACTACTTGTTTCTTGGTGATTTTTTTTTATGGTTCAGAGCTAAAGGCTCTTGATACAATTTGCCTGGGTCGTGGCATGTTTAGCCTCGTTATTAGGAACATACACGACTACACAGGTAATTTGTGTACGCCTCAAACAGGGTAGCTCTAAGGGCCAATAAGTATGCATATAGGTAGCCATTAAAAAAAAAAACACTAAAAAAATCAGAGTTAGTTTTCAGTATGTCCATCTAACCTTCATACTTGGTAGACAGTTTATACAGCTTCCTAGATTGATCTCCACCCTCCCTCCCTCTACTTCTTGTTTAGTTAATTCAACAAAGACTTTTTGCAATCTGTTTGGAGTTTGTCTGATGCCGTGGAAAAGTAGCTGCTGATTTATTTGGTTGCTTTTCGATTTCTGTCTCTAGCCCGTCTTTTCTCCTCCTTTCAGCGGGGATGTCAGCTGTTATTACTTCCTATTGATCCCTTTGCAAAGTGAGAAGTGAACTAAAATTAATGTCAATTCCACTGCTCAGATCAATAGCTGGAGTTATTTTAATCTGGATTTGCACGAGGTGCTAAATTAAAAAAAATCAGCATAGAGGCAGAAAAGTAGCAGCTCCTCACTCCACCTGTGCCCACTGCCTTCCCAGCACCCAAATGTTCCCTCCAGCTGATTACCCTGCAATCCATATTTTTTTAATTAAGGAGGTCAGTTAGTTTTCTTATTTTTGGGTTCTGTATTTAAACCTATGACATTTTGACATTAGGAGTGTATTAACGATAGATTTTCATAATGACTGATCCACCGCAGCCTAATCTGCCCGTGTTGCTGGGGGGTGGGGAGGTGCTGGGCGAGAAGGGAGCGGGAGAGAACGAAAAAGGAAGTGGGAGCTGAAAAAAAATTAAATTTGGCCGGCTGAGATATTGTAATGTGTTGATTTATTCCTGGTGTAATGAAGTTTGCAAACGAATAAACGGCCATAGTGATTCACAGTATCCTACAGGAGTGTCAAGTGTTGCGGCCAGATTACTAATTTATGAAATACATTTAACGTAATGGTGTGAAAGCACAAGTAAAAATAGAAAAGCAGGCAGAGGTGGTTGCCTTTTTTTTCCCCCTGGAAATCTGTGTTTTTCTGTGATTGCTCAGTTTTGCTTCCATGGGAATGATCGTTTATTTCTGAGAACAGTGGCTTATTTGCATGCATCTCTTTGAACATACAATTGTGTGTGTGTGTGTATATATGTATCTACATATTTATATTTTCATGGTAATATAAGCCCCCAAAAACTCTGAATTTGCCAGTGGCTGCAGTTTTCTGACCTCCAGATTTTGATCAGTCTCATGTGAAGCAGCAGAGCAAGTGTACCCAGGACTGCAGTGCTGACCAGGCTGCCCTTGGCATCCCTCACTCTTCCTCTCCCCCTCTCTGTCTGTGGCAAGAACTCAGCGAGAAAGTTATTTAAAATTTGGAAGAGAGCAAATCCGTTAATGCGAGATACATAATCTGGTAATTTAGCAATGATGTCTGTAAGGATGAGTGCCAAATGAGGAAGCAGAGAGATGATGTCCACTCATCTTCACAATTCATAACAGTCAGTGGAGCGGCTGGTACAGGATGGGAGAGAGGAAATGCTATCACTGAACTGCATTAAAGCCCCAGACTGGATTTCATACACTTTGTTAACCTAGGCTCCCTCATTCATGGAGTACAAAAGGCACTCCATTAGGGAGACACTCTTTCACTAAGTTTTATTTGAGATGTTTGACCCTCTGGATTTAAGAGGCACAATTTGTAACAGCTTTTTATTATTATATGATTTTTCTGGCCCTTTGAGCTCCAGCGGCTAGTATATTGTTTCAAAGTTACAGTCCTTGTATTTTAAGCTGGGTTGTGGGGCCTGAATGGCAGGCGGCGGAAGCTTAAAAGAAAAGGCATGAGATTGATTGGGGGGAAAATAACAACACAAAAAGGCACTGCGAACTGGGGGAGATAGAGAAAGAAGGATTTTCCCTTCTTTCACCCTGGGAGGGGGTCGTGGCTGGGTGGGTGGTTCAGCCAACCTGGGAGGCTCAGCAAGATGCGAGGCAGAAATTTTGTTAACATTTTCCTCTAAATGTTAATGGCACATCCAGGGCAGTTTACAAATCTACTTAAGAGTGAGTGCATTAGGAACTAAAATTACTGATCCATCCTCTCTTGTCCCCGACCCGAAAGGCAGACGCTTGCGGAGATCAGATGGCAGAAGCACCCATTATGATTTTAAATATTGTCAGAGACGCCAGGCATTTTACTGGGGAAGTCTCTTCTCCTTTGGCTCTCAGGGACCGCGTGTGCACACGTGGCTGTTTGTGTGTTACACAGACGCACTGGGACAGCCACATTCCTACATTCCAGTGGTGTGCATACATATGTATGATGGTATCATCGAGTACTGTGTGTGCAAGCACACATCTACCCGTATGTACTGTGAGAGTGAGAGAAAATACCTGTCAGTTACGTACGTCTCAAGCATCGCGTACGGTTATAACCGTGTGTGCTGTCTGATTTGGGTAACCGTGTACAATGGATATTTTTATGGTTCTGCACCCCCAACCCCCAAGCAAATGGCAGGGTGTGTGTATGTGGGGGTTTTCTTAAGTTTATTGCGGTTATGTATACGTGCCACTTGCCATATAAAATTCCACTCATAATTTGGAGTTACTGTGTTAATTTTAGACTGAATATTTTTTATTAGTGCATTATTAAATCTGCATGTTATTATGTTTGGTTTGCCTTTCATTCATCTGCAGTGCATGATACCCTTTAACCTAGAGGGCCAGGGCTGACTCCACTAGTGTGTGAAGTTGTCTATTGATTTTCTTGAATGAGAACAGTGGCGCATCTCCGGCCGGTGGCTTGTAACACATGTGGCCACTCTGCTGCTGGAGCATCCAGAGAAATGAGTGCAGAAACCTAATTGGTTGTGTTTTCTTTCCCTTTCTGTTTCCTTGCAGTGTTCAAAGGGTGATGATGCTCCAGTAATTTTCCCCGCTCCATTCCTAGGCATCGCTTTGCTTTCCTTCCGGGGAAGATCGTTCTGCTTGTGATCCTGCTGAGGAAAGAGACTCCGATGGACTTACACCGGGCAGCATTCAAGATGGAGAACTCACCCTATCTCCCCAACCCACTGGCCTCCCCAGCACTGATGGTTCTCGCCTCCACTGCCGAAGCCAGCCGTGATGCTTCCATTCCCTGCCAGCAGCCGAGGCCTTTTGGGGTCCCTGTGTCAGCAGATAAGGACGTGCACATTCCCTTTACCAATGGCTCATATACTTTTGCCTCCATGTATCACCGCCAAGGCGGGGTGCCGGGAGCGTTTGCAAACCGTGACTTTCCTCCATCCTTGCTTCACCTTCACCCCCAGTTTGCACCCCCCAACCTGGACTGCACCCCGATCAGCATGTTGAACCACAGCGGCGTCGGGGCTTTCCGCCCCTTTGCATCCACTGAAGACCGGGAGAGCTACCAGTCAGCCTTTACGCCGGCCAAGCGCCTGAAGAACTGCCACGACACTGACTCACCCCATCTGCGCTTCTCGGACACTGATGGGAAGGAGTACGAGTTTGGCACCCAGCTCCCCTCCAGCTCCCCTGGCTCCCTCAAAGTTGATGATACAGGGAAGAAGATATTTGCTGTGTCTGGCCTCATTTCTGACCGTGAGACCTCATCCAGTCCCGAAGACCGAAGTGACAGATGTAAGTACCTCTGTTGACTTGGTGGTTCTTTAATTGTGCCTTGTTGAGATACGCAACAGGTGATTGCCCCGCAGTGCTGTGAGACTTGCTGGAGGCAGAGGCAAAGCAGCCTTTCCTGCCTGCTGAGCTCAGCCATGCAATATTGCCTTTTTCTTCCAGAAGGATATTGACAGATTTTAAGGTGAAGTGCTCTTGAAGGAAACTCACCTTCCAGCACATAGCTGGAGAGGTGATGTTGACCTTGCAGAAAGCTGTCCAGCTCACCACTGTGAGGCTGTAGGTGCTGGTACATGTATATATGTAAACAGGGATGCAGCTGTTTGGAACTTTCCCAAAGCTGGCAGCAAGCATGTGCCCCCTTCTTCTTCAGGTGTTTCTTTCTGACCTTTTCTTTGTGCACACCATTTTTAGAGCAAATGCATTACCGACCGTCACAATTCATGCCTCAGCTTAGGACAAAAGTACCTTTTTCTCTGATAACTTTAGAATATTGTTGGCCACTGATCTCCTTCTTTAAGACAAATACAAATTGTTTTTACAATTCAATAAGTTGTGGCATCATGTGCTTTCTCTGAGTGTTTCCCCCATTTTGGTGCCCATTGAAACGTGATATGCTCTTTCACAGGCCAGTTATTGGACTGAAGGAACCTGGTGCACTTGTTCATGACTGTAACTCCTTGTTCCCCCATCACTTTGTCCCTTGTGGAGTTGCCTACACAGAGGGGCAGAGCTGTCCTTCATGAATGGCAGGCTTCCAGGTTTGCAGAGCTGGGAGGTGACCCACGATGGGGAGTGGTCTGGGGACAACAGAATGTGGTACCCCAAGGAAGAGCACTAACTTATGATTAGAGTTTTCCTGTAAACCCAGACAAGTAATCAAGGAGTGAGTGGTTTGCTTTTCACATGGGCTCCTTTGTTCTGTTGAATTTTATTAATAGAAAACAATTTTATTATTGTTGTTGTTTTTATTATTACTTTTTTCTTTTAAACAAAAACCTGCTGCACCGTTGCTTCCTCTCCCTTTCAGATGTGATTTTTCTTCTCCCCTTTATGATACCAAGGAGAGTAATAGAGACATTGTGGCTCTCTCTCCCCTGTCGGCGCTGCTTCCTCAGGCTGTCTCCTTGAATTAGGCACTGTGCTAACTTACCGGCGCTAAAAGACATCTGCCTAAACCCAGCGTACCTTTTCAATAAAAGTCATCATAAAATCAACCTGCCTTTTAAATCCATCGCTCCTTGGTTTTGAAATATGCTGCAAGTGTGTCTTTTATTGTCGGCGTTTGCGAGGGTAGGACAATTCCCGCTGATGGCAGGAGCTGTGTATTTCTTGCAGTACCGGTGTGATCTCTCGTGTCTCTCTCCCTTCTCCTTCTGATCCACCCCCGACTGTGCTACTTTTTGTGCTGTAAGCTCCTTTCATTGTTCAGAGTCTCCTCTCTCTCCTTTTGGGTCCGTAGGAAAAGTGGCTGTAGGTGGGAGCGCATGTGGATGTGTGGAAGCTGGTAATATAATTATCCATGGGGGAGGCAGGTGAGATGGCAAGGCTTAGAGACATCTTCGTTGATGCTCTTTCCCTTATCGATATAACCTGGCTGGGAAAATGAAGCTTGCTCAAAAGAGTACTCCGAGAGATAGCGGCCGAGGAGAGGGTCCGCTGGCTAAATGAATTTAGAGCGCATCAGCTGCTATGGATCTTGCTAGCAAAATCCTGTCAGATACCCCATTTAAAGAAGTAAATCTGTTAAATGAATTAGACCACATGGAGCACAGCTGCGGACAGACAGACGCATCACATCCATCGCCGTGCCTTGCCTTTGCCAAGAGCGTGTGCCGAACGCAGGTCCGCTCCTTCTGGGAGCAGACAGGGCTTTGCACAGACACAGGCAGGGTGACACCGAGTGCCAGTGCCGTGGCAGGGGACTTGCCAGGGAAAGGAAGAGGAATAAAAACTTTGCAGGCAGCTTGGAAAACTTGGGCAGAAGTGGAAGGTGTTTTGTTGTATTGTTTTTGTTATCATGTTAAATTTCTTTAAGATGCTTTTCTGCACGGTAGAGCAGAGCAAATGCAACATCCCTGATACTTCATCAACATTAAAATTTTTCTGTAACTACCAGGATGATGTACACTAAATATGTCTGTTGGCTCTGTATCATATTCCCATCACATGTAGATGCTGCATGACGGAAACTTCGCTCCATTAAGACAGCAAGATTATTTGGTGTGTGCATACACACGTATGGGTGTGTTTGCTGAAGGCTGAGAGCAAGCTGTGGAGCTTTTAGAGGATCCTGATGGTCTTTGATGGTGGCCATCAGAAAAGAGAAACTTCTGAAGTGAAGAATTTGAGAGATCGCAATTTGCAGATAAGAATGGTGATCCTCTTTTGCATTAGCATTTGCAGATATATTTTTGAAGTTTCTGTAGAAATGTCTACTTTAGGGGTTTGTTATCTCTGAGGAGTTTTGTGGATTCCCTGTGTAACTGTTGTATATAACCCTCTGTAAAAGCTGCCTACTTGTGCTCCTTATGGAGCAGGTTGGTGGCTGTACCTTCAAGGTAAAAATGTAATGAGGCTTTTCTACAACTGCAAGGAAAAATTGTAAAATTTTCTTAGATCACCAACACCTTCCCATGTCTAATGGGTGCTTTTCAGGTTTGCAGAGCTTCACTGTTTGGTGTATTTTTCAGATTGCTGAAAGGGTTTGTGTTACATGGAAGCTGAATTACTATCATTGCCCTGTGTGGTCTTCTGTTCCACTGTACAGGAGCCTTTCTTGAATAGATCACTAAAATATTTGTTTCACCTCATATCTTAAATGGTGATTTTCTAGAGAAACTCCGTCCCCCCCTTTTCTTTCTTTCTTTTTTTTTAATAAAATGTAATCACTGAGTTTTAGTTTCCCTGAAAAATAGGTTTTTGCTTGGAAGACTTTGCAAGAAAACAAGAATCAAAGTGAGACATTTGCACGTCAAGGAGTGTTTGGAAGGTGCTTATTTAGTCCTCTGCAGCATGGGAGGAAAGTTTCAGTCTGCTTTCACCGGTGGAAGAAATTCACAGAATTCAGTAAAATTATTTGTGATATGTTCCAGAGTATTCCAGATTGGCACCTAGCCCTGTAAGAGATATGTTCATGCAGCAGAAGCTGCTCAGCCTTTGCAAAAACCTTTCCTTACTTTTAAAACAGGATGGTGCTTAGACCCATACCCTGCATCCCACAAAGGGACATCTTTGGGGTGCTTTTGGGTGGGACTGCACTCTGTTAATCAGCAAATTGGGCTGAGATGTCTGCATTTAGGTAAATTGTCTCTTGCTGTAAAATGCGAGGATTCAGGACATCCATAGTGATGGAGTATACAGGGAACATGTGGAAAAGTGGAACCTTTCCAGGGACATGCAGGCATACCTTGTACTGGATGGGCTCATTCCCTTAGGTGCTTACTGAGAAAAATAATGCCATTTGTTAGAGTTTAGGAGCTTCTTGTAAAGCATGTGTTAAAGGCACTGGAAGACATATTTTATGGGTTTGCTTTAATAAGCGTACAATAATTGAGATTCCTAGAAGGAGTGGAAATAAATGGCATGTTCCTTTCTGCAAAAGAGATCTATAGCCCTATTTTAAAATCAAAGGAGAAAAAAAAAAGATTCCTGTTTTTTTACTTCTAATAAAACCTGTCTCAGTGTCCTTCAATCATAGCACCCAGTTCCTGTGGCATTGCTTTCCCACAAAGTGACAGGCAGAGGTCGGTGCCAAAGCTGGGACCTCCTGGCAAAGAGCTGGACCTTGTCAGAGCAGAGACCTCTGCCACCCCTGAGGGGCAGCCCGTGCCCCCAGCCTCCCTGGGACCACAGGAGATGGTTTCCCATTACTGACTGCTGCTAGGTCTCCATCACGTGTTGTCTGTGACTAGTGGTGTGAAGGTGATCTTCTACATCCTGGCCACTGATTCAGTTTCCATCCTCTGGCCAGAGTCTGGCTCTCCAAGTCTCAGTTTCTCTGCTCCTGCTGGTAGCCCTTGCCCAGCTCCTGCTGTGCCCAGGAGATGAACATTTGAGTTGGGAGCAGGCTGGGATCCTTGCTCATCCCTTGCGTCTGCTGAGGGTAGCAGGAGTGATTATATTAGCATAATTTTGATTATTATTCTTTTTGATAATCATATTTCACCTTAGACATAGTTTGTGCTGCAACTGATTTCTTGTCTTCAGGAGAAGTTGTGTGATGTATTTGTGAGATCTTTGTTACACTTTGGGTTTTTAAAGAACATCTCTAGCATGGAGTTAGTTTTCCTTTTGAAACAACTGGTTTGTTATTGATCAAATGTAAATTGCACTTCAGGTGATGGACGTCAGGGCTATGATGACCACAGCATGAATTCCTGAATAATGAGGTGCTCTGGAAATCAGATCGAGGGCTGTCTGTGCAGCCACCCACCTGCTCAGACCTGTGTTGGGATTTGTGTTATGACCTGTGCAGAGAGCTCTGTGTGTCTATGTACATGTGCTGGGGAGAAGAAGGTTTTCCTCTTTTTGTGGCGGAACAATGGATTGGAGAGGGAATGCACATGTCCACACATCCATTGCTCACACCTCTTCCCTCTGGGATGCACCACTTCCAAGGCTGGTAAAATTTGGGGTCTTATGTGAAGTGATGCTTTGTTGCTAATCATATTCCGCCACAATCATGGGAAACTGCAAGTTTAACTCCGCTTGTGAAATAATGAAATAAATCAAGCGGAATGTTTCTTTCTGCCGTGCAGTGCCCTGTGTGATGTAGGAGTGAAGAAGCAACAGTGGAATTTTGGAAGGGCTGGGCAGGCAGATGGGCCATGGCAGGGATGATGGCCATGCATCCATCCCTGTTGCTCCACCAAATACACACCATCCTTGTGGAGTAAAGTGTGCTGCATGGAGGTCTTGGAGCACGCAGCAGTCACCTCCTTTTCCTGCTTTTCTGGCAGCAACCTTCCCTCTCCCTCTGCAAACTGTTGCCGAGACTCCTTTCCGTGCTGTTCGGCTTAATTGTCTTGTCGGGATAAAGAAATGTTTGAACAGTTAAAAGTGGGGAAGGGCTGGATGGGAGCAGCTCCTGCCGGCTGCGGGGCCATCTGGCCTCCCTTGGATCTGCCGGTCTCCAGTTTATATTTCTCTTTCTGTTATTTGGGGCTCTCTGGCGCACTCGGAATACCTAATCACCATGGTGAGAGGAGGGATAGGGCTGCCTCCCCTTCCCATCAATTGTCATGCAGACCCCGGCCGGGCGCTGCTCCTCGCAGCCCTCATTTGCTGTCCTCGCCCGCTCTCGGCAGAAGGATGGCTTTTAATTGATCGTTTGAGGGGGAGGGCTGGGGCTGGTTTTTTCCTCCAAAATGTTTCCCCGTGCAGCCACTGCCATCCGGCCAGCCTTCATGTCATCTCTGCCAGGCCACAGATGCCTCGTGCCCCCTGTTTTCCTTTTTGGACTCCCCGGGAGCTGGTGTAGCCACTGTCTTCGGAGTGCTGAGCGACACAGAAATGTTATATTTATCCATCTCCCGCCGGAGAGATGGGCATGCACGCAGTAAATGTTTATCGCTCCTCTTTTGCCCTGTGTGCCTGGATGCTGGCAGGAGGGTACTCATTGTACAACTGCAGGGAAACCCCCCCACCTTTCTCAGTATTTCCCATCAAAACCACGGCCCCCAAACCGCCGGCCAAACCTTGCTTTTCGAGAAGGAATGAATCACATTAAATCTTCAGCCCCATCGATCAGAGCCGACTGCTGTCAGAGGATTGCGGCAGGAGAGGCGCAGGCAGACTTGGTGGCTGCCGTGCTGTGCCGGGGATCGGGAATCCTGACCTCGGGCATGGCTTGGAGTCACGGTTTCCCGATCCCTAACGCGGGAGCAGTGATACCTCCCTCACAGCAGAGCCTGCCGCTTTGATATCTTCTGACAGAAGACGCTAGGCAAGGGCAAAGTATGAGTATTATTAATATAGTACAGTTAGTAGAATATTATGAACTATTATAAATCATTACTACTAAACTACAGTTATTAAAGGAAATGACCAAAGTGCACTTTGCGAGCCAGGATCTCTGACAGTTAAAACATTGTTTTATTATTTTACTTGCTAACTTGCAAAATTCGAGAGTTAGCAACAGTTTCCTGGTTGATTGGTGGTGATTGCATAAGGAATTGGGAGAAGCAGGGGGGAAGGCGAACATTTCAGGAGGGAGAGAATAAGCATTAGTGCCTCCGTGATTTATTTTCCTTTCCTTGATATTTTGAAGGTCTTGGAAGAGAGAGGCATACTCAGGCATGGGCCCAATCCTGCTCTGTAAAACTGAAAGTGTTCAAGGCGACAAGGTCTTAATGTTTCTGGAATTCCCCAATGAAAAAAATAGAAGTGAAGGTGTTAGTGAATTGCTGCTGGTTGTTATTTGTTTGATATCATTTAGACAAGTCCCATTAAATGCTAGCAGCAGATTTATTTTTTTCTCTTTGTTTGCCTTCCAAGGAATAGAAAACAGACATAATTATATTTTACGTGAGACTGTAAGATTTCCTCTCATCTCTTTTTTCTGGCTAATATCTGCAGCTATAAAATAAATTCTTTTTGTGCATACATGGTGCTAGACTGAGGTAAATAACTGTCATCTAAAATCTGTCTAACCTTAATCTGCATCAAGAGCACTATAGAGAACTGTACCCATTTGTATAATATTAAGCTTTATTTTTATTATGGATTTCTAATGCAAATTCATAGTGGGAATGAAGTTGTTTCCTTTTAATACTGTATTCCAAGAAAAGCAGCCATTGATTGCAAATTGTGATGATTTTTATCCTCTGGTTCATGTCACTGGTGGTCTTCTATCATGTCAATGTGCCTGATAGCCTGTGAATGTTTCACCTCTCTTCTTCAGGGTGGAATAGCAGATTTGGAGACTTTTGAGGACATTTTTCAGCTATACAGAGCAATTTAAATTCTTCAGAAAGAATGGATTTCTATTTGGGAAATTTAATATAGGATCGGATTCCTTTACAGCATCCTCTGAAAAAGGGCGTGTGCACCTTTGTAAATCTACACGTGAGCTGTATATGTGTCTTTCTCCCCTTTCATGCAACATCACTGTTTGCCTGCTTGGCTTTGCTGGCCTGAGTATAGAAACTCACGGGTGACAGACATTTGGGACAAATTTATCACCATGAATTCAGTTTTTTTTACAACTGAATTATTTTCCTGCTGTTAGTCAGGTTTTGGGTATTTGCTGGCCAGATTGACCCAGCCCTCAAGTCAACAAAAGCTCTGGCTGAAAAAGTGCTGCTGGGTTTGGTGCTGTCTGTATCTGTCCATTTCATCTTTGCTCTGTCTTTTAAAAACAGGAGGGTGGTCATGAAAATCTGAGAGTTCTTCTTAGCCATCACTTTCTGCTGTCCTTTGACCATTTGTTGGTGTCTTGGATTGCAGCAGTGGCCTGAGCAACAGAAGAGGGGGAAAAAACAATGCTGAGGAGGAGCAAATCAAGGAGAGATTTATTGTCCTAAACACAGCTAACATGGGAGGGAGTCCTGCTGAAAGCAAAACTGCTTGTGGAGTTCAGGTGTGGGACACTTCCATTGTATTTTTCCTCACTTGGGACATAGTTTCTAATCAATATTGCTTTAAAACGTTCATTTTTTGCTAACTTCAGGCTGAGAACAGATTTCTCACTGAACTGCAGAGCAAGAATGTGTTTTGTGCTTTTTCTTGTGAATCCTGGGCTGCTCTGAAGTGGGAAAAGGAAGCCACCAAGTGTCTCTGGATACCCCTAAAAGGAAGAGCTGGAATCTGTGTCCTTGGTATCCCCCAGCAGCACTGAATCTTAACTATATCTTGCCAGAGCAACCACATTAAGTTTTCAATTTAGAAGGACCCAAGAGCTTTTGCGCATGAGCTTTTCTCAGGTGCAATCCTTCAGTGTTACCAGTTGTGCTTTCTAGATGTGCAGTGCCACAGCCCTGGGCAGGGTGAGGCTGGCAGGACACATCCAGCTGCAGCTGCTGGGCTGGCTGGCACGGCTGGCTGTCCAAGAATGGGATTGTTCTTTGGGAGGCAGGTGAATGCTTCCTGGCATTTGTATAGAAACTAAATCAGAAAGAACTGGGAAGAGCAGCTGGGGTGAAGGCTCCCTGTGACAGCCTCCCCAAAAGGAATTGGTTTTGTAAGCAGAGCAACAAGTAAAAGGGCAATGCCTTAAAGGACCCCATTTCGTTCTACAGGGATTTTTGATTTAAATTAAGGTATTTTTAATTAAAAAGGACTCAACCTTTTCATCTGATTTTTATATTGTTTTCCTGTGCTTTAGGAAACAACTTGCAAAGCCATTTAGAATGTGAAATTGTCTGTCCTGTAGCATCCCTCGCTATCAGGAGGCATAGGATAATCATCCTTCATTGAAGAGAGGTTGTGCAGGGATGGGAAGAGACCCAGTACCAGATCACAGCTCTGCCTTGTTCTCCAACCTGGCTTTCAATATTGAAGATTTCTTTAGGAGTCAGTCCTTTTCAGGGGGATGCTCCACAAAATTCCCTACGTCAGGCCCCACATGAGCTCCTGTGCTGTTCAGGAGGTGATGTGAGGGTGTTTGTGAGTGAGGGAGGAGGGTGAATGACACCCTGGGTGCTGCACCTCTGGCTGGGTGAGTGAAAGCCTTATCAGGGTGGCCTGGCCGTGCTACAGCAGAGCTGCCCCGCACCCAGCCCAACCTTTGGCCTGTGCAGGCTGGAGGGAACCTTGTCTCCCTGTCAGTGTTTGCAGTGCGGGGAATCTCGCAGGGGCCATCTCGCGATGGCTGTGGATGGGTGGAAAGCCTGGGAGCTGGATATCAGTGCAGGTCAGAGGGATCCAAACTCTGCAGCACCATCGAGGGGGCTGCAGAAACTCGCTTCCTTCCCTTGTTTATTCTTCTGGTTGCAAACCAGCCTCACTTCATACTTCCAGCATAGAGGTGGGAGATGAAGCAAAGTCCTTAGCCAGGGTGACAGCTTTTACCTCCTGAGCACTTGTCTTCAGCTTCCCTGAGGAGGCAGCTTGACCATTGACTTTTTTTTTTTTTTTTGCTGGGGAGATGAAGGAGCAATCAGTGACCTGGATAACCCTGTGCTGAAAAGGAGCAGAGGAACTTAATGGTTACAATCAAAAAGTTGCCAGCCTGAGTGGATTCATACATCAGGAGGTGCCCCTTAGATGAGAGAAGGGGAGAATGGGCAGTCAAACTCTTAGAGCCCTGCTTCTTTGCCCTCAGATTTGCACTTTGCTCAGCATGCAGCCTGTACAGGACAGCTGGCAGTGCTCCTGCCAGCTCTGCTCCTTGGGACTGGTTGCTGCCGTCTGTGCTGCTCCTTCCTTTTTGCATATTTAGGTTTGTGCACAAAATTGTTGCTCTCAAAGAGCTGTTTTGATTTCGGAAGCGGGGAGGTGACGGGCAGCCTGCCTTCACTGGAGGTTTGGGACTAACATGTCCAGGGAAGTTGTGTTGAAGGCGCTGGGACATTCAGTAGTGCGGGAAGCAGGGCATCTGCAGACCAGAAATTTAACGTCAGCAAGAGGTGTTAAAGAGAATGTGAAGTAGAAGAATGCTACAAGTTATTTCTGTCTTAATTTGGCCAATGTGTTGTGTCCAGTCCCACATTTGGTCCAGGACTGAAATAAGTATGATGATATTTGGATCGGGATGAGGATATACTGGAAAAAGTAAGCTGTGAAAGTCTGCAGATCTCTGTCTCCATTAGCCAGAAGTAATGTTCCCACCATCTCGTTATTTTCCCCTCTTAAAATGAAAACAATGAGTTAACTGTGGAAACAGGGGAGGATTGTATTAGAGCAAGGCAGAGCTGGGCAGAGAGAGCTTGCATTGGCTTTACTTGTGTGTAACAGAGATGTTGTGGGTGTAGGAGCCTGGGGAAGCTGTGTATGGTGTGATCTGGATCAGCCCCCAGCTTTGTGGCACATCTCAAGGAAGAAAGAAACTTAAGCTAAAAAAAAAAAGGCTTCACCTTTGTTAATCTCTTTGGGAGCACTGTGAGGACCCAATGAGTGTCTCCCGCCTGGGCGCCCACCCTGGGGCGTGGGCACGTGCTGGTGAAGGCTGGGGAAGGTTATGATGTCAATGAGAAACATCTGTGTGTGTGTTCTCCCAGATGTTGCCAGTTGTGTCTGGCTTGTTAGCTGCACCTGGGCAAAGAAGAAAAGGAAACCCCCGGGTGGTGTGATGGATTTTGCAGAGCCTGGGAGGAGAAGGCAGTTAGACACCACTTGCTGATAGCCTCTCTGCTATGTACTCAGGTGGCTCACTGACATGTGGGTGATCCAGGACCCACATTTTTCTGCATCTCAGGAAATGTGTCATCAACTCGTCACATACCGATTCTCTTATTTGTGCTGATCATTTCTAGCTTGACTGGTGTGTGTGGGGTGGTATTGAAGATGAAGGACACAGTTATTGGCAGAGCTGAGCGTGCCTAATCCTTGCAGCCATGCGGAGCAGGAAGAGGGAAGGGCTGCCTGGGCAAAGCCCTGAGCATAGGTTGTGCTTGTGCTGTGGACTCTATTGACCTTGGACAAGCAGAGTAATTTCTCATCGTCTGTCTCCGAAGCAGGGATTATGATATTCTCCAGCTGAGGGTGGTTGTGGTCATGTTTTGTAGGGCCCAGATCCTCGAGCAGTGGTCATAACCATGGTGCCTGGATTGAAAAGGCTGCGTAGGGGGAGGGATGGAGGCTTGTTTAATAAACATGACAAATGGGATTTTTTTTCTGAGGAAACAGTTGCCAATTTTTTTTTTTTTTTAAATGAAACTTGATGAACAGCTGAAATCAGTGGCTAGGAACGGCAGAGAAAGAATTTGGGGTAAAAATTTGGAGTAAGGTAGATAAAAGTGAGAGATAAAAGAAATAATGCAGGGAAGGATGAGTAATCAACATTCTTGGAGTGAAGCGCAAGCTCTGGCTTCCTTCCTGAGCAGTAAAATAAAATTTAAAAAAAAGTCTTTAGAACAACAAAACTCTGGACGCGCTGGTTTCCTTCCTGACAGGCCCAGCCTGGTGGTGTTTCGATGAGTCCTCATTGGCAACCAGGGCTGATCTAAAGGCCAAAGGCAGAAAGATGGGGGGGAAGGGAGAGGGATTTAACTCCTTGAGCTCTGCTGGAAAAACAGAGATCTCCTGCTTTGTGTGGGCTCCTTTTGCTGTTGCTGGAGTACAAACAGTGTTCATGGTGGCTCAGAGGTCTGAGAGGTGATGGGGTGACAGGGTGATGGGTACATCTACCCAGGTGCTTGTCAGAGTCAGATTTTTACAAAACAAAAGTGAGTGTTTTTAATCCTTGTGGACAAAATTCCTAGGTCTGTGAGTGGTACAACATGACACAACAGCACCAGTGAGCAGCAGGGGAGAGGGCTGGTCACTCTGCTTTTTCCATCTCAAGGATGCTCGGTTTACTTGTGTCACCCAGTTTATAGTAAAGGGCTGCTCCAGTCCCTTTTGTCAGCAGATTTCCTGGGAGGGAAGGAGCTGCTGGGTGCAGGATAGCCTGTTGTGCCCCAGAGGCTCTGGGCAGCTTGCAGGGAGCTGGGAGTATGGGAGGGGAGGCTGTGTGTGCACTAGACAGGTTGAATGGCTCAGGCAGAGCTTGTTTTGCAACTAACTCTCTGAGCCTCGCCGCTCTCTGCAGGGTTCCCCTCTCTAAAAGGTCGAAGCTACTTCTTAATTCTCAGCAGCTGACAAAATATTTATTTTCAGGTACTTAAAATATTATAATTTGAAGTGGAGTCCAGCCCCTGGCTGGAGTTGAGCTTTTGTACTAACAGCTTCAGTGAAATGCCTTTTTCCTCCTACAACTTGCCAACAAATGCTTGGAAAATAATTGTGGGACAGTCATCCTTTTAGTGAGCAGATCAAGAAGATTTGAGACTTGCCAGAGACTTTCAAAGGACAGGCCAAAGGTTCAAGTTGTTGCCAGTTCTATTTGTCTTAGCCTTTATGCTTACTTGTGTGTCATTAATTTCATCAAATGTCTGTGGGTAAAAGGCACCCAGCAGGCTGCAGCTTTCGCTGAGCTCTCTGGGTGTACTTGGACACCTCTTGGGAAATAAGCCCACCTTTTTGTCTAGGGAGAAAGATTAATCCCAGCACAGCAGTAGCAGAAAGAGGCTTACCCACTAACCTGACACAGAGATGGCTGAGCTGGGGGGGCAGGACCCTGCTGTCTTCTCTGCAGCCTTTTTTAACTGGTTGTGGCAAAAAAAAGTGAATAGGGATGCACAGATGAATGATGCTGCCTCGGTGGTACTGTGCCTACAGCTCTTATAGAGACCTACACAAATAAAATGACACACTTGAATTTTCTGGAAGTTACTGAAATGAGGGCTCAGCAAGAAGGAAAAGTGAGCAGAGGCCAGGCAGAAGTGACCTCAGTGTCCTGGGTCTTGTTCCTGGCCCTGCTGTTGAGTCCTTGGGATGATTATCTATGTTTTGGGGTCCTGGCAGGTCGTTCTGTTGATTTTGGTAGGCAGGGCATCACTGTTGAGCTCTCTGTTAATCTAGCTGTTGTTGCTAGATGAAGAACTCTGCTGGCACTGTCCTCTCCTGGGGGCCGAGCAGCAAAAAGAAGCAGGGAGAAGGCTGTTTTCCCAGCAGGGTCCCTGCAGGCAGAGCTTCCCTGCCCTTCTCTTGTGCTCTTGTGCTGCAAACCTCTTTCCTTGGTGCTCCCATCCTGCCTGCATCCTGACAGCTGCTTTCCTACCCTTTCTGCCCCAGTGCAGACGGCCAAGCACATTAATTTTTCGGCAGAAGTGTTGTAATAATTAGGCAGCTCGTCGGAGGGTTTAGCAGTACTTAACCAGATGTGAGAAGCCTCTTCCCATGGTCCCTGCTCTCTCACTGGGCTCCAGCCAGCTGCCTTTTCCCGCCTGCTCAGGTTGCCTAGAAAGGGCTGTAGGAGATCTCCCGGCTGCCCTGGCTCCTCTTGCCTCTCTTCTTATGTTAAACACTCATTTGTAAAGGAGAAAGAGGGAGGGTGGAAATCCTGGGGCTGTTTGGGAGAAGAGCAGCAAAGAATTAAAAGCAGACACCTGCAGTGCTTGGATTTGAGACCAACACCATTAACTCTTCCCAGGGCAACATCCCCCAGGCTCGTGGCCCTTCTTTTGGTGCCAGCCAGGAGCACATGGTGGGATGCATGGGGCTGGAGTGGGTGGTGCTGCTCTCTGGGGCTTCAGACAGCTCTTTGTTATATATAATCTCCATCAAGTTTTATGAATATGTAAATATAATATCATATCTCTTGATACGTGTGAAAAAAAATCTCCATATCCCCTGCCTCAGTTTCCCTCCCTGTCCTGTAGAGATGATGCTATTTCTCTGCACTCTGTGCTCTATGACCATTTATACACAAGACAGTAGTATTATCACTAACGTGGTTTTAAAACTAGGCTGTAGTAAACTGTATTGTCTGCCTAATCCATATTAATGGCAAAAACTGCTGCAGACAGGATATTGGCCTGGATGGCCCTTGGATTAAGTCATTCTGACAATTGTTACATTTCTATGGTAAAGTTTTATAAATACACAGTGACACCATATATTATGCTTAAGAAAATCTATATACAACCTATAGGTTTCTGGTTATAAAGAGAATAAATGTATTAAATCAGCAAGACCAAGGGAGCAGACAAGATATAAAAATGATACTGTATTATGCTGGAACTTATTGAAAATCCCAGTGCATCTTTTTTATGTAAATGGTAAATTCTTTTCTATGTTCTGAATATGTTTCTTAATGTGTGTCACGTACCAGAATAGTAGCATGAACACAGTTGCAAATACGGTGTGTGTTTTATTGTGAGTATTACACTGCATAGCAGAGTGAGGGTGTTGAATGCTGCAGTCAGTTATATACAGCTGTAAATGGGAGCTACCTGCTGTTCTGTATACAGCCAGCTGCATATTTATTAGTAAATACCAGTCTAGGTAAAAGAAAAATAAAACAGGAAGTTGTATTAAAGACTTCAAGGCTTAAAACTAGTTTGAGCAAAGCTCCTGGGATCCCACTGCAGGGAACGGTCCAGCATTTTCCAGCATTAAGTCTTTTCCATCTGATTTTTCTAGCTCTGTGAATTTGAAAGCCTCTTCTGAACTCCCCCTGCTCATCAGTTTGTGGAATAATTCATCAGTGTTTCAAAGCAGGGTAAAGATTGGGTTTGGGGCTGGAGAAATTACGGGTTGGCTCCTTCCCTGGTGTGCCTCCAGCTGAACATACCGGAATCACGGAGTCACAGAATCACTTAGGAAAAGACATGTAAGATCATCGAGTCCAGCAATTTACTCAGCAGTGCCCCATCTGCCACTAAAGTATGTCCCCAAGTGCCACATCTCAGTGTGCTTTAAATACATCCAGGGGCCAGGGCTGCTCTGATGGGTGAAGGTCCGAGGACCGGCGGCTCTGGGCACATGAGGGGCATGTGTCACACACGTGTGTTTGTCACACACGCAGCACGGGTGGCCAGTGCCCATGGCAGGAAGGCCATGTCTCAAGAGGAAAGCAAACCACAGATTTTCTGTGGGCTTTCTGACTGACGGGCACTTCTCCAGAGAAAGGTATCAGGTCTGAGCGTGGGATCCCGAGCGAGGGATGGCTCTGAAATACCCGAGTGTTTGACCTAGAGGGAGCTCTCTTACATGAAGAATGAGACTTGGCACTGCCTGCCTGAACAGCTTTTAGCGTCTGTATTTTCAGCAAGCTTCTGCTTCCTGTATTCTGAGCTCACACTGCCAGGTACTGTATTTCCCTGAGTGATGTAAAGAGGGTTGGAGAAGTCCTGTGTGTAACTCCTGCGGTCCCAGCACTGCAGGGGCCAGAGCCAGAGCCTCACTTGTTCTTCAGAGTTTGCTTCTTCTGGAAGTTGGTGGAGATTTCTTCTGGTGATAGAAGTTGCTTCTAACTTTCCTTCTCCCAGTAGCACCATCACACCTCACAGATAAATCATGGCTCTTGAGGTGCCAGGACCCGCTCCCTGCTCTGGTGGGAGGAGGAAGGGCTCCTTGGTGAGGAAGAGTCTTTTGTTGGCAGCCTGAATCCAGCTGGAGATACTTATGTCACAGCCTGGCTCAGTTTTTCCCTTTGGGTCTCTCCTTTTAAATGCTTCATATCCCCTCACCCTCCTCGGGGTAGGTTCATCTGCCTGAATACAACTCCAGGATGTTTTGGATTTAGATGAACTGGTATTTCCTTCCCTGGAAGCTGGGAGATGCTGGAGGTGACACAGATGGATGATGCTAGGGGGCTTCCCCAGTGCACAGGCAGATCTGGCTCTGATGAGTTGTAAGTCCTTGAAATCCCACCAGTCCTGCTCCCAGTGGGTGTGGGAGCTCCAAGCTCCAAGACAGCCTGTCTCTGGGCACTGCAGAGCATCAGTGAGGGACATGACTGAGCTGACAGGGAGCCCACAGCCTGCTGTGCCCACTGCAGCAGGACAGAGGGACATGGCTCTCCAGAGGCAGCAGGTGCAGCTCTGCACCTCTAGGCCACCCACTGACTGAGCAGAGTGAAAGAGAAACTTGCTGAGGTGCTGGGGCAGAGGTCTTAGAGAGCCCACAGTGCCTGACAACTCTTAAAAAAAAAGAGGGCTGAATTAAAGCAGGATGGTGCCATTCTTTCCTGGGTCCAGAAAGCTGCTGTCTGGGAAGGGGGGGCCCAAAAGAGCAGCTTCATGGTACAAAGGTCAAGCTGGAGGGACTGAAAGTGGTGATGCTGCCCTATTCCTCCATCCCATTCCTAAGCAGTGCAGGTCCCAATGAGGTTGGATTCAACCATTCCAATACCTGGCTTGTGATCCTTCTGCAGCCCCACTGTCTGGTGGCTGGGCCGCTTTAAAACAGGGTTGCAAAAAGTGAATCTGGGAGGGAAATTAAGGACAGATGGGGTGAGGTAGCACCATTTTTCTGTGGGTGCTTTTCTATTTTTTTTCTTTTTTTTTTTTGTTCTCTTGAACAAAGGAGTTTGGGGAAGGAAAGGGTGTGCGTGAGGGTAGGGAGCTGAATGGGGAAGGTGGCTGAAGGGAAGAAATTGAAAACTAAACCACCTTTTACATCTAGCTTTTAAAGGTTTTGAAGTAACATATTGTGGGCTTTCAGTTTGTAGTCTGGTCTGTGTTTTTTCTAGAGCAGGCAAGAAGTGTGAGGAGCAGAGGCAGGAGAAGTGACTTTGGTTCATACCCCCAGTTTGACTTGAAAAATGCCAGAAAAAAGTGAGCAGGATTAGAATAAGCACTTTTCTTGGGGGTGACTTCTTGTCTCTCTGTCTCAGATGATGGCCACTCCTTCCCCATCTTGCTGTCTTTGCTTTGCTAGCCAGCAAACCATACCTGAGCCTCCATGTGCCCTTCTCTGAGTTGGCACAAGGAGATTATGGGAAGCTGTTACCTGCCAGGCTGTCTGCCTTGGACCTGTAACAAGATTAGGGGATGCTGCAGAAGAGTGAGCCAGGTGAGTCAGCACAGCCAATGCTGGGATCTCAGCAAATGTATTTGCACTGTCAGTAGTGCCCAGGCCCTCCCCATCCCATTTCTGCCTTCAACAGGAGGAAGCCACTCAGCTGAGTACAGCTCCCACAAAATTCAGCTTTCTAACCCCAACCCTCAGAAGTCCTGAAGTAGCAGCTATTAGATATAAACTCTTGCAAGAACCTTGGTGAAATGCCTGAGGTACCAACAACTGTGGATGTCCCCATGCAGCAGAAACACTTCATATTCTCTTCCTTTCTCCCTTGTGGTCATAGGTTCATGGCCCAGCTGGCTTGTTTGAGGGCCTGGCTAGAGCAGTCTTTTTATTCCACATCTAAATTTATTGAAAGTGAGTTCACTGTAGATCTCTGCACTTTGCTTAATACAAGCAGATCTCCTTATGTGTTTCACCTTGTACAGAAAGTCAGTTTTCTGTTTGTGAGCACCAGGACAGGTGGGTGGCTCTTCTGGAAGTAGAGCAGGTCCTGTGTCCTGTGCAAGGTGATGCAGAGACAGCTTTAGGAGTGCTGCTTTCTCATCAGTAGTTCCCACTGGTCACCAGCTGTTTGGAATGAAATGCTTTGGCTCCTGAGAAATTAGTGGGAATCCCGAAGGGTTAAAAACACCTGGTCAGAAACAATCCTGGAACTCTGATGCCTCCAAGTAAGTACTGAGAATCATGCACATGATTCTGTGTGTCCCTATTAAAAATATACCTCCAAATATGGGGGCAGGTAGGGAGGGGATGCTGAGAGTGCCCTGAACATGCAGGGAAAGGGCAGCAGAAGAGCAGCTGTTTTCTCCCTCCGGGTCCAGTCTGCCTTAGAGCAGGCGTGGGGTGATGCTCTGCTGCACAGTGGAGAAGCAAGGATGCTGCTGGCTGCTGCCCACTACCTGGTGGTCCCTTTGGGCCCTTTTGTGATGCCCAATATGTGGGAGGAGGACCAGAGCATCCTCAGCAAAATATTCTGAAAAGGCCTGTCTTTATATAGATGTGTTTTCAGCTCTTACCTAGACTTTACACTTAAGAGGTTCTTGCTTGCTAAGTCAGGAGAAACACAACTTAGACTGGCAAATTTCAGGCTTGATTTAAACAAGGACAGCACTTTAAAAATAAATCCTTCTTCTCCTGATGTCCTAAGATACATCCAGATAGGGTGTGCTCACTTCTGGCTTAACACTCCAGTTTAAAGGATAAATTTGGCCGAAGCCACCCTTCTGTAGTAGCCTATAATTAGCAATTAAAACATAAAAAATATTTCCATCAAGTGGCTCCTAAATAAATGCTTGTCACTGCTGATCAGAGTTGGTTTATTTCCATGTGTGTTTTTCTTCCTTCTTTTTTTTTTTTTTATAACTTACAGCCCTGTAAATGCTCAGCAGCTGTTAATATGATTCTGTCGATAAGTTTACCATGGTGATTTGGCTATATTTGGTGAGCGTGTGAAGAAATCACTCACCGGTTAGAAGAAGGAAAGACAAGCTGTCGATATCAAGGGAGAAATGCTAATAACCCCGGTGACAAATCATTCCTGGGAATCTCAAAGGGTTAAAAACAAAGCAGCAGCACTTCCCGGAGAGAGGGGCCTTGGCGAGTGAAGGTGACTCATCCGGAGCTGCAGACACCAGCTGTCATCTCCAGCTCCTCCTGTGCTTAATCACTTCACTTTTCTAAAGAAATATTTTGTTCTAATTCAAACAGACCTGGGCTTGTTTGTCTTTTATGAATTATTTACTGGTGAGGAGAACCTCTTGAGGTATCCATCTTCACTCAGAAATAAGTGGACTCAGAGCCTGCTGAAGCACTTTAAAGCACATAGTCCCCTTCTTGATGAGCCTTTCTTTTTTTTTTTTTTTTTAACAACCACTTAAAATCAAGAATAAACCCTAGAAAGTCAGCTCAGGGCTTCAGACTATACTGAAGAAAATGCACACAGACTTTGGCCTCACCTGGTTGCTCTTTGAAAGACATCCCTGCCCTTTGATGTGGGGTGGTGATGCTCCAAGTGAACCCTGGGACTGCCACCAGTTTCCCAGTGTGGAGGTGGAGATCTGCCCCCCATACCTGACTTGCTTCTAGATGCATTCCCATAGGAATTAAGAACTCACTGTGCATGAAGCAAGTGTGTGAAGGAGCCTGTGTGTGCCCCTGACCTTTGTCTGGGCACTGACACCCTTCAGCTTCGGGAGATGTTTCTGTTACTTAATAAATCCACAGCCAAATTCCACCTGGCTGTTCCTGACTCTTTGCACATTTATAGCTCTTCCAGTGGAAAGAGAAGCTTGTATGATATTTTGCAGTCCCAAAAGGTCTGATCCAGCAGCCATGGAAGTAAATAAATGTAAAAATTTGCACTGACTGGACTGGGCATCAGATTAGTCCCTAAATGTTGGTTGATCTGCTTTGGGGTTATGACAGACAAATATTTCCCCAAGGTTACTGCTACAGGAATAATCGATCTACCTGTCTTGGATATGTCTGGGCTGCCTATCATCACTGTAGTGTCTAAGTGAGTGTTACCTCCCAGGAAGTCTGTGCCTGACCAAATAAGTTGCCTTTTCTTTGTGTGGTTTGAGAGCAGAGAGTGCAGCTTTCATTATTTAAGATCATTGCTATTTGGCACTTACCTGCTCCACAGGATATTGGTACTTGGCTGCAATGTCCTTATTACCTCTGTCTTACATTTATTTTAAAATTCTGGTTTTAAATTCATTTTTTTTCTAAATAAATAACATGATCTGTAAATAAATTACTTGATCCTGAAAACAATTTAGACAGACAGAGTGTCTTGAGTGTGATTTAGCTTGAGTGGTGTAAGTTGCATGCTTATACAAGCTTCAAAATGACAGGAAAGATAATCCCATCAGGCAGTCTGTAAAACAGAACAAGCCTGGAGAGGATTTTTCTTGTATACAATTACACTTAGAGACACAGGATGAGAAGGGATTCAGGACCTGGGGAGGCTGAAAGAGGTAGCTGGTTGTGTCCTTGGCACTTATTGGCACTAAGGCCCCTCGTGCAAGCCTCCACAGCCTGTGGAAGCTGGAAGGGAGATGAGCACATGGAAGGTGGCTCATACCTGCATGGGTTTGGTTTTGCACCAACACCAGCTGCAGTGCTGATGAACTGCAGAGCTGGGAATGCCACTGGCATGTGCTGCAGCGTTTTCTCCATCCCAGAGGTGATGTGCAATGGGGCATATTTGAGCCTCATCTCAGGGCTGCTCTTGTGTGAGCCAGAAGCCCACAGCCTGCCAGCTGCCCCCGAGCACAAGGGACAAAAGTTCCTGAAAGTCTCCTTTGTGCCCTATTTCTGTTCAGAGAATAGGAACATCTCCTGGAAAGTAAGACACATGAAAGCAATGCCTTTCCCAAATCCAACAATACATTTGCTTTTGATTCCTCCCCTTTTTTTCTTTTTCCTTGCAGAAGGCCCTTTAAGCAACACTTTTTTTAAGGGGCACTTTTGACACCCAGGCCTCTCCTTCCTGCCTCCATCCACCTCCTCCTCCCTCCAGCCCACACAGTCTGCCAGATTCCCTTGCTGCTCCCTTCCTGGTGCAAAGACAAGACATTTGGAGTGAGAAGTTTGCGCCATACTCATTAGTTATGTGTAAGTTAGTAGAGCTTTTGGTGGATTTTTGCCATTTCCTATGGACTGTGGGATCCCAATGTTGATTAAGCAGCGTCTGGTAGAAGGCACAAGATAAAATATTTGAGGTTCATTTCTGAGCCAGTTTCTTGCCTTTCTTCTTGTGTGAAAAGTTCCTGACTCTGTGTTGATTTTCTTGAGATCATGTTTATTTAAATCAGGATAATAATCTTCCAAATATACCCTAAAATTATATAGCCATATAAATCCTGTCATAATATATTCAGTAAAACTGTCAGGTGATCATTCTTAATGTAAAATGAGACCTTTTCATTTTCATCCAGTCAGTTAGCACTAAATTAACTCCTTGGAGCAGGCTCAGAGTCATTCATTTGAGTAAATACCCCAGTTATTTATTGAATATACAGCATTGCTGTCTATCTTGAGGCTGGGACCGAGGGGCTCCTGTCCTTATCCCAGCTCTGGCACCAATCAGTCAGGAGAGGAGGCTTGAGAACTTCAATAATACCCATAAAAAAAACATTAATTTTGTTCCTAATCTCAGTGCAGCCATGAGATGATTCCTAGTGACAGGTTCAAGCTGTGAGCTAGGCTGGAAGCTGGACTCCCGACAGCCTGGGAGCAGGAATTGCCCCAAGCTGGCTCAAGTGCTTGAGGATGTGGGCAGGAACCCTGTCTTGTCCAGCAGCTGAGGGGGCTCTGCCAGTGAGCTCTCAGAGGCAGACTCTGACACCCAGGTCTGTTCTCCTGGGTCACCTCACCTCAGAGCAGCTGCTCTGAATGGTTATTTTTCCTAAAATATTTTGTGTCCAGCTACGACAGCTCTTCTAAACTTCCAGTCAGGAGCTGGTCTGGGCACATCAGGACCTCTGTCTCCTCCTCTTGGGATGGAAAGCTGCCAGCAGACATGGAAAAGATCCCATATGCTGTGGGATTTACCATGCATAGCTGTTTGGAAGAAGCATTCAGATTGATGCTGGAGTCCCAGAAGAGCTGTCACTGAGATAAAGACCTTCAAAGAGCTTCCTCTCATACTTCAGTAGGACGGGTTTGAGGTGTTACAGCCTCATTTCAATCCTCAGGAAGGCAAGGTCCCCTTGTCCCTCCTCTGGCTGCCAGGCCAGCAGGGAGCATGAAAGGTCAGCAGAAGCCTGTCCCAGAGCCTGCCACAAAACAAATTGGAAAATGAAGTGCTCCCTGCAGGGGAGAACTCTAATATCTTATCAGCATACTCTGTTTAGATGTCTAGTCTCATGATGGAGCAGGAGGGAGAGATGAGCTTCTTTCCTTGCATTCTTGAGCAGACAGCGGAAGTACCTCGAGAGATGTGCTGGCATCCAGCCCACAGCCTGGAAAGTACAGACTCAGCCAGGTTCAGGGAAGCACCTTCCTTCTCTTGGACCTAAGGATAAGAGCTCTGTATTCAGCTTGCCAAACACAAAAGCCAAACAAAAACAAACAAATCGATGAATCAAATCCTGACTGTCCGGAACCGGGCTGCCAGGAGACACACTCATCCTGCTCTTCTGGGAGATCAAATTCACTACACAGATCAAAGAAAGAAGAGGAAAAGCTCTTCAAAAGTCAGGAAACAAAATCTCCTCAGCCTTCCTTTAAAGAAGGAAAGTTACTGGACTGCAGCCTAAGAGATCCAGAGGAGAAAGCATCAAAGGGAAGCTCTTAGTCACACGTGGCTCTGTCAAAGGTGAGGTCTGCTAGGTACTAGTTGTCCAGTTTGAAATGACAAACTTCAGCTCCCAAAGAGCAGTCTCTTATCCTCCCTACAGGAGATCCACACCCCCTTCCCTAAAAAAAAAAAAAAAAAAAAAAGAGAATATTAGTGTAAGGGAAAAAATAAATTAAAAGGTCTGTTCCTAAATTCTTGGTAGTCTTGCAGAAAATGGAGGGCTGTTTGTGTCCTTACTTCTTCTTCTTGATGTCCATTTCAGCTGTAGCCTGCCTAAAACAAAGGTGGTGAGGGTGGTCAGGCTGGTCTCTCATTGGGAGAATGGAAAAGAAAGCCTTCCTCATTTAAGACTGTGTGGCAAGTGGGCATTGCAGGTTGAGGAGTAGGAAGATGTGCCACAGATAAGGCCTGAAATTCAGAGCCTAAACCGAATCCCTTCTGTCAGCTGTTATGTTCTAGCATAGAGGTGACAGATCTCCTGAATACAGTAGACTGCCTAGGCAGTGGGGAGCACTGATAAATTTCAAGGGCAAATGAAGCAAAATTATTTCAGGAATGCATTATATTTAGCTATTTCTGTTTTGGACAGGAAGAAAGAGATAACATGTTCATCCTTCTACTTCTGCATGATTTTGTGACTGTCCAGGTATCAGGTTCCCACTGTTTGGCAAACACAAGGTGTGGAGCATCACGTGTTCTCTCAGAAGTGCACTCCAGTTTCCGTGTGAGCTCAGTTCTGAATTAGCCTGATGGCTTGCAGAGATGAGCAAGAGACACAGCAGGTTAAAGTGCAGGAGCAGCAGCTGGCAGCAAAAATGGTTCCATGTAAGTTTATCAGCACATGGTCTTCTCCTGCAGAAGAAGGAGAAAAGCAGTTCCCCATGCCAGAAGAAAAGGAAAGGAGATGCAAAGGGGAAAGGTGTGAACAAATTGTACAGGGATTGGAAGCAGGGAGCACAGCTAGAAAGATAGCCCTTATATCTTTCAAATCTAGGAGCTGCAGGAGCATAGTGACCTCAACCATCTAGTTGGGTCATTTGTCCAAATAACTCACCAACAGTAAGATGCTTGTGTGTGGCTGCCTGAGGAGGACTCTTCATTCATAGGTACCAACATCTCGGCAGAGAAAACTACAGGCTCAGTATGGCAGGATGCCTCAGTCTGTTATCTCTGTTATCTCTGTTATCTCTGTTTTCTTAGACTGGCTGACCCAGGGTGATTTTGACACCTAACTGGGATTTCATGCAGTTTGTTTTAGTTTTGTATGACATTGTTTAGTGTTTAAAGGTTAGCTGTGTTAAAACTTTTACTGTTATATTGATTGACTGGTCTTTTCCTTGTTGCTGAATATGAGAATGAATTGAAAAAATATGTTCCCAGTTCCCCACCAAACTGAAGCACTCTTCACTATGGCTAGCTGGTAGTTTTCTTTCAGCATTTTTTCCTCTGCTGCCATCTTGCTATGTGTAAACATGCTCACAAGGCATGGGCTTCTTCCAGGAGTGCATGACATGCTCACATTTGTACACTGCTGTGTGTTGCTGCCAGTGCAACTTCTGCTTCTGGATATGTGCAGCAAGGTTTTAAAAAGTCCATCAAAATCAACCAGCATGCTCTTCTTGAGCAAGGTGTTTGTGCAGGGAAAGCAGGTTAGAGACCACAGGGGGATGCTCTGCTTTGCTGTAGCCTAAGCAGGGTCTCTCTGCAGAGAGCAGAGCTGTGTTAGTGGGCACACCATGCACGTTCATCCACTGGAAAGAGGTGTCCTTTGGAGGACTGCTGTAAACCATTCTGTTACAGCATCTCTGGCAGACCTGGTCCTTTTCTACCCTTTGAATAAGCGGGGGGTTCCTCACTGCCCCGAGTGCTTTCCACTGGGGTTGGTGAGTGTGTTCATGCCAAGGGGGATGCATTGGCCCCACAAAGCATGTCTGGGATGCTGCTGCCATATCTCCTCTGTCCCCTTTGCTGTGTTTATTGATATCCACATTCCTTCATTTTAGTGCTTTAGCAATCATGGTGATAAACAATGCCATAACAACGTCCTGTGGGCATCTCTATCCCTGTGCTGAAAGGTGCTGCTTAAGTACCTGTGCTGTAGAGTATCTCCACATGGGAGCTGGTCTGGGGGCTGTACCCCAGCACAGGGCACCTCTGGAGGTCATGGTCCAAGGAGGCAGGTGGGCAGGAGGCATAAAGTTCTGCCTCTCATCTTTCACTCTGCCCACAGAGTGCTGGAAAGCACAAATTCTGTTGAGATTAAGTTATAATTTAAGGCAGTGAACATGTGCTCTGCTGGCAGCTATAAAGATTCAAATCATAAAGTTTTACAGTGGAATGGTTTCTGTAAAAGCATCGTTAGAAAGGCGGAATCGTGCCTTTAATTCTTACGACTTATGGGGCTGCCTGGTTTGTTTTGGTTTTAGTGGTGCTTAGTGGGACATGAGTTGGGGTCCCAACCCCATCTTTCCATTTAAAGTCGGTCCTTTCTTCCCCAGGGCCCTGCTATTCCAATGCCTTGAGAAGGACTGGGGATGGTGTAGGGTTTTCTGTGTTTACCCCATCCATGTGAGTTTTGGGACCCCCAGTATGTGCAGAGCTTTTGAACTAGCAGGAAGAAAGATGACCTGCATCATCAGGTGTGTGCTGCATAGTTGTGGTGTGGAGCCTGGGAAAATCCAGGCTGGGATATGAGTACCTTGAGCATGTTGAATGTTCCCAGCTGAACTGTCCTTGTAAGGTTAGGGCTGTGAGGCTGTTGAAACATAGAATCATAGAAAGGATTGGGTGGGAAGGCACCTTAAAGATCATCTAGTGCCAACCCTCCATGGGCAGGGACACTTTCCATTAGACCAGGTTACTTAATGCCCTATCCAACCTGGCCTTGAATACTTCCAGGGACGGGGGATCCACAATTTCTCTGGAATATTCTTCCAAAGCACAGGTTAGCTCCCTCCTTCTTTCAGTCTTTGAAAGTAAGGTGGACTTAGTCATGTCCCATAACATTAGTTAGCATCCAAAAGGAGGCACCAACACACGTTGCTTTGAGCTTTTGCAACATGCAGGGTGATGCTCTCCACCTGTAATGCCTTTGATCTGGTAGCACTGGAGTGAAGACCAGATTCCTTTCAGCAAGTGAGGGCTCCAGGGTCCGGACTTCGAAAGTGGTCTGACACAGATGGTGGAAATCTGCAGCAGCTGCATGAAAGGCAAATGAATTAAATCATAATATGAATAATACAGTCAATACAGCAGCCATGAGTTGTTTATTTTTATGTTAAATTCAATGCATTTTTGTCGCCCTCATATTTTTAGTGATCAATAGGCCAAAGATTTTCATATTAACAATACTCAGCTGCATTGTAGGAGCGGGGGGAAGTGGGAGGATTTGGCAGCTGGATAGACACGTAACGTTTTTGTCACCTCTTTGGGACATATGGAAAGTAGTTTGAGATTATGAATAAGCATCATAGAGATATATATTTGCTGAAAAATAAGCAGTGAAATTGCTGGAGGTATTCCCATTTCAATGGTTATCTCCAGCTCCCAGATTTAGCACCCCACTGGGGTGAGTTTGCTCCCGCAGCCCTTGCTGTGCAGTTATAGCGAGATGTTTAGAGGGGAATGAACACACCAGTAGTGTGACTACACTTGGTTCATCTTTCATTTTATTTATAAATTAAAGCACGGGCATTTATTCTTCATGAAAATTAAGGGTTTTGGTGCAGGTGGTGTGTGTGTAATATTTAGAGCTTTAACCTTGTGTTCTGCTGAACTTTGCAGCTGGACCACTGGGTGAAACTGAGAGGGGAATTAAGCTCAGCTGTAAGTCAGCTGGGTTTGAAATGGGGAAGTTTTACAGTCCCAAGTCTTGGGATTTTATGAGATTCTGACAAAGAGCTCAAATAGGGCGCATAGAGATAGGCATTTCCCAGCCTTCATCTTTAAAATGGAGGAGCAGACAGTCAGCTGAGGTGCTGCTGGTATCTTATGGATGGAAAGGAAGCATTTGATCTCTTTCACTGCGCGCTGGAAGTGACTTTCCAGCCTTGGCTGGCAGCTGGCGGCTGGCAGAATTGCCTTTAAAGCTGAGTGTCATGGGATTAAATTGAGTCCTGTGGCATTATGGCCAAGTCTTGTCCTGCTTTTGAGTCGTGCCTTTGCCGAGCCCATAGATCAGCTCGGCTCAGGCTGTGCAGTGGCAGTAACCCAGCATTATTGAACCTGTCCTCCTCGCTCTCCCGGGCAGTCACACGAGCGTCTGGCCAGATTTGCAGGACTCAGCAATGGACAGCCCGGGCCCCACTTACTCAGAGGAGCAGATCGATAACAGAGGCGGGTGATAGATGAGGAGAGTTAGGGATGGATAATCTGCTGAATTTACATGACCCAGGGTGGTCCAGGGAAGGCTTGCAGCTTTGCTGGGAGACTTTCAATAGGAGACAGAAGTTGCCTTAGTTTCCAGCTGCTGACTGCATTTTAAAAACATTGCGGGGTCTGTTTGGGTGGGTGGAGGAAGCTGCCAATTGTGAGCAGAAAATAAAGCGGCGTGTCCGCTCCTGCCTCCCGGGCTGCATCCCCCAGTCCTGCTCAGAGCAGCCGAGCTGGCACTGTGGGAAAGCAAGCATGCAGTGCCATGCACCCATCTGCCCGTGCCATCAGGCTCCATCCCATAGTGGAGGTACAGGAAAGAAAATACTGCCAGGACAGGCTGGATGAGTTTTGAGATATTATTGAGATACTGATTTGATACCTGCGTCAGATTGGCAGTGCTGACTTGCTTGGTAACAAGCAGAAAGTGTCAGGCCCAAAGCTCTATTTCCTCTACCTGGTTAGCAGACAGGTCATAAAAACAAGTATCAGTAGGTAGAAGAGAAAAGCAAAAAGCTTTGCTTGAAATAATAAATAATAATAATAATATTAACAGAAAAGATACCACCTTTCCAGTCCCATTGATACTGGAGAGTGGAGTTTTAGGGTTTAATCCTATAAGATGCTGTTGAATGCCTTCTGCCATTACCACAGAGCATATGCCAGTGGCCAGCTTTTGGGGAGGAAACTTCCCTTGAATTGAGGCTGCCCTGTAACTGTTTACAGTGGTGTCCTCCTTTTGTCATACTCTGTTTGATCTTTCACAGAAGCATCTGGTCTGGCCTTCGCTGAAGACACCACACTGGGCTGGAAGGACCACAGGTCACTTCTTCTACCCACAAATGACATCTCTGGTGCCCATAAAACTATAACCTTCCTGCTGGCTGGAGTGCGCTGCTGACAGACCAGCACTCTTTGATTTAAGTGGTTTAGTTTTTTCTGTAATGTGTCTATGTCATTTGGTCTCAGGTTCAGTTTTTGGCAAGAAATAATGTTTACAAAACCTGTGAAGGAAATAAAAAACCAAAACAAATAGTTATTTGAAATAAAGATGTACGCAAATTGCTTAAAAGCCAACTTTCCCTCCTTTCCTTTTATCTGTTCATCTCGGAGCTCAGGCCTTGCAGTATGCACAAAATGCTAAAAGATAAGGCACTGCAGAGCAACTGGAAGCAAAAGTGAGGACAGGAAAACTGTTTTCAACATGCAAACTGATAAAAGAGCCCAAATTCTGGGTAGTAGAAAATAAAATAGATTTTCATGATTCTTCCCAGTGCAACAATCACAGAAGTTTCTAAAAAATATATTATTTTTTAAAAAAATACATATGATTTTAATCAAAGTATCTTTTTTATTATTTTACTGAATTAGAACCCAGTCCTACAGTTAGATCCATTTTGGATGGAGCTGATTGAAAATCATCCTATTCCCTCTGATATGAGGAGGCTTTGCTGTCTGTAGAGTCTGTTCCTCTGTATATACAGCTGCAGAGTTGATGTCTTGTGATGAAATGGTCCTCTTCTGCTTGCAAATACCCATCTGCAGGTAGAATTAATGTTCCAGCGTCCAGGATCTTCTGGGGGGAAAAGTGGTGGTAAAAAAGCAGGACACTAAGAGCTGCTTTGTGCAGAAGTGCACAGTGCTGACATGGATGTAAAATTGCTCATCAACTTGTTTCTCTTATTTTGCTGGATATTGTAAGTAACCAGTGATAGACCATGGCTAAGGAGAAGTGGTTTTCATACCAAAGGTCAGATGCTGTCAGCAAGCTGTCTTCATACCACGCAAAAATTGCAGTTCTAATGCAAAAAGTCTTTAAAGGAACTGATTTTAAATGCTTTTCCCCTTCCCTTCCCTTCCCTTCCCTTCCCTTCCCTTCCCTTCCCTTCCCTTCCCTTCCCTTCCCTTCCCTTCCCTTCCCTTCCCTTCCCTTCCCTTCCCTTCCCTTCCCTTCCCTTCCCTTCCCTTCCCTTCCCTTCCCTTCCCTTCCCTTCCCTTCCCTTCCCTTCCCTTCCCTTCCCTTCCCTTCCCTTCCCTTCCCTTCCCTTCCCTTCCCTTCCCTTCCCTTCCCTTCCCTTCCCTTCCCTTCCCTTCCCTTCCCTTCCTTTCCCTTCCCCTTTATATCAGTAAATATGACCAAATGCTCAGGTTTTGGCCCCAGGTCAGGCTGTCCTGCTGGGAAGGGAGGCACTGAGCAGGGATGGCGTGGGCTGATGGGCTGCAAGGAAGGCTGTGGGTATGGGGAGCTCTTGGCTGGAGGAGCCCTGCAGCTCTGTAAATCATCTATTTGGGTAGCTGTGCTGGGTGCCACAGCACCCCAGGTGATTGCAAGTGATTGAAAGGAGCTTTCTGGAGAGGGAAAACTACCTGTGCAAGTGTAGGGAGCAGTGGTACCTAAGGGGTACTTGTATAATGGTGTTGGTAAAATATGTGCCCTCCAAAGAAAGCACTTGCATTGCTACTCTCTATAGGCAAGGCTTGTATCTGAATTCTCTTCAGCACCTTTGGCTGCCCTGGGGTTCCTCTAAGGAAGCAGAAGGAGCATTGCTGGGAGCCTGGCGTGGGGTGTGAGCCCGTACCTGTGAGTGTGGATGTAGGAGGGCAGCCCAGCAGTGGCAGATGTGCTCATGCCACAGCAAACCAGTGCAGTGCTGGTCCTGGGGGAGCTCCAGAGAGGAATGGGCTGTTCTACTGGACAAGTTGTATTTAAAGCAGAGAAGTCTTGAGAAGGCAAAAGTTTGTGTTTTGAACAGTTCTGTATAGCAGTGAAGAAGAGATGCTCTTGCACAGCTGGGTCTCTGTGCATATTTTATATATATATATATATATATATATATATATATATATATATATATATATATATACACATTGGCATATATATCTGCATACAAACACTGCATGTGTGTCTTCCAAAAAACTCACAAGTATGGATGTATTTGGACACATGTACATTCACCCAGAACAGAGCCTTTATACATTTGTGTTTATCGAGTGGGCTTTATACAGGGCAAAGTTCCCTTTGCTTTCTGCTTCCCGACATTTCAGGGAGAAAAGTGTCCTGTTGTAGCCTCAGGAAAATAACTGAGTGAATAACTTAAAGGAAGAAAAAAAATAACCGGGATTGCTCCAGTTAAGGAATTAGCCTGCCTTGCTTTTGCAATAAAGCTCCTCTCCCTCTCCCTGTCAGCCCTGGGCACCCTCCTTGCTCGAGTTTTAATTCTAGTCTCTAATCTCAGCCGCTCCTGTGATAAATTAATTGTAATGATAGAGGCCCCAGTTACGAGGTCTGCACCGTTTGCTTGTAATCTGAGCGACAGGTTTAGGGCCTGCTTTATTTAAGATGCGAGGGTAATTACATGGGAGTTAGCATATGCAGGCAGGGAGATATGATTCATTCTCCCAGCGACGGCCATGACACAGCTGTTTGTCGGATAAAATAGAGGAACCGTGTTGTTACAAAATGTTCCCCTTATTATACCTCATTAAAAACAAGGCTGCGATAAGTCAGACCTGGCAATGAATAAAATGTATTGCCCCCTGTAAAAGCTGATAGGAGAGAAAGAGGGTCTTCCGAGCAGGCTTGGGTCATTTATTTATTTTTTGTTCTCTTTCATGCTCCCTCTTCTTTCTTTCCCTCTGGTTTTCTGCCTCTCACTGGCTACTGCAGGGAAGAAAAGGAATGTTTTCTCTTGCTTTCTCTTCTCTCTTTTCTTCTTTCTTCCTTTCTTTGAACCTGCCTGTGCCCTCCCCTTGTGGGAGCGATCGCCGATAAGGCAGGGTCGGGCCAACGGCAATTAGCGAAGCCTTTGGCAGCGAACAAAAGGGGAGATTTGTTCCCATCGGCCTAACACGAGCTCTGCCTCTTCACCTTGCCTGAATGCAACAGGCTGACAGGGATGGCGAGCTCCCTCTCCAGCCCAGGGGCAGGGGCTTTCCCAGGCAGGTTATTAAAAAAAAAATTAAAAAAATACAAATAACACTTAACCTTTCCTTTCAAGAGAGAAATTTTTTTTTTCTTTTTCTATCCCTATCTTTTAAAATAACTCAAGGAATGTAAGGTGATTCTCTCTCCCCTTTCCTCTGCAGGAAAGCAGGGAAAGTTTAAACAATAGAAGCCAAAAGTGTGGGAGAAGGCCACAAGTGACTCTGAGAGCCCATCAGGGTGAGATGGATAGAAAGGGTCTCTCTGAACTGGCATGCCGGAGCAGAAGCATAAATCCGTCGCCTCTGAGAGTACTGGGGCACGGGAGTTCAAAGGATGGCTTTCACTCTCTCACCAGTGCTTTTTTCTTTGTGCACACTTTAAGCTGTCAGACTTGGTGGGTTGCAAGCATTCCTGCTTATTTATTTATTATTTTGGTGTCCTAAGGATACAATGTTGACTTTTGTCTTAAATTTTTTTATTATTATTCTGGGGAAGATAGAGTAGTTTTAAAGTAGTAGGAGTAGTGAGAGGTCTTGCCCGCTCTGGAGGGCTGTCAGCTGGGAGAGAGGCACCCACCAACTCGAGCAGAGCTCGAGGCGGGCAGCTGTGGCCTTTTGGAGCTGTTTGTATGGGTTGCATTAAACCAAATGACGTGTGTCTGGGTTTTTCTAACTTTTTTTTTTTAAACTCTGATCAATACGTTCAGCTGCCTCTTCTCAGACCATTTGCTCCTCTCTTGCGTATGTTGTTCTTTTCTTCCCACAATAGCTGAGATGAATGAATAAGGCTGATTGATAGATTGGCTGGTTTATTTTTAACTTAAGCTATTGAGGGAGATTTGTAAAAGTATCATGATTTCTCTGGATAGATATTTAAGTTATAAATACCATAACGTTTGGCTAACAAGATACTGAACTGCGTTCGATTTAAAAATTAGATGCAATATCTTGGAAATAACTTAATTAAAGTCCCAGACACAGCAAGTTGGTCCCATTTAAGATTTGTTCCCTTGGGAATGAGTCCTGTTTGTAAAAATGCATATCTGGGTTGCATTCGAAAGACCAGGCTTTTGGAAGGGTAAGTCATTGCTTGCCTGGGTTATTGGCCTCTGTGCTGTACCCCAGACCTGTGCTGGGTGGTGGGTGTCAGCAGTGCTCTCAGGAGTGACAGTGATAGCAGAAGGCATTGCAGTAGCGTGGGTGATCATCATGATCAGATCATCATGCTGTTAAACCAGTTATGGACTTATGATGGTAGAGCTGGTGTCCTGGGCAAAGAAGAGCAGATTCCAGGGTGTAAGCTGTGTTGGTGTCCCATTGCTGCTCACGGCTTCTCCCATGCCAGCCGAAGGAGGCAAAAGTACCTCCAAGTCTTGTCTCTGTCTGGTGGTAGCACTGTAGTGGAAACAGTGATCTCTGGGTTAGAGGCAATATCAACTCATGGCAGTCACAGCAGTGCTGTGTACCTGCTGGACTTTACAAGACCTTTTTAGCTTTTTGAGTGCTGTGCACTCACAAAGAGCCTGTTCACATTTCCTTGGTCCAAGGACAGGGGGTACAATGATGAAAAGGCCTCTCAAGGCAAAACATCCCAGGCCCCTGTACAAGAGCCTGCAGCATTGCCACGGATGGCAGTAGTGGTGCAAGTCTCAGGATGAGACTGAAGGCTGATGTTAGAGTGCTGGGGAGAAGTCAAATGCACGATAAGCAGCTCTTGGACAGTTTTTTCCAAATCCTGTGTTAACCACACTTTCCCAGACTGGATTGCTTGTCCCCTCACCTCCTCTTCCCACTTCTGTATTGATCTTCTGCACCAGTTCTCCTTTCTGAGTAGATCTTGTTTACAGAGATGTAATGAAGTGTCTTATTTCCAAATAAAATCCCGAACAAGCGGGAGTAATGGTTCACAGATTCGACCACTCCCACACTGGTAATTTACTAAAATTAAAACTTAATTAAGCCAGGCTCACTCAAAGGTTTTGCATAATTTAGTAGTCTGTCTTGGATAGCCACAGAGCTGTGCAGGCAGGCAGCTGAGTCAGGAGCCAGGTCTGTCATCCAGCTCTGGAGTCAGAGCTATTACTTGGCATTTTGTACACCTATTTCTTCTCACTGGTAAGATCTTAGAACAGCTTAAAGAGTGAACTGGAATCACTGCCTCCCTTCTACAGAGGGGAAAAATGAGATCTAGAGAAAAGCATCAACTGGCCAGGCTGGTGCTGTGAATAGCAGTAAAGAACCTGATGTCTGCATTCCCTCTTCCCTGTTCATGCATCCCATCAGCCAGTCTCAAGATGTTTTAAAATGGATTATCACGCAGTAGCAGCATCTGAACTGGATATGTCTGCCAGGGGATGCAGCTTGCATTTTAAGGTCACATTGTGTGGGAATATGTCACCTTTGAGCACAGGACCACTTAATGTCACTTAGGGGTGACAGCTTGGGACTGTGCAGCCAGGTTGTGATGAGGATATTCATAGAGCTTGCTGCTGTGGATTAGTGCTCCTGTGCAGGAGAACATGGAGGAGGGAGGAGAGTTGCTTCCAAAGATCTTACAGTCCAGGGAGGGAAGACCAGCAACAGGAGCAGTATTGAAGGAAAAATGGAAAGGCTTGAGGTGTCTTAAAGGAGCAGAAGCAGAAGTGCTGAGGAGCATATAGGAGCAAAGACCAAATCAATGGGCTTCTATCAGTGTGTGTTAGGCTGTACTGTCTCCCTGCCCCAGGAGATGCCCTGTCAGACCCTGCTGTTGAACAGGGAAGAAATCTTTGTACCCACAGTTATCTGGTTTCCTTTTTTTATTCCATAATGGAAAGGGACAATTTTTATCACTGGAACCTGCTGCCTCTGAGACAGCTTTGGAGGGTCTTGAGAGCAGAAATGCCGAGACTCTCTGACCCTGTGAAATGGCGTTGGTGGAAGCACCAGTGTGGGAGGTGAGTAATGTCTGAAACCCATGGCTCAGTGCAGTTTGGATCTTCTGCTGTGTGAAGGTACCCAACTGCATCAGATACACCTGAGGAGCACTAAAGCCTATCTGTCTCAGTTGTCCCACTGGCAACATGGGGACAAAGGATGGGGACTGGCCAGGTGGGTCAGCCCAACAGGCCATAGGGGTGATGGTGCCTTTCTAAAGCCTTTCAGAGATGTTGGCTTGGCTGTAAGGGATGGATGAGCTTGGGGAGTTGGCTTCCTGCGTAACCACGTGTGAGTGGGGCTTACAGAGAAGATGTGTCTTCTCTGCAATGGGAATATGGAACTAGGGAAGCTGTTTGAGAAGGAAATAGAGCAGCTGTTTGGCTGAAGATGTGTAGAGGGAGCTCACCTCAAAAAGAGAACCCTGAAATGTCCATCCCAAAGGTAAGGGAGCTGCAGAACTCAATGCTTGGACCATGAGCACTGAATGGACACCCAGTGCTGGCATGGAGGGGAGGGACACCGGCGAACTGCGAGGTTAAGGATCACCCAGAAGATGCCGGCTCAAGAGAAGGGGGGTGACAACAACAAAAGCCGTATGTGTGTGTGTGTAAAACCAAAGACCAGCCCTCCCCTCCCCCTCACCCCATAGAAACCCACCGGGGGCCGGAGAGGCAGGTGAGTAAATCACCCGCCCGGCTCCACCAGCGCCGGTCTCTTCTTTGTGTGCCGCACAAAGGCAGGGAGCGGGTTATTTTGGGTGCCTGCGGGCGTGTTGTGACGCTCGGGACCCCCCGGCCGAGGCCGAGCGGGGCGCGGGCAGCGGGGCCCCCGCAGGGCTGGGCGCCCCTTGTCGCTGGCCCGAACCCGCCCCGGCCAGACAATGCCGAGGGTGGGCTGCGGGAGGCTTTTGTCTCCCAGTTTTATACACTCTCTTTTCAAGGTGGGGAGGAGGGAGAGGAGCTGAAAAAGTTTTTGAATTTCAATCAGGTTGGGCTTTGAAAGCCTTTCGCTTTTGTTGCGGGGAGAGAGGAGGGGAGGTTTACATTTCAGCTGAGCCTGGTGGCCGGGCGCTGGGGAGGCGAGGGGGAGGAGGGGAGAGGAGGGGGCAGCCTCTTAAATGGCATCAGTTTGGCTTTGGATGCTGGGGCTAGGCATCCAAAAAAAGTGTCATCCCAGAGCCCGCGGATTTGGCAGGCACGGGGAGAGCGTGTCTCACGGGGACTGTGAGACGCTGCTGGGGTGGCTTTCTCAGTGGCTCCGCGACAGGCATGTCCAGCCGAAGGGCTGGGTGTGACACACAAGCCCGCCTGAATGGCCTGTCCTGGCGGAGCGGTGGCCATCCCCGCCCGGCTCGTCCCCCCCACATCGGTGGTAGCTTTGCCTCGCGTAAGCTGCTGAAGAATGGACCCACCGATGCCTAGAAACCCGCCTCCTCCCTCCTTCCCTTCCCACCCCTTCTCCCCGCTTCTGAGAGGTGTAATGGAGCAGATCTTACAGGGAGCAGCTGCCCCTGCCCCCGTGCCTGCCTGCCCCGCGCTCTGCTTTACAACCTTGGGGTGAAAGGGGGGCACGGGGTGACACGATGGCTCGGGTCCTCTTTCCCGTGCAGTGCCACAGCTGTCACCGCAGCACAGGCTTTGGAAAGGCTTGTTCAGCTGGAGGCTGAGGACCCTCCGTGGGGCACCGTGCAGTTTCCAATCTCGCGGCACGGTGGTGGAGTGAGAGCAACACGCTGCGACCTCCGTGAGCTGGTTCATCTGCCTCCGCACCCCGCTCACCCCTCCCCAGTGCGCAGGCAGCAGGGGATTACCCTCTCTGCATGGCCAGCCCTGGGGGACAGCCACATCGCTCATGCCAGCCTGTCATCGTCTCCAGAAATGCGTTCCTTGCACGTGCTGATGCTGTTCTTGCCTCCCATCTGCCCAGCGGTAGAGGGGTACCTGTACCAGCTCCCTGGCTGGATCGGATAGTGCAGATGGCCCTTCCTCTTTTGTGTCTGGCGCGTTTGACTCTCCCATTCAGCTGCAGAAGAGCTTGTTTTCCTTTGTTTTGGGTAGATGTAAGAAAAGCACAAACCCGCACTTGCAAGAGCAGATCTCAGCTCTCCTAAGGGACCATTCAGATACACACCTCTGATATTGAAAACCAAACACTGCCCTCTTCTTCTTGCTGCAGTTCTTTGTGGGACAAACTTAGACTAAAAAGTATGGAAGCTCTCATGAAACAAGATGATGATTTTCCATTTTTGAGGATCATCATGATTCACAGGATGATTTTCCATTTTTGAGGAAAATCCTTAATTCTGGGACATAGATCCCACTTCTCAGGTCATAGAAAGAGTAGGACATTTCCAGTTTAAAGAAAATAAACTCAGCAAACTCTGGATTTTGATCAGAAACATTTAGTGTCTCAGAAGTGTGTGTGCTGCCAGACCAGTGTGCCCTTGGCAGTGAAATAATTTCTTCCTCTTGTTCATTCATCAGAAACAGCAGAGCAAGGTGGACAAAGGTTGCTAGGAGCAGGTCTTAGCTCTTGTAAAAAGAGGTCTCCTATTCTACAAATATAAAGAACCCATTTCTGTTCCTCAAAAGTCAGAAGATCCAGAATTTCCATCTGCCCCAGGGGCAACACCTTTACCCCAACCTTATTTCAATATAATTTGGGAGGAATTTCCACAATACAAAGAATGGTTTGGGATGAGTATAATTTAATCCTGAATCTTTCTTTTAGTGTTTAGTCTATTAACAAATATGGGCAGCCAAATGAAACCCCAGCAGAGAAGTACCTGGGAGAGCTCACCAGCTGCATTGCAGTGGCTCTGTGAGGGTCAGGTGTCCTCCATTGCTCCAGACTGTGTTTGTGCATTTTCAAGAATACATTAGCTTTACCCCTGAACAGCACTTACTAGGTAGAAATGCAAAATATAAATCATGTTTCTTAGAGCAGCCTTGTTTTATGCCCTTTCTACCTGATGTGGAGTTTCCTTTGTCTTTAAAACACTGATTGCCTTGAGAGTTATAAAGCAGCTTCACAGAATCACTGTGATGCTTGGCATTGAAGGACATTCCTGAATTATTCCTACTTTCTATCTCTGATGCAAGGCCAGCAACTTCAGCAGGTGGTTGGTATGGAGGTATCCCTGTTCACCATGTCCACATCGAGCTGTAAGAGTCTGTTTTAGAAATCAGTTAGAAGAAAGTGTTGGTGGACAATGAAGACTGACCATCCCTTTCAGGAACATGACAGTAACCCAAAGGCATGCCTGCTGTTGACCCCTATGCTGGGCAGACATTGCCAGCAGCTGCAGGTGCTTTATACCCCTCATCATCAGGAACTCAGGCCTGAGGAACTCAGTGACCTGAGGTTCTGTGGAAGATGGCATGCAGTGTCCTGCTTCCCATCTGTGTGTCTGTCACCCCTGTAGGACCTCAGAGTGGAGGTAGGAGCTGTTGCACCACTTTGGAGCAAGTACCCTGGTGTGCTGACACAAGAGTGGCATTAGGGTGAAGGAGGTACCTGTACCTGCCCGGGCTGCTGGGGTTGACCAGGCTGGCACAGCACCCAGAGTGTGACCCAGCATTGCTCAGGGCTGGAAGATTGTCAAGAGAGGGAGAGGTTCAAAAGAGAAACAGGTTTGGGAGAAAGCAGCTAGACCTTGAAAACAGAGGTGTTGAAATGTTTGTTTCTGAAGCTAGTCAGCAGAGCTTGAAGGGCAGATGTTGTTTCCTGGTAGGGTTGTGTGGATGCACAGCGAGAGGTGGAGATCAAGCAGGATAAATGCCCTTTGTAGATTAACCTGATCCCCAGCTGTGGGAAATCCTGCCATGACCCGTATTTATGTCCATATTTTATTTTTATCTATTTACCTCTCAATTTAAGCAAGATGGGACTGGATGTCTCCTCATAGAGGACTCATGTCTGGTTTCATCTACATCCTGTGAGTGTTCAGGAGCTCCTGGTTCCAGCAGCATTACACAAGGATTTATGCTGGCAAGGTTAAAGTCAGAATCCGACCCTGCCACCCCTCCTTCTTCTTGTAGAAACCTTTTTGGTTCGTAGCTTGCCCATGAGTCAATACAACTCCATTTTGCTTCTCTCTTCTTTGAAAAAATCCCCACAATCTAATTTTTACTCTGATCCCAGAGCCTAAGGTGCCACCCCAAAATAAAATTGTATCCTCCCTTCCCCAGGTCCCGGGAAGTTGTTTTCCTCTGCCTTCTGCAGTGCAGGTTAAGCCAATGCCAGCTCTGGTCTCGGGAGATTCCCTGCAACCCCCACTTGCCTCGCTCCGTCGCCGGCAGCTTTTTCATTATTTATTTAATGTCTTGTACCGTAAATAATGGTGACTTTATGGTTATTAGGAACGGGTTAAGGTACATGCGGGCAGCACCAGGCTGCCTTCAAAAGGAACAGGCCCGGCATAAAATGTTGCGATAATTGCTTTACTGCTGAGTGCTTGGTCTTTATTTTGTGTCCGATTTGTCTCTTAAGCCAGCGTAACATTCTCCCCGCTGCAGGAGAATGCAGAGAGCAAATTGAAGGTCTGAGCGTGAACAATGCAACATGGTGCACTGCTGGGTTTTTCTTTTCTTTCCTCTTTCTTCGTTCCTCTCTCGACCTCCCTCCAGTCATCTCTGCTCCCCCTCCCCCTCCAGCCTCGTCTCCCTCTCTGCCGCTCTGACTCTTCCACCTCTTGGCACCCTGTTTATGGCAGGTGAGATGGGAGGTTGGAAGCTGGCAGGTCTTCTTCAAAAGCAAAGGAAAAAATATAACAGTGGAAAGTACCTTCTTAAAAAGCCAGCCATGTCCTTCAGCCTGAAGCACATGTCCCAACCCAAAAATAATGATGACTTTTCCACAGTGATAAGAATACCCATGGGCACAGCAGCTAGGGATACTCCTGGGTGCCCACACCTGCATGGCAGCTGCCCACGCACCAGGTGTGCCAAGGAAGAGACAGAAGGGAACAGGTCATGGAAGCAGGTGGGCTTTTAAAACAGCTCCCAAGGTACTGGGGCCTGGAGTATGTTTGTGTCATCCTGCTGTATGGGATAATTACCCCATTAGAAGTGATTGCACATGATGTTGTGGTTTCATTTGTGATTTTTCTAAGGTGAAGCTCCACTTTCCCTCCTCTTAACCACGAAAGGCCGCTGTGGTTGCACTGCTGACAATGGGAGCTTTCTGGAGCAGAGCAGCCGTGGTTGGTGCATCAGCCATCCCGAGGATGATGCAGCTCTTTTCCCACCTGTATGCTCTCTCCTGGCCTGAGACCATCAGAATTGCTTTCCCCTAAGATTTGTTTTTGGTAGAGGGCTAAACCAAGTGCCAGCCTTGTTCCAGTGTGGCACTGCAAGTTGGCTCCGGGCTGCTCCTATGACCTTGACAAAGCTGCAAAGTCTTCCTTGACCTCAGTTATTGTGGCTGTGAAATGGCACCACTGGCCCAAATTTGCCTGATTCTGGGTCTCTGTTTAATAATTGTCCAGAAAGTGCTGTACCAGAGGGACAGAGATCTGTCACAGGCAGGTGGAAGTGGAGAATGCATTTTCTCATCTAATCTCTGGTTGAAGAAAAATCATTGCTTATTGACATGGCCTTGTGGACTCCTCTGGAGTGCCTGAGTCTCCTTCATAATGGAGAAACCTCCTCTGGTTGGAAAGTCAGCAGTTTCCTGGTTATGCAGTATGTGCTGGCAGGATGGGATAGGGTGATGGGAGCTGGCCTGATACAGAGCAGTTCAGCAGTCCTTTTTCACACCTTCCTAGCAATGTTTGGTACAGTGAAACACTTGCTTTACCAGGAGGAAACAGAGAAATGGGGTTCAATTGTAAGTGAGTCCACAGCCTTCTCCTGAATGCTCGATCAGGAGTTTTCTGAGAAATTCAGAATCTCTCTCATTTGTGATTGAACCTTTATGCCTTATATACCTGGTATGGAGAATTTAAACCAAAATATATCCTCCAGGCAGATGTCATCTTTGAAAAAGCTTCAGTATGAATTTTGCTCTGGATTTAAGATTTGGCTGTTACCCCAAAGGCAACAGCTACCTGCTGAGAAGTTCATGTGGGCAAAAATTCAACTTTTTGATTTTTTGATTTGCCCTCTCTTCACGCCTTAGCTAGAGATAGGATGCTTACCTGAAATTTAAATTGAAGGACTTTTACCTTTGCTGGGCCTCTGGAAAATATGATTAGAAGAGCAAATTACTGCACAAAAAACCAAAACCAAACAAACAAACAAAAAAAAAAATCTGTTGGGTTTTTTTTTTTCTTCACAAGGATCTAGGAATTATTTCATTCAGAAAGTGCTAATCATCAATTTAAGCTTAAGAATCAATGGGTTGTAGCCGTGGCAAAAGCCAAATCAATGCTGAAAATCTGACCCATGGATAGGTTTGGTCGCCTTTCTCACACTCCCCACCTGCCTTCCTTCCCCCACCCTCTGTCCCCTAGAGCAGCAATAGAGGAATTAATAAGGCATAAGGGGAAATATGAATGAATTGGGCTGAGCAAGAGAAGGAAGAGCAGGAGGAAGGATTTGCTCTTTGTATCTGAACAGCTTTAATTAGCTGGTTTTTAGTCTCTTTGGTTTGGTTGCTTGTAGGGGTAATCCAGTTAAAGAGAGCGCCTTTCATCTCTGTTAGACTTTTCTCAGCAGAGGGATGGGTGAACTGTGCTGGAGCACAGGGTGCTGCGGGCGGGTGGAAGCCGAGGCCACCCCAAACCCCAAATGTGATTGTTCCTACAGGGCTGCCGCCTTTAAAAACAACTAAAATAACCCAACTCTGGTGCAGCCTTCTAGCTAGCCACGAAAGTCAGCGGTAAAATGGCCAATGTGCTTCTCTGGGCTTAATGTGTCCTGTTTTCTGACCCCGAAACGTTTTCTTTATGAAAGGATCAAGTTGGGAGCATTGTCCCAGCGCCTTGAAAAGAGCTGCACAGAATGCTCTTTTGTGTTAAGTTGCTTTTTTTTTTTTTTTTTTTGCCACTGCCTGCTGTGTTTTTTTCCTCCCCCTCCCTCCTGCGTGATGGGGGGAGAGGCTGGGACGGACAGTGATACAGACAGAGACTGTCTTGATGAACCATCTGTGCCACAGTGTAATCCAGTGGAGCTGAAAAATTAAACAGCAGTTTCAATTAACTTTGTCTCTCTGGCTCTTTTTTCTTCTTCTTCTTCTTGGGGAGAAGTTTTATTTTAACCCCTTGGAAGCTATTGGTAAGGAGAGGAAATCAGTGTGGGCAGGGCGCATGTGAAATCACACACCTGAAGTCAGGACAGTGTCCATGAAACCCAGCATCCTCTTTGGTGCAGGACACACTGGCTGCAGTAGAGGATGGTTCAGCAGGGCATGTAATTTTGAATAAATGGACCACAGGGGAACTTTTTCTTACTTAGTTGAAAGCGTGTGTACTCCTTTAAAAAATGACACTGACAGTTTTTGTTTACTCTTGTTGCTATAACCCAGGATGTTTCCATTATCCTGTTTAAGTGGGGTTTTTTCCTCTCTTGGATTGTAGCCTCAGTCTTGCAGCAAGGAATTGCAGGGATTAACTGTGCGTTGTCTATAACTGTTGCCTTTTTATCAATTGTAAGAGGTTTTGGCCATTCATATTTTTTATTTATTTCCCTTCTTCCATTACCAGAGGAAAAGCATAGTAGGTGTTATTTTATTAAAACTACTCCTGCTCCCTCTCTCATATGCCCTTTGTGACCATTTCTACTTCTCCTCTACAGAAAAGATAATTTAATTCTTTTTGGGGAAAAGATTACTCCCAGCCTTGGATGGTGGCTGTGGTTCATGTGAACATTGCTGTTTGCAGCGGAGTTGGCATCCCTGCTACTGGTGCGTGTGTGGGTCACCCAGCACGTGGTTACCATGGCTTTTTTGGGAGAATCCTGCTTTTATCCTGCTGATGACTCTGGCTGTCTTACGTGCATTTAGAAAGCCCAAAAAAGTTGTCAACCAGTCATTGAGCTGAGACCATTTGCCCTAGGAGAAGGCTTTCTGTGAGGGGTTTCTTAAATCGTGGCCATCTGAACCCAGTCCTTAGTTTGGGAACTGTTTCCAGCAAGTCACTGGACACCTGAAGTAGGGTTTTGCTCATCTGTAATCCCCATGGCTGTCTTTTGGCCTCTTTTAAAGACATAACCAATGTTTTGCCCTCCAGTCCTCTGGCATAGCAGTTGTGATAATCCTCATACTATTTTGTTCTTACAGCCTCCCTTTAAATCCAAAGGACTGTCAATACTTCACTAGGGAGATGAACCTCATTAGTACTTTATTCTGAAGGAGAAATACAAGCACAAGGCAGCCAAAGGACTTGCCAGAGTAACCAGGTAACCAGCATCATGGCACAGTCTGGTCCATAAGCTGGAAATCCAGGCTGCTCCCTGTTTTCAGTGGAGCTGAGGAGGAGATCCAGCCCTGTCACTCCCACATTCCCTCACTTTCATCTCTTCTGGGCCTGGGAACTTGAATTCTTTTAACCTGTGTGCTGTGCACACACAGAGGCAGTCTCCTGGCACCTCATTTCTCCAGCTCATCTCTTGCCTCCTCCCTCAAGCGTGCAGCAACTTCCTAGAGTCCTCCCAGCTCTACACCCTCCTCCTCCTCAGCCTTCCTCCTCAGCAAGTTCTCTTCTCCTGCACTTGTAGCACAGCAGCAGCAACTTTTCCTCAGCAGTGTTCTTAGGGAAAGACCCATGAGGATGGCCCCATGCCTGCTTCCCCTCCCAGAGTTCACACTGGGGGCATGGAGGTGGCAGAGGGATGGGGCGTAGAACCTGGGCCCAGCTGTTGTCCTTGGCAATTGAACACTCCAGGATCCCATCCACAGCTTTGTCAGCTGAAGGACAGGGAGGGAAGGAGGACCTTTGCTTTGCACAAATTCAGATGGTTCCTGGACCCAGGCTGCTCTGTCCCACTCTGTGGAAGCTGGGACAAGGGGACTGTGGGTGACAGCAGAGCCACAGCTCTGCAGCCTGTGAACCTCTGCCTCAGGCCTGCATCGTGCAGCCGGGTAGGCCCAGACAAAGCAAAATATATACTCCCCCACCATCCAGTGTCCTCCATCCACTGCCTTCTGCATCCAGAAGGGGAGCTTGCTGAGGATTGTGGATCCCCTTGAGCCCCCCATTGCAGCTAGAGCTGGTCACTTCCGAGGCTGGCAGAGAAGCAGGGAGTGCAGCCACCGGCAGCAGCGCCCCAGTGCCCACCTGCCCTGCGCCCTCTCCGGCAAGTCAGCCAGAGGGTCTCCCCCTCCATGTGGGCAGCTTCCCGGTTACCAGGGGCTGCTGCTGGCATGACAGGGGGGAAGAATACTCAGCAAATTGCTTTGCTGCACATCTTAAAGCGACCCTTGATTTGATTTAAACAAAAACAAAAGGGGGCTGGTGGAAAGCGGGGCAATTGGCGGGCGCAGCCCTTCTTCTGTGTCTCACACACACAGACTCGCATAAGTGACAGCTCAGTGGGCCGCTGTTGAGCGCTTTCATTGCACTGGCTCAGCCTTTAGCTCAGGAAAGCCAAAGTGTCTGTCACTGTGTCCCTCTCCGGCCCCCCCACGCCTTTTCTTTTGCTTTTCCCTTTCTTTCCCTCCCCCTCTCCGCAGAGGAGTGGGCGAGACCTTTGCATTCAGAAGGAGGATGGCTCTGTGAGGTCTCACTGAGGGTGGAAATCGCTTTAGCAGAGTTGATGTTTCTTTGTTTAGGGGCAAATTGTGCCCCTTCTCTGTGGCTCCAAGAGTTGCCATGCCAGATGCTGTCATCTGCAGGGGGTCCCCAGAGAGGGGTGCGGGAGCCACAGGAGGAGAGGAAAGACTCTGGTTTGGGAGGAGAGATGTTGCCTTTCAGTGGATACGGTAGCAAGGACACAAGGGGGAACAGAGAAAGGTTTGGGAAATTTGTTGTCTGTGTCTTGAGAACTACACGTGAGCAAGGGCCCAGAGAAGTGCAGCTGGTTGGAAGGGACATCCTGGGGCTGTGAGCTCCATGCAGTTCGAGTACAGGCTCTCTCTGGATGCTTTGGTCTGAGTTTCTGCTGTTATTTGACACCACATCAGATTCCCATGCTGCTTCTACCTCCAGCCTTGACCAAAATGGAGCCCTAGGACTGAATTAACTGGCACTGAGGGAGATGGATTGGGTATTGCATTTCAGTGTCTCCAGTTCATTTTATTGGAGCTGACCATATTCAGCTCTTGTAGCAAACTAGAGTAGATCCATTCCTTAGTTTTCACATGAACCTCGCACAAAATGCAGGATAGTGGGTTCAGTAAAAATCAGTGAAAAGCATCAAGGAACACACAGGGTGTTTGGAGATGTGACTATGGGTGTGATGGGGCAGAGCCTCTTGCTGCTCACCCTGGAATCACCCACTGCAGACAACAGCAGACACTGCTCTCCCTCTCTCAGCATCCCAGGGAGGAGCTGGACTCAAAAGCACCAGCAGAGTTTTGAGAACATGCCTAGTAACCCTCCTCTGATGTCCAGGCATGTGGTCTTGTCCAGTTGTGGCCAAGTGTGAATGTGTTTGGGATTATACAGTCTCCTGAGCTCCTGGACCAGGGCTTCTCTTACTTTGATGACAATTGAGCAGCCCTCTCAAGCACCTATCCCTCACCATCCTTTGTGAGCTGTCTGACACCCTCGCTGAGCTCTCCTCTCACATGTGTGCACGATCTTGTGCACTCTCATCCTTGAGGAGTCAGAGCATGGTCACCTCAGCTCTCCTCAGCTAGTCATCCTTCTTGGGCATGATCCTGCAGGCTCTGCCTTGATGGCAGCAGATGTCAGATCCATGTACCTCTGAGGATGTTCTCAGATCACTTCCAGGCTCAATGCCAGCACGTTGGGTGAAGAGGCTGGTCGGTATTTGGAAGCAGATGGGGTGGCTGATTTAGCAGCAAATTGCTGCAAACCGTGGCATGGGGAGTATAATGTGGAACGTGAATTTTGTCTAGTGTGCTGCTCCCAACAGTCATTCTCTGTGTTCTCCATTCCCAGGGGCAATGTCAGGCTCACCACAGGTCTGTTTTGGCAGAAGTAAAGGGAAGAAAATATCTCCCCTGTGAGGATTAAGGAGCCTGACTTGTGGGGTGATCCTGCAGAGTACTCCTGCCAGCCCCCAATTCATACGCCTTGGCTGTGCTGAACTCTTTCTCTTGATTCTTTTGGCAACCTCACAGTTAAAAACTTTACCAGTTTCTTTCTCTTTTTCCCTTCCTTCCTTTTCAGAGCTGACAGGGGCAAAATAAAGGCTTTATTTTTTTTTAAACAATTTTGTTCCTTCTGGGAGTGATGGAGCGAGAGTGAGTGAAGATTATAGCTCTGTGTGCCGAAGACCTTCATAATGGGGGGAGAAGCAGTGACATAATGGGAACCTAATGGCAGTAATTGGCCCTGGTTTTGACAGGGCCTATATCACAGCTCAGGAAAAAAAGAGATGTTTAAAGTAAAAATTTACACAAAATTATACGGTTTGGGGGGTGAAAACGGCTGTTTGGTTTTTATCTCTCCTTTTTTCCCATTCCTCTGGGGACATTGCCTTGCACTGTGTTTGTGTGTCTGTGTGTTTTCATGTCCATCACTTAATCAAAGTCAGAATGCGGGTCCCTGAACAAGAGAGCCCTCTGCGCGGCGCCCAGGTTTTTAAAGCTCTGGGTCAGATGCTGAAAGCCAGCACAGCTGTAGTCTCCTTCAGGAGAAGTGGGACATGGGGACCCCACTGAGATTTCTCTGAGGCTCGGCCGTGCCAAGGCTGGTGGCACAGAAAGCACAGATGCCAGAGCAGAAAAGAGGAGCTATGGGCAGGGCAGTCTTTCTTGTTGCCTTGCACACCATGGAGTGAGATCCTTCTACCTTTCTCCACCTCCACTTGTAGGGGCTTGAAGAGCCCCTAAAAGCCTCACTGTCTTGTAAAAGCCTGCACAAGCAGAGGATGGTGAAAAGGATATACATCCAGCAAGAAGGAAAGATGTGTAAAGGATGTACAGTGAAAAAGATTGTACATCCAGGGAAGGGCAGCCCTGTGTCCGGAAGCTGCTCTGCCGTCCTTGGCTCACTGTGCTTCCTTTAATGTTTACTCTGGTATGCAGACAGCAGAGGTCCACAACATCTCACCCAGCCTCAGACCCTTTGAACCTCCTTCCCTGAATATAGCCACAGTTTTCCCAGCCCTAGACAGCTCCTTGATTATCTTCCAGGATCTCTTGCTGCTTCAGTCCAGGTCATCTCTTCCTCTCTCCAGCACTGTGCTCCTTGGGGACAATGTCCCTTCTCCAACATGGCCATGTCAGCACCAGTCAAAGTAAAATGCTGGTCCAGGCTCTGATCCCTTTGCAGGCTTGGACTACACTGCATGTTTTTTGTTGCCATTCACAGTGCAAGCTGAAATCCGGCTTGATGTCTTCTACCATGTTCCATCTTGATGTCCCTAAACATCACCCCAGTCTTCTCTGCTGTTGCAACTTCCATGCACATTTTCTTGCTCAACATATCTCAGTCAGCTTTTCCCTTGGAATAGCAAAGGTACAGTGTGTGCTGATGAAAAACTCTGTACCAGGAGATTGCACCCTTAGCCAGAAAAGGGCCACAGGACCAGAGCTGTGACTGCAAACAGAAGCCTGGAAGTGTGGCATGAAAAGCATTTGTGTGTTTCTGTGAAATTTCACATTCAGTGCTTGGGACAGGGACTCAGACTTGTACAAGACTCTGCAGATGCCTTCAAGAAGTGAGTGCACCACACGTGGTTGTGCCAGCTCAGTGACAAAGTGCATTACTGCAATTTGGATCACAAAGCTATTCTAGAAGATATGGAGATTTTTCTAGAGAGCATTGACTGACAAATTCCTCTGTCTTTAAGCTGGATTTAGCACAAAGGACTGCTGGTCTCATGAACAAAAGATGTTCAGCTGGGATGCGGGTCTGCACGTTGGTTTGTTCATAGAAAAGGTCCCAATTCTTTCACTCTCCTGTCTTTAGGACCTCTAAATGTGTGCAGTAAATCACCTCAAGGCTTACCATGTCCATCACCCAGCAGAAGCTGGACAATATTCTTCAAGGGGGGCAGCCTGGATACACAGCAGGTACATTTATCCCATGGGAGTGGCCAAAGAGAGTGTGTACACGTCTTGCCCCCATTCTGACTAAAATGAAACCAGTAGTTTTGCAGTAGTACAGTTTGAAAGAGACAAAGAGCTTAAAATGGGATCTCTCAGTAAAAATGCCTTAGGGCTGTTGTCACACCACCATGTTAAGGGATCAATAGTCATTTGGACCAGATTGAGCAGAGAAAAAACTAATCTCAGCAAGCACCATTCCCTTTGTAGCTGGGTTGGAAGTGGTGTGCCATGGTTTTGGAGAGTAACCTGGGCTCACTGGGCACTTGGTGAATTTGCAGGCTTCAGGTGGCCCACTCTGGTGTGACGTCTTGAGAATAAATAAATTCATCTATCCTCTAAGTCGTGAGGAGTTCTCTGTTCTTTATTGAAGTCAAATAACAGTCACGACACAGAAGCTCTATACTGATCCACCAAGCCCACACAGATCACCCACTGCTGTGGTCTGCCTGGAGAAGGTCTTACCTTGGCTCAACTCCTGCAGCTGTCTCAGCTCCCCTCATCTACCAGAGAGGACAGAGAATTTGCTCAACTCCAGTTGAGAGATGGCAGTGCAAAGTCCCAGCACCTGTACTGCTGGCTGGTTGTGGGGAACAGAAATCTTTTTAACACTAAAGGCTGAGCATAGCTGCAACTGTTCCCAGTGCTTGCTTTGCTTTAGTCTGGGGTACCCCTGTGCTCAGCCCACTGTTGAGCTCATGTGTGAGAATGCGTGAGCCTGTGCGCACGCACCTGACTGACCTTAAACAAGTGTGCAAAACTCGTTTGCCTTCCCAGCTCAAAGGCTGCTGGGGGCCTTGGGGGCAGGGGGAAGGCAACATCTGTTCAAAACAAAACAGTGCCTCCTGCTAAATGGCCTAGAAAGCTCCTGCGAGTGGGGTGCTGGGTGGAGACTCCAACGCTGGGAATGTTTTGTCTGGAGGAGCTGGGATCGGAGGTGGGTGTCCATAGGGGCTCCCACATCCTGAGAATGAGCCACATCTGGGGAAGTCGTTTGGCTGGTGCTGATGATTCCCCAAGCACTCTTGGCTTTAATGACTCGTGATGCCGCAAGAAGTGGTCCTGTAATGGCCATTCCATGCTTGGCCGAGGGGCACGTGCTCTGCCCCCACACCGGTGTGTTTTCTCATTCCCACAGGGGACCAGGCACCTTCCGCTCTCCAACTGCCCCAGGCAGGGCCACCTGGAGACCCTAGTGCCTTCAGGAAGGGTCTGGGGGATTTGCAGGTTGCAGTAAGGTGTGCTGTTGGTGGTCATCCAGGTATTTGTTCTGGCTCTGCAGTACCCATCACCAGTGCTGGACCTGTGTTAATTGTCCCTGCATGCAGGAGGTTCAGAGGTGCTGGCTAAGCTAGGGTGTGGATGCAGACCCAAGAACTTAAAGTCTGATCATGGATCTGCTGGGATCCATGGAGGAGGGCAGCACCCTGACCTGGAACAACAGTCTTGGCTGTTCTACTGCCTGGGAGCTGAATTTTCAGTGAAGATGTTATCTATGTGTCATTGCCTATAGGAGAGCTGACCAAGCCTCAAGACACCAGCAGCACGCTTGCCTTCTGGAACTTGTATGGGACCAAGAACCCCAAACATGGCCCTGTGGTCACATAGCCCTTCTCTACTGTGCAGCTGAAAGGTGGTGATGGCACTTGTCCCCCTTGTCTCTGCCAGACTTCCACAGATTTCCATTCAGAAAAGTCCCTGGTTTGGACCCTGCACCCTTCACATAGCATGTAGAAATCCAGGCAATCCTGTCAGCCCAACAGCTGGCCAGGCCTACTCCCATGGCCATTTTCCGCTCTTGTCAGAAAGGAAAATTGTTGTGGGATTTGTCCTGCTGGGAAGCAAATTAGCTATCTGTTTAATCTAGCCCCTTGCCTGCAATGGTGAGCAGAGCTCAGTACTCAGCAAGTCTGAATGCTCTGCAGTTGACAGTTTGGGGTTATTCCCCTCCAGTCCTTGTGCCACTCATTAATAGGCTTCAGCTGAAATCCCCTGGCTGCATGGCAAAACCTAAGGTAAAGTTCCCTCGAGTGGAAGTTGTCTGCTTCTGCCTTGCTATCTAGCAGTGCTCCTGTGGCTTTTCTGCTGTCCAAGTACCATCATTATTCCTCCCTGGGAAGGTTTTGGTGGGCCCCAGTGTAGCTTCCAGCAGTATGTGCACATGGGGGTGGGACTCTGCCTTCCTCTGGTCAGCCTTGGCACAGAAGCTGAAGCTCAAGAGGAGCCAAGGATAATGGAGCTGGTGCTACACAAAGTGCATCCCAGCTGTCCTGCAGCCTCTGAGGATGCTGCTGACCTTGCCAGGTGACTGCAGTGGGCTGACCCTGTCTCACTGCTCCAGTCTCACTGCTCCAGTCTCTCTTAACTCTTAAGAGTGCCATGGCTGAGTACCCACAAGTCATTTTGTGTACAGACACAATGTTCTTCAGGTTCCAGCTGTGGTGAAGGATGGAGAGGCTGGGTCATCGCCTGGTGTCTTCTGTGGTGCTTCCATGGACTTTCTCCTTGGTTGCTCTGGTTTGAGAGTCTGCTGCAGCCTGTTCCCACCTTTGCTGTCTTGACAATGTCCACATCTGTTTCAGGAGCAGTCAACCTGCACTATTGACTGTTTCCTTCTTCCAATGCCTCCTGCCCTTGGTGTGGGTCACCTTCCTTTGGTGGCTTCTCCTCCTTCCCATCCAGACCCTGGCAGAAGGTTTGTTTTCATGCCAAACCAAATGCAAAGCCAGGACATAACTACCAATGAGCTTCACATGCATATTTAGGCCACTTGCAGGGTTCAAGACCCTGCTTAGCCCCAGGTTGCACCATCCGGCATCCCATCCTGGCAGGAGCCTGTCCGCTATGCCAGTGGGGAGCAGGGAATTCCCTCCCTCTGGCCGCCTTGCGCAGCAAGCGCTCATAAAGCCGCAGGTGTGGGATGTTTGTTATTTAGTCTACAGCCTGGTATGTGACAGTTTCTTTTCTACTCGGAGTGGTTTCAGATAATTAGTACATTATGATTCTACCACCTTGAGTGGGGGAGAGAGGAGGGGGCAGCCCACCCTCAGACTACTTGTAATTTCACATCCTGTGTTTTATGGACCCGAACTGTTCGGGGCGGGGAGTTGGATGGGGGGGGATCAGAGAGCAAACAGCAAATCCTTCCCCCACCTTCACCATCCACCAAACCCCGGGGTTGTTAGAGTGGCCAAATGTTATTTTGCAGAGTTGTAACCGGCTTAATTCAAAGATGTTTGTTTGTGCTTTTTTTCCCCCTCTTTTTTATTTTTTTCGTTTTAAGGTTTGAATGCCTTAAAAAAAGGAAGAATGAAAAACAAGATGCTCTTTCTCCCGGCCTGTCCATGCTCCCCTCTCCCTTTTTATTACACGCTTATCGCTTCTTTCCCTCCTGCTTTTGAAATTGATTTCCTTTCCTTTCTCCCCTATTCAGGGCCTAAACGCTGAATGTTCGATATTTCATTTGAGGCCGCTAATCGCATTACCACCCTTGACGTTTTACAGATATCATATTATGGGCGCAAATTTGGCAAATTATTAGCGTTGTAATGTATAGCTTGTCAAAGGTATTTAAGACACTAAGAGCCCTGGGCTTATCAGGGTTCGCAGAGAGCTCTCGTTGAGCTTTTGAAATGCAGAGAGCCGGTTATAAAACACACTGTGACTCTCTTTTCAGCTTGTAAAAAAAGAGAGTGTGAGAGAGGGAAAGGAGGGGGAAAAATATCATCCGTCTATCAGGGTCTTCTAGGGCTGATAACAAGCAAAATTCTTCTCTGTGGGTTTCACTGGAAATGTGAGAAGCTTTTAAAACATTTCACAAGCTGTCTGGGAAAGAGGAAAAAATCTTTATTGAAAGGATGTAGCAATCTTTTTACTGAGGTCTATTTATCTCCTGGGAACAAGCTGTAAGTAGGAGTTCCCCTCCCCACGACTGGAGGGGTTTGGGGAGGGAGTTTGGGGTCCTTCAGTGCTTCTGTGGTGACTCCTCGTGGCCCAGCCTTGGATGCTGGGGTTGGAAATGGGTCCCAGCAGCCCTCCTTCACCCTAATCGGCCAGGATGCTTGTTCCACAACCTACTTGCCAGCTGCAGGAGAGAGAGAGGATGGGGGAAACCCTTCCTGGGTGCCCCAGAGCAGCTTTGGGGTAGGCAGAGCAGGACAGAGACAGTGTTGGCATTTGCTCAGTGACCCTCTCCCAAGGGGAGGTGTTTCCTCTACGATCAGTTTATTAAAATGGTTTTAAGTCCTTTTAAAGCCCTGTGGGGGATTTGTGCCTTTCCTTGGTGCCGAGATGTGAGCGTGTGTGTTCCCCCCTCTCTTTTCAGACCGAGGGAGGAGGGGGCATGGCAGCGCTGGGTCACATTTTGCTCCCAATATTGTGATGCTAACAAGCTGTGGAGTTCGCCAAGGCGAAGCGGGGTGACAGGGTTGGCGTGATTCACTCCCCGCTGGCAGCAGAATGGATATCATGTGTCTTATTACGGAGTTAGACAGACAGAGCCCCACCACTGAGAGCTGTCAGTCCTGCCTCCGCTTGACAAAAACAAGCCATAAATAAGCAAATGCTTCACAGCAAGGGGGCGTGTGTGTGTGTGTGTGTGTGTGTGTGTGTGTGTGTGTGTGTGTGTGTGTGTGAAAGAGAGGAAGAATGGCTCTGTGTGAAATACCCATGGGGCTGCGTTTGTAACCCCTGTTTGTAAGAGGGAAAATGGGTGGGATTTATGCCACTGGGTCTCCACAGAAGAGAATGTCTGTCTTCCTGTTGCCTTGTGTAAGTGTTTGGAAACATAACCTTGTGTACACCAGGCAGTGCAAAAATGGGTCAGAGTGTGCCAGCACAGGGGGTGTGCAAGCATGGTCACAGCTGTCTGTTTGGGAGGCAGTGGCAGCAGGAGGGGGTGTCAGAGGGGTTCCTGTTGCAGCGGTATTTCACTTTGAGGATGTAGTGGGATGCTAAGGTTGGAAGAAGCTTTAAAAGTACCTGTTGCACTCTCATGTGGGCCTATCTGCAATGCTGGTGTTGTGGGATGATGCAAAGCGGTAGGTTCAAGGAGCACAGAGCATCTCTGAAAGCATCTCAGCATCCTCTGAGCGTGGAGGCAGGGATGAAGTGCCCATCATGTTCAGCAAGCTCTGCCAGCACCTATTAAAACAGGAGAACATGCAGCTCTCAAGGGCAGGAAGCCTATCTTGTCTGGGGCAGGAAGGGTCCATGGTCTTGTCAGAGATATTCTAAGACAGCATAAGTGAAGGACCCTGAGTCCATGCTCCTTCATGTGCCCTGTGATGGCTGCATGTCATCATGTCACCCATCCCTCCCGGGATGGAAATAGGGATTAGCAGTCCGTGCCCTGTCTCTTCTGGTGAGTGCAGCAGGTTTTCCTGGCAGCCCCCTTCCGCTGTGGGTGCTCTGCCGTTCACATCCTCCCAGCAGCTTTCAGCCTCTTCCCATTTTGAGGTGCCCCGGGGGTTTCCAGGGAAGGTGCAGAGCCCAGATTCAGAGCACTACTTGATCCTCAGTTCGCTTTTCTTGTTCAGCATTCCTGGGTAGCTGAGAAGTAATCCATGGACCCCCGGGGGCCACAGACCAAGGGCTGCAAATCCCTGTGCTCCACTTAAGCCTGTCAGGTTTTGTAACTGCCCCGTGCCTGTGAGAGGGCAGGGGATGCTGTCCTCTGACCAACCAGGTAAAGCAGTGAACCACAAGATTTCCATGACTTTCAGTGCCTTCTAGAGCTGGTCAGTAGCCCTGGGCCATGAAGCAGTTTTGGGGCAGTGGAATGGGTTGGAAGGGCAGAAACATCAGCCACAGGGCAGGCAGCAGTGCACAGTCCGGAGAGGTGATGGGAGCTGTGGTTTGTCAATTATTGCAGACTGCTGGTTCTGTAATGGGAAAGAGAAGCAGGATTTGGGCAGGGATTCTGGGATGGCTTCTCTGACAAATTTGCCTCATTGCTGGCAAATGTGCCAGGCAAGTCCTGTCCGCATCAAATGGAGCTACTTTTCTCTGGTCTTGGTCCTTCTACCTTAGAAGAAGGCAGTAGGAAAAAGATATTGCCCTGTCCTTGGTTGGTTTCTGCTGGTTTGAAGTCCATCCTTAGGGCTCTGGTCCCATTTCCCTAACAGACAGAAGTTTGTTTGATTTGAACGTGGAGCCCTGGGCTCCCTTCCCGTCTCAGCCTCCTAAGGATGCAGCATTCCCCCTCTCTCTCATATGAAATGGCGCATCGGTAAGTGCTACTTAAGAAAACACATGTTTTCCCCCTTGAAAGCAGCCCCCCTATTCCCCCCTCACACCAACACCTTTCTTTATTCGACCCAAACCTCACCAAGGGGAATTTGCAACAACTGCGGTGATAAATCCGCCCGCAGATAATTGGCAAGAAAACAACACTTGTGCAGTATATAACGTTTTATGGTTGTTTCATGTACTTTATTATAATACTAATGAGCAGTTATATATCAGGAGCTAACTGCACGCCGGATTAGCTTGTTAGCATGATATGAAACGGCAGAGCAAATAGTCCAGTCCCCCTCACCCGCGCGCCCTCCCCCTACCCCTCGTTCCCATTTGCACTGAGTAATTAGTATGCAAATTAGACCCCGGGACCACACAAGTTCTAGTATATTACAAGGGCTTTATTATGCTCTTGTGAGTAGATGATGGAAGCGGCCCATGACAGTGTTTATCTCACTACCTCTCTCTCTTTTTCTCTCTCACATACATTGGCAGAGAGTAAACACACACTGAGCCGGGCCCCGAACCATTACGACTCCCTGAAGATGCCACCAGCTTGCCTTTATCCCGATGACCAGAGTTAAGAGCTTCCTCTGGAAACACCATAACAATGATGTTAATAATAATAATAACAACCCTGATGATGGTGATGCTAAGAGCAGCCTTGGCTCTGGCAGTCATGGTGATGATTGCAGGAACAAGAAGAAGGATCAGAGTGAGCCAGAATGAGCACTTTTTCACCTGGATCATGCTGCGGAGGAGCAAGGGTTGGCCTCAGTTTCCAGGCCTGCAGGGATATCCTGCTTTCTTGAGCACAGCATTATGGTGTGTTAACTGCTCTTGATGTGTGATGCTCAGAGCAGAGCATCTTTATAGTCTTTGGTGATTTCCAAGCTACTGAGCAATAGATCTCAGCTGAAATATGCTCCTGGGCTCCTCTCCCCTTATGTTTTCTATACACCATTCTTGGTGTACCACTTTCTCTTTTTCCCTTTATTTCTCACTGAGGTGGTCTCCAACCATATATCTGGTGATGGATAGACCTCCCTGAATATAAGTGCCTTCCATTTAAATTAGACTGAAAGGCACCAGCAGCATCCTCTGTCTCTGCTACCAGCATGACTCATGTCACTGAGGCACAGACTGAAGTCAGTGTCCATGATCCATGGGTGCTGTGCTGAGATTGAACATGGTGCCATGGGGCTGTACTTCTGTCCATAAGAGCTGAACCTACTAGCTTGGGTGCCCAGCACTCTGTTGAGCTATTAGTTATAATTTCTGGTTGTCATAACCAGAGCTGATGCCAGTCTGGTCATGTGGGTGTAAATGCACACAGCATCTTTCCCACCCCTGACCCAAACTGCTCTCTTCAGGTCTGAGATCTGGTGTCTCATTTAGGGGTTGAAGCAATGAGTATTGAGGAGCTGGCAGGGGTGAAGGAATGGAAGGAGTCTCAATAAAACCTCTTCCCTATTTACTGGACCCTTGTGGCCTGCAGTCACCTCCACACGCGGTTTGGGCTCCATTTCAGAAACAAGCAGGTTTTTGCTCAGAGAATTCCCCGAGGAAACCCTGGCTGTGAAGCTCGTGGTCTTTGACTAAAAGGTGTATGAGTAGGCATATGTGTTCTGCAGAAATGGAACCTCCTGTGGTCACCACAGTGCTTCTGCAGGTGCCTAGGACTTCATGAAGGTGTGGTGGAGTCAGATGCTGGGCCCAGGGTGGGAGGCATAGAGACCTGGATCTGTACCAGACTCTGTGCTGGGCTGCCCATGGGGCAGAGCAAGTGTGGCAGACATCAGGTGTTAAGCCATCTCTGGGGAGCTGCCTTTTTGAGGATCACTGCCAGCATTCACTTTGGTTTGTTCCCATTCCATAGGAGATTTTTTCTCATCCTGGGAGCAGACCAACCTGGATGTTTGCTGTTCTGGGGGACAAAGAGAAAACTAGAGGGATGGTCTGCTTTTCTGGGAGGTGTCTTCACAGGGCTTAATGCTGAAGAACTTTGTGCAAAAGGAGAGAGCCTGAAATTCCAGAACAAAAAAAAATTGGCCACATTTGTCCTGAGCATAAGCGAAGGGCAGGGGAGGATCTGTAGAGGCGGCAGTTTTTGTAAAGCTCTGAAGTGCCCCACACATCATACCCTGACAGGCCCTGATGTTAGCTCCCGGAATGGATCACAGGAGACTCATTAGAAAAAACAAATATTATCACACGCTGAAATGATTTATGGAGAAAAATGAAAAATTTTGTGTTGTTGCGTCCTCACTCCCTGGCTCTCCTTTGCTTTCGCTCAGGGAAGTTATTTATGGCAGCGGGCCCTTAACAAGAGCAAGGCAAAGCGCCGAGCCGCTCGCTCCTGCAAACTGCCTGCATTTGATTTTTATTAGCGAGTTAAAACTTCCTTCTTTTCACCTCCCCCCTTCCCCTCGCGCGCCTTTATTATCCCGGACTAACCGAAATGCATTTTAATGCCTACTACTTGTGCTTTTAATAGTGATTCTATCGCCACCCCAGCAGCAAATAAAGTGACATTGACAGGGGGAGGAAGGCCGGACAGACAGCCGGGCAGACAGGAAGGAGTTGCAGCCCGCGTGCTCTCGCTCCTCGGCTGCCCGGCGCCGATACCTTCCCAGTAACCCGAGAGCTGGTTTATTGTCAGACCAGCCAATGCACACCCAACCGGTTGCCGCCGATGTGTTCACAGCCCTGGCAGCTGCTGCTGTTGAGGCTGGAGTGGGCAGTGCCCGGCACGTGGCACTGGGTCTGTGAGAGGTGGCCGGTCCTGTCCTCCCATTTGTCACCAGAGGTGGAGGGTGGGAGGCACCACAGTTTCTGTGGGAATGGCAGATCCTTTGCATCATATCTGTGACCAGAGGTGGTGGGCAGATCTGGAGCTTCCCCCAGGCTTTGCAAGTGTCCCTGGGTGGGGGTCTCCATACCCTAAGCTCTGCTAACTAGGGGGAGCAGACCTATGACTTCCAAATCAGAGCCCTTGGCTCCCAGCCTCACACAGAATGCTTCCTCACTTGGAGGGTGAAGAGGAGTCGATGCTTTTCCCCTCTGGGACATATCCTGGCCACGGGAGCAATTTTCCTGGCCTCAACTCTGCCAGATTACCACCCTAAACTGTGCCCAGTAGGAACACTGGCAGGGGTCAAAGCCAGCCTCCAAGCTGCCACCCCCTCCACTCAGTTGCTAAGTGTCTCCAGGGATATAGTGACTATGCCAGGCCTTGATCCCCCCAGGAACTGTCCGGGTGGCTGGACAAATCTGTTCTTCCCTGTCCAAGGATCCCCAAAGTGGCAGGATAAACTTTCCGGAGCGATGGTTATCATTTGGCCTTTCTCTCCTCTCCCTCTTTGTGTGAATCTTTTCACATGAGCCCAGTCCATGCATCCTCAGAGCCAAGGGGTCCTCCCAGCCTTGGCCACAGACCTAAACTGTTGCCTTCTTCGTGGTGTCCAGGGCTTTCAAGGGAGCTGGGATCCCTGCACTGGTTAATGCCCGCTGACACCTGCAGCCCCTCAGCTGGTGCTGCTGGCTGGGGGAGGCGCAGGGAGGGGGATCGTTGGTGGCATTATTATGAAGAGCTCAGCAGGCCTGGGGCCGTCCATTGTCCGGGTGGCAAATAAATAAATAGAAGAAAGCAAGTCTTTCCTATGGCTCGGCAACGGGAGGTTAACAGCTGGACATGACATGACAAATTGAGCATTTTTTTTTCCTGCAGGGGCTGATCCCAGCAGCTTGGTGTGAGGAGGAGGGATGAAGCAGAGCAGCTGAAGGAGGGGAGGGAGAAAATGGGTGGGTGAGGGTCCCACTGCTTTGTGGAGAGGCTTTGTCCCAAGACAGCCACCCCCTCCCCACCAAGCAGGGCCCCAGGACAAGTCTCTAGAAAACATGTTGGGGGGGAACTGTCCTCCAGAAGGGAATCCCCATCCCCGAAACACCCACCTTAAACTTGCGCACCTGATTCACACCACGACAGGTCCCTGCAGCCAGCCCCCTTGTTGTGTCCCCCCTCTGGCACAGCTCCGCACCAAAATCAGGCAGCACAGTGCCTTTTAACGGCCAATAAAACCCGGAATTCTCCAGCAGGAAAAGCAGGGAAATTAATCAAATCGTGGATCTGCTGTGAATTACGTGCTCACCTCCCATCTGCCTGTTCAGCCGGTTCACCTTCCCCTCCCTGCCTGCAGCCCCTTCGGCTTGCGGCAGGAGGGAGCCTTTATGGCTGCGCCTGGAGCCCTTGCCATTTGTCGTGGGCTTAATAGAAAATGTGTTAAACATACAGGAAATGGCCCAAATGTTACCAACACATTTAGTTAACTTGATTTGTTTCTTCTTTTCACGAGTGGCAGGGAGTGGTTAGTTTAATTTGGAAAATTGTGGGATCCAATGGCAGCTGGCTTTGTCCCCAGGATGGTCCTTCCTGAAAGCCTCTGCTGAGATGGTGCCCTGGCTGAGTGTGCTGCTGGTAGCCATGATGCCTGTCATGCCAAATGCCATCCCTGGCACTTATGAGCTATGAGTTGTTTTGAGGCTTCTCCTCAGGCATTTCCACCAAACCCTCCTCTTTGAGGAGGAGCTGTGCTGCGTGTCCATTGATGAGGTCCATGATCCCTTCCTTATGCTTTACAGTGTGTAGGCATGTTGAGCCTAGCCTGCCTCCTTGACTTTTATTCCCGCCTTTGTGCCTTCCAGGACCTGGAAGGACCTTGGTGCCTCCAGGAGGGACAGCTGCAGCTCTTTGGAGGGCCCTCATGTCCAAACACTATTCTGTCCAGGGTTGCTGTGCAGCCCTTTCTGTACGGTCACTCTTTGCAGTGCATTGACTTGCTGAAAGCTTTGGGAGAGCTGGAGTCTGCTCTGTGCCACCTGTGAAAGCCAGGAGCAGTTAGGGACTTGATGGCACTCATATTCAGGCTTCACGGAGTTCCCTTCACTGCATGGATGTGGCTGGAGAGGAGCTGCAAGCTCTCACCCATCCCACTGATGTTTTTGGGACCCAAAGACAGTCTTCTAAGGCAGCAAACATGACCCAGGCTACCCAGCAGAAGTAGCCAGAATGTTTTTTTCCTGTGCGGTGGACACCAGTGGAGTCATTGCTGTGACTGTGGTGTGGACAGGCCCAAGGGAGCTGGAGCCATGGTGGGTGGTCAGGAGGGAGACTCTATAAACCCCATCAATCTCCTCCTCTGGCTCCCATACATCTGCTTGCAAAGGGAGGGGGAGGCAATAACCTGGCTATCCGCTCAGCAATGGCGCTTTGGGAGGCGGAAGGGGGAGGAAGGGGGAAAACGCCAGCCCCGATCCCTTGGCAACTGTGGGCTGAAATATTAACTGGAAGAATGTGCCCAAGACTTGGCCCCCACACTGGCCTGCTCCAGCACTGCCTCCTGGGGGGGAACAGGGAGGGGGCAGCCTGTTTGCACAGTCCAAGTGTCAACTAATTAATAGGAGTTTATAGGAACATTTCCAGGGCAGCTGGCTGAGGAACAGTGGGGGAAGCACCCCACGTTTCCTGAATCACAGCCGTCATCCAGTGCTCTTCAATGCATCTTGGAGGGACAGTAGCTGACTGGATGTGCTTGGGAGTCTATATGACCAAAGCAGTTCAGGTGGTCACTGCATTGCTCCTTCCTGCTTGTGCTACTGCCATGCAAAGGGGTGCCCATGGCTTGTTCTGCAGGCCTCTTCATTGCATGGACACACTTCTCCTCCCAGAGCTTTAAAGTCTCTGTTGCATGACCCAAATGAGTAAATTTGTGGATACCCTACAGCAGTTCCCTGAGCACCCATGCTTAATTGAGGAGCAGCAAGTTTCACATCCTGCTCTCTGTCGTCCAAGGTACAGGTGTGGATGTGTCCATTCCAGACCCTAATTTCTCATGTTTTCTCAAACAACATGAAAGATGATTCCTGGGAAGTGAATGTACTCCCAACAGTGTATGTGCTGGGTGGTTCCCTCAGAGCACAGGTGTTGCTTCCTCTTGTGTTTACATCAGTGAGAGGCTTTGCTTGTAGATCTGTCCCAATGCATAACGTGTTTCTTGGGACAGCTTCCCTCCTGTGCTTTGCCTGATCATGATGTAGAGATCTTACAGAGGCAGTCAGGATGGAGCTGTCCTGGGGTAGGGAAGGGCACAAGCTGGGGTGCCCCACACAGAGTGAAGCTGGAGACCCATGCTCCGAGCATCCCTGAATTTAAGGCCTACCTGGCTGTGATCTTTGAACAAACCAATAAATGAAGTGTAATAACCAAAACAGTGATTGTTTTCCTCACAGTAGCTGTGGAAATCTCTCCCGGGGGAGCATAAAGCTGCCAGCCTCAGGTTTTAGATCACAATCCCACTAACCTTCCTGTCCCCTGGGCAATAGTGTACTGCTGCTGCCCTCAGAGCTAGGCTCTATTTATTATATATACTGCCCTCTGTGTGTGGCGGTGTGTTCGTAAAGCCTGATTGAGCTGTAAGGAAAAGTGCACTCAAGGGGAAGGAGGAGACAAATGCCTGATTTGGCCTGCCCTAAATATGGGCTGATAACCTCTGCAGGTGCTGCCAGAGGGTTCAAGTTGGTCATCCAGATGCAGCTCCTGCTGCCCAAAGGTGTTCTTTGATAGCTGTCTTCCACAGAGGACCACAGTTGTCCCTGCCATTGTAACCACCCCTGAGGTGCCCAAGGGGCTGCAGAAGCACAGCAGGACTTGAACAGCTTTCTGTGAGCTGGTGGCTTGCCCTTTTGCAAGGATTTGCAAAGTCCAGCTTGGAGAAATCGAGACCCCTGACCATGCAGGTGCAGCTTGAAGCAGCCAGCAGAAGGGACCCCAACACTTCTGGGGATACTGAGTGCAGAGCCTCCAAGGTGGTGTAGGCACTGGATGGTAATGAACCATTTCTGGCATGTCTGAAATTATAGTTACATGTAGCCTGGACCAAAATCACCTGCAGGTGTTCATCTTCAGGTGATGCATGAGAGATCAAGTCAGCATAGGAAGGAGAGTATTTTGATCTCCTGACTGTGAAGATCTTTGGCCCTGGGCATGGAAAAATGCCATTAAGGTGGCAGATATTAGCAGAGACCTCTGTCCCATGCTGTTCAGCATCACTTGTGTATGCTGGAGACCTTAACAGTTACTGTTCTGAAGGGTGAGGATACACAGAGAAAACCTTGGAGGAAGAAATTCTACAGGGATGCTGTAGTGGCTTGTGGGGGTTGTGTATCTGTGCACAAACATGCTCAGCAGTGTTCAGTTGTGTGTTACAGATCTGGTATTGCTCAACTCTTGGAGCAAATCTTCTGTACAGTGCCAGTAGTCATCTGGTGTGGGTGGCTGAGGGTCACAGCACTGCTGCTCCATCCGGTGAGTCACCATGGGGCTCAGCAGAGCCTTGACTGGACATTCCCATTTCACTTTACCCAGTTTATCTGGCTTTATACAAATGTGAACTGAGATTGTGATAAAACAGGAGACAAGATAGACAGGGCCCAGTCAACCTGTTGGGGGATGGCATGACCCAGGAAAGCCCCAAAGGACAAGCAACACACTGTTCTTCCCTCCAAAACCCCACTGTGAGTTGAGCATTGGCTGCAATTACTTCCAGCTTCTGGAAGCATTTAGTCCTGGATCAGGGCTTGGTATTTCAGAGCCATCTTCAGACCGACATCTCAAAGGTCACCCTCCTGGTATGGCTGGCAACAGGAATGCACTCCAGAAAACAGAGTGGCTGGCAGTTGCTGGAGTCATCACGTTTCCCTGCTTGTCTTGCTGCGGTTTCTACTGCAATGTCTTTGCTAGGTGAGAGCCCAGTACAGACTGATGTGGCAGCTAGCAGACTGGGAATGACAAGGCTGCCCCAGCCAGTCAAGAAGGGGCACAGTGGTACAGCATAGACATAGTTACTCTTCATTGGGGTAATAGAGAGCAAAAAGATCTTTCATTTTCCAGGAATCTGCTCCCTCCCCCTACATTTAGCTTTCCTATATAATATTCCATGCTGTAGCCTATAAATGCTGCTCTGAGCCCACAGCCTGATTGAATTTGGAAGCCTTTGTTTACAGATGTCTGGCTGTACAGGGGTATTTATTGAATTTTCCATGAAATGTTGCTCCTCTAATGCTGTAAAGCACAAGCTGCCCACATCAGAGGAGCTGCGTGTTAAGGGATCGGGTTTCGCAGAGATGCATTGCTCTCCCCATTGCTCTCCCTCGGCATCCTTTCCCTGCCAGGGAAGGAAGGTGGGTGCTGGAGTCCATGTGCAGCAGGGATTTAAGGGAGACTCCCGCCCTCAAGAAGAGGAGAACTGTCTGTCTTGTGCTCCAGGGATGGACGGTGCATTTGGTCCTGCGAGGCAGCAACTCCAGCCACATGCAATGCAGCCTGGCAGTGCTGAGGGCAGAGCAACTCTCTGCAGGACACAGCAGCAGCCAGGTCTTCTTGTGGGACTGCAGGTGGCTCTGACTTTGGGCTATTACAAGAACTGTACTGGCTGTTGGTGGCTCTAAAGAGACCTTGATGGCAGACAAATGTCCTCAGGGCTCTTTTGTGCATTCCTCTGAGGCCTGAATTGTTGGGAAACAGTCAAAATAACTAATAATTTATTGAGATGTCTCTTTGGTCACTGTCCCTTCAGTCCATCTTTCCTTGCTCATCTGATCCACTGGTGCCCCACAAGAAGAAGGCTCTTATCAGGAAAAGAAACAGGATTTTCTTACTGGGAGAGCTTTGTGGAGCCCCTTGGAGCATCCTCTGACCTCAGTGTGTAATTTTTAACCTTTGTCTTGGGAGGGAAATGAGGGAGAGCCTGATCTGTGAAGGACACATCCGGGACCTGCCATTCTTGCAGTGGTAGCTAGAGGAATGTGTCTTCCTTCCTCATCAGGGAAAGTACAAAACCATCTTGCAAAACTCTGGGTCAGGAGCCCCAGGATCTCTGATGTAAAATAAATGATTCTCGGGAGAGAGCATGTGTTCACCATGTTAGAAAAACAAGCCCCCTGCAAACAGCACATACCAAACTCTGCCCGGAGTAAGGGACTTCAAGGGTGGACGGAGGGAGCGGTCTGAGCATCAGAGCACAGCCTGCCCCCCTCTCCCAGGCTGGATCTTCACACTGGTCTGAGGAGGAGGCAGGAGGGATGGGGGCTTGTTTTCTCAGATTTGATTGGTTTATTTATGTTTGGTCCAGGCTCCCATCTGGTCCAACTTCAAACAGGGGCTGCCGCGAAGTGTGGAAGCCACCAAGAGAGAATCTGCAAACAACAGTGGTGCAAAGTATATAAATATTTCTGGACATAAAAATGACCGTGTCTGTGGAGGGATCACATTGAGCTGTGGTGGAGGGCTCCCTGTCCTGCTTGAGATAAATCCTGGAGAGTGGCTAGAGCAAAGAGAAATATGTGCTTATCTACAGTTTACATGTGCATGTGCAAGGGCAGAACCAGGCCTGCTGAGTGCTGCTACGCTGGAGACTGCAAGGCAAGGAGAGGACAATGAGGAATTCTGTCTGTGTGTTCCAGATATAATAGTCAGCCTGCAAAAATGTCCACTGGTTTGGGGGGCCAGAATTGGATTTCAGGCTTGTAACTTGTGGAAAAATCCAGCATGGTCTGTCCCAGCTTCCAAAATATAGCAGCTGCATTTCAAAAGTTTGGTGTAGATGCTGGACATGAACCTTTAATTGAAGGTAGGGAGAAAATACGGTTATGTTCACAATGGCATTTTGTGCTGTTTGAACAGGAACAAGTACATGGGCCTGCATCGTTGTGCATCCCCAAGCAATGCAACTGGGAGCTTCAGAACTGGCTGCTGGATTGTAAATCAGATCAGCTCAAAGATTATAGTTTGGATGGCATTCCTTCAGGGAAAAACGGGCAGTGGCTGGCGTTACGCCTGGCCTAAGACAATGTCTGAGTCTGTGATGCTGAAGAGGATATGAAGGCTGTGCAGAGGAATTTGTAACTTATGCTGCAATGGAGGGAACTGCAAAAACCACTGAGGACAAAGAAATAGTGTCAGGGTAGAGAGGACAGTACATGCTAGGAGGGGATGCTCAGGTGTAGGAACAGCCTATGGCATTCCCAGATGCGCTTCTCAGTATCCAGGTAATGGTCCTTCCTTGTGTGAGATAATGTGTATTTCTTTCTGGGATGAGGAGAGGGGCAAGGAGAACACAACCACCTCTGTAGACTCATTGATACATTTGGGAACATTTTGGGGTGATGGGCCTTGTGGGGTTCACCAGGAGTGTTCCAGTTCCAGACAAAGCATTCTCCGTGCTGCAGCTCCCCTTAGGCTCAGCTATCCATTGACCTTTTACCACAGGGACTGGAATCAAACCACATGGGAGAAATCCAGCCAGGTTGTTCATTCTCAGATGGATGAAACAGAACCCAAAAGCAGTTATTTCTTTAATTGGATCCCAGCTAGGGGATACTGGCCGTTCCAGATCAGCGAATTGAAATCAGAATGGTTTATGTTCCCAGGATTCAAAGGTTTTAATCTCTAAGATATCTCTTAACATTAGCACACCCAGATGTGCCATAGGTAGCAGCATGCATTGTCCCTCCCTTAGGGAGAGCCAGGTGCCAACAGCTAACCATGGACAGGAGTAACATGGTGCATGGTTGGATGCTGTCCTTTCCTCTGCTATGGAGCTGCCTGGTTGATGTCCCAGCCTTGCTTCCAGAGGAACATGGCAGCCAGAGCATAGACTCAGCCAAGGAAAGACATGCAGCTCTGCCCAGGCTTGGGGATTGTTACAAACTACATCAGGCAGGAGAGTCAGCAGCAAGGCAAAGCCACAAGGCCCCTTAGGAGCAGAGACAGTATGCTGAGATTCCAAATTTGCCCCTTTTCTTCTTAGCAGGGACCAGGATCAACCCCATGTAAGCACTAAACCCCACGACCGTGTGGTACAGGTCTGCTTCTCCAGGAGCCATGCCTCTCCTGCTGTGCAGGCACCACCAGCTTCCCACACTGGGGCTCCCCCAAACTGGCAAAGACCTGAGGAAGTTAGTTGGGAATATCTCAGAGTTAAATTTAGCTGTTTGAGATGGAGAGAGTCTAAAATACATCCTGCCCACGCAGAGCCCTGGCCCAGCCGCCGGCAGCCGCTCTCTGCAGCGGCCCTCAGTTAAACCTGATCCCTTGCTTTAAGGGGCTGCCTGGTACTTAGTGGAGACCATAAATAGCGATTTATAAACGATCTTCACGCCGATCCCTCTGCTGCTGCTCAGACATCAAAGTCTATAATTCACGCCCTCCCGCGTCCTGAGCCTTGCAAAACTGGAGCCTTTGATGTGAGCCCCCCTCGGTACCTGCGTGCAGGGCCGGGCCTGGCTGGGCTGCGGGCATGTGCAGCAAGGCGCCAGGCCCGCTCAGCCAGGCATTTTATAAGGTGTCTGCTGTCACTCAGCTTGTTCCTGAGCCTGTTATCCCCTTTGGCGGGGCCGCGTGGGACGGCTCTGGAACAATGGGGAAGGACCGGGGGAGATTGCTGGGGGCAGCATCCAGAAAGCACCTGGCCTCTCATTCCCCCCTTCCCCCCAGCACCTGCAAATTAATGGAAACTTCTCCTTCCAATTGTGCTGCCTGTGCTGTTTAACAAGTCTAACTGCATGCTCTGAGGGCTAGAAACCAGCCTCACTTCTCAGGGTGCAGATGGCTCCCAAGATCCTTGCCCAGCCCAACTGTTCTTTGGGCAGGGGCAAACACTGGTGTGAGAACAGTGTGTTGTGAGCAGTCAGTGATTATATATAAGGTGAGGCTAAAAAGGACTTTCTTTAAGATGAACAGTTTTGTCTTCCTCATACATGTGAAACTGCAAAATGGAGGCTCCGTGCTGTGGTCAGGCTGAGGTCCAAGTGAGCTTTGTGGGACAGGTGTCCCTGGGTACGTGTCACCAGCCTGGCAATCTCTTCCTCTTTCTTCTGCCTCTTTCTACCTCTGTTTTTTAGTTCTTGGAGCTGTGGAGAGTAATTTCAAGATGTGAAACCAGTGCAGACTCTGGAGAAAGCACACATCTGTGGTCACATCCCTCTTAAACCTCTTAAACTTAAAGTGATTGTTTAAGTGCAGCATGCTTGACTGTGGTACCAAAGTGCTGTGAGAAGGGAGAGAGAGGGGGATTAGGACTGTATCCCTGATCATCTTTATCACTGCCAGTTCAGCCTCTTGGCCCCCACGAGGGCCTGCCAGGTCAGGCACTAGAGCTGGATAAGTAACATGCAAAGCACAAATGAAACTCTGTCCATTAAAAAAGCTGCTTGGTATGAAATACTTTGTCTTACAAGCCAGACACTGCAAAGTTGATAGAGGCATTTGGGGTGTTGGGAGGTTGTGGCTTTATTTTTTTAAATTTTTTTTTATGTGAATGTCTGTAGAAACATATTGATAGAGTCTTGTACATGCTGTAGGCTGGCAAGTGGAAAAGAAAGGGCATGAATCATGTCACTCAGCTCTACATTTAATCATATCAAACTGGTTTGGTTCTCCAACAAGTCAACATATATTATCTGTGTAAAAAAGGCATTTTACAGGACTAGAAGTCTAAATATCATTTATAAATATTTAATTCTACAAGTGATCTTTGCAAAAGAAGAATAGCTCTTCATTATCATACCTGTGTCTATTGAAATATCACCGTTATTTATCATCCATTGTTGGTGCAGTGTCCCACTTGGGCTTGGAAGAGTTATTTTCTACCACAGGAGGCTACCACAGGACTGGTCTCATCCTTCTCCTGATGCAAGGCACTGTTTGAAATGGGACATAGAACCTTGGCATGAGTCCCCTCTGCCCTGGCCCCCGACTGCACCAGCACAGCAGCAGGAAGGTCACTCTGTGGAGGTGTTCAGTGACACAGTGTCTAAGCCTGGGAGAACCTCATGCCATCAGGCTCCTTAACCTTAGCAGAATTGCTGAAAACCCTCTTGGTCAAAGAGCTTTCCTGGAGCACTGGTCACCCATCTAGCTGTGAGAGTGCTCTGCTCTGCTGCAGTTGGACTGCTCCCATGGCTGCCAAAGTGAACCATAAAAAGCAGTGGCCTCCCCATCCCTGTGGCTTTCTGCCTGTTTAATCTCTCTGACATTCAGCCCAGCTTTGCCCTGCTCTGTTTTGACTCCTGACAAGCCTTTCAATTTGCTCTCCTCTCTGAAGAGCTGAGAAGCCATTGATAGCTCTTCCCCTGAATTATTGAACCTCAGTGTCGGGTTTCAGGCCCCGGGGAGCAGCCCCACACACATCGATCTGTAGGGCTCAGGTTCATCCTGCGGCTGGCATGTGCCTGTCCCTGCATCCCCAGGCAGACATGGCTCCCTGCATGCACGGCTTCTTGCTCTGCTATGGGAGGAGACTCCTATCTTTTAGGGACAGGGCTTTAAAAGGTGGCACCTCTGGTGTGTGCATCCTGCACCATCATCCTCCCTCTATTGGACAAGAGTGTGAGAAGACAGACTTGTTCATGGTTCATCTTCCCATTTGTAACCAGCCTGACAGCTTAGGAACCTTGAGCCCTTTGTGTCCCCTCCTGTGAAACAGAGGTGTGCCATCGAGGTAGCACCAAGATCTTCTGTTGGAGCAGAAGGCCAGGAAGGGACGAAGGATTAGTCTGGTTAGAGTAGGAGAGCCTCTGACTTTGCTCTTCTTGGCTGTGACAATGCAGAGCGACACAGAGTCCCCAGGCAGCACAAAGCAGGGCTGCTTTATTGCAAAAACCAGGCCTTTTAAAGCAGTTAGCTGGTTATCAGTTTGCATAGTTTTAAGAAGAACAAGCCCAAGTCAACCAGCCACCATACACCACTACGTGAACATGCGGCCATCACGCAGCACGACTCTCACGCGTCTCTACCCCTATCCCAGCTGAGTCACTCTCCCATAGTTCCCTTATCCTAAGGAGCAGGCCTGAGCCATGATTTTACAGGGGCAGCAAGGCCCTTATTTTATAAGGCTTTACCTATATGCAGCCTTGGAAAAACAATCCTCCTTGGACAAGACACAGAGTCAGGGAGTATCTCATTTTAACCCCACTGGTGTCTTGCCCCAACCTGCCCAGGACTTTCTTTTTGTCACTGCTGTGCAGGCTGAAAAGAAAGCAGACACCCATTGGCACCAGAAATATCCTTGGTGTTTTCATACACTGTAGTGAATTGTTTCCAAAGACCACGGGAATGTTTCTTGACAGGCTACAGAAGACTGATAGCGTTTTTCACCATATTTTCAACAGGAACATTATTCATCCCCTTTTTTCACTGCCATCCTTACAGCCACTACATCATGAAAGGAAACAGGGAGCAGGTAGCCCTCACACACCAGCCTGTGTCACCATGTGTGTCCCCTGGCACTTCTGGGCTGTGCTGATTACCCAGGAAAGAACAGATTTCCCACACTCCATCCCTCCCTTCCCTAGGCAGGGAATTTTTAGCCCCTGGCCACTCCATGGTCCTTCTCCCAGAGGCTGGCAGGATGCAAGGGCATGGCAGAGCCAGAGTGCAAATGCATTTCAGTAAAGGGGGAAGAGGAAGGGCAAGTGTGGATTTTATTAAGTGATAACACATCTTCAAATCAGATTACGGGAAATTTTCGGGGGCACCTCAGCATTGATTGGCTGGGCCAGCATTGGCGAGGCTGTTGGGAGCACGTCGGAGCATGTGCAATCGGATCCCTTCCATTAGCCTGATCGATAGCCACCCTGTGGGGGGAGTGGGCAGGAGTGTGGACAAAACTGCATAAATATATACGCAGGAGCCAAGAAATCACATTACAGCCAAAGAATCCGAGCACAACATGGGTAACCCTTTCACCCCAGGCCAGGGGGAGCATTAACACTTTCAGGGCAGCCCTCTGGCTCCAGTGCTGGTCGGAGAATGACCAGGTTGTGGCTTGGTGTAGCAGCAGGAAGCAGTAAGTAAGGCATCATTTCCCTTTGCCTGGCTTGCTGGAGCTCAGGTGTGTTTCTTTGGCTGCAAGGGGTCTGGTGGCACATGCTGTCATAGCTTGGTGTGCTTGGGCACCAGGAGCTTGAGCAGCCTGTGCATGGTGTCCCCTCCAACGGTGTCCCCTCCAGCAGTGTCCCCACCGCTCTCTGAAACGGAGGGCCTGTGGATTAGTATCAGACACCACATCCATGTGATGCACAAGGAGAAGGACCTGCCAAAGGGCTCGAGAGTCACCACTGAGCTGAGCTAAGCCCAGCCTGCAGGCCACGTTTTCCTCCACCACTTCTCACCAGCAATTTGCTGTGCAGCCTCAGGAAAGTGGGAGTTTTGGGTCTCCCTTCTGTATCATCCATCATCTTCAGCAGCCCCTAGTGCCTGCAGGCAGGCAGAGGTTGGTGCACCCAGTCCAAGGCAGCCTGAAAGCAATGAGGGAGAGAAAGGAAGGAAGAACAGCACTTACCATGGGACAGAGAGTAAAATTGGATGAGTGGGATCTCAGAGAGAGAAAGACAGAGAGCTGGCATTGAAGAGATAAATAACACATTTATAAAATCTTCTCTGCTTCTTATAATCCTAAGAATTCTTAGGAAATGCAACAGAACTTGTCGTCCTCTGAGTCCACATTCTTTACATCTCACATTTAGGATTTCTGAACAAAAAAGTTCCAAAGAGAAGTGCAGCTGAGGGAGCCTTCCTACTTTCACCTGCAGTGTGGTCTGGAGACCCAGGATTTCAACTCCCCCTCCACCAAGCCCCACTTATCACATTTCCAGGCCCTCCCCAGCCATTCCTGCCTTTCCAGTCCTGTTTTGACACTTCTAATTAGCAGACATTTAACACCTTGTTTTGCTTGGACTCTGCCTTCAGCCAGACAACACATCGATGGCCTTTGACTTCTCCCCTGACCTCGGCGAACCTGGCAGTGCAGAGCTCTTGGCATCGCTCTGAACACATCCTGTCCAATTTCCTCCTGCTGCCCTCTGCTCCCCAGTCCCCACGGCCCTCCCCAGCCGTGCCGGGGCGAAGGCACGGCGAGATGTGACGCGCAGCCTTTCCCTTCGTAAGCTCTTTCCTGGACATGATTTAAAGCGCTGAAGCAAGAAGAGGGGGGGAAAAAAAAGACCTGTAATAAAGTCAGCACTCTGCTTATTAAGGGGAAAAGGCTGTGCTTTACTTACACTAACATTAATTAGATAGATATATAGGGAGCAAAGAGGCATCTAGGAGATTTATACAGGGCTCTAAAGATGGATGTGAGGATTGACAGACAGCAGCTCCCTTAGAGTGCCAGGAACGAGGTAACTGGGAAGCGGTGATGGGGAGCCAAACGGCAGTGATCTCAGTGATGCTTAAGTACAGCAAGTATGAGGGGAGATGAGGATGTTTGGACCTGCCAAAAACACCTAGGGGTGCCATGAAGCTGTAAGGAGATGCAGATGGGGAGTTCCAGGGAGGTTTCTGAGAGCATCCTCAGAGAGGAGCATGTCTCCCTCTCCTGTTCCCCTCTGCTGTACAAGCAGGCAGGAAGGTGTACTGGTAGCTGAAGTCTTTTAAGCAATACTTTGTCTTTCATTCTCCAGAAGCCTGTAGTCATCTGGATTCCATTACCAAATTGAGGAGACACTCAAAGCTGTTTATTTTCATTGTGAGACTTTTCTCCCTCTGCCTCCTTCCTCACTGCATCAATAAAATATTTTCCTACCATTCCCAGCATTGGACAGACAGCAGAGCAGCATGGCCTTTTCATGATCCCCCGCAGAAGGGTGCTCTGTTAGCATCTGATCAGAGCTGGTCCATTCTCAGTGCATCATGTTGAGGTGGAAGAGCTGTCCCTGTCCCAGCTGCCCCAGCTCCCATCCACACACAGCAGAGCCATGTGCATGCCACTAACACAGCAGAACAGGTGACCATCTTCTTGATTTTTCTGGGCCTGCCTTTATGGCCATCTGGACCATCCTTTTCTTGTGCTTCTGTCTGGGGAGGTGACCACAATCTCTGGGTCCAGCAGGGGCAGCTGAGCCCATACCACCTGTATGCTCTATGCTTTCACCCACCATCCTCGTTCCTCATGTGTAAAGTTGCAGAAAGCAGAACCCCTCCCTGGCCCTTTCCCAGAGGTGCTTCAGCAAGGACATATCTGGAAGTGCCCTGTGACACCTTTGCAACTGTTGAACTTTCTGCTTTGCCAATACAGTTAGCATCCTTGGGCTTTCTTCACTCTTCTGCAAGCATTTCTTTTACCTGCAAGGACAAAATCTGACTGAAACAGGAAAGGAAGCTTAACTGTGTGTCCTCGCAGGCCCAATGGAGAGGCCTCACTCATCCTAGGACTGCCAGGCACTTGCACACCAGTGAGAGACTTCCCCAGCCTGCAGAGCTGGCTGTCTTGTTAAATCTCTGTTCCCATCTGCTTTGCACAGGAGCTTCCACACAGGGAAGAGCCCAGGGCCACATGGGGAGGCTGCGACAGAGGTGGGAGTTCAGCTGAGTCTCTTTGATCTGTAGCCTTGTGCTTCGCCATAAGCCCATCCTGTTCTTGGATTAGGGCTTGTAAAAGGCTTGTGGCTGCTGCTGATGAGTAGAGAGTGAAGGCTCTGGGGTTTTTATTTGCAGTTGCTGAAGCAGGCCCTTGTCTGTGTCCGTGAGCTAAGTCTGGGCCACTTATCAGCCTGTCCTGCCTTTGCTTTCTGAACTGGATATCTCCATCCTGCCCAGGCAGTGTCCCCTCCCCTTTCCCCCAGTCTGGGTTAAATATAGCAGCTAACTTTGGTGGTGATTAGTAATAAAATTTTAACAAGCATCCATATGAACGTCGTTCTGTCACTTTTATGAGGCCATTTACAGCAGGGAGATATAAGAGCACCTTAAATCTCCCCCTAACAGGAGGGGTCATGTCAGAAGGGTGAGAAGCAGAGGGCCCAATGTCCCGTGTCACCTTTCTGGTGGCACTAAAGGTACTCCCTGTCCCCACGATGGCACAGGTGACTCCCCTTTTTGGAGATGGTTTTGGTTTGACCAATCTCTTTCTGCACCAGGGGGTGGAAAAGCACAGAGATGCTGTAGGCTGCTGGTGCCCACAGGCACTGCACAGCACAGGGATTTTGCTGGAGCTGGAGATGGGCACAGTGGCATGAGGTTAGCTCAGGCCCTGTGGCAGGGCAGAGGCCTCAGTTTTAAGGCTTTGCACTTAAAAAAATAAACTCCAGTAGGAAAAAATGTTCACATCAACCATTTTCCATTCGCCTCCCAAGCGAGCTAACTGCAGAATTTGGAATGAATGGTTCCTGTCTCTTTGCCCAAACCTAAATTTGGGGCCTGTTTCTACTCTGACACTGCCCACCTTTTTAAAGAAAGGCTTGTAAAAGCCATCCGCCCTTCCTTGTTTCCGATCCGTTTGGCTGCACACCAAGGGCAGGGTTTGCTCCTGCTTCCAGCAGTGTGGATCTGCCCTGTTCTCGGCCACGTCACAGCCTGTGTAAGCAGGACTGGGTTCAGTCCCTGCTCAGCAATATATGTGTGAGCAGCTAAGGGATTCTTTCCAGGAGAAGAGTAGAGGGAATAAGCCTTTGTGTTTCCCATGGTTACCATACCAGCTCTGCTATTATTGGTTGGCTTAATTTGTGTCCCTGAAAACTTTCTGCCACTGGTGTTGCTCAGGATGGCAGCTGTAACAGGTTAGGACATGTCCCAGGTCTGGCCAGGCTCTGGGCAGAGCACCAGGGACAAGCACAGTTTCTGAGCAGTGATCCAGCCAGCAAATTCGGGATGTGAGGTGGCACAGCTGGTATTTCATGCTGGAAAGCTCCTTCTGGCCCAGGTGGGAGGCAGCAGCAAATTTCTGCACCTATTGAAATCTCCATGCACCCAGGGGAGGGCAGAGGGGATCCAGGACAGGGAGAGATGCTGTGCCTTCCCCAGGGTCACAGAACCCTTTGAGTGATGGCAAACCTCAAAATAGACCCTTTCTGTCCTGATAGCCATCAAACCACGTGGCTTCACAACTGCTCTGCGATGCTCTTTTCGTGTGGGTGCTCTCCTTCCTGTGCCAGCAGCACCAGGTCAAACACAGCTTCACCAAAAGTTTTAATATTAAGAAAAACACTGAGACTTGTGGTCTGAGTTATGAGTGGAACTTTAGGTTCGTTCCTTTTTCTAGTTTTGTTTCTTCAAAAAAAAGGAAACACACCTTTGAGCAGTGAAATCAGAAAATAAGGAAGCAAAATGTTTCCAAAAGAAAGTCTTGTTTGTTGTGAGCATTGCCTGGTCATTATTATTTTTAGTGTAAATAGTAATATCTATACATATACATTCGTTATGTAAAGACACCTGATATACACTACCCAAGCACTAACTGTGCAAAGCAAGTATAAAAACCACCTGTGCAAAGGCAAGGGAACAGAACAGGGAGCAGATGCCTTGTTCTGAGTCGAGAGCTGGAACTACAATTTGCTGATGCTAACCTGCTTCTTTCCAAGAAGCTGAGATAGAGCATCCAGCAATCCAACCTCTCTTTTACATAATGATAAAATTATATCAGTGATATCATGGCCAATGATAAAAGTAAGAGGAAAAGGTCGATGTAGATTATTATGATTTTCTGGTGAGGAGAGCAGAAGTCAGTAGGTGGCTAAATCAGACTATTATTTTTCTCAGAAAAGGTGAGTTTTCCATGTTAAAAAAATTCATTCTGGAGATTTATAGGATACAGTGGCCCTCTGGTTTTGACTAAGTGGGAAAGTGATTCCTCTCTGGTGCTGTTTCCTATGAAAAGTAAGGCTTTGTGAGCCAGCAGCCCAAGCAGACAGCATCTTCCAGACTCTCCCTGTATTGCTTGCAGGCCACAGGGTGAAGCAGGGATAAAAGCACAAGACAGCTGCTGGCAGCTTTTGGGTGAGAGGAGGCAGTGGCTGTTGCCAAGCCAAGATGATGACGTTGGCACTGCCTGTGCTTGGCAGCAGCAGCATGACCCCATGTCTTGCTCCCACACCGCTCTGTTGAGTTTCACTTGGAGCCCAGGCTCCCTCTAGGCTGGTATTTGGGTGTTTTTCCTGATTGCTTCCTTGGGTCAGATGAGATGTGTATCCCTGGAAGAGGAAGGACCTAATGCTCCGTCTGTGCATTGCTTCACATTGCTAGTGAGAGAGCCTTGGTACCCCAGATGAGGTTAGTGAGCCGGGATGTCCCGCACATCCTTGGTGCTGTAAATTACATTCTCCATCCTGTGCACACCCACGCACATGCCACATGTTCACTGTGCATGTCAGTGCAGTCATTAATAAAGACTGAGATCCTGGGATCACCACAGTGACCTGTTTTCAGGGGGAAGTTGCCTGAGCTTGGCAGAAGAAGGTACCTCAAGGCCTCTAGTAGATCAGGGAGGCAGGAGATGATGCTGAGGGAAAGCGAGCCTGTGGATGGTGGGATGCAGGGGTAGCCCTGCTCCATGGGGTTAGAACCTACTCCGGCAGGAGGTCAAAAAGGCAAAGTTTCTTGGGAGGTGAATTATCAGTGGGAGCAATATCGTCAGGTCAAGCACATCGGTGCTGGGGTAATACAGTTAAGGTGCAGAGCCTTGGAGGGAGCCCGGCCGAGGAGTGCAGCATTAAAGCAATGAGCCCAGCTTAATCTGCCCCAAGTGAGGGCAGTGGGGTCTTTAATATTGTGTCAGGCTTGCAGGCCCTTGTTGGCGGGTTATTCTTCACGGCAGCTAATGCCACTGGGCTAACTGAATTAGCCCCTCCTTCCGCGGGGTGAGCGTGGGGTTGCCGGGAGGGCGATCGTGCCTCGCAGCTGCAGGGAGAGCAAGTGATGGCCTGGAAATTCAATCAGGTGAGGAGCCATTGCCATCCCCGAAGGACAGGGAGCAGCCCGACTGGGGAGGAGAGCCCGGACGGGAATGCCAGTGACTGGCTCCATGCGGTCCCTGCGCAGGGCGGTCCCTCCAGGGATTGCTCCCTGCTCTGGATGGCATGGAGTGCTGTCCTGCAGCCTGCTGCTCTGCATCCATCAACCTTCTGGGGGTGCCTCAGTGGAGAGCTCATCCATACCTCTGTGCTCATTTCCAACTTGCTCATGGCTAGGGGCCATATTCCCTCGCACATCCATAGGGAAGCATGGCACAGGGACATGCTGGGTGGGACATGCAGTGTGTCTCCATCCAAGATGGGCGTCCCTGGGGTCCATCCTCCAGCAAATTCGGAGCATTTCTGTTTGGCTGGAGGTGAGGGTTGGCAAGATGGCTTGGCCCAAGGAACTAACAAGTGGGCCTTCTTTTTGGCTTTGATGTTGGGATGACGTGCTGCCCAAACAAGCCTCAGTGAGTGACTGCATGATCCTCTTTGTAAAGCCCTGAGGGAAGTGCACCTAAGGAGGACAGCTAAGGGCCTGGGTACAGCAATGGCCTGTCAGGAGTCCCCCACAAGGACTAATTTTCTATCCTTAACAAATGGAAGGAAAAAAGAAACTGAACCTTGTAGGCATTTGCTTGTTGTCCTCCAAACCTGTCATTGTTTTTTTTCTCTCTCTGTCCCAGCAATGGCTTTCTTCTTCACATGTAATTACAAGCACACTCCTGGTGAATCCTGCAGCACACCCTGATGGTGGCCCTGTCCAGCACTGCCTGAATGGTGCTGAGCTCACCAGCCCCCTGCCTGGAGTCCAGGACAGCTTGCACCCAGATGGTGGCATTTTGTCAGCCCCCAAAGGCAGGAGTGACTGGCAGAGGCCACAGAGAATGCTGTGGTCTCAGGGCCTGGGACAGCAGAGCCATGGCAGAGGCTTTGTCCCTTCCCATAGGACACAGTGTCTTGCCCCACCACACCAACCTTTTCTGCAATGAATCCCCATCCCTTTGCCCCTGCTGCCAAGGCAGACATAGTCTTCTTTGCTTTCCCAAATGCCCCTTTGATCTTCAAACCTGCCCCATCTCTCTCTATCCCCTCTTCCCTCACATTATTATAAATGGAGGCTTTGGCTGCCTTTAAATAGTCATATCTCTCAGACAAGCTCATGTCAGCCATAAATTTTACAGTAATGATGATTTTCTAAGTGGGTTGACTGGAGCTATTTCCGCTTCAGCCTCAAGTTACTGCACATGTCCCCCCCAGGGTCTGGCAGCCTCATTTGTTGTCCCCCTAATTGTCATTTCTCCCATACTCACTTGGGCAGAAGCTGGAAGGAAAACTGACTCTGGTGCTGGCCGTGGCCTTCTTGGTTTTCCCACCTGGGAGGGGGTTTTGGAGGAGGGGAGGGAGCTGCAGGGGTGAGATGGCGCTGGCTGCCTCTAACACAGGCAGGGGGAATGGCTGCAGAATGCCACCATATGGATGCCCTTACTTCTCTCTGCTCTCCCCCAGCCGAGTGAAACCAGCCCCGACGTGTGAAAGCTGTAATTGCAGGTAATCCCCCACACTGTGCATGGTTTGAATTTGGCAGAGCAGGAATGTAGAAGGGAGAAGGGGAATTACTGCCCTAACGTGCTGCAGGGCCAACATCTGCACGAGTCATCAGTGCACATGTGGCTGCAGCAGCCTGTGCTTGTAGCCCAGCCAGTCACTTCTCAGCCCATTGGGTCTGTCTCGAGCGCCCACTTAAGGGCAGGATATGGACATGGTGGTTCTGGGAACCTTAGATTGTTGGAGGAATTACTCCCTTCACCTGCTATTGCTGCTGATGTTGAGTAGTCACTCACAATTAGTCACTTAGTTTTTCTATTTGTAAAATAGATTTAGGCTGTCTGAAGTGCCATCAAGGGTACCATCTCTAGCTCTTCTGGAGAGAAGAGTGCCTGTGCCACTTCTCTTCCAGGTTTGCCTAAGGCTGACACTACTTGACAATCCCCCCAATGAGATGTTGGAGCAAAGGAAGAGATTCCTGCCTCCACATACAGCTGAGATCAGTGAGGTGGGGGTCCCTGCTTACTGTTTGTTTCTCTTGAGCATGATCCCAAGAGACAGCAAGCTTTCTGAAGCATTTCTGCCTTGCAGAATCTGGCCTTTGAGAAGAAGCAAAGCAGGATGGGCCAAGTAAGACTCAAACATTGTCAGTACCAGAGGGTCTTTGTTGTCTCCGGGTGCCCTGAACCCCAGTGAACTGTTTACATTGGAAAAGGATGGAAACTTACATCACACTGACAAGATGCACTCTTGGTAATTCCTTGCATTTTTTGGCTGTGACTGGCAAGCTTGTCCTGCTCTCTAGGAAGGTTGCTGGGACCAAGGAGGAAGCAAAAAGCCTGGGGGACATGGAATGTCTCAGGGCACATACAGAGGCTGAGGTCTTAGTGAGGGGAAGCTATTTTATCCAATGCCTGTTTTCTGTGTCTGGGCTTGATCTGATCTCCAGTGTGAGGGAGGTTCGAGAGACAGGCAAGCAGCTGAAGATCCACCCATGGCTGTTCTCTGGGCGAGGGCTGGCCCTGGAGAGCACTCTGACTGTCTCATCCTCATTGTCTCAAGCCTGCTCTGTTTCCTTGACAGAAAAGACCTGCTGAACTTTCTCATCCCGACCCTTCATCTCTGAGGTTTTGCTGGGAATGTGCACTGTCAGGGAGTAAATCCTTGCTGCCGGTCAGCCACAATGCACTGGGGGGCTTTAAGCAGCAGGTGTGTGTTGTGCATCTCCTCACAAATACGGCTGAGCACCCTCCCTCATAAGGAGCCTGCTTGGGACTGACCCAGAAGCAAAAGCACCTTTTGTTCAGTTGCTTACACCCCTCCCTGCTCTCCTCTTTCTCTCAGGAAAGAAGCCTGACCTCGCTCAGTGAGACAGCAAACACAACCTCCTCCCAGGCAGGCAAGGATTCCCAGATAACCCCCTGGCTTTCTGGGGGCAGTGCAGGCTTCAGAAGCATTGTCTCTTTGGAAATTAATTTTCCTGTCGATTTCCTTATTTCTTTTAATTGATGAGGGGCAAGTCTTAGGCGTGTTGCCAGCGGCACCAGCCACAGCCTCCCGTAGGTATCAGCAGAGCCAAAAGCACTAGTGCCGAGGGTTGGGGAGTGTAATGAACTCTCAGAGGACTCGTTGCAGCTCAGCCCATGCTCTAGATTAGCTGAGGAATCATCTGGCCCAGCTATTAACTGTCCCATTTAACATCATAAATTATTAACCTAATTTTGAGGAGGGTTGGTGACGGATCGCGCTGATTTTGTCCGCTTTTCTGCAGCCTCTCGCACAGCCTGCTGGTGTGGAGTGTGCCTCGGGCAGGGCCTGAGGGTCTGTGCCTCCAGAGAAGGGGAGAGACAGGGCAGCACAGTCAGCTGGCTGCAGAAGGACCAGCGCAGCTCTTCCAGTCCAGTGGAGAGCTCAGGGAGAAGCCTGATCCAGGGGAATCCCCTATTATATAAGAGCTGCCCTGGGGTGGAGCAAAGCCACCCACTCCTCAACACATCTGCACTCATGTGGGGCACATCTGCACCCCTGTGCACGGGTGTCCAGGACCTCGACACCTTGCTGGGTGCTAATATGTGCTGGCCACTCTCAGTGGAAGTCCTTACCAGAGACGTTTTTTAGCTAGCTGAAGCTCTTTAGTTCACATGGCAAAGGTCTGGAGTCAGGAGTTTTTCTTCCTATGCTTGTTGTCAACCAGAACTAGTTTGAAAAGTTTCCTTCCTAGGAAAAGTTTTAAATAAAATTGTGGGGGAAAGTGGATTCTTTGCTATGAAAGTTTTAAACCTTTCAGAATATTTTTTAAAGCCAATTGAAGTGTAATGAAAATTTAAGGGATACCATCCTTTACCTTTAAGGGAGACTATACCTTTGTCATTTTTTGAAAAGAGAGATGAGTGCAGGAGGAAGGGGCTAAGAATTGCACTCAAACCAGCATTTCTTTTGAGTGGAAAAATTTTGAAATCGTTTGGTCTGTTGAAAAAAACCATACAAACTGAAGGAGAGCAAGCTCTGAAATCCTTGTAAAATGCCTCTTTCATTCTGGCATCGCCAAAAGGACTTTTTGTTTTCCCACAAGCAGCTGTGCTGCTTGGTGCTGTCTGTCCTTGGTGTGCATGGCTCTGGGCTGGCCCTGTGTGTGTCCCCAGGCTCTGTCCCACAAAGGGCTGAGAGGTGGCATTTGGAAGTCAGCATTGCCCCCAGTCCCACCCTGCTTCAAGGGTGCACAAGATTCAGTGGCTGTAGGAGAAAGCATCACAGCCACACATCTCTGCACATGGAGGCTCTTGGGGGTCAGGATTAGCAGGCTGAATTGACAGTAAAACACACCCCCCAAAAAATCCCGAACAAAAGCCCAAAGTGTTTTTGGTTATGGTGAGAACATGGCAAAGTGTCAGAGTCTGTATTAAATTCACAACAGCCTGTACCACTAACCTGCCCATCCCTGAGTACCCACCTAGTAACCACAATTCCCTGTGGCTCATCATGTGCTTCCTGCCACTCTTCCCCTTAAACAGCAAAACAGGGAGTCCTGAATCTGCAGACTCACAGCACTGGTGCTCTCATACTCCCTGTACTTGATGTCAGGCTTTACACATGTAGAATAGAGGAGGAAATCGCCTTTGCCAGAGGCCCAAACCTCGTGCACGTGCAGTACAGACCCACACAGGACTGATGGCCAGCACACGGATATAAAATACAGTGCCCTGCCATAAAACATGCACTGCTAGTCTATATATTTTGCAATCCCTTTAAAGATTTTTTTTCTTCAAACCCCTCACCCTAGCTCCCTCCCCGTTCTCCCCCCCAAAAAATTATTATAAAGAATTATTGCCATTAGTACGTCTTTCCCAGTGAAAGGAGAAAATCGCCTCATTCATAATTTATACCCTCAATTACTATTAATAAAGAAATATTTCAGCAGAAAATCGCCTGGGAAAATTACACGTAACATTGCATTAACATTCTATTTGAACATTTTCATCACATTTGTTATAGAGTTAATAAGAGGGATATGCTCCCCTGACTTCTTCATGAAATTATGGGCTGCCTATGATAGTTTAATCTTTTAGACTTTATATAATATATTCACTTTACTAATTGAGCTATCCAAGGAGCAGTTAGGGATGTTCTTAAACGTAGAAGACAAAGTAATCAGGGCCGTGACTTCCTGACAAGAAGATCTTCTTCCGGAGATGAGGATCTGCACGTGTGAGGGGCACAGACGTGTGTGTTTGTGTGCAGATGTGCCTCTCCATTAGCCCTTCCCTTAAAGTCCTGTATTTGGAATTGAACAGGAATGAAGGCTGGGGGTGATTTTCTGACTTTTGAAATATTCCCCAAAACTTCCATTTGTATTTCAGAGCAACAGGGGGTCTGGTGAACTTGAGCAAACAAAGTATTATTTTGGGAATAGGAAATGTCCAGCATGGGGAGCTTCTCAGGAGCAGCACTTCATGTAGACAAGCCTTTATGCTCAAATTCACCCCCACCCACAGGCATGCACAGATGATCTCTCGGAGACAGGATAGGGAGGTAGGCTGGGGTGTACAACCCCTCTTCTGCTCTTCCTGGAGCTTCTGCTTCACTGTGTGATGCCATTCAGGACACACAGTGCAGAAAGGCTTCCCCCACCCAGGCTACAAACAAACCCAGAACTGGGCTGTAGGCAAGAAATGAGGTAGGTGTGAGCAGTGAGAGATAAGGAGGCACTTGGACACCATGACAGTGTCACTATGGGCATTGCTCTGGACAATCTGTCTCCGGAAAATGTAGTAACATAAAGGTTTTGGTAACTCATTCTTCTACTCCTGTGCCTGCAGCAACTGGAGCCTTGGTAGACTCAGCTGCTCTTGGACCCTTCCTTGCACAGATGCAGCATTGGGCACTGAGATTTGAGCCCCTCATCTAGTTTGGGAGCTGAACCCAGCACTGATGGAGGCTGTAGCCACCTGGACCACCACAGAACTATGCTGGACAAGCAGCAGCCCATGCAAGCCCACATCTCCTCATTGCTTCCCAGATGGGCAGGGGGCCACAGAGCTGCCATGTGTGCTAGTACATGGGGAGTACAGGGAGCTGGGCATCTTGCCAGGGACCACATGGGCAGCCTAGGAGCAGCAGAAGCCAAAGGAAGGTGAGGCTTGAACTGTCCACCCCAGAGATGGCCACTGCCTGGCCCTGGGCAGGATGGACCATGCTGTAAACAGGACAAGGCTTGTAAACAGGGCTCCAGCTGGGACAAATTTAGCCCTTTGGGGTTGCAACCCTGGCGCGGCAGGACACGGTGTCAGGGTATTGTCGAGAGGAGAGAGGGAGAAAGAAGCTGAATAAACAAACACAGCTTGTCCCTTTTTTATTTTTTTTTCCTTTTTTTTTTCCTTTTTTTTTTTTTGTCCCAGCCGGACAATTGTTGTTTCAGCCGGACAATTGCCCTGCAGATTGAGGGAACAGGCTGGAGTTCAAGTGAATTTGTCTTCCAGTGCCTCCCTTTTCACACTGTGTTTTCACATCAGAATGTATCCTGGCATATATGAGGAGAATGTCCATACCTGCGTGTATGGGTAACTCCATGGATGCTCTGCTCACATCTTTGGGCTGGCCCACAGGGATAGGGGCTGCTTTGCATCCCAGGTGAGGCTGAGCAAGTTGGCATTGTCTGCCATGCAGGACTTAGCTGTCTCCTTATGCACCAGACTAACACTTGTGGGTGTCCAGCAGCACACATGCGAGGTGATCTGTGCTCCATGTGCATCTGTATGTGCCACCATGGGTAGAGCAGCTCTGGAGGTGTCCCTCCACACAGAGGGACACTGTAGAGTTGAAAGTCTTTGCAGAACTTTAGAAACAGAGATCAGGACTTGAGTTCCTTTTCTCTTTTTCTGTCATAGGGTTTGGACAAGTCATATTCCCTTGAAAAAATCATCTGTGATCTCTGGAGCAAAAGGCATGGATCTTTTCTTCCAGTCCTGCTCTGTGAGGATCCAAGTCTTTTTCTAAAGGCCGTGTTTGGACACAGCCTAATTTTCACATCTTAATTTTATTTTTCTCACATCTTTCTCTGACACACACATATACACGCATGCTTCTATTGGAAAAACGATTTTAATACCCATGGCACATTGTCCTGGTGTGATATAAAATCCAATGACATGTGGCATTTGGAAAAGGTCACTTCCCCCATCAGGATTCATTATCCTACCTCATCCTGGGAAGCCATGGGGTTGCCCCCTCCCCTGCAGACCCCTTGCCCCCTCCCTGGCTACAGGAGGCAAGCAGGGAGAGGGGATGAGGCATTGGGTGGCCGAGCCATGGACCTTGGCAGGATCAGGCAGTTTCTGCAGTGAGGGCTCTTGTTTCTCGTTTGATGTCCCTGCACTTCCCGGTGCCTTAATTTTCCTCCTGCCACACAGCAAGAGGACTTACAGGGATGTGCTGCTGGGAAAGTTCACAGCACTGGGTTTGGCTTCTGCTTGCCCCCGCTTGCTCACTGCTCCCTGTCTGTTCCCTGTCGAGTCAAAGCTGACACTTGTGGAACCCTTTCTTGGTTTCATAAGGGAAACACTCCCCTTCCCTGTTTCACTTGTCCAAATTTTTGGCAGGGTTGGTTGGGAAGTGCCTGTCCGTGTCAGTGCTCACTGCCACCTAGAGAGAACTGAGAAAAGAAACTGGGGAACACATGGAAAGCCAGCTCCTCACCAGCTTCCCCACCAAGCATGGGGATGCTCACAGCAGGGTGGGAGTGACAAGCTCTCCTGGTGTTCTTGCACGTTTTTGCCTTTCCTTGGACTTATTTCTGCTCAGTCTTTCCCAGGACCATCTTTGTCCAGGCTGTTTCCAGCCCAACCTGGAGCTATTCCTTGGAGGGTGGAAGGCTGCAGGTCAAACTTGCTGTGGAGGTGTTCTAGGGGTTCTCAGGGGATGCAGTCCCTTGCAGAGCCGGGCATGGACTGCTCCCCATGAGCTGTTCCATGGGAAGGGAACTGGGAGCCAGGACTTTTCCATTTGTTCAATAACTACTTTGGGGCACCTTGGCCAAGTTGTAACCCTGTTCCCCACCTAGAAGGGAGGGAAGAGGTGAGGGTGGGTGCACTGAGCATGCAATGGGCTCCAGGCTTAGTGGGAAGGGCAGGAGGAGGGAAACAGGAACAGTTTTTGTTGCGGGCAGAAGGATTGTATTTGCAGCAGGGAGTGGGGTTTAATGCTTGATGAAGATGGCTTCTCAGAGTGCTGAGGGTGATGGTGACTGGAGCCCCTTCCTACCATATAAACACCAATGAGTTATGGGTACCCCAGCCTTTAATTACGCAGTCAGCCCCAAATAGGCTGTGTCTAACGAGGCTGACAGACTAATATCTCAAGAGCCCTTAATGTGTTATCATCTCTTGCTGTATGACCTCATATTTATAACTGCTCTGGTGGGAGGTTGAGAAATGTCCTTCTCTTCCCCAAGCCCCCTCCCCAACTTTCCCCACCCCCCCAGAGCAGCAGCTCTTCAGCCTCATCTGTTAGGATCAGGAGGAGAGAGGCGGCTTCTTTCCATCCATCATCAGAGGAGTTCACGCTATTAGATGATTAAAGACATTTTTTATAATATTTGGAAGAGGCTTTGAAATGTCTCTCAAACAGTGTGATTAATGCCTGCTTAACCCTTGCCTGGCTGGGATGGCGTGGTGGGGAGGCAGGTGCATGCCAGGGCAGGACTCCTGGGCATCTCAGCGGTCACCCAGCCGTTGGGCACCCCAGGCCCTGACAAGGTGTGATTCATGAGCGTGGGGCACCTGCAGGAAGCTCTGGCCTCCAGGCAGTTCCTAATGCACCCGGGGACTTTGTGGTTTCTGAGGCTGCAACGGTTGGGGCAGAAGGAAGCCCTGTCTGCCCCTCTCCAGCACTTCCACAAGAGGCCCCGGGGCCGTGCCAGGTCTGCAAGCTGAACCATTCCACACTGATGCTGTGGGTCTCAAGGAAGGGCAAGGAGAGGGGGTGAACAATCCATGCCCATTCCCAACTGGCCTAGGCTGGTGGAGTTTCCCTAATTTCCTGTTCTTTTTACTCTGTTGCTCCAGATGAAGTCTCTCACAAAAAATCGTTGGCAGCTTAGATGCTCCAGTAGGATCCACCTTTAAGGTGCTGCAACCTTGCTCCAAGTTTGCCACAAAGACCCATGGGGCTGGTGGTCACATTCACACTGAAATTGGTGTCAGCATTGTCTCGTACCTGCTGAAGGCCAAATTACTGGTGTTCCCTGATGTTAGTTCCCTTGGGGGAGTGGAGATTTGGCCTGAGATGGGGGAAGTATGCCCACCTCCTTTGATCATAGGCACAATGTTTCATAATCTCAATTTCTTGTCAATTGATTGCCAGATAGAAGCGACAACCAAAGAGGGCCCCAGGCGTCTGCAACTGCCACTCATCGTATGATTTTAACTCTCCCCCTCTGTAAGTTTGCATTATTTTCTTCTTCTTGTTGTTGTTATCTAAAGAAATCTCGTCTCTCTCCCCCTCCAAAAAGCCTCCTAGAAATTTGAAAACCATTGTTGATTTGGTATTCAGTGTATAAATAGCTAAGAAGGGTTAATGCATGATTAATAGGTGTTTTATTAAAATGGTTATTCTGTCATTATAAAGTCAAAAGGATCAATAGATTTCTTATAATCATGGCTTAAAATCATCTTTAGCACCAATACTTATGGGCTTAAAACCCGGAACAGGGCATTTAGAGGACCTGGGAGGGGGGGTCTCCTGTTAACTCCTTGCAGCTCTTTTGTCACTTGAAGTGTGACTGTTCAGATGGAGAAAAGTCAACATGGGCCTGCACATTCTGTTACAGTTACCATCCACCTTATTATTGATGGGTATTAAAATTGTCGCACCTGACTGACGGAAGAGGGAAATGTAAAGCAGGAGAAACTGGGGATGCAGCTGGATAAATGCTCTTTGTTACAACAGTCAGCAGCACCTGAGTGGAGCAAGGCTGGGCATGGCCAGGCTGTCTCTGATCCATTAGGTGCCTCTGCAAAGCAGCAAACGTTGGCCAAGCATTGCCCATCACAGCCTGGCTCCTTCTCTGAGTTGCACTGCCTCTACACCAGGGTAAGGGAAGGATTCCAGCCCTGCACAGAGGTCAAGTCATGTGCCTGGTGTGAGGCAGTGTGGCAGTGGCCAGGGAGGCCTTGCCCAGTGCCACCTGAGTCACCTCAGCCCCAGGGGCTGCTTTTCCAGCAGCTGGATGATGGTGGGTCTGGTTGGCCCAGTGCTTTGGGATGTCTGTTCCAAGCTGCTGTTTGGTAACTCCAGGAACACCGTGACAAATCCCAGAGATGCTGAGCTCCTGACCCCCAGCGCGAGGTCTCTGCAGGAGGAGGTGCTGTTTAGACAGGCTGACATGGAGCATCTGAGCCAGCCCAGGCAGGGGAATGCAGTGCCCCTCTGCCCCCTCACTGCCCCCACAGCATCCTCTCCTGCAGCACAGGAGAGGTCCAGAGGTCGTGCAGGGGGTCTGTGGTGCAGCTGGACAGCAATGCAGAGTACTGCAAGAGCAACTGGCGCTGCTTCCTCAGTGATCCCTGAGTGATTTTGGCAGCCTCAGCTGTGGATATTGGCCACACCACTCATGCAGTGGAGACCTAGACCTGCTGTCTAGTGAGCAGAGCAGATGTTGGTGTGCTGGGACCAGTCCTGGTGGCCTGAAACCCCTCCCCGTACCTCCATTTCTCCCACCCAGGTGTGTTTGTGCCACTTCTGGCCCAACAAGCCTGCCCAAAGTTGGAGACTCTCACTCAGAGGCTGCTGGGACCTGGTGCTCTCAGAGGATTTGGCTGTGCAGAGTGACTCTCCCTCACTCCCTTGCCCTGCATGAGGGTTCAGCCCCACTCCCCACCAGCTCTGCTCCTCGCCCAGCCCCACAGCCCAGACCAGTGGGCTGGATTCAAACCAGTCAAGGTGACATAAAGGCAAGGTCATCCTTTCCCTTTCTCTTCCCTGCCTCTCCTGCACTCAGCTGCTTCAGGCTGGCTTGAGCAACTCCTGCTTCACAAGATATCCCAAGTTTTCCCCATCCAGATGGCAGGTGTGTACCTGGCACAGGGATCTCAGCCCGCCAGGAGGATATTGCTGCCTCCACCTCCCACCCCCACCAGTGCTCTGCGTGGGGCTGGGCAGAGATTTTCCAGACTCCCTGCATCCAGCCCTCTCCATCCCTGTCTCATTGCTTATTTCTGGGCTATTATGTTCGACAGGGAGAATTTGTTTCTGTCCGCAGCAGATCCCCAGACAGTCTCAAACCTCTGAGGATTTATCATTTTGAGCTTTTGTTTGTGGGTCTCCAGGACCCTCTGCCCCACAGCCAAGCCCAGATGTTTCTCTGTCTCCTCCATGGAGCCTGGTGGCCCCCAGGAGCACTGACCCTTCTCTTCCTCGATGGATGTCCAGTCATGCAGCTTCCCCACACCCTGGTCACACCCATGCATGCAAAGGCTGCTGCTGGGGGCAGATGCTGCAGTCACAGAAGCCAGGGACATGTCTGTCTTACCTACCAGGAAGGTGATGGCCATGGCTCTTTCTGGCTTTACTTTCCAGGGCTGCCAATGGAGGTGGCCCAAGGCAGAGCACGCTGGGCTCCCAGCACAGGAATCTCCTGGGATACTGAGATGTTCAGCCCATCCTGGGACTGGTGTGGGAAGCCTGGGCTTGTCCCCTTGCAGCCCCCAAATTGCCTCCCTGCTTGCCTCCCTGCTCTACAGCAGCTAAGCAGCTGGGAGGGCTGGGCACAAGCAAGGTGTGACCCCCCTTGCTTGTCTCAGGGGCCAGCAGGGACATCCCTTCATGTCTAGTACAGCTGAAACAGCAGCAGCTGCCTGTTCTGAGTGACAAAAGGGTGACAGTGGGGCAACTCTTCATCTAAGCAGATGTTCAGCTGCCCTGTGACCAGGGTGGGAAGTTTGGGGTCCCTCCCAGCAGGTTCAGGTCTGTTAGGACAGAGCTATTGACTAGCATAGTTAGCAACTGGGATTGTGTTTCCAAATCACCACCACTGCTGTGTTAGATGGGACTCAACTTGTCACCAGCCCTCCATCCTGTGGCAGAGGCCACTGTGTCAGTGACAGAAAGCTGATCTGGAGGGCAGTGGAGTGTGACAGAGAAGGAAAGGGGTGCAGGGCTGGTCCACCAAAGCAGCGCCCCTGCAGCCCCATCCCCTCCCTGGCTGCCCACATTCCTCTGCAGCAGCGCCAGGAAGGGGGGGACCAACCTTTGGCATGTTTATTGACACTCCCTGAGTTCATACTGTGACTCTACAATCTTTCCCTGGGATTATTAAGAATTAATTGATCACTTTTATATTCCCCCCGATACCCGGTGCTGCTTTGCGACAGGCGGCAGGAGGAGGGAAGGGAGGCGGGAGGAGGGTGGGGTGTGTGTAAAAAACACACTGATAAATGTTAATTACTCTTTTACAGCCCTTGTCAAATTCCAGAGCAAGTCGTAAATTCATTAAACTCTAACGGATTAAGCACATGCAGCTTATTTAGTCGCCATAAACAAGATCATTTGGATGTTGATTTTCCCCTTTTTATTGCTGCAGCAGAAAAGAGGAAAAAATCAGATGAGGGAAGCAGTTGGTTACGAGGGAGTCAGAAAAGTTTGGATTTATTTCATATCTTGTTTCCTTGCTCTGTGGCAGCCCTTTGTAGCATATCAGCCCTTGGGTTGTGCCTGGGCAGCGTCTTTCCAGGGAGTCTGGCCATCCCAGGAGCCATGTCCATACCCCAAGCAGCATGGACAGCCCTGGGATGGGAGGGCCAGGTTGTACAAAGAGTGTCCATGTCCTCTCCATGCTCCAGCAATGCCTTTATAATGCTGAGGCTCTTAAAGACCCAAGCAGGACCTGGATGAGCAGAGATGGGATGCTTGAAGACCTCTCAGTGATGTTTTAGGTTGTGATTTCTGCTCTGCTCTCCATCATGCTGGGAAATCTCCAAGGGTAAGTTATCTCCAGCAAGGTTCATCCAAGGCTCTGGGATGCAGGAGTCTGCTCTCAGCCACCCTGCAAAGGACTGTGCAGACCAAGTTAGCATAGAAGCAGCTCTGCTCATTCTGGGGTGTTTCAGCTCATTGAAACTATCCCCAAAGTGCTGGCTGTGCCCAAGTGAGCAAGATGACCCCTATCAAACTCAGCCAAGAGAGAGAGGAGACAGAAAAGGGAAGTCATGCTGTTAGGCAGGGACATGGTGCCTTTGGCTGCTCTGAACTCGGGAACGTGGCCCAAGGTTTGCCAACCTGCCTGGTGAGCTTGCCATCCTCTGCTTGCCTGTGTTAATAATCCAGGCTGACCTCCTGAGCTGTGGGAGCAGTGAAAGGAGAATGAGAGGAGGGTCATGGGGATTAATTAATACTCAGGACTCTAATTACAGGTTTCTTCAACACTGGACTTCGAATAAGGAACAGGCTGTGAGGCAGCCCTGAGTCCTGCTGCCCCTCAGCTGGCCCTGCTGAAATACCTCCTGCTGCCTTGCAGGGCTGGTTTTACTGGGAAAGGGATAGCAATTAGGCCCTGGGCGCCAGCATCTCCCACTGCAGCTCCAGGGCTCCAGGCTGTGTGTCCAAAAAGTTGCCACACTGCTGCATAAATTTGTCCATGCCTTGGGCTGAGTGTTGGAGATCTGCTGCCATCCTTAGCATGCCCAGCTCCCTGCCTTGGTCCAGTGGGACAAGAGCAGGAGGTGGCCTGGGGGACCAGAGGTGCTTGGGTGTCACAGCCTGTCTCTGTGCAGTGGAGGGTGCTCCACAGGTGTGGTGCTGGCAGGAGCCATGGCACTGCTGGTTCTGTGGTGCTGGTCACCCATCTCCAGCAGTGCTGGCCCTGGGACACAGCTCTGCTTCTCCAGCCTCTCCCAGCCTCCAGCAAGGCTGTGCTCACCAGGAGCTGCAAGCAGCCATGCACTGCAGGCAGCAGAGGGAACTCTAAACACCTCACTGGAGCGTGCTGCCTGGCTGCTGCCAGAAAAATTTTGGGCTTTTACTTTAGAGTCCTTAGCAGCTCTTCACCTAAAGGAGGTGACCTGGGCACTGGAGGGGTGCTGATTTCCTCCCACCCCATCTTAGTCCATCTCTGAAATGGGTGCCCACCCAGCAGGTCTGAGCTGTGGGTACATGCCTAACTGCCCCAGCCCTGCTCCCCTCTGCATTTGCCTCTTGAGGGGCAGAGGGAAGGAGAGGAGCTGCCAAAGTGCTCAAATAGGACAGCAAGGAGCTGCCAGCATTCATAGTCCCATTCCTAGCAAGCATTTCGCTCTCTCAGCCTTTGCATCAAGTACAACGTGCACAGATGCCAGCAGAAGCATCCCTGCCCCTCAGATCCCTCTGTGCTTTCCTGCTGTGTGGAGGTGCCCTGCAGGGATCTCCCTGGGGTTCTGAGCGCAGCCGGGGCATCCAGGGTTAACGGAAGGAGCATGTCCCACGCTAAGCAGTAGCTAACAGCCACCAGCTAATAACTTTATGGCTTCAAAGCAGGGCATTTATCATGCTGAAGTTTGTTTATGCACAAGTTATATAGCACATTATACCAGCACTGTGTTTGGCTGATAAATTCTCGGTGACAAGCAAGGCTACCAATGGGGACTCACCAAGTCCAAAAGACCAGTAGCTTTTTCCTGAACTCTGCTTTCTGAGATAAGGCTGTTTTTTCCCTCTTTTGTTTTGCAAGGAGGAAAGCAAAAAAATTAGACAACCTGTAAACTTGGGGGGGAAAAAAAAACATATGGAGACTTGTATTGTATAAGTTGTTCTGTGCTGCGATGCCCCAGTGGGGGCACAGGAGAAGGTTCTGATCCTAGAGAGGACCAGGTGAGCTGTGTTGACAAGTGATGCTTATGGGCCTGTGGCCTCATTGGGCATATACTGAGGGAGCACTGACAGGCTCTGAGTGTCTCCAGGAACAGCCTATCTCAGTCCTGTTTGCATTCATGGAGGGGTTTTTTTGTTTGTTTGGGGTTTTTTTGGTTTTTGTTTTTTTTCCAGAAGTATTAAAAGGTGCTCTGGCAGCTCTCTGGTTCAGCACAGTGTTTCCAAAATGAGCCATGATCATAGCATTCATCTCTGTTTTGAGGTTACACATGTGTGCAATTTGTTACTGCTTCAACACAAGTGCTGTGTTCCCCTGTACCCCTTGCTCTGGGTTCAACTGCTTTAATCCCACTAATAATAATGACCTTCACATTTCTGCCTTGCTCTATCACAGGAGCCAAACCCACTTCGCAAACATTAACAAGCTCGGCCTCCCAACTCCATGCAAACATGATAGGTCAGGACTATTTTTCCTGCTGCACTGATGGGGAAACTGAGGCATAAAGCAAGGAGTGTGCTGACCTGAACCCACTCAGAGGGGCACCCTTTTCTTTAACCAGTAGACTGCACTCTGCTCCAGTTTGGACCAGCATAGGCTTTTGTAGGTCTCACCTCTGGAGCAAGACCTGGGGCTGGTGGGATGCAGTGCGACAAATCCTGATGCCGGGACCTACCTCTGGAGTGCCACTGGGGGTTCTTCAGGCAGCAGATGTTCCTCCTGCTGGGGAGTGGGGGACACACTGTAGGGGTTGTGGTGTGCCAGCTCATCCTGGCCTTTTCCTATGGAGTCATGCCCACAGTGCTTTTTTACCTGCCTGGCTGCAACAAGCAGAAAGCCCCCACCATGGCCCAATGTCCAGTGTGTGTTTGGGTGCCCAGCTCCCTGCATGAAGCATGTTCTGATGTGTGCATGCAGGGGAGCCCGGTGAGGGCGTGTTGGTGCATTTACCTGTGCACACACAGGTGCGCCTGAGCACGGATCGATGAGGAGTGCACTCGGTGCATCTCCATCTCCAGCGCCGTGTTAGGCTCCATCCCCAGCTGCCCATCCACAGGGCCGTCCCTGGACATGTAGCCATGACATGCTGTGCATCTCTGGCTGCATCCCTGCTGCATCCCTGCTGCATCCCCAGCTGCGTACCTGTGCGCGGCCGGCCGCGGATCTGCATCGCGGGCTGCGCGCAATGGCCCCTGCAGGCTGTAAATACTGGCGGTGTGGCGGGGAGGTTGAGCGGTTTATGGCTCAAGGTCAGGCCCGTGAATCATAAAAAGGTGTCGGAAGGAGCATTAACTCCTAGCCTTCGCTTGGTCTCTGTGTGGTTTCAGGCGGGGCCCCGAAGGCAGTGATTAAAGGGTGCACCTTCCCCTTTCAGTTTTACGGTAAAAGGAAAGCAGTAAATTAGAAGCCCACAGGCTGGGGCAGGCCAGGTCCCGCCAGCACAACAGCTAAGCAAGTACCTGCCATGCACCCCGAGGCTCCGCCGCTGGCTCTGCACACCCCCCAGCACAGCCCCTTCCCATGGCAGCCCCTTTCCAAGGAGCAGTGTCCAGCCATGTGGTGGGCATGGCAAGGGACATCCTTTCATCCTTGCCCAGCAAGAGTTTGGGGTGGCCGGGGCTGTTCAGTCCTGCTCACCCCACAGAACAGTAGCGCCTCTTGTTCTGCACCTTTTATGACTCTGGCTGTAATTAACTCCAGTAATAAATTTTTTTGAATCCAAATAGATATAATTAACGCTTAATGCCCCTGTTTTCTTGTGAATTGTCAGGACTATTAAGAGCTGAGTATTGATTGAAGAGGCAGATGTTTCTGCTGCTGAGGTGGGACTGCTGAGACAGAGAGCCCTAATAAAATGGTCAGGTCCTGTCCCACATCTGGACCTCAGGACAGTGAGTTGAGGCTGGGGAGAGTTGGGGCAACATCCAGCACTGCAGGGCTGACCCTGGCCCAGGGAAGCAGGGAGGAAGGGATGAAGATAGTCTTATTTTTTCCCCCCACTCAGCTATAGGTACCTTCCAGCAAATGTGGCCTTTGGTGACCACTCAGTCATGGGGCATTGCTGCCAGCATATGCTCTAAACTCACCATCTCCTGGAGAAGGGCTTTCAGGGACAGAGGTGTGAATACACCCTGTTCCACTCTCATACCAGATCCTGCAGCTGACCCAGCTTGCAGCTGCCCTGGCACCCTGGCTTGTAACCACCACCATCTGCCATGAGACATAGGAAACAGCACCTTCCCTGAGCTGCTGCTGTTGCAGCCAGTCCTGATAAGGCGCTGTATGAAGGGCTGGGCCACTGCCAGACTGATTTCTCCCAGCTCCTGACAGGGCCAGTGCACGTCAGCCCCAGGATCAGTGCAGGTACTGCAGCCCTTCTGGCCCTGCTTTCCAGGGAGAAGGCTGGGGCTGGGCAGAATGAAGAATGCAGTCACATGCTGTGCCCCTGTCCCTGGGCTGGACTGAGCATTAGATGTCTCTGAGGAGGAGAGGAAGAGAGCCTTGCAGCATGCCAGGAGAGAAAATACTCCTCCTTTCCCTTAAAAAAAAGTGCTTTTTCCCCTGGGGAATGGCATTGTGGAGCCCTGGAATTGACGCAGCTGCCAGAGGTGATGGATGGTGCCAGCTGATGGAGCAAAGCGGGTCAGCAGAGCAGAAACCAGCAGGCACAAAGAGAGAGCATCCCGCTAACCAAGGCGGGCGGTGACACCCTGTGCCGGGGCTGGGCCCACAGCCCCCTCTCTGTTGGGCTGGAGAGTCGGCACAGCTGGAGTACCTGGGGTGCCATCCTGCGATGCCCCCAGCCTCACCCCGATGCACCCGCCAACAAGAAGGGCCTTTCTTCATCTCCACACAAGCCCTGATTGTTCAGATGCTTCCCCTGCTGCTGCCTTGTTCTTCTGCCCTTCCCAGAGATGGTTCTGGGAGGAAATGGAGGATTCGCAACATCTGTGTGCTAGAGCTGCTGGGACTACAAGGTTTCAAAAGGAACTGAGACTTCTCACGTGAGTCCAGACCAGGTTTCTTGGTCCCCTCAGCAGCCCTGTTCCAGGACATCTCAGTTCCTTCAGCAGCTGTGCTATGTGGCTGTGCAAGCCCACAGCCCACCCTCAGTTTCCCCTCCAGTGGCTGAGGTCCTGCTTCACCTTTGCAGGTGTGCAGCAGAGAGTGGGTGCATACATTTGAGCCAAGGCACCCCCAGAAACTGGGGAGCTGCAGTGCCAGCTGCCCAGGGCAGTTGTGCTGCCAGGTCCTCTGCCTTCCCTCCTGGGCAGACAGGACTGTGCTGGCCATCTCACAGATGAGAAGGGGGAAACTGAAATGTGGAAGCCTGGGCTGGTATATTAGAGGGTTCTCCAAGACGGGATCTGGCCACCCTTTGACACTGGTGGGAGGGACTAAGTTTTTCTAAATGTTGGAGGCAGTGGCTGCAGACAGAGATCAAAAGACAAGGCAGCTGTGTAAAATCAGCCCAAACATCACTGAAACTTGTGTGCAGTCTCTGTTTGCTCTGAGAGACACACAGAGAGCCTCTGGGCAGGGGATGGGTCAGCAGCTTGCAGTGATGCCGAGGGGATGCTGGCAATTTTGCTGTGACTGGGGCTTACAGACACCGACTCCAGCCTAGAAGCCTCTTGCTCTGCCAGCAGGAAATGTCTTCTCCCCAAGCACTGTCCCCATTAGCCACTCACGGGAGGGCAGGACATGTCCCCCTCAGGCATGGGCGTGTGGGTGGGATCAGGAGGAGATCCAAAGAAAGGCAGGACACACTAAGCTGTAGAAAGGAAGAGCTCTTTGGAAGGCTGGAGTAAAACAGCAAGCAGTGAGCCCCAGGCTTGAGACTCAGGACTGCAGGATGCTCTGTCTCTCCTGTGGGGTCAGCAGGATCTTCACCTCCCTTTCACCCAAGCATAAAGAAGAGAAAAAGCTCCTGCCTCAGCTGGAAGGCCATACTTTTTGCTCAGATCCCCTTGGACAGAGGCTTACAATGTCCTCCAGGGATGCAGAGCTGCACTGTCCCTCCTGCAGGCTGGGGACACTGAGCAGGTCTCCCCCAGATGTGTGTCAGGAAGGAGCCCAGGCATCCTGGCTCCGATCCCATGCTCTGTCTCCAGCTGAGGGGCGTGTGCTAGCTGGAGCTGCTAGGCTGAGGGATGTATCTCTGGAAGGATCTGAACCCTGAGCTGTCATCCTTGCTGTCCAGCAGACCCAGCTGCTGAGTCCCTGTGCAGCGCCGACTGCTGCTCCGGCAGATGTGAAGAGGAGGAGGAGGAGCACAGGAAAGGGGCTCAGCTTCAAATCGATTCTGAGCACTGTGATAAGAATCTCTTATCACCCTTGTCATTGTAATGGCTGGGACTGAAATGCTGGGCTGAGTAAGTCAGGTTTTTGCAGACCAGAGGTGAGGAGGAGACAGGGCGCCGCAGGGAGCAATTGTGGCTCTGGAATGAGGTCCCAAGGCTTTGAGTTCCTGCTTGCTCTCCAGTGACACTCTAAACCAGCTTTCATTTCCCAGCCTTGGACCTGCTCCCAGCTTCTTTCTCCAGCTCCTTCCAAAAAAGAAGATCTCCTGGTGACACAGATGAAACACAGTGAAGGAATGGGTCCAGCACATCCAGACCATGCATGGTGGTAAGGGGCACACTGAAGAGCAGTCCTGGGGGCTGAATATTGCCAGGAGAGACCAAGAGTGAAAGGAAGAACTGAGAATTTCATGCCCCCATGTCTGCAGCTTCCTCCAGCCTCTTCCCACCTTCCTCTGAGCTAGGCTCAGCCCAATCATCCCTTTAAGGGGTGCAGCACAGAAACCCAGGTTCCCAGGAGCCAATGGTACGCAGGGGCTAATGGAGCTGACAGGGATCTGGCAGGGATTTCAGGCCTTTGGGAATTCCCTCTGTTCCCACTGCTGTCCAAAAACAATGGGAAAGGGAGCTGCTAAGGTTATCTGCTCCAGGTGGTACTGGACTACACAGTGATAGCACTGAGTACCCTCATCTGTAAGAGGCTCCCCTGGTGCCCTGCTGTTGTTCTGCCTTTAACCCCTCACGCTTCTTCCCTGCATTTATTAGCAACTGTTGATTGGGATTCCAAAGTCGGCAAGCCTTGCAGAGGTGCAGATAAAATCAAAGGCTGCTGCAGTCCCCTGCCTCTCCGGCCCCACCAATCCCCTTGTCTATCTACAATCTCTCTCCTCCTGCTAAGTTTTTCTCTGGCAGACAAGCCCCAGAAGGTTAAACAGCAGCAAGGCCACTTCTCTGTCCTCCTCCATCAACCATGCAGCTGGGGGACATGTCAGCTTTCCACCTGTCACCCTGTTCCCTTTTGCAGCAGCTGTGTGGGATGCCCTGCTGCCAGGTGGGGATGGCCAGGCAGGGACCTCAGTACTGAGGAGGGCAGCACTGTTCCAAAAGGCTCGCTGAGGGTCTGCAACTGCCTGGGAGGTTTTTCTGCTGCTTCCACAGTACTGGTGTCAAAAAAATCCTTCTTGAAAGATCCCATGAGCCCCCTGCACAGGGGTGCCCTGCTATTGGGGGATCTTAGCCAGGGTGAGGTGCCCCAGTGCATGGCACAGCTGAGGACTTGCACAGCAGGGGCTTTGCTGGGCCCAGCAATTTTTCTGCCGGAGAGGACAACTCTGAGCAATGGACTAGTTTTTCCTATCATGGACCAGATCCAGGTTTCGTGGCTGCTTGGTGGTCACAGAAATGGCCCACCACTCTCAAGAGACACTTCAGGACTTGCCCATTTAATTCCAGCAGGAACCGTGTCACATCGAGAGAAATTGGCCCCACCAGAGGATTTATTCATTTCTCCTTCCCTGTGCTCCTGACAGGGGCTGTGCTGAGATCCTCAGAGTCATCTCGCTAAAGCCAAGGGGAGCTTAGTGCTTAAATGGTTTTCATGCCACAGAGAAGTTTAGTGCTTGTCAACAAGTCCGAGGTCTTGCTGAAAAGCCTCAGAAAACAAAGCAGCAGGGAGATGAGGAGAGTAGGCACCAGAGCTGGGAAGAGGGGAGCACGTGAGCCACATCTCCAAAGCACCTGCACACGTGGGAGCATCGCATATCCAGCTCTAGGTACCCCCATTAGAAAACTTGACTGCCCCACTCTCCAGCAAGAGTTGTATTTGGCCCAGCTCTTAAGTTTAAACCTCACAGGAAAACCTTATTTAAACCTCTCTAATGTGGAAAAATAGAGCTGGCCTGTAGTTTTCAAGCCCTTGCTTTTGTAGGCTCTTGCAGAAATAGATGTACACAAATATTTTGTGTGCTGTATTCACCAGGATGCATTCCCTGCTGAGGCAAGCCCGGAGCTGGTGGGGTTGAACACTGTTGCAGTAACGTGCTGGCTCTGCAGATGGGGATAGCAGAGCTCAGAAACTAAACCCAGCTCCAGATGCTACTGAGAAAGCTTGCCCTGCCTGGGGAGGACAAGGAACACACCCTCACCTCCTCAGGCATCCCGGCTGCCCCGCTGGGAGGAGAAAACCTTAAAGTGATTTTCTTTCCTTTTGGGGAGCTGGATTTCCTGAGTATGAATTGGTTTGAGCATTGGATAGCTCAGTTCAAGCTCTGGGACACAGATCTGATACAGGACGGACCTGCAAGGCACATGTCACAGGAGAGCTGGCAGTGCCAAGGTCTGGAGGCCTCTCATTCTGTGGACTCCTGGGAAGCCACCCCACACTTTGGTGGCAGCACAAGGAGCAAGGAAGCACAGATACCAGGGCAGGCTGTCCCCACCCTGGGCATGCTGCAGCAATAGCAGCCCCCAAGCCACGTGCTCCTATGGGATCTGTGGGTGCCAGGGGGTCACTTGAGTCAAATGTTTGAGCAGGTTTTGGAGGAGGGCTGGGTAGCTTTATGGGCAGTAATAGTATTTACAGCCCTGCTGGCTGAGGCACTGATCCAGGGGGAAGGGAGACCTCAGAAAAAAAAAAAAAGAAAAAAGCTACAGTATCTGGCCTCCACTCTTCCCAAAGGCAGGATTGGCCCCATCCTTTTGTTAAAGAATCCTTGGTGGACTGATGCCCCATGAATCTGTAGGTCAATCCCACCTGGCACAGTGAGCATTCCTGTGCTGGTGAGGTGCAAACTCACCTAGTGTAAACTCACGCTTCTCCAGGGATTAATTACGCCTTTAATTTTCATGGGAAGTGTCAAAGATTTCCTTTCCTCACCCCACTCCAAGGCTTTATCCTGACATCCACAGTGGCTGCCATCCTTGGCAGCTTCCCTGCCTGATAGGCAAGGATGGCAGGCAGCCCTGCACACACCCCATGCTGTTTTCCCATCACCTGCCATGGGGCCCGTATGTTTTCATTTAATCAACATAGGGAAAAGCTGTAAAACATATGTCTGCTTCCCAAGGAGAGGGAAAAAAATGACTCCAACAGCTTGGTCCAGTTAACAGCTTGGGCTCTTGACTCTGCAGTTGGCTTTGCAGGCACTTTGTTTCATGCTTCACATTAGCTGGCCCCCATCTCTGGCTGCACCAAGGTGTGCATCTGTGGGGAGGGATATTTGGGAGCAAGGATGCTCGTGGGGAAAACGAGGATGCCCCCAGGATCTCGGGGAGCATGGTGGGGCTGTGCTGCCCCCTGAGAGCAGGCAGGCAGGAGCACTTTCCACCCCACCCTTTGCGGGCTCCTGCCAGCACAGCTCCCCATCCATCCCATACATTTACCTAACGCTAATGAGACGTATTGATTGGAATGATGGGATTTGTAAAGGTCGCAGGGTTAAAGTACATAAAACCAGCCTTTCTGGAGCTGCAATATCAGGGCCGATGGGTCTGGTGGGAGAGATTAAAGGCCTCGTGCTGCAAGAATGGAGAGAGCTGACAGCAATTACATTTCAGATGTGTGCATAGTTATAACCCCCTCTCCTTGCGAGACAGGCAACCACGTCCCCACCACTGCAGAGCAGGTCTCCAACATCTCCCTTTCAAAATCAAGATTTCAGCAGAGCAAATCAGGGAATGGAAGAATGTGAGAAAATGTGAAAGGGAGAGAAAGATTGAAGACCCCACTGGAGAGTGCCCAGCCCTGTCCCTCTGGTTTGTGTCCCTGTTTTGGGCTTCCCAGCTGAGTTGTTGTGGCACTGCAGTATGCTAAAGTTGATGAAATGTGGACTCTGAAAACACCATGGTCCCTTTTGTTAGGGCAGGACTCCCACTACTGGTAATGAGATCATGTGGCAAGTCATTAGTGATCTCTGTCCCCTGGAAAGGTTCATGTTCAAGGGCTGGAGGAGTCTAGATCCCCAGAAGCACAAGTACAGTTGGCTGGAGGTTTGTCCCAGATCAGGGTTAACAGGTCTTGGAGTGAGAGACAAATAAATCTGGACATCACTTTTTCTAGAGGTGTTTCTCAGCCATATGGGAGACACACAGGAGCTCTGTCTCTTGTGTTCTGCTCTGGGTTGTGCCTGTAAAAATTTATTCCTAAATCCTCAGAGCCAGCCCAGCTCTGGTGGAGCCACCTTATTCCATCATCCCTCCTTGCAGGCCCCTCTCTACACCATGTGTTTGTTTCTTGGGCCAAAACAGGGAGGAGCACAGCCAGGAGAGTTGTACCACCTGAAGGTGGTGTGCTTTTAACATCACAGCTTCTTGGCAGTGGTTATGAGGTGCAGGGGAGTAAAATGTGCCTCGGGGTCTTTCCTGCCTCTCCAGAGGAAACACATAGAGATGCAAGCTAGGCTAAGGGATGTGCTGTGCTAAGGATCAGTGTTGACAGTATAACTACACACAGAAACAGCTGAATTATCTCCGTGAGTGACCTTCATTAGCCCAGCTCCAGACAGGAGGAAGCTCAGCTCAGGGACCTTTCAGCCCCAGCTCATCTTGACTTCACAACACCCACCATTCCTCTCACAGCAGGATTAACACCAGAGGCACCTGGGATTCAGGAAGCCTGGCTCCATCTGGCATCAGACCAAACCAAGAACACAAGCAGAGGCTGCATTCCCTTGGGAATGACTCCTAGAAGGGAAAAGAAGCCATTTACCATGCAAGGAAAAAGACACATTGCTCTCTGGTAGCTGTAGCTCTCAGGTTCGCAGCCTTTGCCTGGTGCCAAGGCAGGACTTAGCACATGGAGTGAAGAACCTGCGATCTTCACAGCTCCTGCAGGGCACTTCTGCACAGCAACACTCCCCTGCTGCCCACCCACACACGCTGGAGATTGAAATCCTTCCCAGAGCCCTGCCAAAAGGCCTGCCCTGGGCAGCAGGGACTTCCCCAGGGCTGCAGCTCATCGCCAGGCACTCACCCATGCAGCCTGGTCTTTATTTATCCCTCCCGCGCACTCCCTTTCCCTCTCAGATGGTAATGAGTGGTTTGCACTGGGAACTAAATGAAGTTGATTGCCCACTGGTGTCTGCCATTAGTGGTAATTAGTTAAAACATCAGAGTATAAACAGTAAATTGGCTCTAATAATTAATACTAGCACTCAAGCATATGAGAGACACAGAGACTGGGAGAGAATCAGTGGCAAGCTTGTAAAATCAGCTGGGGCTGCTTTAATTAAAAAAGAAGGAATGTAAGTAGCACAGTATTGGAAAAAGGACAAAAGCCATCAGGATCTTGCTTGTTAGGAGTGTGGCTGTGTCTCCTCTGGAGTGCAGCAGGGCTGAGGACTCACCTCAAGCCTCGGGTACCTATAGTGCAGAGGCTGCTGTATCCCTGAAATGCTGGGGTGCCACTTGTGTGATGAGTTTTAGCCTTGTTGTCAGTAACCTGGGGCAATAAGGAGGACTGCAACATGTGAATCTGCTCCTCCTGCAGATGTGAGGATGAGGCAGACAGGTGAAATAATCCCATGGGATTTTTCAGGGGAGATCTGCTTGAATCAGAGGCGCTGGCTTATTTGGCTGCTCTCTGCTTATTAAAGCTCTTCTCTTTCCTTCAGTGACAGATTTGGCCTGAGGTACCCTTTGGGGAGCAAGGGGTGGTGGGTAGGTCCTGCCAGGGAAAGGTTGGGTTTACTCTTAGAGCATGTTTTTCCCCCACAGGTTTTGCTAACCTACATCTTGCCCCTTCTTCCAGCCCCCATCTTGCCCTTGTGCACCTTCCCCTTGCTCTGGGAAGGCAGGGGCTTCCCATAGCTCTCCCTTGGCAGAAACACCTTTGGCCCTGAGCACCTTCAACACTTCATCTTAACAAAAAAAGAAGAAAAAAAAACAACAATAAGAAATCAACAAAAAAACCCCCCAAACGATAACAACTAAAACCCAGCATAAAGCAGTGATGCTGGTGGTGCTGGGGTGCTGCTGAGCACTCGGGGCTCCTCTCAGGGGTTACAACGTGGTCCCTCTGAGAAGGCAGGTGAGCTGGCCATGCCCCTCGCAGCCCCTGGCTCGGGCAGAGGAGGCAGAGCAGCGTTTGGGAAGGACGGGGAGGCTGCATGTATATTGCTATTAATCATCCCCTCGTACGTTAACCATGCTAATGTCCTAAGTGACAATAGCCCATCTCAGCTCATGATTTAGGGTCTGTGAACGGAAGCTGGGCTCCTGGGAGTAAATGCGTGAATCCTGCGCTGGTACTAAACCTTCTAATAAATCTAACGCACACCAAAAAGCCCTGGGCACTAAATCCCAGAATCCGGTAATTGAAACCCTTACAGCTCTCAGAAAAAGGTAACCGGTGAGTGGAAGTGAGTGTATGTTTTTACAGAATATATATCCTATCTGCACCTGATTATCTCCAGCAGAGACAAAGGAAACCTGCTGCCTCCTCATAAAGCACCTTGTTCCACAGACTTTAGATAATACCTTTGAAAATAAGAACCAAGCAGCCTCGTGCTGCAGGGTCTGATGTTGTGCTCAGCAGACATGAGTGGGCAGGAACAAGGAGCTGTGGCTCTTTGCTGGATCCCACCGCTGTCCCAGCTGCTGGCACATGCCACTGGCACTATGGGAGTCCATCTGCCTGCTGCACTGGACTGCCATACCTTGGTGTCATGGGGGTCATTGGGCTGGCAGGCCTGGGGACAGCCACCAACCCAGCCTGGTTCAGGCCTGCAGTACTGTTAGTACTGACATAGGAGCATTCCTGAGCTGTCTCTGCCCTACAGGTTGTAGGGGCAGAGGAAGGGCAGGGCCTTCTGTGGGGCTCAGCGTCCCAGCTGATGTGGGGTGGTGCGGGTGGGTGGAGATTTTACCCCACCAGCTGGGTCTCCAGTGCAGGGAGCAGCTGGCCAAGCAGAAGCCCCAGTGCAGGTCTGACCCCACCTCTGAGAGCAGAGGCACTGGTATGTCCCTGTTGTGGCAGCAATTAATTTGGCATCCCTCCCATGGCTGGTATGTTTCTGATAGCCGGTGCTGAAGCTGTTTATTGTTTTGTTTACTAGAGAAGAGATCATGTTGGTGTTTTATTCTGCTTTTAATCTCTGTTACAGACCACTCTGTAATGCCTTGGCAGGGGACTTAATAAATATAGTCATTTGGATAATGAATGGTGGTGATAAAGGCAGGCTAGAGGGAGGGTGCAGAGGAGAGGTGCTGCACTGGGCACCTGGTGGTGTTTGGAGGCAGGAGGATCATGTCCTCCTGGGATCAGTCCTCTGCAAGGTCCCACAGCCCCAGCTGTGACTGGGATACAGGGGCTGCCCAGTGCTTTCCCAGCTCAGCATCTTTTGTTGTGTGAAGAGGGCTGAAGCTGGCAGGGATGAATGCAGACCCCAGTGTCTGCCTGGCAGGAACCATGGGTCTGTCACCCACTGGGGGTGGGGATGTCTTGTGCCCCTGACCCCGAGGAGTTGGGAGCTGTTTGTGCTGCAGCACCTTTTCATTTCATGCAGCACTTCTGTACAGTGACTTTCTGTGGGACATTCTCAGAAATGAGAGAATTGGGACTTTTATTCACTCTCCCTACCTTTCTCTTTACTGCTGCCTGGCTGCCCCTCTGTATTACTGTGGATCATCCTTGCAGCCCCTCTTGCCGTCTCCCACCCATCAGAATCCTGCATCATTCTGGCAGTGCCTCTGCACACCAGTGCAGCCGTTTTAGAGTGAACCAGTGCTGGGCTGCAAATGAGCTGTGCTGGCTGCCCACCCACATCTCCCATCCCAGGGCACTGGGACTGTCCCCTTGGGACAAAAACAGGACAGCCACTGCCTCTCCCCTTCCTCCCTACCAAACCTGTGGGGAGCCTGAGCACCCTCATTTCTCAGGTCACTGCTTGGCTAATGGTCTATTAATTTGTTCAGTTGTCCCCTGTGAGGCAAACTCAATTTCTGGCTGAGATTCCTCCCTGGCTGTCGACACAGTGATGGATAGGACGAGTGGCTGTCACCGCCAGCCCCGGCGCCTGCCCGGCACCCTGGGCACCCGCTGGGCTCTGCCTGCACCCTGGCGTGGCTCCAGCGGGGCCAACCCGCCGCCTCGCGCCCAAGGACCTGTCTCTGGCAATGAAAAATGACAGAAATATTTAAGGACAAATAAGGTTTACAAACCCAATTTAAAATTATTATGGAAGGCCCTGGCTGCAGATGGGCCCAAGCTGATTCGTGGTGGCAATCAAATCGAATTTCCTTATCGTTGTATTATTTTAGGGCGTTATCTGGCCCCATAATGCAGTTATAAATTCAATTTCATCTGCGAGCATTCATTGTTTACTGTCGCCTGTTTGCTGGGGAAAATGTAAACACTTTGCAGCCCTCGGCTGCAAAATTAATTTCTGGCGGAAAGCGGGAAAGAGGAAAAAAAGTGAAAGGTGCCCAAATAAAAAGAGAAAACAAGAAAGGAGGTGGCAGAAGTGCTGCCAGGCATGGCACAAGAGCTGGTAAGGGCACAAGAACCATGTGAGCTGCTTGTACCATGGCTGGCGACCACCTTGCTCCATGCTTGGGATGGCAGTGGATGGGAATGCAAGGGGATGGATGGGGATGGGAAGGGCTGATGGGACAGGAATCTGGGTGGCACTGGCAGCTCTCAGTTCTTCTCCCTGCTGCCACATTTCTCCTATGTGCAAAAGGAGGAAGAAAATACTCAGTGACCTGATGGGGCTGCCAAGGGAAAGTTGAAGGTCTCCCATTAATTCCAGACTAAAAATGACAAATTCATCTTCTACGACAATTAAATGAAGTCAGTAATTGATGCTAATTGATCTTCAGCCGAGAGGGCTCTTATTGCTCTGCTGTGCTCTCACTGCTCTGCTGTGCTCTCCTGATGCTCTGGTACTTTCCTCCCATCCCCACTTCCCCCTGCAGCCCCCTGGCCATGGGGATGTCCCCAGGGCTCCAACAGCTGCTCCTGCACTTGCCCAGCTCGGCCAGCCCTATGCATCTTTTTTGGCTGCTCACTTCTTGGAGTTTGCATTTATTTTCTCTTTTTTATTTTTTTTTTTTTTTGGAGGCAGGTACCAGGCCTGGCTGTGTTAGCGACAAAGGATTTATAGCCTACAGCTGTGTAGGTTTCCACTTAATTTTTATAAGCCCAGCATAAGAGCCAGCAGGGGGTAAAGCACACTTGGATTTTCTCTACTTAAAATATTACAATGTTAGCACTTTTGCTTGAGCCCTGAAAAGGGGGCAGTGGGGGGGCTGGATGCGTGTGTGTGTGTATGTGTGTGTTTGGGGCTTTTTGGTGTTGTTTTTTCTTCTTTTTTTCCTTTTTTTATGAGAGCCCTTTAATCTCGAGCCAATATGTCAAAATCAAATTAAGCCCTGGAAGGGGAGCGGGCTCAGCGTGCCAAGCTCGCTCGCTGGGTTGTAAATGTACAATTGTTTCTGGGAGCTGTTATTAAAGCGAGGTGACTGCTGCCTGTTCAGGGACCCTGACGTCACATCCTCCAGCCGTGCTTGGGAAGCAGCACTGGGAGGAGGGGGACACAGTTCGGCCACGTGGTGACCACGGGGAGGGGATGAAACCGTGGTGTCCCCTGGAGCAGAGCAGAGGGAGGGTGGCACCGGCCCCGGCGTGGTGGCCCTGGCAGAAGAACCCCTGGGGATTCTTAGGGACCCTTGGGGACATGACTTGTGTTTCCACACAGAAGAGCAGGTTGAGAACTCCTGAAGGAACCATCAGAGGGGGTGGGTTTGGGACTTGCAGCAGGGTGTGGGTTTCGGAGGTAGAAGAGCTTACTCAACAAGAACATCCCATGGCCCTTCTGGAGAAGCAAAAGGGGCAAATTGGTTTGTTTTTTGTTTTTTTTTGTTTCCTGACTAAAAGGTCCTAATGTGCTTTGGTTGAGAGGCCCAGTTCTAGCCCAAACTAAACCCTTTCAGCACAGCAGGAGGGCTGGCCAAGAGCCTCACCTGCAGAACCCCTTGCAAGGCATGGTACAATATTACTAATTTGGGAGAGCCAGGACTCTGTGGGACCTTGGTTAGGGGCAGAGGGAGCAGGCCTTACTCCCCTGATGTGGAAGTAGGATTGGGGGTACTCTGCTGTGGGGTTCACACTCTTCAAGGAGGTCATGAGCCACTTTCATGGGGTCTTACTGTGGTGAGATGCTGTCATCAACACCACTGTGGGCATTTTGAGCCCACATTTCTGCTCAGCTTTGCTGCAAGCAAAGTAACAGCAATGAAAACACTGTAAAGTATCACTGTTCTTCACCTGAGACAGTTTGTTATTATCCATAATGCTGGTATTTGACATTATATTTATACTGTGCAGGTCTTTAAGGTCATCACTTACCACTTTATTTCATGCAGTGGAACTGAAACAGGCTGGAGAAGCTGGGGGGGCAGTGAGGAGCTGTGTTGGCACACTGACATTTGTTCACTGCCCTCTCCCTCTGACCTGACTTTAACTTCTGCAGATGCCAAGGCAGGTGCTCCCTGCTCCATATCCCCACATCCCTGGTTTGAGTGCATTGGCATGGGCAGCTTCATGGGAAGCCATAGGGGAGTGGATGCTGTGGTCCCAGCAGTTTTACCATCAACCCTGGGATGAAGACCCAGCACAAGGACAGCAAGCAGACCTCACACCTCCTCTTGGCCACGCCACATTGGGCAGGAGAGACCAGCTGACGTTGAGAATAATTAGTCCTGGTTTGAGGCAGGGGTAATGAGACGGAGCAAAGCGCTGCACTGCCGGGGCTGTCTGGCCATGAGCCAGGAGCTCCACGCAGTGCTGGGCTGTCCTGGGTGGACACGTGAGCAAACCCAGAGACACCAAACAGGATGCTGTGGCAGGCCCTGTGCTGAGCATTTCCAGGGCCAGCAACAGCAGCTCTCCATCAGCTGGGTGATGTGGCAGAGAAGACATGTGCCTGCTGCAGGCCACTCTCATTGGTTATGCTGGGTCACCCTTGAGAGGCAACAGCATGGGGAGTTGTGTTCTCAGGTCCTTATGGGTCCCACTAAATCCTATGTAATATACTGTAAATAAAGCTTATGGCTGAAATTGGTGTTTTACAGAGAAAAACTAAAGTCCAGCTGCAAAGCTACAAAGAAGTGAACTGTATGCAAAGGGGTGATGGCACCAGCACTTCCTACTGAGCCCCAACCTGTTTTCTGGCCATGTTTCACTGGGTCTTAGGGGGAATGCCATTCCCACCAGCTGCCTCTGGCTCTGATGCTGCTCGTCAGCTACACATGGCTTCCAACTCTCTGCCATACATAATTGAGACTGAAAGTCACTTGCAAAGTGAAAATAAATTACTTTCTGCAAGGCGCACAGGGAATCATCACTGAGGGCTGAGGTCAATGTAATGCACGGGGAAACTGAGGCAGGGAGTTGTGCTTCAGGTCATGTAACAATGGTTTGTCAGACTCAGAAGGAAGACTGAGAGCCTTTGTGTCACCTTCCTTGTGTCTCTGTGGTTGGTGCCTGACAAATCACATGGGAGACTCAACCCTGTGCATGGGACCATGGAAGCCCCAGTGTGTCAGAGGCACCCAAAATATCCCCATCACCCCTTTTCCCACGGCTCTGCAGCTGGACCAGTGGGCAGGACTGTGCCTGCGAGAGCACACGGGTTGCTCAGCGATTCCCAGATGTGCTGTGCTCGCTGTTTTCCGGGAACCCAGCGGCCTGGGCAGAGATAAATAAGTGATACAGACATCTCTGCACTAAACACACACGACGCGCTCCCTCCCGCTCCCCCACCCCACGCACACAGTTCTATTAATCCTGACAAATTATGACGTACAGACGTGTAATGCAAACTGATTCATCATACATTCAAATCTGCTGTGTGGGAGCAGCGGGAGGGCAGAGGCAGACAAGTGTATTACACGGATAATGTATTTGACGTATTAATAAAACCAGCCGCATTGCTCAATCTGGAGAGAGGGAGGGATGCCGATACATCATGACAGATCACATATTGATGGAATCCAGATGTTGGGAATCATAGTCTTGGGGCCTTTCTTGTATTGACTAAAGGTAAAAAATGCAGGCTGTCAGCACATTAAATCTCTGCTCTGCTCGCAGAGGCTGGGGGATAATTATTTATTTGTGGAGGACAGGGAAACTGCTCCTTGTGTCCCCTGTCCCGTTAGCCCAGCCATCTGCAACTGAAGGTCAGGTAAAGAATTTTTAACCCTCTTGCTATTTTGTTACCTATGGACTGCAATGACCAACTGGAACACATGTTACTGTGGTCCCATCATCTTGGAATCCTTGGTTCAGCTGATAGAAATCAGTGTCAAAATTATCCCAGCTGAGCACCTGGTCTCAGATTTTCAGCCAGTGAAACACTCAAAAAATTCCCCCCTTAGCTTTGCCTGCAGTGCTGCTGCTTCCTGTGTTTTGCTCCTCTTGGACAGGGATGCACATTCTGAGTGGTTTTGAGGAAGCATTACATTTATGGTTATTCACACATACGTAGGTGTATCCATAACACATTTTTAGTATTTTTCAGGGAAAGATATTCCGCTACTCACACTTTCATGGGTAAAGGTCATTGTGCCAATAACAACTCCTGCTTTAATTTTACCTTGCTGAGTCCTTTTAAAATGAAACTGTCTTGTTTCAGATCTGTTTGAGTTGGACACCCTTTAAGGGCTGCTTGTGTTGGTGAAGCCTGATTGACTTTGGCTTGTGTGTGACAAGGCGTTAAGCACATGGTAACATTATCTATTAGGGGACACAAACACACAAATGTCCTGGTTTGGCTTTGTGCTCCTCCGGGGGAATAGTGTCTTTCCCTCAAGCATCTTTTTGTGGCAGTGGGTTAAACCCGCTGCTGGTGCCTGGCCAGCACAGCAGGATGAAATGACACTGAGAAGATGACAGAGCTTTGTGCTAATGCTCTTTCCAGGGTTATTGCCAGCCTGGAGAAGGTGCTGTGCTCTGTATTTTTGGGCCCTGCCCCTGCATGCTCATGTTACCTGCAGACAGGAAGGACCAGGAGGTGGCTGGGACAGAAATGGACATTACCTGGAAGGCCAGGGCAGCTCAAAGGAGAGGTGTGGATTTCAAAAGTAATGAATGTGCAGTAAAGAAGGAGAGATATTTGAGCATTAGGAAGTGTTTAAATGATTGGGGCATAGCTTTCTTGGATGCAGATCACTGGGACTTCTGTATAGGAGCCTATAGAAATATTATGTAGGCTCAGAGAGAGAGCAAGAGAGAAAAACTCTATATTGGAATGATAGAACTATATACATATATTTAACTATATACATAAAATATAGAAATATTATGTTATGTTATGTTATGTTATATTACATAAAACTAATATTTTGAGTCTGTAGAACTATTTGCATGGTATTTCTCTCCTACCAGAATGGATCAAAAATCAGGAATAATGAAATTTAGGGAAATACAAAAGCAGACATTGACATATTGGTGATTTCCCCAGGGAAGCCCAGTGAGTATCTGCCATGGGCCTGTGCCCATCAGGGGGGAATGCTGTGACTTCTGTGGTGTGCAGAGGTGCAGATGCCCAGGGCCACTCTGGCAGCCTTGGTACTCTGCAGAACACTCCTCAAATCCTCTGCTCCTGGGGAGTGTAGCCCAAATTTGAGCCAGGCTGAGGGATTAGCCTTCCTAAACATGTCCCCAGCCTCCTGGATTGTCTGGCAGTGGGGCAGTGGGTTTGCTGTGAGGGAGCAAGCCTGTCTTGTGCTCTGGGCTGGCAGCGGGGTGAGTCTCTGTCCCCTGCTCAGCCACCAACCCCCTCTTGAGCTCTGGGTGACCTACACCATGCAGGGCTGTCAAAAGCAAGGACACAAGTCCCATGGAGTCCCAAAGTGCCTTTAAAAGTCATTCTTTAACCTCTGGAAACGGTTTCCTTGCATGTGAAATGGAGACAATAAACACCTGAGATGAAAGGGCAGCTTTACTCTGCTAAGATAAAGGGGTTGCTCTTTCCCTGGACTCATTCGCTGCAAGTGGATGTGCTGGCAGGGAGAGCTCACCAGCCCCAGAAAGTAGCAAGGTCCTTTTTCAAGTTGGAGAAAAGCAGCTTAGAGGAAATATAAATTGAGTGAGGAGGACTTGAAAGCAGGGAGGGCTTTCTCAGATGGGGAGCCAGAGAAAATGATGGAGGGAACGTAAGAATGACAAAGCATGTCGTTCCAGTGGAGTGCAAGATGATTTGCTTTAGCTCATTAAATACTGCAATAAAATATTAATAGTTATTGTCCCTCTATTTTTTGTAATTATCCTTGCAAAGAAGGATCTGCTGCAAGTCACTAATGTATTCCCAGCAGCGGGTTGCTTTTTAATACGGTGATGGCAGTCAGGGGTGAGGAGGGGGGGGAATGAAAGCGTTTATGTGTGGCCAGAAAATAGTTGTATGATCAGGGTCATTAAAGAACCGGCACTGTCTACAGAGGGAGGGACAGAACGAGGGGAAGAGGAGGCTGCAGGGAGAGGAAGAGGGTGCAGGTCAACCCAGGAGCACTCAGGAAAGAATGAGATTTGGGGGCAGTCTGGTGTCTGCATCCCACCTAATCCCAAGGGAGAAATCTGTGCAGCCCAGTGTGCCTGGATGTTTGCTGGTGAATGTGGTGATTTCTCAAGTTGATGCAGCTTGAAGGACCCTGGAAGTGCCAGGCTCCTGCTCCAGGTGCTGAGGTGCTCTGTGGGGTCAGCCCGGGCACATGGCAGGAATTCCTCAGGTTCCTGCATGACCTTGGAGGGTCCCCTCCACCACAGCCCTCTGCAAGGCAGATCTGGTGCATATTAGCTGTGCCCTGCCTGTCAGTGTCCCTTTTCCTGTGCCTGTCCCTGGCTCTGCCCTTGCTCTGGTCAGTGCCATAGCTTGTGCTGTCACTTCCAGGTTCCTGGACCTCAGGATCTGTCAGTAGTCAGAGTACCCTTTGCAGGAGTTTCATTTGAGCAAACATCCCATAAAAGGGTCCCCAGGGTGGCTGAGGACCACGATGATGACTGGTGGGTCAGACAGGCGCTGGCAGAAAGCTTTAAAAAATGAGATGGAATGTCTCCTGCCAGCAGCAAAGAGCCTCTCTAGGACTTGAAACTTCTGCAGCAGCACCAAGATTCCATCCCACTGTGCTCAGGCCAGGAGAGACCTCTCTGTATTTCCATCTCTGCTTCCTGCTGCTTGAGCACAGTGGGATGCAGTGAGGCTCTTTGCTGAGCCTGGGCAAAGCTGTGGGCTTAAACACATCACAGGGTGCAGATGGGTCTTTTCCAGCTGGGGACAGCCTGTGGTGTCTGGGGTAGGTGAGCAAAGGCTGAGTGCCAGCAAAGGGCTCCTGGCATGTGAGACCAGGCTTGTGATCACCGTGATGTGGCTAGGAAAGCCTTGGCTGGAGGAGACAGAACACTCTCTGCCATCAGAGGTGGTGAGAGCAGGGATTGGGCATCCTCAGACTCCTGGCCCTAGGCAGGGAAAGCTCAGGAATGCAAATGCTGGTTGGTAGCATGAGCAGCAGCAGCAGGACGGTGCCATGAGCCCACCTCAGGGAGCAAAGCCTGTCCTGGGGATCCGCCCATCTGTGTGGCCAGGCAAGCTCAGGGCTGGGCAGCCACGTCCATGATGCTCCTGCTTCCCGAGCTGGAGGAGAGACCAGGTCTTTGGCCCCTCTCACATCCCATCAGCTGACCCTTGGAAGAGAAACGGTGCTGACAGGTATCTAAGCGAGGCAGAATTAAGGGAAATGATAATAAATGTAGATGGTCAGGCAGGGGAATGAAATGATCCATCTTTTGCATGTTAGTCAAGAGGTGCTCGCAGGCTCCCCCCCTCCCTGCTCCCATTCAATCAGGGCCTGTCAGACCTCCAGCAGGTTGGCATTTTTGTGAAGAATCTCTCGGCTAAAAATTGTTGTCATTCCTATTTCCTTGTTATCAGTTGGCGGCACCTCGGCGGAGCCCGGAGATTAACGCAGAATCGCCGGGTGAGCATCCATTCCCAAAGAGCCCTATCCATTACGCCGAGCTCGGCGGGTCCCTCCCGCCTCACCTCCCACATTCATCATCTTTAACGCTGACAGCCCGGCGCAGGCCTTTCAAATTTATCTCGCCGCGTCCCGGGCAGGCTCTATCCGTCAAACTGCACGAGAGGGAGCGAGCCGAGCGCCATCTCCTCTCCCCTGTACGTCGGGGAGGGAGGGGGGGAAAACAACCTGCCCGTGTGAGGGACTCGGTAAAAGATTGGTCCGAGATACACAATTAATCATGGCTCGCATCAATTTGCTTGATTTACTCCCTGGAGGGAGAAGGGGCGTAAACACGGCGTGTGCAGAGGCAGTGTGGAAACATAATGTGTCTGTCTATAGGAAAAACATTAACACATCATCCCCGTTGTGGGTGATTGATGGGGGAACGGGACAGGGACAGCCCAGAGCTGGCAGGGTGACAGAGAGCCAGGAGCTTGCCAGAAAGATGGACCCAATGGAGATGAACCTCAGGGGCCACTGGTCAGGGCAGGTGGCACTTGGCACACCTGACCCACCTTCCAGTGCTCTTCAGGAGGTGGCAGCCCATTCCAGGTATCTCCCCCTACTCTGCAAGCCTCTGGGTGGGGAAGGGAGCTGGGAAGGGAAGCTTCCAGCCATTCTCTGTGTGTAAGACAGGTGCTTCAAGGTACAGATGTGTGAAATGTCCCCATCTTCAGGGTGATGCAGAATTCCAAGCAAAACTGCTTTTGCACATAAAAATCTCCAAGGCACATTTTGTGTTCTCTACCATGTCCTAAACAGGTGTCCATGCAGCTCACTCTGCCTTACCTCCCATGAATTCTTCCTGTAAATAATGGTTTTTGCCTGTCCCCGGAGGTGGGTGCGCTTCTCCAGGATGAAATCCAAATGTGCAGAGCATGCTTGTGAAGCCCTTCAGTAGCCTTCAGGGCAGGAGATGCTGCAGCAATGCAAGATGCTGTTATTATTAGATCCCAAGCACTGGGTTGTGCCATCCCTTGATGGCTCTGGCGAAGAGGCTGACTTTTATGGAGAAAGTTACTGCTGTATTTACAATCCAAACCTCCTTGTAACCAGCTGCAGGGTGCAGGAGGAAATGCAGAGAGAGTGTGTGATGATTTAGTGTGTCCTTCTTGCGTGCCTTTCAGCCAAGGAGCCCCTCCTTCCTCCTTCACCAGCCCATACTTGGCAGGGCTCTGGCTCTGTGATCACACCCCCATGGACAAGGGGAGTGGGAGGAGAGGTTTAACCAAGGTCAGAATGGGGCACCAGGAGCCTGGAGACTCAAGTCCCACAAGACTTGTGTCTTCCTTGGTGAAATCTTTGTGTAAATCAATGGTACCCTGACCTCAGTGGGGCGGGTACTGCACTTCCCAGTAGCTTTCAGGAATGTTACCGTGTTTGGAGGTGAGTAAGGGGGGTTCATGAGAGCTCACTGCCACAAAGGATATCTGATATACCTGATATGTATTGGGAACAACCAAGGTGATAGGGATACAGGAATATTGAGAGAGCAACCCTCAGTGTGTGGGTTGTGCAGGATGAGCTGATGCAGTTTAGCAGCTCTGAACACCCAGACAGACAGGTCTCCCCAGGCAATTTGCAGACCAGGGGCCATTCCTATACTCAGCATCTTTCCTGCTGTGAGCTGCTTCCACATTTTCTCCCTGGTTAGCTGACAGTGGTGTTGGACAGGTTCACTCTTCCCCAGCTATGTGTGGCCCTTGGCTGGGACCTTCCTGCAGGTGCACCTGTCATTTGGGACCTGAACATGCATCAATTTCCACATACATCTTTCTTAACATGTCTCGGGTGGGGGTTAAAAGCTGGTCTTCCAGCTCCTCCACTGCCTTCCTGCATGGGGTTTCCTTTAGCTCCCTCCAGAATTTCCACCTGGGAGGAAAAGATGCTAACACAGACAGATCTGTCACCCACAGACCACTGGACAGTGCTTTCTAAGCCAAAAATTGGTGAAACATGATGTAGTCTGCCTGAAATGAAACACTGAGCTCTGTGGAATGATTTGAGTATCCAAATAGACTGTCCATTAATTGCCCTCCTGTTTGCAGGTCCTTAGGAGAAAAGCCTGCCTTGCTACCATCTTGTCTGTCAGTCCAGCTATCAGTGCAGTGCTTCAGACTGTTCCTACTTCTGATTCATGGAGTATGAATTAAATTCTGAAAATTAACACTCCTACTGGGGGCTACTCCCACCCTCAGGTAAATTCCCATCCCTTCTCTTTGATGTGCAGCACCAGCCCACAGCTGTGTGCCTGATACACCCAGGAGCATCCCTCCTAGGAGCAGCTGCTGTCCCCAGAGCAGCCAGGCTGAGCTCAGGCAGGACCAGCTCCATGACCCACATTTCTGGGGTTGCTTATGGCTCAAATTTATCTGTTTAATTTCGTTTTGTTCTCCTCTGATTTAGTTGCATCTGAAGAGGGGTTTTGCTTCATTTTATCTTGTGGAAATTACTCATAATTTTGTAGTGGCTGTTTAATATATATGTGTGTATATATATATATATATATATATATGTATATGCTGGGTTTTACAGCCCATTTTTATCACCTTTTTATTATCTCGGGTCAAAAGCTTTACTGGGTTGCATTCAGGGAATTATGCAAACTAAGAGAAAATACCATAGCAAAACTATAGATTTTCTCATTAAACTCTGCTTGGACATGTAGTTATTGTAGTAAAACTCTAGTAACTATTACAGGCCCTAATATAAAATTATAGTTTGACACCTCAGCGTGATTGGCCTTGCACTGCGGTTGAGTTAACCCTTTCCATCCCTTGCCTGCTCACACTAAAGGCTTTTGCTGGACTCAGTGGGCAAGCTGGGGTGGCTGCTTGAGGGCTTAGCCTGGGGCTGCAGCCACGACCCCTCCGTGGTCCAGCTCCAGCAGCCCCAGAGTGGCTTTGTCTGAGCTGTCAAAAAACCTCACTCCAGCAAGAATTGAGAGAGAAGTGATGGTTGAATAAAGGAGGATCCTGCAAGTGCAGGTGGATAAGGTCCAGCAAGGCAGGAATTTGCTGAAGTTTGCAGCAGTTTCTCATCCCAGAAATTGCTTTGTTCCTGCCGCCCAAGGACTGTGTAATTCTCCCTGCTCCGTGCACAGTGGATTTAAGGAGCGATAAGCATATTCAGCGACTTAATTATCTCAGACGAGATTTTCTTCTCAATTACACTCAAGTAAATCTGAAGTGATTCCATTCAAGTGGATGATCTTAGTCCACCCTTGTAAAAAGTAAAATCAGATAAAACATTGTCCATGCATTTAAGTGAATCTCCACGCCTTTGCTGTATCACTGCAGCAATGGTGGGAGGTTTTGGGACCATCTGACGCAGTGACAGTCTGTGTTTAAAACAACTTGGATGGTCCAGCAGGGATGGGGACTATTTCCTTCTGATTGCCTGATTAACATTTTAAAACCATGTTGATAATAACCTGGGGTAGTGTGACAGTTCAGCAACTTCATTCGGGGGAAACACTTAATCATATTTATTATGTAAACACAGCTTGCCATGCCCCCATTAAATTATTAATAGTACCATTAACATATTTACATATAAATCTTATAGCAATTGATGGAAATGGCTCCAAGAACCTTGCGTTAGCTCTCTTTTTATAATGGATTCTCTCTTGCAAATACCCATTTATTAAAGAGACAAAATATTAATTTTTTGTTAAATGTTCATGTCAAAAATGTCACCTTTGCAGTTTTGCAAATTGCCATTTATGCAAAACCTACTGGTTGGTATTCTCCTGTCTTAAAAATGGCCTGTTTAAAAATATTGCTTCAATAGGAGCAGTTAAGGAGAAAACGAATAAAGATATTTCAGTGATCTGGGCAAGTTTTTTGCATTTTCATTAGTGATGAAATTGATAAGTTGAGCAAGACAAAGCCAGGGGTTTGTTCCATCACTCCACACCGGGAAGTACCCTAAAATGCTCTCAATCCCAATGTTGCCTGGGGCAAAACATACACAGTTCCTTCAGTGTCCTGAAGGAAATAGGCAGCATGAGGGAAACAGAAAAAAACATAGATGGTATGAAGGATTTATTGGACAGGATAAGGAGAAAAGGTTGGAGGGTAGGTTAGTCCTTCTCTGGTTTCTCCTCCAAGTTCTGCATCTTTCTTAATCAGCCCTGCTCTGCTAACAAGCCTAATTAGGCTATACTGTAATTCCTTAATACCTTCCAGGTAGCAGTATCCAAGGGTGATTCATTCTCAGGACTGCCAACTTTCACAAGTTTATCACAAGACTCTCAGGATATTTATTTTTTTTTTAATTTGCTTCTTAAAGTTTCAGCCTCTGCAATGAAATGAAGGTATAAGAATCTCAGTTTTCCTTTAAATAAATGGAAAATGCACACTTCGAGCCCTGCAGTCCAGGACAGAAAGCTTGAGTATGTGCTCTGAGCCTGGTCCTTAAAGCACAGAAACCAGAGAGCAAAAACTGAGATAACCACGGGGTGGTGGAGTTGTAGGATAATTTAGGTTGAAAGAGGCCTAAGGAGGTCACAGTACACTTAATTTCTGGTGCATCTCATACTTAAATGGCATTTTCCATTAGGGTTTTTTGTATTAACAATAGTAAGGCATAGCTCAAAGTTTTGTGTGAACTCTGTGTTCCATACATCTCCGTACGGCGAAGCACAAACCTCTCTGAGATCCTGGCTGCCCCTTGTCCCTCCCGTGCTCCCACAGACATCCCACACTGCAGGTCTGCAGGGAGGGACAAAACCAGTTTGCTGGGAAGGAGCCATAACTGGGACCTGCAGGGGACCTGGCAAGGTCTCCTGTCCCAGCTCTGCTCAGGACACATGACCTTGGCAAGTCGTGTCTCCCTCCCACACCACCCTTTTCCCACCTGAACACAGGGCTGAGCAAGGCGCTTTCCCTTCTGGGGAATTAATGGAGAATTAGACCTTATTATGGTAATGCAGGAGCCAAAGAAAGACGGAGGAAGCATTACAAAGGATTTTTTTCCCTTTCTCAATTAAATGAATGTTCTCCTAACCCATCGTGCCCAGCCCTCGTGTGTGCTGTTACAATTGTCTCTAAAAACTCTGTCTGATTTTTCAAGCAATTTCTCACGAAACAGGCACTTTCAGAAAAATCATAAGAAAGCAATCGTTTCAAATTGGTCATTTGGGACTCAAATTACTAATCTAATACATTTTTTATTGAGGGTTCCTGAAAGGTTCCATAAAACACAGTCTTTGAAGCTGCCCAAACTTGCCAGCCTCCCAGTTTGACAAATCGAATCCAACAATCCACTTTGCAGCTCAGGTTTAGGGCTCAGGAAGCTGCCACCGAAATAGCAGCATTTATATTTCTCTATCAATAGTGCCTATCTGGTCAGATTTTTAAATTCCCTGGGGTGTTGTGTTGATTTTCTTTTGCCTGTGCTGGATTTTTGTGTCTGTGTCCAAGCTGCAGTGCTCATATTGGGGATATTGATGGGGCAGGTTGACCTGGAATCTGCTCCTGAACATCATGTCTGGTCCAGCTCAGAGAAGCAGGCAGGACAGAAGTTGACCCAGGCAAGGAGAGAACTGGGAGCCAGAGACTGACTTTTTTTTTTACTTTTTTTTTTTTTCTTCTTTAATTTATAGATTTTTTTATTATTTATTATATTATTGGGGAGTTTATTATTTATAGTGTTATTTATGTTTTTCTTGAGGCTTAGATGGGACTGCTTTAGCAGCAGAGCACTGTGCACAGTCCCATTGAGCTTAAAGGCTGAACAGAGAAGGAAACTAAAACATGGGATGTACATGGACTTCTGATCTTCCTTCTAGGAATGAGGGCTTAAAGCACAGGAAGATTAATGAGATCAAACAGGCAATCTCTGGTCCTGAGTTCCTGTGTCATGTCATGGCCACAAGGCCATCCTCCCCTCTTTGCAGCAGTTTTTTGGGAAGGAGGGGTAGTGCTGCCCCGCTTCCCAGTGGCCATTCGTGGTTACAAAGTCTCAGTCTCCTCACACACAAGGCACTAATCAAATATATGTTAATTATTGTTTTGGCAGATGCTAAGGGGCGCCTGAGTGCCGCCTTGAGGTACACCCCCAAAAAAAGCACCTCTCTGATCAGGTCTAATAAAATCCAAAATAAAACTCTATGGGTTGAGAGCCAGCATCCAGCAAGGAAAATCCAGCAGTTGGAGGCCAACACCAGCTCAGCCTGGCAAGAGCCCAACCAAAATTGCTTTTCCCCTTGAAGGTCTGGTGGCAGTTTTTCTTTTGCAAGATCTGCCAGTTGGGAGCAAGGCAGAAATGTGGTTTTGGGGAGGATTTTCAAGCAGTGTCTGCTTCTTGGTTCCACCAGTACAGAAGGGAGAGGGGAGGAGTGGGGGAGCTCAAGAGGGAGACACAGAAAAAGCTGCTTGGCTTCAGGCAGAGATGGGGATGGAGAGTTTGGGAAGTGAGGCATTACCTCTGCCTGCAGCTCAGCACCCACAGGAGCACAAGGCTCATGGAGCAGGGGTTAGTACAGCACTGATACTCAGACCTGGCAGCTTGGTCTGAATTTCCCCCTCTGAGAGGAGCCATGCAAGCAGGAAAGGGGGCTGCTCTGCCAATCCCTCTGCACCCAGACTACTCCTCACCTTGCAGCCCATAGCATCCTCTGGCTGTGTGGCTCCCTTGGTACTGATGTGGCTGGCTCACTGCTGACACACTCCCCTCTAATGCCTCCAAGGGGGGCTGTTACTATTTATTGGATTAGCATATTGTTTTCTGCTGCCATTTCAGTTTTACTGTGGGGATAATGCACAATGTGTAGTCAAGAAGCAGAGCAGGGGTTGCTTTCAAGCCAAATGTTGTAATTTTGGGTGTCAGCTGGGACTGCATTGCATGGGAGGCTGTTTTCAGCTGATTATTGTCGTGGTGATCACCCATGGGCGAGGATTGCCCTTCCAGCCCATCCTTGTCTGCAGCTTCCTGAGGAGTGTAACACCAGGATCCTGCAGGTAGGGATCCTGTGCTCTCAGTGCATTTCCTTTTGCTCTGCTCAACCTGTTTTTAGGCTTGTGTGAGCAGCAAGATGCCACATGTTTCCATCAAAGGGGCTGTATGACTGTCATGGTTTTAAGCCCAGCTGGAGATAAAACACTATGCACCACCCTGGTGAAGTGGGAAGGAGAATCAAAGTAAAACTTGTATGTTGAGATAAGAACAGTTCAGTGATTGAAAATAAAGTAAAATGCAATAATGCTGGTAAATAATAATGATGATAATAAAAGGAGAAAAGAGAAGAGATACACAATGCAATTGCTCACCACTCACTCACCAATGCCAGACTCCTCTTCCCAAATCCAGATCGGCCCCATTTCCAGGTAATTCCCTCCAGTTTATATGCTGGGCATGGCATTCTATGGTGTGGGTAGAGCCTAGACTTTCAATACCTTTCCCATGCTCCTCCACATCCCCTCAACCTAGCAAAGACATTTTCTCGTGCATCAGCCAAGGCAGCCTGGGGTATGGGGATGAGTTTGTCCCTGTCCCCAAAAGCTGTGCCTGTGCAGGTCAGGACTGTGTGTGAAACAGCAGATCCCAGCAGCAGATTAAGAGGCTGAAGCATCAGGACGTGTCCCCACTTTGTGCTGAGCATCTCTCTCTGGGGAGGGAAGGCTCTTAGGGCAGATTTCACCTTGTGCTGCGGGGTCAGCAAAAGACTCCCATGCCACTTAAATCCCACTTAAGTACTTTGCACTGGGGTGAAATTAACTCTCTCCACAGAATAAGCCATCAAGAAAAACTGATCTAAAAATCTACGCTGGGCCACAACTGAGCCACGCTTCTATTAGCAGGTAAAAAAATATTTCCCATCCTTAGAGTTAAATGAGCCAATAGTTCAATCACAGAGCGAAAAGCAGCAATAGAGACAGGGATGCTGAGTGCCTCAGGTATTGGGAATCTATGCTAGGAATCACAATAAGGAGGAGTCGCCTGTGTTCTCTGTGTTTAGCAGCAGTGCTATTCAACAACCTATTTGCAAATGCCATCTTCCAAAGTCCTTTTTTCCCCCCTTGTTAAAGTTGCAGCGATAATAGGGCAATTACAGTGCAATAAGCTAAACGCAATCCATTAGTGGCATCACAGCCATTTTTAGATCTTGGGAAAAAAAATCAAAGCTGTTTAAGTTTTCTTATTATGCACATTAAAAGGCAGGCAGCAGGGTCTGATCAAAGACACCACCACCCCTGTGCTCCCCCCACCCACCTCCTGTCCCTGCGTCTTGCCCCCCCTCTGTTCATTAGTGGTCACAGCTGTGCAGTCGGCCAATTACTTGGGAATAATAAGTACATTTTGCAGTAAATTAAATATTAATTAGTCCTTGGCAGGCTGTTTTGGGGTTTTTTTTCTTCATTTCCCTCTCTCCACCTGAAAACAGTGGCAGGGATGTGACACTGTTATCGCCTGTGTTGGCATGTGGGTGAGTGGGGAAGGTTCTCCTCCATCCCTGTGCTCCTTCTCCTCCAAGCTGGATTGCAGCAAAGTCATTCCTGCTCTTCCTAGAGGGATCACTGCTGCTGGACCAGGATTTGCCAACACATCCTCAGCTTGGATGGTACCTTCTTCCAGCCTGGGCATATCCCATCTCTGCCTGGCTTCCCATCCTGCCTGCTCCACTTGGGCACTTAGCTCTCCAGGCAGAGCAGCATCCCTGATTGCTTGGGATGTGTATGTGAGGCCTCATCCTGCCCTGCGCCTGCACAGGACCCCAACCCAGACAGTGTTTGTTGTGCCAAGGGATAAGGAAGAAGAGTAGTCCCTGGCCCAGGGTTCAGAGGGTCCACCTGGGACTCTGGGGACAGAATGACCTAGTTTGGATTTCTCTAATCCCATGGAAGTCAGACTGCCTTGAACAAGAGCAGACCCTGGGAAAAAAAAGCCCTGCAGACACTAGTCAGGTGAAGCCCAGACCAGATCCCAAGCATAGATCTGCTGGGACAAGCGATTCCTGAAAGTGAGCCAGGTGAGCTAATTTTGATGTTCTCAACTATCAGCATGTATTACAGTTTAAAGAATGAAGGCAGTGGAAAGAAAAAGTGGATTAAAAGAGCAGCTAAGCTTTGCTTAGGAGGGATGAGAGCCTGACGTGGAGGGAAGACTCTCCTTGCTCTGGAGCACCCCAGGAGCATTGCAGAGGCTGGCACAGGAGTCCCTGGGAACCCTCAGCAGTCAGGACAGGAGGGGCAGATGCTCTGGTGGCTCACCTATTCCCTGCTGGCATACTCCAGTTGGAGCTGCTGTCCCTGCCACCTGGCCTGTGCCTCCCTAAATTTGCTGCCTGTGGCCAGACAGGAATCTGGAAGCAAGGAGATGGAGTCTTAGCATCCGACTCACTACCCATCCTTCCTCCTTGCCGCCAATGTCAGCGTGAGCAGAGAAGAGAGCATTTTGTGCTTCTTTTCCTTACAAATCCATTACCCAGAGTTTCTGGAGCAGAATGAGCTATGCTAGCAAATGCAGCGTAATCCGTGCATGTTGGCAGATCCCAAGGTAAAAGGTTGCACTTGTTCAGCTCTTGGATTTACACTTTACTAAACGGCTCTGTGGGCTGCCTTGTGATGCACCGCGCACGACTTCACCCCTTGGTGCTCTTGAGTGCAATTAAGTTGTGGGCTTTTTTTAAATGTAGCTTGACAATATGCAGGTTAGGTTTGTATTTTATTTACAGCTTTTACTTGGGGACCAATAAAACCCCAGCTGGCTAATGTGAGAGCTAAAACTTGCATCTCACTCTTTGCCTTGGATATCTTTTCTATGGTAAACTATTTATTTGTGTTTCATCTTGCACAAGCTCCTCTTTCCATGCTGAGAAGCCAAGAGCTCCAGGGGCTCTTTGAAGGCTATTTGCTATAGGATAGCAACTGGAATTCTCTTTAAACATCCGTGCCTGCTTTGTCCTATAACTGGCCTCTTGGTGTCAACACACAGTTCTGTGCGAGTTTCCTGTGCAAAGCTAACATTTGCACGTTCCCCTGGCAATTGTGCTTCCAGATCCCTCTTGTTCAAGCATATCCCATAATTTATTCCTGCAGGAATGAGCAGCAGTTACTCCACGTGCCAAATCAGAGGCAGCACCAAGGCCTCTTTAAAAAGGAAGATTTAACTGGGCTGGGAATGGCCGCTGCGCTGCTTGGGTAGGAGGAATGTGCTGTGTGACCTATGTGTCCAGTCAAAATGGTCCACACTTGGATTGCAAGTATCTGGTCCTCCTATCTCTGAGCTCCAGGCTTTCATCACACAATTAATATGCAACAAACTCTTCTTGCAAAATCCCAGTGCATTTCACTGTCGGGCCATCAGACATTTCCACCTATGCGCATCCCCCGGACACTGACCCTGGCACGCCGGGAGAACACATGCGAAGGGTGAGATGGCACCAGGCTAGTGACACAAATCATGCTAAAAATGCCAAATAGCTGTGTTTACATGCATTCACAACCCAAGGGTCATGCTCTTGCCATAAAAAGGGAGATGAACTCTGGTGAGATGGGAGTGATGCTCCCAAGGATGCCTCTGGGAGGGAAAGATCAAGAACTGTTGATCATAATGGCACTGGCTGCTAAAACAGTCAAAATAATCAGGGGGTGGGGAGGATGCTGAGGGGACAGATGCAGCTGGGTGATGAGTGCCCATCATTTGCTGCTGTATCTTCCCAGTGGCACCCCAGTGTGCCCATTCTCCCTGGGATGTTCCAGGGCTTCAGTGCACATACCCCAACATCCAGCCCCTCTTTAAACCCCGGCAGTGGTTGCTGTTACATGGATTGAAAAGGCCAGCACAAGCTCTGTGAAGACACAGAAGGGAAAATATTTTCTTTCTCTCCAGTGTTATTTTTCACTCCTTCTCTTTCCCTTTCTGCCATCTCATGACTCTCTAAATTCATGGGAGCTCTTCCTCAAGGTGAAATGAAGGCTCTGGGCTGCATTTGGTAGTGCCGACAACAGGGGATGAGGGTCAGGGAGGGTTAAGCAGGGAGGGGGCAGTGCAACAAGGCGGCCTGATCTAGTGATTAAACAAAGGGATTCAGCCAACATGTGTAAAATTAAGTGATCAAGAGTTGATTACAGAGTGCATTGATTGTGTACTGATGGATTAAACAGAGTCGTGCTCGGGATGCGATTTTCCGAGCCAGGCACGAAAAGCACAGGCAATTGACGTGTTGGCCAGAAGGACCCGCTTCTCCCAATCCCTGGCTTTTATACATTCTCCGGATAAATCTGCAGAGAGGCCCGTGGAATTATAATCGATTATCCATTTCTCAAAGTCACTTAAGGGCCCTGAGCTACAAGCTAAAGTGCCGGTGCTGCGAAGAGGCATTGGGTATGCGCCGGCATGTGCAGGTGCTGGTGCGAGGGGAAAATGTGGCAATGACCCTGTGTGCTGCAAGCTGATGAATCTATTTTCTTGTAGGAAATAGTTTTGACAGTTCAATATCTGTGTTTTCGATATGTGCCCCGCACATCCCCAAGGGAGGAGAGGAGAGGAGAGGAGAGGAGAGGAGAGGAGAGGAGAGGAGAGGAGAGGAGAGGAGAGGAGAGGAGAGGAGAGGAGAGGAGAGGAGAGGAGAGGAGAGGAGAGGAGAGGAGAGGAGAGGAGAGGAGAGGAGAGGAGAGGAGAGGAGAGGAGAGGAGAGGAGAGGAGAGGAGAGGAGAGGAGAGGAGAGGAGAGGAGAGGAGAGGAGCTGGAATGTGGCAGGGAAGGAGTGGGTGGGAGGTAGGGAAAGACTCTACCACATCACCCCTTCGAATTATAGGTGTATCAGTATATCACCAACTTAACAGACTGCCCTCCAAGTCAAGGGCATTGGAGCAGCATGGCTGCTTGTAAGTGTCTTCTGCAGGCCAGGATGGGGCTGGAGCCCCTCTTGGGGTACCTCCCTGGGCTCTGGGGGGACCCTCAGCATGCCCCAGCCTACTGGCAGTGGGGTAGGTCCTAGGCTCTTGTTTCACTACCAGTGTTGAAGGCAAAGATTCGTTCCCAGGCTGATCCTGTCTCTCAGGGTGCAGTCAGGTCCTTTGCCAAGAACTCAGAGGAGCAGGCAGGTGGGGCTGAGACAGCTGAGCAGCTGCAGCCTGGTGCAGGATCATCCTGCATGTTTTATAGGGAGCTGGATTAATGGTGGAATGAGACGGGAGGGAGGAACCCCTGCAGGTCTCCACCTGTCCCCGTGTCGCTCCCACTCTCAACTGTATCTCTGTTTCTGCCACAGATGAAGCAATCAAGGCCCAAAATAGGCCGCAAATGTGTCCAGACCTCAGACCTCAGCTCTTGTACCGTCTCCCAGCCAGATATGAGAATGCTTCTGTGAAACTCCAACCTTTTCTAGTTCCCACTGCCATTATTTTTTGACATTTAAAGAAGGTGCTTTCCAGGTCTTTCCATCCCAAGAGTTGATGCAGAGCATGGATAGTCAAGGCACACTTAAGCAATGTAGCTACACAGCTCCTTCTCTCCACCCTCTCCCACCAAGCCACCAGAAACTCCAGGTTGGGTAACTCATCCAACCAGTGACAAGAAGTGGCCCTTGTAACAACAAACAGGGCTGGAGGCCAGGCACATTGGTGGATGTTACCCAGCTGCCAGCCCTGCGTACAGAGCCCCAGGCATTCCAGGTGTCTGAGGAGGAGGAGAAGGGATTGTGAAGCAGCAGAATCATTCCCCACACTCTGTCTGGCCATGGCACAGGACTGAGAGAGCCCTGGGGTCTTCTGCCTCGCTGCTGTGTGCTGGGACGTGTGCTGTGTTCCAGTGCCTCATTTTGCAGGTCCCACAGAGGAAGGACTGGCCATGGGCCATGGAGCGTGCAGAATTGCAGGCGTGATCCCAGGGTCCCAGGGGTGGTTTGTCCACAGCCTGGCCAGTCTTGGGTGCCTGGTGTAAAAAGACCCTTGGGATGGAGGGCAGCTCAAGGATGGGGGAGAATGAGGTGCCCCAGGAGATCCCCCAGGATGGAAGGCAGACCTGTAGGTTTCCCTCAGCAGTGTTTCTGCCATGCCATGTTTGATGAAGTCAGGGACCCTGACTGATGCTGGGGAGACCCAGCTGATCCCCAGGACTTGTATGTTTGGGAGATGAAGGAGATTCCAGTTTCATTCCAAAACCAGAAGATGGATGGCAGCAACAAGATCCAACTCCATGGCTGTGAGCTTTTCCCGACTCATACTGGCACTCATCAGAGAATCTGGAGCAGAGAAGGATCACCTCTGTCCTTGGGCCCTGCTGACCTCATTTGGTCAAACTCCAGCCCAGTGAGGGGCGTGGCAGGGCACTGTAGTGTTTCCTTGGGAGAAGCCTGTATGGGCAGGCTGCCCAGCCGTGAGCTGCAAGAGAGGAGGGCAAGGGAAGGAGGCAGTGCAACACCTTCCTTCGCTTGCTCTCGGTGTTTCTCTGTTTTCCTCTTGTGAAACCCAGGGAAGTGTTTCTGCTCAGTTCGGCATCCCCACATGGAGCAGCATCATCAGCCTGTCCCAGTCCTCCTCTTCCTCTCTCCCTTCCAGGTCCCTGTCATGCTCTCCCTTCCCAGCTCTCCCGGCAGCCTGCGTCCCTCTCATCGGGGATTCATTGTCTTGTCAGCCTCTAGTTAGCCAGCATGCGTACGAATCATAAATTACCCCGCCCGGGCCTCTGCTATGCTTCAGCACAGACAAAAAAATTGCACTCCATCACCGTGTCTCCCGGCTTTTAGTGGTATTGATCAATGCTGCTCCCTTCCCGCCCCCCCCCTTTTCATTTTAACCGAGCCGGTTAAGTGCAGTATCTTATTTTGTGCTGGGACAAATGAAAAGAATATTAGCAAGGGCTGAAATATATCTCTTTTTTATCTCTCTGCTACTTTTTTATTGAATCTTTCTGAGTAGGTGGCTTTCCGCAGGATGACAGCCTCATGACAGGCTCCTCATTAGAGCTGAGACAGTAATTGTGATGCATTTCCCTGCGCGGCCTTTTCACTTCTCCCCCCCTCCTGCCTTCCCTCCTCTCTCCCTTTCCCCTGATTTGTAAAGTGATTGGATGTACAGACTCACTCCGTTTCTTAAATTATTGCCCAGCTCAATCCATCTTCCACTGCCCCACACTGGGCAGCCATGATCTCCACAGATGGAGAGCCAGGGTCGGATCACAAGGGGTTCCTCACCTCTCCTGCTGCCAGGCTGCCACTGGCCATGAGAAACATGCTGCTGGACCCAACGGGACCTGCAACAGCCTCTGGAGAGCCCAGAGTGCTGTGCAAACATGCATTGCTGCTGAGTGACCCATGGGACCAACCTCAGCTGGGGTTAACTGCACGGCAGCAGCGCTGCACCAGTTTACACCAGTCCTCTCCTGTACCCAGCTTGTCTGGACAGGCAGCTAAAAGAACAACTCTTTCTTTGGAGGGAAATCAATATTTTAGCAAGCTTTTCTGCCTCTGATCCCTCACTAGTTGTTACTCTCAGGAGAAGTGGGTGTATTTTCTAAGCTGCTTGGCAGCCTGGGCACCTTAGCAGGGAGCAGTGTCAGCGATCAGGCTCTTGGTGGGAGTGCAGCAGTCTGAGTACAGGTCCTCTCTGTGACCCAGTTTGTTCATGGGGTTGCAGAGGTCTCCCTGTCTGTCTGTGTCTCTATGTGTTTTATACACCCTAAGTGTATAAAACCAGCTGTCACTCATCCCTGTGCCTCTCTTTGCTGGATTCCAGGACTGGCTCTGTGCTGTGCCAAGCACAATCCAAGTCCAGCTTCTGCTGGTACTCTGCAGGATCTTTACGCTGTGATGCAGGAATGATTCCCCAAAAATATTTTCTTACACGAATAGCCACTTTTCCAGACCTCTGCCACCTCCCACGGTCTGCTCAATTCCTCAGTGGTCTGGATGTGCTTGCTGCTCTGTGGGGTGTTTGCAAAGTTGTGCTGTGGATGCAGTCATGGCCAGACACTGAACCCAGCCACAGCACTCAGATCTGGAGTCACCTCAGTGCCTGTCACTGTCTCTGGCACCTGGATCTCCACTGCCCTGTGCAGAGCAACTGCAGCAGCAGCCAGATCCAGGGCACCTCATCCTGGGCAGCAAGTTGAGGTCTGCATCCCCCAGCCAGACAGAAGCCTGAGGGATGGGAAGGCCCTGGTGGAAGGAATGGGAGGTGCCCTGACCTCACCTGCAGGTTTTTGGGTGCCTATGCCTTTTGGTACCAACCAGCAGGATCCAAGGCAGTGCCCAGCAGGCAGGATGCCACTCCATGGGGACGGCACTGGGAACACACCAGTAAATAACAGGGAGATGGGAGAGCAATGACCAACAGTATTCCTTCTCCCTCACTTTATTACCATATTTTTTTTGCCTCTACTGTTATTCTGGAGTGCTCTGCACTAAGACAGGAACCATCTCTGCCTTGAGCCACTGTTGTCATCTCCCCTCCTTGGCTGCCACTTACTACCAGGGCTCTGTGAGCCTCATCAGTTGTGGCGTGGGCTCACCAGGAGGAGAGTGAGTGTTTTGCTATTTCCAAGCTAATATGGGGCTTTCTTTGAATTATTGTTTTTTGAGCTGGAAGGAAAGGAGGCTTGTCACACAAGATACCTGCTATCAGTACACAAATAACAGCAAGCCCATCATCGAATGGAAAATAATCGCCGCGGAAAGCGAGTTGCAGAGCAGCCAGGAGGGATTATTACAGGAGCTGGCAGTGGCAGCGCTGTCAAGGAGCCTGTGTCAGCACTTCCATTACCACCCACCTGGTTTAGCACAGCCCCCAAAGCAGGGCACGGGGCCACGGGGCCCCAGCGTGGGGTCATTTCTATTCAGAAGAGTTTCAGATCAACTGGCTTGGATTGGGTTTAAATGATGGAGTGTTTAAGAGGGAGAGAGCAGAAATAGGAAGGTGAGATGGAGGGAGGCGTCTCAAAGAGGGGGGGTTTGGTACTCAGAGAAATGGAAAAGAGTTTAAGGTAGGAGAAATCAGGAGTTGGGATTGAAGAGCTGGTCCTCATGGGAGCAAGGTTCAGTTGGTCCCAAGGGAGGGACAGCATGGGGAGCCACAGATGGCACCGCCTGTGCCACCCACAGCAGCAGTTCCTGGGGAGGCACCTGACTGTGCATCAGTGCAGATGAGCAGTGGAGTTATAGACAATTTATTTCATTCGTTTGGCAACTTGCTGAGCTCCTGTGCAGAGGGAGCCCTCGTGCCTTGTAAACTTTGCTCAGTGAGTGATGGGAGCATTGTTTACTCTGTGCTGTGTAGTGGTGACGGGCTGCATACACCCTGTGCTGTCAGCACTGTTGGTGGGCTGGCTTCCTTGGGTTTTTTACTTACATGCTGTCCAAAACAGTAGTTCACATTCTGCACGTGAGGGAAAGTTCTGCCTTCCAAGTGACACACTCCCACCCTGCAGTGCTGTCGGGCACAGGTGCAGGGCAGGAGCAGGGGTGACTCCATGGCTCCATGCCTATTCAGTGTCATCCTTGTGTCCCCAGAGCCTGAGCCCAGCTCCCAGCCTGGAGCCCAGGTCCCATTACCGGCTGCTTTGCAGTGAATCAGACCTTTCCCAAAGGAATTATCTTGGATCCATATCAGTGTCACCCTCTGTCCCCAGTGGGATCAGGAAGGTTTGGTCCAGTCCCTACCTGGGCTGGGATCCATTTGCAGATGCCCTCCGAAAGAGCCTGTGGAGAAATTCCTCCACACAGGGGTGCATCTGCGTATCGAGCACTCTGCTTTCAGAGCAGGAAATATTCGGTTTCAACACTTGGAGTTAAACATTTCCGCGGAGCCCAGGAGACCGTGCAAACAGCGGGAGCACCAAAGCTCTGCCTTTTCATCTCTCTGGCACTGCGGAGCGGGGGGTCGGCAGCGAGGGAAGCACGGCAGAGCTGCGGAGGGTAAACACTGGAGCCCAGCCTACCGAGTAACCAGAGAGTGAAGGGGAGAGAGAGGGGCAAAGAAAACAAAAACACAGCTGCCAAAAAACAAAAGCCTGAAAAGAGCCATTCAGTGTCTCCCAGGAGCGGTTTGGCACAGGGCAGGGAAGGATAAGCAGGGAGCAGGCGTAGGTCCCTCCCGCTCAGGGATATGGGCCCTTTGTCTTGCCCTGGGCAGATCAATGCCCTCTGCTCTGTCCAGAGCGGTAAGCACTTACACTCCAGCACGATCCAGCCACACACATGATGTAGCATCCTTTGTTTGCTCCTGGATATCAGGATGTCCCTGCTCTGGAGAGGAGAGGTGGGATGTATGCATCTCTCTCCACCCTGGTGTTCACAAACAAAGCCTGAGGACTTGCCGTGCCCATCCTCTCCCTCTCCTCACAACCCAATATCCTAACCATGGAGATGGGTACCACTGCCTGGAGCAAGTCAGCACAGCGTGGGTGTGTGCCAGGCTCCGGGCACGCTGCAGATGTGGATGCTGCTGATTTGGGGAGACGCATTCCAGGAGAAGCCTCTGTTGCACTGCAGGCATGCAGCGGGTCCCACAGACCTGGGGAGGCTTGCGTAGGTGTCCTGGCACGGCAGAGGATCCCTCCTCTCTGCCTGTCAGTCACACTTAGCCCTGCTCCTGTGGAAGCGCAGCTGTCAGCCCTGGGCCAGGAGCTGGGGCTGCTTCTGTCCCTGCTTTGCAATTGTACATCAGGCACTTGGTGTATGTCCAGGCTCCTCTTCTCCTGCCCCTCTGGAAGCCCTTGTTCCAGTGCAAGCACCAGCCTCCCGCACTCACCGGAGCAAGGGGATGTTCCCTGGCTGTCACGGGGATGTGGAGTGACAGCTGTCACTTCCTTCCTTGGCACACATTCATCACCCTATCATTGGTGTAGCTGGTGGGTAAGGCCCTGCTGCTCATTTCTCCTGCTGGCCTGGGCTGGGGTTGGGAGCAGCCATGGAAGACAGCAAAGCTTCTTCCCATGGCCTGAGATCCCTCCTGGTTGCCCCAGCCATTGAAATCCAAAGTTGCCGCTGCTTAGGAATATCCACGCCCTGGAAGAGTAGCAGAGAACAAGCAGGGCACGAGAGCTTGGGTGTCAGGAGGTTAAACATCCCACCAGTCTGGTGTACCCGCTGGTCCCCAGCAGGGGACCCTGACTATGCCTCCTGACCCAAGGCTGCCAATCCCAGTTCTGTGGTCCGGGACAGTCCATCACCTCCTCTGGCAGAGGAACATCTCTGGGCTCCCCGTAGAGCAGAGACATGGGGATGCTCAACCTCTGTTCCACCCTTTGGTGCTGCTGAGAGCATCCCAGCCCCAGCAGCCGCAGCTGTAGATGGCGTGGGGGCTAGTGGGCCCCACGGTGGTGGCCTGGGCCAGGAGTGGGGATGCAGCACAGCAGGGCGGAGGGCAGCCTGTTTACCCATCCATCTGTGCACCCCACAGCGGGGATCCAGCAGGATTTCCCGTCCGCTCAAAGGCTGCCTGTTTATTTTGGGAGAGAGACTCAGACAGCTCCATTGTTTTGCTGTGAAGTTGGGGTTATAAATAGCAGGTGGTCGGGGACGCTCCTGGGTTATTTTGGGCCCCCACTAGACAAAAGTGGAAAAGCTCCAAGAGGAAGGTGGAATTACTGAAATGCCGACCTTTCCCGCAAGGGTCAGCAGGAGCTGGGTGTTTGGGTTTGGGTTGGATTCTGAGCATTTTTTAAACATGAGGGAAGGAAGAGAGAGGAAGATGTTCCATGTTGCATGGGCTGCATGCTGCCAAAAAACCAGTGTGTCCTCCCTGGCAGAAGCGTGGTGGGAATGAGGGCCCGAGGCACCTGGGATCTGCCTGGGAGCCTCTGGGAGTGGCCCAAGTCCAGAGGAGAGATCAGTCAGGTTTTCCTCCTGGCTCTGCAACTGGGAGAGTTCCCAGTGGAAAGGGAAGCTGGGAAGGTAGGGAATGCACCCTAGCACTGGTCTGCCCCAACTTGCCCCTTATGGCTCAGTTTCTTCCATCTCCTACAGAAGAAGAAAAGGGCAAGTAATATCCCAGTGACAGCCCTGCTTCCACCACGCACGTACACTTTGTCCTGCTGAAGGGCAAAGATAAGCCAAGGTGACTCTCAAACTTACTTCAGACCCTTTCTTGTTAAATGCTCATGCCAGGCAGTTATACAGGGAAAATCAGGGACGCAGTAGAACTCCTCACACCAATGTTTTATCCTTTGAGAAGGTCTATTCCTTTAATGGGGGTTCATTTGACTGGGCTCCACCATCATTAGGAACCATAAAATGGCACCTTTTGGCTCCTGATTGGAAGGCCACATTGCACACAGCCCCCTCGTATCCAGCACCGGCTGCTTTATTGTGCATTACTGCCTCTCACTCGGATTTAACCAATTTGATCCATGTCTAATACATAAATAAATAATCCAGCAGGAGGGTTCATGTTGGATGACAACAGGCAGCTATAAAGCACGTTTCTCCCTGCCAGAGCCATCTGAGCCAGGCTCCGCACGCCCTCTCATGAGCAGAGCTGCTAGTACAGCTGGGAGAGGGGGCCTGGGGACCTGAGGGCTTCCCTCTTTTATGGGAACTTCATTGTTTGCTTTAGAGTTTTATTTTATGTTAAATAGACGCTGTATATTCCTTACAGAGGGGGCAATAAAGTTTCTGAGCTGGAAGAAATTGGCTTCAGATCAGGGAGTGAACCAGGGAGATGTGGCTGGGCAGGGAAGCAGAAGACAGGATTGAGAGGAAGGAGGGTGTGAGGAAATGTGTCGCTTGCAGATCTGCCCCAGAGACTCAACCCAGATAGGGATTAGGGTACATATGGAGCCCCAAATCTCACCCAGGGGTGATACAGCCCCATGGGGCCCAGAACTCCAGCAGCTGTGGGGTCTGGAGCTGCTGGTGGTGCAGGGGGGACAAGGGGACCCAGCCAGCCCTGGGAAAGGGTGAGCAATCCTGGGTGAGCATCCAGACCTGCTCCCTAGTGCATCCACAGCCTCCCAACATTGTGTGCCCATGGAGATTTACTGTGCCCTTCATAGGGAGGATCATCCTGACCCACCCAACTTCAGGAGTTGGGTCAAGGAGGATGAAGATGGCTCTTTATAATGAGTTGTTAGGAACAGTGAGCAGTGTTGAGTCAATCAAGTCAATATCACCTGAACCTCAAATGGGAAGCTGGTTTTGCACAGGGTCACTTCCAGAATGTGGCTGTTCCTGCTCTCGCTGTCAGCCTGGAGGGCCCACAGCCAGGCTTGGGATGCTCTCGTGTCAGTTGCTGTGCCACTGCAGAAGAGAGACAATCCCTGCCCCAGGGACTGTAGGATGGGGAGAGAATTAGGGCTACACCATGAGAAAATCCCTGAATTTCAGTCCTGTGCTAAGACAGGAACCAAAGAAGAACACAGATGATGCTGATGGCATCTGATCTGAGCTAAAGCTTTTTCCCTTCTTTTCCTTCTCACAGGCAAAAAGAAAGCAACTTTGTTTGACAGCCAGGCTCCGATCTGCCCCATCTGCCAGGTCCTTCTTCGCCCTGGGGAGTTGCAGGAGCACATGGAGCAGGAGCTGGAGAAGCTCACGCAGCTGAACATCAGGTAAGCAGCTCCCTGGGGTCCATCAGCATCCCTGGTGACCTCACTGGGGCACCTGCATGGGGCAGAGAAGATGATGGTACCCACAGTTACAAGATGTGGGGAATCTAGTGCTAGCCAATGGGGCAGAAACATTTCCCTGGAGTTCACTGCAATGGTAAAGGCAGGCAGAAATTCCTCCCAGAGGTCACAGGCATCCCTTTCCCTGGGGAGATGTGTGTAGTGAGCAGTTCTCATGCTGCTGACATCCCGTGATGGAGCAAACCTGCAGCATTGGTGCACACTGCTCCTCAGCTGCCTTCAGCTCCCTTCTGCTACCCTCAGTGCAAAAAAGTCACCTATTAAAAAAAAAAATTGCCTTTTAACTGCTAGCAGTTATTTAGGAAATGGCTGCAGCCAAGGGTTGGCAAATCCCTGCCCCTGCCTTAATAAAAGTCAGCAGCCTTGGGAAAGAGCATGTTTATTTCAATTATTAATGAATTCTCCGGTCATTAAAAGGTGAGGAAGGGAATCAAACTGCCTACTAGAAGCAAAGTTACATCAGGAGGTGGTAGGAGAGGAGTGACAGCATGTGTGTCAGTGTGTGTGTGTGTGTGTGCCAGGGTGAGGGGTGCACCTGGCTGTGCCCAGTGTGGAGGATGCAGAATCCCTCCCTGCTTGGCTTGGATCTTCTTGGATTCAGCAATAGCCGTTGCAGATGGAGGGAGCAGGAGGGAGCTTTAGTTAGAGAAAGAGACATCCCAGAATGGATCTGGGTTGAGATATCCCAAATTCAGCACCTCAGGCTGAGACCCACGTATCCCGTGTGTTGCACAGGAAGATAGGGAAGGGGGAAGCAGGGAACAGGCAGCCCATTTATCCCCCGCGACACCCAGTCCCCTTGCAAGAGTAATTTATGGTGTAATTTGGGCCACATCCAACTTAATAAAGGGCCACTGCAAATTAGTGAACAGGTTTAAATGAACAGAAGCAATTAGTGCTCGGAGGAGCCCATCAAAGAAGTTGGGCCAATATCAGAGTGAAACTGAAACTGCAAGCCAGGAGCAGAGGCTGGCTGGCGCGAAGTGGTGATGGGAAGGTGGCGTTTAATGGGAAAGGAAAGGAAACCCTAAATCATAAACCATGACAAGGGCCATTGTGGGCCAGCTGACAAATGAAAAAGAATGGCATTATTCCTTTAAATAACAGCAGCAGTTAGAGAGGAGACAGCTCTCCCTGGCTTGCCCTCGCTTCCCTGGCCTGCTCCACACGGCCACGCAGGCAGCAAGGAAGAATCAGAGGTCTTTATTAATTATTAAATAACGACTCCCTCCGTAGTGTGATAGATAACATTCAATCTCGGCGATGGATTCAGGCGATGGAGGCTGATCTGTAACACAGCAGCTCCGCACAGGGATGGGCTCTCCCAGTCCCGCAGGAACCCGCTGCAGGGGCCAGGGCAGCAGCAGGCAGGAAGGGCAGGAATCGTGGGCAGGATGAGCGGGGTGTGATGGGGTTAAGTCCCCTGCAATGCCCAGCCCCAGCAGGCAGCTCGCTATAGTGGGTTGCTCGTTTCCCATTCCCCCACCTTTCCCGCCTGGAGAAGCCAGGAGCAAGAACACATCAACAAGAGAAGAGAGAAACTAATAATGATCTCAAATAACCCAATAAACATAAAAATAAAATGTAGGCCTATAAACGCGACGGGCACTGGCAGCCCTGGCCGCTCCCTGCCAATACCGACTTGTTACCGAAATGGCCGAGCAGCTGTTACTTATCAGTATGATGGGGAGAAGCAAACCAGGGGGCTGCTTTCCAAGGGCTTTTTTTCCCCCTAATTTAAAGAGGATGCAGCCAATCATGGCTTGTGGTGTTAAGTTTTAATAAACCTTAATGATTGGCAACAAAATCATAGATTTCCTGTGCTTGGGGTTAGGAAGGCAGATTCCCTCCTGCCCACTGAGCTTGCAGCACTGGAGGCTTGGTGGGCCCTGGATCAGCTCTGGAAAAGGGATTTCTCCAGGAGCTTCCTGGGGCTGAGATAGAAGGAAGCTGTAGGCACCACCTGGATGATGCTGCCCATGTCCCAGATCACTGCAAGCAACTCACCCACTCCAACAAACCCCTTTCCCAGATGGTGGGAATGGAGTTTGCTGTCCCCCAGAGAGAGGCACAGCGCTTTTTCCCCCCATGAGCAGTACTGGTGTGACCATCCTGGCCTCAGGATGAGACATCTCAAGGTCAACCAGCTCAAGCATCATGTAGTGAGGCAGGAGGAGCCATGCTGGCAACAGGGCAGCACCCACCCATCCCTCAGGAGTCCTGTGCATTACCAGGGACAAAAACCAGCTGTTGGACCAGTGATGAACATCCCTCAGGAGAATCCAACCCAGGTGCAGGGTCCAGCTTTCCCTTGGAAAAGCTGTCTTGAGTGGGAAAGAGGTACCTGGGTTTCTAGCTCTGCTGCTTTCTTGGTGTGTCCAGTCTCCCAAAGCATGGGGAGAGACCTGCATGTGCTTGCCCCACGGCTCCTCCACGCTGTGTGGGTCCAGCCGAGCCTTTGCACAGCTCCACGCAGCGAAGCAGGGCTCTCTGAATGCAAATTTCATTTCTGAGCCACTGGCGCTGTTTCAAGAGCCGGCAGCCTCCGAGCCCTTTTTGGTGTTACATATGTAACAGCCTCATTGAACTTGACATGTCAAATTCAGGCCATTTGTGCAAAATCTCCCTTTAATAATACCGTTTCATTTCGCTCAAATGAGACTTGAATGCATGTAAAATGGAAAAGGATATTTAAGCGCTAACATTAGGCAGATGTCTTGCCAGAGGCCGATTGAATATATGAGATTTTGAAGTGCTTAACACGTTTTCGGTGCTCCCTCTTAGAATATGTCACCTGGCTTTCTTTTTTCTCCCCCTCTTTCCCTCCCCACCTGCCCCCCCTTTAAGTGAAGGGTATAAATTGAAAGAAAACAAAACTACAAGCCTTGGTTTTATGGGGTTTAACTCTTGCCAGGCAAGACTGTTGGTATTCCTCCTCCAAAGAGAAATTGCCTTGGAGCTCACCTTTGCAGAGCACAGGCTCAAAGCAGCAGAGAGTGGGAGGCAGGTGAGGGGTGGCCCCATGATGCAGGGCAGAAGGGATGCTCTCCTTGCTCTGCCTGTACAGTCAGAGAGCAAAAGGTGCCCATTTGAGCAGCTTAGTGGCACCCAAGGTAAAAATAATAAATAATAACAGTGACCCTTTGTATGTGTCTATGCCCTGTGCCTGAGCCAGGCTGGTTGACACAGAATACATGAATATTCCTGGATTGTGTGCATGAAGCTAATCTGGATGTGAGTCTCCTATCCTCACTCAATATATATTCACTTGTTTTACACCTCATCTGTGTTAAAGGCAAAGCACACTGAAATGTGAGGCTCTTTCTGGCCCCAGCTCCAAGCTTCAGCTGATTCTCTGGCTGCAGCTGCATTTCCCCAGCCTAGAACTACCTAGGGAGGGCAGGTGGGCACAGCATTCTAGGGCAGCACCCAGGGGTGTCCCTCAGGACACACACACACATCCCCGTGTGCATTGCTGTGTGTCACCCTGCAGGGAAATATTGTGAGCAGAGGTGGCAGTGGGCAGCAGCACCCTTAATCCTGCCTGCTTTCCCCAGGCAGTGACCACAGAGCACTGCTGATGGAGGGGAGGCTGGGTGGAGAAGGGCAGGTTTGGGGCTCTGGTTTGGGTTTGGGGTGGGAGGAAAAACAAATTTGAGGACAGAAGTAAAGGAGGAAGGAAGAGCTGTAGAGCTAGCCTCAGCTGATGCTCCACAATGATTCTTTCTAGAGTTTGGGGAAGAGACATTTATTGGCCATTTAAAAAACCTTAGGAAGTCACATTACAAATATTACGGTTGCTGAGTTCAGCAGTTTGAAGGTTGGGAATGTGCCTTTGGATGCAGTGGTTTTAATAGCTTAACAATCTGTTCTTGAATATGCAATGCTCCTTTAAAAAAATATTTAGCAGGGGGTGTTTTTATTTCACCATGTGACAGCTGACAGATTCTCCCCTGCATTAGCAGCAGCAAGCCTATGCTTCAGAGCTGGGATTTCACCTCCTCACAGTGGATGAGGTATATCAGTATAGCTGGGGAGTGATCCAAAGGGTGCAGCAGTGAGGGTGATGATATTCTCAAAGTGCCCTATGGCTGTGAAACTCTCCACTTATTCACTTTTCTTTCTTTTTTCCTTTGCAATCAGCACTCATTCTGGGCATGTTTTTATTACAAAGCTCATGCCCACCTGTTGGCTGCTCCCAGCCCAGGCCAGCAGCTCTCATTGCTCCTTGCCATTCTGCTGGGGGTGTGGGGACACATCCCTGCACATCCAGCATCTCAGGAGCTACTGATTTCCCCTAATGACCTTACTGTGTGTCCAGGAATAATTTCTCTTCTGCTTCTGTGATTACGAAGCGTTTCCCGGAGCATAGAGGGCACCGGGGTCTCGCACCTTGGTGCAGATGGAAAGTGCTGCAGGCTGTTTTCTGTGACCTCAAAGATGCTGTCACAAAGAACCAAATAGTGTCAGGCAAAGGAGGGCAGAGTAAAATGTAGTGGGAATGCCTGTGTCAAAGAGGGTGAAGTGCCCAGATGGGGGATTTAGCTTGACTTTTGGAGCCAGCTTTGATTCGTGTCAGAGGAAAAGAGCCAACCACAGGACTATGGTGCTCCAGCTCCTGTAGCAGCATTCAGTGCACCTCTGCCCAGGCTTAAATCTTCCTTTGGGCTCCATCTGAAGCCTCCTCTCCCTTGTTTGCACATATGCTCTTTTCATCTCACTGTGCTTAATCCTGTCTTCTTGTGCAGCCGGGGTAGAAGCAGAAAGTGTTTCCTCAGTTCCTGGCACTGCTCAGAGCATCCTCACCCTGCTGTGAGGAGCTTCACCTCCAGGTTCTTTATGTAGAGAGGCACAGCAGTAGCTCTTCTCATGGGACAGAGGCAGCTCTGGGTCCAGTGGGATAAGAACTAAGGAGGAAACTGGCAAGATAGCTGAAACACAAAGGCTGTGGGGCCTTGGGAGACAAACTGGTCACAAGGCAAGTTGACTGTTCTTGAGAGATGTCTCCAGACCTATGGAAATGCATCCTGCTTTTCACATCTTTCACAGGTTGCTTTCCAGTGTTTCATTGTCTTTCTGATTAAATTCATCCCGTGCTAGCCCCTCAGTCTGCAACTTGTCCTACCTATGGACAAGTTGTCAAGCACATCATCCCTGTGGTCCCTGTGTGCCCACATGACAGGGGCTTGCTCTGTTGCTCCTGGTCACAATAAGGACCCAGAGCAGGTTATGAGATGTGGCTCACAGCCCTCTCCTGCTCAGGGAACCCTCTGTTTAAACACAGCTGCTCCTTTCCTGCACTGCCCCAGAGCACTGTTGGTTTCATTTCTGTGGGACCTGCCAAGCACTGTGCTGTCCCAAAGGACCTTTGGAGGACCTTCCCAGGGCCAGCGTGGGCGGCTGCTGGAAGGATGAGTGGCCGTGCTGCCAGGCCCAGCAGGATAAATAGGGTGTGTAAAACCCGAATTAGCTCTGTTGTCATGTGTCACACCAGGGTCATGGCTCTCGCCCCAGGTCTCCTTGATTTATGCCTGGGGACTTTAACTGGATGACCAGGTACTTCCCCAGACTTCTTGTGCAGCAAATGCTGCAGGTGCCCCAGCCTCTCAATGAGAGAGGTTAGAAATGGTTTTGAGTGAAGGGTTTTTTTCCAATGCTCTGTTGGAATACATGATTCCCTTCCTTGCTTGCAGTAGATACCTGTGGGCTCTGCAGGGAGAGGAAAGAGCCCTGACCAACAAGTGAGATTGCAAGCAGGCACTGCAACCTCCTGCTCCTCAACTTATCCCTGTCTCTTTCCTCCTTCTTTTTCCCTCTTCTTTTTCCACCTTCTTCTTTTCTTTTCTTCTCTTTCTCCCCTTCTTCTTCCCCCTCCCTCCATCTCTCCCCACCCCCCGGTATCAAGGCGACATCTCCAAGCCAAGTACTTTTAATTTCGCCCGTGGCCCTTGCTGACACGGTGGATATGCACAGCAAGTTAAATTCCCGCCTGATCAATAAAGCAGAAGCAGTGTGTCCGACTGGTCGATATTTTTTTATCTGTCTTCAGCCCAGTCCTGCTGATGACAGCCCCCTGCGCTTCAGCAAAGGCACTCAAGGGCATCGGGCTTTGGCAACACAGCTCTTTTTTTTTATTTAAATTTTTTAAAAAACCCAGATGCCTACAAAAAAAAAAAAAGTTCACGGAGTTTGGCCTTTGCTTAATAACGTTTTATGATTTATCTTAATTTTTAATTGAAAAAAATTTGCGAATTAATTGATTTCTGGGACTTGCCAATTAACATTGTAATTGGGTGCATGATAAATTTCAAGGGAGCATCATTTTTCTCCCTCTCCCCCTTGTCACCGAGAAGGGGAACTGCGAGGGCAGCTGCTTCCTATCCATACGACCCCCGCTCTTTCCCGAGGTGCTGCTGCCCTCCTCCCCCCTTGCTACTGTATCTTAAAGAAGGAACAAGAAAGCTAATAAAGTCGTGTTATTAGAGTCTCGCCAGAGGTGACCCCTCGAGGCATAAATCCAGGCTGGGGAGATGCTGGGGACAGGCACTATTAAGTGCCTGAGCATGCTTTGCAGGTGGGACTGGGTACCTCTCCTGCATTCCCCTCTCCCCGGCTGTGCCTCCCAGTGCTCCCAGAGGCTTTCCCAAAGGGCTCTGCTGTCCCCCGAGGTGTTCAGTCAAGCAGTTAAATGCGTGTGGTGTCTCCTGAGTGCTCCTCCTGGGTGTGAGTCCTCCATGACTGCCCTGCAGCTGATGCTCACCAGCAAAACCAGGCTGCAGGGACAGGCTGGTGTTTGGGAGCTGCCCTAGGGACACAGAACCGGTTTTCACATCCTGTTCTGCCCTGATTCCCTCGGGGAGAGAGTCCTGTCCTACAGCAGCAGTGGGGCATCCCGTGCCACCACAGCAGAGGTGTTCAGCACAGAACCTCAGCCCTGGAGTCAGGGTGTCCAGTTTCAGGCACAGATACATCTCCAGCTGGGTGGTATCACCTGAAGCTCTCTCCAGCACTTTGACTCCTGTCCAGTTTAAATTAAACTTTCCCAAAGTGTCAGCTTCTTGGTGATTCCTGAGCAGGGCCAGCACCAGCTGCCACCACAAGGCAGCTAACAAGGTCACATCCCTGTGTGGGGTGTGGAGAAGGAGGTGAGCTGGCAGCTACCAAAATGAGGAGTGAGGACACAATGTGGGATTGGGGCAGTGAGAACAAGCTGCCCTGGGGCACTGAGACAGAGAGTGAAACTACCAAGTAAATTGAAGCATGCTTGGTGTCTCTGGTGCTTCTTCCCCCCCCCTCCACATGCTGGTGTGGATCACCTCACCACAGTCACCTCAGGTGTCCCACGCATCCTCTAAAGCCCAGTGAGCTTGGATGGGGCTCCCTTGTGCCATCCTGGTGCTCCTGCTGCACCCCCGTCTGGGCAGGGAGTGAAGGATGCCAGGCCAGGTGGAGGGTCCCAGGTTCCCTGGCAAAGCCATAGCTCTTCCCACCAGGCAGGACATCAGAAAGGCCAGGAGCAGTCCAGCTCCAGGTCTGCCAGTGTTGATGGCAGGGAAACATGCAGGAATGGAGAGAAATTTATGGGGAGAGGAGTCTGTTTATTATCTAGCCAATGTGGTGCTGCTGATACCATGGATTTATCCTCTTTCATTCCTCCTCTGATTTGTGTCCCTGCCCCTCACTGTGGCAGATTAATCATGGACAGAAAGGGAAGAGAGACCCTCCAGCTTCCTCTTGTGCATTTAGAGGGTGGCAATGACAGCAGCCTGGACCCTTCACCCACGGCTTTTGCTACGGAGAGAGCACAAGCCAGGCAGCTGCCTGCCCTGCTTAGAGATGCCCCGTTCCTCTCCTCCATGGCAGACCCCAGGGAAGGCAGAGATGTAGGTGAGAATCACTTCTCATGGGTCAGAGCTTCCAGGGTAGCACAGCAAGTGAAAAAAAGTGTGGGTCATGTTTTCCCTTGCTCATGCAGTGCCCTAAAAGGACTATGAACACTCCTTAAATTGCCCTCAGACCTGTGGTACCTGCAGTCCATTCCCTGACTCCAGGATATGGATTTGAAGGCTGAGGTTTGGAAATCTGGAGGGCAAAGCCTTCCTCTGCTGCTGACTCTCAGGGCAGCAGGAGGCCTGGGAAGGGGTGTGTGGAAACCCAAGGTGAGAAATAAATCTCCGGTCAGTTATTTGCCCTGGAGCGATGCATGTCTTCTGCAGAGCCTCTTCTGAACTGCCACATGAGCTGGGAATAATTAAACAGTCATTATAGCCATGGTAGAAAAGAGCCCCCCAAATCAATCTAATGTATGACCTTTCCCTCCAATTTTCCTTTTTATTTTTCCAGCCACCTCCTTTTCAAATAGTGGGAGAGAAATGAAACCACCCCCCAGCCAGGTCTCCTGTTTGGCCCTGCACACATGGACCATCACATCCTCACCCAGAAATCTGTTATCCACTCTGAGTGTGGACATGGGGTACCAGAGGTTGATAAAGGAAAATCCAGCAGGGCAGAAAGAGTTGGGCATGTGAATAGGACAGAGCAAATAGGGGATTTCAGCATGGTCAGGTCATGCCACAGTGTTTTATGATTCTGCTGCATTTCATCTCTTTGGGAGAGGTGGGTGACTGCCCTGTGGGTCAGATTTGTCACAACTGACTGTGTTGGTCACTAAGGTCTCACAAATACTGACAGGAGGAGCATGTGGGAAGCACGTCTGGCACTGTAGGAGTAGAACATTTCTAGCTCTGACTGCGGCCTCTTTGGCAATTTTTTACCATCACTCAGCCCCTTTTCCTATCATGGGATGCAGGTGCCACTGGGGGAGCCACAGCAGGGTAAAAATCCCAGTGTGCTTCCTGTGATGGCAGAGATCTCACCTGGCCGTGCTGAGGGCTGTCATCTGCAGCTAGGTATAAAACTCCTATTTCCTTATTTAAGCATCAAGTGACACTTCCACTTATTTAAACTGGCATTCACAAAAATCCAATTCCCTCTCTACCCTGCGACTGCTCCATTACCACTGGAGTTGCCATCCACAGCTCTGCCAGAGGCTTTCTCTGCTGCTGGGGCTCCCATCCTGAGGCTGCATGTTCAAGGCATGAGTCCTACAGCTAAAAATAAATTGTTGCAATTGTTTTTTGGTTTGTTTTTTGGTTGCTTGCTTTTTTTATTGTTTGGTTGGTTGTTTTTTGGGTTTTTTTATGAAATATATCATTGGCTGCAGCCTTTAGAAATCTTTTGGTTTTGCAGGATCTCGTGGGAGCTGCACAGGCTGATGCCTGTCAAACAGAGGGCTGCTGAGAAAGGGTTCTGTGGAAGAGTGAGAGCTGGAAGACTCCAGCTGTATGGCAGCAGCTCTCTTACCTGCTCCTTAGTGGTTCAGTGTCCTTCAGGGATAAACGGAACAACTGCAGCTGCCCCAGCTCAGGGAACTCAACCTTCAGCTGATGACCTGATTTTTCCCTGTGGGAAGAAGCAGCAGCTTCTATTCATGGGGGTGATAAGGGACCATTCCTTGTATGGTGCCTTTTTATTTCCCATGGCAAGCACACCCCAAAATCCAGGACCATAACAAAGTAAATAGGCTTTAAAGTCATTATGTGTAATAGCAAGCATGGCAGGGGTAGAGGAAACCCCAAGACTGTGGATAAGGAGGGCACACACTTGGCTTGCTGAGCTGCCCTTTGGGAAATCAAGACAGAAGCACTGGGCCTGAACAGCCCCTTGAAGCTCACTCAGGGACACGCCAGGGGATTCCCAGTTGCACGTGGGGATGCTCCTAACCAAATGTGTGTGCCTAGCATTAAAGGACATCTGCATGTCTCTGGTGTAGCCTGAGTTCTGAGTCCATCGTGAAGAGCCTTGCTGAGAGGAAAGGCTCCCCTTAAAGCTGATGGTCCCCAGTGTAGAGGAAGAGTGTCCTGGACATGTGGGGATCTGGCTGTGCTGCTCCTGTTGATGGGTGATGCAGCTGCAGCACTGGGCAGAGCCCTCTGGCAGCACCAGGGCCTTATTTTGTCCCCATGGGCACATCCAAACACACGAGGTGCATGAATGCACTGACAGAACTGGTGTCTCGGCCCCAAGAAAGGAGCCAGTGAGGAAGCAGCCCTGTATCACTTGGAGGTGCAGTCTTCAGGAGAGAGAGAAGGAGGCTGCCAAAATCGCTGGGTCTTCCCAGGGTGTTCCTTGCTCTTCTTTGGTACTTTGTGGGGGTTGCCTAAAAGGTAAAGAAGTTGTTTTGCTGTAATGAACTAGATAAACAATTCCCCAAATAGATTAAAACTAACTGTAACTTAGAAAAGCGGGTAGTAATTATATTTTATTAGCTAGCAAAACACCATTTTTTTATTTCGTAAGATAATTCTGTGTAAATCACCTTAATTAGAAGTGTCAGATGAGCCCGTGAATATCGTACTTAGTAACTAATTTCCTATGTACAGGTTATAATTTAAAACACATGGATCACTCGCTGAGTGGAAATATGCTAGCCATGAAATAATGTGGGGAGTGTTGGGGTTATTACTATGTAAATGTGTAATCATTTCAGACCACTGCAGCCTGGCTGGGTGATTAAAGAGAATCCCAAGGTCTCCAAAGATTGTGCTGTCTGCAAGGGCCTAGAGCAAAAAAACTTTAAAAGGCACCGAAAAGTGTTTGAACTTTAAAGGTCTTGATTTCCCTTTTACCATTTTTAATTTGTCTGCGGTGTTTATGGAGGGGAAGGTTTCTCTTTGCTGACAGCCTTTCGATCCTGAGCCAGCTGCCAGCATTCTTAAGAGATGCAGGGGGCTCCAGCCCTTGTAATTCAGGGGGCTCTTTGGTGGGATTGGGAAAAGCACACTTAAATTGCAATGTCTGGATGCTTGGATGACCTGGGCTTGTGCCTATTCCTAACCCATCTCTGGATATTAAAAAAAAACAAATTTCAAACTCTTATTAGTGATAGAGTAGAACTACATTGCAAGAAAGGGGGTGAGTATTAATAATCCTCCAGATGAAGAATAAAATAAAGTCTGCCAAGTTGTCTAAACCAGTCCTCTTCCTTATCGGTCCCAACAGCAGAGGCTTGATCTTTTGGCTGACCAGAGAGACTCTCATTCTGAAAACTTCAGTTTCCTGGCCCTAACACCATTTCTAGGAGGAATTAATTATATTCTTCCTCTTTCCCTTGAAAACGAATAATTTTAAACACCTTTAACAAGAAAAGGCAGGAAACGGGTTTGTTTTTTTAACAAGGCATTTGGATTATAAAAGGGGAAAAAAAAGTTGTTTCACACTTCATGTGATGGAGAAATTGAGGGCAGTGCTGGAGGTTGAGAGGGGATGGAAATGTTTCCCATCGTGCTTGTTCTTGCACAGGCTTGAGGTGGTGCCAGGGCTGTGTCTCAGTGGGCAGCAGGAACGAATTCTATTCTGTGACACCTCCTGAGGGTAGAGAGCAGAGCTGGGGACAGGACACAGAGGGCATCCTGTACCCTTGGTGAGCATCCTGCAGCACATTCCCTCAGGGAAGTGGGGCTGTGTGAGAGGTGATGCCCCAGCCCATCCATTCGTGGTGCCCAGGAGCCGTAGCTGGGAGCAGAGCTGTGGCACTGGGAGTGACCCGATGGCAGTGGATAACTGCGTGTTTCCACCATTTCAGGGCAGGGGGCAAAAGGCAGTGGCACTGGGAGAGGAGGGGGGCCATAGCCCCAGGAGAAAACACCTTCCTCCATCCCTGCTCATTTCATAACACCCAGCCATCTGCCAAATCAAGGCAGATTAAAGCCAGCCAAATTCAATTTTTCCCTGCTGGCACTGCAGCTCGGCATCTGGGGCTAAAGTGTCCCCGACAAAGCGAACATGACAGGCACATTGCTTTTTTGTCACATCTAGTACCGTGTTGATCTTCTAAAAGTCTCATAAAAATTTATTGATGTCTCCCATATTGCTGTGATTGAGAAGAAAGGAGCGCGGGTGTGCGGGGCCGGGCGCGCGCGCGCGGGTGAGCGTGTGTGCGTGTGTATATTAATGTTTCTGAAGTAGATCTGATTTGATATGTCTTGTTCTATTGTCAGCATCTGTTTAGCGAGGCTTTTTAATACTTTCTGGCTGCCGATCACTCATCCTTAGCCTGGGATGCAGGCTTGCATACAAATTTTGTTATTAAACACAATTCCATTCCCCCCCCTTTCCCCAGCCCCCGCCTCCCCCCCAGTACCCTCCCCCCTCCACCCACCCACCCACCCATCCATCATCTCCCCGGGGCTATGGGGAGCTGGGAGCCAGCCACCCCACCAGCGTGTGCTTACAAGCACAGGCACTGGGCTTGGCAACATATTTCAAGAGCCTTTTGCCTGCTGCAGGTGCTTTGCATTGACAAATCGAATCATGGGGAAATAATTTATTTCCTAATGCTGTTTGCAGCATGTTAGCAGGAGAATTTACATGAGAGAGATTACTTTAATAACCAAAAAATTACAGTGCAGGCCTCCCCGCCATGTCGGCTTTGATATGTAATTGTTTCAAGTTTAACCTGTCTGGAGGGGGGAAGGTGTTATTAAATCTATAGCATCTCCCGCTGGCGAGGGCAGGCGAGGAGGAGCACTGGGTAGGGACCTCCTTCCCTGCTAAATGGAGAACAAGCTGAATTAACAAATCACTCCAGCCTCCAGCAGAGCTGCTGCTTCCCCGGCGTGCCTGGAGCTGAGGAAATCTTTTTTTCCCTTGCTCTTATACCGATTTAATCTCCTTCTCTTTCCTATTCTCCTTTTTTTCGTTGTGCCTGACCCTTCACAGGGCTCACCACCTCTGCTACCCTCTCCCTGGCTTTCTTCCCTACACCCCTGCAGTCTTGCTATCTGCTTTTTCCCAGTGCTGGGAGAGGAGCTTGGCAAGTGCCAGGCAGGGGGAGAGTCAGTGTTTGACTCATGTGGCTGGTTTGGGGACTTCCACTCATATGACCATTTTGTTACAGCCAGAGAAATAGCTGGCACTGCCCTCCTTCCCATGCCCCTCCAGGCAGGGTGAGGAGGCTCTTGTTGGTCCAGGGAAGAGGAACAATGTGCCTTGCTAATTGACCTTATGAGATCTCTCGAAGCACTCACCTCCCTGCCTGCCAGTTTTGTGACTGACCTCGTTCTCTTCTCTCTTGGCAGCAAGAGCTCCATCCTGAAGGATGCCATGGCAGCAGGCACCCCCAAGGTAAGTGAGCAAACCTCAGCATATTTTCCCTGTCCCCCAAGGGATGCTCTTTGCACCCTTCACCTTCCCAGCCCACTCCCTGTCCTGCTACTTGATGTCTCCCAGGGAGGTGGCCACACTTTGGGGGCCGGTGGCACGGGGAAGGCTGCTGTCCCCACTCAGCTGGGCTGGAGCAGCCAAGTCCCAGCACAGGGCTCTGCATTCCTTGTGCAGCCAAGGAACGGAGGAGCTGAAGGACCTGCTGGGCTCTGGGACTCCAGATTGTGTCTAATGACAGCTAATGAAAGCTGATCACACGCAGCTTGAGCTCAGCCTGGGAAATCACGTGTGGGAGTTCCTGGAGCCAGAGCCATATGCCAGCTTTGGAAGGGGAGAGTGGGCCTGTCTCAAGGGAGTGAAGCACACCCAAGGAGAAGCCCTATCACTACAAGACCCCATCTCAGTCTCAACCCCCTCCCCAGGACCCACCTCCCATCCCCTTGGCTTGGAATGCAGAAATACAAAACTCACAGAGCACCATGGCATCACTGCAAAGGGCATAATTTACTGATTTTCTCTCAGCTGGACTTCATGTGGCACAGGGGTGGGAAAGACCAGAGCTTGGGCAGGTGAGCAGGAGGCAGGGAGCACTGCAGGGCATTGCACAGCCTCTGAAAACCATGCTGTTCTCTCCAAAGTGGGGAAAGGCAAGTGCTCCAGGTTCTTCTACACTTCTGATGACACAGTCCAAGTGAGGGAGGCTCCTGGCTTCCAGACAAATGCAGGGCATCTCTCACAGGAGATGTCTTCATGCTTGTTTTATTAGAATTAACTTCCAGTCTCATTCCCCATTGGTTTTTCTGGAAGCCTATGGTGATTTTTTTGGCATGTGATGTCAGAAGCAAAGACTGACATTTCAGTTCTAGATTTTCTCCTTGGGGCTGGGTGTCTTGCCAAATACATCAACAGCTTGTCTGCCCCACCAAGGGAGAGGCCTGGGAGCCACTGTGCTGACCTGAGCTCCTGGCAGGTAGGGATGGCTCCCAAATAACCCCAACAATGTCCCAGATTCTTCAAGGGAAAAGAGAAATTGCAGTGATGCTCCATAGTGCTCCACACCTTTGCCTCCTGCATGACTATACTTTGCCCCTGTGCCCTGGAGCAAAGTACAGTCATGCAGGAGAGTGGAGGTCTGACTCTTTCTCCCATGAAAACAAGCAGAGCAGGGAGCAATCCCCAAACTGATAATCCACAGAGTGTGAGGCTTCCTTGGGATGTCTTGAAGGAGCTGGAAAGGGAACCAGCAAAATGAAAGCATCTGGACTGCAATCTTCCCCTTCCCTCCCCATCAGGACTCCGTGTAGATAACTCAGCAGTCCCAAACACCTCGCCTGGGAGGGAGAAGGACGGCTAGGAAGACAGATTAGCTGTTTGGAGGCAAACACAGTGAGTGACTGACAGAGACCAGATAAAGAAGAAGGTCCATCTCACGGCAGGGCCAGGCTTTTGAAGTTTCCATTGACAAAGAATCCCATTTGCCTTGAGCGAGGGGATTAAACTGGGACTGGAGCGTCGTTCTATGTAAAAGAGATCAATCGTCCCCTGTCACCACATGGATCTCTTCCCTTTGCCCGTCACGTCTGGGACTAAGAACATTAACTTCAAGAAGCCGGGAGAGCAGGGAGGGAGAGGGTGAAATCGGGAAATCTTTCATTCCCTTCTCAGAGAGCTTGAAAGCTTCTCAGCCCAGGAGGATTCATTATTTCTATGTGGCTTTTGCTGGGAGACAAGTCCTGTGTGGCATGGGAAGGCACAGTGCTGTCACCTTCACCTGAGATTGGTATTAAAGGCCCCTTTGTAACCAGGTGGGATTGAGGAGGAGGGTGGTGGGGAGATGAAGGCTGCTCTTTTCCTTTGTGCCCACTGCATGTTTGCAACATGGGGTATGAATAGCCCATCAGGCTGTGAAGTCCCTCTGATACATTCCCAGGCAGAGGGATGGGGTACAGACCCCCGGAGTGGGCTTGCAGTCCATGTCCAGGCACCCAGGCATCACTGAAGGTTTGGCAGGCACCACCACTCTGGAGCTGGTGGAAGGGGACTGCTGCAATGTTTCCTGGCAGACCTTTTCCTGCTGCCAACAAAAAGGCCAGCAGCTCCAGCAGCTCAGCAATGGGAGAAGGGGCTGCACCTCCCCATTTTGGGATGGCAAAACAAACAAGGGCAGGCTGGTTTCACTCAGGGACATGGAAAATGCAATGGCTGCAGGCTGGTAGTTACTTATGTGGTCACCAGTGGCTCTAACTCAACTTTAGAGCTCATTCAGGACCTTTGCCCATAGCATCACTACCATTGCCACTTCTGTGCTGGCCTGAGGCTCTTCCTGGGGGGCAGCTGGAACTGGGGATTTAATCTTCTCGTGCTCTGTGGCCTAGCTCTGCTCCCACTCCTTCCCCACAGTTGCCCCAGCAAACATCTCTCTGGGCAAGAAAAGCCAGATGTAAATGCATGTTCCTCTCTCACTGCTCCCCTGGCCCTGAAGAGCTGTCACTCACTGCACTGGGTCAATTTTCATGGCAATATGTCAAAGAAAATCCAATCACTCAACATGGGATGTGATGAATGCAGGATTATTGTACCAGATTCTTCTATTATCAGAGCTGACTGAGGCAGTGACCGCCAAGCAAGGGCTGCAAGCCGGGGCTCCAGCCAGCACCACTGCTTGGTGCCTGGGCTCCCTCTCTGCAAAGGCAGCTCAAAGGGCAGTGCTGAGCACCACAGATCTGCAGTGTTCAGGATCCTCATCTGCCCTTAGAGACCAAGCCCAATAGATGGTGATACACCAGTGTGGACAAGGCACTTGGACAAGCAGATTGTCACCCAGAAGGTCCCTTTCTGAAGGTCTGTCCAAGCCAGCCATGCCCCAGACCTCTGTGAGGCCTGAGCTTCCCTGCAGCACTCGCCAGCTTGGCCTGAGCCTGGGTCTCAGGCAGAGCAGGCAGCAGGAATGTCTCACAGAGGCATATGGAGAACACCAGACTTCATTTGGTCTGGTGGCTGCCCAGAACCTGTCAGCAGTGACAGGTTCCCTTGGGTATCATTCCCAGATTCATGCTCGCTCCTTGCCTTTCTCCCCTTGCCTCGGCTGCCTCTTGCAAGGCAGGACAGGAGCACACATTGGGTTGAGCCCATGTTGGTGAGGTGTAAATCCAACTGTTCCCACTGTTCCTTGAGCAGCTGGTGGCAATTGGACAGTCAGCATCCCCAGGTCCTTCTTGCTACCCAAACGCATTTCACTACTGCCTGTATTTCAGGGTAGCAGCTGCAGACTGTTACCTGTCACCTAACAGGTAAACTTATATCCCCTGATGTAAGTACTGATCACTGAAGGGGAAGAGACTGGGTTCATGAAGCATCCCAGCTCTTGTAGTGGGTTCAGCATTCATTTTCCATTGCTGCTTCCTAATACATGGCTGCAAATTGCCTTTCCCACTCCCACTCCTGGCTGTGCTCTTGCTGCAAACACTGACGTGAGTGCCCAGGAGAAAAATCTATCCCATGCACCCAGCAGATGCCTGTGGCTGGTTTGTTTAGGTGTGCACCCAGCTCCACAGAGGGTGCCCGCAGGCAGGCAGCCAGCACTCTGCTCCCAGACCTCCGGCAGAGCTGGGAACCAAGCCACAGTGCTAGAGCTCTTTGCTTCCCCCACCCACCCCTGTGATTTTACAGCTTCACCGAGCAGTTTGAGAGAGAATTACAACATCAAGTGGGAAATTTGACCACTAAAGCCCTCCAAGGAAAAAGAGCTTTGAAGCAAGCAAGATTTGGAGCCTTAAACCTTGACAGAATGTCTGTATTTAGCCCTTCCCAGCTGCCTCACTTGAGATGAAATTTCTAGCACAATCATTTAACTTCTTCATATCATGTCCATGGTGGTAGGAATGGGGATGGGTGTCAGTGCCCTGGGGTTTTAACTCCTTCTCTTGTGTCACTGACAGACTGGGAGGTTGGCAAAGTCATTCCCGTGTCTGTGCTCCCTCCCTCTGTAACTGTGATTTACAAGGAAAGATTTAAAAGCTAAATCTGAGTATTGTGGCAAAGCTATCGCCAAGCTGGGGACATGAGAACAGCCCACAGATAAGTGAAGAAGAGGAAATTACGTAGGATGAGTGTTAGCTGGCTGTGCTTCCTGCAGTTTGGGGTGATGAATACCAGAGTCACTCCAAAACCAAGTATCTGCCAGGTTTTATTCCATAAAACAAATTGCCCCATGACCAAACAAAGCCCCTCACTCCCCTTGGGCCAAACAGCTGTACCCTCCCCTTGGACCAGGGGGAACCAGTGCCTTTGGCAGACGGAGCAGAGAGGGCCAGACCTGGGCCAGACCTCTTTCCCCCTCAGTCTCCAGAGTGCTGATGGGCAGTTCTTCTGGAAGGGGCCTCTTTTCCCTCCATGTAGCTGATGTCTCTTCCAAGAGGATGCAGAGCTCCATTGCAATCCCAGGTGTCACTGTAACATGCACAGAAATTAATTAGTAGCTCACATTTCTGTAAGCTTATTCTGCTTGGGAACCACTGGAATTTTTCAGTGAAGGCCAGAAGCTGCTGATACCATTATTTCTATTCACCATTCACACCCTTCTCACATTTAAGCCTTTCATCCCCAGCTCCATCCCACCTTTATCTCTGCCAGCTAAAAGCCACTGGATAATTTTACCTCTAACTTTTCCCGAGAGCAAATGTGGACCGTCCAAAAGCTTCTAGGAAACTCAGCTCTAATAGTAGCATCTTTGTGTCAGGCATCCTCCAGCAATAACATAAAAAACGGCTAGCAGAGTTAAGGGGGGAAATCACAGCAAGGCCTGGTATCACTTATTGCTTTCGGGTTACAGTTCCCAAGTGATAACAGCTATTAGCAACACTTTGACGTCTTCCCTACCGTGGAGGGGAGGGCAGGAGACAGAAAACATGTCAAGCCATCACCTCCATGTTAAGTGATAAGTACCTATTTAGACGGCAGAGTTAAGGCTGAATGCATCAAGCAGGGAACACTTTGTGCCAAAAAAAAAAGAAAAAAAAAAAAGAAAAAGTGAAAAAAATTTAAAAGGCCATATAGATACATAAAAAGCAGGGTTAGGGTATTTGTTTTGCTGACAGCAGCTGTGATGGATTGTTTAAGGAAAAATAGACTCCTTATGTTTTTCCAGGGCTCTCAGAAAGAGGAGCCCAGCACTTTAATACTCTCAAATGACTGGCCTTGAGAGGCAGCAGAATGTCAGAGCCAGCGGCTGGGCTGTCCCGACGCTGACACCTGCCCCGGCTGCCGGCGAGAGGCCGCGCTTCGGGCGGCGCGCGGCGTGTGCCGGCAATTTCCATCCATTTCCCCTGCTCCCTGACACCCGTCCCTCCCCGGGGCTGCCCAGGGCTGCCCAGCCGCGGGTCAGGAGCCGCTGGGTGTTGGCATCGTGTCCTTGCCGACATTGCCCCAGCGCTGCCCACGGCTCGCGCGCCCCGCGAGGGAGGAGCGGCTCTGGGCGTTGATGGCCTGCGACCACAGCAGCGGGCATACAGGCCGCAGGATGCACATTGGACTAATTCCAAACCTGCCCCTGCGTTTATTTACACAAACTGGGTGTTGCTCCTGGTTTCGGTGAGCTGCTGAAGCGTTCCCAGCAGGATTGGAGGCCCATGGAGCGTGTCGGGAGCCACCGAGGGGAGCCTTGCAGGATGAGCAAGGCTGATGTGCCCTGGGGATCTGCGGACGCCCAGACACATCTCTTCTCCTCGGCACGGCACAGCTGGGCTCCAAGGGGCAGGAGGGAACCACTGAGCAGGACCATGGCTGCCCAGCATGGCAGGAGGAAGGAGGGAGTACAGGGCTTGGACAAGATTGATGGCCTCGTTGCCATTAAGAAAAAAATTAGCCGGTGGCGGCTATCATATTAAAGGGTGAAGAAGCCGTGAATTATTTTCTTAAAGATCTTATCACTTACAATGATAATTTTACCTTCCAAAAGGCCACTTTTAATGAGGCGAGGCAGGCAAAAAGTCATGATTTAATGCCAGATTTTTTTTTTCAAACACATTTTACTGCTTTTTTGTCCATGTTTAAAAAGCGCCGGTGACCTTTTTTTATTTAGCTTGCCCCAGGTGTAATGCTCAGTCTGATCCTCTCAGGGTTTATAACCTCCACAGAGAGTGCCTCTACCCAATGGAGAGATGATTTAAAGGGGAGGGAGAAATATGAAGCTGCACCACCACTCACATACAGCCCTTGCTCCAGCTTGGATGGTGGGAGTTGTGGAGGGGACACCAGGGAGGGAAGAGGCTCCTCTCCCCCCAATATCCTCACTCAGACACACTCTGAAGGGCAGCTGGGATGTACTGGCAGCCAGGCACGGATGAGCTGCCTGGTGGCCTTAACCCAAGGGAAAAGGGACATTTCAGCATCAAGGCTTGTTCCCACCATGCTGGAGAACCTGGTCCCATGGTGGAGAGCATCTCCACATCAGGTCTGTCTGCACACAGAACCATGTTTTTGGGCTGGGATGCCAGAATTTGGGTCTGCCATGCAGAGGGCTGGGAGAGCACCTTTTCCCTCCACAGCCATCTTCCAAGAATGCAGTTGGCAGAGTAATGGGAATTGTGTTGCTACCCTGTCTCTGCTTTCCAGGAGCAGTGGGGGAATGAGCAGAGTGGTGCAGGAAACAGCAAATCCTTGGCTTTGTATGCTGTGGTCAGGCATCCTCACTGGAAAACAGCCTCAACATGACAATCTGGGGTAAAAGAAGCCAAAATTGTTGAGGCTGGCCTCCTGCAGGATTCAAAGTCACCCTGGTGGTGAGTGCCTTTTCTAATCCCTTAGCCTCTGAGCCTGCATCCCTGCCTGCCCCCATGGCTGCCCGAGAGGCAAAGTGTGGCACAGCACAGGGAAATGAGAAAAACAAATGAAGTCAAGTTTCCTAAGAGTGAAGGGGAAGTGTGACTTGGCATCTCTAACGCTGTGTTTAACATGCCGGCAAGGTATTTAAAATTGAAGTGCTTGCACACAATTTAAAAATAGACAGTTTATTAATCTAAACTGCAAGTGTATGTAGAAGAGGCCTCGAGATTGACATCTTTGGGATTAGTTTAGCCCTGCGTTTTTCCAGAGGTCATTGCCATGGTGCTCAGGAGGTTTGTGGAATAAATGGGGCCAGCATTCTTCCTAGGACCACACGCTAAAAACTAATACATAACGTTTAATTTACTGTCTCCATAGCTAGCCCAACCATTTTTCACATAATAATATTGGATTAGAGCTACCAGCAGCTGAGGGGGGGAGCGGGAGGTGGGCAGGGTTTGTCTGTCTGTCGTCGAGGAATGGGGAGATGGGTATTTTTTCCCCTTTTCTGGAATACATTGAAAGACAAAACAGATTTAACCCTCCCAGCTCCAGGATGCTTGACTTATTAGGGCATTAACTATTATTCTGTTATTCTGAGTCACAACTGAAGGCTTTGAGCCTCATCCCCATGTTTTTAGGAGATGTGCAATCCTGCTTATTCAAAAATGGTCCTCACTCTCTATTTAGAAAATAAAGAAACTAAACAACAGCAGGAGCTTGGGGACTGCATTCTGCAGAAATTCTGCTGAGGGCTTTTCCAGAAATAAATGAGTTGTTCACCAAAGCCCATTAGCAGTTGGGTTTAGCCAACACATGAAGCCAGAGAGCCTCCCTGCTCTGCCATCTGTCCCCTGGAAAGTGGAGGCTGGGCTCTTGAGGAAGCCTTTGATGGATGGTCCCAGCCCCGTGGGCTCCCACTGCCCCTCCCAGTGCCCATCCCTGTTGGGCTGAGCTGAGGAACAAGCCAGCCCCGAGATGTGGTCTCAGTTGGCAGAAGTGGTTTTGTGCAAGGAAATAACCGAGCACCCCAGCAGGGAACTCCTCTGTGACCCCTTTCAGGACATCACATCTCCCTGCAGGCAGCAGAACCGTGCTTCATGGCAGAGATGTGCACTGCGCACATGGCAGGGCTGGCAGCTCACACCCACGGGCTGGAACTCGGTACCCCAGCTGCCCTCCTGCAAGCCCAAGCCTGCCTTCCCTCCATGCCCGTGCTGGCTGCACTGCTGTGCTGTTCTCGTGGAGAGCTCTCCAAGCCTGGGGGATTGCTTGCTGCTGACTGAACCAATTTGTATGCTGAGTCATTTTTCCACTCTCTCATATCTTTCCCAAAAAATGCACATTTTTTCATGTTTCATTTCAGCCCAGAGGCAAATATTTCTGGAATACTTGCCTTTCTCCAAGGTATTATGCTTTTTAATAATGTTGTCACCACACTTGACCTGTCCAATTCAGATGATATCTACACTTCCCTTCACAAACACACACATCTCCAAGCAGTCATTTATTGTCAAATCTTGCCAGCTGATTCTCAGAAACAAACATCTGCAGAGCTGCTTTTCCAGTGTACATTTTTTCACAATGTAGTGGGCTATATTTAGCCTAGTTTAGCTAATTTATAATTTTAACTAGAATTTTAAATTGCATTTTTCCCTCAAAGTACTCTAATCATAAAGTTCAATTGCAACTCAGTGTACATTTCTTCAGATCCTGTCAAACTCCCATAGTAATTTTCCTGCTAGAGTTCACTGTGTGTAGAATTTAGACTTACCTACTATGGACTTGAAGTTTATCAGTGATCTCTTAGGTCTCAAATATCACAGAGCTTTTTAACCTTCTAAAAGGCCCTTTTTTTTCCTGTGCTACTTATTAAAATAAATAGCATAATTACTGAAGGAAGAGGTAGTTGCACTGCAAAGGTGCTGAGAGCTTTAGTGCAGTTTACAAAGCTATTGAGAGATTTAGTGGCACTTAGAAAGGGCAGATGAGGACATGTAAGCACTGCTCCACCTCAGCACTCCTGTGCCTTATCATGATTATTTCTGGTGTGGTCCTCACATATCATTTTCAGCAGGGCCTGATTCTGTCCCAGCCTCCAGACCTGGGGTAAAAATGACTGTCCCATTCATTTGTACTTTCCTGGACCCAGCAGCCTGGTCCCCTCATGGGGCAGAGTCCTTTGCAAAGAGCAGAATCAGTCCCGCAGCCCAGTATTCCATCCCAGCACAGTCCCACAGCAGATGCTGTCCATGGCTTTGAGGACAGCTCAGAGACAGGCAGAGAGCTCGACAGTGCTCACAACATGAATTTCTCCTTTCTCTTGCAGTCAATTTTGTTGTCGGCCTCAATCAAGCGGGAAGGAGATTCTCCGACAGCATCACCCCACTCCTCAGATGACATCCATCACTCAGACAGATACCAGGTAAGCAGGTGGATGCTGTTGCTGTCTCAGCCTTAGGAAGGGAGCCAGCACACCCCAGGGCCCACAGCTCCCTCTGTGTGACAGCCTTGCTCTTGGCTATGCAGTCACTGCCCTGGTTCTGCCAGCATCATGGGGGACATGAGCACTTGGCCCCTTACAGGACTTTGAAGACTCCCAGCTCTGACTAGAACCACAGTGGTACTTAAAAATGTTTTTAAATCTTTGTAGGCGTTTCTGTTGCACTATATCCACCATATTGGTCTCATTTCCATGGCTATGTTTGTCATTACCCACCCTGTGCCCACTGAGAAGCGTTCATAGAAGTGATGTTTTTTACTTGTGACTCCCATCCAAGACAAAAATGAGTGTGGACAATCCACAGCAATGCCAGCCTGTTTTATAAAATGCTCTCTTCCCAGAGGAGCAGCAGATCACGACTTCAATGCATGATGCAATGTGTAAAACTTGAGGGAGATGGAGCAAGAAATGAAAAGCGCAGCAGCACAAGTCCAGCTTGGCTGGTTGTAAGTCTGTCTGTATTTTTGGGGCCGGCTGGCACACTTGACTCCAACTCAACACACATCCAACTGTTTGGCTGCAAGTCTGTACTCAGCCACTGGCTTCAAGTAGGCTGAAAGACAGCAGATAAATTAATGTTGGTCATTAGCACAGACCCAAGCGTGTGTCCGCCTGCTGTGTAGACAGGCTGGGGGGGCTGAGGCTGTACCAGCGTGGCAAATGCCCATCACCCTCTATTCTGTGGTGGCCTGCAGCCATACCCTGTGCCCAGGGTCAGGCAGGCACTCATATCTTCCTGCATCAGCCACTTTGCACATGCCAAGTCTGTGTGTGAACCTGCAGAGAGAGGCTGATGACCAGTGTTGAGGCTCTTATTGAGCTGACCCGGTTACAACATGTGTTCCTGAAGATGGGTCCTGTTAGTAGCAGATTTGTACATTTGCTGCCTCTTATTCCATCCTCTGTCCTATTTATTGGTTATATTATCAGCTGTGGATCATATTCCCATGTGGCTTTGAGGTATAACTTGGTGTCACATCACAGCTGCTTTAGTCTCCCATGAACAATAAAAGCTGGAGCAAAGTAGAGAAGCAAAATCTTGCAGAAGATACAGAAATGCCTGTTTCAGATAATCCTGCTCTCTTTCCTGCCTGTTTGTTAAGGCTAATAGATAAATTATGTTCATTTCAAAAGAGCATGGAAGAGATTTTTACTATGGCACCTTTGTTGGAGGACCCCCCTCCCTTCCCACTCTTCCAGACATCATCTCTGTGAGATTGGTGGCCCCTTGCAGCCCTCTATTCCTGTACATTTTTATTATGTCATACTCAAAGACAAATATTCTTAGCAGAAGCCCCTCTATGTGCTGAGTCCAGCTACTCTCTAATGTGCTTTAAGTTTGTGAGCATATTTTATGGAGGATTGCAGCCCTTAATGCAAATGTGTAATGGGAGTTGTACGTCTGCACTGCAGGGAGAAAACACCTCTAGGGCCTGATTTTCATTTATGCTTGTGCTGGCTGAGTTACGCTGCACTGGCAGTGTAAAGGGACCTCAGAGTGGGTGCCAAGGGTGTGTAAAGCCTCAGTGTATTCTTAATAAAGCCACAATATGAATGAGAATTCAATCTGCCTGGCTTACCAAGGGAAAAAGCCCAGGAAGCAGAGCAGAAGACTCTCACGGTGGTGATTTTAAGGGCTGCAAAATTTAGCTTTCCATATGCAGAGGTGTGCTGGCATTATGACTGTCCCCTGTGTTGTGATCTAATCATGATTATACACTGTATTAGTAACATGCTAGAACGTGAGTTATTGGCGTTTGGGTTTTCAGAATTCCTGTGGCTCCGTTTTCTCAGTCTTTGTGCTTATATACCAATGGGGATACTGAGGGAAGGAGATTAATGAATAGGAGTGCTATGGAAATAGGGGCTTGCACAGCACTAGGGCTGCTGGAATTGCTCCCCGTGCTGAGAGGGGCCGCAGTGAAGGCAATGAGGTGGCTCCTGGATGTGGGGAGGAGGCATCCTCCTGCCTCCCCTGTGCCAAGCCTGGTTGCTGGAGCTTGGTACATGGAGATCAAGGTAGTGACAGCCAATGGATTTGGTCAGTAGGGGCTGCTCCTCTTACAGTATCTTCTGTCAGATGGAGCTTTGAGTAAAAACAAAGCCATTTTAGTTACATTTAGATAAAACCCTGAATACCCAGTGGAGAAATCAACAGCAAATTGCAAGTGAAACATCGTACTGCAAAGATGGCATTTCAGGCTTGGAGGGAGCCCACAGAATTTTTGTGACTGAATAGCAAGTGTAGTGTAAGCAAAAACCTAAAATCCTTGTCCAGGGAAGGCTCACCTCCCTCCTCCCGAGCTCAGGTAAGCGTGCCTCCCAAAAGACAGCTCAATTCATTAAAAGGGTGAAGCCAACAATCAGCAGCTGTGATTTTGTAAGGAAGCCATGTATGAAAATCCAGCTGCGTGTTCAGCAGGCAGGCAGAGCTGGGGTGTAGGACAGACTGTGCAAAGCTCACCAGCCAGCACCTGAACTGTCCTGATGCCCATCATCATCTGGGGCAGAAAAACCTGTATCAGGGTGGTTTTTTTTTCCATCTGAAGAAGAAGTGACAGACTGTCAGGGGCCGGAGATGAGACCCAAAATATAGGTTTGATTCCAGGAAACAAAGTCTGAGGAGTCTGCAGAAAAGTGAAACAGATGGGATTTGTGTGTATAGGAGCCTCTGCTGCCCAATTTGTAGCCCCCAGCTCTGTCCCAATTTCAGGCCGGTCTGCTGGGGCCATCCTCCACCACAGCTGTGCAGCAGATATGGGAGGGAAACCCTGTATGAGATATGAGATATGAGATATGAGATATGAGATATGAGATATGAGATATGAGACTGTTCTGACCACCCAGGCTTGCTGAACCATGTTAAGGAAAAGAGGAAGGAATGCCTGGAAAGCTTGGGCTCTGCCTGTAGCCAAGCTGTCCCTGTGGCAGGGGCCATTTCTGGGCAGGGCAGGCAGGTGTCAGAGGCCAGGAGCTGAGGTGGATGCTCAGCTGGCAGATGCAGATGGTGTCAGCAGGCAGAAGGACGGGGCTCCACTTCCCAGGGCTCTGCTTCCCCGAGGCTCGACTCCCCCAGCCAGGGCAGGCCCTGGGGGCTCCATGGCAGGGCCACAGAAAAGCCCATTGGCCTCCTGCCTTTGGGTCTTATCACCTCTGCATTCTGATTGGCCAAGAGCCCTTCGGCCCCACTCTCTGATTGGGCAGAGGAAGTTGGAGAGTGACACCCTGGTGTCTGATTGGTCAGTGCCTTTGGGTTATTTTTAGGGCTAACGCTTTGATTGGCCAATGACATTGGGACTGAAGGGTGCTCAATCACTATTGGGCAAGGGAATCTTGTTGGATAAGGAAATCAGGAAAACTGCTTTCCAGTTGCTCCCAGGCCCTGATTGGTCAACTGCCCCGGGGCAGCAACCTGCCTTTGGGGTCTGATGAATCATGGCCCTTGGGTTCCAGTGGGTCCTGATTCCTGACTGACCCGGCACTCCAGGGTCTCAGTAACCCCTGATTTCTGATTGGCCAGACGCCCCAGGGTCGCAGTATTCTTCGATTTCTGATTGGTCAGGTACACAGGGTCCCCCCCGTAACCCCTGAATTTTGATTGGCCAGACCCTCCGCGTTCCCGCCGCCCCGGGGCTCTGATTGGCCGGGCTCGCCGGGCGCTGCCGCCCCCTGTCGGTTGTCATGGGAACTGCCTGCTGAACTCTCACCCGCGCGCCGCGGGTCACATGACCGGGGCCAACATGGCGGCGGCCGCCGGGGGCTGATCGGCGGCGCCCGCCGGGCCGCGCCGCATCCGCCCGCATCCCGGGCCCGCCGCCCGCCGCCCGCCCGCGGCGCCCGCGGCTATGCAGAGCGGCAAGAGGGGGCCCGGCGGCGGGGGCCGGGAAGAGGTGGGTGCTGCGGTGTGGGGGGGAGGCCCGCGGACGGAGCGTCGTCCCGGGGATGCGCGGGGAGAGGGGGGACCGGGCCGGGCCTTGTGTGCGGGCGAGGGGAGAGTTGTTTACGTGCGCGTGCTGACGCTCTTGTCTCCCCTGTGCAGACCTTCCTGCGGGTGCGAGCGAACCGGCAGACCCGGCTGAACGGTGAGTGCGGCCCCCGTGGCGCCTGCCCCTCCCGAGAAGTTTCCAGAGTTGGGCCGAGTTGTGTGACACCCCCGTGTCCCCCGCCCCGCAGGCCCGGAGCCGCCGCGGCCTCGGTCGGCCGGGAGGGCGCGGGGGCGTTCGGGTGAAGCCCTCCGCGCTGCCCCCGGCCGGGATGCCCGGCCGGTGTGAAACAGGCCCCAAAGCCGCGCTCCCTCACCGCTCACATGGCTGAATCTCGCAGTAAACTTTTGAGAAGCCTGAGCGTCATCCTACGTCATGGTTTGTTTTGTTTGGGTTTTTTTTTTTTCCTCTCAAACCCACGGATGCTGGTGTGGTGCTTTTATTGTTCTATCTGTAGGTGCTCCTAACAAGTAAACAACTATTTCTAGTGGACAGTGGCCTGGTATTAAAAAACGAAATCAGACATTGTTTTAGAGAAGGCAAGCCCATCTCTGCTTTGAAATTGGAAAGAAAAGCTGAAAGGAAACTTTTTTTATTAGAGCTGAAGAAGTTGAAACTTTTCTCAAAGTTCAGACGTCAGAACTTAACATGCACACAGTAACAATGTTCTGTCATCTGGTTTTGTACTGCTTGTAGCTACTTTAAGATGTGATATTTAGTCAGAATTTGGTTATTCAGGTTGCTAGCAGGTTCATTAATCTTGAGCTTCCTGATGTGATAGTTCACTATAACACCTCTGATGAGCATTTGGAGTTTACTTAGAAGAAGATCTGCTTGAACAAAAGAGCAAAAGGGTTTAGAGTGTGCTGGTAGCAAAACAGTTTGCTTGAATTTGAAGCCCTCCATGTTTAGTGTAGTCTTAAGCAAATAGAAGCTCCTGATCCAGATCTTTGATAAGTTAGACATAGGTGAATTCACACCTAGCCTTAGGATTTTTAAATATCAACCCAGAGGGCCAAAAAACTGCAAACTCCAGAAAGTCTGTTAAGCAATAGAACAAAGAAAGAGTTACCTTGCAGCAGTGGCAGGTAACTGCTGGCAGGTGCTCACGCTGCATCCAGGATGGGTGCAGGAGCTGCCAGTGCTGGCAGGCACACACAGACTTCACGTGGCCCAGACACAGGAGGGGCTGCTCTGTGTCACTTGTTGTGTGTGACCGAGGTCTCTGGAGTCAAGGATGTCAAGCTGTTCCTGTATCATAGCTGGGCTAAACTCTCTCCTTCCACCTTTTTTTCAGACCAGCAGTTGAGGTGCGGTCACCTTATTTTAAATATTTTTTAAAAGTCTGAGCCAGGCTTGTGAAATTCTTGGTGTTGTGGACGAAGCTCTCGGTGAGGGCGTGCTCTGCTGAAGTGGCTCAGTATTGCTTTGTGCTTTTGTCTCTGTCCCTGTGCTCTGGTTGCAGCACAACCTGGGTGGACTGTGATCTCCTTTTGGGAGCTCTTCTTGGCCTGTGTTGTTGGATGATTTTGTGAACCTGTGCTCATCTAAAGGGAGGCAGGTAGTTTTGTACAGCGTTTGCATTGTTTTTGCTGGGCTTTGTATTCTTTTTTATGTACCTTTTGTGGTACAGCCATATTCTAAATGAAAGAATATATGTGCTGCCCTAATAATGCTGGGGTTTCCTGTCTGTTCTCTACTTCACTCTGAGATGAAGAGGGTGCAGATGTCAGGGAGATGGATGCAGAAATTCAGGTGAAGTCCCAAAGAAGGTCAGATTAGATCAGACCTGGTTCCTTCTGACCTTAGCTTTTTCTGACCAATTATATCTGTTCCCACAACATTCCTGTAGTGATGTCTGGGCCAGTCTGCACCCAGCCACATGGTTGGGTGGGTTCTGCTGCTCCTTTCTCTGCATGTGTCTTTACATTTGTACTTCTGAACACTGGCTGCTTTCTAGTTTCTTCCACATTTGTTTGTACTGAAATAATTGCAGTATTTGTAAGCTATGCCACGTTATTGTTGAGTAATTTGAGCAGTAATGCTTTAGATGGAGAATGTTGGAGTGCTGTAGGGAAAAAAAACCCCTCTTATTTATCTATATCTCATATTTTAATGAGCTTCTAATCAATCATGCAACTTTAGTTCCCTAATCCTGATTATTTTACATGAACAGAAGTTGTGTAGGACTTGTTCAAGGACAACTGGCTTTTTTTTCATATTCTCATTGACACACTGCAGAAACTTCAGATATAGCAAATGCAGTCTGTCAAATAAAAATCTATTTCATTTGTTTTATTATGTTTTATGTGTACTTTTCAATATTGTTGTAACCAGTTTATCTTGGTATTTCTGTCAAGCATTTATGAGCGGAGTTCTAGAAGCACTTCTGGAAACTCCTCCCATAAAAATGGCTCACAGTGTTTGCTCTTCTTCCACATTGTCCTTGACTCTAATCTTGGCTGCCAGGCTGTTTGTGACTCGGTCTTGTTTGGACCTTGATGTTTTCCATCCAGTTGTGTTCGTTTGGGAATGTGAAAGAGGAGCTAAGGGAAGAGAAGGTAGAGAGGGGAATGTCTTCTGTGAGCTTCTGTTGGCCTGGCCACAACATGATTAGGTGCTGATAGCAGCATGGTTCACATGTACCTGACTGGCCAGAATTTTAATTCTGTAAGTCAAACCTGTGCCTTAAATTGAGCTGTAAGTAAGGCAAATGCATTTCCAAGCCCAGGAGCAGGAGAATAATGTTCTGTCTGTTAGGCTCTTGGTTGAGTGTTTGTATCACAACTTCCCTGTCAGCCTCAGTGAGTTAATCCTGCACTTCTCACCTGTGCTAAACTCACTTTCCAGAGGTTGTGTCCTTGTGAACCCAGGCATATGAGGTGCTGATTCCTGATGAACCTGTGTGACAAAGGAAGCATTTCTTTCATTTGCCTTATTTCCAGTGTTGCCAAACTGGAGACTTTAAGCCACCCTGTAAATTGATGCTTGTGGAGTTTAGCAGTGCAGAACAGGTTAGGTAGTCATTCAAAATTAGAGGCACCAAGTTTGGCTTAGTGTATCAGAACATGGGTTCAGCAGGTTAAGTAGGTGCCAACCTCAGAGAATAGTGTCAGATTGAAGGTTGCTGAAAATCATCTTGGTGGAACCTTGACCATGCAAATCTGAAAGCTGCACTGAAACCCTTTTGTGAATCTGGCCCTTAATGTTCTTTTTCAGGCAGATGGGCAGCAAATTGTACTTAAGGCCTCAAATGAATTCCTTCTTGACCATCTGTTTCCTTGCTTTTGCTTCTTCTTGAGATGGCTTTTTGTGCTCCACCACTACTGACATTGTTCCCTTGCATCAGATGCTGTGGATGAGTTTGATCATTCACAAAAGCTTTCTGTGACAGATCTAACAAAAGTAGGTATAGCCACTCCTAGGACTCCAATAGTAGACTTGCAGAGAGCAGCCGCTGGTTCTTGTGCTTGAATATCTTTGACGTAAGTTTAGGGTTATTTCTAGATTTCTCAGGAGAGTTGTAAAGTAAGTCCTTACAAGGCTCCATTTGCACCTCCCTGAGAAGGTGAGTCCAGTTTTGGTGGTTACCCCAAGCCTGTCTCTCCAAACAGACCGTGCAGTTTGTTGAACCACAAGCACCATGTTCTGTGCTTTTGTAGCTGATGGGTGGGGGAGGAATAAAGCTGGATGATTTTCACTGGAAAGGAGACAAAAATGCTTCTACTTAATTTGATTGGCCTGACATTGCAGGAGCTGCTAATGATGTCTGCATAGGACTCAGGGGACCACTCAAACTGGTGGAGGGAACCATAAGAGATATTGCTAGTAACTTAATCATGACCTTTGATGCTGCAGGAGAGGTTGGTGCAATGTCCACTGCTAGATGCCATGTAAGAGCACTTCTGAGGTAATTAGTGCTGTGTCCTGAAGGTGAATTTTTGCTTGGGGAGGGGAGTACCAGTAAAAACTAAAATCCATTAGCTTTTCTCACAGGAAGTTTGGCTGGACTAGAGAGTAACATGATCTTTAGGAATAAATGAGGTTCAGCCTTGATGAGGAGGGCCCATTGTTAGAAAAAATCCTCGGTGTCTTCTGCCAGTAAGGCAGCAGTGGTGGGTTGGCTCCTTGTCTCTGTGCCTGTGTGAAGGCAGGGACGAGAGTGCCCTCAGCAGCAGGGGCTTTGTGGAGTGCAGTTGGCTCCTTCTCTCTGGAGCAAGCAGCCTCTCACCTTGCATAGCCCCATATTGGAGAACTACATATCAGTGAAGGGAAGAGCAGTTCCACAGCCAGCACAGCTCCTAGGTTAAGTCAGAGACCATAGCTGAGACCCCCTGCCCTTGCAGAGGATCCCAGTTCTTGCTCACCTCTGGGTGCTACTTTCATCTGCTGTGGTGACTTGAACTCCCCGGGTGCCTGATGGTTTCGTGTAACCTGAAGGAGAACATGCACTTGCAGCAGGAGCCGTGTATAGGGTAATGTACATCTTTAAAAGTGAGGCCTCGGAGGTGCTGGAAGCCCTCTGATAGCCTAATAATAATTATTAATGCTAATAAAAACTAGTGAACTTCTCACCTTCTGGCAGAAGGTTGGAATAATAACTATGGAGTCTTTGTTCAGTCAGAAGTAAGAATGGTTCAGGCTTATGCAAAAACCACCTTCCCTGAGTTCTGTCCTCTTTGTACATCCAGTCCTCGACTGGCTGCATTTTTATCTTCCTGAATTACGGGAGGGAGGGAATGACTTTTTCTTTTTTTTTTCCCCTCTCCATGCTCCTGCGACAGGAGCGAGGGAGAGAGGGATTAGTGAGCTAATTAGAAATGATCGCATCTATCAACACTAATTAGCAATCCCGTGGTCTCACTTGCGTGTTCTTTTGAGCTGCTCCCCTTCGGGACAGCGCCACAATCAGCCCCTGCCTCTGGGGCCGCTCGGTCCGTGCCGCGCTGATTGGAAGTGATGGCCGGGCTGCGTGTGCCGGGCAGGGACAGCGCCGCTCTCCAGGCTGCTCCCTCCCCATCCCTCCTGTCACCAGGGGCACCCTTGGCCTCCGTGGGCACGACGCTGCCACTGCTAATGACCAGAGAATGAAAGTGGCAGGGGGATTTGTTTTCAACACCTCTTTCCTCCAGTGGCTTTTTCACTTGTGGCACTGCAGCTCAAAGGGCTGCTGCTCTGCAGGAGCAGGATAGAGGCTGGCTGCTGGGGCTCGTGTAGAGCTGGAGCAGAATTCTCTGGAGCTGGTTCTCTTCCCAGCTCTGCACTAACATTTCAGCAGCAGATCAGGTACTTGTTCTGGCAAAATGATCCCATTCTTCTACAGAATTTACATGTAGAAGATCCAAAATAAGTTGTCTTCCTTTTGTCACTGCTACAGTGCATGGATTGGAGGATGGCAGTAAAAAAACCCTAAAAATACTAATAAATTCACCAGGCAGACTGCTTTGACTGAATTGTTTGGCCATGGGGAGTCCTACCAGAATAATTAAACTGTTCCTTCCCTGCATTTCCCTGTTAAAAACATGATGAGGTGAGAGAAATTTGTGTCTGCGATCAGAATAGAGAAGGCTTTGTTTCTGTGTTTCTCTCCAGATGGGTGTTTGCTGAGGAATGCTCAAGTCATGTCTGATTCCAGCCTCCTTCCATATTTTTTGCTAGCTCTACAGAGCTAGTGAGGCAAGAAAGAGCATCCTAAACTTACATGAAAGAGCCAAGCTGAAGGATATAGGTATGCACTAAACCAGAACTTCAGAAATCTCTTGGGCACTAAAGTACAAGCCAGAAAGAGTGTGGCTTAACTCTGCCTAAATGAGAGGGTTGTGGAACTGTCAGTGTGGTATACCCAACACAGGAGAGGGTTGTGGAGCTTCAGCAAATAAAATTTAGACAGATGATGAAAGCTGTGTGTGTTGAAAGTCTGTATTGTTCGAAGTGCCAGACATCAAAAACACTCTTGTTTTGGTCTCAAGTTGCTGTCTCTTACTCTAGGAATGTCACATTTAGAGAATCCTTTCCAGCATATGCGGAGTGGAGATGTATTTTTCAGGGAGTTTTCACACATATGTATTTCAATGAGGAAAAACAGTGCCCATGGAATAATTTGAAGCTTTCTTAGTGCTGGAGCATGAGAGAGTACAGGGGATGATGAATACTCCTAGTGCCAGATTTTGGGAAAATATATCCTAACCCAGAGAGTCCTGAGTTCAGGGAAGCCAACAAGAAAGTCTTGAAGGAGGCCTTTCTGCTCTGTGCTGATGTGTTAAGCTGAAACTTTATAATTCACTTGATGTTTGTGCTCTAAACTGATGCACTTGAGAAAACAATAAACAGAAACTTGCCTGTACACTGGTCCTTCTCATCCTGGCATTCCAGAAGCTTTCTGTGACTCGTGGGCTGCAGGGAGCTGTTGATCCCACAGTGTTCAGGCATGAAGGCTTTCAGAGCATGCTGCAGTGCTCACAATGTCAGTAACGATTTCTGGCTAATGCAGCTTTTTGGTGGTGTCATCTCTCATTATCACATGGGCTTTCCTTGGGCTTTTTCTTGTCTCTCATTCAGAATTTTGACCTTCCTTATTAATTAAACAGTGACTTTCCTGCAGCCAGTGATTGAGTTATTCAGTAATACCTGCCTAAAGCCATCATAATAAAAGACAGAAGTTCTTTTTAATGCAAATGATTTGGTTCCAGATGTTTTGATCACATTAAACGATGGCTCAAATTAACCAGCTATTGGATTAAGCAACAGGCTACCTTGGCTGCTTTTTCTAATCATCGTGATTCCTAACATGTTTGTTTCCCAGAGCATGCTCTGAAGAAGGCAGTGTAGCCCCTAGTTTTCATGAAATAAAAACAATAGAGAGGCAGAAGCTATCTAGCACAGGTTCTGTGTTTTTCATAGCAAATCTCTTTCCATAAATATTGCCTGCTACCAAGATGGTGCTCCGACTTGTTTGTGGTGGTCTGAGAAGGAATTTTTCAGGGTGTACAGGAGGCTTTGTTGTCCTGGAATTGATTGTTAAATACCTTGTCCAAGGCTATCAGGTGCTACATCATCCTTCCACATTCAAAGGAAGTTCTTGTAGAGGGAGTAGACATGTTTAGTGGAAGGGCCTCAGATTTAGAAGGCAAAATCCAAAACAGGCTTCAGTGGCTTGATCACTCAACTTTGAAAGCAATTTCAGGGAAAGATTTTAACCGTTCTAATAACTTACCATGGGGATGTGTAGCAGATACCCTTCTGCTAGTTGTTGAATTGTGAATAGCTGCCTCTGTGGAATCAGAGTGCTCAGCTACAGGTTACAGATTTCCTCTGAAAAGTGCCAAGTAACAGTCTCTGTTCTGTTCATAGAGGTCAGAATTGGGAGTAACTGGGATTTTCTGGTGTGAAATCTTACCATTTTTGCCAAGGTCTTATTATTTGGAGCTGAGCAAATAAAGAGTGGACTTACAAACTTGACATGTCTTCCTTTTGTGTTTGTTTTCTTTCCCTGGTTTCTCCATGCAGCTCGGATTGGAAAAATGAAACGGAGGAAGCAAGACGAAGGGCAGGTATGTCCCCTCTGCAGCCGGCCCCTGTCAGGATCCGAGGAGGAGATGAGTAGGCATGTGGAACAGTGCCTTGCAAAGGTAGAGGCGCAACAGGATCACCAGCTGCCATTCCCTTCTCCCTGCTCCCAGCTCTGTCTGTAGTTAACCTAATGTGGGGCAAAAACTAACGTTGCTGAGCTTGCAGGCAATGCTAACTGTCTCCCTGAGATCTGTAGTCACTTCTTTGTCTGGGAAGATGGATTCTTCTGGATTTTTCTGTTCTGTTGCATTAGTAACTTTTACTTCATGCACTGTTCTGCTCTGTTACAGAGGTTTAATTTGTAGATTTTAAGGGTGGAGCTATTGAAGTTTATGAACCTTCTGTAGGACTTCAGGCATCCTATGTAGCTCAGAAAGAACAGTTCATTTTGATCTGTGCTTTTGACATTAGAATTATTATTTGTTGGGTTCTTTTGTAGCAGACTGGGACTTTTAAAGGTTGCACGATCATCTTACTCCAGGAAAGTGCATTTAAGCAGAACCATTCTCTTGCTGTTCATCCCAAAGACAGCAAGGAAAGAGAAACAAGCCCCAGGGCAGGGAGAGAGCTTTGTCATAGGGCTTTTTGTTTGTGTTTCTCAGGAGAAACTTTCAATAGAGGACTTGTTGCCTCAAGAGGTGCATAGTATAAAGAGAGGTGTATTTTGATCAGTAAGCTCCAAAACTGTGTTAGAGGAGAGCACTTCTGCTAGCGCTCAGAGGAATCTGTGATGATATGTTCCTCCATGATAGAGGAATTTTGCATGCAAGGCAGGGGAATGCATGTTGAAATGAACACCAGCATTGTTGTAGGGACCAGACCTTATATTTCCTTGAGTAAAAATTATGAAACTTGCAACTTGTTTTAATCTTAGGTTGTCAAGTTCTTCCAGTACCTATTTACTTCTAGTTTAGGTTAGTATGAACAGGCATGGGAATAGAGGCTGCTCTATGCTCTATACTTAGCTGTCCTGGGAACAGCCCAGCTTTTCTTCCCCATCCCACCATGAGTTATGAACCCCAAAGAGCCATTTCATGCATCTCAGCACTCTGCCCCTCTCTCTGCTTTACTCCATGCAGAGAGAAGGTTCGTGCATGACTGAGGATGACTCTGTGGACATCGAGAACGAGAACGGCAACCGCTTTGAAGAGTACGAGTGGTGCGGGCAGAAGAGGATACGGGCCACTACTCTCCTGGAGGGAGGATTTCGAGGTGCGCCAGTGTTTCGGGGGCACTTGTGAATCATTCTGCTCTGGAAGTTAATCCTATCCTTAACCTATCTTTAAAGGGAGGGACATAGGGATTTGCCTTCCACAAAAGGCAGAATCATCAGCCTTTGCCAGAATGTAAAGTGATTTGTTTTTTGTCCCTCTTGAACGATGAGAGTCAAAATTTGTGCAAATCTTTAACAAAGCGTGGGGTTATTTCTTTCTCGAGGAATGTGGCTGAAGAGGGAATGGGTAGATCATATGGGGAAAATAACATTTTATATCTCACACGTAGTAAGAAATACATGGAAATATGTGAAGAGAGAGAAATAGAAATGAAATTGTAAAAATTCCCAGCCTGGAGTGACGAAAGCTGGTGTATCAGCCTCTGGTGATGTATTGGAGGTGACAGCTAAGTCGCTTTAGCACCTGCATAAAATATTAAAGGGCCAGTTGTGCATTTATCACTCCATCCCTTTTAAGGTTGATAAATGAGAATCCAGGAACCTGCTCTGCACCTCCAGCACTGCAAGCCCTTAGGGCTCTCAGACAAACACATTTTATTTTTCCTCCTTCTTTTGCTCCTTCCCCAGTGACGGGGAAATCAGTTACCAAGGAGAGAGTGAGTTATGGCAAAATTTGACCTCTTGTGAGCTTTATTGGTGAATGTAATTTTAGCTAGAAACCTGGCCCCTTTCTTACATTCAGCCCTTTGGCCTCAAAGAGGAGGATTTACTAAACTGTTCATTGGCATGAACCTCAGGCACTCACGAGAGTTTCTCACAAGCAATCCACGTAGCGCATGCTTAATGAGAGGAGGAGTGCTGGCTCCCTTCGTTCAATAAAGAGGATGGGATGTGATCTCTTCCTATATCAGCTTGGATTTTAATTTAAAATATCTCAAGGGGAAAGGCTATTGCATGAGGGAGTTGGACTTAAAAGCCAGCCGTGTGCTCAGCTAAAACCAGGCACTCCTGATCTGCTCTTGCTTTCCTCTGAAATTAAATTGTAGCTGGGTTATAGCCGAGCAGATGATAAGGAGCAGCTTCTTTGGGCTTTAAAGGACCCCCAGTGATACCTGAGCAGCTGACAGGTCTCTAGCACCTGGCCTTCCTCCTCTGGAGCACACCTCTGCTGGCATCTAGATTCAACAGCTGCCATGCTTCTCTAGAGAAGTGTCCTCTTCCCTAAGCATGGGGAATTTTTTTTTTCCTAACAGCTTCCTACCTAGTATTTTGGGATAATCAGACAGTATGAACAGGGTACCTATCTACTCTGTGCAAGAAGTTGTAAAATTTGGAAAGCCAAAGCAAATCTGGAGTGATCTCCTAGAGCTGGCTGATTGCATTTATTTTTAATGAAGTTACACTTTTTCATGCTCTCTTTTGTGGCTCTCCTATTGTCTCTGACTGCTGCATTCATGGGCCTCCATCAGTCAGGACTGCTATGTGTGCTCTCAGGTAACCTTAAGGTGACTGTCTTTCTTCTTTTGCTGCCAGTGTTGGCTCTTGCCAGACAGAATTCTTAATTTACAGCCCTGAAGCACAGCACAACGTTTTGTAGATGCTTTCTAATGCTTAAAACTGCTTTGTCTGGAGTTGGCAAGGCCCTCGTTAACCCCTGTCACCTGAGGCTTTGCATTTGGCTCTGTTCCCTTTGCTGAGAAGTAGCAGTGATGTGGAAATCAAATGTCTTTTATAATGCCAGACAGCCTTTACCAGGCTACAGGGATGTCACCAATGTCTAAAGAGATGACATGGGGAAATACATAAAACTGGAGGGGAAAATAGATGGCCATGTGTCTCATTAATTTCGGTTTTAATGGTGTGTTGCTCTGAGGAGATGTCACAGCTGGGTGAAGGGGGAGCAGGACACTGTGGCCAGTGTGTGTTGCACATAAGTCCATTGGGCAGCATTACAGCAGTGTCTTAAAATTAACACTGATCCTGGCTTTTTTTTTTATCATTTTTGGTTAGGGGACAAGGTTCATATCACTCTCCACATGAGGAAAATTCTTTGCCAATTATATAGAAAATCCCGACAGATTCTCAGTTGGAGTAAGGTCGAGAGACCTTAGGTTTTTCTTCCTAAAAACAGAAACATCAGGGGAATTAACAGCGCTGTTTGGATTTTCTGGAAGATGGTCTAAAACACAGAAGTAACCACAAGCTGAAACTCTCACTTGGAAGGTTCCTAGGATGACACTTTCCTGCTTCCAAAGCACTTGCAGAGGAAACTTGCTCTTCTGACCTGAGGAGCTGTCTTAGAAGCTGGAAATTATGTCTTCTCTGTTGGTGTTACAGCTGCAAGCCCCCAGTCAGGTCTAGTGCAGCAGAGCCAAAGCAGACCTGCTTGGCTGCCACAGCTTGGCATACCTGAGGCAGCAGGTGGACAGAACAGGCTGTGGCAGCAAGTGGGAATACGACCTGAGAAGTGCAGGGATCAGTGTGTTGTCTCTGAAGCTGTTGGGTTTGGTGGAGGATTTCAGTCAGGAAATATTTAGTACTTCCAGCTGTCCTCCTGGCTTCTCAAAATTTGCTGCCATTCAATTTGCTTTCCAAAACTGGAAAGATGCAAGGTATAAATTAAGATTATTGGCAATTATATAGGGTTTGGAACCACTTTGTTTCAGCAGAGGTACTGCTTGAAGCAGGGGTTTGTAGGAGAACTTGTGGTTCTCTTTGGGGATAGGTGCAGAATAATACCAGCATGAAATACCAAATTCCATTGAAATCAAGCGTGCACTTCAAAGTGTAAAACCATACAGATAAAATAATCAGATATTCCCCTGCCTCTGTACAGTGTCACAAGACTAAAATTTCTCTTGAAATACCTGAACATTCAGTAACTATCTCTCTCCATGTCTCTGAATCATCTCTCTCTGAAGCTCTTTGTTGCTCGGAATTATTGCATGCCACCTTTAATGAGTTTCTGTGTTTAGGATGCCAACAAGGCTTCGCAAGTGAAAGCGTCAAGTAGCTTGGTCTCTGATGTGGGGTTTGTTGGGGTTTTTTTAATGCTCAACATATTTGTAGCAATTCCTCTATTCCAGTCCAGAATGGATGCACGTTACCCTCAGTGTTTACACTGTAAGGTTATCCCTTTAAAGAATTCCTGAGGGAAGTTCAAAAGGTTTTTTTTTTCTTTGAAAGATTCAGTGTCTCTTTTTGTGTGTATGTTTCTTACTTGAAAGAAGGGAAGGGAGGGGGGGAAGTGGAAAAAAAGTGCTTTATCTGAAAAGAATCACATCAGCTTCACACTGATAGAAGCTGCTGTCATCTCTTAAACGGCTTAGCACAGTCAAAAGGCAAGAGGACTTAAAACAGTGTCTTACACAGGGATCGATGGGTGGAACACATAACTCGTAACTGCAAAAAAAAAAGCAGCTCGGGGGGAGAGATAACGGTAATGATTGCATTGAGGGAAGCTTGAGGGAGGCTTGTTCTTTGTAACACAGCTTCAAAGGTGTCTGGACTGGTGCCTAAGCAAACTGTCCTGTGAAGTTGCTGCCTCTGTAGGTCGAGGGAAGGCGGGGGGGTGGGGGATGCTTGCACCCTTCTGTTTCTTAACAGATGGGACAAAGATTAGTAAATGCCAGGTTAGTGGTTCCCTTCTGCTGCCTCGGATTTGAGGAGAGGATTTTGTCACTCGGTCCCTTCCCGTCCGTTCTGGGAGGCAGCTTGCCCGGAGAGGGGATGGAGGAGAGCGGGGCTGGGAGCTGGGTGTTGGGCGGGATGTCAGTTTATCGATCGCACCTCAGTCAGGAGAGCTGCGGGCGCAGCGCTCTGAGCACGAGCGGCAGCGTGCTTAATGTGATTGAAAGGCAGTTAAAATGGCGGTGACCTTTTCAGGGGGAATTAGATTGCCTGCCAAGAGTGGTTAGAGGGAGTGATAACGCCAGCTTGAGGAAGCTGTCCAGTCTGCTTCAAAGGGAGAGAGACAGGGAAAGCAAGCTGGCAGCAAGTACCATTTAAAGCACGAACCGTGCGGTCTGATAGAACAGAGATTGCTGTCCTCTTTAGATATGAAAGAATTGAAGAATTGTAGCTAAGTTCTCTCCACCCGCCCCGTCCTCCTCTTCTCCCCTCCAGCTCCCCCACCAAAAAGCCTTCCTCTAGGTGCAGTAGCAAGCTAGTCACCACTGCTCTTCTCAGTTTCTTTTGCTTCAGCAGATCAGTTGCATCAAAAATAACACAGAAGAGAGAAAGACTTTAAAAATGTTAAAGTGGCAAGCAGGGTATTTTCAGGGAATGGTACTTTCTAACAAAGATCAACATGACAAGGATCTGTCTGATAGATTGTGATACTCTTGAAGAAGGAGAAACACACAGGGATTACTTAACTCTGAAGTTTCTCTTTATTTTTCTGGTATTTCTTTTTATTTCCCTATGCAGCCCTTCTCCCAAGCTAGCAAAGGGCTTGGTTCTATTTGCTAATGTCTTACCAAGGGAAAAGAACAGCACAACTAAGTGTATGCATAGAGGGACTTGGTAAAGCCTTTATAAGCTGTAACAAACTGCAGTTATCCTTGGGGGTCCATTTGCATTGGATCTCATGTCGTGTACAATTAGGGCAGCTGCCTGGAAAGTAGGACTGTATTAAAATGATTAAAAGTTTCTAGCAAATGGCTGAAGCCCTCCCACTGCCAGCTTTGTATCGACACAGAACCAAGATATGCTTCAGTTCTAGCAGCAAGTGTTGTAGACCAGCCTTTGTCCACTGTGGGTTAGTTGTCCCAGAAAGAGCACTGGGGCAGTAGCTGTATGGTTTGTTCTCCTTCAAAATCCAATCTAATGCAGCATTAGAATAATTTTTTTCATGTGTGAGGTCCTGGCCTCAGAATCTAAATAGATACTTTATAGGTCTCCTATCTCAACAACAGGTTTTTGTGATTACAGTGACTTCTTGGGTCTGGTGACTGCCTGGCAGAAAGCTCCAAATAGAGAGGGAAAACTCCTTTGTGCTTCTCGGTGCAATTTCATGAAAATGGAACTCTACAACAAAACTTAAAATCAGTGTTTGACAAGTATGTGGAAACTGAAGCATAGAGAAGCATCTTCTCTAGTGTTAAAAAGATAGCAGCAGAACTGGCAACAAACCTTTAAAGTCTTGCTCTAGAATCTCACCTAGTAGCCAGCTGTGCCCTCTTTTTCAGATAAAATATAATGAGACATACAGGGAAGCTTCAGGAGGCAAGGAGACTTCCTATTTTTTCATGTCAGGAGATTCAGACTGCATTTAAGGTTATACTGGTAAGAGGGTATAAACTGATCTATTCAAATGCAGCAAAAGCATTTGAGCTGAACAGTTAATGTGTGACTTCTCTTAAAAGACTCTGTGGGAAATGGAAGATGTCACTGGCATATTTAGGCCTTTTGGAAGAGTGGTCTGGTAACTGGAATCATCATTGCTGCTGCTGTGTAGATGAACCAGAATTCATTCCTTTTACCCTAGCAAGCTAAAGCAAACTTCAGCTTGGGTGCAAGAGCAGTCTGTGTTAAGAGTGCAAGAAATCTTTGCTGAAATGAAATTCTTAATCTTCCTCCCGTTTAGCAAGAGCTACATTTAGTGCATTTTTCTGACGTGTTTCCAGTGTCAGCATCTCTCTCTAAGGTGAATGTGTCTGTACATCTAAGCATCTTTCCCAGCCTCTAAGCCCTTGAATTTTAGCCTTCCTATGTTTGGGTTGCTACCTTCTACTGGTCACTTCTACCTGCTGTAAGCTTCCAAGTGGGCAAGGTGTATAAATTCCATGTTTCTCAAGTCTTAGTGTGTGCCTTATGCCTGTTATGGAGGACTCCTGAGCCCCAGAGCACTTGTATCCCTTACCTCAACCCTTGTGTGAAAGTGGTAATCCTGGTAATCCCTTCATTGCAGAAGCACAATCATTTGGACCGGTCTGATGGAGTAGCCCCACCACTTCTTAATGTTTGCACCCCTCTCTTTTGGGGGCAGGTAGTTGCCCATAAGGTAATACTTGACCTAAAAATGCTAACAAAGTCTGTTTGCATGGTGTTAGATACAGTAATCACATGGGCTGCACCTGATTCTTTCTCTGTTGTTTGTGTCTGTTTGAAGGATTCTGTGGTTAATAAATATCTCTTAAGTATTTTCCTGTATATTAATATAAGTTTACTCTAGTGAGCCAGAAAAACAGATTAGACTATTATGTGATTTAACAAGAAAAAAACATTTTACTTTACATACAAAAGCCAGCATGACCTGCCATGTAACTGGTGCCCAATGTCATGTGTGTTTGAAATTCACATAATTCTTCAAGGAATACCATTTTGTTTATTTTGGAGCACAAAGTAATCAATTGCACTTAGCAAAGTAAAAATAATTTTAACTGGAAAAAAAGAAAATTGTGAGGATAGCCATTAAAATTTCTCATTGCTGATTGTAGATTTTTGTTAACTTGAATGCATACAAAAATATAAAGAATCTAATTTTCATGTTCCAACTACTAGAATGCATTAGCTGAAAGGAGCACAGTCAAGTAAACCTTGGTGGTTGGTTTATGAAACACCGACAGCCACTCTAACCAGGAAAAGACTTTCTGCAGGAAGAAGTGGAATTCTTTACCTTTTGCAGTATTACATATTGGGGGTGTAATACTGTAAAAATATTACATCCCCAATATTTACATTACAGTGTTACATATTGGGGAATACATATTGGGGTTGGGGGATGAAAAGGGATGCCTGTCAACTCCTTCCTAGAGGAAGTAAGGGGGAAGAAAAGAAAACAGAAAATGCAGTTGTAACACCATGAAAATTAGCAGGAGGAGTAAAGGAGCAGGTAGAGCACCTGAAACTACTCATTTTTTTATGTAGACTGGGTTTCAGTCGACAGTTCCTTTAAACTTCAGGTTTTGTCGATCTCAGACATTAGTTGCTCTGCAATCTGGTTTTCTACTGCTCTGTTAGCTGTGGTTTTGAAAATCCCAGGCTTTAAGATAGTAATCTGATACATTTTTAATTTTTTCCCCTCTCAAGGGTCTGCAGTTTTGCTAGAGCTGCAACCTACTTCTTGGACACTCAGGTCAAACTTGAGCTTTAAGCACACAATAGTTGATTGACGTGATTTTAATAGCATTTTAGAATACAGTTGTTAAGTCAGGGGCAGTGAGATGTTCCTGAAGGAAGAAGGGAGCACAGGTCTCAGTGGCTCTGAGCAGCTCCTGTCTCCGCGTGTCGTCTCCTACACGCGGCGGTGAAACGCGTTATCGAGTAGTGCCCGGAAAGTGGCTAACTGCGTTTGACACACGCCAACTCCCTGCCTCCACACTGGATAATTGCATTGTCAACTGTTCAGCAAAGTGGCAGGTGACACTGCAGCCGGATTGATTGTCCTGCTATGGAGGCTCCCAAGACTGTCAGCCACCCAATCGATAGAGTTTACACAAGACACTGTGACTGCATCTGTAACTAATTTCAGTTTGAACCTCGCAAGATGCGGCTGTCCCTGTTTCCTGGCCTCTCTTCTTTGCTTGCATCTTCTCCCTGGACGAGGAAGTTGTTTTTCCGTGAAAGCCTGGTTTTATTTCTTGTTTTGGAGCTGGAAGTGAAGAAATCAATGGTGTGTTTTGTGGTTTCAGAGTTGAGGGCATTACAGCACATGGCTAACTAGCAGCTCCAGTTTTGCAATCAATAGACTGATCAATTGATTAAATTAGCACTGATTTTTCTTTCTTCTTTCCAGCCTAGAAAAGAATTAGTTTGGGAGGAAAAGCACATGTGTTTGGCCTATGAAATTTAGCCCTTGGTTTTTCCAGTCCTTGGTTGCCTTTCCCCCATGAATACAATCTCTGTGCTCATCATTATTTAAAGCAAACTGCATTGAGCCCCGCCACTGGCAGCAGCCCGCTGTAAGCCAGGGTGTCACATTCAGCTGTTCACCAGCCTTGCAGCTTCATGCTCTGCTGCCTTAGAAAAGTCATCCTCCAAGCTCTGCTGTGCTGCTTTATTATTGGCAAAGTTGCGACATTCCTGTGATCCCTGTCAGTGGTGCTTATTGATCCAGTGATGTGAATCTGCTTAGTGATTCAAGATTACTTTAATTCTCCCTCTTCCTTTTTTGTTTGTTTCCACCCTCTCCCCAGGGGAACAAAACCTTTCAGATCCACCTTTCCCTAACTGTGGAAAACGAGCTGTAGCTGCAAAGACCATGGCTGTTGCTGCTACTTTTGTACTTCAGCTCCAGGTTTTGAAGAGCAGCCTTTGAGACAGACATGAGGCTGTTCTCACCTTCCTGTATCACATCAGCATGAGGCTCTAGGAGGCAGCCATGAATTGTCAAACCAGATCAGGTCTTTGGTCTGGTCCAAGTGTGTTTCCCCCTCTGCAGCCATAGTCTGTACCTGATGGGTTACAGGAGGCACAAAAGACATCTCTGGAATACTCCTCAATGCTGCAAGGGGTAGGGAAGCCTCTTCCTGAGTCTTGCAGCAGCTGGCTCTTACCCTGTACAGCAGTGCTTGCCTGCCCTTTGTTCAGCATGCTGCTGCAAAATTATGGTAATGGTCATAAAATTATATGGCCCCTTTCCTTAAAGGCAGCTGTTTCTGTGATCTGTTAGCAAAGATCCCTGTAAGCACCACACTGGTGAGCAGTCAGGTCTCTGACAGCCCATTTGTGCCCCTGTGGGACCTAATAGACAGCATCAGATGGATCTGCTGTTTCAGGTGTGTGCTGTAACAACACAGTTGGGTGTCACTTTTCCAGGTAAATCACCATTTAGCTTTAAATGGATCTGGCTCCAGAGAAATAAAGCTCTTATTTTGTAAGCAGCTTTTTTTGGCTTCTAAATGTCGGGTTTTTTTCCTGCAACAGGCTGGGAACATCACCAGAACTATTCTATCCCTGTTGGTGCTAGGAAAAAGTGGGGGTACAATTTCACTGTTGAAAAACAAGGCTGGGAGGCATTATGGATCTGTAGGAAGACCTGTGTTCAATTTGGCCTCATCTTTGCTTTCCTCTCATTTTCAAGAATTTTTAGTGGCTTTCTCTGTCTTCCCAGATGTCTCTTACAACAAAATGCCACCTTGTCCTCTTAGTACTAGTTTGGGATACTTCAGCATATAATGAAATAAACCCAGTTTAGAGCCATTCTTGGAAGTCTGTGAGGCCTGGCCGTGAGTCTGCATAAACTACTTTTATTACCTCCATTGTTTTTGCTCTCCAAGAAGCCAAGGAGTGCCATTTCGATAAGAAAATAGAATGAACATGCTGGAAGGGGAGGTTGTACAGAAGGGGGTCACTGCAAGGAGTGTAATTAGCAAAGGCTGCAGTTGTGGAGATTTATGGGAGGCTTTTCTTCTTTCCTGAGCACATGTATGCTACCTGCAAACAGAATGAATGCCTCTTCCCAGCCCAAATAGGCCCCAGTAGAGCTCTATGCTTCTAAGATGGATTTGAATTTAGACCCATTTATGGAATTTACACAAAATTTGGGATTTCTAGAATATTTCCAGTATAGATTTTTCTCTCTCATACACACACACACTCATCTGTTCCTTGGGGGCCAAACTGGAGAAATGTTAGTCATCCAGATGATTTTGATCCTCTGCATGAGCAGTATCTAGTGGTGGTGCAAATAATAACATTGATATTTTATTTTTCTTCCTTGGCTTTCTTTGCAGTGATAATAAAATAGATAATTAAATATATACAGAACAGCTGGTCACCAAAACTGATCTGCCTAGATAGGAGTTGAGGAGCAGAGGTGGGCACAGCAGGTCTGTGTGTTCCTACCTGTGCTCATGAAATCAGGCTGGGGTCATTTGGGTCTGCTGTGGTTTGGTTGTGTTTCCATTCTGCCCCTAAGACTGCCAGTCTCATGTGAGCTTGTGCCTGTGCAGGAGCAGTGCTGTCAGCACCTGAAGCAGCATATGTTGTCACTTGGACCATCTGCTGCTGAGTGTGATGGAGAAAAGGAGGTACTTGAATGTGAAGTCCTTTTATCTGTTCTGTGAATCTGCTTATATATCATGTTAATAACTCTTGATCTTAACCTGGGCCACCATTCACTGGAGAGTTGATCAGGTGACCACTCATCAGGAGGACTGCATAAAGGAAGTGAGATTTGAGAAGCGGGGCAGGGGTCAGAGAGATGCTTAGGCATAGGGGGCAACTTAAGAGAAAGAAAAGTGCTTTTATTTTATTTTATTTGCTTCCCCTAAGAAGGGGAAGGAAAGGATTTCTGGTGAGATTTATCTACAGACATTATTAATAGGTGCATGGAAAGAATGGCAAGTGCTTTTACCTTCGAGCTCAGCTGATTCCTGTAGCCTGCTGGTGCTTGAAGTTGGCAGCAGTTACGAGGCTTGCGAATTTTTCCTGCTTGTCTGACCTCTGAGTCAGTATTTCAGAAACACTGTTGCTTGTGTAGAGTACTTAAATTTTTCAGAAAGTAACAAGAATTGGTGCTCAGGCAGACTGCTCTGAGACCAGCCCGAGCAAAGAAAGCTGTGTACACAGTGCTAGGTAAGTGATGTTGATAGGTACATTCTGATTGATGGGTGAGTTTGTCTCCCAAACTGTCACAGGGTTTATAGAGGTGCCACTCAATACCAGTGCTGGAATTGCATGTCAGAGCACCTGGCTACAAGAGCAATGGGGATTGGAGACAGAGCTGTAACTTTGTTTTTTCTCTGCTTAATGGCCCCAGCGTCTGACCTGCCTGTTCACTCCTGTTTGTCTGGTCCTTAAGGAGGCAGCTGGGATTAAGACTGTCAGAGAATTGTGCTGCTTTAGCATCAGGAGGCTAATTGTATTGGGGCTGGCAGCATATGACAAGGGGTAGCCTCCTACCAAAAGCACAGCAAGAGCAAAAAATGTTCAACAAGGGACAAGAAAGGTGTAAGAGAGTCTGCGCTGGGTCTATTCTTTTTTCATCTAAAAGCAGCATTTTCAAATTCACATGTGGAATTACATTCCTCAGGCCTTGGGTGACTCCTAAGAGTCAGAGCTTCTGTGAATAGCAGATCACATCTCTTATGAATTCCTAGGTCAAACTCACAAGTTAACATTCAGTCATGGGATTTCACTTTGTTAACATGTGGGAATAAACTTCTGGTCCCAAGCATTGACCTCTGGATAACACACTGGCTTTAGAGGTCTCTACTCTAGACAGTGTTGCTGATGGCTGTGAATTATTGTGTGACCTTCAGAAGCAGAGCCTTGCTGGGGGAACCCTTCCCTGCTCTCAGTGCACACTATTGAATTGCAAATCACCTGAGTGGACTTGGTACGGGGTCTTCTGGAAGCTCTTGTCCTCTGTACTCCATTTCATATTTTCCTTTCTCCTGGATAGCGGTGTACACCACCAGCAGGAGCTGGAAGTTGTGAGCCCTCTTTACATTTGGGCTGAGTTAGTGAGAAGCAGGTGTGATCCTTTTGGGCCTTCCTTGCATTTAGTGGTCTTCTTAATCCATTTATAACAGCACTTGTCCAGAAATCTGGTTTGAATGAGCCTGAGATGAATGAATAATGTCGAGCAGTTCAGATGTCAAATATTTGAACAGCTGCGTGGGTGTTTTCACTGGCTTTGTGCATGGAAGCAACCCCAGGAAGTTAGACAAGGAGGGTCAGGTGGAAATTGTGGCACCAAACCTGATCTCACTGGAGCAGGCCTCAAAATCCATCCTTGCTGCAGAATGAAAAGGTATTATAGGATGCTGGTTGCAAGTCATTCATTATCCAGGTGATGCTGGGCCAAGGTTTGCATCCCAATTTTTATGGGATGTGCAGGAGCACATGAGATTTATTTTATGTGCAGGAGCAGTACTGGGATTTATGGTTTTTATATTTTTCCTTTTTATTTAAAGCAGCTTCTGAAGTCTTAAAACTGATAGCACAACTTATATTCAGAATATTTTTTGGATTCATGGAGGTTACTTTGTTCAGCATACAGTTTCTAAATCACTGGTTTTTACCATGGTGCAATGGACTGCACTTGGTCACATTAAAAAAATGCCATATTAAGTGAAAAACTGAGAGTTGGATCACCTGATTGCACCTTCCTTTAGGCATCAGTCTGGGAGTTCTTGTTTGATCAGAAAATAAAATTTACCTTTCCCCTGTCCCTCGTTTTAACCTGTGAACTTCTGTGCAGTGCACTCTCTGACTGAAAGGCTCTCTCAGATCATCCCAGTGTGTATTTGCCATCATAACACATACTATCCAAACTCTCCCCTTGTACACTCTCTGTTTGGGAAGTATAGCAGTCTGCTGGCAGTGCAGCTAGGCAATAGAGCTAGATTCAGCCAAAGCTCTGGAATATTTTCCTTCCAGACTTAAAAGGGATTTTCTTAAATACAAAGGTCTTGAGAGCAAGGACACAAGGATTCTGAAGACAAGGTGCCTTAATATTTGTAAACTGTATTGTAGTGATCAGATCTTCTCATCTTAAGCTCTAGCCATAAACCACCATTTGGCTTGAGTCACTTGGAAACAAAATTGATGGAAAGGTGCATGTCTGCTGTGTGCTTGGCATCTTTGCAGAGGCAGTAACAAGGGGGGTGGTCCCACTTATGTTCACTCATTTGGCCACCTTCCCCCCCACCAAGGCGCTTGCTCTGAGTATTCATTGTCTGGCTAATGTTCAGATCACCCCCTGGGACTGGCCAAGTCACAGCTCCAGCTTTGCATGATTTGTGTCTCCCACAGCTACAAGAAAAATGAAGACCTGTGTGTCCAAAGTTTATGGCCTTTGAGAAGTGATGGGCTAAAGTAATGCCAGGTGCAGGGGATGGTGTTACTGCAGGTTAAATGCCATGCCTATAAATTACCACCCCATCGCCCACTCTTGACTTTTAAAGCAGCTTTGAAAGACTATCCAGCTTCTTTGACAGGTCTCTCTTACCCCTCTAAATCTTCTCCCAAACATTGTGATGAACTGAATGAGTCAAGATTTACTAGATGAGCCATTGCAGCAAGAGGAGGCAATGGCTGGTAGTGTACAGCCAGTGTGTGAAGCACTCTGAAAGGGGTCTGCTGATAAAGGGCTGCCTCAGTGACACCATGGGGCTGACCTACAAGCATGGCTCCCACAGTACCTGGCACAGACATGGGTGCTGCATGGTTGTGTTACCCCTGCTAAAAATAAAGCCTGGCAATTACTTTGAAGTAAAAGGTAGTTTATGCTTCTAGGGAAAGGTTAGTCTTAAAATCATTGTCATGCTGCAGTTGTCACTCGTTAAGGACCTTCTTGATATTCAGGGAAGAGAAATACCAAATCCATATAAACAAATTTTATTGGGGTCTTAATGAATCAGTTAGAGCATCCATTCCTAGAGAGCAACAGTAAAGGGCTGTGTCTGCATGGTATCATTGGAAAGGAGACCTTTGCTTTGCCTGTTGTCTGCACAGATGCAGACCCTTAGAAATACAGTTCACTCTTCTGGGTTTATGTTAAGTGTGCTGGTGAGAACCCAGTGGGATGAAGAGACTGGGACATCTGAAGGCCTGAAAAGGCTGTCCTAAAGCTTTGGAATGTCCTCATTCTTCAGACATGCATATAATACTCAGTGCTTTTAAATGCACAATGCAGGGTAAAATTATTATAGAACCATAACTGCAGTACAGGACCATAGCCCTTTTGGGCATTGGTGCAAGGCCAAGGCAATATCTGCCTTACCCTTTCAGTCTTTGCAGCTGGGATGTGTTCCCTGGTCTACCACAGACGTAGGTCACCAGCCTCTGGGTGTGCCAGATCCTTCAGGCTCCAGCAGGTACCTCTGTCTGAGCCAGGTGTTCAGCTCTGCTGTCTGGACAGGGGTGTTAAGGGAAGGAGCATACTGGAGGCAGCTGCAGTGAGTACATTTCTATCTGCACAGCTAATGTACCCAAACAGATTTGCTACAAAATTGAACACAAATGGGGACCTTGCAGCCAACACCCTAGAGTTCAGGAGGTCTTTGCTTAATATCCAGTCTTACAGGAGGGAGCATATTCAGTGTTAGCTCTCATAAAGAGTAAATACACCTTCTGTAGTTTCCCTTCTATTAATAAACCCTAGGCAGAAAATACCATGTGAAGATTCATCTTTCTAGGCGTTGGTGCAGATTCAATTAAAAGAAGGCTGGTTACAGTTTACAAAATTCTTGGGACCAAAGTAAATGCAGAAATTGTTAGAAAGTGGGAATTGATGCACTGTCAGCCTCAGGTGGAACTGTAAGTGGTTACTTCCTGCTGGAATTGGGACTGGATGTGTGCCTGACACCCCTGTGCTGGAAGAGCAGAACTCTTGATGAGTTGCATTGCAATTTGCTCATGTAAGTGCTTGTGAGGAGCTGTTAATGACAGAAGTCTGATTTTTTTTCCCTTTTGTAGAAGCAGGTTTGTTGGTCTTAAATGTTTTAAATTTTAAAAATCTAAGCCATGACTAAATGTGTTTTAAAATTGAAAAGCTGTTTCTAATTGTATTTTAGCCTCTGCCTGCCCTCTGCATCTGAATTAAGTAATTCAGAACATCCTTGTGGCCTTCTCTTACCTGCTAGTAGTGTGGATTTTGCATTAACTACTTCTGTGAAAAATAAGTCTTTCCTATTCCGCTTCATTGCTTTTTCTGCCTTTGAGAGAGACCCTTACAGTGACTCCAATTCTAAAATAATTCATGTGGAGAGCTAAAAGTCGAGAATGTCCCATTTTCAATGTTGGGGGCATTTAGAGCATAAAATCTAAGAAGTTTGAGTATTTCTCTGAGTGTTCTTGTGCTGTCTTTGAAGAGGGCACCTTCCTTTTATGAGGCTGTTAAGAGTAAAGGACAGCCTGCAAACTGGTGCTGTAGCACCTTTCTTGGGAGATCTCGTACACTTCCTTTCCAATTCAAATGCTCATCCGTGTGTTTTATTTTATTTTCTCTCAGGTTCTGGGTTTATCATGTGCAGCGGGAAGGAGAATCCGGACAGCGACGCTGACCTGGATGTGGATGGAGACGACACACTCGAGTACGGGAAACCACAGTATCGTTTTTGAAAGGCTCTTACCAAGAGGGGGCCCAGGGGTGCATCTGCCCTAGGAAATGGTGGATAGTCTGTGTCCAGCCCTACTGGAAATGACACAGCCTTCTCCAGTTACCATGTTATTTGAACTAGGAAGGGTTCCCCATTACTCGCTTTGGGATTCTGCTGTTGATACAGCACTACTTCAGACCTGGTTGAAGTCTATAGGAGATATTGCAAGGGATCAGTTGGAGTTTCTCTATTCTGTTTCATAAACAATCTGTTGCCTCCATCCAGGTTTGTTCTATATGGATAGCTTTTCCTGCTTCATGGGTGAGAATTGAGTTTATTTTCCAGAAGACACCCTTTTGTTTTTAAGGGGTTTAGTGCAGTAAGCACTATTCACTTCCACTCTGCGAGATTTGATTTTTTTCCCCATTCATTAGACAGTTCATGGGCAGAACTATCATTAAAGCCTGATTTTGGGAACTCCTCCATCTGGGAGCAGGCTCTTTGGGCACAGCTCTGGGAGAGCTGTGACCAGACTTCTGCCCCAGAGCAGTTGTAAGAGGCATCAAGGAAGAATTCCTGCAAGGGCATTAGACAGACACTGCCTTAGCTGTGATGAGGGGCAATGTACAGCTATAGAATTAGGTTCTATTGAAATCTGCACCAGCCTTTAGGATTGAAACTCCAGCCCTCCACTGGTAAAAGAGCTCTGTACTTCAAACAGAATTTGTGAAATTCTGCAGGTCAAGTTTGCATGAGTTCAGGAACTAGTTTTCCCTCTCCAAGAAGCTGTGGAATCATGTTACTATCAAAGGATTTCCGTTTCTCTCCAACTAAAACAAAATTTTAATCCAGAATTTAAAAGCGGGCCCCTTCGTGGGTACCAACCCCTCTATTTTTTAAGATGTTCCCAGTTAGAATTAATTTGTTTTATATCCCAGATAGTGTGTCCTAACCATCTCAAAAGCCTTTTCACTGTCTGCAGCCAGGCTGTATGTTCCTTAACCCTTTGTGCTCAGGTACACAGAGGCAGACATTATCCCTTGCACTGGAGAAGAGCCAGGTGAAGCCAAAGAAAGAGAAGCGCTTCGAGGAGCTGTTTTAAAGTAAGTATCCTGCCTTTCTAAATTATGCATTCATTACTTTTGGAAAGTCTCAGTTTGTGGAAAATACCCTGTTCACTTGAGTGCAAGGGTTGCAACAAGAGACTTACAAAGAAGCATAGTCCAGCAGGTGGGTCTCTGTTTCTACCTGTGCAGCCTCAGTAAAGCCTCCCTGAACACTGCTGGACAGAGGATGAATTCTGGCGATGAGGAAACTGTGCTGGACTAAGGCCTTATGCATCATCTTGCTTCATGATGAAATGTGTCTCTTAGCAGTACAGTGTGGTGCTGTTGGAATCTTGGTTGGCACAGTAGGAATCTGGCATCCCACGTGTGACTTCATTGCATCCGATTACACGTTGTGGGGCATGCAAACTGATCCTTCTGTATTCAGCTGTGGCTTGGGGCAGGATGTGTGCTCTGCCCACATATATATGTGGAGAATGTAGGCAGCCAGCATTCAGGGAACTCAGGGAAGCATTCCAGGCAAATAAAATGAGTCTTACCAGGGAGCTAGGATTGCTTTCTAAGCCCCCTGCCCTGCATAAAACAGGACTTAAATTACCCCTCTATCTCTTTCACTGAGTGATCCTGTAGGGTCAAGGTTGAAGTGATTGATAGAGCAGTGAAATGAAATTTTCTTACTTCTTAGCCTGTCACAAACACTAGTTCAAAATTAGGTTTCACTCCATAGAAAAGTGGCATTTGCCACACTAGATCCAAACCATTGGTGCAGTCAATACTTTGCTAACCATGCTAGTCCAGAAGCAGGGCTGCAAAGATGCTGAAGCTCCTTCACAGCCAGGGCTCTGGTATTGTAGCAGGAGGATTCTTGGTTATCAGTGGCTATGGACACTTAGTGCTTGGTGAGAGAACTGAGGGTCTGAGGCCAGGAGATCCAGCCCCTTCATGTGGCTTGCACCTAGCACATTGTTTTGCTGTTTGGACATGGTTCTTCCTTGCACATTTCCTGGATTTGTTTGCCCATCTCTACAACACAAGAGGTGATGTTGCTTATAAAAACACTTTGAAATTCTGTTGAGTTTCTGTAGAAATGTAGTAGTGTCACTGATACCATGCAGCATGAGCATGTTTTTTTCTGGCCATCTGCTTACATTTTGAAACTTACACTGATGGATAGAAATATTAAGAAAGGTTGGTGGAAGGGATAGCTTTTCCTGAGTGGCAAATTTTTTTGTATTCAACCTTTAGATATTGTCCTCTTCTCTTTTAGTGGTGGCACACCAAGTACCCGAATAACGCCGGAGTTTTCTAAATGGGCCAGTGATGGTGAGTGTTGAAATTGTAAATTGTTCACTTATATACTACAGGAGGGCAGTTAGATAGTCCATGTCTCCTGTTTGCCAGTACTTAGCAGAGGTAGTTACTAATGCTCTTGAAGAGTATCATCAGATACATGTGCACATAAAAGGACACTGTCTTTTTGAAACTTTACAGTGCAATTAATTATCAATAATGGCAGCTGGGGAAGTTCCCAAAAAATGCCGCCTTAACTGGTATGGTGATGAGAGATAGGGTTTGTATTGACTTGATGTCATGTCACTGAAAGGCAAACTGCTGCATTACAGAGGGAGCCAGCAGAGCCTGACAATGTGATGGTGGTGTTCACCGGCTGGGTGTTTAAACTACATAGGTGCATTTATTATTGGGTTTTTTCCAACTGCTTTTTCTTCCCTTCTTTGAGAGGATATGCTAAAGACTTGTATCATTTGGGTAGATCTTGTCCTTGCCAGCCTTTGTATGGCAAGAAAAGCCTGCCCCTCTGAAGCCTTCACCTTGGGAGCGAGACTCTTGGATCCATCCTATTTCATGACCTATAGTTGAGACTCCAGAGCAAAGGAGTTAATGTCAATATGTACCTTTACATACAGTACTTGAAAGCTCATCAGATTGAGAAGGAAGGGGGAAGTGTTAAACCCATTTGACTGCTGGGGGTTTTTATTCAATGCCAGCAGCACTGTAAGTGTAAGCAGCAACCTAGTGGAAATATGAGAATAATAAAACCTGGCGCTTTCCAGCTGTAGATGCCAAATCCATTTCCAGAGCTGGGCAGTGCTGCTCCATCTCCCTTAGGAAGGAAACTGAAGCTCAGTGACCTGAAGAGACATGTCCCAATGATTTTGTTCCCTGCTCTGTTCCTGTCATGCTTTGGGCATTTGATTTCCAGCCTTGAAAGTACCTACAAGATATAACTGCTTGCCAGTGGGAGTGGGGGAAGGGAGCAGAACCAGTTTTGCCAAGGGCATGATGGTTAAATGGAGAACATAGGATATCTATCGCAGGCATTTCCTTCTGTGGGAATAGGTAATCACATTTCTTTTCTGTGATGTAGAAACACTTGCTTGTAGGTATTATCAGCTTCAGTAGCTACAGCCATGGAGGTGATGAGGAGGCAGCCCTGATGACATTTGCTATGAGCTGTTTTCTTCATACCTTTTACCTGAATCCATGGTGATGAACCTGCAACCCTGGGGCTGATTCATCTTCTCATCTCCACCTGGTGTCTCACACCCTCTCCTGTGCTGGGAACAGCCATGATGAGCAGACTGTTCTGTCATTCTGGTTACCTGATGTATATTTTTCTCTGCTTATGTCTGTGAGGTCTCAGCGAATGGGAGAGGCTGAGAGCAGGGTCGGGGCTGGGTGGACTTGCTCCAAACCCACCTTTGTAGAAGAACACTTCCACGTGGCAGCTGTATCAACCCTTCTGAATTAAATCCTGGCTTAAACAACGGATACATCAGTGGGGGTCAGATCACTATGAAGTGGGGAGAGAGCAGTTGTATTTTGAGCCCTGAATCATAGAAATACACTGTCCAGAGAGGCTCCCCCTGCCAGACAGAGACACTTAGTATCAGTCACCTCTCTATCTCTTACCAAGAACTGGCATGAAAGTGACTCATTGCTGTCCTCTGAAACTGTGATTTGCTCAAATTATTTCATTGCAACGATTTAATGTTTTCTTACTAATTGTTGTGTTCTTCTCTCAACAGAAATGCCCTCAACGAGTAATGGTGAAAGCAGTAAACAGGAGACCATGCAGAAGACCTGTAAGAACAGTGACATTGAAAAGTGAGTGTGAAGTGTGTAGCTTTCCTTTTTCTTGTTTCCAAGAACCATAGTGTCCCATACTGTGCTCCCAGCAGCAGTGGTAATCTGAAGGTAGGCGTATTTGAAGCTTTTACCACTGAGAAGGGAAGTTGTGCTGCAACACAAAACCTGAACTTGGAGCACTCACCACTGCTGTGTTGACAGAGAGCTTGTGGGGACTTCTCCACCAGGTGTCTATGAGGGCATTCCATTCCAATGACATGGAATTGGGCACAACTTTCAAAGGGCCTCTCTACTGCAAATTGCCTTCTTTTAAGTTATGTAAATAGATAGATCCATGCTTGCTTTCTCTGTCTTCCATCTTTCATCTCTCAACAAAAGAGAATCTCCCCCTAGCAGCACTGTTACTTGGAAGAAGTCTCACTGAGGGGATTTCTTTTTCCTTAAGATCTATATTGAGCCTTTGTATGGCTCCTAATAGAAATAATGTCTCAGTTTCTGAGTTTTTTACCTGCAGCCCTTTCAGTGGTTCAGAAGTTTCTGAAAACTTCTGAATCACTGAATATACAGTAGTGTATATTCACTGTGTGAATATACACTAGTGGAGGCATCTCCTTTCCTGTCTCTTTCTGCTCACTGAATGTGCTGCAGTCTAGTCTGAAATGCAAATAAATGGGTTTATCTGCACTGCTCATTTGAGTCACAACCTCTGTTCTAAACCTTATTCCACATGCTGCTGGGGTGACTTACTGCTTGGACAGATTTGATGGTCCAAGCCTAAAACTACAGGCTGTTCTCTGCTGCCGTGGACTGCATTAGCTGGGATGGGACAGTGTTTTAAAAAGATGATTATTGCTTGATAGAAAACATTGCTCCAAGATCAAGTGAGAGACCAAATTTGAATGAGGTGGAAGCAATGATGTAATGGTGGGTTTTAAATATTTCATTTTAGGATGACATCCATGGATAAATTGGGATGGGGAAGATCTGGTGGTGTAGCATTAAGCTGACTTTACAGAAAGTTGTCATTTTTCTAATGTAGTTTGTTCTCCTTCTGCCCCTGGTCCTGACATGAGAGGTTGTGTCTCTGACACATTCTTGGGTCTCTGACATTTCAGACAGCCTGGCAGAGTGTATGTTTGCAATCAGAGTTAACTGGGGAAACTCTCTGCTGTGTTGGGAGCTTTAACACTGCTTTGCTGTCTTGGCACTTTCCTTTCTACAAGCCCTTTTTGTTGGCATGTCCCAGATGTTGGCTGTCTGCCATTCGATGCTTCTTGGTCAGCAGATTCTGTCCAAGGACCACTGAGTCTGGGAGCCTGCAGGTCAATGCAGAACCAGCTTTGTCCTTAGAGTGAGCCAACCATTGCATGCTGTCTTGGTGGCAAGGACTCATCCCTTCTGCCCTAATCTGTCAGCCTGTGTCTCAGCTGCTGCTTGCCTTCCCTTTGGGCCTCCTGCCTGTCAGTGCAGCAGCCCTCCATCCTCCCAGATCCACTCCTATTGAAAATCTTTAAACTGTAGGAGCTGAAAGGATTTGACATTTTCCAGAACACTTGAGCTCAAGTGATAAAATTGACATAGCTTTAATAATCTGATCAAAGAGGCTTTAGCTAGCACCTTTTGAAGGGTCCCAGAATCCTTTCCAAACAACTCTCGCGCTAACGCTGCTGTGACGCGCGGAGGGCGAGCGCGTCTGTGCACACACACCTTGCTCTGCAATAACCTTGCCTGCTAAAGCTTCAGTTCTGCTAAAAGTCACTAAAACCCAAAAGAAATGACAGGAAATTCCTCACATGTCTTGTTCAGTCTTTCCAATAATGTTGATTTTTGAAAGTAGCAGAGGGACCTTTTTGTTCAAGGTAGTTTATTTCACCAAGGTTCAGAAAACAAGACAGTGTTTCAGGTGGAGAATTCCTAGCTACCTTTTTTTTTTTCTCTCCTCTCTCTCCTTTCCTTTGAGATTCGTGTGTGATAAATAGTTTCTGTCCTGCCATTTAAGGAGTCTGAATGCTCTGTGTGCTTGTCTGTGTAGAGGGGTTCTGTTAAATTAATTGATAACAGGGATCAGAGCTAGAAGCCTACAGAAAAGGAGGGGGAAGGGTTTCTCACTGTCTGGCTGCTTCCCACTCCACTGCTGAGCCATGATATATGGCGACCTAGCCCAACAGGCTAAATTGATTCATCTCTAGTTCCTGTTTCTTAATCTGGAGCTAAATTGGTTTCATTTTTCTTGTTTTGGGTGGTGCTTACAAGAAGTTTTTGGCAGCATCACTTTACTCCATTGTTTGTAACTTCAATTTTTGCCTTTAAATCCGAACATTATTGATTGGCATGTTAAACCTTGTGTAGCATCTGATTAGCATTTTTTAAATTGTCCAGAAGCACATGGCTTAGCACCTGTGTCAGCCGTGCTCTCTGTTTAGAGCAGGGGCTAATAGAGTTAGCAGTGATCTGCCTATTGATCCTTCTCTTACAAGAATGACGTTCCTTCCTCCCCTCTTCCAAAAATAAGTCCAGGCAAAGAGAGTAGTGTAGTTTTGTTTGGTTTTTAATCTATTAATACAGTACACTGAGCAGTTCTCCTTTTGGCATGCAGCTGAATTTCTTCACTTGAGCAGGTTTAAATTAATCTAAACATGGGGTTTTGTGGGAGAGTTTCTTGCATGTAGAACAGCCTAGATGGGGTTTGGGGTAAGTCTGTTTGTTGCTCTGCTCCTTGTGCTGTGCCAGATAATCAAGAACTTGGACGAGTTGATCTCATTTTGTGTAGTGTTGAACTTCAGGTGGCAGCCAGGGGTAGTGGGAAAGAAACATGGGTGCTGCCAGCTCTCTTTCCCAACACTGTGAGGTGTCTCAGTGCTGTGTGGTTTTTTTTAATCTTGCCAATGTGAGGTGTCTGGAAGAGACACTGGGGTGCTGAAGGCTCTTGCGGGGAGATGAAGGAGCCTCACACTGTCTGAGCCCTGCCTGTCTGCTGAAGACCCCAGCCATTGCCAAGGCAAAGCTCAGCCGGTGCAATGCTCCTTTACCTCAGCTTGAGATGCAGCTTTGCTCAGGGAGCAGCTGGTCCCTAATTGCCCAGGCACGCTCCCTGATGGCCTCCACTGACGTCGGACTCTCAGCAGAAGTGCTGCTCACAGAGAGCTGCAAAAAGCACCTTCCCCACAAAAAGTCTTTCTCCCTGCCTTGTGAGGGTCTGGTGCCATTTTGAAACCAAGGTTCCCCGGGGTTAAAAGCCAGCATCTTAATTCAGAGTGCCAGTGTTCAATTTTGCTTTCTGCTACAAGACTAGATTGCAGGCCAGCGAGAGAGTCTGGGTTAGTGGCCCACTGGGTCACCTCCCATTTGTTTTCCTCAATTTTGTGTTGTCATAAATTCATTCCAGCCCGTTGTGGTTGATCAGTTTATCTCCGCCGGGGCAGGGAGCGCTGCGAGCATGATGTATGGCACAGAGCATTGTAGCCAGCCTCTCCATGAATCACTCCAGCTGTTTGGTGTCAGCCCCAAAGCAAACAGGGCCCGGCCGCTGAGCATTGACTACGATGAGCTCAGTATGGGAAGAGACATGACGTATGAATGTTTATTTAATAATTCTCTAATATTTCCAACGGAGTGTGGCTGTGCCTTCTGGGAGGGGTGAAAGGGGGGAGGTTGAAGAGGGAAACTCTAATCTGTTGGGGTGGGTCATAAATCAGGCAGACAACATCATTAATCAGGGATGGGACAGAAGTGGAAGGAGGTGGGACTGAAACTGCCAGCCTCGCTGGGAAGGGGGCTGTGCTTTTTCCTTTTTTTCTTCTTTTTTTTCTTCTTTTTTTTTTCTTTTTCAAACAAATCTTATTTCTGATTCCGTTTGGCCCCAGCCACGCTGCCCGCATAATAGCAAACCCGGACACAAGGCTGTTTAAGTGAGTACGCTACCTCTGCTCTGAACCTTGCAGTACAAGCCTGCCAAGCATTAAATCCCTTTATAATTATCTTCTTTATATAACACTTCATGCTTATCATGCTTCATTGGATGAGACGCTTGTTGGGTTAAAAAGAGGGTTTTAGAGACAAAAAGCAATTGTATTTGTTTTATTTCTCCAGTCTCTTCTTCCTTCCCCTTCTCCCCACCTCACCACTTTCCAATCCAGCTCTTTTGAAATGTTGGCTCTGGAGGGGCTCTGGCACAGCAGCACAATGAGGAGCGTCAGTTAAAATTAAACAAAGTTTAGATTGGGGTCCTCGTGCAAAGAGACAGGCATGTGAGAGCAGTCAGGGAGGTAGCAGTGTCTCTTGGGGACACCCTGCTCCCAGGTAGACCCATCCAGGCAGGAGCAGAGTGTGAAGCCAGAGGATTAGCAGAGGCCTGAAAGGGAAGGAGCCCTTTCCTACCAGCTGAAGCTGGTGTGTCAGAGAAAACAGAAGCTGTTGAGAATTCACACCATAGGATAAGCACTACCCAGCGCTTCTCCACAGTGTCACACCATTAGTAGGCTTTGATGGGAGACAAGAACATCTCATAGCAAAGACAGAATTAAAAAATTAACAAGAGTCATAAATGAACTAACCCTTTGTGCTCTGCTAAGCCAAGAACATGATGCTGCTGGTGGGTTCAGTACTAGAACAGCCCACGTGAACTTGGGAGAGGATTGAGGACACTGAACTGAAGTGTGGGATTGTCAAAGGCTGAGAAAGAGCTGCTGGGCTGTGCTGCTTGTGTCCAGATTTTTATCTTTATTTGGTTTTACTCCTTTTCAGTAATTCAGTAGTATGTAATACTGTATTTTTACTGTATACTGGTGTTCAGTGCTGAAAGGGTATGGAGAAGATGCTTCATTTCTTTATGAAGTGAGGCTTTGGCATTACTTCTTCCTCTGGGATGTGACAGTGGAGAGCAAAGTGCTTGGCTGTGTTTCTTTATTCTGCTCCCTCTTTTAACGGTTGGAGAGAAGTTGCATGTATCAATAATGGTCTCAAACATTATAACCAGTGTGCAAACTGAAATTGTATCAGTGTCCTGTTCTTCACTGTCCCGTGGTTAACAAAGCTCAGCCAGGCAGGCTGTGACTGTACAAGCTCAGATCTGGGGGTAGGTGGTATCTGTTTAATGCAGTTGTCCAGAGGTTTGGCCTAATTTCATGCCTTGAGGCAGTTTTTTATAGATTTTGACATCTTCATGTAGGAAGAGACTCTTATTTCTTTTGAACCCATGATGTTTTAAAGCTGAAGCATCTGCAAGCCCAAGGGGTCTGCTGGCTTCAGGGGCAGTAGGTTCTGCATGCCTGCATAATTGGTGAAAAACCCAGGATGGAATTTTATTTACCCCTACGTTGGGGGTGTGGTTTAGGCATCTTGCAATTTATGTCTCTTTGCCTGCCCCTTCTTTTCTTTTTTCTTTTCGTAGTTTCAGAAATGCTGTTAACTTTAATTTGTAGAGTTGCTTCCTGGGAATGAAAAATCGATGGGGGGCTATCGCAGTGTGAAATTCGACTGTCACTATTGAGCTATAGAGTTACCAAGATGTCTTAGAAGGTAAAAAATAAATCGTGGCCCAGCAAGTGCTCAGCTGTGCTATTTCAAAGGGGATATGAGGCTGATGGTCTGTTAGAGGGTACTTCAGTTAGATGGATGATGATTCCCTGTGAAATATTGGAGTTATTCCATAGGTAAGAGAAACTTTAGCTTATAAAACACAAACAGCTGCCTTCTAGCAGATGAATTCTGCCCTTAGATGTGTGAGCAGCTTGTCAGAGAGTGGACTTGTCCCTAAAATTAGCCTGTTTTGTTTAACATTGTCTCTGATGGAGCATTGTGGATCTTGCCATGTTCCTTCTGAAAATACTTTGAGGATGTGACTGTTTATTCACATCCCTTAGCTATGCTGCAAGAATTAAGAGGCAGGGAGTGATACTATTTTTTTTAAGAAATGTTTGTGTGGTGCCCAGATGCTCTCAAGAGAAAAGTAACAATTCTCTTTATGTAGGCTGCACTCCCTGTTTGGATTAAAATGTTCCTTTGAAGAGCAGAAAAGGCATCATGTTGTGCCCTATCCTCTGCTGGTTTGCTGTCTCTCTCCTGCATCTGCTGAAGGGCAGCCCTGGCTGCACAAGCCAGCTGTTTGCTGATGGTGACAGGGCTACTGCTTTCCTTGGCACTCACTAACTGTTGTGGCAGGACTCAGAAAGTGTTTGTGCTGTGCCAGCTGCTGTATGACAACAGGATGGTTGTAATTACAGCTCTTGGTAGTTTATGCATTTCTTAGGCTACAGTTATCAAAATAGTATACTTCAAAAAGGACCAGTTTTGTTAGTTCTCATTAAACCATGTCTGGGGCAACTGTAGAGTGGGTAATTATTTTTCTTACACTTGCATGCACAGTTGCAGGACCACTGAGCGGTGCTTTCTGCTGCAAGGAGTGTTAAGTCACATTTAGTTAGAGCTTAGTAAAGATTTCCCAAGGAATTCAATGGCAGAATTCATTGTGCTTTCATATCTCCTTTGCCCCTGTAACACAGAACCCAGCACCACCTTAACAGAAGCAAAGTAATATCAAGTAATAGAATTAAAGTCGTTTAATATCCATGTTGATTTTTTGTCCTCACTTCAGCGTCAGTGCTTTTCCTAACCTTACACCCCACTGCTACAGGCACTTCATCCTGTTTCTCCATTATCTTCTTTCTTCATTTTTGGTGATTTTGTCTGCGAAAAGCTGCTGTTTCCCACACAGTTGCATAAGTATTCGTGCTTTTCCCTCAGATAGCCAGCTCATGACCTGTCCTTCCACTGCGCTGCTGGTTTCCTTTCCTAGCTCTGGGACCACAATTGGTTATATGATACTCATGTGCCCTGGCCTCCTTTAATAGCCTCCTGTTTCTTTTTGAAGGCACGATTACCTTAAATGATGCTAATTCTGATGCTTTCTTTCCCTGTAAAGGAAACAGCAACAGTGTAAAAGTTCTAGGGCGGCAGCAGCAGTTGTAGGAAGCTGTCTGGAGGATGTGTTATCGCGCTGCCCTTGGGTGCCTCCAATCAGCAGTCATGAATGGAGGCTCTGGAAAGCATATCACCTCCACAGTAAAGCCCTTAAAAGGCCATAGATGAATCCAAGTGCTGCTGTAGTAGCATAGATATTTCCTGTTTATTTCAGGCATTTGGATGGGGGCCATGGGAGTAGAAGACATTTATTTAATTGCTCACAGAGGCTGGCTGCAAGGCTCAGCTGCATGTCCAACCTTCTGAGCAACTTTCAGCCCTAGGAATTTGCTATTCCTCTTTCATTTCATGGCTGTTTTATAATTTTGTGCCCTGATCATCCAACCAAAGCTACCAATAACCCCAGACCAGCTCCAGGCCATAGTAAGATGACAAGTTACAGCTGCCATAAGTCTTCCAGTAGAAAAATAGACCTGCCTAGCTATACATGGAGCTTGGTCATAATCCAAACATGTTTACTTGTGGATGGAGGCAGGTGTCCGTAGGCTGGAACCTTTAGCCTGCGTGCCTCAGCAAGGAGAGGAGCTGCATTTTCCATTTCCACCTCCTGTCTTTTGTGGCCCTGGCTTGTATTAAGATAGAGACCACAATGCACTTTCACAGATCTGTTAGAAATACATTTGGGGTCTCCAGGATGAAGGATATGTTTGAAAAGTGAATCTAGATATTAACACATTAGATGAGTAATTATTTCTCGTTAGGAACATTGTTTAGAGAATCATTATCTGACTCAGCCTGTGCTGCCTCTACAAAACCTTGCTGCAGCAAACCATTTTTCCATAGCATGGCTTTTTTCTTTATCACCAAAGCTGCTCCAGCAAAGCAATGGGATTGCATTTATTTTCTCTTTGGAACAGGGAACATAGTCTCTAAATCTAATCAGAATGACCTGTGCATTCTTTCTCCCAGCTTTCATGTCGAACCATAATTGCTCAAATGGCACATTTAAAATTTTGGCGCAAGCTCAGACTTTCACTCGCCGCCTTTTTAAATCAGTCCCAGTGGCCAGTGGATACTGCATAGCCCTACAAATGCATCTAAACATGCTGACTCCGAGGCTCCTTCTATTCTGAATGATCAGCGGTGCCATCTGTCTCTGTTTTGATTGGGGCTGGGCACATGTGTCCCAGCAAAACAAGGGCCAGAAAAAGGGAAGAGAAAGAGCCAGCGCCTGAATTTACTTCCCGCTTCTGTAAAGACATTGTTGGGTTCTGTTATGGAGGCGGGGAAGATGTGAAAGCAAAATTAATTCTTCTGTCATTAAATTCTTCAGGGAATCTTTACCCAAGTCCCTACTAAATGCAGCTTAAAACGCCTTCTTGCAGTGGTAAGCTCCCCTCTGTGGTATTGCAACGGTGCATGCAAGTGTAAGAGGAATAATTCCTCTGTGGGGAAAAAAAGAGACAACATTTTTTGTTTGCATCAAGATGAAATTAGTCAGAAGCAAACTCTGAATTTGGCAAGCAAATGCCAGTATTAACAAGTTGTGCAAGCAAGTATAAAATAGAGGAGCCCGTGACTGAGAGCGCCTCGGAGTCGTGTGTGTGTGCCCTTGCATGCACCCTGCTCCAAATTCACAACTTAGAACACGGAAATTAGAATGGGGAACATTGCATTATTCATAACTTGGCAACCAGAAGCCAGGGCACTTTGCCAGAGTAAACTATTCTCTATAATCACAGGTGAAGCAACATTCTTTAATATCTTACAATACAAAAACATACATTAATCAAGGAAAGAGGGCTTTTTTTTCCTAGAGGACAATAAATTAGCATCCTTGCCAATTTCCTCAATACATGTGACAATGTTTTACAGGATTATAAGTCAGCCTCTTTAAAGGAGGTTAGTCTAAAAACAAATAAACCCAATAAATGAGATTTTTAGCTAAATAAAGGGGAAGCCAACTCCTAAAACGTTGATGTCTTGCCAAGAGATTTGCTTTTAGCATTGGCAGTCTTGCAGACCCTTTAGAGGGTCTAAACTTCACTTGGTGTGATTTGACATGGCTTTTCTGTAAACAGCTTTGCTGGGCAGTTTTCTACATCAAGGCATGCAAACCCCTTCTGCTATAACCAGCTCATCTAGTGAAATAAAATCTCAGTACGTTGTGCCAGTCTGGTAGCCCACATGTTGTGGGGTGATTCACAGTCAATCTGCCACCAGTGCCTGATGCTGGGCTTCTTCCAGAGACTTAAGATACTGAAAATGCCTGAGCTGTATCTGTTTTCTTTTAAAGCCACCTGTCACTTTTCTTTTTGAAAACTTACATGTCAGTTTAAGTGTTTTGCTTGTTAGTAGCAAAGGGGCTTGTTCAGCTTTATGTTATCTTCTTGCACTCCAGTAAGTGTAAAAGTCCTTTCAGTCTGTGGATCTCCCACTGACTTCAGTGCTGCTCAGCCACATCTGCCAAAATAAACTCCCTGTATCTTTAGCTCTCATACTTGCTGCAGAAGATGCTTGCTGAATTGAAAGTGGTGGCAGATTATTTCATCAGGTTGAAAATGAAAGCAATTCTTATCCCAGGAAACTTAGGGGTGTTTATAGTTAGTGTTTGAAACTGAGGTAGTGAGGGAGTTGTGTGTAAGACATTGTATGAGTGAGAGCTGAGACAGCATCACTGTGCTCTGCCATTCTGCAGCACTCCTGGGTGTCACAGAGCTGTGCACAGCGTGTTACAGGCTAATAAAACAGGGTCTCTTCTCTGAAAGAGTTGCCCTCTCACCCAGATGTAAACTGGCTATGAGAGAAGGCTTGCAGTTGCATGATTGTGCACTGATGTTGGGGTCGTTTTATCAAGTCTTGAAGATTTGTGCCCCACAAAGCAAGGACTGCACCAGGCTTTCTCTCCTGCAGTGTAGTAGTGGTTATAATAATTGTCATCTACAGCTGAGGTTGGATGTGGCCTGGGGCAATTTCTCTGCTCCTGGAATCTTACTTTAGCTTGACTTTGCCTTCAAAGCATCGACCAGTCTGTTTCTAATATTTATGATATGTAAGCTGCTAGTGACATGAACTCTGCCCCTGGTGCAGGGAGGTGGCATGTATGTTCTGCTGGGTTCTCCACTTTGGACAAGGGAGGATAAAGGCTTTGTTTAAAAATAAATACATCGCTTTCAGGTATGTCAGTGGTACTGTACATTTTCCTCTCTGACAGTCTGTGTTTACAGGCAGAGGAAAGCAAAAATAAATGTATGAGGAAGAGAGAAGGTCAAAATATCAAGTGTCAGAAGTAGCCCATGAAATTTTATTGGTGGTGCATTTAATCAGTGCTAAGTGTTTTTTACAAGGTACATACAAACAGTGGAATTGTAAAAATTTATGGAATGCTGTGTACAGTGTAGCCATTTATGAAGAAAGGAAAATTTATATCCAGTTGAAATAAACCAAAGGGGAATGTTTTATGGAGACTCCTCAACAGCAGGATGCATCAAATGCGATCTGGATAAGATGTGGATGGGGTATTCGCAGGGGCTTCTGTGAGGTGTTTTCCTGCTTGTTCAGCAGCTAACAGTTTGCATCTTTCTGTGGCTCTCAAATAGGCAGGATGCTGGATGCAAGGGACAGTGTGGTGTTTGTGTTTTTATGTACAGTGGAAAGGAAACACAAGTGAACAGCTGCTACTGGTGTCTGTGGTACAAGGCTCTCACTCTTGGGCTTGCTCCAGTACAACATTTCCTTGAGCAGCCCTTAATACCAGCTGGGAAGGGTTAACCAAAGCCAATCACACTGACATCAGCATTTTTTTGTTTCCTTTTTGGTCCAGTATTTTGTTGATGATAAAGCACAGACTTAGTCAATTGAGAGATTCCAGAGCTGCAGAATCAGAGATAATTTAATTAACGGAATTGCTTGTGATTGCCCACTGGGACAGCGGGTAGGAATTGCTCGATTTAATTTGGAGAAACAAAGATCACATGCATGCTAATGTTTAACAAATAACCAGTGTTTGGGTTAAGGTTTTTTAGCAAAGAGAGGGTGGCCATTTCCCAGGGGAGATTTCTCGGGAGGCGATTGCTGCTCAAAGCTACACTAGGTCCTTTTTCCTCTTCCATTGTGTTTCTGCACACTTCTTCTGGCCTTGTACCTGAACAAAGCAAGGATTTCTCAGAGAAAGAAAATGTTCTTATTTTCAGTGCTCAAGGGAAAATGCTATGAGTAGTGGAAAAATATGCATTGGGCACAAAGACTGAAAATTATCACATTCTGTCTGCCCAGTCTTGCTTCTTGATACCCAGCATCCTCAGCTTTGACTGCCAAGGTGTGGAAAACTTAACCACAAAGTCCAGGGAGAAGTACAGGACCCAGCTTCTTCCACAAGGAGCCCTCCCTTCCTGTTTTTGCTCTTGTAGAAACATTCTCACTCAGGCTCCTCTGTGTGTGGTGGTGTCACAGCGAGTCTCTACTCCACGATGGAGGTGCCCTCTTGATACATCCCTCAGCCAGGGAGGACAGTTCAGGTGCTGGGGAGGCCTCTCACACCTGCTGGAGAAGCATGAGCACTGGGACTCAAGGTATAGCTCTTGGCAGCAGTTGTGCTCAGCAGGGCTCCCTGGAGGCTGATAAATGACGTTATCCAAACACGTCAAATCAGAGCGCTGAGGCGCAAAATTGTTAAGAGTCCTCCTGCATCCAACATGAGGTCAAGGCAAAGCAGAGAGCCAATTCCTTCTCCGTAATTCCCTCTGCCTCACTTGGCAGGGTAGCTTGTACACAGCCTTCCCCTGTCCATGGCACTTGGCTTTCTGACCCGCACTCCACCCTGGCGTTACCCTGTAAAAATTCTGCCCAAGGCTGCTCCCAGCTGTGTCCAGGCAAGCACACACAAGGTGCACACACAAGAGGGAATCCTGAGGGAGTTCCCAAGATTGCTGCTGCAGGAAGAGTTGCTCCTAAGCGATGCTTATCTTTAGGATACAAGCGGCAGGTTGACGGTAAAGTGACACTAAATGGAATGGCATGTGTCCCAAGTGCGCTGGCCACCACGGGAGCCAGACACATGGGAAGTGACTCTCGTCTTTATTCCATCCCTGGAGGTAGTTTCAGTTTCCTTTATTTACTAATGTTCTCCCTATTTCCCTTGACCTCATTTCCTCCAGCTTTTCCGAAGCAACCATGCAATTCTCGCTCACTTTGGGTTGACCCTTGGCTGCCACGTCCCTTGTTGCTGCTGCTCCGAGAGGTTTTCCTGAAATCTCAAGTGCAAAGTGTTCACTTACGGCCAAAACTCCTATCTCTCATGTGAAGTAGGAGCTGTGTCTTCAGCCCTGTGCTGTGCTTCAGGATTTGTCCTGTGAACTTGCTTGGCAGGGAGAACATGGAGTTTAAATTCTGCCATAGCTGGGCTTTGATCAGTGCTGGGAGGTATTGCAGTGGCTCAAGATCCCTCTCTTACCAATGCACCCCAGTCTTGTTAATAAATGTATATTTAACAATGTCTGGAGCGTATGAAGTGATAATAACTAAATCAATACCTCCCACATTGATTGTCCAGGATCCCTACAGCGTGACGCACGCAGCGGTGTGGTAATTTTCCAGCTAACTAGCACCCTGATCTACAGCCCTCCTATTGATTGGCCATTGTATCAGGCAGCCTCTGAGCATTATTGCTTATACCTCTATTCAGCCTCCTTTTCTGATTCATTCGTTTATTACTGGACAGGTGCGATTATCTCAGAGACTTTCCAAAATTGGCCAATGGGGGTCAGCTGTTTAGATTTCTATAAACAAACCATTTTCTATCTTCTCTAGTTGTTGCAGTAGCAAATTTTTCTTTTTCAGGTTTTGGCTGTTACTGGGCTGGGACTGGGGATGAATGGGCATTTGTATCTGCTCAAGAAATCAACTTTTCCCTTTCCTTTTTGAGTTGCCCACCCATCTGAGGAGGACAGGTAGCTCCACAGATGGTAAAAGGAGAATTTAGCAAGGGTTGAGGTTCTGCTTGCTTCGTGCTTTGGGTGGGAGTCACACTCACTGCCTTTACACCTCCAGTTCCCTTGTGCATGCAGGAAGGAGAAATGGACTCCATGAAGTCAAAATCAGCTGCAGTGTTCAGCCAGCATCAGTTCAACAGTGGGCCAGACTGGAAGAGAAACAATTTTCTCAGCCAACAATAATCTTCAGGCTATAAATAAATAAATCTGTTTCTTCCTTGGACAAAACTAACACCTTTCTAGACTTTCTTTGAAAATGCTAGTAACTCTTTCTTGAGGGTGAGAACTCAAGCTGGGATATGGTAATAATTTATACCAACGAGCAGGAGCAAGTGGGTGTTTTCACAGCAGGGAGGACTGTCTCCTACTGAAACTCTTTCATCTTGCTCCAAAGAATATTTATGGATTCCAAGACTTGAATCCACAGTGTCCCTGTCCCCAGACAGTCCTCACCCACTAGGCTATCATGGGACATTTGTATTTCTTTACCTTTTTTGCAGTTTTAAAATTGTTACCATTTGCTGGCAGCTGTCACTTGCAATGAGTCTCCTTCTGATGAAGATCTCAGCTCATGCAGAGCGTGTCTCATCCCTACAAAGGCGGGAGTGGAGCTGAAGGAGCTTTGTAGCACTGGTAGTTAACCATATACATTCCAGCAGCTTCACTTTCTTCTGAAGTGTCATAATTAGGAAAATCACCCAAGATCTCTTTGACTAGTTCTGTTACCAAAGCCTTGGGAAAAGCCATCAGAATCAGCTTGTGGGAGATTCCCCAAGTCCCTCCCTGCGTGCTAGCGACAAGTGACTAATGAACAAAGGAGTGAGTGCCTGCCTGCAGTGAGAGTGCTGAGATTGCAGCTCACTCCACTGGTTGTAGTAATTCCACTAGACCTGTGCTTTAGCCACCTGTTGATGAATCATCCTCTAAAAAGGTAGAAGACATAGGTGCCGCTGTGGGTTATCTTGTGATTGATGATGCAGCTTTTGGTATCGAGATGCTCTTCAGAGTCTTCTGAGCTGGAGTCTGCTTGGAGATGCCAGAAATTCACTGACACATGTGAAAATTGTTGGTTTTGTTTTTATTCAAGAAAGTGAGAGCCTTTTGTCAAGTCTCTAAATCTTTTCTGGGGAGTACTTGAGGGCCCCTCCCTGTGGCTGCACTGTGTAGAAATCTGATTTTGCAGCGTGCTGGAGTGACACATCCTTGTCTGTAATGCTCCCTGCATTTCATTTGCTAAGCATTGCTGTCTGCCCTTGCTTTTAGGTTGGTAAGTTGCTCTTTTCACCAGCCTTGCAGAACCATGAAAATACACTTGCCTGGCCTCAGCACTGTGCCTCTGTGACAAAAGAGATAATGCTGCCCATCAAAAATGACCCTAGGAAATGGGAAAGCTGAGATTGTAAAGCTGCCTTTATAGCCACCCTGTTGGCACCGTGTCCAGTGCTTTTGGTTTCTCCGTTCTTTCAGCATTAAATTCAAAAAGCTGGGGCTTTCATTAATATAAGCCATTGTGTTGATCCTGTGTAATGAGCTGATTTTGCATTTCACGAAGCTGATGGCCAGCAAAGGCCTCCATTCTCTAAGGGGAAGAACAGCTCCTATTGCCCACAAAAAGTTATATCAGCAGCTTTAAAGCAATATACAGAACTTTGTCTCAAGCATGTGGTGCTAAGTAATCTCTTAAGGGAGACAAGAAAAAAGGCAGAAAACAAACAAAAAACCCCAACAAAAATATCTATTCTTTAAATATCTGTTCTTGCTCTGTATGATGCTGGTAACTCCAGCACTGGTTGTGTTCTTTTGTGATGTGTTTGGAAGTGTTTACAAAGACACTTTAAAGAATTCACACTAGGCTTTTCGGGAGTTCTTTTTTAACCCAAGTTGGATGTATTAGTTTGAAATACGATGCTATTTCCTGTGTAGTACCTATTGTGGGATCTTTTTTCCCCCAAACTCTTAACAGTCTTGTGTGCTCAGTGATGTTCACTCTTCATCATCTTTTGCAGAATTACAGAAGACTCCGCAGTGACAACATTTGAAGCGTTAAAGGCTCGTGTCCGTGAGTTAGAAAGGCAGCTCTCCCGTGGGGACCGCTATAAATGTCTCATTTGCATGGTGAGTAGCACTCCACTCGTGGTAATGAATCAGAAATGTCTTGGTATCTGTGCCGAGGAGGGGAGAAGCTTTTCTCCTTTTTCAGGCGGACTGGGGGAACTCATCACCAATTAGCCTTCCAAATTAAGGTCTTAACAACTCAAATTTCTGTATGAATTACATTGTTTCACTGGTATTTGTAGCTGTCGCTCTGTATCAGGATCAAGAAGGCCCCAGCTTCAGAAGACTTTCTGCCTTCCTGTAGAAAAATCCCACATACCAGCATCCTTTTCCTGGATGTGCAAATTTAGGTACATAGGAGAGAGTAGAATCTGTGATCTGCAGCTCACCTTCTCTGATTTGGGAACAGGGATGTTGCCTGAGCATATAAAAGTTGCCAGTGTCCTGTGTGCTCTCTGGTGATGCTGTGGCCTTCCTCAGGAAGGGCAGCAGCTCCCTCTGATGGCCCAAGCCTGCAGGGCTCTACGTCTCCTGTTGGGTTTGTGTTCTGCTGAGGACAGAACATTCTGCTTGGTGGAGAGCTCCCTCTGCAACTTCAGCTTGATGCACGGGCTTCTCTCTCCCAGCCAGCTCACGACTTGGAGGTGTGGGAGTGCAGTCCTTGTCACTCATCCCACAGAAAGGACAACAGCTAGCTGCTGATTTCCAGAGGTTTGTTAGCAATGATAGAAGATAGATACTTGAGAAGGCATGTCTGCTGAAATAGCAGCAGCATTCTTGAGATGTAGTTACGCTGCTCCTGCAGAGCTGAGTTGTGATAAGGGTTGATCTTACCCTGTCACTGGTTTTCAAATGATCTGGTGACCTCTCTGATGAGAATAATGGCAGGTGGCCAGGGCAACTTCAGATGCTTTTGTGATAACTCTGCTGAGCTAGGTCATCACTTGAGTGGATTATGGGCTTCCAACAGGAGTTCTGGGAAGTCAAGAAAAGGGATTGAAGGAGACTTTCTGCCACTTCTATACAAATATTACAAAACCACAACTTATATATTACACAAGTTGGTTCTTCTAATCAACTTTTTTAACAAAATACAAGGCAGTGTTACTCACAAAGAAAGGCATTGTGATGGGTTTGGGTGTGAAGAATCACTAGATCACTGCTATGGAAATAATATGTTTGCTTCTTTTCCTCAGGACTCCTACACAATGCCCCTGACTTCTATTCAGTGCTGGCATGTGCACTGTGAAGAATGCTGGCTGCGGACTCTGGTGAGGCTCTTGACTGCTTTCTTGTTGACTTACAGCCTTTTTCTACTCCTCTCAGATACTTTATTCTAGATTGCCACAGGGGAGGGTGCTTTTTGCCTTATTTTAAACAATCTGAGTGCTGTGCTTGTAGATTTCCCAGGCTTGGCTGTTTAACATCCCACTCTAGCTTTGACACGGTTGTTTCAGTCATTGTGACCCAAGCTCTGTCCTGCCCCTTGCTTTTTCCTCTGCTGCTGTGGGAAGAGCTCTGTGCCAGGGACTACCTTGCCTTTCAGTAATTTCCGGGGGGGCATCCATGCAGGGAGGTAAAGCTGTGAGAATGGAGGCCAAATCCACTGAGATTTCATGGAATGGGAAGCTTCTGGGAAACATAATATTCCCCTGAAGCAAAGGGAATCATCTTCAGGAGAGAGGATGTGGAAAGGAGCTTTTATAATATGAATCTATATTTTTTAGGTTATTTGGAATAGCACTGGTTTTCAAGCATATGCCATTCTGTTTACAAGATTGGGAGCTACCTTGAACATTGAATAGGTGACCCAGTAGTGTTTTCTTTTCCTGTGTTAAAACTGTGGGCTTTATAATCAGCCTTTAACGTCCCCTCTGCAGCTGATTTTCAAGCTTTCATTGTGTTCAGGCTGGGGAGTGGAAAATAGTCAATTGTGCTTTCTAGCTCTCCTGTTAGCAAGATGATACAGTGTTGGGTTGCAAAAAATGTAAGGGAATGGCGCTCCTAGAAACTTGTTCCTGGAAGGCATTACTCTACTTTATAAAACACATTGTGTGCTTGGAATTACGATTAAGCTGATCATGCTCCTTTAAATCCTGCCTTTTAAAAGTCTTGTCCAAGAAAAGTTACCAGGATGGTGAAGTGCCTGTGGGCTTGAGTACTAATAGCAACTCAATAACTTGGCTATCCCTTGGGCTGTATTTTATAGCTCTTCAGCTACACCCCGTCACTATTTACATTATACAAGCTTTTGTAAACATTTTAGCAGCATCTTATAAAAGACACATATGTGGGTATGTTGCTGTGAGGTGTCTGGATGAATATGTGCTCTGCCACTTTTGCTAAGTGAGGAGAAATCTTGTCTTTCAGTGGTGCTACAAGCACAGGATAAAACACTAATTTTCTCTTCATTTTCTTTACTCTGAAGTTTTTGTCCTCTCCTCTTCCCACCAGCCTCAAGTCATGTTCTAAATCTGTGGCACTAATTTCAGTTTGTTCTTAGGCTCAGCAGCAACTTAGTTCAACTTCAGTCAGGTCCCTTTTTGTCATGTTCAGGAGTCACAGCCTCTCATGAGAACAGGGAAAGTCACTCCAGGTGCTGAGGGATTAACATTTCCCTTGCAGAGGGGAAGCCATCTCCCCCCAGAGCTCTGTGAGAAAGGTGGTGATGAATCTGGCTGTGTGTGATCTGCACATGGCTCTTCTGCTGACCAGGCAGGCAGGATGGGAGTAGTCCAGAAAGATATCGTGTTAGGACTTGGCACTTGCATGGGGGAAGCAATTAATAAGTGACTACTCATGTGTTCCCCAGTCCTAGCCTCTCCCTGCAGCCCCCAATTTATTAAACCAGGCCTTTTCACAAGGCATGCTTGCACTCCCTTTCCCATCTCAAAAAATCTCCCAGCCTGTGTTCACATGTTTCTAATGTAACCATTAAAATGTAGCCTGAAGACAGCAATAAAAACCCTGGAACGCCTTGGTGCTTTTGTGTCTTGATCAAAGTCAATGTGTGTAATCTCGTTAAGACTGCCCTCCTTCCCCCCTCCTTTTTTATGAATTTAATGGCATACAGCAGCTGGGCTCAGTGTTTAATGCTTACCAACCTGCATTGTTCTAATTAAGGTATCTCCTTTTATTTCGGGCACAAAAGAGACTCTTGTTTTTTTTAACAAGCGAGGAGCTGTGGGATAGTGTGTGTAATAATCGCTGCTGTTACCTTTCCCTGGGTATAAAGCTGGCTCCCCAGTGGGCTGGGAGGAGGGAGCCTGCGCGTGCAGCACACATGGAAAGACTTGGCTGGGGGAGAGGGGCAGCGTTTTTCTTCTGTTGTGCAATAAACAATTTGTTGGAGTTAATAGGAGTTGGAGCAGGCGGGTTGTGTCAGGCTTCCGGCCCCTTTTGAACAATCTGGAGATCTGCCATCCATGCTGGTGAGAAGTCCCCTTTCTCCTCTGTGCCTGTGCCTACATGCCCAGCCAAGATCTGATATTAACTGAGCGTGTGAGTGTGCCTGAGAGAGCAAGGATCATGTACTGAGCAAGGCCCTGGAACTGAAGGCTCAGAGTGCCTGGGAGCACTTCTGAACCTCTGCAGGGTATTGAAGACAGGGTGAAATGGGATGCTCACATGTGTCTGTGGACCTAAGGTTTAAACATTTCCTACAGTAAAATAGTTCAATGATCTGAGCATCTGACCTGATAGTGTTTAGGGCACTGATAAGGATTGGATCTTAAAATGCTTACACTTCGTGAAAATAAAATTTTTGGACTTCTGGCTCTTGATGTTCAATTCCAAATTATAACTGTTCTGTTGGTAAGGGCAAGGAAGAGACTTTTAATCACTAACTCTACAAACTATTGCTGGACTCTCTAGCTTAGGTATACTTATACTGGAGCTCAGCATGTCAACAGGTTGCAAGTTCTGGGGTTGAAACATTGACCAGAGGAGACTCCATCTCTGAAGCAAAGGATGGGGTTGCAGAAAGGGACCCTGGAGATGCCTTAAGAGAACCAAAATCATGGAGTGATTTACCTGTGATCCCTTTTGGAAACCCTGAAAATGTAGGTTCATCAAAGACAGGAGAGGAAATGGTGTTGCAGGAGCAAGACTTAGCCTGGGCAGCAGCAGGTGGAGTTCCTTTCCCTGAATGTTGACAGTCCTCATGGTGGGTGTCCAACCTCAGCTGGTTGTTGGACTGCAGCCCAAGTCATGGGGTGGTAGGGCATGAATCTTCCTCTGTTAGAGTCTGTCCAGTCTCCACCCTTCCCCATTAACTGAGAGGGACCCTACAGCTAATAGTGGGTGAGATTTGTCTTTTCCTTCTCCTGAGGAGAGTTCTCTAGCAGAAGAGATTGTCATCTGCTGTAGTGGTCTGCTGGGGAGGTTTGGAGCCTCCATCCTTGGAAGTTTGTGAGAACAGTGTTGGTGTGTGTCTGTCAGCAGTAATTCAAGTTGAGGTGATCTTGTCCAGGGAACGGGTCAGCAAGTTCTTGGTGTCCCTCTGAGCTGTAGTTGTGCGATTTCCCAATCCCTGGTATCCTTCTTTACAAAATAAATGGAGCTGGAAACTAAGTCAGGCTGTTGTTTGTTGTTGGTTGGTGCAAGGGCTGAAAGAGAACAGGTTTATTTGAACAAATGCAGTTTACTGAGTTTCCCCCATCACCTGTAAAAGCCAGATCCAGCATTTCCCACATGTATTTGCTGACTTCAGGCTTGTGCCTGCCTGTCTTGGGCTTATTTGGAAATGACAGCTACAAGAGCAGGAAAAAATCACTTCTAAAAAGCCTTCTTCATCACAAAATGCTTCCAGGGGATCCATCGATATATACGTGTGCTCTGCAGTTGACACATTTATATCTTTGGTAATTACTCCATCCTTAGCCTTGCCATTCTAGGCTCTAGTACCATATATGCCATGTGGGCCAGACTGGTTTTGTACAAAACAGCACAGATAGAGAGCAGCCCTTCTGGGTGATTCCTCAGTGCTTCAGCAACATATAGGGACCTCCTGAGGCAGCAGCTGCATGGATGCTGCGCTCGAGCCTTCATGATGTTCTCTCTCTGGTTATTAATTAGCATTCTTCAGTTCTGGCCTCCAGCAGCCTGTGAGGGTGAGCTCCACCCTTTGAGGAGGCTTGGTGAAAGAAGTTGTTCTCCTGGTGGTTCAACCCCATTTCCTGACAGGTGGAGGGTACCCCACAGTGGCAGTGGAGGACAGCTGTTTCTCTGGGAATTGGCATCTGCAGAGAAGAAGCTCCACACTTGTGTGGAGGCATGGATGGGAGAGGAGGCTGATGCCTTGGTTGAGAATTGATCTTGGCATTCACTTCCTTTCCTGGCAAGAAGCTGGCTCTTGGTTTGGGTCCCTCCTGTCATCTCTGCTTCGATTTGACTTTCTTTGCCCACTCTGTTTCTTTGTCTCTTTATTCTCTGTCCCTGGTAGCGTGTTCTTCTTGGAAATTGCCCATTTTTAGACCCACGGGACAGCAGGAAGTGCCTAAATCCTTCCTTGTGAGTTTCCTTGCTTTAGCCAATTTATAGCAGACATCATACCATTTTTTTAAGAGTCAATTTTAAGACAAACTACTCCAATCCTTCCTGGCACCATGTAAGCCCTAACGACTTTTCAACATCTCAGCTCTCGTTAATGCATTTTTCAAACTACTACCCCAAGTGATTAGCCTGTATTGTGGATCAATCACTTGCCAAATTTTAATTAAGAAAGGAGGAGAAAAAATAAACTCCATCCTGGTTCCAGCCCCATTTCTTTGCTTTGTAACAGCCCTGGAGCAAACTTCTTGCAGCAGAGTTTTATAAACCCCTCAAAACTGGGGTTTATAATGGAAAAGCTGAGGTGGCCTTTACTCCAGCACACACAGCTATAACACATCAAGGCTTTTCCATGTAGCTATGATGAAAGGAGCAGAAGGACCTGGAAAAAAAAGAAAAAGAAATGGCCGACAGGTGGGACTTATTATTCCACAGCATTTTTATTTCAAGGGAAAAGTTTAGTAACCCCAGCTGGCAGGTGAGCAGTGGGGGAGCAAATGCTTTTTCATTGTGCCTGTGCCAGCATGTGTGTGTGTACAAGCTTATGTGCCTCTCCACAAGAGAGGAAAGCTTAATCACTGGTCCAGATAAATGTTGTACACCTACACCGAAAAGTCAGATGTAAGGAACAAGGTTCTGAGCAACTTCAATCTAAAAAGTAAAAAATCAGGAATTAGTTCTGAATTTACCACACAGGCTTATGTGTGCAGAGGAGGGCAGTTTCATATAATATAAAAGAAAAATGCATCCCCAAGTGTCCAAAGTATTAGGAGACCCAGAGCACTTGGCCCAGCATGCCACGTGCAGCCTGCACCACGTTCAGGCCAGGCTGCTGAAGGTTTCCAGGATGCCATTGTTCCCTTCAGCGTACCCATACTTCAGAGCTCAAGGATGAGTCGTGCCTGCCTTGTGCAGGTGAAGCAGTATCTACTGCCCTAAATCAATCTGTGATCATGTAGATTTGCAGAAAATAGGTCAAGCCTCCATATAGTTGGCTTCTGCTTTGTGACATGGTTGAAAACTTGTCCCTGGCTATGCATGTGCAGCTCTCGGCCTTAAGTGGGAGAGTCCCCTAAAGCCTGTGGGACTGAGATGCCACAGTCTGGCAAGATAAATCCAGCCATCTTCCCTTTCCCTGTAATGTGAGGGAGCTGCATACCTGACCTTGCTTTGCTGTGGAAGAGAGCAGCAAAGATGCACTTGATTTCATCAGGCTTGTTCTGCCATCCCTGTGCACTGAGTGCAGAGAGGGCTGGTGCTTAGAGTGAGCACCTGCAGCTTTGGTTCAATGCCTTGCTGCCTCTTGCCAGTAAGCCTGTCTTAGGAAGGAGAGCATGGACACAGATGTGGGCACTAGTCACATCTGGAATGCTTAAAGTCCCCACACACAATTACTTCTGCTTTTCAGGGCACACAGGAAAGCTTGAACAGGCAGCTGCCAGCTGCTGTCCTTGGACAACGTGCTGTGAATTAATTCCTCAGCACCTCCTGACACTTCCTTTGGGACCCCCTCCAGCTACAAAGTTGATGCCAAGAGGGCAACTAGATGCAACAGGTGCCTCCAAGGAAAAGGGAAATACATGAAACTGAGCAGAGACTCAATTGAAACAGGATATTTTGTGGCATTTGCCTCCAGATTCGTGAGCCCCTTGGGAGTGCTGCTATGTCACCAGAGTGGCAGAAGGGGCAGATGTTCAGATTTTTCTCTCGTGTTTTCACCACTGCAGTAAGTTTTTACTTGCAGAGTAGAGCTTACCGTGTCTAATTCTGGAGACCCAAAGCTGAGGCATTGAGCATAAGCAAAGAGGCATGTTAAATAAACAGGCTCTGCTAAAGTCCAGTGCACTCAAGTTTCCATTTCATCAGCGTTTTAAGCCTTTCCTTTGAGTTACAGGTTGCACTTGCTCCTCCCAGAATCCAGCATGCCAAGTCCACTCTGTGAAGACCAGTGCATAGGGCTGCATGATGCATTGCACAGGCACAGTGGGATGGTCCCTGCCCTGGATTGCTGGAAATCTAAACGGACAGAGTGGTTGTTTCAGATAACTGGAAGGATGTGCCCACAGGCATCAGCACCAGCGTTGGGTGTGCCATCCAGACCACCAGTGGTCTGTCCTTCAGACTGCCAGCCTGTCACTGGCCCTGAGAGTGTCACTCACCCTGAGGTGTGCCCAGGGTGTTTTGGCTGTCTTTTACAGACAATTCACTCAACTCTAGCTCAACAGGACTTTGTTGTGACTGGTTTAGATCAGGTGCAGGTGCCCGTGGTCCTGACATGTGTTCTGTCAACAGCTGAGCCACTGTCAGGTGGCACCTGATTGTTCAGCAGTGCAAAGCTCAGGGAAGGGTAGGTGTGCCAAGTCCATGACTGCAAGGAATAATGTGCAGTGGGAGCAGGGAGGGCCATCCCAATTTCCCACGCTGCTGGTGCTGTAGTTGGGAGGCTGCCTTGCAGCAGAGCCATCTTTCTGTCATTTTTCCCATCAATTGTCTTTCACATCTGCCAATCTAATGATGACCGGCTTGGGTTGACCCCGATTCTGAGGCTTATTAACACCCTCTTGCTGTCAGGCTCAGTGATAGATGGCACATCAGCCCTTGTTTTATTTCATATAGTGTTCCTGTTGGCCACCCATTACCCCACCCCAGCTCACATCAGTTTGCTGTTTCCAGCTCACCTTGGCAGAAGAGACTCATCTCTGCAGTATCTGTGTGAGCTAGGGAGGACAGGACAGGGTTCCTTCATGCCAGCAGCTCTCAGGCTTTTGCAGGATGGATGAGGCAGTGTCCCCCCATTGTGCTGCCTTGAAAGGGACAGTGCAAGCCCCCCATGAACCAGCTCAGTCATCCCTGCTGAAAACTTCACTTGTTCCAGCTGGGTTGATTTTCTGCCTGTTCAGTGACCTGAACTTGTTCATCGAGGGCTGCAGGTGAACAAGGGAAACAAAAAGGAGCAGATCTCCCTGGAAACCAGTGGTGATGATGGTGCTGAGTTGGGTGATGCAGCTTGGCTCTGGGTTTCAGCCCACTGCAGAGCTCCTGCTTGTCCAGCTGCCTCATGCCAGGGACTGGAGAAGGACAAGGGGCTTGCAGGACAGGCAAGGAAGGCAGGGACTCCCCCTTCACACATCTTGTGCTTGTTGGAGGCTATGGCCCTGCCTGGAGGGCCTTACTGCTCCTGCAGTCCCAGGCCAAGGCAGGGATGTCCTTCACACTCTCACACTGTGCATCTCATCTGCTGGTTGCAGGGTGCCAAGAAGCTCTGTCCTCAGTGTAACACCATCACGTCTCCTGGAGACCTTCGGCGCATCTACTTATGAAGGACCCAGCAGGAGGGCAGGACCCAGCTACTCGGCTCAGCTCATCACACCCAGGGGGAGAAGAACGACCACAACAAAAAAAAGACGTTTTAAAATTTAAAGAAAAAACAAACCAGAGACTCCAGACATGGACTCGAGGATACAGGAGCAGTGGGGAGCCTCGGCTGCCAGGTCCCGCAGTTTGAGACCTCCTTCAGCAGCTGCAGCGGGCAAAACCAAATCCTTTGTTGTGAAGCCCCCTTTTTTAAAACCAGTGTTGCCCATCACCCATTCCCCGGAGCTGGCTTTGCATTGTGGATGGCTCGTGAGCCCTCCTTTGGACTGTGTTGTTGACCACTCTGCCCCCGGGAGACTGGGGAAGGGACCCGTCACAGAAAGATGTTCAATAACCTGTAACTTGTGTTCCTTGATCAGTTTTTGTTTTTATTTGTTTTGGTTTGATTTTTTTTTGTTTGGTTCTGTTTTGGTTTTTTGTGGTGTTCTAGTGATGACTAAAAGGTTTAAAGAAAAAAAAAAACACACCCAGGCAGAAATGAAGCACATGTAATATAGATTATATATGTTTACAATGTTGTGTATAAATGGGATAGACTCAAACATTACATACTAATAAGTTTCCCTTTCTTTTCTTTGGGTTGTATTTTTTTTAAAGAAGAAAAAAAAAATGAGCAGAGAACATTAAACCCATATTTTTCTTGGTTCAGCAAAGTTTTGGCATTAAAGTCATTAGTTTAAAAAAAGTATATATATACATATATATAATATAAATGGTTTAATGTTCTGTGGTGTATATTTCCTCATTCAGATATGAAGTTAACAGCTTTTAGTAATGGCTGTAGCATTGCCCATAACTTACAGAACTTATGGGGAGTAGAGGAGGTGGATTTTTGTCATTAGTTGTAGCTAATGGGGCTATTTATAATAGAATCGTTATCCCCGGAAAGACACAGCTTTTAACTCCTCACCGGGGGGCCAGGCAGGACAGGGGGAATCTGGCTCAGCCCCCTTTATCTTTCCCAGCTGGGGAAGGAGCAAATGGCGAGGAGCTGGAAGGAGGGAGCGTGTCAAGCACTGCCCCCTGCCCTGGCTGGCAGTGCCTGCTCCAGGCTCTGGCTGAATCCTGTGCTCCCCAGGCCACAGCCCCTTCCCCTGCCCTGCCTGGCTTTGCTTCCTCCTCTGGGCAGCGTTTCCTGGCTGAGGCTGCTCGGGATGGTGCTGAGGCAGGACACTGGGGGTGCCAGGGGACGGGGTGGTCCTGCTGGTGGCTTTGCCCAGAGACACTCAGCCAGTCCCCTTGGGCTGCCTGGCAGAGCCGTGCAAGCCCTGCAGAGCCAGCCCTGCCCTGCTCTCGCTTCCCCCAGCTCCCACTCTCCTGCAGCCCACGTTTTCCCTAAGAGGTTTTGGCACCAGGGCAGAGAGCCAAGCCAGCCGTGTCTCATCCCCACTGCCACTCCCAGTGTCACTCTCAGCTGGATCCAGAGGTTCCCTGCAGTCCCTCATGCTTATCCCTGTCTCCCGTATCCTCAGCCTTAACCAAAGCTGCCATCTGGCCTGGTTTTTTGTTGTTCTTTCTTTTATTGTCAGGATCCAAGAAACAGATACTGACCCCCTTCCCAAGGCCTTGGGACTTCTCCCAGCTCCACACTGTGTATCCCTGCCACGGATTCCTGGGCAGTTGTGGGGGGCCAGCTCTCCACAGCCAGAAGACAGGGAGATGGGAAAGCTCATCTGCCCCACTCCTTTCCAAACAGATCCCACCTGGCAGCACAACACAGCTGGGGCATTTCAAGACAGTCTGGAAAAGCAGTGGATGAGGGGTTGGGAGTTGGGAGCCCAGCGCTGCTGGGGTGTTTCCAGAGAGGGAAGGGCTGGGTGAGCAGGATGTGTGGGGAGTGACAGTCCCATTACTGCTTCCCTACCCTGAGCTCTTTTGCAGAGAACAGCTGCAGCCTTGGCATCTCCTGGCTGATTTCAGAAGAATCCCACTGCACCCAAAAAATCCCCAAATGAAATTGAAGGAGATATTATTTCATACACATCAAAAGGTGACAGTTCCTAATTGGGAGTTTCCCATGTGTCCAAGCTCATATCTGTGTGTAGCCTCTGAGACCAGAGAGCTGCAGCCTCCTCTGCTCTGTGCCAGCAGAGCTCCTGGGAGCCAGAGGGAGCCAGGGCACCCCAGAGTGTCCTGCTTTCACAGGGGGACTGTGGGCAGGGGGTGTCACTGCGGGGTAACCCTGCAGCCAGCAGCACAAGGCAGGGGAAGGGCAGGCGTGCAGAGCTCAGGCTGCATTTGTAAAGGGAGAAAACCTTGCAGGGCCCAGGGCTCAGCTGGGAGTGTGCTGGTGTTCAGGTCTCAGAGATGGAGAGGGTGCAGCCAGGTGGGTTTGAGAGACAGCCAGGAAGAGCAAGAGGGTAGGAGGCCCCTACCCAGCCCTTCCTTGCAAATAGCCTAGCTCCCTCCCAGGGCCTTTCTGGCAGGTGTTGTGGACCAGCCATGTGCTTTATGTACGTATGTGTAAAACCATATGTAACTAGTCATTGGTTCTTTGCTTTGGGGTTTATTTTTGGTAATTTTTTTGTTTAAATTGTAAAGTCATCCCCCGTTTTCAAAGGGGAAGCTGCAGGGGGAAGGCTGGGGAGAGAGGCATCCCAGTTTGTAACAGGCATCTGCCACTTCCCCTCTTCTGTAATGAGTATAAATGATTTAAAAAAAAAAAAAAAAGTGAAATATCAGAGTTACCTATCTTTGCCCAAAGAATCCCAGTTGCACAAAGCGATATTCCGGTGTGTCAATGATTGTGTGTCAGTGTATACTATACAAAGAGGTACTTGTCACTCCCGTTTGTAAACTACATTTGACATTAATTAAACAAGTATAAATCTTCTCGGGTGCTTTCTGCTTCTCTGTGTTTCCTTTTGCAGGCGAGAGGCAGCAGAGACACCCCCCACACGCCGCAGCCCCTGGATGTGAGTAATGTCCCAGAGGGGAGTCCTGCTCCTGTTTGGGATGCAGGGACAGATGCAGGGGGATGCTGGGACGTGCACCAGGCCCCACCACGGGTGGGTTCCCCCAACTGGTCCCCCCACGGAGCCAGGAGGGCAGGGCGAAGGGCACCCCTCAGGGGACACCCCCACAATGAAGTCTCATCGGCTGCGTTAGCTGGGGGCAGGAGCCGCCCAGCCCCAACAGATCTATACCTCCTGCATTAGGGGCCTCCAGTGCCGGGTAGGGTTACCCCGACCCAGGGACGGGGAGGCTGCTGGGCAGGGGGGGCAGAGGTCGGGTTCCCCCCGGCACGCAGCTGGCGCCGACGCTTTTGGTTTACAAACATTTCGCAGATGGGTCAATGGGCTGTTTTCAATCCCCTCCTCATGGCTGTGTCCCCCAGGGATGGGGTGCTGGGGGTCCCCAGGCTGCTGGGAGGAGGCAGTAAGGATGTCAGGGACCTCTTTCCATCTGCTGTGGCAGGGATAGGGAAAGGGTGGGATTTGGCCACTTTTTTGGCTGGAGAGGAGCAGTGAAGCGTCTCAGCCCCTCTCCCATCCACTTCCAGCCCAAAGGTGGCCTGAGGCCAGGGCGAAGGGCAGAAACCCCCCTCCCTCTCACCTACCCCACAGCAGGCTGCTAATATTTTATTTAAAATATCTTTAGGAAGCGGAGGAGCGTGATGTATCGGATATATTGAGAAAATGCTAATGTGTAATAGCGTGTGTCAGGGGCCTCGTTCATCACCCCGCGCCGCCTTCTGGGGGATCCATATCTAATTAACAGTAATGAATGAGGGGGCCCACCTAATGACAGCCCGCCAGTTTGTTATGGAAATGAGGCAATCCCATTAGGCAAAACACTTAATTAAACAAACTGCTCCGAGTGTAGGCCAGTGCAAGATGGGCACGGGCCCTTTAGGGAACAAGGGGGGCCCTGGTACCCAGCCCTCCACATGCCAGGCTGGGGGCAAAGAGGCTGCTGCAGCCACTAGAGCTGGGTGCCCACAGTCAGCTGCAGCAGCAGGGGAAGCTGAGAGGGATCCACTTAGGGGGGTCCCAGCTGGGGCAGCAGGGCAGTTCACATCTCCCTCTTGTCTCTCTCCTTCGATGGGCTCAGAGGCAGCAGAGGCCAGACACAGATTTCCAATCAAACGTGTGTACTTGGCTCCTGCTCTATTGACACTGAAGCAAGAAGGGCTCAAGGTTAATTCCTTATCAATACCCTATTGTCAGCTCATCCATCATTCCACGGGGGCAGGGCTGCCCAAGCTCTGCCTGCCCCACCCCCATAGGTTGGGAGGGTGATTGAAGGATGCCGTGCCCACCTCTGCTCATCCCAGCTGTGCCCACATGGCCTGTCTGATGGTGCTGGGGTGCACTTGCAGCCGTATGAGGATGCAGAAATGAGGGGAGGGGGACCAAATTCAAAAGGAAGGAGATGGAGGGATGCTCATGCCCCTGGCTGTGCTGGACATTAGGAGACAGATCAGGTGGTGGCTGTGGGCCCCCATTTGTGCTGTCCTGTTTCCTAACTGCATCCCCAGCCCTGTGTGCTGGGAGGTCCTGCCAGCCTTTTCAGAAGAGCAGCACTAAGCTCAGCTCCTTTCCCAGGGCTTGGGGACTACAGGGAGCCCAGGGGAGCTCTGGAGTCCTGATATGTGGAGTTCCCAGAAGTTGGGCCATGGTCTGCTTGATCACACTTTTACAGAGATTGATGTAAGAAACAGACAGCCTTCCCTGGGTGATGGAGAGGGAAGTGCTATGACCTAGTCTGCTGAGGTGAGAAGGGCAGGAAAGCTATTCCTGCTGCTAGATTTTTGGTTTTAACAATCAGTTAAAGCTGAGGAATGGGATCTAGTACAAATTCCAGAGGCAGGCAGCCCTAGGGAGAGATGCTGTTCTGTATTAACTCCCATCTCCAGTTTTTGTCATCGGAGTTAGCTCTTGCTGGTCTTTTTCCTTGCCCCAAGAGGAGCCCTTTTGCAGGAGATGCTCTCAGGCACTCAGAAGCGCCGGGCTGAGCTGTGCTGTTGGGGTCTTCACCAGGATGTGCTCAGCTGTTTCCTAGAGCAGGAATCTCTCCATGCGGGAAAGAGGGGTCCTGCTGCCATCTCGTGGAGCTGTTCCCGCCCGGCACGGGGCTCCCGGGTCTGCACAGCCCCTCCCCGGGCAGGGGAGACCAGCCTCCCTCCTTCACTTTTTGGGATGCAGCACGGGGTTGGATTGCTTGGTCCCATCCCATCCATTCCCACTTTTCCATCAATGGCAGAGCTCTACGCATATGCCTCCAGCATCCCAACATGCATGAAAATGGGACCTCAGCCCACACACCTTAGAAACACCTTTATGAGGTGTAGGCACAGGTCAGTCCCCACCCAGGAGCCTAATTTGAATTACTCCCACTGCAAGATGTTCCCCCAGCTCCAAATCTGAGCCCTGGCTGGCTGGATCCTGCCCCTGGCTTGCCCAGTTCCCCACCACAGCCTCCCCCAGTGCCACAGGGAGCTCTCCCAGCCCTGTCAGGAGCAGCTGAGCGCTCCAGCCCAGCCACACAGACCACCCTGACCACTAAGTGGCTTTTTTTGTTTTTCAAAACCACCCTGTAACATCACCACTGCCTGGGGAGAGAAGGCAGCACGGGGGAGCAAGCCAGGAGTCAGTTCCCTCACAGGAAACACTCAAATAGATTTTGTTACTGAGGGAAAGTTAATTTTGCTTTACCACAGCTGTGGTAGCCAGCTGTGAGCGTCCTCCTCTCCCACCACTGTTGGTGTTCCACCCACACTGTGTCACAGTCTGCAGGAAAACAAGCTCTGAGCCACATCCCACTCCCTACCCTCGAGGCAAGTCCAGGGATGCTGCATTTTTTCCTCCCAATGAACAGATCTGCAGTGCCCCTCCTCCCCGTAGCTCATCTCAGAGATTTACCTGGATTTGCCAAGATATCACAACCTTTGGGCTCTCAGTGTTCAGGCTGAAGCTCTTTAGGAACACCGGCTGCGCCAAACCGTGACAGTTTAGCAAGGATTAAGGGTCTGAGGCTGGGTTTTTGTAAATCCAGTAGTGCTTGGATCAGTTCTCAGCCATGTGCCTTCAGGCTCCAAGTTATTAACCTTCTGCTTCAAATAAGCCACAGGAATACGGAGGGCAGGGAGGTGGGGGCACAGGCAGTACAGGAAAGCAGAGGCCAGCATATCACACAGCGCTCACAACCGCAATTAAAACTTGCTGGGACTCAGAAAACAAAACCCACTCAGAAGGCTGGTGCTGCAAATCATCCTGCTCTCAGAGAGCTGTGTACACAAATCACCTCCGAATTTCAAGTCACTTTTGCAGCAGTGGAAACGCCTGTGAGCACATTCCTGTTGGCACAGCTCAGGACACTCTGACTGCGAAGCTCCAGCAGGCAGCACCCGCTCCCTGCCTGCTGCCCTGGGAAGTGGGAAGCAGGGCTGAGCTGGGGAGGTGGCACCACCGTGGTGGGGAGCTGAAAGTGAGGAAGGAAGGTGCAGCTGACATGTGAGGCTCTTCCCAGAGGAAGCCTCACCATCCTGTCAGGCAGGAGCAGAGGGTTCAGCTCCAGCCCCTGCCAGCCGTGCTCTGTAACAGCCTGAGTCCTTGAACAGGAGAAGTTCAACACCCGCAGCAATAAACAGGAACAGCAGATCCCCAGGAACAACTGTATTAATTCAGAGGCATCTATTATGGAGTGTTTAACCTATCTGTAAATACTGAAGCTGTAGAAACCAGCATGAGGGCAAGTGCTGGTTAAATAACTTTTTCACCTCTGTTCCCCAAGAGTGTTCACAGTGCCACAAACAGGCTGGATGCTGAGAAGCTCCAGCCCAGATCTCTGAAAAGGCAGATGAACACATCACAGCTCAGGATTTACAGCACTGACAGCACAAACCAGGGGCCTGCTTTAAAAAGCTGGGAGATCTCAGATGGGCTTTCTGGAGACAGGGGACCATGCCTGGATTTGACAGGTCCAAACCCTAGAAACAAGAATTTCTCCATGAAAAGGGGATGGCTGAAGGCTCTTAGCACAGAGTAGCCCTCACACCCCATTGCCACAGTGGGAGCTGGAACTGGGATCACACCTACAGAAGATTGGGTCCCGAGCAACAAGCTCTGTGCCTGGAGACAGTTTTCACTTTTAAAAAATTAAAACCAAACCAGGTCATCAGGCCCTTTTCAGTTAATTCTCACTTATCCCATATACAGCCCAACGCTCCCTCTAAAACCATGCCCATCAGAGGATTATTCTGCTGTAAATTAGCATTGTCACAATAGTCTGCTACAAACCAGCTGTGTGGTCACCACTGCCACTCACCCTGTGCTTTCACTTCTGTGAGGTGTTACAGTTCTTGTGTTAAACTTCCAAATTATTTTAGTGCTTCCCAGGGACTTCCCCCTCTGCATTTCAATCCAGAACAGCAGGAGTTTTGTAACTGTGGATGACAGCACCCCAAGGGTGGGCAGGAGCAGCACAGCCACACACTGGCAGAACCAAAAGGCAAAAATCCTCCTGCTTTTTAAGTGCCTACCTCTCTGGGGCAGTTCCTTGTTCAAGCAGGCCCATGTCACAGCCCTCCAGAGCTTCTTCCTGGCAATTTAAAGTTGGCTAAACTTGTTCATCATGTTATTAATTAGCCTGCTGTACTGTGACATAACATAAACATATCAACAGGCTCTCCTCTGTCTTTATCCCCCAAATAAACAATAAAACCTAAACCCAAACATGAAGTACAGTGCAATGAGATACTTTTTCACTAGGTGGAAGGAATTCATTTCTTGTACACGTTGCAAAGACTGGTCATCTGAAGAGAACATTTTGGACAAAAACATCATATTTCATGGTCATTTGTAGGCTGGAGGTGATTTAAGAAATACCCAGTATAAAGCATAGCTCCAAGAGACAGTTCCATTTTCTTCTGCAATTCCACCTTTCTGTTTCTGGGGTCTGGCACAGCTGTAATTCAAAAATTTCCCTGAACATCCAGATGCAAAATATAAGCTGCTTCAAGACATACAATTAACAACTAAGTAGCTCTCCAAGAAAGCAAAACTACTCAGTAGAACACACAAAAGACTGGAAGGAAGAGAAACAAAACACTAAACATATTGAAAAATGTTAGCTTAAACCTCTGGGTCGCAGAACACAAAAGTTATCACAAACATTTGAGCTCCCACCATGGATCAGAGAGCTTTGACTGTTTTATCTGGGCTATTTAATGGAACCAGGGATAACAGTCTGGTCATACTGCCCTGCACACACCTTTGCCTGCTCTTACACTTGGTTTCAGGGTCTGATCTCCAGCAAGGAGAGTACAACAAGAGCTGGGATGCACTGAGAAAAGCAAAGAATCCTGCAAACTTGGCTCTGTTTGCTCATTGCAAGATAAAAGAAATGGCAGAGAGAAAAAAAACAACAAACAACAAAGACATGGAAGAGCTGTATTGTAAAATTAATACAAGCAACAGAACATGCACATTGGACATTAGGGACAAGGAGACAACATGGAGAGCAGAGAACAAGACAGGAGGAAAGACATAATACTCAGTGTAAGATTCTGATCTGTGACACCTTGGCAGAGCACATCAACATGAATCATGACAGGATTTCACCTTCAGGACTTTAAATTAATCCATATCTACTTTCTGCTCTAACGTGGCTGGTCCAAAGGCCAGGCTGGAGGCTTTCAGACTTGTAGATGGTAGGGGGAAAAAAAAACAACAAACAAACAAACCAAACAAGAAGCCTCTACTTTCCCCGCTTCAAAGACACACAAGCAAAGGAGGTGACATTTCCCATAGGAGCTGAGCAAGGAGAGGCAAACACTGAGGCCAGCAGAGCCCTAGGGAGGGGAGGCCCCGACACAGTCGGACAGGAAGGTGCTGCAGAGGCTGCGGTAGTGGGTGGGGTACACCCGCAGGTGGCCCACGTGAGGCGAGTCCGAGAAGTCCACAGCTTTGACAGGAACGCCGAGCTGCTGCCGGGCGCCGGCCATGAGCTGGACCTCGCTGGCCTTGATGATGAGGTCGGCCTGGGAGTAGAGGTAGAGCTCGGGCCAGCGCGAGGGCGCCCGCAGCAGCGCGTCGTAGTGGCTCTGGTGCACGAAGCGCGTCAGCGGGTACAGCAGGATCCGCAGCACCACGGCCGCGCTGGCAAAAGTGAACAGCAGGAAGTACTTGAGCAGCACGTTCACGGAGACCAGGACAGTGGCCAGGGCACGAAGGGCTCCTCGCAAGTTTCTTCTGCCAGGGGCGCTGTCGAAAATGGTGCCAGCTACTCTGAGGCTCTGAAAGGGCGTGTGGGTGTGCAGCGCCTCGATGATGTAGCGGTACAGCATGGCACCACCGTTGCTGAAAACGTGGAAAAGAAGCGGTCTGTTTTCAACGCTGTGGTCAAAGAGCAGCTCCAGGAGTTGCCTGGCCGGCGTCTGCAGGGATCTGATGCCAAAGGACTCGGAGAAGAATATCATCCTCCATGGAGCTGTGTAACGGATGACCGTGCACCCCTAAGAACAGGAAGAGACCCCACACACATTTCAGCTGTGCTGCAAATTACAGACAGGAGGCAAGCAGCAGTACAAAGAACATGAAAATTTGGGACAGGTTTCCAAGAGAAACCACAGAGCCAGGAGAAAGTCTTTAGTGTCAGCAGCAAGGCACTGACATGAATATAGATTACATTAATCATCATAGCACACAGTATTGTGAAAAGGCCTCTGCAATGTCTGAGGGCCTTTCAAATCTTGTGCTGACTGGCACAGCCCCTGAGGACACTGCCACCCATTGTTATGGGTGTTAATCCTCACCCAGGAGAAGAAAAACATCTCCCTGATTCACAGACCTTCAGCATCAGCCACTTTGGTAAGACGAGCCTGCTCTGGTACACATCCAGCTCATCACACTGAAGCAAATACAAGAAGAAAGAGGAACTCCTCCTCTCCTTGGGTGCACTTGTTTGCAGCTGTCTCTAAGACTCACCACCAACAAACACCAACATGATTTTTGTAGACCTTCCCAAACACTCCAGCTGTGCAAAGAAAGAGCTCTGGCTCAAGGACTCAGAACTCCTGAGCAGCTGCCCTCACACATAAGTCCTTACATTTAGGTACAGATTTGGAAACAGGATCTTGGAGGAGTTTCAAAACAGAGCAGATGGAACTACATTTACAAATGCTTTAGACCTTTTCTATCACCTGAGCTCACTGACATTACACACTGACAAGCACAAAGCAAAGCCACCAAAACAACCCCCCCAGAGCTCCCTAAACAGTGAATGAGTTAGAAGAGGATACCAAGTTCTCAAATCAAAGCCTTCTCTACAATCTTGCCATGGTTACAGCCACTTCCTCTGAGTGAGCTAAGAAGGCCCATCCTCTCCTTTCCCATTTCTGTGATCTGAGAGAAAAGCATTTTCCAAGAAGCTGTCACGCTGCCCTGTAACGTGCTCCTCATCCTCTCAGCAGCACCTTAAAGCCACTTAACAACTAATTCTTCACTAGATCAAGCCAATTAATGACTCCCGCACTGGATTACACATTAACAATAGACTTGTTAATGTACAAACTTTACCACCTATAGTTGGAACTATACAAGATTCCCTGTATGCTGACCAAGAAAAAAAAAATCTAATGTTTCACTGGTTTCCCATGCTGCAAGCTGGGGTCATTCCAGTAAAATACAGTATTAGAGGAAAATATCATAACTTCGGGAACAGGCAGTAGGACAGATCTCTTTAGTTCAAACACAAGGAATTCCTACTGAGCAGCTATGACTATCACAGGATGCCTGTTTCACAGACAGGATAAAATTAATTTGGCTTGCAACATTTAGATGAATCATTTTCCCAGGAAGGAAGAGCCAAAGGCATGACAGATGTCAATGTGTCCTGTCAGTCCCACCCCAGCCTCACCACGTCTGTGCTGTGGCCTAACAGCAAGCAGTAAACACAGAATCTTTCCCTGCATGTTTACTCGGAAAACTAACACGGTTCACGTCATTCCTGAATAATCCCACAACTTTAAAAGCCTTAAGATGCTCCAGTGAGTCACGCAGCAGCTGAAAGTTCCTCCAAGGAAGCATTCCTGTCTTAGCTGCACACGCAGCTGTCAGATAACGCTGCCCCGGCTGTGAGGGACAAGGAGCTTTCAGTGACAGGAGAACTCTCACTCCTCCCCAGGAGAGCCTTCAGAGGGACTTTACCAACGTGCAAAAACGAGGCCGTCTCACAGTATGACAGTGTCATGCGGACACAGAGAGGCCACTCACCTTCTGGCTGTAGATTGCGCTGTATTTGGCCAGGTACTTGTCCTGGCAGCCGGCCCAGCCCAGCAGGATCACCACAGGCCGGCCCTCGGCAGGGCCTCCGTCTGCGCTGCCCTCTGGAACAGATCACACGCGTTACGGCTGCCCTCCAGCCAGAGCTCGCAGCAGCTGCCCGGTTACTGCGTTTAAAGGCAACAGTGGGGCGAGCGTGAGCCTGACTTCCCGCACTGCCCCACGCCGGGTTCACCGCCTGGGCGCGCAGCACGGCGCAGCTTCGGCCCTGCAGCTCCCGCCGCTCCTCCCGGCGACACAGCAGCTGCCGCTGCCCGGGGGAACGGGGACGCGTCCTGCCCTGTCCCCCGGGGACCGCCGCACACCTGCTGCAGCACCAGTGCCGCACGGCTCCTCCTCCCGCACCGCAGCGCGCTCGCCCCTTCCCCGCCCGCAGCGGCCCCCCGGCCCCGCTGTCCCTGGTGTCCCCGCTGTCCCCGGTGTCCCTGGTGTCCCCGCTCGCCTGCGCACCGCGGGCGTGCCCCGGCTCCAGCTCCACCACGGCCTCCCTCAGCCCGCCGGTGCCCATGGCCGCGCTGCGCCGCCCGCCCGCCGCTTCCGCCTCCCCGGAAGCCCCGCCCACCTCCCTCCCCGCAGCCAATGGGAAGGGAAAGCGCCCGCCCCGCCTCGCCGCCCGCCCCGCCCCCTGCCCGCCTCCCACTTCCTTAGCAACGCGGCCTTAGCACCGGCCCAGCGCCCCGCCCGCTGGCCACCCATTGGGCAGGGGGAGAGAGTCTGGCAGCGATTGGTTCAGGCGCGCGTCAGTCATTGCGCGGGGTAACCGCCCCCTCGGGGCAGGGGCGCGGGCCGGGCTGAGGGGAAGGGAAGGGCCTGGAGCGGGATTCAGACAGGGGCCGGGAATGCCGCGGGGTGAGAGGCGTGAGAGGGGCTGTTGGGTCAGGAGGGGCTGGGGCAGGGAATGCTGAGGTTGCAGGGGATCAGGCGGGGTGGGTGCCGGGGCAGAGCAGGGCCTGGCTGGAGGTGCGGGGCTGGGTTGGCTGTGGGGCCACAGGCGGGACAGCGACAGCGGGCTGAGGGGCTGGGGATTTGGGGTGCACTGAGGAAGGTGGCTGTCCTGTGAGGCGTGCCAGGAAAGAGGCAACCTGCCGGGGAAACGAGCTCTGAGTTCTGCCCGAGGCTGGGCGCAACCTTGGTGTTGTAAGAGGCAAAGGTGACACCAAATCACTGCCACTCGGTCCTTCCGTGCGTCCAAGGCCATCGCTCCCGGCACCTCGCACTGGCTCTGAGGCTGCAGCAGCCCCAGTGTGCCTTTTGATCTCAACCTGATGATTAAGCAGTACTCTGGATGTAAAGAACTGCTGAATTGCCAGAGACAGTTCCTAAATCACCGGGTTTTCCTTGGCAGGAATAAAGCCCTGCCCTGACCCAGCCTTGTTGTGATTATTAGGTCCAGTGGACTGGGTGGCAGCCCAGCTCTGTTGACAGCAGTTTGAAGCCAACAACAGGAGTTACATGTTGATGCTAGCACTGACAAATGATTCAGGCAAGTCATTTAACTTCCCTGTGTCTGTATGTTCCCATATGTAAAACAGTCATAATAAAAACATTAACGTGCATTGTCAGGGTAGTTTGCAATGTTGGCTTAAAGACTCCTATGTCAGCAAATGCTGTTATTACAGCAGCCAGAGACAGATACCACTGCAGCTCTGAAGCCATGTCATCATTGTTTCAAAGTTCTTTTTTTTTTTTTTTTCCATTGATTCATAGGCAAGGCCTTTGTATCACTAAAATCCTCACGTCCAGAGGCTGGTGCTAGTATTTCTGAGTAGTGGGGGGGGGCTTACTGCAGCATTACACCACCAGCATCTTAAACATAAATACAGAAACGTTAATTTACAATCAATTTTGGGATGTTTCAGACTGTAAAGTTCTTTTAACTAGATCTCTGTTGAGGACAGAGGAGCACTTTATGGGACTGTAAATTTCATGCAAACAGTCTCTGTGAAATACAGATTCCCCCTGCACACGAGCTGTTCTCTCAGTATCAATCATATGCCTTGCAAGTAATGTTTCACAAATATTCTGTAAATCACAGGAAAATGCTTGCCATAATGTGAAATATGACTTTCACTTGACTGTTTCAGCAGAGGCCCCTAACAGGCCATTCTCCTGTCAGCACTAACATTTGTTATGGCTAATAACATTTTCAATCACAACTATTTTGGGGAAATGGATTTATTTTAAACCTGCTTCCCTGCAAAGGAGGTCCTGAAAATGCCCTGCCAAGGACACAGATGCCTCACAGAACACAGACCGTTAATTCCCAAATGAAATTTCATCTCCTCCTAATTCTCAAGCTCTGTTTCTTAGCCAGCTTTTTGAAGACTTTACTTGTTTGTTTTTAGGCACTGAGACACATGTTCATGTCTTAGTGGTTGTTTTCAGTCTGGTTCAGATAACAGGAGTAGAAAGTTACTTTTGAGCAGTTATCTTGGGGATATTTTGGAACTGATTTGAAATTTTGCTCCAGATACCAGGAGAGAGGGCTTAAGAACTTTGTAAATAGGAAATTGTAATCTTGATGATTTGTATTACATTGAAAGAAACTTCTTATTCTGAAACAGAAAGATTTATGTTATTTTAACTCTTTTTCTCAATAAACTACACTTAAACAAAACCTAAAATGGTGCTTTTGTTAGGTAGGAAGGCCAAGAAGTGCATTAGACAAGGTGTGAATTCCTTTCTTATCCTTAGGCACGTTGATACAGCTTGGTGGAGGACAAGGCACCTGTGTTAATGCCACTGTTTGTGACCTTCTCCCTCTTCCTGCATCCGTGTGTGGGCACAGGTCCTGGTGTTTAGCTGCAAGGCTCCTTGAGACTGGCCAGTGTCCCCAGCCAGCAGCGAGCACAGCTGCGGGATTGCCACACAAACGGGAGGCTTGGTCCCTGACAGTCCACCTCCCTCACTGAGGGCACCTTCACATCTGTCAAGCTGCACTGGGGGATGTCATACTGAGCCTAAAGTGTGCCAAAGACACTTGGGAAAATGTAGATTTCTTTGTTGAACACCTGTGTGAAGAAATAGAAGGAATTGCAGACAAGGGATGTTTCTGGAACTTCTGTCTTCTTGCTTATAACTCTTTTCATTTTAGCTTTTCTTAGATTGTTTAAAAACATGCCGGGAAAATTAGACAGGGAAAAAAGGGAGCAAATGTCTGTCATGCTAAAGGTGCCAAAGCACCTTCCCACTGCCAAGGCCAGGCACATGTTCCTGGGGTGGATGTCCAACTGCCTGTTGTTCCAGCACGTGAGGGCTGTGCTGCTGTGCTAACAGGCATTTACAGCCCCCTTGACCCTGTCACTCCCCATAAATCCATACCTATTTCTGCTCTCATTTCACTCTATTTGTTCCCTGGCAGGTCAGATATGAGACGCAGTGTTCATATCATGAGGCTAGTGAGAAACAGGGCTGGGGTAATGGGTAACATCAAAATGACTTTATTAGCAGAGCAGAGAAAAGAACTCCTGTGGTGAAACCACCTGCCCAGGAAAATAATCTGAAGTCTGTCACAGATTCATTGTGCAGCTTCAGACGTATCAGGAACTCTCCTTTTGCTAGTTTTCCTATCTATGGAATAAGAGAAAATGAGATTAAATGGTTACTAATTGCTTTAATATTATTTGCCAGAGATTTAAAATGTGATTCTAGTGATAATTCATTTGTACAGCCTTTCTTCACAGACCTTTTTAAACTTCTTTCTCATTTTCCTCCAGGCAGAAGAGATCATGACATCTGTCATTCTCTACACAAGGGTGCAAGCCCAGACCAAGTTCTTAAACGCCTCCAACTCAGCAGAAGGTTAAAAAGATGCACAGGTTCTGCTGGACTCTTCGGGCCACAGCAATCCCGAGTACCAGAGCCAAGATTCCCCAGGCCTCGAAGCTGTGCTGTTGTGTAGCTGCCCCCAAGCCCAGCACGGGGCTCTGCAGACACTCAGGGTCATGCAGCTGAGCAGTGGGCCATGCTGGGGACAACGGGCAGTGGTACCAGCTCTGTCCATCCCTGCTCAGGCAGGAGTTGTGCCTGTCTCCTTGGCATTCTGGAAGAGAACAGTCTGGAGAGCTGTGTGAAGACAGCATCCCTGTCACGCTGCCCTTTTCCCCAGGATATGATGGGAGAGGTGCCCTGTCTGTTCACGGAGCCCATGCTGGCTGGAGGCCCAGGGCAAAGGTAAGATGTGTGTACCCACCCTGGGCCGGTGTGCCGGGGGAGGAGGGCAGGCACAGGCGATCTCCCCGGGGCTCGGTTCCTGCCTGGCGGGAGCGATCCGCGGCTGGGCGGGGCTGCAGCCTTATTAGTATTCAGCATAATTTGCATACCCAGGGTGCACCGCGCGGGGGTGCCGCGCACACGGCAAAGTTCGGGCCGCCGCTCCCCGGTACCGCCGGTTCGGTGCCAGGCTGGGCTCTGAGCGCTGCCGGCAGCACGGGGCGAGGCAGCACAGGCTCGAACCTGGGGGCAAGCGGCGTCGCTGTATCTGTGGAGGGACAGCCGTGAATGGGTACCTGCCGAGGGCCGAGCTACGGCATACTCTGGTTTCTCTTCAGATCGTATAAATCTTTCGCCTTTTACTAAAGATTTCCGTGGAGAGGAACAGGCACGAGTGTCGAGAAATTTTTTGAGGCTCCATTTCGGTGGAGCTGCCCCTACTCTGGTTAAAAAAAGAACAAGCTCTAGTTCCTTAGAAGGTGGGTGCACTTACAGTGTGCCAGTAAGTTGGGGATACGTGTGCGGTGTCCCGGGGCCGGCAGCCCGACCCGCGCTGGTTCGGCGTGCCCGCGGTTCGGGCTGCGGGAGGAGCCACAGCCGGGGAGCTGCCGGCAGTCCCGGCCGCTCCAGCCCTCCCGGGAGGGTAGGGGTGGTCTTGGCGCCCGCTCGGAGCCCAGCACCTTGCGTGGGGCCCCTAAGCAAGCCCCCCTCGCTGTCTAGCTCCCAGCCGTGGCAGCGGCTATGGTGGCCTTTCCCGGAGCCGACTTTTTGCCTCTCCTTGGCGTCTCCTTGCCGTGGCGACGATGCGAGCAGACCCGAGCGCCGCGGGGTTGTTATCCCCTCCCGGCTCGCTCTGTCCCCAGCTGCTGTCCCCGCTTCGCTCCCCCCGTCCCGGCAGGGGCCGCCTGCTCCGCCCGGTGTGACCGGCACCCCCGGGCTGCAGTGCGGGCAGCGCCGGGCCGGCCCCGCCGAGCGCGGCCGCTCCGTGGCGCCGGGCAGGGGCCGGCCGGGCTGTGCTGCCGCGGGGGCTGGTGCCGAGCCGGCTGAGGCGCCGGAGGACTGGGAAGTAGGGAGAGGAACTGAGTGAAGGTCGCCGTGTCTGCTGGGCCGGCAGCGGGGAGTGGGCATGTGTGCGGGGCGCAGCATGGCTACCCTCCGGTTTGTCTTCAGATCGTATAAATCTTTCGGCTTTTACTAAAGATTTCCGTGGGGAGGAACGGGAGGAACGCGTACGAGTCTTACGAAAATTTTTGTGGCACCATGACGGTGGAGCCAACCATTTACGGTTAATGAAAGAGCGAATGCTGAGCGGGCGGGTTGTTGGTAGCTAATTGCGGCAATGGGGAATGTGAGCGCTCCCCAGTGCTTCGGCCCGTGCGGATAACCCGCTGCTGCGGCACGGATGTCAGCAACACCCACCCACCCCGCCCACCGCGCCGCCGGCTCCTCCTGCCCGTCCGGGCCGCCCCGTTTCGGGCTGATTTGCATGCCCAGCGTGCTCCGCGGCCCCGCCGGTGTCCGGGGGTGCAGCCGCTGCCCCTCCCGGGCTCTGGGGGCTGCCCGGCGGGTGCGGCCCGCGGGGCCCGGCCGGGCGGGGGGTGCGGGACCGGGACCCGCGGCAGGGCTGGGGTCACCCTCACCCGCGGGGGATGGAGCGGACGGTGGCTACGGCGGCGACGAGCGTAAGGGTATACTCTGGTTTCTCTTCAGATCGTATAAATCTTTCGCCTTTTACTAAAGATTTCCGTGGAGAGGAACAGGCACGAGTGTCGAGAAATTTTTTGAGGCTCCATTTCGGTGGAGCTACATTTGTTTTGGTTAATAATAGAGTAAAAATTGCCGCAATTGTATTGGTAGGTAGGAGAGGTGCAGGGTGTTATCCGCTGAGTTGAGGGGTGCAGCAGCAAGGGCTGCCTGGGTCCAGGCCGGGGTTGCCTGCAGCACTAATGCTACCCAGAGAAGTGCGGAGGGCTGCTGGTGAGGGTGGGAACTGCTCCATTGCTGGGTGTTTCCTGTCCTTGCTCAGCAGTGCAGGCCACAGTAGCCCTGGCTTGTGAATAGATATGCAGCCAGTGTTCCCTGAAAAATTTCATCCATCCTCCTTTCACGCTAGCAGTGTAACTCCACCTCTAACACCTTAGAAGTGTTTTAAAGCATCATTCTCTCCTTCCTAATGGTCCACATACACACATAGCCACCCTTTGCTGAGAGAGTATGCTTAACAGGCAGCTGCCACAAAAGCCATTGGGTGAGCAGAATCTACAGGACCATAAAAAGAACCTTAGAGAAGTGACATCCTTTCAGTAGGAAAGGACTAGGACCTCTCAGGGAAGATTCACCCCTTCACCTCTGGCACTCCTCTCTGCTGAGTATCCCAGCTCTGTCATCTCCAGCCCTAAGCTGGCTGGAGATGGGTGTTTGGGAATGAGGCAGTCACTGCCTGCAGTTAGAAGTGCTCAGACCCTCCCTGCTCCTTCCACTGGAGCTCCCTTGATATTTTATTTAGAGGGAGATGTGAAATCTGACTGGCCTTGTGTATTGTCACCCTTGATGACTAGGCCTGGAAGCAACATACATGCTGCACAGGGCTGAGGGGTGCTGCAGTGCTCATGGCCACTGTATTCTCCACAGCTGGGAGCCACAGCCAGCAGTGAAACACCCTTTTAGAACATCAGGCACCCACTGGAAAACCTAGTGCCTATGACTGACTGCATAATCCTCAATGAAATTCAGCCATTTGCACTAAAATTGGTTTATTCAGTATGAATTTCCTGCAGTGTCCACAAGATAGTGCTGTTAGAGCACATTTGCTGCAAAGGCAGATTACAGAAAGTCTTTGGTCGGAAGGAAGGCAAACCTGAGAAGTCTTCCAGTGACATCCTCTCAGAAGTAAGGGCGGGTGGTGATGCTTGAGTCCTGGGGTTTTTATGGTGACATAAACTTGCCTGACTTTACTATACACCAGGAAGCTCCCACTGATCATTAAAGAGTTAGTTCTCAGCAAGCCCCAGTTTTAAATGATTGCTAATCCATGCACAGTTCAACATTTCTTGTTTATTTTGGGAGTCTGGTGTCTGTTGGTGCTACTAGGGAGGACAGGACCACAGCATTTGCCATTGGGATTGCACCAAGAGGCACAGACTCAGGCCATTGGGTCTTCCCCCATCCAGGGGAGGAGCTGATGGCCTGCAGATCAGGTCTCTAACTCCTAAGGCAGATATATAAAGAAAATAATCAATGTTAAGGCCACAGAGGGAAGGTAGTGATAAGGTAGTAATATTTTGTTCCTTACACAGGGAAAGGCTGGGTAATCCAACAGTACTCTCACCTGAAGTGGAACAGGATTGTCTTGCTTTTGTCCAGACTTAATAAGGCATAACAGCCCTGCTACTCTGGCTGTGCCATCTCAGTGTGATGCAGGCAGAGCCCAGGTCCAAGTCACCTTTCACAGTTCAGAAACCCACAGAGTGCTCAGCCCCACTCTGCTCCCAGAACCCAAACTGGTGAGCACAAAGTGCCCAAGATGTGGAGGAGCATCATGCCTGGGTTGAAGCATCCCTTCCTTAAGGGCTCATGACTGATGTTTGCTCACATCCCTCAAAGATCCCCAACTCTTTTCTTGTCTTTTCCAGGCCAGCCCTGAAACACTGCACATGATTGATGGAGTCCAGGCAGAATAACTGACCTCCAAATACAGCTGGCACCTCCGGACACACAGCAAGGATGGAGTCCACAGGTGGCAGGTGCAGAGCTGGGGGTGGCCTTGTCACTTACATTACACCCTTGAGTTTCAGAGGGAGAAGGTACCTCTACGAGGGAGTAATGGTAGAAGAGGGAGAATGGTAGATGGTCCTTTTGTGATCTGATGTTTGCATAGCTGCATCCCCTGTTGCTGAACCTAGAGCTCATACAATTATTTTATGCTTTTAAAGACATGTGCTGAACTGAGCTCAATAAGTAAAAAAAAGAGCAGGCACTAGCACATGTCTTACAAATGTTCCTTCCCTAACCTGTTCTTTCCCAAAGGGTCTGCAGGGCAAGGGCCATGGCAGCAGATAGCTACACCTAAGCCAGCTTTCCCCCTGATAGGGGATCCCAGCAGCATCTCAAAATTAAGAGACAAAATGTATTTTGAGTGATTTTTATGTAAACATTACAAGTATAAAGACTTTAAAAAGAAACTTCAGCTAAGAAATCAGCCTCCCTACCAACAACCAGTCTTTAGGAGCTTTTGAACTTGACCATAATCAGCAAGAAATATTTTTTATAGGACAGATAAGATAGTGAGATCCAAGAACATTTATTTATTCAACTTGTTAAAATACTGGTTTTTACAATCACATAGTCCATTTTCCTTCCTTCTAGAAGAGCAAAACTTGTAACAGTTTTGCAATTCTTCAAGCGCATCTGGAAAAGGTACTATACATGTGTAGTTAGTTCTCTTAGGGGAGACCATTGTCACCAGCAAAGGGCTACCTATCTCAGGCAGAGACTGCAGGCCCTCAGGCCCCCTACCCAAGCCTTGCAGTGGGTGCAGTTTAGCACTTTGCTGAGTACCCTGATACAGGCCATGAAGAAAAAGGCTGCTGTGTTCACTGCCCTTGGGCATGTGACCTGCAGACACCCTACCACATTTAAAACAGGAGTGACACAAACCACTGACAAATATGCAAGACAAGACAAGTGCATGAAAGATTGCTTGTGAACCAGGTTTTGCTATAATGATTAAGGCCTCTTCCAGCTAATCTGCTTGCTGGCTTGCTCCTCCAGTTGCATGGCAGTCCCCAGGGCATCCAGTGTTTCTGTAAAAAAAGGTAAGAGCAACAGAGTGACTGATCAGGAAGCTGAACTCTCCAGAACAGCTGTCAGTCTCAGCAGATCTCAGCTATGCAGGACTGGGTGCTCAAACCCTCACAGGCATGCTGGTGTTACTTTCAGGTCTTTGGAAAAGCATTACTGACAGTGCCAGTCAGATACAGGCTCTAACATACCTCTGACACTAAGGAAATTTCTTGAGCTGTCCTCTACGAAGTACTTAGCTCTGCTCACAAAGGTCTCAAGATCATAATCTGGTTTCTCTGTGACTTCCAAGAGGCAGTCAAGTTCAGTAGCCATTTTCTGTATTTACAAGGATAACAGTGATGAGAAATAGACTTTGTAGAAATTCAATTAGTTTCTTCAAATCTGACAGTCTAATTAACATAGCTGAACTTCTACAGACCAGGAGCCATCAGTGCTCATTAGCAGCAAGTAGAGGTTGCTATTTGAAGGGGAAAGGGAATTGGCAAGAGCACTTCAATGCCCCACTTTAACCAGCTAGGCCAGAAAATACAGGAAAAAGTTGTCAGTGAGGAAAAAGTAAGACCAGTAGTACAGCATCTTGCATTGGTGCCTCCCCAGCAGCACTTGGCCCAGACAAAGCAAGCTGCTGTCAACATATAGAAGGTGGCCTGGGCTGGGTTTGCTGCTTCCCCATACCTGTCTCAGTTCTTTGAGCTGTTCTACAGCCTTCTCCTCCCATTCAGTAATTTGAGTCATAACCTCTCGATACTTGAACATGTGTGGAGAGAGTTCTTCCTCCTCATCCTTGGAGAGCTGCAAGAAACAGCCCAGGTAAGAAGAGCAAGTTGTTCCCAGCTTTGAGTTCTGGTTAGCCCACTGCATATACATACATGGAGTTGAAGACTTGAGCCTTCAGTACTGGTCTCAGCCTCCTCAGTCTCCATCTGACACTGAGCTTCACCACATCCATCATGAGGGCTGAGCTCTTTCACTCTGCAACAAAAAGATTTGTCACTCAAATTGATCGTCCATCAGTTTCTTGGCTACAGCATCACAAAGCAGCTGCTGCAATCAATCAATCAGCACTCAGAAAGAAACAATCAGTTTCATTTTAAAAGTTACACAGTTACCATCCCCAGAGCAGCCTTCTGTGGGCAGAAACCCCTAAATACTGTGGGAAGGAAAGCCAGGAGATGTTTCTGTTAAGGAAACTTTCCTGTCAGGCTATCCAGGAGTCACTCTGGCTGTTACACTCACAACAGTTGAGCTGGGACCCAAATCCCTGTACAGCAGGTGGTACATACACCTTATACTTAGTCCCTTAGGTCTGTGTGTGACTAGGCTATAGCAAACATACTATGAAGGTTATGGGCTTAGATTCTTAAGTATGTTAAGTATTTGTAAGTAAGGCTTGTGAGTGTTGCATTTATAGTAAATTCAATAGAATCTTATGTTAAATTAGGCTATGGATTAAGTGTAGTTAAAATCTTTAGGCCTAAACCGTTGGTCAAATACAGGGCTATGTTTGACAAGGGGGTCACATGAACCTTGTAACTCAAGGGGAGGGTCTTCCTTAGTCCTTTTCATCTTTACCCTTTTTTCTAACCTTATCCCTTTTTTCCATTCCCCAGGCTTCCAGGTAGATAATTTTAAGTTGATTTTAATTTTAGGTTGATTTTAGTCAGCTTTCTCCTCTGTGTGCTTTAACCACCTAGTCAGTAGTAGAGTGCACCTTGCCAACAAACTGTCTTTCATTTCATTTACTTTTTCTGCTCCTTTGCCAGTGATCCTTTGAGTGAACTAAAACACCCATTCATGACACACATTCTTAGCACACCCTTACAGATGGGTCACAAAGTACTACAAAAAGTAAAAGGCATGGAGATAACCATTCAGGACAGGGTAAACTCCCTACAAGAACCAGGGCAGTCTGAAGTCTAGCATGAGAGGAGATTCCTTTGAGGAAAAGAGACATTACTCATAGTTTTACATCATCTCTGTCATGTGTCACACAGAACACCCAGGTTGGTTTCATATGACAGCTCTAAGGTACTTTGCTCTTAACAACCATCCTCCAGGTTGCCAATACAAACAATACAAGGGAACTTGAGGCTCCAAAGGTCAGATTAAAAGCAGCTAAAACACCCTTTACAATAAGATTAGAATACCCAAGTCAGAAAGGCCATTACCTGTCAGCATATCTCAGTGTGTTTAAGGTGTACTCACACGAACTCATGCCTGGAGAAATCATAGCTATCTGCAAACACAAAAGAAACCTTAGTGACTCCTATCTGACTTTTGCTCATTAATGCCCCTACAGATCTCACCACACAGCTGGAACATTGGAGGACAAAGGGCTGGAGTTGAGACAGCCAAGTCCATTTTTCTTTATGGATTCTGTGGGACATGCCAGCACCCCTGTATCCAGCTTTCCACTGTCTTTGTGCTTCACCATCCACAGAAAGCAAAGCCCTTTGAGACCACACCAAGCTCTCTTGTAAATACACTGTATTAAAAAGAATTCCACACCCTGCTTCTACAAGAGCTGGGCATAACTCAGGAATTTATTATCTCACCATGGGCAAGTTTCCATGAGGAAAATATTTGGGTTTTTGGGGTTTTTTTGTTTGTTTAACAAGATCTAAAGCTTTCTGACTTAAAAAAACCCTTACTGTAAAGGAACATGCAGCTATTTGGTTGAATTATAGAACCCAAGCATTGTGTTTGACATGTCACACTCACCATGCAGGTCCTTGAGTTTGCTCCTATGAAAGAGTCTCTTAGCACCTGTGTCAGCTTGCTCTCCCGAAAAGGGGTATGAGACTTGTTCTGCCCTAAAGCTCGGATGCACTCCTACAAAGAGACAGGTCTTGTGAATGCAGTATTGGCATCTCTTCAAACAGCTCTGCAAGCTATCAACCACCAATTGCTGGCAAACCCAACAGGCTGAAGAATAGTCACATGTATTGCTCCAATTCTTTGTAGTCTTTAACATATACTCCAGGCATCTCTCACAGGACAGTACATATAGCCATCATATGTCACAAACACCCCCCTTAAAAAGGTCAACTTGAATGAAGCTTGAAATAGCTGTAGCAGTGTCTGGCCTGACAAGACTGCACTACTTTCCTGGAAACATTCTAAATGGAAGTATACTCTATTTTTATGTTGTTCACATATTAAACTAGTACTTTTTTTAGTTTTTTCCTTGTACTGGAGTGAAACAGAACAGATAACCCCATAGATAGAATCCACATGTGGATTATCACTCTGGTCCAGGAGCTGTAGCTCACCTTCAAAGCCAGCAAGCTCTTATTGATTTCAGCACCTTCCATCCGTGTCTGCCGATCAGCATTAGAGGTGTCTGCACCCCTTTCATTTCCTGCCAGATCCACCAAGGAAAATTTGCCAATCATTTGTCCTCTTCGGCGCAGTATGATTTGGAAGCAGGCGTGTGACCGTGAAGAGTTGGTGTTTGCAAAAGTCTGCCCAGATGTCCTACAGCAGAAATGCAAACAAGCCTTAGAAACGTGTAACAAAACAACAGGTCCTGATAGCACTAGATAAGACTGTAGCCATTCAATTAACCTCCTAGGGTTTATCCCACACATGAATACTTCAAGTTTGTGTAAACTATAGAATTGCTTCTATAACAGCACAGAACTACTTGTGAAAAACACAAACCTGCACCCTGGTTGTAGTAATTTAAGGCTATTTAAGCTGCCTGGCTCAACTCAGCCAGCCTACATTGGAATGCCTGAGTGCTAAAGCCTCACATGCACTTGGGCTGGAAGTCACACCTCCAGCACACCACATGTCATTTTCCTAATGCATCTGCCATTATACAGTAAGCTCAGCCAAGCTCCCCACTAAACAGCATTAGCTGTACTAGCACATTACAATCATGGTAAATCCCTTTCTCCAGCCAAGCTGGCTTGGCACTTCACCTCTGCTGTGCAGCTGCACCTGCCCCATCACTGCAAGGCACAGAGTGACATCTTTTAATTTAAATCTCCCTGTGACCTTCTTTATCATTTATTCCCTGAGAACACTGGCAGGTTCACTGTTCCACCCTCATCCCTGAAATATAAAAACAGTTCATTACTAAATTGCTAGCCAAAACAGGCTGCACAGAATGCTGAATAAGCTTTTAGGATGTGCATATTTGCCCACACAGTGTAGTACGGAAGCCAAGAAGTTCTCATTTGCCTACAAACATTTCCAAACATTAAGTTGCAGTGGCAACTTAACTGAAGCAGATAACACTTGGTAATAGAGATTTTAGCTCCCAATTAAAGATACCAGTATGATGGCAGAGCTGCCTTTCCAGCCAGGATGATGTGCCAAGCCTACAGCTGTCCCTTGGCACCTGCTTTCAAGGACTCTTTAGACAAGATTCCTAAACAACATGCAGTATTTTTGTTGTTATTGGAATAGCTTATCTGGCCTGCAGTTAAGCCAAAGCATTTTTGCAATTATGGTTCATACCAGCTGCTGTTCCTTGATCTTACAAGCCCACAGGGAGCTACTTGTATTCCTGTAGACTAGCTGATACTAGAAAGCACCAAGGCAGCCATCTCCTCGTGTGAATGGTTTCTCTTATTGGAGTTCCATGAGGATCTATGAACGAGGAGCTCTGACACTTCCTATGGAAGGCAGGCTGAACCCACCCCTTCTGCTCCTTTGTTGTGTAATCACTGCCTGCTATTCATGCAGAGGTGCTGCTCAGTGCCTTTACTGGGAATAACAAGCTTCTGTTTAAATCTCAAGGCACCAGCTACAGACACCATATATGCCTTTCTAAACATGGAGATGCAACAGGACATGACTCCTCTTTTATAGGTTTTAAATCAACAAACCTGCAGGCACTGCCCATCGAGATCATTTTGATGACATCCTCAGCACAGCCAACTCGTTTTTCTTGGAGACCAACAACCTGGACCTGTTGCTTGCCATCCTCCAGGACTCGAAGTTTGGCCTTCTTATTCAAGAGGTCAAACACCTATATTTAGGCAAAAAGATTGAGGAAAATCTGAACAAGGACACCTTGTAAGTATTTATCCCTGTCTTTATATATAGCTATATAGAAACAGCATCTTTAACATAGACTTCAAATCCAATTCAAAACACACCAATATAAACAGAATACACAGAACTGTAGAAAGCATTCAGTTTGACTCAGCTACTTATGAAATATTCAACCAAAGAAATCAGGCCAAGATTTAAAAATAAAAAAAGTTCTTACTTTTCCATTGTATATTTCAAAGAAAGTCACATAGACTTCCAGATTCTGATTCCTGTACCTGGGCTGGTTTAGGAGGAGGAAGACATCTTGTGCTAGTGAGGAAAGACAGAAGTTTATTTAACTGGTTTAAAACACATTCTAGTTGCTACTTGATCTACTTTCAAACACTGCACAGCTATAAGGCAGTGTCTAGCACTGAGTGACAGTCATCCAAACAAATGCTAACAATCAGTGCTGTGCTACCATCTGGAGAACAGATTGAGCAGCATCCTTACCCAGGGACTGAAAACAGGGAAATACAGGAGTTTCAACTGCTAATGCCACCCACAGACAACAGTCCTTACTGCTCTGAGGGAGCACTGGGATCCTCTATTGTTTTGGACTGGCCTGAAGAAGTCGTGCTTGTTTCAAGTACATCTTGCAGAAAGTCTAGAAAGCGTGCATCCCTGAACATCTGCATTGCTGAAATTTGGAGACAATATACCAGCTTAGTTCACCCTGTGGCTAGATCCAGTGCAGCTTTTCACAATTAGGCTCCAGATTTTGAAGCTGAGCTGAAAAGCAAAGACTCCTTCAAGGCCAGTCATAACTATTTTTCAGAGATTAGCCAACAGTTGTTCCTGGATCAGCTGCCTTGCCGCTGACTAAGTTCACACTGTGTTTTACTAAAGGCAAGGTAAAGGTCAAGTTGTGGTAAAGGTAAAGATAAAGGCTGTGGTACTTTCCAGACATTATATCAAGGAAGGGCTTCTAAGTATTTGTTTTCTGAAATAATTTTGGACATGCTAGGTTTTTTTGCATTTAAGGCTTATGGAAAGAAACACAATACATACATCCTTTTGCCTAACAAGTTTTATATCACAAATGGGTAGAGTTGTGTTGTACTTAGATATGCCTGAGGTAAAAGCAAAGCAGAAGAATCAAAGTTAAATGATTCTGCCTGATTAGAAAATGTATCAGAAACAAGTATCTTTTGGCAAGTTCAGTATGGATGTAGACACTTACAGGCTAGAGGAAAAATATTTTGTGAAACAAATGAAAAAATAATCATAGCTCCTGCAAACACCAGCCCTTATTGAAAACACACATACTTTACATATCTTCTACTGGACATGTTTAAAACAACCATAAAAACCAGATCTTATCTAGTTAATAAAAAAGAAGCATCTATCTGATTTTTGTTTGTATAGAAGAATCAACTTACAGGCAAAAGCATATATGCCCTTTGAGGCATTCTGGCCTCTCGCGGAGAAGTCTCCACCCATAGTCTGGGAAGAGAAAAGGCCAGAGGTCAGACACAGCACCAACAAGTCAGCCTACCTGATCTTAGTCCCAAAAACAGACTAGGAAGTTACTATAGATAAGCCCCAATGCCAGCTAGATTATTGGAATGTGGTGCCAAATTTGCAGCTTCCCTATCAGTTGAAAAAGAAGATCTGGCCCACACAAAGCAGTGCACCTGTAAGGCTCTGGGTGCAGAGTCAAAGCAGCTGTTCCTCCAAGGAAACTGCTTTGACAGTGCAACCAAACAGCCTCTAGTCAGAGGAGAAAGCTTCATTTGTTAGGATCTAGGTCAAATAATATTTTTTACAACTACTAGCAAAAGTTAACATGAAAATACAAATTTAGAGGAGACAATACCTTTAACTCCTTTGAGTCCTTTTGTGATTAAAGCTTTAATCACAAAAAAAAATTCAGTTAGTGCTATCCTAGTGACTTGTTCTACTACTGTTATTTAAAAAACAGCTCAATCCCATGACACATTCTCAATCTGCTAGAGTTGAATGTGCAACACTCCAGTCTCAAGGTACAGCTGTTGTCCCTGCACTAGTTTTGCCCTAGGACTGGGAAGGGAAAGTAACTTCACCTATGATTTTAGTGCATCACAGCTGTATTCCTGTAATGAGGCTCAGGTAAGCAGGTTTCTCTGCCCTTTCCAGTGCAATGAAGACAGCCTGTGTTCAAACTTGTATAAAGCTCCAACTTTCTGTCTGGATTACTGGAAAAGATCTACAGCTCACTACGTAACACTAGACAGGAGGTCCTAGTCCAAAACCTGCCTCTAACACTGAGCAACAGCAATGACTGATTACTCCCAGCAGTGCATTAGCCCAGTCCAGTGCAGATCACTGTGGTTTGAGGTAAATGCTTCTTGCAGAGCAGGACAGCACATTTGACTCCCCTATCATGCTGTGATGATTCTTCCCCATAGTTCCCAGAAGAAGGTTAAAGACAATACAGCTGTTGAAAGTTTAGAGCAAGCTTTCTCTTTTGAGACGAAAGAATTTTCACAACTCTTAAAGCTGCAACTGTTGGACTGGAAGGACTGGTTAGAAAACAAATACACTAACTCACCCACTTAAACAATACCAGATCAATTAAAATTTATGTGCATCATGAGGCTTATTTTTATATAATTGCTGAATTCTTTGGAATGTCTGCAAGCTCAAAGCACAGGAGAGATTAGCCTATGTGTCAGACATAGGCTAATAGCCCCTCTATACAGACAGGAGTTAAACAGCAACAGGCATGTGAGGCAAGGAATAGCCATGACTAAAACAGACATCAATACATCCTACATCCTTGAAAAGCCAGATTTTCTTTTTTCTAAAAAAAGAAAAAAATATTTTTTTTTTAAAAAAAAGATTATTTTTCTAAATCTTTTGAAAAGCCAATACAATTTTCCACACAACCTCAAAGGAAACCCCTAGTACATAAAGCTACAGAAAAAGAGTTAAAGCTAATACTTTGTAAGATGTTAAACAATAAAACCAAGATCCACAATTCTTACACAATTCTACTCATGCTCAAGCATAAGGAAGCTCTGAAATACTTTATCAAAGCTAGGAAATTTGAGACCCTGGAGAAAAACTTACATGAGTCTTGCCACTGCCTGTCTGGCCATATGCAAAGCAAGTTGCCTTCCCACCCTCAAAGATGGTCTCTACAAGAGGTCTAGCAGTGAATCTGAATATTCAAAAGATAAAAAATAGTTACAGGAAATATTTCATACACTGCATCATCATCAGTTTTAACAAGAAGAGAAACTAAAAAAAGAGCAAATCCTTAGGCAATCAGCAAGACTATGCCAAAAATAAGCCTCAGACTTTTCAGTCCTTCAGCTTCCTCCAAAAAGGATTCTAATATTTATTTCAAGTAAGTTTCTTAAGCTTAGATGCCATCTGGCCACAGCTCCATGCTTTTATCTGAAAGTCATTTCCAGTAAACAGCAAGCATTACCTGTATACCATTTCATTTGAAGAATTTTCATCAAATGAAAAGTCAAATCTAAATGTTTGGGTTTCAAGGTATTTTGTAAGGTCCACTTTCTGCTTTGGCTCATGCACCATCAGGACACACTTGCTCGGAACAGTAACCACATCACATTCCTTTTTTTGAAGTTCTGTTGACAGAAAAGACACTCAGTTTTAACAAAAACAGCTTGTTCAAAGTCAAACTGTTCAAGACAGAGCTGTTTGGTCAGTACCCTCACCTTGCTTATTGAGAGGGCGCTTTCTCACACAGACACAAATCCTGCGCTCTTCTATCTAAAAGAAAAGAAAGAAAATAATGCTCAGAGGATTTCCAAGGTGCAGTGATGCACCAACTGCTTGATGCCAACATTTTCAGTATAAAATAGAGAAGTCTACAGGCTGCAGCTAGTAGCCTCAGTGTTTACTTACTGGATCATCTATAGATATTGGCTGGCAGTTTAAAGTTGCTCTGAATGCCTTGATCATACGTGCAAACTCCCAGTTCGGATAGGTGCTGTCAAACTCCTGCATGGAAAACCATGGATGTGAATGCAATTGATCTGTTACAGCAGAAAAAGGCCACAGAGACTATTAAACAAGCAACTGTATGCAATTCAAAGCATTTTACAAGATTCACAACTTCCTAAAACCAGAATCAATCCTTAAGTAGCGCTTTCTAAGGACAAAGCCTGTCAAAAATATGTTTTGGTTTCAACTACAGGTAGTACAGAGTCCTACAGACTTTCCCCTTACAGGTGTATTGTAGAGTACTCCACCTGTGCTCGTTTTATCCTGATTTCACTAATTTGAGCTCTCTTTTCTTCTCTCTTGGTTCTCATTTTCTCCATCTCTTTCACAATGTTAGATCTTCTTCGAACTAGATAAAATGAAAACAGTTCCCTGGGTTAAAATTTCATACTAGGTTTTAAGCATAAGACAAATATTTCAGCTTTTCCAGGTTGCTGACAGACTAGCCTATACAGGAAACAATCATCTTTGAAGGATGGCCATTAATTTTGCAGCACTTCCTTCCCAAACCAGATCTATCACAGAAACTACCTCAGAAGTCACACTGCCACCCTAAAGCAAAGGCAGCATTTCTGAGGTAACACCGCTATAACAGAATTACACATCTGTAATAAAAAGTGATCAAGATATTCTGTCTTGCTGCCAAAGTCACCTTTTCAAAGCATTAGTCTCTGAGTACACAAAGCAGCAATCAGAGATTCACTGCTGACTGATGAGTCAGTCTTTACCCACTGCTCCCTGGTACCTGGGCTCACTGAACAGCTCGTTCTAGCAGCAGGCAGTTGATTCTCTGTATTTCCATTTACACTTGCCAGTGAGGCTTCTGGAACACAACCCAGCCCACTAGGCCTGGCTCGGCCGGCTGCAGAAAGAAGCAAAGAAGCCAGACCAAAACCAATAATTAGATTGCAAAGATCAAGAATAATTTTGTCATTTGTAAAGCCTCATAGACCACAGACATTTCTCAACTCCTGCAGCAGGAGAGTGAACTATCTAAAACCTGTGGTAAATGTGCAAGTAAACTTTTAAATCCTTTGCCCTTCATCAACTTCTGTGCAATGCTGCAAAGAAATGCCAAACCAACTAGACAAGAATTTAATATCAAGCCTCTTATTTCAGTGTTTTTGTAGAACTTAACATGCAAGGCATGCTCTCAGCTATTCTTAGGGTAGCCTAGTAAAATAAATAACTACAATTTTGTAATTCAAGGAGGCTCAAGTTCTTGCTTTACTCAGCCAGTATAGGTAAAACTACTACCAGTATGGTTCCAGGGTGTGTTGTCAGCAGTGTTTAAGCACTGCTCTTCCCATTCTGGCACTGTGAATATCATTTTATGCCATTAAGCAGACAGCACATCCACCCAATTTGCCCATCACTATGCACTAACTCCTTTGGAAAACAGGCAGGAGCCCTGGATAATTGCATAGGGGCAGACCTCTAGGTCTCTCATTTTATCAATGAAAAAGTTCAGGTTGCTCTCCCTCTGGGATTTGCAGTTTGAATAATTAAATGCACTCAAAGTGAAAATTGTTTCACATTAATTCACTGGAATGTTTCTCCACTTACCAGCAGCTGCCAAATGTTTTCTGGTTTGCAAAGAAGTGGAGGGATCTACTGCCATCTCATCTTCCTGGAAGCCACACTGGGATTCCATGATAGCAGACATCCTGGAACGGCCACGCACAGCTTTGGAAACAGCAATCAGGGACACTCAGACACTTGCAATTAATCAGTTGTTCACCAAGTACAGAGCAGTGGAGAAGGTGTGGTTAAAAGGATCTTTCCCATTAGCAAAGTGCAGGACAAGCAAAGCACGTGGGTGAAAAGTGGTCAATAAACCCACCACCAACGAAAAGCAAACAGTTCATTCCAGATTTGCAATTCCAGTGAATTTCTTTCAGACCCCACTAAGGATATTGCAGTTCCAGCACCCTAACACTTAATACCTAGGAAGAAGAAGTTTCAAGTCAGAACGACTAAATGCTCTGGAGCTTCACACTTGCAGGGCTGCATGAATTAACTCTTTGGTGGTGACATGGGTACAGCAGCCTGGCAAGTGGCCATGGGCAGCAGGGTGCCCACCCACCATGAGGGCACCCACACACAGGCTGTGTGTGGTGCACAGTAGGCTGGGAGTTCTGTGGCACTACATTCAGCTAAAAGACCCTGTATAACCACAACAGCAAATCTTTGAAAAGGGTCCCTTTGTAGGCAGCCTCCATTTTCACATGCCAAGGTATTTCTTTCACTGAGATCAAGTCCTTTACAAAGCTCCCTAGGAGAAGGATTGGAATGTTTACCTCAATAGATTTGCTGTAAAAAAAAGCAAATCTGATATGAAAAAGAGTGTGATATGTAAACTAGAACTCCCTTCACCTCTCGTGACCAGCAATTACAAGAATTGATCCAGAATGAATCACTGTTATTTCAAAGGACACCAGATGAGTTGGCGACCAAGGGTTCTTTTCAATTCTGAATCAAATTCCTTAGAGCCATATACAAAATGCATTGTTCCTGTTAACTCTTTACCTTGAATCTCCTGCTCATGTGCAGAGACATTAGATGTGACTGCTGCAATTTTAGAAACAAAAAGCGTAAGTTTCATTATCCTCAGAAAGGGCATTTTACTCCATTTTCTCTTGTCCCACATGCCCAGACCTGATCTCATCTCACACTCAAGAGCACTGTTTCTATAAATGCTGGTGCTTCTGGACAGGCAGATTAACTGGAGGATTCACTCCTCCAGTGGGTTTGATTCAAGTGATTCTTGTATGTAAAGATATTCAGAATACTCAAAAATTCCTGTTGATTCCTGGGACTGAGACAATATCTATTCCTTAATTAATTCTGAAAGCACTGCTTCTGCCTCTCTCCTTTCCTGAATAAGATGGAGGCAGACACTTGCTGATCTTCTTTAATTTGTTTAGTCTAAGAACATGAGTGAAGCCAATGTTAGCTCTTTAAATGGTGCAGTGCAGAGTTTGCAACAGGACAGATACTCTGACACTCCTGGGCTTTAGCTAGCTTTAACAATAGAAATTATTTGATGAGTACTGAAAACACTGCTGCTCTAAGCTCTGAGCAGGGACAAGACTGTGCTGCTAGCACAGGCAACAGATATTTTAGCTATGCTATTAGATTCTATACTTCAGGAGAGCTGTGACCTCTGCAAGGACATGTTTCCATCAACCAGTGACTGGATTAACACACATTGTGTTTTCCAGCTGGCTATCCAGTTCTATTAACAGACCAATATATAGACAGACAGTCATGACTTTACCACATCATTTTGCTTGTCAGTTCACAAAATTTACGGAGCTCTCTGAATTTGAGAAAGATCAGGATACTCCAGAACAGCTTCTTACACACTAGGATTCTTGCTTCTCAGATGCCAGGGAATTTGTACTGTTGTCTTCTGGGACCAGCTTCCCTGTCTCACATTGCATGCAACAGAAGAGGCCAAACATGCCCAGATGTTTTGTTTACAGCTCAGTTGAATAGAGAAGCACAAGTTTTGGCTAACTATGCACTTTAAGAGAATAATTCAATCAGCAATCATTCAACCTCAGCATCATACAGTGTATTACAAACAGACCTGTAATGCTGCCATTTGCAATTCAAAAAGCCTAAAGAGTCAGCTAATAAAGCTAAGAGAAGGTAGAAAATAGGCATTTTCTAACTCCTGACACCTCAGGAAGAACAATTTCTTAGCAATCCCACACTGACATCTCTATTTACCCTCCTGGCTTTGCTCAACACATTGCACTGACATGCAATCAGGGAGCTGGGCACACCAGCTGGCACTTTGGCTGCCTGCTCTGAAAAGTCTCCAAGCATAAAGCTCTTCTTATTGTCTAGGGGGACTGCATGATGAGGAGACATACATTTGTCACCACTATTTCTTTCTTGTCCTTTCTACTCTCATTCTAACACTTTTAATCTTAATTACTGCCACTTCGTTTCTGCTGTTTTGTGGCTCTTACAAAGCTCCATACAGAACTTTAAAACTTACTACAACAACAACTGCCTAGTGGCATTTAAAGCCGGGAGCAACTACAGCAATACTGCAGAAGAGGAGAACACATCAACAAACCCCAGCTCACAGGAGCAGGGCAGCAAGCTGTCGGGAGAGTCCCTAACATTGGTATGAGACATTTGTTAGCACTGCCCAAATGAGCAGCCTTATGATGCACTAAAGTACAATATTATGGCTCCAGTGAAAGCCCAGCACAGTTCCACGAGGGTATAGCAGAGGGAAAAAAAAAAAAAGCCAATGTTTTTCTCACCTTCCCGTGGAGCAGGAATTTTTGAAAGGGTTGTTCTACGCTTCTGTTTCTGAAAAACAAGGAAGGCTGTAAGCAATTGCAGTAAGCAGCAAACACCTAGCACTGCTCTTCAGGGCAACATTAATACAATAAGAATTTCTGACCAAAGCCTAACTATGAGACAGAAAAGACAAGATCTCAAACTTTAAGACTGAGAGTATTATATAGAACAAGACCTATGCATTAGCACCTTAGAAAAAACTAAGCTACTTTCAAGCACTTACCTGTAAAGTTACATTGTCTTGCAAGGGAACATTCTCTTTCACATCAGCAGGAGGTACTTCTAATAATTCAGGATTTATTGCAATTACATCATTAATATCAACCTGCAAGAGCAAAGGCAGGATTTTACATAGTAGAAGAATACTGCTCTTTCCACTTAGGGACTGTTGTTTTGTTTTTTTTTTTTTCTAATCTAGACTTTCAGTGAAGGCAAACAAACTTGACCCACTGCCTGCCAAACGTTATGTTAAAACTGCTTGGAAGAGCAAAACAGTAGTTGAACAATCTGGTACATCTAAATACACCAGACAAAATGTGCTCCTTAAGCCATTTACCCTCACCTGCCAAACACCACACAGCTCTGCAGGTGCCATAGAGCTCTTCTGAAGAGAAGGGCAGAGCCCATTTGGCATCCCCTGCTCTAATCTCCCACTGCTAATCTTAGTAAATCTCAGCAGCTCTGTAACTTCTGTGCTAGGAGAGCATTAAGTGTTTACTGTGTGATTGTGCTTACCGAAATAAACGTCAAAGAGCTGCTTAGACTCTGGGAAATGAAGGATTCAGCATTTAATCCATAACTTAATTCACCTGCATCTTCACTTGCTACTGCAAACAATTTCACCTGGGACCAGCTATTCCTGACTGACCCCCGTGTGAAATCAATTCTGCCTTCACCTCATCACACACACAGCATACACACATAAGCACATAAGAAAATTGTTGGATTTTGAAGTATCTTCCTAAAGATTTAACACCCTAACACATAAGTGCAATTTAGCCAATAATTATAATCAAATCAGTATATTTTTCATATTTGAATGCAGCAGGCACTTGCACAAGGTAAGATTTGGTTTCTAACAACCAGCCAATTGCAACTTTTAAGATTTTCACTGAAATTCAGTCTACACATTTCTAGAGACACCAGAAGGACAAATACATTTGCTGAGTATGAGACTTGTTTAAGTGTCAGGATTGCAGCCATATAACCTTCAAATGCCCCAGTCTCTCCTCTCTCCCATCCCGTATTTATTTCATACTGGTGCAGAAATTCAGGAAATCAAACCCAGCCCTGTTAACATGGCACCTTATTAGTAACAGATTTCAAGGAAAGCTTGAAGGCCATAGTGTAACACAGGGAAAGCCAACAAACAGCCGGAAAACTGGAATCTTAGAGCATTCAACATTGGGACAGTCGACAGTGCGAGAGGCCCAACACCTCCTTGATCCCTCTGGAAGGCAGAGGGTGCAGTTTCTCACTTTACCTTGCACATCGAGGGCACTGCTTCCATTGCGAGCCCGGCAGCGCTGCCCGCCCGGCGGGGCAGGGAGCCGGGCCCGGGGCTGCCCGGGGCAGGAGGGGCCGCCAGCAGCCCCCACTCACCTCCTTGCCCTTCGTAGCGCCGCTCTCAGACCACTCCACGGTCACGCAGGAGTGCTCCGCGTTCACCACCTTCACCGTTGCCTTATGGATCAAGCCTGGAAAAAGCCAGCGCTAAGCACAAACCCGGCCGCCCCACGCCGCCAGGACTCCCGCGGGCGGCGGGGGCCGGGACCCCACAAACACCCCATTCCCTGCTCCTCACCACTGCTGCGCTGGATGTTAATAACGACGCCGGGATAGACGTTGCGGCAGAGGCGGGAGTCCATGGCTCGGGAACAGGCTCCGCGTCCCGCCCCGGCAGCGCGACGCCCGCACGGCAACCGCCGCCGGTTTAAACCCCGCGCGCCGGCGTGCCGCGCGGCCTGCCGGGAGCCGCCCCGGGACTACATCTCCCGGCAGGCCAGGCGGCGGGCCGTGCCTCTCGGGAGATGTAGTCCCGGGGAGCGGAGACTGTGGTGATCGGTTCTACCCCGTGAGCGCGGCTGGGGGCGGGCGGTGGTACCGCTCCCGGGGAAAGGAGGCTGGGGCGATCGGCTTTACCCCGTGAGCGCGGCTGGGGGCGGGCGGTGGTGCCGCTCCCGGGGAAAGGAGGCTGGGGCGATCGGCTTCGCCCCGTGAGGGCGGCTGGGGGCGGGCACGGGCACCGCTGCCCGGAGCGGCCGCGGGATGCTCCAGCCGCGGCCGGGCAGGACAAGCTCGGGGCCGGCGGAATATCGAGGTGCGGCTGTACACACCGCAGAGATCGGGCAGCCATGGTGACCGTCAGGGTAGGGCGACGTTACGCTTTTACGTAACTCTGACGTAACGTTCATTTATAAAATAAGAGTTTTTCTGTTTTTCACCAGAATAGGGGTAGCTCCACCGAAATGGAGCCTCAAAAAATTTCTCGACACTCGTGCCTGTTCCTCTCCACGGAAATCTTTAGTAAAAGGCGAAAGATTTATACGATCTGAAGAGAAACCAGAGTATGCCTTCCGCTCCGTCCCCGACGTGGCCGGTGTCAGTCCCACCCCGCACAAGTCACGGTGAGGCGCCGCTCGGCCCCGCGCCGCCCCCGGCCCCGCACGCCCGGCCCGGCCCGGCCCGGCGGGCACACCCCGGCCAGCCCTCACCGCGCGGGGCAGCGGCCCGGGGCCGGACAGCGGCGGGGCCCGGCACCGGCGGGGCCGCGGAGCACTCTGGGTATGCAAATCAGGCCGGGGCCGGGGCGGGGCTCGACCCCAGCCGGGCTGCGGCAGCCGCTCGCCGAGCGCCCAGCCCGCGGGAAGGCGGAACGGGGTGAGAATAAACAGTTTAACAATCAAAGAAAATAGTATGAAATTTAAAACTGTGAGGAAAATAAAATAGAGTCACTGAATGGTCTGGGTTGGATGGGACCTCAAAGAGCATCTCGTTCGCGTCCCTGTGCCCGAGTAGGCTCCCCTCCTGCTAGACCAGATCGCCCAAAGCCCTGCCCAACCTGGTCCTGAGCGCTTCCAGGGGTAGGGCAGCCACAGCTTCCCTGGGCAGCCTGTTCCAGTGCCTCGCTACCCTCACAGGAAAGAATTCCTTTCTAATAGTCAACCTAAATATCTCCTCTTTTAATTTTAAAGTGTTCTCTCTTGCCCTATTGCTACATGCCGTTGTAAAAAGTAATTTTCTCTTTTTTTTTTCCTTTTTTTTTTTTTTATAGGCCCCTTTTAAGTATTGGATGGTCTCAATAAGATCTCTCCAAAACCTTTTCTCTTCCAGGCTCAACCCTAGGCATGTCAGCCTGTCCTCACAGGAGATAGGCTCCAGCCCTCTGATCATCTTCATAGCCTCCTCTGGATCTGCTCCAACATATCCCTGTCTTTCCTCTTGGGGACCAGAGAGCTGGATTCAGCAGCAAAGGGCAGCATTGCCTCCTCTGACCCGCTGCCCAGGATGCAGCTGGCTTTGTGGGCTCCGACTGCTCACTCTTGGTTCATGTCCAGCTTTCCACCCATAAGAACCCCCACTTCTTTCTCATCAGACCTACTCTCAGTGAGTTTTCCACTCTGTGTTCTGCACTTGTGCCTGGCATCGTCCAGACCCAGAGGCAGCACAGGGCACTTGGGCTTGTCGAACTGCATGAGGTTCTTGTGGGGCCGGGTTTGTCCGGGTCCCCCTGGACGGCACCGTGCCCTTCAGGAGTGTCACCCACACCTTCAGGAGTGTCACCCACCCCACCCAGCTTGTCATCTGGCTGCGGGTGCTCCCACTCCCGCTGCCTGTGGCATTGATAAAGACTTTAAAAGCCCCGGCCAGTCCCAAGACACAGCCCTGAGGGACAGCACTTGTCACTCGTCTCCAGTCTCCACCTGGATGTAACGTCAGTACCCACGGCACCCTGGCCGCACCCGAATAATTCCTGTAATCCGTCTGTGAAGTCTGGACACAGACGGTGGCGGAGGATTCAGCTACCACTTTCGGTAGTTAATGCATCCATGTCCCATCACATACATCGCATTCCTTTTTCACTGCCCGTATACAGAGCAAGAACTCCTCAACAGATTTTTTTTTTTTTTGATCTATTTTTTAACCAGAGTAGGGGTAGCTCCACCGAAATGGAGCCTCAAAAAATTTCTCGACACTCGTGCCTGTTCCTCTCCACGGAAATCTTTAGTAAAAGGCGAAAGATTTATACGATCTGAAGAGAAACCAGAGTATGCCATGGCGGGCCGTCGCGCACAGCCCGTCCCTGGGCTGTCCCTCTCTGGGACACGGCGACTCGCGGCGCCCCGCCTGGCTCTCCCGCCGGCCCGCTCCGCTCCCGCGGCACTGGCACGGGTCCGGCCCGCGCTGGCCGCAGCAGCCCCGGGCAGCGGCGGCCCGAAACCGGACCGGGGCCGCTCCGCCGCCGCGCGGGGCACCCTGGGTAGCGGCATAAATCTGAATACTAATAGGGGATATGCTAATGAACCCCGCGCCGCGCACCGGGCATGCAAATGAACCAGAATACTAATGTGCGTATGCTAATGAGGCTGTCACGACCCGCAGCCCGAGGGCTGTTGCGCTCCTCGGGTTCGCCGGGCCCTGGGACCTGCCCGGAGACGTGCGCACGGCGAGCTGCCGGCCCTGCCCGGAGACGTGCGCACGGCGAGCTGCCGGCCCTGCCCGGAGGCGTGCGCGCGGTGACCCGGCGGACAGACCCCCGGCAATGCCTGCTCCCCGCGGGCCGCCGCCATTTTGCGCCGGCCGCCGCCGCCGCCACCGCGTCTCCAGGCAACGGTGCGCGCCTCGCTCTGGCGGCGCGGTGACGTCACCGCATCGCGAGAGCTCGTCCCGCCAAGCCGCCCCGCGAGCTTCCGCCCCGCCTCTTTCCGCCGGTGCCGCGCCATGGGTGAGTGAAGGAGCCCGGCGCTGCCGCCATCCGCCGCCATCCGCCCGCTGCGCCGCCGCATCCGCCCCGCTCCCCCACCGGGTGGCAAGCGGGGCCTACCGCCGGCCTGCGCCGTCCGCCATCGGGGGCGGCTGCGGTGGTGCCGAGCCGCTGGCGGGGGGAGGGTGAGCGGGCCCAACATGGCGGCTGGTGGATGAGGAGGGCGGGCGGCCTCTTCTCGCTGCGCCATAATTTCCTGCAGATCCCGGGCGCTGGGCTCGCTCCGGTGTCTGGCGCAGATGAGCAGGTGCGGGTGGGGGGGAGCAGCGTTCGGCGGGCCCGTCAGCAGGGGTGCGGGGTGCGTTGTGGAGCACGGCGCACGTCGGCAGCTCGGGGCCTTGCGGAGGCGGCGCGTTCTGCAGAGATGGTCCCCGCTGGGGACCCAGCAGGCTGAGTTGATTCGGGGTGTCTCTCGCAGGGGCTCAGCGGACAGGTGGGATGGGGGTCCGCCACATCCTTCCAGTAGCGTAGGATGGTTGCTGTAGTGTGCCTGTCCCATCGGCATCGGGCGCTTCCCAGAGAGCGCCCAGCACGCGAGGTACGTGGGGAGGCGGCTTCCCAGAGAGAGCGCGGAACAGGGGCTCTGCCTGCCTTGTACAGCTCTGCTGGAAGGGGTGTGCTCGGGGCAGGTCTGAGTGTCAATGATGAAGCTTCTCTGACTGCTGCATGAGGCTGAGTGCACTGTGCGGATACCAACCTTGGAGAGCTGAGGACTCAGACCCGCGCCCTGCTGCTGCGTGAGGCTGGGCCCGTGGCACCCTCTGACCACGCTGCTCTCCGTGCAGGTATCTCCCGGGACAACTGGCACAAGCGTCGCAAGACTGGGGGCAAGAGGAAGCCCTACCACAAGAAGAGGAAGTATGAGTTGGGGCGACCTCCCGCCAACACTAAGGTGAGTGATTGGGCACGGTTGGTCAGAATCATGTTTTCCAACTCGAGTTGCTGCTGCTGTGCTATTAGAGGTTTACATTCCTCCTGTTTGGTGTGGGGTTCAATATCTGACCATCCTTCTCTGAAGGGTGGTGCTTTCCCCCCTGCCGCTGGAAAGCAGCGATACATTTTTGCAGGCAATTGGAGTGATGAAGCTTTCACCTTAGGCAGATGCACAGACCGTTCTGGTCGTTCACTGCGTCTGCCGATGCCGGGGTCTGTCATAGTTACACTGACCACATTGCCTGGGAGGCGGGGCTGTGCCGGGCTCCTGGGGGGCCGGGCAGGGTCACAGTGCCAGCAGCAGCCCCGTGTTTGTGCCTGCAGATTGGCCCCCGCCGGATTCACACCGTGAGGGTTCGCGGGGGAAACAAGAAGTACCGAGCCCTTCGCCTGGACGTCGGCAACTTCTCCTGGGGCTCAGAGTGTGAGTATGTGGTGAGCCTGCTGCGTGCCAGGGACACCTGTGCTGGCCTGGGTACTGCTGCACAGTGGAAGGATGGAACTGTGGGCTTGGAGCGAGCATCCTGGGGCTGGCAGCTGAAGCAGCGTGCATGGTGATGATGATAACTTTGACCTTACGTGGCCTTAGGGGACTTGGATTTCCACTAAGTTCACAGTGATAGGAGTGTCATAGTTACACTGAGTGACATGCTGACATTAACTTTTTGTGGGGGAGGGGGACTAAAAAGGGGCTGAAATCCTATATATGAGTAGTTCTTCAGAAACACAAGTTTTGTTCATCAGTGGATAGGGTTACTGAAAGTTAAGTGATGTTGAGCAACAGAGAAAGGCTCTGAGGATGCTTGTGAGAAGGCCTGACCCTAGGACAGTGTCACATTAGCATGTGCAATTTCATTTTGGTGCTTTGCTAAGCAAAAGTAAGAAGCCCAGAAGCAGGAGGGGGATTCTGTCATATTTCCCCTGAGCAAGGTCGGTTTTCTTTGCTTTACAAGCTGACAACAGTATCTCTTGAGCCTGGGCTCAGTTAGTGTTGAGTGCTGAGTAGGATGGTGAAACAGCAGTAAGGAGGGTGGTGGGTTGGTGACCTGCATGGTGTGAGGGGACAGGACCTGCTTTCAGTTATCTCAGAGCATTGTCTGTGCAGTGAAAAGTGTCATTACAGTCAGTATTGCACATGTGAAGAGGCTGAGTGTACCTTGCAGCAGGGACAAGGTATGTGAGTGAAGGGAGAAAAGCCACCCGTGCAGGGTCTTTGTGTATATGGGGGGGCTGTTTTCAGGGCAGGTGACTGCTAAACAGTCAAATCTAGTAACCAAGGCTGCATGCTTCAGGGGGGTCTTGGAAGGGTGAAAACAGCAGCTTCCCTTCTCAATTACTCATAGATCCTCATCCTATAGAAATGGCTTATGAAATGTGTTTCAGGGCAGTCCCACTCAGTATGGCTTAATTCAGTAATTCTAGCAAGTGCATACAGCACTGAGCCCTGTGTGCAGTGCTAGCTGGCATCTGCTGATCTTGCTAGCCTGGAAAGTTATTTTCTAGGGTTGCTTAGATACTTTTGAGATGAGTTCCAGCAAGGCTACTGGTCCTGGTTTTTCATATAGGAGGGATTTCATTTCCAAATGTAGATTTCTGTCCTAACAACAGAAAATTTGATGGATGAAAAATAGATGCATCTTGTAGTTAAATTTAGTTCAGTGCCAGGCAGGCTGGAAGATACTGGGTGGGGTGTTGAGTGCAAAGTTATTTAAAAAGCTTGTGTGAGATGCTGTGAGCTGCACACTCTGATCCCTGTAGGTCTGACCTCATGCTCTTCTCTTGAAAGGCTGCACTCGCAAGACCAGAATTATTGATGTTGTGTACAACGCCTCCAACAACGAGCTGGTGCGGACCAAGACGCTGGTGAAGAACTGCATCGTGCTCATCGACAGCACCCCGTACCGGCAGTGGTACGAGGCGCACTACGCCCTGCCCCTGGGGCGCAAGAAGGGCGCCAAGCTGGTACGCCTGCCTCGTCCCCTTGGCCCCTGCACACAGCCTGCCCTGCCAGAGGCAGTTCCCGTCCTGACAGTGCCTGCCGGGACAGGGTGGGGTACCCAGCAGTGCTTATCCGAGCTGTGCCCCCATAGCTTCCCAGGATAAGTCTGGCTCTCTTAATGGAGTGCTCAGTAGGAGCTCTCGCAGAAGCTCTCACCCATTTGTGCACAAGGACCTGCCTGTCAAGATCTTTGTCTTCTAATGATGATACCTTTGTCCAGTTCTGCTACTGAAGGGAGAGCGATGACAATTTAGGATGCTGAGGAAGACTTTGTAGGCTGGGTTCTTGTGCTGGGCAGTGATTGCTCTGGTGAGAAGCTTGGGGATTGCTCATTGAACCTCAGCATGTTTTTAAGTGTCTTGAAACTACACTGAGCCATTAATCTAAGAATCAAACCCTGGACTGCTAGAAGGTATTTAAAACCCCACGTGTAGCATTCAGATAAATTCTTGCATTAAAAGCAAAGCAGTTCTTGTTTGGGTGCTGTGTAGTGCAGAAGCAGGGGGAGAGCTCGTCTGCCTGGACTTGCACCACACCCAAGTGCTTTCATTATTTCTGCAGAGGGAAAGAGTATTCACTGCTTTCTGTAGAAGTGATTCACCAGGGAAACCTTTGCAGTTTCATTGACTTGAGAACAGCCTTCCCGAGGGCAATGTGCTCAGTTGTCAGCAGTGACTCTGGTTAGCAGTGTTGCATTTCTTGGTCTCAAAAGTGAAATGCAGGACCTGGTTCTGTGAGATCAAAGTATTTGTACCTCAGCCAGGCATGACTTTGAAAACAGTACAGTGTTGAGAATACAAGGGCTTCCTTCATGGTAGTGGAAAACACCTGTGTTAGTGGAAGGTGGCCATTTGTTAAACTTTTTTTTTTTTTGCTTTTGGTCTTGGGTTTAGACTCCTGAAGAGGAGGAAATACTGAACAAGAAGCGTTCAAAGAAGATCCAGAAAAAATACGATGAGCGAAAGAAGAATGCCAAGATAGCAAGTATTCTTGAGGAGCAGTTCCAGCAAGGAAAGCTACTTGGTGAGTCCCTGGCAGCATTAATGTGACTGGTTATTTATCTTCTCCAGAGATACCCCACTTGGGGCAGGATGGGGAAGTCTGGCTAGCCAGGCTTCTGCAGTCGATTATTCCTGTTGGGGCTTTGAGAAAGAAAGGGGCTCAAGACTAGCAAAATGAGCAAGTGTGTGTCAGAAAAATGTGCCTCAGGCATCTGAGAGATTTGATGTTTCAAACTCTGGCAAACAGTTGAGTGTTCTGAAGTCTTCTGGTGATGAGACCTTTGTCCAGTTCTGCTACTGAACCCGAGCGATGACAGTTTGGAGATCTGAGGAGGACTTCATTAGGGACTGCAGCAGCGCAGCTTCCAGAGCACGGTGCCTCCACACTGGAGACTGGGTTACTGCAGAGGGGCTGCGTGCAGTGCCTGTTCTTTGCTGTGTGCCCTGGGGTGGGGAATTGCCAGACTGTAACTGGATGACTTCTCCTTGCAGCCTGCATTGCCTCCAGACCCGGACAGTGTGGCCGAGCTGATGGGTACGTGTTGGAAGGCAAGGAATTAGAGTTCTACTTGAGGAAGATCAAGGCCAGAAAAGGCAAATGAATAAAAACTATTGACCTAAGAGAACGAATAAACCACGAGTCTTCTACCGTAACAGGTTGTGTGCTCATTTGTGTGTGCAGTATGGAGAGGGCTTCTGTAGCTCCACCTGCCTTGTAAAATGTGAAGGAAGATGGAACTCCAGGAATCCCTGAGCCCTTTAATGTCTTCAGGCAAAACTTGACCCTGCATGTGCTCAAGTAAAACATCTTCCTGGGTTCTAAGTGGCTTGCAGGACCACGTGTGTGTGAAAAAGCTGTCAGATTTGGCAGAAGTGGGGAATACTGGGAACCTGTGAGCAGGAGGTAGGTGCAAATGTGCACCCCCATGAAAAGTTCTGGGTTCGTGGGAGCAAGTCTGGCTGAAAACTTGGCTATTACACCTTCAGCCTCTGCAGCTGGTAACTCGTGCCCCTGCCTTCACATTACCTGAGCTCCCATCCCCTGGTTCAGGCCAGCAGCCCCCTTCGGTGTTTCCTGCCTGGTTGTACATCTCCTTGCAGGATCCAGTATCTTTAACCAAACTAGGTGGCACTGCTCAGTGACCAGCTGGTCTTTTCCTGACCTCCTTGGTCTCATTCCAGTGCAAGATCAATTCCTTCTAGCAGAAGGGCCAGGCTCTCATCATGGTCTGTCCCTTTCGAAAGCTGGATACAAACTCCAGCTTTGTGCTCTGCCACTTGTGGGGGAATTGGAAAGCTGTGGTGAACAAAAGCTTTTCTGGGTGATACCTTTCCTAGAGGCTCCTCTCCTTAAATCTCTGAAAATAGTTGCTCTTCGTGCAGGTATTGGGGGAAGTCAGGAGCCCATCTGAGGGCTGGTCCTGTGCCATAGGGCAGGCCAGGCTAGCACACCTTGTGCCTGTCAGGTGAACACACTGCACACTTCATCCCATTTGTGTATTTTCACAAAAGCCTCAGTTATCCATTGGACCACTGGTGCATATCAGGCTTCCTGCAGCCCCAGCATCACAATTATTAGCTCTGGACTGAAGGGAGGTGGCCCATGATCATCTTGCCCCAAGGAGAGTTGTGGCAAGACCCAAGTCTCACGCTTCAAAAATGCAACTCTGTCCCCGCAAATAGTTTTGGGGGGAAGGGTTTAATTTTTTTTCCTGTGACGCAGGAGGTGCCCTGGGGAGTGTGGGTTCGTGCTGTGCTGCTGGCTGGGAGGTGAGCACGGGTCAGTGCCAGAGCTGAGCGTTGCAGAACGGTGCCAGTTCTGGTGCCCGTGGCAGCACAGTGCCACAGGTGTGCCCTGGCAGTCCCTCAGACTGGGTCAGTGCTCCTGGGCACTGAGAGCAGACTGAGCCCAGCTGCGTGCCCTGCAGTCCCAGAGTCCCTGGCAGTGGGACCGGGCTGGGTGGGATGTTTTCACAAGCACATTCCTTCTCCATAGTGATCCGGTGTAAACTCTCCCTGCTCTCCAGCAACGCCTGCTTTGCAGAGAGGTGGAGCGGAGGCGATAAGTGCCCTTGGCAGGGCTGTGTCACGGCTGCTTCCTCTGAGTGTGTTTCTTCTCTCCCGTCATCCTCCAGAGAGTGCAAACAGCATTCGGGGTGTTTCTGGGGAACTTTGTACAGGTGGAGATACTCGGGCTTTATGGAGCAAATGCCGGCTTGGTGTCACAGCAGGATTATAAACTTGTCTGTCCCCTGATGAACAGGAGTATGGCTCATCAATGTGTGCTATTGCAAAGTTACTACTCTGAGAAACAGCTGCCAAGGGCAACTGCCCGTGGGAAGGAAAGTGGCACCTGGAGGTGTGACATGGGAACAGCAGTGGCAGCTGGCCAGGGTGTGTGGCACTTCACTCCCAAAGTGGTGCAGGCTGTGGAATGCACAGCCCTATGGATGGTGCAGGGATTTACCTGCCTGGGAGTGGGCAAACCTGCTATGCACTGAGCCAGGGAGTGATGGGCAGGGGCTGGGGTTAAGCACAGCTTTAGCCTGGCTAGACTTCAGCACTGCAAAAGCTTAGGCTGAGGACCTTACCCACTTTTGAGAGGTGGAGGGTCTGAATTTAAAAAGAGTTGCTTTCATAGGATCAGCTGCAGCATAAGCCAAGTGAAGTCACTTGTTTTGTGTCCTGCTCCTTGCTGTTGAGTGGCTCTTTCAGCTCCACACAGCATTAACTTTGGGGTATTTTCACGGGACATGATCCAACCCAGGAAATGACCTTGTGGTTACTTCAATAGGTCCAGCAGTGACCTGGAAGGCGGTGAGGGAGAAGCAGGGCTGGCTTGTTGAAGGAATTTGGGAGCTTTAAAGGAAGGGGGAAAGTCCCCAGGACTTTTGCCCTTTGCAGGAAAGAGAACTTTTAAACTAATTTTCTTAGGGAAAACATGTCTGAGTGTGCCAGGGCTGTCACAGACCAACAACAGGGAACACTGGGTTTGTTCACCCCTGCCACCTGTCAGAGATTGAGATTTGGGCAGGGGCTGCAGGTACCAGAGCAAGGGCTGGATAAGACCCAGTGGGGTGATTTGGGTCGCTCCCTTTGCATCAGCTTTGGCATCTGAATTTAGGCTTCATGAGAAGGAGGGAAAGGACAGGATGTTACATCATTCCCAGCAGCCCTGGGAATGGGACCCCAGGGTACCTGAGCAGAGGGGGCACCCTTGGAAGGGCTGTGGGCATTTCTGGAGCACAGGTGAAAAATGCAGCTGTTGTTAGCCCTAGTCAAAATCTGCAGCCATGGGATGGGCTGCAGCCCCTGGAGACAGCTGCTAACCCTGCCTGTCCTGCCTTTGCTCTGTGGCAGCTTCTGGTCCCTCTGTCCCTGTGGGAATGTGGGGGTGGCATGAGCCAGGGTACTCTGTGGTACTTGGCAGAGAGTGATGGAGGGATATTAAAGGCTGGGATACTTTCCCAGGGCCTAGGAGGGAGCAGGGAAGGAACAAGTCCAGCTGGATATAAAACAGGGGCAAACATCCATGAGTGGCAACAGACATGAAGGGAAATCATCCCATCCTTGTCCCCAGGCCATGTGGGGCTGGGGCTGAGCAGGGCTGGGGCTGAGCAGTCCCACCAGGCTGCTGGAAGCCCCACAGCCCTGCAGGAAACACCACTTCCTTTGCCGGCCGGAGCACCACGTCCTGCCCTGCCCAGCTCCCTCCCTTCCTGCCTGGGCACCAGGCCCAGCACGGCTCCAGAGCAGACAGGGTGGCCAGCAAAGCTTCCAGCCTGGAGAATGTCCCCCTGGGCAGGAGGACAAAGATGTCCTCGCCCCCATCTGCAGAGAAGGGTTGGAGCACCATGGGTGAGACTGGCTGGGGGTGCCTGTATTGGGTAGTGATTTACAGCACCCCCAGCCTGTGCCCTGCTCCCAGGAGCCCCACAAATTCTTGCTTTGTTCAGGATCTGTGGCATTTACAGCAGGCTGACACCTTCCCCACCCCTGTTGTAAATCCTGATACAATGCAAAGGCTCTGCTGGCATCTAGCCAGTGCCCAGCTCTGCTCTGCCAGAGCGACAAAGACTCCAGGGATGCTGGGCAAGACCCTCACTGGGCCATCACCCAGGGCAGGGGAGGGTAGATGGGGTAGGAGTGAAGTCCACACTTCCCACATCCCACTTGTTGTCTCCCCACTACCCCAAAGCACAAAGGGATGGAGCCACACTGCCAGGAGTAAAATGATATATTTCTTACCGAGAGCTGGATCCTCCAGGACTGTCTGCAAGGGGCTGCCTCTGATGCCGCCCTGTTTGTGTGTGCACACACACACACCATGAAGCAGCACACGTGCATTGACTGTCTCAAGTCCCTGTGCCACTGTGGGGTGGGCAGCAGGCAGAGCCACCACAGGCTTCCCCTGACAGGCCCAGGGCACCCCGTCCAAATGCAGCACTCCCTGCAGACCACACAGGCAGGGCCAGCCCTGTTTCGTGTCTCCAGACCGTGTTCCCTGCAGGCTGGAGAGCAGCAGGTCTGTGCCAGGCACCATCTGGCTCCAGCAAGAGAGGAAGCTCTGGTCAGTGGGTCTGGCACTCACAGCATCATCACTTGATCCCCAAAACCAGCCCCCACCTTCCCTCCACGCCCTTCCTCAGGCACCACCAGCCTGTGGTAGGGTCCCCAGAGCCTGAAGCACCTTGCAGCCTTGCCCAGCTGCAGCACGTGGCAAGCGAGGGTTCACGCAGCAGCACAGGGGAAGGGATGGGTATTTGGGGGTGCAGTTTTGCAAACAGCCACAGCAGGACAGCTCATGCCTCTCCTGCTCTGGTGGCTTTCATGCTGCCCAGCCCCTGCCATCCTGCTGTGTGTCCAGGCACAGCCCAAGTCCTGGCATCAGTGCAGGTCAATGGTCTCATACTCCAGGTTGTCCGAGTCCTCCAGCTCGATACCAGGCACCAGGTTGTAATAGCTGGTGGTCTGACTCATGTAGATCTTCTCCCGGTCAGCAGAGTCCTTCAGGACCTCACTCACGCTCACAGTGTCCACCTCTGGCTCACTGCCCAGCTCCTCTGCCCTTGGTGCTGGGGTGCCCAGCTGCCCTCCGTGGGATGGCACCTGGGGAGTGCTGGGGGATCCCACCTGGATCTCCACCTCCTCGTAGAGGTCTCTGCCACTCTCCAGTGGATCCACGAAGGGCTGCAGCACGACCTGTTTCCCCAGCAGCACTTTCTTCTCAGTCTTGGAGGGAGCAGCGGGCAGCTCGTAGGGGATGTAGTGGTGGGGCTCTGCAGACACTGGCACGTTGCTCCTCTCTGCCATGGCCCGCTGGCTCTGGGACCTGCTCTGGAGGCTGTAGTTGGTCTTTTTCTTCTGCCGGCAGAAGCACCAAGTGACGCCGGTGAGGATGAGGAGAGGGGGCAGGCAGATGAAGAGGGCGGTGAGGCCGTGCGAGCGGCACAGCTCGTCCCGGGGGATGCTCTGCAGGCCCACGCCGTGGTAGTGCTCCGGTGTGTGGCAGATAACCTCAGCAGCCTGGCTGGACCAGCCCTCCAGGTTGGTTAGCAAAGCACAGCTGCAGTCCCAGCTGTTGTTGGAGAGCTGCAGCTGGAGCAGAGATGGCTTCAGGAGGCTGGCAGGGAGAAAGGTGAGGGCATTGAAGCCCAGGTAGACCTCCTGGACCTGGGAAGATGCCTTCAGGAAGGACCTGGGTAGCTCCTGAAGCTGGTTGCTGTCCAGATAAAGAACCCTCAAATTAGGGGCATTTTCTAGAAAGCTTCCAGGGAGACTTTCCAGCAGGTTGTGACTTAAGTGTAAGATTTCCAAGGCAGGAGGGGCTCCCTGTGCGTTGCTGATGGCCGTGATGCTGCAGTGGGAGAGGTAGAGCTCCCGCAGCCCCTGCACCCCCACCAGCGCTCCCCAGTCTAGCTGGGTGATGTTGGAGCTGGTGAAGTTGAGGCAGCAGCTCTCAGGGAGCGGAGCCTCCCGGAAAGCCTGGTAGTCCATGGGCTCCGAGCAGTTGCAGACGGGCGGCGCTGGGTCAAGGGCAAGGCCGGCAGCGAGCAGGAGGCAGCCCCAGAGGGACACGGTGCCCAGCCCGGCGCCTGCGGGGAGAGCGGAGGGGACGGTGACTGCCTGTGCCGCCTGCCCTCCCTGTGCCCCCTGCCCTCCCTGTGCCTCCAGCCTCCCGCTCCCTTTCTCCAGTGGGAAAAGTGACCCCCACTTCTCCCCCCACCACGAAAGGACCCGCTCGCCGCAGATCCTCCCGGTCCGTCCTGCAGTGCCGCCGTTCCCCCGCCAGCCCGGGGCTGCCTGTGCCGCCCGTCCCGCTGCTCCGGCCGGGTGCCCGCGGGCAGCCAGCGACCCCCGGAGCCGCGGCCGAGCCCGCCCTGCCCTGCCCGGCCTCACCTGCCGCCGCTCGCCCCATGCTCCGGGGCTGCTCCGCGTCCCGCCGCGCTCCCACCGGGCGCGGCCGCGGGCTCCGCCTCGCCGCGGGGCGGCCCCGCCGCATCCCGCCCCGGCCCCGCCGCATCCCGCCCCGGCCCCCGTCCGGCCCGGCCCATGGTCGCCCTTCGGCCCCCGTGCCCCGTCCCCTCGCAGGGGTCCCGCCCGCCATGACCCCTCCAGCCGCCCTGAGCAGCGGAGCCCCCAAAGAACGCTCGACCCGCACTCAATCACCCGGGGTGCCCCCGTGTTCTGCCCCCCCTCCGTAAGCCATTCCTTCATCAGCCTTCCCCTCTTCATCCTTCCCCTCTTCATCCTCCCCCTTCCCCTCTCCATTCCCCAGAAGGAATGTCCCTTCCCAGCCTCTCCCTCTCCACCCCTCTGCCCCGTCAGAAGCCCCGTGTCCCTCCAGTCCTGTCCGTACTCCATCAGCGGCCCCCCAAGCTCCTGCAGAAGGGCTGGGCTGGGCTCTGCTGAGTTTGTCACTCCTGGCATGGGGAGAGGGCTCTGCCCAGCTGGATGAAACTGCCAGCTCCGCTGGGGAAAGGATGCAGAGTGCACATTCCTGCCGGATGGGGATGAAAAGGGCCAGCGTTGCACTCCATCGCTGGACCCCTAATAATTCCCTCCATCCCACACAAGGCCCAGGCTGGTAAGGAGGAGCAGAGGCAGACATGAGCACTACATCCCTCAGAAAAGCAGTGCTGGAGAGGGGAGCTCTGTTTTCACACCCTGAAAGTGCATGTGTGCTCGCTACGGGGTGAATTGGGTAAACTGAGGCACATGGAGTGCACCAACAGCTCTTTGCGTGGGTACCAGTGGAGGTGGGTAAGGTGGGACCTGGGCTGTGCAGTACTCTGGTGCCTGGTGCCCCAGTTCCTGGGGTGCCCTGGCCCCTGCTGCTGCCCCAGCTCATCCAAGGGACCAGCCACCCTCCCCATCCTCCTCCTTGGCGGCTGCAGCCCCCTGCTCTGCAGAGCTGTGCTGAGGGATGGGAAAGCCCCACTCCTGAAGGGGCCAGGGCTGTCACCCCGGTCTTGGGCAGCTTGTCTGCACCCCGATGCTTGGCTGGTGTGGCTCTTGCAGCCCAGGGCTGCAGGGCACACAGCATGGCACACAGCAGTGCCCTGGGAAGGCAGCCCTGGTGCAGATGTGAGCTGGCAGCTGGGTTCAGCTCCCCTGCTCCTGGTGTTTTTGAGCATCTCTGAATGCCACGAGGGTGGGGGGACCAGGCCAGGGCTGAGCACCATGGAGAACAGAGATCCTCTCTGGGCTCCTGTGATATTTTACCACATGCACAAGGGGAAAAAAAGTTTCCTAATATCTAGATGGAATTTCCCTTGATGCAGCTTGCGTTGCGTGCCTTTCATGATTTTACTGTACACATCCCCAAAGCGCCTGACTCCCTTTCCCTATAACTCCACCTAACTAGCTGCAGGCAGTCAGGAGCCCACCCCAGAGCCTCCCCTTCCCCAAGCCCAGCAGGCTGCTGATCTTAAACCACAATTCCTCCTACTGCCCCGGATCGGTGATGGGAAAACCTGTGACTGAGATGGGACCCCACGGGGACCCCAGCTGCTGCCAGGCTCCATCCCTCTTGGAGAGGAGGTGCCTCAGCCCGGCAGGACGTGGGCTGTGGGGTCCAGGAACTGGCCCAGAGGCAGCGGGGAGCAGGGCAGGGATGGCAGCTCAGTGCTGGCAGGTCCCCGCTGTCCCCCCGTCCCGGGACAGCCCCTGTCTGTCACATCAGCCCCCACGGGTCCCCCGGGGCTCCCTGTGCTCCGGGGTGCCTCCACCCACGCTCTGCCTTCCGACGCTGACTCAGCTCCGGCTGCCCGCAGCTGGGGCCTCCGTCGGTCGGAAAACCTGTGATGGCACCGGCGCCCGGGGAGCCCCGGGCTGATGGAAACAGCAGCTTCCCTCGGGCACAGCGTCCCTGCCTGCTCCTGGGCCCTGTGTGCTGGTGGGTTTGTGTGTGCTTCCCCTGCAAAAGCTGGAAACACAAGAAAAAATCCAGTCAGCTCTGTGTCATTTCCTCTTTCTCTTCAGGCAGGTTTTCTCGGTTTTTCTGCCGAAAAAAATGTGGAGTTAATTTGTCCCCAGTTCCCTAGAAAGGGGATTTGCTGGGACGAATGGGGCTGTTTGCCAGAGATGCTCATACAAAACCCTCAGCACCTTCAGGAGCGCAGTGAGCATCGGCGGCATGCTGAGCAGCAGTGGGGGGAAACTGAGGCACAGAGCCCGGGATGGGCACAGAGTCACCCTGCACGTGGTGTGAGCAAGGGAAGGACAGCGGGGAGAGCGAGGGGCTCTTACAACACTGCTCAGACTCAGCTGTGGCGCTTGTGGCTTTGCAGGCACCTCTGCCAGCTCGTGGGGAGGGAGAGATGCCGAGCGCTCTTCCATGGCCCCTCTCGGGTGACAGGAGGCTGGCCAGGGCCATCAGGGAGCAGCAGGGCCGTGGGGCCTGGCCCGGCTGCACTGCACACCCTGCAGAGCCCGGCCGCAGGGCTGGGAACAGCACCGAGGGGCCAGGATGGCGGATCCCAGCATCCCTGCATCTTCCACCGCTCCCGTGTGCCCGGCGCCCCCGCTGCGAGCCCTTGGCTGGGCCCTGGCACGGAGTGCAAGCCCCGTGGGGAGCGTCTGCCTGCATCCAAGCTTGCCACAAGGGAGGGAGGGCAGGGCAGGGCCCACAGGGGCTTTGACAACTCCCCCTGGACCACAACCTTTCAGTGGGAAGGAGGCGTGAGCTGTTGGTGTGACACACGCTGGTAACACCTGTGGGGGGAAATACCCCGTGAGTGGGTGTTGTGTGTGTGTGTATCTACAGACGTGCATGTCATGGGAGACAGGGCAGGGAGCTCTGCGTGTTGTGGGGGCTCGGTGTGACCGCAGGAGAGCCCTGACTCAAGAGGAGGTTGTCCCTGTCCCTGTCCGTAGGAGGGGGATGCAGCCGCTGGGGGCACATCGCTGTGTGTGCAGGGGTGGGTCCCAGTGCAGTGCAGTGGCTTCACCGGCGGTGTCCCAGCTGGCGGCGGGACGCCAGCGCATTCCCGAAATCCCGAACCCCGCCCCGTGCCGCGGCCCCTTTAAGGGCGGGGCGGGGCCGCCCGGGGGCGGAGCCGCGCGGGTGACGTCATCGCGCCCCCTGATAAAGGCGGCGGGATTCCCGGGGCGGCAGCGGCGGCGCGCGCCGGCGGGGCCACGTGCGCGGGGCGCGGCGGAGCCCCGGTCCCGGAGCCTGCCCGGCCTCCCGCCCGCCATGGAGCCCGCCGGCCTCTTCCCCCCTTTCCCCACCGCCGCCGCCCTGCCCGCGCGGCCCGCGCCCGCCCCGGCGCCCCCGCCCCGCGCGGCCGAGACCACCCGCATCATCACCGACCCGGTGTCCGGCCGCTCCTACTGCAAGGGCCGCCTGCTGGGAAAGGTACCGGGAACGGGAGAAGGGGGCTGGGCCGTCGCGGAGGGCACGGGGTGAGCCGGTGCGGGAGAGGGGCGGGGGCCGCGCGGCGGCTCGACCCGCAGCCGGGCGGGCCGGGGCTGGTGCGGCCCCTCGGCTGCCGCCCCCGCCCTCCCCGCCCGGCCCGGCGGGCCCGCAGCAGCGCCGGGAGCCGTGAATCACCCGGGCTGGCTGCGTGCCTCGGCGGCTATCGGAGCCGCATCGGTTTCGGGGCGCCCCGCGGGGGTGCGTGGGCCGGTGGGTGCCCCGGTTCCCAGGGGTGCCGGCCCGCGCCGCTCCGCCGCACGCAACTTTTCCCCCCGCTGACGGCAGCCTGTGTAGGAGGAGGATGCCGGTTCCCAGCCCGGCCCGAGCGGGCTCGGCGGCTGAGTGTGCAGATTGGAGGGTGACATCACGGCAGGAAAAACCTGTCTCCATGGGGCTGCCTTTCGATGGCCTCCGGTCCCCGGGCTTCCTGCCCTGCGCAGGACTTTCCAGGTTGATCTACCATGTGGAAAGATGCAAAGTCCGGCCATAGTGGGAGGGAAAATGCCCTGGAGGTTTTACAAGAAATGGGTGAAGAAAATGCCTGCTTGAGAGCATCATAGTTCAGATCTTAGTGGGCGACGCAGCAGCAGGAGGGAGCGGTGACGCTCGGCGGGCTGTGCTGCCAGGGAAGGGAGGAGGAGGAGGAGGGGGAGGCTTGTGAGCAGGCAGGGGTAAGGAGCTGTCTCTCACCCATCCATAACCACCTCTTCCCTTGCAGGGCGGGTTCGCACGATGCTATGAAATGACAGATCTCTCCAGCAACAAAACCTATGCCGTGAAGGTCATTCCTCACAGCAGGGTGGCTAAACCTCACCAGCGGGAGAAGGTGGGTGCCCCGAGCCTGCTGGGGTGCTGGGCCAGCAGCTCACCTGTGCTCTCCTGACACTGCTGCTCTCTTTCAGATCACCAACGAGATCGAGCTACATCGGGACTTGCACCACAAGCACATTGTCAAGTTCTCCCACTACTTTGAGGACTCGGAGAGCATCTACATTTTCCTGGAGCACTGCAGTAGGAAGGTCAGTGCTGCTGTGGCCTCCTTGTCAAAGGATCTCCTGAACAGCCATAGCTGCTTGGAGCAGGCCTTACTGAGGTGTTTTGTTAGCAGTCCCCTCTCCTGAGCTGTCACACTCTCTGAGCTCACCGTAAGAGAGTGGTTTTGCCCAGCACTGGGCACTCCAGCAGCTGTCTGTCCTTCTCGGACTGCCTGCTCATGGTGTGGCCACCATAAATCCAGAGGTTCCCATGGCTCTGACGAGCAGCCTCAGCTTTGTGGGGAGTCTGCTGAGGTCATGGCTGTGAAAGAAGGATTATTTGTGAATGTGCAACTTCTGGAAGAACTGGCTTTGACCCTGCCTACCCTGTGCCTAGTCAGCAGGGCTGGCTGTTCTCCCTGCCTGCATCACAAGCTGTCTTCTCTCCCTTGGCAGTCCCTGGCCCACATCTGGAAGGCCCGCCATACTCTGCTGGAGCCCGAAGTGCGCTATTACCTCAAACAGATCATCTCAGGCTTGAAATACCTTCACCTCAAGGGCATCCTGCACAGAGACCTCAAGCTCGGTGAGTGCTGTGGCTGACACATGGTGTTGTGTGGGGAGCAGGCTGTCCCCAAGGGACTTGTGGTGACGCATCGCCTTTGACTTGCAGGCAACTTCTTCATCAATGAAAACATGGAGCTGAAAGTGGGGGACTTCGGGCTGGCTGCTTGCCAGGATGTCTCTGACCAGAAGAAAAAGTAAGTTTGAGGTTTTCCTTTTTTGGAGTCCTCCAGGGTTTCACTCTTCTTCCTGTGGCTTCCTAGGAGAGTGGAGGGGCAAGGGACCCTCATGATCTTTGGAGAGGAAGCCATAGGGCCCCTTCCTGGGGTGAGGGAGCAATTCCTGCTCCAGCTGCAGGCAAGGCGAGGGGGCTGGGGGCTTTGTGGCTCCTCCAGGAGTGAGGCTGCAGCCGTCGGGGAGAACAATGTGTTGACTATTGCTATTGTGCCTGCCCGGCTGCCGTGCCGGCTGCACGGGCTGGGACACAAAGGCTCTGTTCCTCCTCAGCTCTGGGACAGGCTCTTCCCAGCAGCTCCCCAAGAGCAGCTGCTGCTGATCTCCGTGAGCTGGAGAGGAGGGAGTCTGTGTGGCACTCCTTGTAGATGGAGGGGGGCCACAAAGAGCAGAATGGAGTGGGGAGGACATGGCTGTAAGCTAAATCCCAGGGCTAGGAGCAGGGGGAGGCTGTCTGGGGAGGATGAAGAGCATGCACTGATCTGGTGCTCTGCCCCACAGGACAATATGTGGGACCCCCAACTACCTGGCCCCAGAAGTGCTGCTGAGGCAGGGCCATGGGCCAGAGTCGGACGTGTGGTCTCTGGGCTGTGTCATGTAAGTCTGGGCTGCTGGGTGGGGAGGGGTCCAGGCACCCTGCCTGGGGTGGGGGCAGCTGCTCTGTGGAGCAGATGAGGAAGTTTTCTTGCACTGTGCCTTGTGGCTCTGCAGCGGTTGCTGGGGGGCAGGGGGAGGGGAGCGACTGGCTGGATCCAGCCTTACTCTGGAGCAGGTGCTGTCCTGGGATGCAGCGTGGGCACTGTGCAGGCAGGACCTGCACGGGGTGGGCGTGCTCGCCCCGCACTCAGCTCCGGTTCAAAGCAGGCTTGACCGCTCTGTGACCCTGATGAAGAGCGGGGAATCTCTGTGGCTGCCGCGCTGTTTGCTCAGGGAGCGATCGCTCTTTCGGCACATCCAGCCCCTCGCCCGGCCGCTGCCTGCGAGCTTCCTGCTCCGTTTTCCACCCTGGTGGCCACGAGGGTGGGAGCAGCGGGGGGCCTTCTCCTGCCAGCTCTTTGTCCTTCCTCCAGGCTCCTTGCCTGTTGCTCTAAACAGTTGCTAGGAGGAAGCATGGCCGGATGTGAGCGTGGCTGTCGGGGCTGGAAGTGCTGCTCTCAGCCAGGTGTGGCCAGCCAAATGCCAATAACTTCCTTGCTTTAAGTGCTGCTGAGTCACAAGCCTGGTGGGGATCTGACAGTGGCATGCATGTTCCCTCCCAGGTACACCCTGCTGTGTGGGAACCCTCCCTTTGAGACCTCTGACCTCAAGGAGACCTACAGGTGTATCAAGCAAGTGGAATACACCCTCCCTGTCTTCCTCTCCCTGCCTGCCAAGCACCTCATCACTGGCATCCTCAGACGCAACCCCCAGGACCGCCTCACCCTTGATGAGATTTTGGACCACGAGTTCTTCAAGGTGGGTGGGTGGGGGCCTGGGTCAAGAGACCCTTCTCCAGGTGGGATGAGATTATTTGGGCTGTGCAGGGTGCTGCCCTTGTCCTGTATGAAGGGTATGTCCTTCCTTCAAAAGAAGCAGCCGCTGTCCTGCCCAAATGCCAGCCAGAGGAACTGTGGGATCTGGTGTGCTTCTGCTGCCTTGTTGCTATAGCAAGGGGTTGTTTCCTGTGCTGATGCCAGTCGTGGTTCCGAGGCTTGACAGAAACACAAGCTGGCTGTCAGGAGGGATGTGAATGACTGTGGTCAGCCTGGGGCAGCTGCTCTGCCTGGAGCATGTGGCCTATGGAAACCAAACCTCTCCCCTGACCTCTCTGCAGGGCTACACGCCTGAGAAACTCCCTCCCAGCAGCTGCGTGATGGCTCCAGAGCCGAGTCCCCCAAATCCTGCAAAGACCTTGTTTGCTAAAGTCACCAAGACACTCTTTGGGAAGAAGAAACCCAAGGGTAAGTTTGTGCATTGCCAAGAAGCCTCTGGGTGACTCTTCCTTCAGGAAGAAGTGGATCCTGTTTTCTGGAGAGACCTCCTGATGGATCTCTCTGGACCCCCCCCCCCAGGCACAAGCTGGGTGTGCCCCTGCCCTTCTTGTGCTGGTGGCCTGGCATGGGCGTGTGCCTGGAGAGCGGATACTGTGCCACAACCCATGGGGCACTTCCTCCTGGAAGCCCTGTGTTGCATGAGAACTGGGAAGTGAAAGTGGGAGACAGCTGTCTGACACCCTCCATGGGCATGGGAATAGACAAGGGAGAGCTGAGCTACTGGGAGGGGTGGCCTGGATGTCCCCAGCCTCTACGCTCAGCAGTGTACTCATCTCTTGCTCTCTCCTCAGCCAAGAAGGGCTCTTCAGAGGACAGGGATGACATCTCCAAGCTGGTGACTGGGCTGATGAAGACCTCAATCTGTCGGCAGATGAGCTATAAAACCGTGGAAGGGAATGAGGTGAGAACATCTCCGAGGCCATGCACGCCCTTCTTTGGCAGGGCAGGCAGACCATGCTAAAGCCAGGTCTCTCCACAGGCCACCCCTGTGTCGTGCCGCAGTGCCAGCTCCAGCCCCGTGGAGACAGTGGTGGAGGAGACATCTCACAAGTCTGCGTCCCCCTCCATCCGGGGAACGATGGCCAGCAGCTGTGAAGGTGAGCAATACCTGTCCCAGCCACCCCAGCCTGCCCCAAGCTTCCTGTCATGCCTGGGCTGATAGCGGGGCCGGCTGACTCAGCCTGTCATCTTCTCCCCGAAGCCTTTGAAGATTGCGTCACTGCCTCTGCCATCATCGAGTCAGCTGTCCGGCTCCTGAGGACCTGCCTCTCCTCCATGCCTCCAGGTAAACTGGTTGGACTGCTCTGGGATAGGGGGCTGTGCATTCCTTTCCCCCTGGGATGAAGGCATGGCTGCTACTTGGGGTACAAATAGCACCCTAAAAGGTGCCAGAGCCTGCTGTAGGGCTGTTCCCCCTGGGGAGGTGAGATGGACAGGGGCTGGCTGGCTGCACTGCTCACCTCCTCTCTTCTCCAACAGCGGAGAAAAACCCAGCTTCCCTGGCCCGCCACGAGCACTTTGTCTGGGTGAGCAAGTGGGTGGATTATTCCAACAAGTATGGCTTTGGCTACCAGCTCTCCAACCGCAGCATTGGGGTCCTCTTCAACAATGGCACGCACATGACACTTTCCCCCAACCACAGGTGAGCGTGAGAATGGGGCTGATCTGTCTCTAGGGGAGCCCCTTGGGTGGGAAGGGGAGTCCATACCAGGGTGGACATCCCCAAAACTCTTGCTCTGCTCCCTCCAGGACTGTACATTACAACCCGACCAACAGCAAGCACCTGGTGTTCTCTGTGTCTGCCATCCCCGAGCAGCTGCAGGGACAGATGAGTGTCTTGCGCTACTTCGCGTCCTACATGGAGCAGCATCTCATGAAGGTGAGTGCTGGGGCCCAGGGCTGCACTCTGGGTCATGCTTTGACCACACCACTTGAGCTGGCTGGACTCCCTGCTTGCAGCTGTGGCCAGGTGGACACACAGGGTTGTGTCCTGGGAGTGGGGACTCCACTGAGGGGTACCCAGCTTTGGTGTCGTGTGTGCTGCTGGAAGTGCTCCCATGTGTGTGACCAGTGGCTTATGCGGACCTTTCTCTCAAAGGGAGGTGACTTGCCCAGCATAGATGACCTTGGGCAGCCAGCCCTGCTCCTCCTGCAGTGGGTGAAGACTGACCAAGCCTTGCTCATGCTGTTCAGCAGTGGCACCCTGCAGGTACGTATGGGCACAGTGGAAATGCCCAGACCCTTGTGAAAAGGAGGCCAGATGGGGGTCTTCTGCTCTGTGTTGGATCTTGTCTGCCACAGCCCAAATGGGAAATCCAGCTGTGAAAACAACTGTGGGTGCAGGATGCTGCTCCAGTGCCTGGAGCTGCTGGTTGCAGCTTCCCCAGCCCATGGAGAGGCATAGCAAATTCAGCTGGATGCTTCTGTCCTGTGCTAGGGCTGGCTCATTCCTGCCATGGGGCATGGGCAGGGATGCTCCCAGGCAGGTTGGGGAGGAGGAACGGGTTGAGGCAGGAAATGTGGCTCCATCCTGGCTCCCAACATGCTGTGGGAAGCATGGCTTAAACCAAGCCCAACCTGTCTCCTAGGTGAATTTCTACAACGACCACACCAAGGTGATCATTAGCAAGCCTGACCACTCCTGCCTTGTCACCTACATCAACCGGGAGCGCAACTCTTACACTTACAAGCTGTGCAGCATCCAGGAGCTGGGCTGCTCTCCTGAGCTCCACCACCGCCTCAGATACATCCTCAAGCTTCTCCAAGAATGGGCTGAGGCCTAGCCTGGGACCTTGGGGGACCCTGTCTGGACTTGGAGGTCTCCCCCTGCCCTCCCATGGGATGGGAGGGATGATGTGGTGCTGGCTGTCCCCCTGGACATGTATATCCTGGTGCTCAGCTGGACTCTGGACTAAGACATGTGGATGTGGTTACAGCAGCAGGTCTGGATATCCTTGCTGCTCCCTGGCTCTGGGCAATCGCTATCTTCCCACTGGCAGCTCCTGCTCTGGTGGTGCTGGTCTTGATGGAATGGACTGGGGTGTTACAGGAGGTGGTGGTGGGTGAGTGTCCTGCAGCCAGGTCTGGGGCTGGCTGGGCCTTGTTTGGGGCTGGCAACTACTTGTGGTGGAGGCTCAGGCTCCCCTGCCCCAGCTGATGCATCAGTTGCACAGAACCTCTGCATGGCCTGGAGGTGGCTGCCACAGCCATGATCTCAAACTTTGGGTGCTGTGGGATTGGAAAACCCTTCCCAGGAGTGGGCAGGGGTGAAGGGTGCTGCCTGCCCTGCCAGGGGCTCTGTGGGCTGGTGTGTGCCACTCCACAATTGTTACACTAAGGAGGGAGCTGTGCTGGGCCTGACTGTGCCTGGTCTCTTCCCAAATTGTGAATTGTCTGGTACAACCTGAGGTTTGATAAAGGGTGGGGGATGGGATCTGAGGACTTGCCTGGAGAAGCCCTCATTTTGTTGGGACCCAGGGTTGTTTCTTATTTCAAGGCAGTCTCTGCCACGTGGGACTATTTATGTATCTTATTTATATGGAATTATTTATTTTCCTGTTGGTCTGTCCATGTGCAGTTCCCCTCTCCTAGACTCACCTCAATAAAAACTTATTTGTGTAAGGGCAAACTATGTCCTCCGTGTTTGAAGCTGGAGTCACAAAAGGGCTTCAGCATCATTCTTGCTCCAGAGCTGCTTCTGCCTGTCAGGGATGACCCTTCTTGGCACTGACTGCTGCTGGGGGATAAGGTCAGGGAGGCAGGATGGCTGTGAGGAGCCCATGTGGTACCTCCACTGCTTTCATGGGGCTGGCACAAAGGGCAGAGTTAGCTCTTGCTTATCCTGGTGGAGCCTTGGAGCTGCCTCAACTTCTCCTTGCTGCTGCCAAATGCATTCCCAGTCCTTTCTGCACTTGGACCCAACCCAGCTGCTCTCCTGACTGCTGAGCTGCAGAAGGCAGGAGCTCTGACCCAGGTGGTGGAGGGGTTGCCTGGGCCTTTGCACTGACATCGTGTGTGATGGGGTATGAGCTGGGCATGAAGCCAGGAAAGAGCTCTGTGAGCTTGCTTTGAAGGTGATCTGTGTAATCAATCTGCCTGGGAGCAGCTTGTGCTGTGGGAAGCAGCCTGGGCTGCTCCAACAGCCTTGGGCAGTTGCCTGTTCCAGGGAAATCCAGCCTTTTGTTGTGTTTGCTGCCGCTTGGGTCTTTTTGCAAACCGTGGTACTGGGAACTGCAGCGTGGGTGTGAGCTGAGGCTGGAGTGAGCATCCTTATCTTGCTCCCTGCACACACCCTGGCCCAAGGTATGACACACAGACGGACAAAACCTCTTTATTTCAGCTGCTCTCTCCCTACAGCTCTGCAAAACTGGGTGGACAGAGAGGCATGTGCTACTCGAAGTAGACCCCGTACACTGTGGCCACAGCAAAGAGGGAGGCGTTGGAGAAGGTGGCAGAGGCAAAGCTGTCAGTCTCAGGGTCCCATAGTGCCCGGCTGGCCACCACGAGGCTCTGCTGGCCCTGCTGGCCCAGCACCACATGGCAGACCAGCTTGTAGCGGGGTGGCACCACCTCCTTGGCCTGGTTGTGCAGCAGCTCAGTCAGGCTCTGGGCTAGTGGGGCACTGCCCTGGGCACTGTATGCAGTGGTCCCCAAGGCGCAGGCCAGGGTCCCCTCCAGCACCCGCTGCACCCGCTCCGCATCAAACTTGCAGCCTTTGTCTGGCCCCATCCTGTAAGTGTTTTCAAGGCGGCTCTTGAGGATGGGTTGGAAAATTGGGAGCCCAGAGAAGCTAACACGTCTGTGGAGCATCCAGGGGCCAATGGAGGGGCGCCTGCTCCCCGGGAGCATCCCGAAGGAGCTGCGGCGGCTGAGGATGGAGTTGCGGCGGGAGAGCAGGGGCGGTGCTTTGCTCTCCTCGGCGCCCCGGGCTGGGGCGGGGGGCTGCGACCCACGGCGGCCAGCGCGGAGTGAAGGGGCTTCAGTGCTGGCTGCAGCCAGCACCTGGGCCAGCAGGGCGGTCTCTGGGACGGGCTGCTCAGCCATAGGGGTGGCCTGCAAAGGAGATGTACCTGAGTGTTAGGTGAGGCAGGGGTCCTGTAGCCTCTCCATTCCCCTGCCTCTTTGCCTCACTTCTCCCTGCCCTCTGCAAATCCCATTTGTCTTGTGAGACAAGATGCAGAGGGGCTGGGAGATCCATGGCAGCTGTGTTCCCTTCTCCAGTGCCTCGATGCCCATCAGACTCAGCCAGCTGGGGCTGATCCAGTGCAGTAATGTATGTTCCGCACCGCCCTCTGCTCCCATCCCCAGCCCTTCCCCCGGCACAGGTGAGTGACTCTTTCCCCAGTGTTCAGTCTGCATCCCACACTTACCCTAAGTTCCACTCCTGTCCTTCCAGAGTAAACCCAGGGGACTTGTGTCTGGTGGATGTCACTGCCCAGGCCCAATCTTTATCTTGCAAGTTGCTGTGAGCAGGGCCAAACCTGTTGTGCTCCTGGAAGGTGAAGTGTTGCTACATGACACTGTAGGTCTCCAGGGCTGTTCTGGGGCAGGGCTCCTTTAACTCCTTGTTTCCTGGTCCCTGGGCAGCACTGTTCCCCTTCACTCCTACCCTCACTGCCTTTTCAGCTGTGTCAGCACAGGGATGTGGTTACTCCAGATATGTGCCTTCCAATCTCAGCTCCCTGCCAGCCCTGAAAAATGCAGGCTGGTGTTGGAGTGCAGGAGAAGAGCAGGGGGTGGAGAGTAGCAACTGTGATCACTGCTTTGTGCCCTGACTATGGGCTGCACTGTGGCTGAGCCCTGCAACAGCTTTATTTTGCTTAGACATTTGCGTCCTTAGGCTACTTATGCCCCACTGCACCAAGGGAGAGTTTGCGTGGGAAGGCACCCATTGAATCATATAATCACATAGTGGGTTGTGTTGGAAAGGACCTTAGAGATCATCTAGTTCCAAATCACTGGCAATGGGCAGGGATGCCACCCCTAGACCAGATTGTTCAGAGCCCTATCCAACCAGCCTTGAACACTTCCAGGGGCTGGATGGAGCACAGCCCTGGCACGTGGCAGGGACCCTGCTGCTGTAATGCTTGGGGGATGAGCAGGGCAGGGGGCTCCCGACCCTGCCTGGAGTTCCTCTCTCCAGTGGAGCCCAGCCCAGCTGGTACGACACGGCTGCACCATCAATGTGCCTTTGTCTGGCCTGGCTGCCGAGCTATTTGAGGAAAGTGGGGATGGCTTTTGTGTTTCTATCTCCCGTCGGAGGTATTTATAGCCTGCCTCGGACTAGCGCTGCCAAGCACACTGCCAGCTGGCCCCCATTCCCTTGGGGCGCTGCCTCAGCTCCGAGCCCCATTCCTGCCTCTCCCTCGCACCACCCACTGACAAGGGTGGATTCCTCCATGGGCAATCCCCGCCTTGGGCTGCTTGGGGCAGCCGAGGGCTGGAGAATGGCACAGCACTCCGTTTGGGCTTAGGTGAGCGGTTGCTCTGGTGGGTTGATCTAGTGGGTGCATCCCTGCCCATGGCAGAGGGGTTGGAACTAAATGGTCCATTCCTACCCAAGCCTTTCTATGGGGCTGGTGATGCTTTTTTCTGCCTTCAAGCACCTGTACCCTGAGCAGACCTGAGAGCTGCAGGGCTCTGGCCTGGAGCATCACTGGAGAGAAGGCTTCCCCCATTTCATTGGACAAATCTCCCTGCCGGGCTCCAGTGCTGCTGCTGGGGTCTCAGCCACGCTTTCCCTGGGGGCTGTGCAGGTGGAGGTGAGGGTGATCTCCGTGCATGCACTGCCTTTTCCAAAATCCCAGCTGCCAGCCTCTCTTCACCCCATCTCTTTGCTCTGCAGCAAAGCCACCAGCTCGGGCAGCAGTGTCCCCGTGCCAGGCGTGCCAGAGCCAAGCCACGAAACACGGCGAGGAATTCCACTCGCAGCAAGGCGCAGAGCAGCGCTGCTTCCCCATCCGGCGAGCGCCGGCCGGAGCGGCCTTGGCAGCAAGCTGTGCTTCACGCCTCGCTGTCCCCTCGCTCCCTCCCTCCCTCCCGCTGCCGGGTTTCCCTAGCAATGGGCCGTGCCGTACGGCGCAGCCCGCTGGCTTCCTCCCCGCGGCCTCCCCGGGCTGGCCGGCCTCCCGGCAGCCGCCGGATCCGCCGCCGCCATCCTCGGGCCCGCTGCCGCCGCCGCGCTCGCTGAGGCCGCCCATGGCCGGACCGTGCCCGGCGCGGCTGCAGGGCGACGCGGCCGCCTTCAGCGCGGCCCTGCGCACCCTGGTCAACAACCCCCAGTTCAGGTGAGGCCCGGGCCCTGCTGAGCCCCCGGCCGCGGCTCCGTGCTGTTTTCCCGCAGCCCCGCGCCCTCCGGCTGGGCCATCGGGGCCCGCAGGCAGTTCGGGGGGCCCCGGGAGCTGGTGGGGCCGGTGTGGCTTGTGCGGCGCTCCCCACACGCCCGCATGCCTACGGGAGTCCAGGGCCGCCCAGGTGCGGCCCACCCTGCACAGCCACAGTCATCTCTCGGGAGGAGGGAAAGTTCCCGGGTGTGCCCAGACCCCCTCTGTCCCCAGGCATGGTGCCAACAGGGCAAGGCAGTTTCCCAGGATAAATCCTGGGCTGGGGATCTTGCCCTTGTCAGGAACGGGGGTACATTGAGCTCCTCAGGAGCAGCTTCCTCCCTGCTCAAGTTCCTCTCCCACCTGGCTTTACTGGTGTTTTGTCCCTGGGTTTGGCATTCCTGCCACCTCGTGCCAGAGCAGAGAGCAGAGATGGAGGTGCTGCCTTGGCTCCCTCACCCACATGGTATGTCCTGCCTGGCTGTGGTTCTCTTCACCCCCTTCCTGCTGAGGCCAGCCTAAGGAACACCAGAGCTATCTAAGGAAATCCCCATTCCTGCTGAAATTTTTGACCACCCAGAAGAGAAATCCCAATAAAAACTCCCCAGCCACAGCAGCAAGCAGGCAGTAGAGGAGTGGCTGACACTGCCTGGTCATTCTCAGTCTACATCCTGCTGCTCATATGTTTCAACCCATACTCCTTATCCAGCATCCTGCAACCTGAAATCTGTGCTCTGCATCCATCTACTTCATCCCACATCCTGCATCCTTTCTGCTGTAGCCTGTGCCTCACAGCCTGCACTCTGTAGCCTTTGTTCTGCATCCCACATCCTGCAACCTTCATTTTGCACCCATCCTGCAGCCTGTGTCCTGCATCCCATACCTTGCATGCCATCATCATAGCTGGCATTCCACATCTCACAGCCTGCATCCTGCTTGCCCCTCTTGGCCCGTGGACCTCAATCACAGAACAGTTTATCATGATCCCCCTTGCAGGAGCAGTCATGGAGGATGTGTTGGGCTCTGCTCACAGCACCCGTCCTGCCCCAGCTGTGTCTCCTGATAGACACTTGGGATGACCCCGTGGGTGGGCACATACACCTCCCTGTGGGACACTCTGAGGGTCAGGCCATGGATTTGTGCATGTCCTCATGGCAGTCAGCGTTTGGGTGGCATGTCTTCTGCTCATTGGCCTGCTGGGATGGAGGAAGGAACAGGGGGATAGATGGGCCATTGCCACAGGTGTGCTCAGGCTGGTGACTCCTTTGCCTGCTTCCTTTCCCCTGATCTTGCCCCGCTTTCCTTGGGCCATGGAGCTGGGGAAGCATTTTGGGGAGGGGAGGGTTATAGGGGATCAGGGCAACAGGATGGTCCCTGTGCTCTACTGTGTGCCACAAGCTGTCCTTTTGGGCCAGTGCCAGCCCTTCTGGCAGCTGTGCCAGAGACTTCACATCCTTGAGATGATGAGTCAGTTCCCATGAGTCAAGGATGCTCATCCTGGTGACAGCAAAGCTTTCCTTGGCTCTGCTATGCCAAAAGAGAAAGTCACTTTCTCCAGCTGTCCTTGGCCTTTCTCTGCCCTGCTCGGTGCCAGCACCCTGGGCTCTCTGTGCCAGCACCCTGGGCTCTCCATGCTTCCCAGAGGACTTGTCATGCTCACCTTGCCTGCAGCATTCAGATGGCTGGAAAGAGCCACCAACAAGGTCCCCTCTGTCCCCTGCTGGGACAGACCCCTGGGTTAAAAGTGAAGGGTACAGCCCCTTGTGCTGGGCGCTCAGCAGGGCCCTGTCCCAGCCCAGGGAAGGCCGTGTCCTTGCTTCCAGGCACCGTGTCCCTCATGGTCCCCTCTCCCCGCAGCGATGTGATGTTCGTGGTGGGCCAGGAGCAGCAGAAGGTGTTTGCACACCGCTGTGTGCTGGCGTGCCGCTGTCAGGTGTTCCGTGGCATGCTCAGCCAGGCACCAGTGGGCAGCCAGGACTCCTCCAGCAGTGTCCCACCCCAGGGCCCCTTCATCCTGGGCAACGTGCAGCCTGAGGTCTTCCTGGCCGTCATCGAGTTCCTCTACACCAACAGTGTCACCCTCAACAGCCACATAGTGAGTGGGGATGGGGCTGGTGGGGACCATGGAATGGGAGTGAAGGGGATGCAGGGGAAGGGGGTGCTTTGCAACTCTTGGTGTGCCAAAATTGGAGGAGATGGTCTGTGTGATTCTCTCTGCCTGGCTAACAGGGTAATGAATGTGTGGGGTCTCAACCCAGCACAGTGGGGTGTCCAGAGCACCTTGTCCCAATCTCGGGACCTCTGGCTGTGCATACCCTGGATGATGAGAGTGGGGACACCACAGCAGGAGACGTACATTTTTCTCCATGCAGCAGCCTTATCTCCCATGCCCCAGTCAGAAGCTCCCACGGAAGCTGGAGCACACCTGCCCTTTGCCCTGGGCTGCTGTGTCTGTCCATGGCCCCACACGCTGATGATCACAAGGTCCCTCTTGCCTGCAGGCACTGGAGGTGCTGACCTCATCGGTGGAGTATGGCTTGCAGGACCTGTGCAAGGTACGGTGCTGTCTGGGCTGTGGGCAGTGGTCCTGAGTGTTCCCAGGCTGGGAAGCACTCCAAGATGGTCCCTGCATGGCTGGTGGCTGGGGGTGCCTCTTAAGAAAACACTGTGGTGATTCACACAGGCTTGGCCCTGTTTCTCAATCCTGGAAGGTCTCTCCAGTGGGATCCCCCTTGAGGGGATGCAGCATCGGCCGGGAATCCCACAGGGGAATCCCGAGAAGTCATGGGGAAGGACATGGAGTTTCACATCTCCTGCACAGCAAAGGTCAGGAGGAAAGCCCCTGTGCCTTTGCCCACACGTGCTGTCTGGTCATCTGACAGGGTGATGCAGTTAAAGAGAGCCCTGATCCTTGGGAGCAGTCAGCACCTCAGCTGTCGTGCTGCCAGGGTGATGCTGCTTCGGGTGGGAAGGTTTTGGGAAGGCAGCAGGGAGCAAAGAGGAAGAGTGGGAGCTGAACGAGGAGGGGCTGGGGAGCTGAAGCAGCTCGGTGTTGGAGAGGGCAGCCAGGCCACGTCATCAGCCTGATTCCTGAATTACAGCCTGGCTGAACGCGTGACCCGACAGCTCACACCCAGACTTCCCCTCCCTCCCCATCGCTCTGGAAAAGTACCTCAGGAGCTGAGGAATCGTGGGCTCCTGTCTGCCAGAGTGGTGGGATGGGATCTGTGGGAACAAGATCAGCCAAAGCCCAGATGTGGCAGAGAGCTGTCAAACAGCTGTCTGGGCAGGGAAGGGATATAAGGGGTGTAGCAGAAAAGGGGGACCTGGTGTTCCTGTCATGAGTCACACCCCACCACCCAGCAAATGCATCCTGAGGGGGATGACCTGCATAGAGGAGGGGTGGGAGGGAAAGGGGCTGACCAAAGACAGTTGGTGAAACCATGTCAGAGTGCCCAGCTGCAGGGTGACCTCATATCCCTCCTGTCAATGACTCAGGGCCCTTCTGCCCCAGCTGACAGCTCCTCTCTGCATGTCACATCCCCTTGGGTTTCCCAGGGACTCTGGTAGGCAGCTGAGATAGGCAGGAGAGAGGTCCCACTCATGATGAACATGCTGGTCTGGCTGCATCCCACCTGCATCATCCATGCAGGGGATGCAGCTGGAGATGCTGTTCCCCCAGCAGTCACAGCCAGAGCACAGCTGGCAGGCAGGGCTGGGGCAAAGCTGAGGTCACCCAGTGCACTGAAGCTGGCACCAGGATTGTGCCCTGTGGCAGAACATGGATGGCATCTGTAGGCAGGATTAAGGGACCCACCTGGGGCTATCAGATTGGCTGGGTTTGGTCACATCAGTCTTGGTCCCTGGCTCCATCAGTGGCCAAGCTGGCTGCCCACATCCACACTGCAAGACCTCACCCCCCAGGCCATTGTTTATGAAATCCTGGGGGGCTGGAGGTGCCTCTGCCCCACATTCCATGTGCTGGGGCTCAGGGGATGCTGAGAGTTGTGTGGGGGGATGGCAGGGTTGTGTCCCCCACTCTGCCCACCCTCTCCCTGTCTGCCTTACAGCTCTGTGTCAAGTTCATCAAGGACACGCTGAGTGTGGAGCAGGTCTGCGAGGCTCTGCAGGTAAGAGTCACACCAGTAGGGTCACATTTTATTTATTAAAAATAACTTGTACAATTTTGGGGCAGGAACAGACTTGACCCTTCTGTTCTCTGCTGGACAGTGGGGCAGGATTTCCCTCTCACCCCTGGCACAGCAGCTGCCCTGCCAACTCCCAAACCACTGGGATTGTACCTGGGCTGCAAGGGACAGTGGGGCCACCAGATCCTGGCAGAGAAGTGTCTTCTCTGTCAGCCTGAGCAGCACTGGCCAGAACTCCACAGTGACAGGGCTTTGTCATCATCTGCATGAAACTGGGAGGCACTGAGTTTTGGGGAGCCAGTCCCAAAATCCCTGCTGAGAGTTGAAGCCCCTAAAAATAGCCTTGCGAAGGTCCTAATGGCCCTGGCCATGCTACTTGGTGGGGCCAAGGCTGCTCCCCAGAGAAGATGTATTTGTTTAATATCCTACAAGCTGAAACAATCTTGGGGTGAGGTGCCTGCCCCAGAGCACAGAGCCCCAGCCAGATGTGGTGCCAGACCATGGTGACATAAACGGTGCTAAAATTGGCCCAGAGGAAACAAAAGAAGAAACCCCAAAACCCCAGAACAAAACAAACCTGAAGAAAACAGCTCATCTGCCCTCCCCACTTACGTCAGCACTGGTCCCCTGCTGTGGTGGAGGGGGATGTGAGGTTCACCCTGCCTGTGCTGGTCCCCAGTACCCCACACACAGGGGCTGCTGTGGGGGGATTGGGGTCATGCCCTCCTGGTAACCCGATGGGCAGTGCCAGCCCTGGGCCCAGCATTGCTCAGTAGGGCTGGGAGAAAATGAGAGCAACCCCAAATTCCTGCTGCAGTGGGGGATGGCAGCTATGGGTCAGGCTGAGGCTGGCACCAGGGGTATGGGGTGCTTGTGGGGGGCTTTAAGCTGATCCTGTGCCCACACAAGGAGCACTGGGGACTGGTGGTTTCATGTGCCTGCGGTGTTACCTTGTGAGAACAGCACCACTGTGGGCTTGGTGAGATACCTGAATAGAGGTGGAAAATCATGTGTCCTGCTTAGGGTGGGGCTGGGTGACCACTGTGCACATTAGCCACATGGGCTGGTGGGGGCCCAGGCATTAGCACTGTGGGCATTGACCCACCAAAACATTTTCTGTTGGGCAGGCCAAGAAAGGAGGGGGCCTTGGTGCCCCTTCCTCCCCACATTCTCACTGTGATACCCAAACCAGAGGGATGTGTGCCTCACCTGTGTCCCTGACAGTGCCCACATTTCTGTAGGGCTTTGACAGGGAGTCCCTCCTGCCCTGGACCCCCTTGCAGGTGTCTGTGTTGTCTCCCAGGCTGCAGTGACCTATGGGCAGGTGGACCTCCAGCAGCACTGCCTGGCCTTCATCGAGGGCTGCACCGCGGTACGGTGGCAGGTGATGGGGGAGCATGGTGTGGGGTACCCAGGGTATGGGGGGCACACAGCATGGAGAATGCTGCATGAGGCAAGGGAGCAGGGCTACTAAGAATGAGATGCCTGGGGGCTGGGAGGGGTGTTTGGAGAGAAGATGCTGGGTGACTGGCAGAGCCAGGCTGGGGGATACTGGAGTGTCAGAGGATTGCAGTTTGGGTTGGGGGGTGCTGGAGTGCCAGGCAGGCATGGCACCAGGATGTGTCTGATGGACAGGGGTGGTGGTTGTGTGGGGTCCTGGTTGCAGCACCCCAGTGCTGTGCTGTGCTGGCAGGCAGTGGTGCAGACCCAGGGCTTCCGTGAGCTCTCAGACGTGGTGCTGGCGCGGGTGCTGCGCAGCGACCGCCTGGCCGCGGATGAGCTGGACCTGGTGCAGGCTGTGCGTGAGTGGGCTCACGTCAGCTCGGTGAGTGGCATGCAGCAAGGAGCACCCAGGGGTGCCTGGGCCCCCACCAGCCCAGGCTGGGAATGTAGGCACCCTATCCCTGAGCCCAGGGCTCTGTGAAGCACACAGAGGCTGTGTCACTCCCCCTAGGCCCTGCTTCCCCTGGTGCCCAGGACGTCACCAGCCTCATCCCTCACATCCTGATGTCTGACAGGCTGTCCTGGAGCGTCCGGTGCCAGAGGTGGCTGCCCTGCCCGTGAGGGAGCTGCGTCTGCCCTTGCTGGCACCCAGTGAGCTGGTGACACTGGAGAGCTACAACCAGCAGGACCTCCTCATCCCGGTGAGCTGCTGCCTGTTCTTAGTGTGCCCTGACTGACCTCCAGGGCTGGAGGGTGCTGCGGGATGGGCGGAGGAGGGCCGCACTGTGGCACTGCTGATGCCCCCATCCATCTCCCCTGCCCCACAGGTGGAGAACATCGCGGCAGCCTGGCGTGCCCACGCACTGAGGAGGGGCAGCGGGGTGCCCTCCCGCCTCTGCCGTCCCCGCCGGGGCACGCGGCCCCGCGACCATCACCGTCACCTTGAGCCACACACCAAGTAGGGGCTGGCAGCGGGTTTTGTCCAGCCCAACCGGGGACTCTGCAGCAGGGCAGGCACTGGGGCTGGGCACTGATGCTGCCGTGGCCAAGAACATCATCGATAAGATGATTTGTTACTGTGTCAGGGGCAGGGCAGGATGCCTGGGTCACCCCAAAAGTGATGCAGGGGCTGGGGGTAGGGGAGGGCTGGGCCATGGGATGGGTGCAAGGACACTGCAGGCTGCCCAGGCAGTGACCCAAGGGTGGTGGGGCTGCAGAGATCCCTGCGGGATGGGGACCCAGGATGAGCTCCCCCTTGCCCGGGGCCGTGCTGCCCTCCCCCGGCAGCGGGGCTGTGCTGCAGTGGGGGAGAGCACCAGCGCCTGCCCGCGCTGGGCCACGGGGACCCTGGGGCTTGGAGGGGGTGCAGCTAGGAGGGGACACATGGGCATCTTTGCACGCACTGCTGCACCGACAGGCTCCCAACCCCCGCCAAGCCGTGCCAGCAGGCCACACACACAGAGCACAGACTGCCAGCCCTCCCTGTGCCACACACACAGTGTGCAGCCCCCCTTGCACCCCCCATTGAGTGTGTGCACACAGCTGGGTCTGTCTCAAGCACACATACCCACCCCCCCCCCAGCTGTGTTCCCCAGGAGAAAGGGCCAGACACAGCGGGTAATTTATATATAATATATATATTTACTCTTTAAAAATAAACCTTCAGTCCCCACTACCGCCTGTACAAACTACAAAAATAAACCTTTGCTCTCTTTGATATAAATAACTTAGATGGCGTGTTTGGGGGGGGCTGCCCGCCGTGCCCACGCCTGGCACGGGGACAGGGTCCCCAGGGCCACCCCTGCTGAGCGGCAGTGTCAGGGGGCCTGGGGCACAGGCACAGCAAACACCGCTGGAGTTAAAGTGCTGGGTAACGGCGCGGACGGTGCCCGGGACGGGGACGGGGACAGGGACAGGGGCTGGCTGCAGGGACAGCCCCGTTGCACGGGGACATGGTAAGAAATAACGTTTCCCAGCAAGATGTGCCTGGTGGCACCATGGGAGCCCACGTCAGCGTGCAGCGTCCTGTGCGTGCTCAAGCCTGTGCCATCCCCTGGACAGAGCACAAGTGTGACACAGGGGCTGTGATCGTGGGACAGCTCAGGGGCTTGGCACAGCAAGGACCACTCCAAGCATGTCCCCCTTCCAAAACCCTGCCTGTGTGCTGCGGAGCAACAGGCTCCCTTTCTCCACTGTGGCACATCCATGATCTCTAGCCTTCCAATCCTTGCCACTGGGGAAACTGAGGCACAGACTAGCATGTTGGAAGGGGTGAGCTGCCCATGGAGTGAGGGCACGAACCAGGTCTGTGCCCCCGGGCTCCTGCTGCCTCCAGTGGGCAGCCCTGCACTGGGCAAAGGGTCTGCCCGCTCCCTGCCTGCACCCTGGGCAGCCGGGTGAGGCTTTAGGCTGAGAAATAAATCTTTTAAAATAAGCTTAAAAATATATATCTCTCTATAGATAGTTTCCCTTTGCAATAAATAAAGGTGGGGGTGCCCACCCTAGGCCTTGCCCATGCCATGCCAGGGCATAGCTGGCTCTGGGGCTGCCCCCTTATCAGAACAGGGGGCATCAGGGCACCCTGTTGGGGCACCCCAGCTCGTGGCCTGGGATGGGTGGTCCCAGGAGGAGGTGATGGGGAGCAGGCAGTGACCCCACAGAGGGGGAGCTGGCATGGCACTGAGTCCACCTTGCCAGCAGCTCCAGAAACAGAGGGGGGAGTTAGTGCTTCCATTTCTGGGGGGCAACAAGCCCAGGGCAGGATAACCCCAAGCCCTGGGTGATGGGACACGGCACCAACGGTACAGCCTCAGGTGAGGGACACGCGGGCATGGCCTGGCCTGCACACAGCTTGCATAGAAGTGCCAGCCTGCCCTACCAAGCCCCGGTGCAGGGTGCAGGGGGGCTGGTCCTCCTCGGCCAAGACCACTCTGGCGATTAGCAGCATGACACGGGTGACCCCGCTCTGCACCCTCCTGTGCCCACGGGGTGCTGGGGAGATGCTCTGCCCAGGAACCAGCAACCTGCAGGGAGAGAGAGATTTGGGGATCAGTTGGGTCCCTCCACACCCACCTCGCACCCCCACGCTGCCATGCACCAGCCCTGGGCAAGGTGCCCCAAGCTCACCTAGCGCCAGGCACCTGCGCCGTGGTGTCCCATGTTCTGCATCTCCAAGGTGTCGGGCACAGCGGTGCCGCTGGTGCCGGGCTCGTCCAGGCAGTCCCGCTCACTGCTGGCGAAGCCCTCGGGGCTGAAGCTGGGGTAGGAGCCAGGCAGTGTGGGGTGCAGGGCCACTGTCACCGATGCGGTGGCCGTGACGGTGGTGTAGCTGCCGGCAGGACCCTGCAGGTGGGTGCTGTAGGTGGGCAGGGCTGCGGCGGGGGCCGGCCGGGTGCCCGCTGGGCCGGGCTGTGGGGGATCTCGGGGCAGTGTGCTGCACGGCTCCCCAAAGGGCAGCGGGGCTGCAGGCTGAGGGCCAGAAGCCTCTTTCTTCCCTTGAGCCTCCAGGCTGTCCTTGTAGGGCTTCAGCACCTGGAGGGGGAGCATAAAGCATGAGGGTCCCCTGTCATATTGAGCATCCCTCTGGCAGCACCACCAGCCCCCATCCCGCAGCTCTGTGACCCTCTCCCTGGGGATGCAGGGGAGCTGGCAATGCCACAATGGGTAGAGACACTCACAGTGATGCGGGGGAAGCTGGGGTCCTTGCCAGCCTCCAGGAGGATGTGTGCTGGGGCAGGGGGCACAACGAAGGGTCCCCGTGGGCTGCCTGGCCCCACGCTCTCCGTGTAGTGCTCCGTGTCAGAGGGCTCAGGGAAGGTGGCAGGCCAGGCTGGAGCGCGCCGGACGTACAGTCCCCCAGGGCCCAGACATGGGGGTATCGACTCTTGTGGGGGTAGGCAGGGGCCATTGTCCACCAGGGATGCCTGGGGAGAGAAGACAGGTCAGAGGAGCCAGGGACAGAGTATGGAGAAGTAGGGAGTATGGGTTGATGCAAGCATGGGGATGCGGGTGATGCCAGGTGAAGCAGGGATGGGATCAGGGAGGTCATGGGTCAGGGAGGGATGGGTCAGGGAGGGATGGGGGAAGTTGTGTGTGGAATGAAGCAGGAACAAGGTATGGGACAAGTAGGATATGGGTCAGAGAAAGGATGAGGTAAAAGAGGAATGATACAGGGCAAGGGATAGACTGAGGTGGGTTCAAGATGAGGTTGGGACTGGACAAGGCAAAGATGGATAAAGGGTGAAAGGTGGGCAGGGAGAGGGGCAATGGGGGATGGAGAGACATGGGTACAGGGCTGGGGAGGACGAGGGAGAGGTGGGATGGAGGGGTCTTGTACCTCAGGGGGTGGCCCGATGACAGAGAGCAGCACGGGCAGCAGCACCAGCCCGTTGAGCAGCCCCAGCAGTGTCAGGATGGTCAGCACCGCAAAGAAATACCTGAGGGGAGCACAGGCACATGGGGTAAGCAGGCACAGCCACCATGAACCTGTCCCATTGCAAACATGGCTTCTCATGCCACAGCCCGTGGCCCTGCCATGTCTCCCCAGCCTCCAGGCAAGATGGAATGGCAGTCCCCAGCAAGATGTCCTCACCAGCTACCCCACATCCCCACTGCCAGATGGGGGCTGCCACACCCACCAGCCCCCACTGCCGAAGCTCTTGTAGGGCAGCACGCGGCTGATTTACCCTTTGTCAGTGCTCACCTCATGATGAAATCAAACTCGGAGCCAGCCAGCATGAGGACACCCAGGAGGGTGGAGACAGCACCATCCATCACAGGCGCAAAAGTGTGCTCCAGTGCTGCGGCTGAGCGCACGTTCCTGCTCCCTGCAGCTGTCAGGAAGCCCTGAGGGGGATGGAAATGTCAGGCGGGGCTGTCCCCATGTGCCACCTGTGATGGGCCACCCATTAGCACATGGCCAAGGGGGTGAGGGTGCCAGGGAGTGGGAACTGGGATCAGCCTGTGCTCACCAGGGCCACGTGGACGGTGAACTCCACACCGATGCCCACTGAGGCAATGAGGATGACCACAGGGATGGCGCTCAGCTTGATGCCCATCAGCCCCATGATGCCAAACAATTCCACAGCAATCATGGCCAGGATGGAGACCTGGAGGGTGGTGGGGACAATGAGAGATGGCTTTGATTGGCTGTCCCCTCTCCGTGGCAAGCCTGATCCTACTCCATATAGGGCAGTCTCACCTCAATGACCCTTTTCCCTCTATTTGGGGAGTCCCTCTGTCCCATCTTCTGAGGGTAGCCCTCACCCTGTTCTGCATGGATGTCATCAAACCCCTGCCCACTACACACATTCCCATCATAACAGGTTCCCTGATCCCTCCTTGTGGCTCCCACAACTGCCATCTCCATATGGGTGTTCCTGTCACACTCTTCTGCAGGAATGTATGCAGGGTCCCTGTTCTCTTCATCAATGATATAACTGATCCCTCCATTCAGGAATCTCCCACCACTGCCACCCTCATATGGGCATCCCTTCCCCCCAGGGTGCCCCTGGCCACGCCATCACCCAACTCCCATGAAGCAGGTACCCAGGACCCCTCGGCAGGACGGGAGAAAGCCTGGATGCCCCCGACCCCACCCCTCAGGACCATCCCGTGCATCAGGGTGCGTACTCACGATGATGCCGGCGGTCCAGGGGTTGAGCAGCAGCAAGGCGCAGACGAGGAAGGTGCAGGCCAGCAGGATGCTGATGGCCAGCAGGAACCAGTGCCGCAGGCCGATGTACTGCTCCCAGAAGAGGAAGGGGTAGCCGCTGGGGTAGCTGAGCACGCCGTGGCGCTGGGCGGCCTCCTGGCAGATGGCCCGAACGCTCTCGATCGCCTCCACGAAGTCGGACGTGCGACGCAGCCCGCTCAGGTAGAAAGGGAACTGGGCAAACTCCAGCGGCTGGGCTGCTGGGACTGGGGAGGAGATCACAGGCAGTGTGAGGGTATGGGCAGTACAGGTGTACAGGCAGCACGAGAGCACCATGGTCACACCAGCCTGAGGGCAGACTGATGCCTGGCTGGCTACCACAGGTCTGGGGAGGGTGTACGGAACAGACTGGGGTCACGGAGGAGGGCAGGGCATTTCTCTGCCTGTAGGATTTCTGTGCATTAGTGGGTTACTCTTTGCAGTGAGATGCTCACGGGATGGAGCAGACGTGTATTGCTAAGGGCATAGGGAATGCACAGTGGGATGCTCAGGGTGTGGGGTACAAGAAGACAAGAGGAGAAGGGTTAAGCATGGGGAAGCAAGGCAGTTTACCAGATGGGGTGAGGGATGTGAGGGGTTTCCCGTCAGGGCAAAAAGGTGTGGGGAGTGGGATACTCTGCAGGAGAATGCCAGGGGCACAGGGGACCCATGCTCACTCACTTCGCAGGTTCTCGCCCGTGGTGTCGTACTTGTCATGAATCCACTCGGGGGGTGGGGGGTAGAAGTTGGCCTGGGAGGCAGCAAAGCCCAGGGGGTCGTTGCTGGCCCACACCGTCAGGCAGATGTAGAAGGTGTCGGGGGGGATGATGCCATTCTCGTCCACCAGTCGCCGCGTGGTCAACTACAGGAGAGACCAAGAGCGGGCATGAGCTGGGCAGCTGGGGCAGAGACATCCCCGCCCAGTCAGCCCAGCCCTGCCACCACTCACCTGGTTGAAGTTGAAGGGCTCCTTCTTGTTGCCAGTCTGGATGAGGAGCTTGTAGGCCAGTGCCCCATCCTCAGAGCCGTTGCGGTAGCTGTCATGGGTGATGCGCCCGGCCTGCCAGTCCCTGTCGAAGGTGGCCTGGAGCCCTGGGGATGCAGAATGGGGGGTAAGCATCTCTGGGGACACAACACCCTGCACACCACCCCGTGTGACCCAGGGACTGTGGTGCCAGAGGGATGGGCACACAGAAACCCCAAGGCTCAGCTTCCAGTGCTGGGCACCTTGAGACCATCCTCCCCAGGGCACTGCACACAAGGAAAGGCATTCCCTGGCCAGTGGGGAGCATGCAGGCTGAGGAGAGGACTGTCAGACAGGGGAGGTCATGGAGAAGAGGCATGTCCCTCACCTCTCAGCCAGTCCTGGAAGTAATGGAGCCACATTTTAGGCAGGTCGCGGTTGCCCTCCCGCACCACGTACTTGACGGTGCTGAAGGCCTGGTGCAGACTCAGCAGGGCAGCCTGGGCACCCGGGTAGTGGAAGCCACCCTTAGTGACAATGAACATGTTGTAGAAGGAGAAGTACTTGAACTGGGCCGAGATGAAGGCGTGTGCCTTGGTGTCCCGTGGCACGATGTCCGTCAGGTAGAGGCCATCGTGTACCATGGTGGTGCCATAGAGGCTCAGCCCTAGCAGCGCCAGGAACAGCACCACCACTACCACCTGTGAGGACAACAGGGGGTCAGGAAGAGTCCTGTGCCACCCACCCATCTTGAGTGGCACCACCAGGGCTGGCCCCCGCTCACCTTGGTCCGGGTTCGCAGAAGGAGTGGGGCGTACTTCTCCCGGGCGAAATCAGCGAGGCTCCAGCGGCAGAAGGGCAGGGGGACACACTCCCGGCCACCCTTGGCCTCATCCAGCTGGGACAGCAGGTCCCGGGTGGAGCTGGATGGGGCGAAGACCTGCGAGCCCAAGGGATCGGTGTGGGGCAGGAGGATGGCAGGCGAGGTGCACACCTGGGAGGTGGGTGGCAGGACGGTGACAATGTGGTGGCCCGAGGGGTCACACCGGGTGAAGGCTTGCACAGTGGTGGTGATCTGGGTGCTGGTGGCCATGCCGGGGTGCCCATAAGGAGATGGATGGCAGGCATGGTTGTCGTTGGCATCAGCAAGCTCTTGGGGCTGGATCTGGATGACCCTTGAGGAGCAAGGGCTGCATGGAGAAAGTGAAGGAGGAGAGAGAGAAGGATGAGTTATTTAGTCACCCCGTCTTCTTTAGGGACCTGTGGGGTCAGAGCCAGCCCAGCCAGCCCAGTGCCAGTACCTGTAGAAGCAGCAGAGGATGTCGAGCCGGCGTTTCTCCCGGCGGTGCAGGTCCAGGCTCAGGATAGCAGGGAAAACGAAGAGCACCATGGCGAAGTTGAACACAACCACCACTGCAGCCTGCAGGTATTGGGGGACATGCATCAGAGCAGGGTCTGCCATCCCTTCCCATCCCCTGGAAAAGGGACCGTGGCCCTACCTGGAGGGAGAAGGCACGCAGGGCAGGGATGGGCACCAGGGCTGCCATGAAGAAGGCGATCATGTTGCTGACAGAGGTGAGAGCCACACTGGTCCCCGTGCGCTTCAGACACTCACCCGTCCGCTCCTGCAGGGACAGAAGGGGTGATGAGAGGGACCACGGGGAGGCAGGAGGAGGCCGAGAAGCCCCTGGGCAGTGCTCAGTGCTCACCTTGAAGGGGATGTGCTGGCTCGTCTCGGTGAAGGCGTGAGCCAAGAGGAACATGTCATCCACCCCAATGCCGAGGGCCAGGAAGGGCAGGACCTGCCACAGAGCAGCTGGCGTGAGCAGAGGGACATGGCCACCACCTGAGAGGGGACTGGGCCACCCCTGAGCCCTCAGGGTCCCGCCCACCTCACAGTACCCAGCTCTTCCTCCAGCACATACCTGGGTGGTGGCTGCATTGAAGGAGATGCCCAGCAGCGAGCAAAGCCCCAGGCCAGAGGCGACGGAGAGAGCCACAAGCAGGACCCCAGCCAGGCCCACAGCCCCCTGGGACTTGGAGCAGTCCCACCGCAGCATGGTGACACAGGCGTAGGCCAGCTGGAAGAGCACAGAGGGTTAGCAGGGACCTGGGGGGAGATGGAGGGATGGCAGAGGACAGAGGGAAGGGGCACACGTACCATGAGGAGGTAGCCCCCAGCCACCCGGATGACGCTGACGTCAGAGAAGGACTTCATGATGTCGTTGAGCGTGGTGGTGGAGAAGGCATGGACACTCTGTGTGGCGTTGGGAGGGATGGAGTCCTGTGCCAGCTGCCAGAGGTGCATCCCATTAGAGGAGTCAGGAGCCCCCACTCTACAGTACACCCACCCCACAGCCATTCAGGGTGTCAGCATCACCACTGACAGTCCCCAGGGATGCACTGGACTAAAACAGAGTAGTGCCAGAACCCGTGGCCACATGAAAACCTGAGCACAGAGGGATGCCATGCACAGGCTCACCCCTGCCCAGCCCCATGTGGGGGCTGTTCCCGGTGCTCACCTCCACGAATTTCCTCTGCCAGGCCTCCAGGATGGCTCCTGCCTTCTCCTCGCTCCAGCTGATATCATGGATCTCGTAGTCATCCTTGAAGTGCTCATAGAGCTGCCGGGGGCTCATGAGGAGGAACATGGTCTGCAGGGCCTCGGCGCTGGGGGACAGGCACGCACCTCGCTGGGACCGGCTGCAGCGCCCCAGGATGCAGGAATGGGTCCATCCCCCACCCCACGGCACCCAGCCCCACCTCAGACCCCAGGAGAGGACCCAGCCATCCTGCCTCCTTGCTCTGCCTTGCTCACTGGCCCCACACACCCACCAGCCTCTGAGGCAGCCCCAGAGCCCCTCCTGCAGCCAGGGCAGGTATGCTGCCCTGTGCCTGGGGATGCCCACACCACAGCAGCTCTTACCGTAGCAGCTTGCCCTGGGAGTCTTTGGTCGTGCCACCTAAAATCAGCTCCTGCTGCCAGCGCATGAACTTCCTGGAGAAGCCGTGGCAGCCCCCCGAGAGCTCGGCCGGGATGTCGGGGCTCTGTGGGAGCAGGGGACGTGTCAGGATTGTGGGGCAGGCAGAGCAGTAAGCCCCCACACCCAATCCTGATGCTCATGGACTGTGACCCACCTGCTGGCTCTGCTTGTTGGGGGCACTGGAGGGACACTGGGGGTCCCGGGGGTCCAGGCAGGGCCGTTCCATGTAAGCCTGTCCCACCTCTGCCTTGTCTAGCAGCTCTTTGAAGCCTTCCAGGGATGTGAACTGCCCCAGCTCCTCCATCAGCTGCAGAGGGTCCAGGTTGCTCCACTGGATGTCCGGGCGGCCCCTGGGCAGAGAGCAGCACTGGGGTCACGGGGGATGCCAAAACCCACACGCAGTACCAACACCACTGCCAGCCCATCCCAGGGGTGCTGTGGATGCCCTCGCAGGCAGGATGCGGGGATTGCAGAGGAGCATCAGCTCCCAGCACATCCCTTACCCCCTCCGGGGCCGCCCGCGGAATCCCCCGTGCCCTGTGCTCCACAGCGGGCCGTGCCCCGAGTCAAGTAGCGTGCCTGATCCTGTTAGTCCGGGACAAAGCGGGGGGAGCCGGCCCTGCTGCCTGGCCCCGCTTTGTGTGAGCAGTCAGGCCGATTACTGCCCGTGGGCTAACATCTTGATAGAGGGGAGCAGGCAGGCAATAGCTCCCGGCATCCCTTACAGCCCTTCCTGCCATTTTCCCCCAAGCTGGAGAGTTTGGGGCTCAGCAGAGGTCCTGGGGGCTCAGCACAATACTGGGAGCTGGGCGTGGAATAGGCTCTTGGAGGGCCAGCAGGACTGCAGGGGACTTGGGTACCCAGGAAAATGGTTTTTCCCATTGCCTGCAGATGCTCTGCTCCCTCCACCCCAGCCTGGGGAGCTGGGGGCCAGCTTCCAGCCTCACTCAGCTTCTTTTTTAAGACAGAAAGGACACACAAAAAAGCCAATAACCCAGCCCAGCGCTCCAAAGAGGGGAAGAAAAAGCCCCGAGCAAGTGTGGGCTCTGGGGAGAAACACAGCCTAATAATTCATGAAGGCTGGCTGGGCCAGAGCCGGCCGCTCGAGATTCCCACATACCAACCGGAGCTGCTGCTGCTTCCAAAGAGAGCCCCTTTTATCTGCTTTCGCTTGCTTCACTGAGCCAGGGCAAATCCTTTTGTCTTTCCATAGATTGCTGCTCTTTGTTCTCCCAGCTCCCACCCCGCTCACCCCTTGGCGTTAAAAAGGGGGACGAGTCCCCAAGGGCCGGCCGCGCTCAGCCGGGGTGCCCGCCCGGGCATCCCTGGGCTGCTAGGAGAGATGAGTCCCGTGGCTGCTCCAGTGCCACCCTGCCTGCCACCGAGCTCAGCCCCAGAACGCTGCCCAACCCGGCAGACAATGCCACCAGCATCCCATCTGGCACGGCCACCCAGCCCCACCTGCTCCTGCTCCCGGCGCTCCCCCAGCCTGGGATGGGGAGAACCTGAGGTCCTGGGGGGGCAAAACCAGCCCCTAGTCCCGGCTGGGGAGGCTGCGGCCCCTTCCCCCTCCTCCCGTCCGCAGCAGCTTGAATAAGGCCACTATTTCATCTATTTGGCAAGGGGCAGCTTTCAGAGCAGCATTAGCATGAGAAAGCACGGGGCTGCGTTTGCTGACAATGCACAAGCCGCCCCAGCTCTCCCGGACAAACACACGCGTAAACAGAAGGAATGTGGGGGAGGCTCCCCCGGCCCAGCCCGGGGTCCCCAGCCCCAGCACCACGCCAGGAGCTGGCTGGGAGTCACTCACCACCCAGCACAGGGACTCGGTGCCCTCCGTGCCCCTGGGTGCAGCTCAGCAGTGTGGGTGTCCCTCACAACCGTGACACACACGAGGTGCTGCCAGGGGCGGGAGAGCATGGCAGGGATGGGATGGGATAGGATGGGATGGGATGGGATGGGATGGGATGGGATGGGATGGGATGGGATGGGATGGGATGGGATGGGATGGGCAGTTCCTGCCTGTGGGCTGCAGCCCCCCTGCAGCAGTACAGCCCTACCTGTGCCACTGAGGCCAGGCAGGAGAGGGAGGACAGGGACCTGTCCCCAGAGTTGTCCCAGTGGGACAGGAATGATGGTGGGACCAACCTAGGGCCGAGCAGGACAAGCTGCAGCAGCACTGAAGGAGCCTGCAGCAGGCAGAGGCAAGCTGCAAAGCGAGGTCAAGCACAACCCCCTGGCAGCATCCCCAGTTCCTGCTCCCACCCAAGGCCCCCCACAGCCCAGGACAGTTCCCCACACACTCACGGGAGATAGGCTGAGCCTCCCTGCAGCTTGGAGCCTTCCCAGAAGCAGTCCAGTGGTGTCAGGATCACACAGGGGAACAGCTTCTCTATCATCTATGGGAGGAGATGCGAGGGGTCAGCAGGGATGGATCAGACCCCCCGGCTCCCCCCGCCTTGCTGGGCTTTCCAAACCCGTGCCTTCCCACATCCAGCCAGCAGTGCCTTCCCAGCACCCGGGGCTGACAAGCCCAGTCCCCAGCACAGCCCCTCCACCGCCGTTCTTTGAGGGACTGATCCCGCGGCTCCAGAGGGCCATCCAGAGCAGCACTCACCCTCTCGATCATGCCATTCTCAATGATGGGGACACCCGACTTGTAGCAGATCTTGTTCAAATCCCACGATCTGGAAAGGCAGAAGGAGGAGCTGAGGACGGGCATATCCCACAGGGGACACGGCCAGGGGCAGAGGGATGTGCAGAGCACGGCGGGGGTCCCGTCCCCCATCTGGAGCCGGACTCACTTTCCGTACAGCGAGACTTGAACCTTGCTGGCGGCCAAGGCCGCCTCGAGGTGGAGCTGCAGGGCCTCCTGTGTCAGGATGTTATCACCATCCTTCTTCGGCGTCTGGATCAACATCTGGGAGGTGTAGACGGACTCCTCGCCCAACTTCTCCTTGGTGTAGCGCAGCTCCTGGCTCACCCGGCTGCCCGCTGTGGAGGGGACCATGACGTGCCCTGTCAGTGCCTGGCAGGCAGAGCCCCCATCCCAACAATGTGCCCAGCCCATCAGGATGCCCAGGGAATGGGACGGGCAGAATCAAGGCCGCAAAGCCTGAGATGGTGCCATGATCACTCACAGGGGCTTCCTGGTGTGGGGTTCCCCAATTGCTGCATCCTCTGGGTGCTCACACCCAAGGGATCCTAACAGGGACCACCTCAGAACACACTGGACCAGGCATCCCCCTTCCCACCAACACTGCACCCAGCCCCAAAGCAGCTTTTGGCTTTGCTTTCCTCAGAAAACACCCACAGACAGATGGCTGGTGAAGCAGAGTGGACCCAACCTGTCCACTTCCACCCGTGCACTGTGGTGGGTGCTGCAGATGCCCAAAACCAGCCCACAAACAGGAAGCAAAACTGGGGGCAGCCCAGCCCAGCCCAGCCCCTCCATGGCACCCCAGGGCAGGCAGGGAGGGAGCGTAGGGAGAGGCAGGCACCCCAAAGTGCCTGCAGGTGTAGGCTGCCCCAGCAGGGTTTGGGGACAGGGGAAGGAGGTGGTGCTGGGGACATCGCTCTTCCCTGCCAGGGCTCTGGGATCTGTCCCCCTTTGGCAGCAGGAGAGCTCTGAGCACAGCAGGGCCAAGGCTTCCAGCTGAAGCCACCATTTGCGGCTGCCTCGGCGTGGAAGAGGAATCCCCTCCCAGCCAGCATGGCTGGGGCTGGGAGCAGCCCTGCGCGGTCTCTCGCATGGCTGAGCACCAGCCCAGGGACAGCTGTCCCCATCCCCTCCGAATGCAGGGCTCCCACCCAGCCTGGCATAGCAAAGGGGAGGCAACACAGCCCAGGGGAGGGTGGGCAGTGGATCCTGAGACCCCTCCCAAGTGCACCCTTGGCTGCCCTGCTCCAGCCCCTGCCCGCGGTGGGAGGGATGCTGTCCTGGCACATCCGGGGTGTAGCCCCCATCATCCCAGTGCCACCCGCCGGGGCACCCCAGGATTCCCAGCGTGGGATGCTTCCCAAGGCAGTGCCGCTGGCAGGGGTGAGGCCAGCTCCTGCCCAGCGCCGGGAAAGCGAGGGGAGGTCACGATTCATCTGCACCAGGATGCTCCCTCAGCAAGGGGCGGGGGCCCCGGCGGGCCTGGCCCTCCGCCAGCACCGAGGAGGCCAGAGCGAGACCGCAAATAAGGAGCAGAATCTTCCCTTTTAATGACTTATTATATGGGTTGGTGTTTTGGTTGGGTTTTTTTTTTCCCTGCTTTTTGGGAACGGGGAGGGCAAAGCATCTTTATTGTTCCTGGCTGGGCCAGGGAGCAGCTGGTGTCCATCAGATGCCAGTTGGGATAGAGGTTGTGCCAGGGACAGGGAGGGGGGGACACGGCCGCGGCTTTTGTGTGTGTGTCAGAGGGGACAGCAGCACCCAGGGCGAGGGGACGAGGACACGGCGAGGGTGGGTGTCGGGGGCTGGGGGGAAGTGGGACGCCCATCCCGTTCCCAGCAGGCTGGGAGGTCGGGCAGGAGGTGCGCCAAGCTGCTCTGATCTCAGCCGTGCCACCCACGCCGAGCCCGGGCGGGAGGTGGGACAGGGCCATGGGGGGTGGGACACGGCCATGGGGGGTGGGACACGGCCATGGGGGGTGGGACAGGGCCATGGGGGGTGGGACACGGCCATGGGGGGTGCCCGGCAGCGCTCGGCTCCCGGGGGATCATCCCGCTACGCCCTGCCCCGCCGGCATCTCCGCCCAGCGCGGCTGCGGGAGGAGCCACACATCTGCAAGCACGGGGTGGGGGCGAGCCCCCCGAAAAATTAAAGAGGAGGGGAAAAGGAAAAAAAAAACAAAAAGAGAGAGAGAGAGAAAATAAAAAGCCGTCCCTTGTAATTAGTGTTAATTTGGAACAGGGCACTGCGAGCCGTCAGCAAGCTTCAAAGGCCGTGAGGAAGCCTCAAATTCCAACACCCTAATTAACCAAAGAGCAACATGAAAAGACAAGGCAGCGCACACAGGGCTGCCAAGGACACTTCAAACGGGCGCGCCCGCCGGCCGGGCAGCCCCGAGCGGGGCGAGCCGCCCCACGCCGCCCCCCGGCCGGGCAGGGGCTGGGCACCCCCACACCAACAATGAGCACGTTAATGAGGAACTGTATGTAAATTCTTCCTTGTTGTTGTTGTTGTTGTCCTTGTGTTGGTTTTTTGTTGTTTTGGGTTTTTTCTTTCTTTTTTTTTTTTTTTATTCCAATTAACAAAGGGAGCCCTTGGCTTTTTCATGCAAAGGGCTCTCTGGTTCCAATCAGGCGTCCGGTCCTGCTTACTAACAGCCTGCTCTGCTCCGCGGCAGGGTTTGGCTTCACTGCGCTGGACCCCCAGCTCCCTCCAAAATCCAACAGCAGGGCCTGGGGGCAGGACAGTCCCCCGAGGCAGCAGCATCCTGGCTGGGTTGGGCATTGCTCCTTGGCACCCTGCCTGGGGGGGCTGTGGGTGCAGACTCAGTTCTGGCTGGACGGTGGATGGGGACCCTACACCCACTTGCACTCCGATCACCTGGGGTGCACAGCAGGGGAGAGGATGCTAAGGATGGGCCAGGGTCCCTGGCAGCGAGGGTGGCTGCGTGTGCGGCTGCCTCCCATCCACGGGCCATGCCGGGGGAGCCCTCTCCGTAATTACAGCATCCGCCACAAAATTACAGAGCAGGGCTGGAGCCTCCCTGCCCCCTTCCCGGCCACCCTGGCTGAGCCATTCCGCTGCCACTGCACCCCAAACCCTCCTGGCAAGGAGCCGCAGCCACGGCACTGCAGCCTCACACAGCGGGACCAACTTGTGCCCTCACTGCTCCAGCCAAGACACAGCCTCAGCCCCTGTGCTGCCCTCCTGCCCTGGCAGGGTCTGATCCCAGCTCATTCCACATCTCCCCAGGGGTAGCCAGAAGCTCCCAGACTCATCTCAGAGGGTTTGGGGTCAGCCCGTGCCAGGTCCTGCTGCCCACAGTGCAGTTGCAAGCCCCCCCAGCCCGGGGCTGGCCCCCTTGCAGCCACCCTGCTGGTTGTGACAGCAAGGGGACCTCCCACCGTGCCTTCCCGGGGCAGGAGGTGAACAAACCCCGTGGTGCCCTGTCTCCAAGCACCCAAGGGTGGGGGGCAGCAGGCCGAGTGTGCCAGGGCAGCGTGGCTGGGGGGCACGGGGAGGGCAGTGGGTCCGGGCAGGCTGCCAGCCCCACACTGAGCCCTCCCTGCCTGGCAAGGCTGAGGGCCAGGGAGGGATGAGGGAGGTGCTGGGGACCACGGAGAGGTACCAGGAAACACAGGCTGCAAGGACCACTCTGTCCCGTCAGGCTGGGTAGAGGCCGTGGACAACAGCTCTGCCACCACAGTGCAGATGGCACCCAGGCACTGCCAGCGCTGTCACTGCTTGAGCGACTCGGGTGGGACAGGATGGCAGGGAGGGAACACTCCTGGCACACATTCTTGCTTGGCCCCCAAAATCAGGCCCTGTCCTGCCTGGTGTAATGGGGCAGGGGATGTGACAACAAATGCTGAGCTGCAGACTGGGCTGGTGCACAGGGGATGCTGCAGCCCTGAGCCCAGCTGGGCCCACTAGCACAGGACGTGATGAGCAGCTCCCTTTCTACAGCACAACATCCCAATGCTAGGGCTGGAAACCACCACAAAGGCACAGCTGGGAGTGGGGCAAGGTCAGGCCGAGATCCCCTGGGAAAAGCCATCCCATGGGGAACCCCTCTGCAGCACCCTCCGCTACAAGAGGCACCCACGGGGGCAATCGCAGAGCGAGCACATCCCCGGCAGAGACGCCTGCCCTGCGCGATCAGAGCCCCGGGGCTTGGGAGGGATGGCAGAAGCACCGTGCAGCTCCAGCCCTGCCCCGCATCCCGGCGGGAGGGGTCCCGAGGCACCGCCCCGAGCATCCCTCGGCCGCAGCTTCCCCGTGCTGAGCGGCGTGCAAGCCGGAGGCCACCTTCAAAGTGTTGTGGGGCGGATTAGCTGGATTAGGGAGGCAGTGAAAGGACCCATGCTGCTCCGGAGGAAGTCTCGCCCAGGGCACACTGAAAGAGCCATTTTTACCTGTCCCGGCCGCTACCGCCAGCCTCGCCAAAAGCCCGGCGGCCCCATCCTGTCAAAACACGTCCTGCCGGCCCATTCACCCCGCGGGAAGGGGGGGGCTGCCTGGCAGATGGGTGCCCCCAGCAGCACCGAGGGCTCGGCGCTGCCCCGGCACCCCCAGCGACACCCAGCCCAGCGGAGGGGCTCCCGGCTCGGGCAAGGAGACGGGGACGCCTTCAAAAAGCCAGCGCGGAGGGGCTGAAAGGGCCCGTTCGGGGCCAGCTCCCCAGCCGCACTCTTTTGTTTAACGGCGAAGCTAAATTAATGTCTTTATTACCCCAAATCGGGGGGCGGCGGTTCCCAGGCAGGGAGGGGGAGCCGGGAGCTCGCACCGCCCCGGCCAGCGCCGAGGGGACAGCGCGACCCCCGAAAAAGAGAGAGGGGGGAAAAAGGGGGGGGGGGGGGAAGAGGGGATTCAGTTGGGAACTATTCACCGCTAAGACTCCTGTCAGCATTGACATAAATTTCCACTGGTGTTGGCATTTAGGCATTTGCCATTTCCATATGTATAGGGCTGCCTGTACTAATTATGCTAATCACCCCCTCTGTTGGCTGCTGTGAAAAATGGCCACATTAGGCACTCCACTGCTTGCTAATGTCACTTAATGTGTGGTTGAAACATACATTCATCCCCCTCTGAATGGTGAAATTTTTCCACATTGCTGGCTTCATTCAGGCAAGAAATGAATTTTTTGAACTCAGACCACTTTTCCAGGCCCGAGGGAGAGGCAGATAATAAAACCCTCTTCTTGGGCCCTGGCGCTGCCCCCTCCCAGCCGCCAAATAACATTTAAAACACACAAAAAAAGAGCCCGTTCCCTAAGTCTGTAGATATGTCCAAGTTAAAAAAACATATATAAAAAAAAAGAAAAAAATACTTTCTAGGAAATAGAAAAATATATAAGTTGAAAAGAAAAGCAAAATGGATAGGGGCAGATAAGCCACAGCCATCTGTAAAGTCTTCCAGTCTCTTTGGGTTAATTAGCAAAATTTTCCAGCCCAAAAAAGCTGACCAAGCTGTCAAGGAAGGGAAAAGGAAGAGCAAGAGGTTTTGTGCTCACCTCCCAAAGATAAATAAATAAAGGTGAACTGCCTGGACCCCATCTTCTGGTGGGTGGGGGACTACTGGTCAGCCTCCTTCCCCCCTCCCCTCTCGAGAAGAAAGGTTCTTTCAGAGCCAGAGGGGAGAGCCAGGCAGGCAGGTTTTTGGGATAACAGGGACCTCAGCACTTCATGGCAGCAACACCCCAGCTGCTCCTCACTCCTCCCAGCCCCCGGGAATGGGGGCACAGTGTCCCCACAGATACCCAGACCCTGCAAACAGAGAACACAGCAAGGTGCTGAAGGGAAAATCCCACCAGGCCAGGCAGGACAGTCCCCAGGCACCCTGGGCTGTCGCTTGCCTTCCTGCAGAGCAGTATCTGTGTCACCACACCCCAAGAGAAATGGGGACCCTCCTCCCCAGGACACCCATCTGGTGACAGAGCAGGGACATGGCAGCCCAGGAGCCACCCCACAGGAGTGAAGCTGGCTCTGGCCAGGTCCCAGCAGGCATCCTGCTGCCCCAGACACGGGGACAAACTGCCATCAGAGCCCCCCAGCCCGTCAGCTCCAGCCACACACAGCCCCCCAGACTCACCCTCTCCTTTCTCAGCCCCTGCACAAACATCCCACCCCACAAACCCACCCAGCCAGCAACGAGACCACCCACCTCTCTGTGTGCCCACCCAGGAACGGCTGTGGCATCCCTCTCACCCCCACTGCTGCTGCCCCACACCCTCCACGGGACCCACCCAGCACAGTGGGGACAGGGGCTGGGAGGAGAGGCCACACAGACAGCGCTGAGGGCGTTCAACCCCGTCCTCGGCTTCCTGTCGGGGCTTTCCCATCCCCTGTGCCCCTCTCCCTGCAAACAGAGTCAGCCTGCACCTCCTCTCCGTCCTGGCCTGCCGCGGGGGGAGCTCCAGGCTGCATCCCAGCCCCGTCCTGGGCGCACAGGAACTGATGCCCTGAGCCAAGAACTGCTGCAGAGGTCAAGGAAGGACAGGAGCCACTGCCAAGAGGGTTGGGGGTGTCGCAGCTTTGCGCCCCAAGATGAGAACAAGAGAGCAAATTCCCCTCACCCCCATAAGATGCGTCCTATTTCATCCCACCAGCATATTCGGGGCGTCCATGACCCTTCCAGGAAAGGGACAGGGTCTTCTCCAGGGAGACTCAGCAGCTCTTTGAGAGGGCGACGGCTGCGCGGGGCGCTCGGCTGTTCCGGTTAGGAATTAACCCGGCCTTCCTTTGAACCAGCCCTCGGCGCTATAAATCAGGCAGACCCATTCACCACCCAGGGCTCTGCCTGCCCAGAGCTCGCCTCCCCGGCCCCTTGGCCCTAAAGACGCCCTGGGAGAGCCAGGAACAGCTGCCAGGTGTCTGGAGGTAACTCAACACTCGCCGCTAGCCGGGGTTGCAAAGCCTCCGAGTGGCTAATTGCTTCGGAGGAGCCTAATTGAACATTTCCACAGTCGAGTCCAATTTATGGGGTGACACAGCCTCCTTCCATCTCCCAAACAGGGATACAGGTCAGGCATAACCCCAGAACACTGCAAGAACCCCTCAGCCAGCCCCCTGGTCTAAAGACATTCCCAGAACTGGGACAGGGGACCCTCTGTTTTCCCACTAGTGACCAGGATCACAGCCGAGGCTCAGGAGGACAGACCATCAGCATGGCCCCAGTGCTGACCCCAGTCGTGGGGCCAAAGCAGGGCTGCCCACCCTCTTCCCGTGTCTGGGGAGGAGGGGGATGGCACAGCAGCGTCATGCTGCCATGGGAAGCAGCTCCCTTCCCTCCCCTGCTCAGCAGGATCCCAGCTCCCAGAGAGCTGAGCTCAGCCTGCAGTGGGGACTGCCTGGCACAGGGTCACACTCTGCTCCTGCAGCGCTGGGACCTCACCTGGCTGGGGTGGTTTGCAGGTTGGAGCATCACCACCCGCATCCCTGAGCCTGGCCGGGCAGAGGCAGGTGGTCAGGTGCAGTCACCAGAGGCTTCCTGGAGCCTTAAACCACCCTGCCCCTGAGCTGGCACCCACTGGGCTAGGATGATGGGCGGGATTCTCTGCACACACCCGCTGCCCTCAGACACCCCACAGCACTGCCCCAGGGCTGGGAGGCACCACAGTCCCACAAACATCTCACAGACCCAGGAGGCAGGAGCTCAGGTGCCCAGCACCCTGGGGATCCCAAACACTTGGGACTAGGCTGATGGGATAGCAACTTTGCCAGCCAAGGAGCAAGAACTGTGCTGCTTCAGCCTGCCACAGTGGTACCAGGCTCTCTGCAGAGGACACCACTCCAACCCTGCCACACACGTGGGAACGTGAGAAAGCAGCGGCTGAGAAAAATCCCAAAGCAGCTTCAAGTGCTCTGGATGCAACCACAGAGTCTGGGCAATTGTGTTCCACTCTCCAGGGGCATCCCAGGCCCTCCTGGCCCCGATAATGCCCACCCCACACCAGCAGGATGGGGTGCAGTGATCAGGGTTGGCCATACGCGGGGGATGCTTTGATCTCGCCAGAAAATGCAGAAGCTGAGGCTGGCAGTGAGGCAGGGACCTACAGATGGTTGTGGGGAAGGGAGGCAGCCCCACAGCTGACACACGAGACTGAAAGTGTCACCACAAGCCTTCCTTCCACGTCCTGACCCCCGCATGCCACCCCACGGGACTGCAGCCATCTCGGACACATCGCCACTGGTGGCCGCAGGTTGTGCCAGCGCCGGAGGACGCTGGGGCTGTGCCACCCAGGAGCGAGGCACGGAGGGTCTGCCCCAGGAGCACAAGCCCGGGGGAAGAGCCCTCCCAGGAAGGGACAAGGGGGGCTCTGAGCAGCACCCTCGGCGTGGCACAGCGGCCTCAGGCAGGCAGCACAGACCCGGTGCCCCCACTGCCCAGGCAGGGGCAGGACGCCCCACGGCAGCGGGGTTTCACCACGGAGTACAAAAAAATAAAATTAAATCCAACTCCTGACACTGAAGAAGATGAGAAGCCATGAGAAAGAGAAGGTTCCTGAGAGAGGCCCCCGGCACCCACACTACAGCCAGACCGCAGCGTGGGGGAAATCCCCCAAGAGCAGCCGCAGTTGCTGCTGGCTGTGCCCGTGTGAGCAGGGAAGCACAGCGGGGCACAGGAAAAGCCGGGTTTCTGGGCGCTTCCAGCCGTCCCCAGGCTTGGCCCCTTCCCCATCCCGCTCTCCACCCTGATGTGCCGCAAGTCCCATTCCCCTTAACAGGAACAACCACAGCCGCTTTCCTGGCCACAGTTCTACAAAACGCTGACTCCTTGCTACCCCAAAAGCACAATAAAAATTCAATGGAGCCGGAGCCACGACCCAGAGTGAGGGAACCACGGAGGGAGCACGTCCCTGCTTCAGCAGCCACAGCTCAGGCGCTGGCTGGACCGGGAGGTATCACTGGATTTCTCTGCTACGTGTTGCAGTGGAAGGGGGTGATGGAGACGAGGGCTGGGGAGGGGGGACAAACATCCCTGGGGAGTGGGGAGCAGGTGGGAGAGCCGGGCATTCCTGGGCAGGGGTCCGTGCGTGCATCTGTGTGCAAGCAGCCAGGGAGCGCAGAGCTTTTTTTTTTTAATTTAAAAAAAAAAAAAAAAAAAAAAAAAAAAGGGGGTGGGAGAGCAAAGTTGCTTCTATTGTTGAACCAAATCCAAGAGTAGCTGAGGACCACACAGGGAGCGGGGCGTGGGGGAGGAGGCAGCGCTCCCGCACAAAGATGGCTGACACCCCTCCGCTGAGCAACATCTGCCCCTGCACAGCACCCCGCGGGGACCCCCGCCCGGGGATCCCCCCGCCGCGCCCGGCGGCACGGACGGGGCTGCGACCCGGGCTGCTGCCCCCCCGGGGGCCCCCCAAGGGCGAAGGGAGGCGCAGGAAAAGCAAATCCCAGAGCCGTGAAGCGGGGCTGCAGGGATCGGGGAGAGAAAATCCACGCTGGAGTTATTAATAACAAAGGAGGGGGATCAGCCGCTTCCACTCGGAAACAGGGATTTGCTCCCGCCTGACCCTGCCCGCGCTCCCGCTCCCCCCGGGCCGGGGTCCCGGGCCGGGACTGGCGGCTCCGGCTCGGCCCCGCTGCGGGGCTGCGGCCGTGCCGGGGGGTTCTTCCCACCAGGAAGGGGGTGTCCAGCACCGTCCCCGTCGCACGTGTCAGCACCTTCGCGCGGGGACCCCCGTCGGGACACGCGTGGGGGTCCCTCTTCAACCCAGCACCCGCGCACGGCGCAGCCCGAGCGGCCGCGCAGCCGGGACCCGGCCCGTGGGCACCCGCGGCCCCGGTGACGGGGCGCCCGGCGGCGGCATCCTCCTCTTCCTCGTCCCGCCCCGCTCCCGCGCTGTCACCTGCCTCCCGGCCGGCCCCGCACTCCGCGCCGCGCGTGGGGGACAAAGCCGCGGCCGCAGCGGCACCGGGGCCGTTCCCACGGGCGGCCGAGCCCGCAGGGCCGCGCTTACCTTCCACCCAGAGGTGCTCGATGTCGGTCTCGATGGAGGCCACCCGTAGTCCCACGGCCAGCGCCCCGAACACCAGCAGCCCCACGAAGAGCACCTTCCCGCAGTGCCGCTGGATCCGGCAGCCCAGGGCGAAGAGCAGCGCCTGAAAGCGGGCCCGCAGCCACAGCGGGGTCCTCTGGCCCACGGCCCTGCCCTGCGGAGGGGGGCGAGGATCGGGTCAGCCCGGCAGAGGAGAGGGGAGAGCCCCTGCCCGGGGAAGGGGACCCGCAGCGGGGCGGGATGCCCGCGGCCGCCGCGCTCGGCTTCGGAGCGGAACCGCGAAGCGCCGGAGCTTCCCCGAGCCGGGGGACGCGGGGGTCCCCGCACCCGCCCGGCCCGCCCCGGGCTCCTCCGCGCTCTCCGAACCCCCGTGCCCGGCCCGCCGCCCCCGGCAGGGCGGGCGATGCTCGCCCCTCACTCACCTCGGGCAGCGGCTTGCGGCGGGCGGCGCGGAGCGGCGGCGGCGCGGCGCGGGGGGGCTCGGCCGGCATGGCGGGGCGGCTGGCGGGGCTGGGCACCCCCGTTATGTGGGGCCGAGCGCGGCGGCGGCCCCCATGCGCGCGGCGGGGCCGTGCCGGTGCCGGTGCCGGTGCGGATGGAGGGCTGTGTGTGCGCCGCCGGCCGCCCGCCGCGCCTCTAAAGGGGAGGCGGGGGCGGGGGGCGCCGGGGCCGCGCCGCCGCCGCCGCTCCCATTGGCCGCCGCCGCCGCGGCAGCGCCCATCGCCGCTGCTAAGCAACGGCGCGCCCGCCGCCGGCGGCCACACACCGCGCTCCCCCCCGCGCCGCACCGCACCGGCCCCGCCGCGGGGGGGAGCGCGGCGGCGGCGGCACCGGGGCACCGGCACGGCCCCGCGCCTCCGGCACCGGCAGCCCCCCGCAGACAGCCCCGGGGATGGGCATCCCCCCCGTAAGCGGCCCCCAGGGTGGGTACGCAGCCCCCCGCCATAGTGTACCCCCGAGGATGGGCACCCGAAAAGTAAAGCGTTCTTCTTCCACAGCGACCCCGCAGAGGGCAGGCAGCCCCCTGGAGATGCCCCAAGGAATGGCATCCCTCCTAAGGGTGTCCCGAGGGCAGGGTGCTGTGCGCACAGCCTCTCCTCGAGGATGCATGCCCCCCATAGCCACCCTCCTTGGTCCATACCCCCACATGCTCCCTCTCCCCAGTGCTGGGCAGACCCTCCCGCCCACCCAGAGCCACCCCAAGGGACAGGTCTCCCCTCCAGGGTCAGGCATCTTTCCACAGCTACTTCCCAAGAGATAGGCAGCCCACTGTGGCCATCCCCCAAGGGCTTGGCAGCACCCTTATAGCCGTATCAAGGGGTAATCAGTGCTCTCCCAGAGTCTGTGCATCTCTCTAAAAGCCATCCCAAGGGATGGGCACCTCTTCTTCAGGGGCCAGGTATTCTCCCCCAAAGGACCAGGCATCCCAGTTAATACCTTTTCCCAACAAAATTCACCCCCTCCTTCCCCTCTCCACAAAAGCAGGGTGTCCACCCACCCCCAGTACCAGCTGCCCTGCCCAAAGGCCAGATATTCCTCCAGGCCATACTGGGGGGCAGGGAGACACTCCACTCCTTGGGTGTACCCACAAGCACTGCCCCATCCCCTGCCATGGGGAGCCAAGCCCAACACCCCAGAGCTGGAGGTAAGGGGCACAAAAACCCCATCCATGGGGCACAGGAAGTGCAAAAGAGATAAATAGCACCCATAATTTGTGGGGTGGTTAGGACTGTTTCTTTGCTCATTTCACTCCCTTCTCAGTTCTTTATTGGATAGACCTGCTGCTGCTCCCACCGGGAAAGCTGCCCCAAGGAGCTGCTGAGGGCACCAGGGGGGTTGGTAAGCCAACACGGAGCAGCACCCAACCCATGTGCAATCCCCCCATCACTCCCTTGGAGCAATGATTAAGATGCTCAACCTGGTGTTTCCCTCGCCAAAAACGGGGGACACCCCAATAAATAAACGGAGTGCCTGGGGCAGCTTCTCCCCAGCCACAGCCCCCAGCAGCCCAGCCTGCTGCTGCCGAGCTCTCCTGGGCCCTGGCGGCACGTAAAGGGTTTCTGCCTCGTCCAGCGATAGGCCTGTAGCATCTGGCGTGTCCCCAAATACAGAAGGGAAACGGCTATTCAGCACTTCTGCAGCCTGATTGCTATTAACAGCTCCACCATTCCCTTTCCCGGTGGACCCGCACTACCGCTGGGCAGCTGCAGCTTTTTAGCAACTTAATATTTAAAATGTAAGTTGTCGTCCTCCTTTCCAGCAGGGATGGTTCTCCCTCCCCATGGTCTCCATCGACTCCCTATCTGTCATCACTGGTTTCCACCTGAGCTCTCCCAGCTCTGCCCTGCACCCTGGGAAATGTCATTAATGTCCCTGGAAAAGTCATGGAGTGGCCCATGGAGACCCACGCAGTGTCTGCCAGGGGCTGGGGATGGGCTGGCTCTGCCCCATCCTAGGGTGCCAGGGGTTTTCCTAGACATGGGCACCCAGTGCTACAGGACCAGCTTCCTCCCACAGGCTGGCACCAGGGTGCTGTGCCACAGGAGCACCGTGCAGGACAGGATCAGCCCTGGCATCCCTGCCTGCTCCACACCCTGCACCCTGTTCCACTGCCCTCCCACTGCCACTGTCGTCCCCAGGGACCAGCTGCCCCCAGGACCTGTGTGCCCCAGAGGCACTGTCACATCACGGTGACTTGCACCCCCAGCAAGAGGCCATGGGGCTTGGCAGAAGGGCAGCTGGCCTGGGGATCCCAAGATTTGCAACAGGAGTGACAATACCAGTGACAGGGCCAGATCCTGCCATGCCAGTGAGGATTCAAAACCCAACTGGAAAATGGCAGGACGGGGCTCAGCCTGCCCTGCCCTGCCGCCACAGAGAGGAGCTTTGAGTCTCCCTGCAGGGCACTTATTTCTCCCAGAGCCACCCGAAAGGGGACGGGGAGCCCTGCAGGCCACCGGCCCTGGGGAGCAGGATGGGGAGCAGGATGGGGAGCAGGATGGGGAGCAGGATGGGGAGCAGGGGCTCAGCTCGCACGCAGGGCGACTTCTCCTGCCGCTTCTTGCTGACCGGCTGTTTTATATCAAGGCGGGAGGGGGGATTTGCTGTTCTAGATGGTATTTTAATGGGCAGGCAGGCAGCTGGAGCCTGGGAGAAGCCTGCTTTACATTGTTTGGGGTTGTAACAAATAAATTCAATTAAAGGCAAATGGCTCCGCGCAGCCCCCACCCTGCGCAGTGTCTCTGCGGCAGCGGCGGCTGCGGGTGCGAGGCGGGAGCCCCGCACAGGCGCTGCCCGGGGCTCTGCCCACCCTCGGCCCCGCCGCAGGGAGATGCCGGGGTGAGCTGGCAGGATGCGGTGGGAGCTGGCAAGGGCAGGGCACCGCACCCACAGAGTGCCCACAGAGAGCATGGAGCGCCCGGAGAGTCCACCCTGTCCCCACGCTGCGTGTCCCACCCCGCTGAGCAAAGGAGATGTGAAAATCCCCGTGGCAGGAGCCCGGCCACAGCGAGCACTCCTCAGGAAGGGCAGCCCGGGACAGCAGCCGCGGCGGGCAGCAGCATCCTCCGGGCAAGCAGAGACTGGGCAGAGGCTGGGGCGTGGAACTGAGCTTTGCACGGCCACCATGCAGCCCCAGAGCCCCATGGCCGGGGGGAGAAGCAGAGGGGACTTGGCAGGGACATGCCAGAGCCTCAGCACGCTGTAAACAGCCGCCGCCGCAGCAGCAACTCCTCTGCCGGGAGCCAGCGCCGGGCGTTAGTTAGCTGGAAACCAGATGGTGCTCTCCCAACCACCGGCACAGCCCGCCGGCCACGGCCCGGAGCCAGGCACAGGCTCCAGGGACCCCAGGGCTGCACAGCACCCAGAGCTGGGGGCGCAGGAAGGCCCCACAGATGGACAGGGAGTGTCAGTGTGTCCCCAGCCCCAGCCAGTACCATGTGTGTCCCAAGGCATGATGTGTCGCAAGGGATGGAGAAGGGAGGCAGAATCCACCAGAGGGGATTGGAGGTTGGGTGTTAACATCCCTCAAAACGCCCATGCATCGCTGGGTGCCACACCGTGCCTCAGTTTCCCTCTGCCTCCCAAACAGCAGGGAACAACCAACAGCTGGTTCGCAGGTCAGAGTCCACCTCATCCCTCCAGATAAGGATAAGATAGGGAAGAGATAAAGCCCCATCTCCGTGGCCAGGGGAAGCCTGAGCAGTCCCTGGCACATCACACCTGGAGAAACTCTCCATGGTAAATACAACATGGAATACAGACAGCAAGCCCCCATCCCAGCACCACCAGCAGGACCTGGGGCTCCAAGCTCTTCCCCACTCCCCAGCGGTCTTGGGAGCAGGTGCACCGAGGGGGCATAGTGGACCCATCCCAGCCCTGGGATTTTGGGGGGGTCTGCAGCAAGAAGACAAACAGCCGGGGCTGGGGAGGGGCCGGGGGGAAGGACGGCATCCCTGGTAGCCGTGGCGGGGGTCCTGTGGTGTTTACAGAGCTTAAAACCCGCCTAAGCCCCGCAAGGCCACGGCGCACAATAGTGTGTGGACGTGGTGACACCGGCCGTCCCCACACCACCTTGGAAGACAGAGAGCCCTGCCACCCACCGCCAGCACCGGGATTAATTATGATAATGTAGTTCTTTCCCCCTTTGTCACCCTAATGAATGGGCCCCTTTAGGATTTTAAGGCCTTTGTTTGGTGCCTCTTTACTGCGGTATTGTAGGATGGGGACTAGCAGGTGGCAGGTCCCCAAACAGCCCCTTTTGTCTCCTTTGGGGGCTGTTTTGTGGTGGGGTTGGGGAGGGGGATGCGAGGATGCACGAGCGGGGGTGTGCTGCAAGGGAGCTCCTGGACGGAGCCGAAGCACCCGTGCCATGGCTGTGGGGCCGTGGCACCCTGCAGTGTGCATCGTGGCACTGGGGACCGCCGGCCCCGGCCGTGCCCCGAGCCACCCGTGCCCAGGCCTGCTCGGTGGGCAGATGCGGGGAGCCACCGTCTGAGCCCCTGCCTTGATCTTTTACTGCCTGGGCAAATCAATTACCCAGCAGAAAAGTCTCTAAATCCCACCATAAAACCCGTTTAGCAGCCGCGGTGGCGCTCGCCAGGCCTGGGCAAAGCTCGCCCTGTGCCGGCACGGAGCTGGAGCGATTTTCCGCGGGGACAGTGGGTGACTGCTGCCGGGGAAGGTCGGGCTGCAGGCGCAGCTGCACAACAGCTCCCCACTCCCAGGAGGCAGATGAGGGCTCCCCAGGAGTCCTGGCTGTGCTCAGACCCTTCTGAGACCTCCACAGCTCCGTGCCCTTCTGCACCAGTCTGTCCCCCTCCACATCCCCTGAGTGCGGGAGCAACTGGGGACCAGGGACAGGCAGCTGAGGTGGCACAGAGGCACAGGGAGCAGGGACAAGGCAGGGCACGGAGACACCCGAATGGCAACGCCCTGTGCCAGCGTGGATCCGTGGGCTTTGTGTCAGGGCCATTGGCTGTGCTCATGGTGCCACCACAGCTGTGATGATGGAGCCTTGCTTCCTTCTATGCAGACACATAGAAGCATCTTTAATACCAGTGCCAGCACAGGGATGACACCAGTACAGGGTTGAGGGGCCCGGGGATGGTTAATGTCCCCCTGATTGCAGGCTGGGCTGGGCGATTCCTTCAGGATGCCCAGGAGCACTGGAGACGCCGCATGGTTCTGCGTGGGGCAGTGTCAGGTGCCGGGCGCTGGGATCCCTCTGCTGTGCTGAACCTTCCGGCACACGGGACCCCGGCTGCCACGTCCCCCCGGGGCTCCATGAGGAGGGGGGAGATCTTGGCCAGGCACTGCCGGGGGCTGCAAACTGGTGAGCAGCGGGGTGGTAAAACGGTGACAAGTAATTGGTGTCCCGGCCAGTCCTTTCATGCCGACGCCGTTTTATGGGTGAGGAAATTGCTTGTGAGTCAGGAACACAGGAGACAAATTTAGGAAGTGCTCTCTGAATGTGCCGGGGTCAGGCGCCGAGGCCGAGTGCTTGAAACCTGGGTGGCCTCGCCGCTCGCCCCGCGTTCCCCCCCCCGGCTCCTCGGCATGGGAAAGCAGACCTTTTATCTTATCACTGCTCTTCCGCCGCCCCGGCCTCCCCCGCACGGCCCCCTCCCGGCACAGCCGCTCGCGAGCAGACACAATGCGGCCAAACGCGCACCGCGACCCTCCGGCAGCGCCTGGCACGGGGCTGCTCCCACCCGCCTGCCACAGGCTCAGGATCCCTCGCATCACTCCGCATTCCCTCGTCCAACGGCACCTGGCTGGCCGGAGGGCTGACACAAGGCGCCGTGGGATGAGGGGACATGGCAGCTTACCCCCTCTCGGGAATGAGCCCTGGCACAAGCTGCTGTGGCGCCAGGGATGCAGTGATGGGGAAACGCTGGTCTCCCTGTACCATGGGGTGGCTGCTCCTCATCCTGCTGGAGCAGGCAGAGCCCCCCGTGCTGCAGTGCTGCACCCTGTGCCAGCCTTTCCCACAGGCTGGGAAGTTGGCAGTCCCTTTTTCTCGCTTTTGACTGGGAGGAAAGGCCTCAGCCCCACTGAGGTGCACCCGAACACAGCTGCCGGCTACCTTGAGCGCGCAGCCCCCATCCCCGGCCGCGGCCGAGCCACCGCATCGGGCGGTTTGGATGTATTTTTCTTGATCGCTGGCCAAGCACTCTCTCCTGCAAAGCAGCATGTTTCTCATTTTCTGTAGGTTTAACTCCAAATTAATTTGTAAGTGATCTAGGTTTCTTGTTCCCCGAAAGATACCTAATAGCGGGGGGAGAGCTCCTGCCAACCGAAACGTCTCAGCGGGTAAAGGAAAAGCAGGAAAAAGAATCCCAGGAACTGTGACCCCTGGTGGGTATTTAACAAGGTGTCAGGGCAAGGGATTTTCGGAGCCAGCTAAGTGGATGTGACACCGGCCCCGTGGGTCGGGACGGGGTGTGGGATGCTCCCGCCGCGGCAGAGTTTGCTGCTGCCAGGATCATCCTGATCCAACCCTTCCTTAGGGGTAGCAGGAGCAGGGAGGGATGCTCAGCACTCCATTGCTTGGCGCTGGCGGGTGCTGCGAGCCCCGAGGTGGGAGAGAAGCTGTGAGAACAGGAGATGTTCGGGGCTGGGGCGAGCCGTCCCCAGCACGAGCCGGTGGAGGTGCCCTCGCTGGGGGACCAAGGGAGGGTATTCATCCCGGCCCAGGGCTGCGGAAGCGCTGGCGCCTGCAGGCAGGCAGGGGAGGCCCCACAGGGTGGTGGTCCCCCGGGGCCGGTGGGTGGTGGGAGGGGGCCAGCGAGCCCGCCGGGCGCCCCTGCCGCATGGGAAGCGGGCACGGTTTAATTGGGCGGGCGGCCGCTCGGCGGGGCCGGCTGCTGGCAGGCGGACACAAGCTCTTTTGTCTCCCTCTCGCTCCCGGCACCGGCTGGGGCTGGCAGGGCCCGGAGCGGTGCAGCCACTGAGAGCCGAGCTCGCCACTGGGGCAAGCGGCCAAACCCACCCCGGCTCCTCGGGCTGTCACAGGCCCTCGCTGCACGCGAGGAAGTGTCCAGGTGGCCAGCGAGGCTTCCTGGCTGATGAGGGCTTAGGAAATGTGTGGCAATCCCCGGAAAAAGGCCCTGCAGCTCTCCCCGTGCCCCCTTCTTGCCAGGAAGAGGCGAGACTCCTGCCCTCCCTGCTGATCAAGCCCCTGAGCTTCGTGGCCGGGGATCCTGGGGCAACAGGCGTGTGAAAGCACCCTGGCTTTTGCTCTCCAAGGTGGGATCTACAAGAGGATGCCAAGGAGGGATCTGTTGAGAGCAGCCGCTGCTTTTGGATCCTGGTTCCTCTTGTTCCTCTTGCATCCTTCCTGTCCCTCAGCTCCACTCAGATCCTTTCTGTGGCGTGGGGTCACCAGCCAGGGGCTGTGCCTCTCCTCCCTTCCCCTGCACTCTCCAGACATGGTAGATCTCCAACCCCACAGGCAACATCCGTGAGGGTGGATGATGACAGGGCTGAGGAACAAGGGGCAGCCCCCCACCATGTGCACACTGCCTGGTCTCCCAGAGCCATTCCCAGGAGCCTTCTCTCCCAGAAGTCTATTGCTAAAGGAAGAATAGGGGCTATGAAGACTGGAAAGGACATCATGGTGAGAGCATTGAAGAGTGATCCCCAGGTGATGGAGTGGACGGTTTGGCCACCATCCAGAGCAGACTGGACTCCTCACAGAGCAGTCCCAGCCCCTTGCCTGGAGGGAGCATGGCTGGGGCGGCGGGGTGCGTCACAGCCAGCTGTGGATCAGCAGTGGCTGCAAGCAGAGCGCGGCCAAATCCCTTCTTCCCGGCATCCGGCACCAACCACCCCCTTTGCAGAAAGGCCCAAGCAGGGGAAGATGTTGCTGTTGCTCAATGACCCTGTGAGGGCCTGGGTCCCTCCTGGCGCCGCTGGAAATGGCTGGGTGACATGGCCAAGCTGCCAACCCAAATAGCAGGCACCATCATCACCATGGTGAGCAACGTCGCAAGGATGGCACAGACTGGCCAGGTTTGCCTCCTCAAGTCTCTCAACCCCTCACCAGGGGATTCATGGCCTCCCTTGTCTGGGAACACAGCTGGATGCTTTGGGGAACCCTGGTGCTGGGGTGGGGCTCAGAGGGAAGGGGCTGTGAGCCCATTACCCACTGACCATCGCACCCATCACCACTGCCAGTGTAGCTGCTTGGTTGCTCCTCACCATCCCCTCCAACTCTCCCAGCGCCAGCAGGCGGCTGCACCCCGGCCCCGGGCGCAGGTGTTCCACTGGAGACCACAGTCCTGGGGAGCAGCCTGCCTTCCCTGCCTGGGGCAACCCGCATCCTGCCACAGGGTTAAACTCCCCAAGGAAAGGAGGGAGGAAGATAGGAAAAACAATCACAAGAATTTGTTTCATGCTGCCTGGATCCCTCCCCGCACGCAGCAGTGTTTTTGGACGGCCGATTTATAATCAGCAGTGTGGAATGTTGTAAATTAAATATTTTTAAACAACTTTGCTCTCTCTCTGGTTAAACATTTCAGAGATCGCTCTTTCTTGTCTGTCTCTTGCTGGGTGGTCCCTCCATTCGCCCGTACATCTTCCTCAAACACAATTAACCATTTAGATGTTGCACAAAGGAATAGCTTATGCATACAACACCAGTCGCTTGCTGCTCCGACGCTGGGGGAGGGAGGCAAATAAGAAGGCAGCTTCTTTTATTTTCTACTAAAAACAAAAACAAGAAAATCCCTTTTTCCTTCGCAAACTATCCCATTTTCCCTTGAATTGTAAAGGCACTGATCCAAGCTCATCAGCTGTCCTGGTCCTCAGTCCAACAATCCCCTTGCTGTCCCCCATCCCCTGAAATTCAACATTAGCATTTTAAAAGCCTAAAACATACAAGTTTATTTAGACTCAAACTCTCCCAAGCTCTTGCTTTCCATATTTATATACACACGTATTTTAACGTATATAAAATGTCTGTCTATAGGACCTGGAAGGAAGTTCCCGTCTGCCGGCCCGTCTGGGAGGCACAGGCGCGGCTGTGGACCTTGGCTCCTGGGAGATGGAGTGAAAACCGACAGGATCCAGAATCAGCCTCCTGGCTGAGAGGGAGTGAGCCTCGGTGGGCAGGCTGCTGCAGAGGTGCTGGGGCAGGGCCTGGGGGGTGCTGGGTGCTGGTCAGGGCATCTCCACATCCCCAAATTAACTCTGCAGGTGGCCAGTGAGAAGGGCCCCGTGCTCTGTGCTCACCCATGGCTCTGGGACGCGCCAGGTCGGGGCACAGTGGGCAGCCTGCAATGCCAAAGGCCCCAGCCCCAGCTGCCCGCTGCAATAATCAATCCTTTCAAACAGATAGCCAAAGGCCACAGGAGTGGCTGTGTGTGACGGGAGGGCGGCACTGCGGTGTCCTGGGGCTGGATTACACCACACACTGTGCAACGTGCGTCTGTCACACCACTGCTGCCGGCACAGGCGGCTCCTCTGCGAGCCCCACGTGGGGCTTCATCTCACTCTGCCTTGGGCAGGACCACAGCAGTCACTGCTGGCCCTCACTGGGGACTTGGGCCAACGTGAAGGCAGTAAGGCACCACTGGAAAACAATGGTGCTCCCCAGACCTGTGGGGTTTTACTAGGAAAATTCTCATCTCTGGACCAGTGAAGTCCAAAGGATGGCCAGGGGCACGATGAAAAGCACTCTTCCCAGGCAGCCAGAGGAAGGACAGTGGGGTGCAGAAACCAGCAAGGAAGCCAGCAGGAGCATGGCTCTGCACAATCAGCGTTGGAGACTGAAGGCAGTAAAAGATTGTCAAGTCCTTTTGATCCCAACCCTGAGAGGTTCAGGAGAGTCCTACTGCTAGGGCTGCACACACAGTGTCACCTGGATAGGTGACTGGAGGAGCCAGACCTCTGTACCTGAGACCATATGACTGCTCAGGCTCTGCTGCTCTCCCCTTCCTGCCCACAAGCCAAAAAATTGTCCTAAAAGCAAGATCAGAGCTAGATGTGAAGTTTTTGTGTCCATTTGAATGCCATGGGGGTGGGAAGCCCACCATTCCTGGGAATGGCTGCCTGTTTGTCTTCACCTCATGTGGCTCTCTTCCAGGGCTGCCAGGAAGATGGGAGCCATCTGCTTTGGTTTGACTGCAGAAGGGATCAGATGAGCTGCTGCTTCTCGAGAGACCCCAACAGCCACCTACAAAAGCAAACATGAACTGCTGAGGGAGGTGAGCCACGCCTCTGGGTGTCTGCAACTGCCCAACAAATGCTCTTCCCAAATTTGTGTCTTACAAATGGGCTTGGCTGCAAAAATCCTGGCAAGGACCTGGCTGCAGAGCTGCTGCCAGTTGGACCCAGCTTCCCATGGGAGCCAGAGTGAGGGGACAGAGCTTCAGGTGGCCCTGCCATGGTGTGCCAGCGGGGCAGGACCCACAGGAAGAAGTGTGGCCAGGTGTGCACACACACCAACCCTCCTGCCCTGGTCACAAGAAAAGCCTTTTGGAAGCAGCTGGCAAGACACCACTCAGGGAAAACCACAAGCCAGAGGTCCTGCTGGCCATCAAGGCAAACCTCTGCTTTACCCCATGCAGATCCAGCACGTGATGAGCCACTGCAAGAACATTTTCACAGCAACTCTGGTGTTACATGTGCCAAAGAAGTGTTCAGGACAAGTCTGTCCAGAAAGAGTCAGCGCCTACTGAGCTGGAGAATTTTCATCTCCTTCAGAGAAATATTGCCTATATAGCACCACTTCGATGCCAGTAACACCGTGATGGGCATGAGCTGTAATGCTCAGCTGCCTGGGTGTGCCAGAGCAGCTTATTTGTGCCTGAGAGGTGCCCCATTCCTCAAAGTTGGTGAGCAGCCTAGCCTGTACCAGTAACACCTTTCAGAATGCCTGTGACCTGGGACCAAACAGTCACATCCAAAACTACCTGGGAACAGAACTTCATGTCCTCAGTCGCCTCCCCAGTTTTCTCAGTGACTCTAACATCACTTGGTTTGTGAAGTTGCCTGACCCAACCCATCGCATGCTCACCTGATGATGACAGCAGCGTGGAGGCCAGGTTAGATGAGGAAGGGTTAACCTCCCAGTGCCTGTCTTGGGATTCCTGAAGGCCCTATTATCCCGAACTATTTTTCATAATTACTGCCACACACGTAGACTACATCAAGAGTGAATCTTCACTTTGATAATTTGTGCTGTGAAATCTCACTTTGGGATCTACTTTTATCTCACACCAAACACCTGCAGGTCGTAAAAGGCGAAAAGGAAAAGAAAATGCCTCAAATCCTAGCCAGGTTTTCAAGTGTCAGAGAACACTAAATTAATGCTAAATTCTAACCGACACAGTAAAGAGCCCCCCACCCTCTTCTTAAATTAGCTAAACAAAAGGACTGAGACTTTAACATATAATTAAGGCACAAGGAGGTAAAGCTGTAGCTGCTAAACAAGGCAATGCAGACTTTTCAGAAGTTAAGATGTATCCTAAAAACAGAGGGGGAGAAGGCTTTGTGTTTCAGCAAAAGGACTGCGAGTCAAAGTCCCTGCAAACCTCCCAAGGCTTTGCCAGCCTTCTGGTAAAATGCAAAGCCAGGTAATTACACTCCACTCTGCTTCTGTTTCTACACACCCAAAATGGAGCCTCTCTCCCTTGCCGCACACAGAGACAAGAGCTCTCTTTAATTAACCTCTGTAAAACCTCTGCGATCCTTGGATGAAAAAGGCTTCGTACCTTAGGAACATGTTTGCACACATACACGAGACAAAACCTCCAGCACGAAGCTGGAGCTGAACTGCAGTGCATTTCTTCTCTGCAGCTTGTCACAGGCCTTGAAGCTCATCCTTACCCATAGTTTCCATTCCAATCTGGTCCTTTAGAAAAAGGACTTTGTTTATGAAACTCAGGGAATGTCTGGATTATAATCTCTCTCCTGTCAAATTAACTAGGAAATGGTAACTCTCCTCAGGGGTCACAGATGCCCATGAAGCACACATTTAACATTTATCACTTCAGCTAATGAAATACCATCCCCGCCAGTTGCTGTAAGCACCTCTGGATGTCAAACTGCCAGGGGCAGATAAATGTCCCGTTCAATCCTACTACATTCTAATAAACAGCTTTAAGGTAGGAACTTGTGTCCAATTTATAAACATTAAAGAACAGCTTGTGTTTCAATCCCATCCAGGTGCTTTACAATCCTGGCACAGGCCCTGACCACAAGGCTGTGCGTTTCACATTAACATGAGCGACTCATCTCAGAGACATAGGTACAGTCATCCACAGATCATCCAAGTGTGGGGAGAGACCTCTTGTCTGGGATTAGGAACAGTGGACTGACAGGAAGAACCATCAAAATAAGGCAGGGAGTACCCACTGTTTACACCTCATGCCTCCTTCATGTCCACCAGCTCTCACATACTTGCTCTTGGGCAGAATTTCAAAGTATCAGACCAAACTCAGCCCTGATGGAAATGGGTGCCAAACTCTGCATTACAGAGGAGAAGAGGCAAAGATTAAACACTTTTGTGCTGTGGGGCAGCATCATGAGAGGCAGTGAGGAGGAGGAGGAGGCTGGGGAAGCTGCCGGGCTGCAAAGAGCAGCCGGCACGGCCGCTGTTCTCACTGTCTGCCCGCTGTGTTGATGAGATGCACGAGCAGCATCCTGAGCAGTTTCTCCCAGGCTCAGGGACGGTGGTGCAGGACTGCAGGGACGTGATTTACACCGCAGGGAGGGCGGCTAAGTCATTCTTTGGAGTGGGCACAGTCTGTGTGGTCCCCGCTCCCGGTTCTGCTGGAAAAGTACAGTGCGCTGGCCGGGCGCAGGGACCGATATAACCCGGCACAAACCCGCGCATCCCAATGAGGGGGGAGGGGCCCACGGACACTCCGCGCTGCAAATCCTTCTTTATTAAGACATAAATATAAAGCTGAACAGGAAAGGAGCAATGACAGGGTAAACCATGCCAGTACTGATCTGTACGGATGATCTTACGATGCTGGAACATCTGGTTCTGCTGCTGGCTTCCATAAAATCATCTTTAAAAGCTACTCGGGGTTATATCTCCATCAGCTGTTCGGTGCCCACAATGACTTCATTAACATGTTTGGCTGAAAAGAGAGAGGGAGGAAAAGAAGAGCAATTGAGTTTTGCAGCAGAACTTCGGACCTTGCATTTTTCAAATCTCCAACTTTAAAACAAATGAGAAAAGCAGATTCTGGGGAACTCAAACAGATTTGCTGAATCGTCTCTCCAACAGTATCCGACAGCATTTCTCCGACAGTATCCCACACACATGGTGAAAGCCTAAACAACTGACTAAACATCAGGAGATTTCTCTAATGAGAGTTTTCACATGTATGTGTCACTAATAAACAAGAGAGGCCCTGCGGAAGTCACAGCTGCTACTGACAGGTGTACACCTAGGTCAAGGCAAGGAACCATCAACATCTAACATGGAGATTAGACATAAAATTAAAGATCAGTAATCCACCCTGGCCCTAAAGAGCACTGTCTACCCCAAACTGCTTGGATGCTGGGGGGAAAAGGGCTGCTCAGCACCAGGGGGCCATCACTGAGGCAGTGTCAGATCCTCTCAGCAATCTCAACTCAGCCCTGGCAGCTTAAAAACAAGAATTTTTTAGTGTTTTATTTTCTTTTTTCTTTTTTTCCTTTTTTTTTGTTATTTAAACTTGACCCTCTTGTGGAGCAAATTTGTTGGAGGGGCAATTTCTGCAAGGTCTCTCCTTTGCCTGTTCCCAGGAGCTTTGCACAGCCCCAGTGGACACATTAATGTGCCAGTCCCTGCCCCAGTACTGTTAATGCACTGTACTGAAAGAACCTTCCCTTTAAAATGCAAAAGCAGCTTGTCAGGGAAGGACTGCAAATAAAGCCAAAATAATAAAAACACGCAACTGAAAGCCCAGTGCCTAAAAAACTCAAGCATGTGGCCTCAGAGCATGACACAAAGCTGGTGTGCTCAAAGTGGGTGTCCTCAGGGTACTGTGGGGGAGGTGGCGAATCTGAACTGCTCTCCAGGAGCTGGACATCTATTCAGGTAGAGCTCAGGTGATGCGTCCCATGCCCCTAGGCTCTTCATCTCAGCTCCTGCAATTAGGAACAACAATTGTCTCTGGAGCCCGGGATAAGTGTCAAGGCCTGTGAGGGGCTGGGATACACCAGTGGAGGCTCTGGTGCTTCCCACACCTTACACAGCAGTGGGGGTAGATAGCCAAGGATGATTGAAATGATGAGTTGTGTTTTATTTCCCTACCTAAAACTCCTCCCCTCAGGGGAGTGGATCTTGCAAGATTGCTGGAAAACAACAAATATGCCATCTTTGGCTAAAGGAAGAAATTCCTGGCAATTCCCAAAGTGGCTGGGCCAACATGGTGCTTCCCTTGGTTTAAAATTCAAGATGCAACCTTTGTACCATGCGAACCATTGCTCCAGTAAAGGTTTGATCAAACTCTGCTCTATAACCTTCTGCACTGCGGCAAGGTAATTTCTCACTACAACCTCAGCCCCACAACCATGTGGATCATATGCAATCTTCTCACAGCCTGAGAGACACACCACTTTCTTCAGAGACCCTTTGTGAAGGCTAAAATAAGGAGACCAAGGGGCTGCTTCTCACCTGCAGCATCAGATTGAGACATTTAGCTCTTTGCTCCGGGTATTTATTGTAAACTGGTAATTAGTCCTGGAGCTTCACATTAACATCCTGGAGCTCAATCTCCAGCATTTTGAGCAGGATGAGCAGAGGTGGATGCAATGCTCAGGAAAATGAGGGGCTGACTGTACAAGTGCCAGGTGCAAGCATGATGTAGGTAGCACCACACAACTTCTCCAGGATGGCTCTTGCCAATAGCCCCAAGTCCAGCCTTCAGCGCCTCTCTCCTCCCGTCCTGGACCCCACACAGCCTTGCCAAGGCACCTCGAATCCAACCTGCAGCATTTCTTGCTATAACATTCCTCACCCCCAACAACTTTCCCAATATATCTCAACAGGCCCTGTAGCAACTCCTGTGACTCCATTCCTGAACCTCCTCCAAGCAGACTATCTATCATGTTGATTTCTATGATGTGAATAAGACCCTGGCTACCATCCAGTGAGAGTAATTATATTATGCCTCTGCAGATTAAACATGCCTTCATCTAGGCTTATAGAGAGCCATGTCAATTTATGGTTCTATATATAGGTTATCTGTAGCAATACTTTTTAATAAGGAACTTCTTGCTTCATTTCAGACAGCATCCTCCACGGTCCTAAACGTGCAGAGCTGGGATGGGTCCTGTCACATACCTTGCTGCAGAGGTGGTACAGACTGTTTGTATTTTGCACTGACATGCATGCAGCAGCCTTATGGTGTCTTGCATTGATGAGTTCAAAATGCTTTTTGAGAATGGGTGAGTAAGAGCATTTCTGTTTTACAGATGGGGAAACTGAGGCAGCAGTGAGTTTAGGGAGCTTAAGCAGCCGAAGCTGCATGGGAAATTGGAGCCTGCATTCCCTCATCTCTCATTCCTCTGCCTGTTTCATCTCCTCCTTGATCCCTGTGGCCCAGATTCCTCAAAGTGGGCACACATGGTATGTCACTGCTACCTCAGACTCACATGAAATCACCAAACTGATTTCTTCTTGTAAAGGCTTAAAGAAAACACATGAATCTGCCTGCCTAAAATCTGCGAGAAAGTTTTTAAGCGATAAAGGGAATGGTTTTGCTAGAAACAAAGCCCCATGCCGCACCCCAAGGGGATGTGGAAGGCAGATAAGGATTCACCCTGCTTCCCTCTTCCATTCCCAAAGCCCTTCTTGAAGAGTGAAGGGAATTCAGACTCCAGTGTGTGTGCCAGAGAGCTGAGCTGTGGATAGTGTTTCATTATCAGACGTGGCTGCCAGTTGCCAGTGGCTCTGGCTGGTACCAGCAAGCTCAGTTCCCGCAGAAACTCTGCCTGAAACTCTGGGGGAGGAGGGAGAAGTACCTCACATGCTTTGCTGTTCAGCTCCCTTTCTCCTTCCCCAGCTCCCCATTACGGATTTCTTACCAGGCTGCCTTTTATCTGACACTGGCAGGGTTACAGACACATTCAGCCCACAGAGAAAGAAGACAGATTAGAGAAAGGACTTTGAGAAAGCCTTAAGAGTTGGACTCTTCAACCTTAAATCATGTTCAACTAGATCTTCTCAGATTGGGAGCATCTGGTGCTAAGCAAATCCAGAGCTGATCAACACATTCAACCTCCTGATTAGCACTTTGCTTCAACTTGCTGACGCAGCCCAGCCTGAAGTCTGCCTGGGTGCTTGAACCGAGTGTCCACGGAGACTTTACTGAGTGTAAATCAAAAACCTGTCACTCGTTATATATGCATTCCTGCTTGGGAAGACATTTGTTTACACATACTGTACACTAGCCCCTTAAAAACATACGCACAAGGCGAGCTAGAGAGCAGAGCAGCTTTTGGTGCTTGGCTAAAAACAAATTGTAATGCAAATAAACAGAGGGGCGGAAATGACTGCGCAGCCCAGCACAAACCCCAGCAGCAGGCTGGGGGCCGGGGACCCAGCGCTCCCCAGCCTTCCTGGCAGGTTCCTGCCAAGCCACTCACAGAAAGGGGATGCCGGAGCATTCCTTTAAAAGCCATGTGAAAGCATCTCCTTGTTGTTTGCTCAATTAGCCCCAGACAGATTGCTGCTGCTGCTGCTGGTGGCAACGCTGGGTTGTAAAGGAGGAGGGGAAGGAGGGGAAAGGGAGGAAAAAAAAAAGAGAGGAAAAAAAAGGGTTAGGGCCTAGGCCCAGGACCACCACGAAGTTTCAGCCCTCAGGGGCTCCAGAAAACGTTCAGTTTACTCACTCAATTACATACACTGTTTTATAAACCCTTTAAAATAAAATAGAAAACAGTCCCTGGCACAGAATTACTGCTCTATTATACAGCAGTGATGAAAGCCACTGCTGTGTATTTGCTCTCTTTAAAGCAAGAGATAGTTTAACTTAAAAAACTAGGTGGGGGGGAGGGGTGGCTGCAGAAACGCATGCACGAAAACACGCTGTGGGTGGTTCCCACCACATTCACCCAGGACAGAAAGGATCAGAGAGTGGGAGAGAAGAGCAACTTGTCTCTGCAGTGATGGTTGGCTCTGGAAAAGCAGCCAGGTTAGGGGGGGGAGAGGAACTAAAGGGGCTTAAGGGGATGGGAAGCAGCTGAAGCTTGACTTTGGGAGGCTGGAGGGTGTTTTAAATTACATGTACAGATAAAGAAGGGAAGCAGGTGATGGGGGCTGATTTGTTTGTGTTTACAGAGCAGTGGGACTTTCCAGTCAAGGCCTGTTCTCTCCTCAGCCAAGCTTTACTTACATGATCACTGGAGACCAGGGTGACCACACTGTGGCCCCAAAGGCCAGGCGTGTCTCACAATTTCTCCCAAGTGCCAGGTCAGCCCCAATGTGCAGGCATCACATGGGCCCATTGGTCCCCAGCAGCGATGATCCTCATGAGCTGAGTGTTCCAGCTGCTCCCAGGATTCCTTTATGCAGGGAATGAGGGATGTGCAGCTCACCCCGGGGGGTTGGTGGTAGCTTCAGGCAGATCAGTTCTGGCCCACAGCTGGGGCCTCCAGCCCACAGAACAAACAGGCAGCACAGATCTTACTTCTGCCTTACATCCAACAACCACCAGTTCTCAGTGCTGGTGGCCCCACGGTTCAGCTGAGGATTTTTTTCATAGTTCAGCCAGAATGAATCCTTTTGCTCTCAAACCCTTCTGGGGACTAGATGTGTCTTGAGAGTGTGAAGGTAAGAGTGATTTAGCCCAATGAGAGATGACTTTACTGTGGTTTGGAGCAGATACATTGAGGGAGTGAAGGTAGAGGACAGAGCTGTACGGGGAAGTGATCACACAGTGTCTTAGAAGAAAAGTTAGTAAAGGGAAAAGGAGACTTGGAGCTCGGGATGAGCCTAAGATAGCAAGCTCCTTGGGGAGAGGGACATGCTTGAAGTCCTCATACTGGGACAGAGTCCTAGCAAAGTGTGTGAGAAGGGACTGGATTACATCCATCAGTGCTCCCATGGGCTATCACTCCCTCACAGCAAACGCAAGCAGGGATCTCAAAGCAGCAGTCTGACTGTCCACATCTTAACTTCCTGATATGATGGCAGAGGTGCCATATTTGCCTGCAGCACTGGACACAAGTCCTCTTCCTTTCTCAGCATCCATTGGGGTGTTCTTCCTGGCTCTTTCATGTGCCTGAGCTCTACCAGAGCAGAAGTAGTTATTTTCTCTGCGTGCAGCATGTAAAAATATTTCCACAAGGTTATGAACTGCTGCCTTCTGGGTAGACTTCAATATCAGCATGCTGTGAATGTGGCAGCACATTTAACCCGCTCACTCAGGAAGCCTGAACTTCCCTGGCTGGGAATGACAGTATGCACAAGTGTGGCAGTCCCCAGCAGCAGAAGAGAGGACAAAGCATTGCTGGATGGATATTCTAAGGAAGCTTTGCGCCACTGCTCAGGCCAGAACTCATAAACCATTTTTATAAAACTTGGAAAGAAGGCTTATTAGGATTAGTTAGCAATATAGTCACTGCAACAAAAATGTCAACCATTTAAGAGATGCCTGTTTTAACTGCCAACAGTATCTTTGTCATGGGCGTTCAGTAGTTAAACTACTTTAGGGAGAAATCTTACCAATCTCTCAGTTTTGCTATAAATTCACACCATTCCTACATCACCTCCAGCTCATTTTGCACCCCCGTGCACAATATACATGTGTGCACTGTTTAGTCTGTGTCTGTTCTTCATGAGCTTTCCTAACTCCCATCTGCACAGCAGCATGCCTTCTGATCCCAACCCTGTGTCGTGCTAAGTGTTTTCAGTTCCTGAAGGCTGCACCAGGAGGTACTCAGCATCTTGCAAGAGCACATGCTTGCCCTTACTTGAATGCAGTGAGAGCATCAGAAAGTCTCTCAGCTCCTTTCTGTCCCTATCCTGTTAAATCTTGGCTCATGTGAAGCCTCCTCACAAGCAGGGAACCATTCACATGTGAAGGCTTCATAAAATGTACCTGCCTTCAGAGGATGACATTAGAGAAAAATGTGCTCTTTGGCCCTCATTAAAATAAAACAATCTTATTCTGTTTCATTGAGAAGTCCTGGGACTCCAAGCTTGGAACAGGACTTGGAAAATGATTGGAAACGGGAGCCAGTCCTTACTGGATATGTGCCTTTTTCTCTTCTTGTGAGAAACCACACAGTTTTGGCTATGTGATAAGCCTTTGAAAAAAATCTGAAGTTTGCACGTGTTCTCAGGAGGACAGCTAAAAGCTCCAGAGACTGCAGTGAGCACTCTTGACCATGGAAGTGCAGGAGGAAGGCAGGGCTTCCTCCAAGCTGGATGGACCAGTGGAGCACTTGGCACAGAATCAGAATCACACCCCTCCTATGCCCAGTATGAGCCTGCCTGGGCATGAGAGAAAGGGATAGAGTCCAACTGAAAGCAGTTAGGGAATGAATGCTAGATGAAAAAAGGAGCATGGGATTGTTAGGCAAGGGGACTGGAAATAGCAGCTATGGTCAGACCAGAGGAGGTGTCAGGTGGGTGTCTGGGAATAACCAAGTAAGAGAGAAAAACAAAAGTCTCTGTGGGAGAAAGACCAGGAGAAATACCAAAGAGAAGGCTAGGATTGGGGTGAGCCTGGTGCTGGGACAGAGCCATAGTGGAGAGCTGTGAAGCAGAGTCAGGATCAGGTAGGACACACATCTAGCTGGAGCCCCATGTCTGATGCTGGAAAAAAATATCCCTGCCCCAATGCCAACAGAGATGAAAGCAAGGGATAAGGTAGTGAATTTTATACCAATTTTGCTAGTTTTTGTTTGAATGTTTACTGCTTCTGTTCCTGGTGTTGCTTTGAAGAAAGGTTAGGCCACTTTACCTTGAAGAAGGGTTAGGCTGCTTTACCATATATGCTTGCTCCTGGCTAACTGATACCAGATGTACAACGCTCTCCCTGCTGAATCTGGCTGAGAGATTCCTTTGGGAGCTGTACTTAGTGACTCCTGTACTCATCTGACTCCTCAACTGGCCCATCACCAGCACTCCCTCTCTCTAGTCCTACTTCACTGAGCACATGCTGCTTTTGAGCTCCTTTTTAAAACCAGGTTTACCAAAAAGGCTGCAGTGTAATCTTAATAACTGTCTTCAAAACAGTGATTGAATGCTCTGTGCAATGATGTTCTTTCAGAATGCTGTCTGCCATTTCCTATTCCTCTAAGAATTACTGTCTTTTTTTTAGGTAACAACATGTTTCTCAAACTGCTACCTGGTGAGGTAGCTTTCACAAAGCCCATCTGTTAATTCTCTGCTAGCAAATTCCTTTCAGTATCAAAGAGGAAGGAAAGTGGATGCTTCCAAGGCATGGTAATAAAAGCAGTAGGAGAATAGCAGGGCTCTCAGGAGACACGGCTTGCAAATCCAGAAGTTAAATAAAACTCCGTATCTTGACTTCAACAGATACATTTAAAAATACTGTCTCTGGCCAGTGCTGTGACAGGGCAGAAGTCAACGCAGGACTGGGATGACACTGCTGACAGTTACCTGCACTCCTGTGTCTCCAGTTTTCTCTTTAGTTTGAAAGAACCAGGTTGCCTCTGATCCACCCCTGTAACCAGTGGTGGAGTGTTCCCTCTATTTAGGTGTCAAGAGATTTGCCAAGCCCATTATTAAGATGAGGTCTCCCACCATGTCCCCAGGGAGATTATCCCACAGCCTACCAGACCACATCGTTAGGAAAATGCTCCAGATAGCCAACCTAAATTGTGTTTAATTCAATCCCATTACTCCCAGCTGTACCACTTGGACCACCCTAAATATACCCGTATTATTCTGCAGAAGGAGAAGGATGAGAGCTGGTTTAAGTTACGTTTGCCTATCATTTGTGGTAGCTGTTCTCCTGCCATCCTCCTTGCATGGGACTGGAATTCATTTTATGAAAGGAGGTCAGTGCACCACTGGCTCAAAGAGCTCTTGTACCCCAAGCTGCCTGGGCAGTGTGGCCAGGACTCACATGGTAGAGCAGGGAGCATAGAGCCAGTTCTGCAATAAAGTCAGCTGTGGGATCTGCCTGGGGCTGTATAGGATGATTCAGGGATATTTCTACCTTTGATGAATCCTGGCTGATGTTCTGGAATAAGGGACTGCTATATTTTTATTTTTTTAATGTTTCTGGGAAGGTGTATGGAGTTTTGCTGAGGAGGTTTCTACTCCCAGAAACTGGAATGTGTAACTTCCAGACTAGGGTCAGCAGCCAGCAGCTACTGCTTATGTCTGCTGAAGGGTGATCAGCTTGCAAGAAAAGGTGGCTCCTACCCAAGAGAATTAGGTTTTTTCTTTACCCGGCCATGGAAGCTCAAATTTGAAGAAGGAAAAGTTACCAAACAGAAAAACACAGCCAAAGTCTTGATGGAATATGGAAACAGACTCACAGGGCCTCACCAAAAGCTTGGCACAAGATACAGGAAGTCTTGGGCAGGGGAAAGGAAGTCATGACATGATTTCACAGCGAAAAAGAGAAGACCCAGTCTACTATGGGATCAGTCAAGGTCAGAAGAGACATGCTGGGCTGGAAAGACTCCATGGTGCAGGAAGTAAGTCATGAACTTCACAGACAGATCCCAGACCACCAAGGCAAACCTGACCCCCAGCCCAAGGAAATTCTAGAATGGTTAGGAAACTGAGGCAGGAAAATGAATGGATTTACTATTTTTTCTTGCTCAGCATAATGGTGTATTTATAATCTACCTGAATATGTCTCTGCTAATGTCAATCATACATTTCTAAACAGTTTAACTAGAGGGCCCCCAGCCTCTAGTTAACCCAAGAAGTGGGTTTAAACTTTGGGGAGGGGAGCAGTACACTCTCAAGAATAGGCAAATGATCCATGGGTACAGCTCTGTTACTCTCTCTGCAAATACATCTACAGACCCTAAAAAATATTCAGACAAGGATGACAAGGACAATCAAGAACAAAGACCAGTTTTTCTACTACAATCAACCAGACTAGGATTTGCACCCTGGATCATACTTCCAAAGTGGTTATGATCAAGGTCAAAGGGTGATATTTCTGTTTGGTATCATCTACTAAAGAAATCAAATATATTCCTGTTTCCTAAAATATAGGTTAAATCTGTACCCTGTGTCCTCATAGTTCACACTGCAGGCTAACAATCAAACATGACCCAGTTCTTCTCTCCTGGTGTTTCATGCAGATGTGTAGATGCAGCCTTTAGGGACATGGTTTAATGGCAGACTTGGCAGCGTTAGGTTTATAGTCAGACTTGATAATATGAAAAGGACTTTTCCAACCTAAATGATTCTATGACAGCAGGCAATGAACCCCACAAAGGACACTGATTCAGACTGGTGTGTTGTGCAAAGCTATGAACAGACACAGCCACACAGAGACCAAGACCACAGTGAACTCACTGTGTTACCTACAGCATCAGAGACTTGCAACTGCAAGATCAATCAAAAGTTTTATGAGTCCTTTGTACTTTTAGTTTCAATTTAAGGAAAATTTGTCATTGAAGCTGACAACAGGTTGTGCTATACTACATTAAGTTCAAACCCTGCTCTGTATCAAGACACTTAGAATTGGGAATCCACCCACAAAGACAAAGCAAGCAAATAAATCCTGATCTGACTAAATAACTTCACATGAAGCCTGCAAAGGAACTCACTTTTGTCCTCGGTCTACACACTGGAGCAAGGATCTGCCAAACCCCAACCATAAATATTCATTAAAAAGCCTCTGCTTGGGATGCAGTCACTGAAACAGCCATTTCCTGCCCATTATCTCTTAGGGCAGGAAATCAACAGTTCCACTCATGCGGTTACCACCGAGCCCTCACCACGAGCACTCCCACTGGATGGCTGAACTTTGTAGAAATGAGGGCCACGTAGCTGGATCCTTTCTGAAGCCTCAAAATAGTACTTCATGGCAGTAAAGCAGATCTGAACATAGCTGCCCTGGTACTTCATATTGAGCACAGCAGGTCCTAATAAGATGCTCCACCTCAAGTTTTTGCTTGGAGCAAAGTGAATGGGAGCACACTGGCACTGTGGATTAGGAGCATCTCCAGAAAGGATGTTTGTGTGTTCAATAGATTTTACTGCTTTGCCCCTGTCACTGACAAAGATTACTAATCAAAATAATGGCTCCTTCTGCTGAGGACAACCTCAGCTGATCTAATTGTGGTCTCTGGGAAAAGACTGTCTCAGCACCCAGTCTTGTTCTTTATAAGAACAACAGAGCTTTGCTGCCAACTTCAGAGGAGAAAACCACTGAACTTATGCCAAGAAGCTGTACTTTCCATGAAAAAAAATCCTGATATTATAGGACACCCCACTGTAGAGCTGCCACAGTTTACCATCACTTCATGAAGAAATAGGAGTAAAATCTCAGGGAAAAAGTTCTGAAAATGATGACAAATGCACAGTAAATACAGCTTTTGTACTTACCTTTGGTTTCCAGCCTCTGATCACTTCCAATCAAACAGTCCTTGATGTCTGCACCCTTCTCTATCACAGCATTATGACAAATAACACTGCCCTGAAGACAGCACCTACAACATAAACACAAGCAAAGCAAGAAAATAATTTAAATGACAGATACAAAAAAAAGGTATCCACTGGAATATCTAATGACCCTGTAAGTAGGTTCAGTTCAGCTCCTTTCTCAAAAACTCCATTCTTCTCTTGATCCTCATACCCAGTTGCTGGAAAAATTTAAATGCCAGGTGTCAGATTGGCTTTGCAAAAAAGAGTTTTGCAGTTTTACCTCCTGTTAGAACAGCTTTCCTCTACATTTCCTCAACAGAATAAACACTTAACTGAATAAATAAAGACTTGGGACCTGGATCAAGTCTTGTATTTTCCACAGACAGTCTGGGTAACTGCAGGGGTGGCTTCTCTGTTCAGCTCCCCAGCTAAAAACAGGAGCAGCAGCACAGTCTTTCTCTGCAAATTTTGCTGAGCAGTTTTATGCATTCTAACTTGCCAGGCACTAAGAAAAGGTGGAGAGAAGGGGCAGATCAATAGCTCAGCTGGTTGGCTTTGTTCATGTTACATTCAAGCACCCAAACATAATTATTCTGCAGTACTAAACCAATGAAACCCACACTAGACCTACACTACTTGCCTTGGGTATCTTCATGTTCACGTTGCCTTTGACACCACTAGTCTGAAATACTACACAGGATGGAATTTTAACAAAAGCCACCTTATTCCAAAATGTATTTGAATCTGTAATAATCAGCTGTCAAATCTGCCAATCCCACTGTCCAGAGAGGAAAGGAGTTCAGAGTCCAACTGCTGGGTTTCTAACTCCTCTGCTGAGAGTTTCTGAGTTAGTGATTTCTCTGAGCCCCTTCTTCCAGTAAGCTGGAACTTGTCAATCTTAACTAGTGTCTGTGATGTGTCCTGAAATGCTACTCCCTCAGCACGATGCGTCACGTTAAATAGCATTAAATGGAATTTCTTTCAAAGCTACAGAGAAGAAAATAGCTGTGAATCAAATTATTTCTTTACTTATTTTCACATGTGCAAAGGTAGACAGGAGTCATTGAAGGACAGAAAACGCAGCTAAGATGTATTTAAAAATACTGACACTCATCAAAAGCAGCTGATTGGGAAGAGGGTATAAATGAGATCTATAACCCTGGAGAGATGCAGGTAATCTACTCCCCCTAGATAACCCAATACTAATCCTACTGTGAACCACAGCATCTCATATTGCTTCCCAGTATTTCTGTCAATATTAATTACAGTAACTGTGAATATTATCAGTCCGACATCTCTGCCAAAACCAGAAGTTTTTGGCTTCAATGACCTTCTGCACAGTGAGTTGCACAGTTTAATGACCTGCAGCCATTCCCCACCTTGGTTATGGGCACCACCACTACTCCCTGCACTGGTGAAGCATGGCTGTGGTGAACCATCAAGCTGGCTCGTGGACAGAACTGTTAGCCTGGAGTCTGAATTAACAGAGGAGTTTTGGTATCAGGTCAAAGCCCTGAGCCTCAATTCTGTATTGAATGGAGCACTAGTCAGCTGAGGTCCTCAGAAGTGTGAAACATCGATCCTCACTCCAGACCGCTGATCCCAAAATTAATTCATAGTATTTTCCTGCTCACACAACACTATTATCTAGAACAAAGAATTTATCATTAAACATATTACAATTCTGTTGCTTGTGTGAGTCAGAGCAGAAACCATCTGCCCCACAAAACCACCATTAATTCTGCAGGAGTAAAAGCAATAAAACTGGACCTCAGTTGCAGTGGTTCACAGTTACAACCCCCTGTGAACAGACTGTCCCCTCTGAACAATTATTCTTTTAACTCACTTAAACTCCCCCTCTGCTGACCTATAAGGAGGCAATGCGAGCAATTATTCTACAAGCAACCAGCTCAGGTTGCTTTGGCAAGGTTTTTACTAACATGTTAATAAGATAAAAAGCGGCAAAGATACACAGCAGACCCCTGCCTGTCTTTGCTCTCACACTGTCACGATCTGCTTCCTTTCCAATAGCCTCGTGTGCCCGCACTGCAGCTCAGGCCATCGTCCTGCGCAACAGCAGCTGCTGAGAGCAAGAGCAATTTGGCATTTATGCCAGGCTAGGGAAGGGATCACTGGAAGCAGGACTGCCCACTGCTGCCATCCTGACTTAGCTTTCAACAGAACTAGTGAAGGGAATGGGAGAAGTTGCTCATTTCCCACTGAAATGGCTCCTATCCAAAACGTGCACTCCAGCATACCTCCTCCTCCGTTGCTTTGAGCCAGTCAGATGAAAGCTTTCCCCTGCAAACTTTCAGGTTCCCACCATCTATCACCTCTCCTGAGCATGAGAGCAGCTGTGAGTGCACTACACCTCTCAGCTTTATCCCCAGGCAGGAGAATATTCCCCCAAAGAGAGGGGATTTAAGCTGTCGGTCTGGAGCTCAGGCTGGAGAATACTGCATGTGTGTTCAGAGCCTACTTGAGCACTGGCTTTCAACTCCCCGAGAAAGAATAGCATTGTAACCAAGAAACTGCTGATGACATTAACATCAAAGATAATGGGGGTTCTTGCCAAACCATTTTTTGGGAGGGACAGGCCAGGGAACCAAGATGAACTTGTCTGTGCCAGGTGCTTGCAAATCAACCCTTCCCTGGTGCCAGGGTAAAACAAAACCCAAGAACTCCACCACCCCAGGAGTTTCTTAAAACTTATAAACCCAACCAACTGCAGAAGTTTTAAAGCCATACTCAATGCTCAGATTACCCCAATCACACAAACCAGCAGCAAATCCGGCTTTTATTGCTCAAGTGGAACAAAACTTCAAGAGATAAAAACACAATTTGTGGGTGTTCCCTTCACCCGCTGACAGATGTAACACAGCCATTTTGAAACCACTTGTAAATGCCTTTTTTCTTAAAAAAAAAAAAGTTATAAAGCCTGCCAAGAGAAGTATTTTGTGTGTTTATTTAATTTTTACTATTTTTTTCAAGTTGAAGAGTAAGGAATAAACTTTTATTCTCTTACAGGGTAAATATCAGATCTCAGGGCACTGCTGTAGTCTCCTTGGCTAAACTGCCACCACAGTTCCTGCCTTCCATAACAATTAGGTGCTATTAGCCCTCAAAGGTGCTCTGACAGCACCCAGCTTCATCAGCTCTGGTGTGTGTGTGCATATGCACACATTGATGTACTGCTTTATAATGCAAACCATATTTATTTTTTCCCCTGAAAACGTAGTATATTTTTAAACTTTTCAGCACGGTGAAAACGGATATCTCCTGACCTTAAAATCCAAAGAGCATGTTCAAACCCACAAGAGGAACTAATTTGGGGCATTTGATTTACGGCTGAAATTTCAATTTGAATTTGTTTTAAGTGTAATCACAAACTGAAAGTCTGGCAGCTGGGTGTTTTTCAGAAAATAAATAAAAATATTCAGTGTACATCTGCATTCTAGAGAGAGCATTTTACAAGCCTAGTCCTGTAGTGGGAACAGATGTAGCTAAAGCATTAATTTGTTCTACAGGTACAACGTGTAAATGGGAGCATATGAGAGAGTGTGTGCCTACGTCTGTGTCTGTGTGTTTGCTACGTGCCTGCATCTGAGAGACAGAGCCCGACTTTGGGGTGGGTTTTTTTGAAAGTGAGAGAACAAGAGCAAAAGGAGTAGTGGCCAAGGAGGCATGGGGGGATTACAAGGATTTAGGTCTTTAAACTGCAGACCACCTAACAAGATCACTCTGAAATGCCACTAATTTCAGTTAAGGCCACAGACCTCCCTTCCTCTGCCCTCCCTCTCTCCCCCATTGTAAACAACTAATCCCAGCAGAAAACAACAGAGAGCAAAATGTACACACATTCTGCAACATTCCAGGTCCTTCTTTATCTTTTATTTATTTTTCTAAAAGGTCAGCGTATGTATGGAGGGAGGGGGGAGGGGAAGAAAGCCAAAAAAACCTCAAGTCCATCTCTTGTGTGGGCTTGAAGGAAGCGGGGAGAAAGCAAAGTCCAAGAGCACACAATATGGAGCTTTTATAGCACAGCAATTCCTGGACTTGGCTTACTTTCCCCTCCCTCTATTTGTGGCAAAGTCGCATAGCTTTAAACCAAAGGACAGGGTGGTCGATTACATCTGAAAGAAATGTAAAGAATTGGGAAAGAATTCCATCTCCTGTCGAAATTATAAATAAGGAAGTATTAATCCCAGAGACAGGCTGATTTATGCAGCCATGGAACTGCTGACTTTCAGCCTGAGTATCGGTCTATAAATCAAACTCTTAAATCAAGTGTGTCAATCGCTGCAGCACTGTGATACTGAGGCAAAGCAAGGCACCCACCACTGAAAGCAGGAAGATTGCCAGGGGACTGAGGTGCCGTACCCTTCTTAATTTTCTGAAGTGTAAATCTGAGATCAAACATCCTTTGGGGGAACGGGAAATCAAAATACGCAGTGCTCAGCACACCGGGAGCAGGCAGCAGGAGTCCAAGACACAACCCCCTAATTACAGGCTACCCACTGATTATTTAGGACTCTGTGATTAAAGTGATGAACGCTCCTGGGAGAAAGGGGCTTAAGTAACTGAGGTCAAGACCTCAACTGCAGCTCTCGCCCTGGTTGTGCAAGCTTAGGAAGGTATGAATGTCACAGGTTTGCCTTACAGCAAATCTCCTGAAATGCCAATGGAAGTTATCCAGGCCTGGTACTTTAATCCAATTGTGCCAAAACCCCGACATAATCTCTGTTGGGCAGCAAAGCAAATGAGGTGTCTATAATGCAATGCTTAAAACTGTAGACTCACAAGAAAGAAAGCCTGGAGCACAAAGCCTAGGACAGCCTGTTGGTACCGCTCTGCCGTGCCAAGCACTCGGGTCTCGTGCGCCTCCAGATGAGCTATGAGAGACTGACACGGGAGTTAAAAGCAAAGGGTGACATGCCTCAGCAGCTACTTTGCTGACTGAGGGGTAACAGATGTGAATTCCCCTGGGAGCAACATCCCCTTCTGCCCTGACCAAGGAGATAACAGCCACCACAGGCACCTTAACAACTCTAAGACGTGGCAAGGAGTCAGGGAGAGTTCTAAAACCTACCAGCAACCTCTGAAGGAATCCCCTGCCAGCTAGTGAGCTGGTGGCTGGGACTCATGATCACAGGGGTGAGGCACAAAGACCATGGAAAAAGCGGGGAGAGGCAAAACCATTATTAGGGAGCTTGGGAACCTGAAATATTGCCTTTGCCAACATGCTTTACACACCAACATATTTTTACACCAACACACTTTTACACACAAACACAAGAACTCTGGGCACTCTCACGTTATACATTCAAGTAAATACCAAAGCCTACAATAGATGCCAGCAGTACGTGCTATAATTTATAGATATATTTCAAAGCAAGCATTCGTAAGTGAATTTGGCCTTTGATCTCCTGTTTTTCCCCTTGGGGGTAACAAAATCATTCTACCCCTCTAAATTCTTCGCCCGTCTCTGAGGGTGTTTTCACTAAGGAACTTGTTTCATGTCTATTTTCTAGCCAAGCTCATCACTGTGGTATGGCTCCTTTACACTTCTTCCGCACACCCTAAACATTTTGCATTACATATTGCATATACTTGCCAGCACTCGTATTTTCCAGTGAAAGTTCAACTGACCTTAAAGGATTGCCTCAAACATACCTTAATGTGTTTTATTAAGTGAAACTTTGGGTGCGGGGGGAGGTCGCCAGGAAGGTCATGCCTCACCTCCGAAACTTCAGTCACATCCAGCTGATCTTGGAACAAACAAATTGGTGGCCTTTTATGTAGCTGCAAGCTCAGGGCTGCACACTTCAGCAAAAGTATGCTGCAAGGAGTTTACACTGGGAAACCCCACACACAGGAAAAGGGACCACCCTCTGGATTTCTCTTTTGCAGAGTGGGAGGTGTAGGCCAGGTCCTACACGATTTTACAGACACTTCACTGATGGCCAGGAAAAGCAACTTGTGTCTGTGTGAAGGAAACAAAGCAGGAAAATTACATGTTCACTACCACCCCTAGGATTGCCTCACTTTCCCACCAACTCACACAGAATGAACCAAGTAACAGGCACAATAAAAGGACACCTTCTCTGGGATTTTTGCAGCACAGTTCTGGGTTGAGAGCTATGGCTCTTCATAAGACATTATTGGCTAAATCAGTTTCCATATCATGTGAGCTAGGTTGACATGGAAAAGGTTTTTGTAAATGTCACCCTTAGAACTGAACCTGGCTTCTTAGATCCAAGATGAACTTGTTCAACCCTTGTCTCCTCAGGAACTTAAGAGGCACAATGTGACAATTTCTTCATCTTCCACACCCAGGTGGGAGAAGATTTTAAAGAGCATCAGAGACATTCACACCCAGATTTCCACCAAAATCCAACAGCAATCAGCTCTTTGAAAAATCTCCATACTCTTCGATTAGACCCATGTGGTTAGCAGGAGACAGAAGCTTATTTACAGCTCTGAAGTCAGACATAACCCTGTCCCCCTGAAGAAGCAAATCAGCAGAATGAGAGGAGATATTTCAAAATGCCACTTTTCAGGGCTCATCTCTGCTTTAAGTTCAACATTTGATGTACAAGATGTTTGGAAAACTGGGACGAGTTCCCTGCACTATCAGGGAAACATCTGTATCTGAGATTAAAGAACAGGTGATTTATTTAAGACAGATTGATGTACCAGGAAGCTGGCCAGAAGAAAATTTTTTTTGAGGAGCTGTTAGTAATAATGTTTCAGACACTCACAAGATAACAGGTATTATATGAGAAATTTCCTCAATACATTAGATACAGTAGAATCTTCAGTTGAAAGTAATTGAAAACCAGTTCTGCAAGTAGCTCCAGTACTTCCTACTTTGCACTTTCTTCCTCAATTTATCTTCCTGAAAGGAAACTCTGCTGGCCAGAGGTTGTGTCTATTCAGTATCTTACATAGCATGTGCAGTGAATTAAATAGTAGAATGAAAATTGTAATTCCTGACCAAAATGTACACAGTTTAAAACCAAGAGGTGTGACAGAAAGGACAGAACTGCTATATAATCAAGAGAAATAAGACCCCTTTTTACAGGCAGGGATTACAATACATATAGTTTATGAATTATATGTTATAGTTGAATGAATTTAAATTTTATCCATATCCATTATACAGTTTATCTGTATATTTAAGATGAGCATGTGCTTTTTTTGAATGAAGCTCTCACTTTTCATCTATTTTCTGCGATATCTATTCTAAACTTCTCCTTCTTTCTAGGGAAGCAGGGAGCCAATTGGCAGTGTGAGATAAAAGTGTCCAGGAGACAAGAGCCATCCTAAAAAATGGTTCAAGACGCAAAATGCTTGGGAATCTCAGCATAAGTGGACCTTTATTTTCAGCTTTGCAAGTGATGGTGCTGGAAACAACTTCACCTCTTAATTCTTTTTCATGAGGTTATGTACTGTAAAATATGTTGCCTTGGCAATAGGATCATTTCTTTGTACTGCCACTGTCCAAGAGGACAAAGACTACTTATGCACTGAACCCCTACAAAGACTCAATTCCACCCTGGTTTTAATTAGAACTTGCTTCAAACCACTGACTGTTTCTATGTCAGGTGCTGATTTGGCACTATTGAGGAAACAACCAATAAACTTCACAATCAATCTGCAGTTAGTAGTCAATCCAGCTTGCCTTGCTTGTTGTTTTCTTCCTTTGTACGTTTTCTCATACAAAGTAGCAATAAATTGAAGACATGTGGTAAACTAGAGTAGCCTTAACCAGTCACATGTGGTCTCTCTCCAGTCCCTTCACTGAGCAGAATTACAATATCTGTCCATCTACTTTCATACAGGTAGCCAGAACACCTTTAACAAAATCCAGTGCATAACTTACTGTCTTCACATGACTGAAGAAGGACAATGCCAGTTTTGGCTGATAAAACATTTTCGGTGCCAGTTCTTTCTTCACATATCTGGGTACTTTAGCCCTTCATACTAATTATTATTCCAGCCTATTCCTTCTGCCCAGGGAGTCAGAACCCCAAGGTTTACCACATCTTCCTGTGGGACTCTTCTAACTTTCCCTCTGTCCTCAACACTCACATCACCTCCCTGCAGTTTGTAACTGGAAGCCTTTGGTGCCACCTCCCTTGCATTCCAAGTTTCCTGATGCTGCAGCACTTTGCAATTTGCTGGCATTACAGTGCAGTCTGACCCAAAACATATCTGTCTTTTTAACCCCTTCCCTTTCCAAAAGGTGACCTTAGCTGTGTGCCACATGGGGAACTTCAGCAGTTCAGTTCTTTAGGGTAGAATGTTTGTATGTGGTTCCAACAACATGCTGCAAACTTTACAAGCAAAGATATAAGGCTATTGTTCAGTAATTCCTACCCCTGCACAAACTCAGTAACCTCAGTCACACCTGCAGCCCTACTCATACAGTTCCTGAACAAAATGCCCACTGCATCAAGGCTAACTGGCAACTATCTGCTGCAAACTCCTTTCTGGAGGGAACTCTCTCCTCTTCCCATTGCTAATCCTGGTTTGGGATACAGTTTTTCTGGTAAAATTACAGGTGAGACAGGTTTAGCTTCCTTGGTTTCTTTGTGAAGATCTGGTACTTTTTGCTGTGGAGGTGAAATCTAGAAGCAAATCTTGTGCCATTTGCTCTCTCTGATAATCAGAGCAGCCTATTTATGATCTCCATAAAAACATCCTTTGAAGCAGAATGCTTTCCTGTATTTCCACGAAAAAAGAAAAGCAGCAAAATACTTCATTTCAGACTATATCTACCACAGAGTCCTTATGGTACTGACTACCACCATGTCAACAGGACCTTTTCAAAGCGTGGCTTACAGCAGACTCAGTATTTATCCGAGCTTTTCACTCTTGCCTTCTCAACTAACCTCCAAGTAGTCCAAAGACCAGATTTTTTTCCCTACTAAACAGTCCCTTCCCCTGAATCTTTACCAGGGAAACATTAATTTTCCAAAACCAAGGAAAAAGGATATAATGTGCACATAAAATGGCCAAGCTCCTTCCTGTAAGTGTATACACTGGGATCGTTTTACTAACAAACAAGAGATTTCGAAATATTTATCAGGGGATGGAATAAAGGATTCAACATGTTTTTCCTGTTAATATTATTTGTAATGCTCAGAACACTTCAGCACAAGGTCCTGTGTGACCAGAGCAATTAAATGTTCCTGCTGCCAGAAGGTAGCAAACTATGTAAAACAACAAGACTGGTAAAAATAAGGCCAGTGTTTGATAAAAACCAACAAACCAACTGCTAAAACAAAAGCCAGAACAAGAACCTGAAACTAAATTAATCCATCCATACCTAGGTCTCATTTCAAAACACCTAACTGTGCCTAAGTCTACCAAATGAAACAACATTATAGAACCATAGAATAATGTGGGGTGGAAGGGACCTTTAAAGGCTATGTAGTCCACGCTCCCTTAAATGAGCAGGGACATCTTCAGTTAGACCAGGTTGATCAGGACCCCATTCAGCCTGGCCTTGAACATTTCCAGGGATGGGGCAGTCCCAGCTTCTCTGGGCAACTTGTGCCAATGCCTCAAAACCCTTACAGTAAGCAATTTCTTCCTTATATCTAGTGTAACTCTATCTTTTAGTTTAAAGCCATTAGCCCTTCAGGCTGGGCTGAAGTTTGTAACCATCAATCTTACAAGCCCCCTTTAAGTTCTGAGAGGCCACAATGAGGTGTCCCTGCAGCCTTCTCTTCTGACCAACCCCAACTCTTTCAGTCTTCACAGGAGAAGTGCTCCAGCCCTCTGATCAGTATTATGTCTGATCATGTGTATTATGGTCCATAAAGTTGAGAGGTGTGGGAAGAGACACTGACAGTGAAGAATGAGGCAAAAAAAGTGGTTGAGTACTTCAGCCTTCTCCTCATCTGCTCCAGCCTGCCAGCCATGCTTATCAGGAGTTAAACCTACCAGGCATTACTTTTCATTTGTAAATGGCACAATCCCCTGGGCAACCAAGCTCAGCCAGGCCTGTGGGTGTTACATGCTGTCCCTTTGCAAGAGAGCTACAATGAGGGGACTCCTGCACCAAAGATGCAGCAATCCAGGGACCCTCTTGTGCTCTTCTACCCCTGAGGAAAACAGAGCAAAGAGAAGGGACAGTCCTGAGCCACGACAGGGACTAAGGACACACACAGCTACTGCAGGAACATCCACACAGACAAAGCTTTCAAGCAACCTGCGATTTTAGCTTGATTAGTAGATTTTCTGCAACTATGTAACTCAGTGCAGTCATTTGTCACTGAGCTCTAGGGAGCCATCCAGAGGGAAAAAAAGAAGTGTTTTGCCACTGCAGCCTGTCACCTGGGCAGCCAGCATCTCTCAGCACTTGTGCTGTTGTATAAATTACATCCCTCCCAGCTTGGTCAAGTATGTCCATCATTCAGCACATATGTAATCTTTGCTATTTTATTGTCTCATTGATGGAAGAATTAGCTGCACAGTGGGAAACACGTTAAGAAAGGACTACCAATTATTTTGCCCTGTTACTAACTTCTTTAATCCCCTGTAATCTCTTCTAAGGGGGATTCATATCTACTCAAATCACTTCACAGGAGACATATATAATGTAACAGAAGCCCTACACACCAAAGCAAACAAACCCAGCTTCTGGTACTCCAGAGTATCAAACGCACCAGCCATTGCTGGAGGACAGATCATAATTTGCAAACAGTATGCAATGGACTGTCCAAACTAACCCCAGTTACTTGATCCATTCACCTGGGAAAGTTATCATCACCTAGGCCATGACCTCTGTTCCTCCAATAATGAGGCAACCACTGCCTAATAAGAGATACCTGGTTTTGTTCTAAGCACTTTGTGGTGTTCCCACCTACACAGCAAGAACTTAATTATTTCATAAGCTGGTATTAAATACCAGCTGTGAGGCTATTCAGAAAAAAAAAGCTTTTTTTCTGATTTGGAGATATAATTTGTGATCTTGATCCTGCAGCAATTATGGCACAGGATCCTCAATCACATTATAGGACAACTACCAAGAGATAAACATTTTTAATTTTGTTTTTGGTGAGTTTTGTTTGTTTGCTTGTTTTGCTTTTTCGATATTGATATAGTGAACTGAAGCTGCTGATCACTTTTTTAACTGAGATAGGAAAAAAAAAAAAGATTCAACCCAGAGAAGCTAGAGGTCATGGAAGAGGCAAGGGAAATACCAAGGCAGTGCCATGTAGCTCTTGATAAATGAACTTATAATACAGAGCAATTTTTGCATTTGGTTGTCACCAGTATCCCAACTTTAAAAGAAAAAAATTATATGATCTTTTTTTCTTCTGAGTTATTGATACACCTTTGTCCTTTCTATAATGAGTGTCCTACTGCAGTCTTCTCAGCTCTTCCTTCAAGCTGTTGTTACTGCAATGAACACTCCTGAGAATGGCCTTCAGTTACCACTCACATTTGACTTGGGTATTATTATAGTAGACCATTAGTCTGGTTGAGCTGCTCATATCAGCATAAAAATGTATATTCTTTAAATGACACAGTTTTTGTCACTTCTCAATGCAATTTCAGAAGTTTCTAATATACAATACCTTAGTTGGCAAAACTGCCTTACTTGTAGGACATCTGCTGTGCAATATAAAAAATGAATTAGATCTGTCAAGGCACTTTATTATGCTCTTTTTGACCCCTATCAGCTAACACATACTGACTTGCCAATTAAAGATGAAGACATTTTCTGAAGTTGTGATTAGATAAAGCCTGAGCTGTTTTAGAGACACCTGGGAGAAGAGGTGCTTAGAGTTGTCCACTGTGGACACTTTAAAGCAAAACCACATATAATTTATCCACCTGTTGCAAACGGATCCATCAACAGGATGATTAGCATTTTAACAAAAATCCATCAGATTTAACCAAAGTAATGAAAGAGATTCAAAATACATTAAAAATACATAGAAATCCTTCACTGGAAGCAAGGCTTCTTTCAACAAAACTCAGCAGCTAGAGTATTTCTGTTTCTCACTACCTGTGCATGCATGACTTCATGCCCCTCTAATCTTAAGACTTACCATGATGCAACAAGAAATAATTTATCAGCTCAGTATCTGTGCAGATCTACATAATATTAATTACAGTATGCTTTGCAATAAAGATCCAGGGTCTGTAGTCTTAATTCTGGCTGGAGAGGAATAATTACAAATTTGACTCCAGTGCATCAGAGGGCAGTAACGACAGAGCAGCTAAAGGGGGTAAAGCCCCTGGGACTGTGAGGTTTTTCCCTCTTTGGTGGCTATATTGTTTTCACCAAGAGTGACTGGGGATCGCATTGTTTTCTCGAATTCACAAAAATGTCACCCCAAAAGTCAGTTTTTCTCTCTTAAAAATAACCTATCACCATTACGATGCTTGTGGAGTTTTGTGAAATGCTTAACATAACAGCTCTGGGATCGATTTAGGATTTAGAGCACTACTAAATGCCAATGCAGACAAACACAAGATGATTTGGGACTCTTCATAAAAATAGTGCTATTTATACACTTAGCTGCCTCTGCGATTTAATGGTAGAGTTGCTGACCTCATATGCAATACCATACCATTATGATTGTGGCATCAATTCATTAATCAAAATGACAGAGGGTCTCATGATCAAATGAGAGAGGTTCCTCTACTTTTTATGACAGTAGTGCTTGTGATACAGCCATACTGGATCCATCTGTGATTGAACTGGAAACCAGCTATTTTCTATACTCAATGGAATTCTGATTTATGATGTGCTTGAAATTACAGTGGATTTCTATTAAAGACAAACACTTTGTGGTAAGGTACCATACTTACCTGTAATTTAGTTATGTAACAGTAGTATCCTCCATAGACCCCACATCCTTTGGGGTTTTATGTTTTTCAGATATGCAACTTTCAGAGCCAACTTGGCATTTTTTAAGAGTTTGGCCTTTTTCCTGAGGCCCTAAGCAAACCTCAAGCCATGAAGGAGCAGAGAATTTATACAGGTCTGCACAGACTCAATCAGCAGTTTCCTTTCCACTGACATCCACAGGAAGCCAGCATGTATGGAAAGATGGGGGCATGCAGACATCAACAATTACAGACAGGCCACTTTTCCCACATTTGGAAATGTATAGCTCAAGGCTAACTATTTAGTCAGTGTCTTTAGTGCATGAGAAACCTCTACTGGCTGGCAGATTTTCTCTTTGAAAAGTTTATTAATTTATTCTATTACTCAGCATAGGCAATGGTAAAGTAAAGGCTGCAGGATGAGAAAAAAAGGGCCAAAGAAAATGACATTTTAGGTGAAGCTGTGATGTTCAAATGTGAGAAGAATATTTCTAGCTGGCAAGCATACCACTTTAAAATATGCTTTGTACCTCAAATATTTTAGGGATACTCACTGATCCAGCCACTAAAATAACACTTGGAAGAATGACACACAAGCTCATACAGACTCATACACCCACCTAACTTACACATTCTGAAGATGAGAGGGTCTACTGTAAAAAGAAGACATTTATGTTCCAAGATTCTTGTTAGTTCATTTCACTTGTGCACTTCTGGACTGCTTATAGAGACTTATTTATAACTTAGTCTTTGGAAACACACCCCCAGTATCATCTCTTCTGGCTGAGGATTCTTTACAGGACAAAAATTACTGACTCAGGATCTATCTAGGAAAAGAAACTGCAAATTTAGGGAACTAAGGTAAAAAAAGGGAACTAAGGACCTACCCTTCCTCAATTGTAACAGAATTCATGATGATACAGTTTGTTATCTTAACTTTGTCTTTTATGGTACACATGCTGCCGATGATGGAGTGTTTGATGGATGTCTTCTCTCCAATTTGTGTGGATGACCCAATGATACTGTCTGATCCAACCTAGGGAAGAAAAGAACTGAAACTAGCAGAAGTACATGGAGCTCTTTGATATATGTTCTCCATACACCTCTCCCAAAACACGTCTCAAGCACTCATCAATAAAGTTTACTCTGCTCTACCCCGAGGGATCCTTGGCAGAGGAAAGACCTGAAAATTTAGGGCCCACCCCATAGGCAGACAGACAGTCTTCCCAAGGTCTGTTAGCTTGGTAAAACTCCTAAAAAAATCCAGTGGATCTGGCTCTGTAGGCTTCATGCAGAAAGGTAAGCACAGTAGGCACGTTCCTGCTGGTACTCACTGGTTTCACTCAGGTTTGCCCTGTGAGACCTGTTAAAGGGAGCCTTGAAGCTGGCATTCAACCAAAACACGTTAGCAAGAAGCAAAGCTAAAATACTGATCCTTTCTGGGTTTGGTGTCCTTAGGGAGGCAAACTGCTCAGCTACCAGGAACTGTCATTAGGGAACAAGAGGCTGCAGTGTCTGACTTGGGAGTAAGATAGACGTTTTACCAAACATTTTAAAAGAGGGAGACTGAAAGGCTGGAATCCATGGGTGAGCCTACAGAAGATTCTGGGCTGCATCACCTATGTTCCACCATTCCACTCTTCAAAACTTGGCTTCACTTCCAACAATGGACTGAATTTTAGCAAGCAGTTCTTCAAACAAATGATTACACACTACTGAAAGAACAGAGATGGGAAAAAGCAACACTTACCATGCCTCTATCAGTGATCTGTGCAGACCCATGAACCAATGACTCTTCCAGACCCAGATTAAGCAATAATTTGGGAACCTACATGAAAAAAAAACCACATCACAAATTAACATGGTAGTCCTGTACCCACAAGTTACATAAACAACTCAAAGATGGCTTTGGTTTCCATTGCACAAGTGTATTTGCCATACACATTTTAACTTATGGGAAAAGGTAGGTCACTGCATTTCAAATGTCCACCAGCTATGTGTCATTTATCATCTCTCACTTTTGTAAAGGAGACAGGTACACTGCTACCACAGTGCACTACATGTCTCCTTTCAACTCAGCTTCCCTGTCTGTGGAGAAGCAGTGGATCAGCAGCAGCGAGCAGGCTGCCTCCAGCTGAGCACAGTAACATCCTGTATGTTGCCACAATGTCCAGCATATGCCACTCCTAATGCAGCTCAGCCTCTTTTACACTGTCTAGTAAAGCAAGGGAGGGAAGCAAGTAATAACAAATATAAACCAGAAAACTGGCATAAAAAGATAACTGTGTACAGCCCACTCCATAAGACAGTATTTTGAGGCATGGGCAACAAAATTGTATTTCAGATGTTAAAGTAGAAAGAAACTACAGTTGATCAAGTGGCTATTCCAGATGATGGAAAGCTGCACATAAAAGGCTCTCAACAGGGAGAAGGCAGGTGTTAGATAAGCAGACAGAGCAGCAGTGGTAATAAAGAGAGACACAGCCTATGATGTAGCCAAGAATAAATCCATGGAGAGCAATTCTGAACTGGCTCCTGAAAGGAAGAGGAGCTAGCATTGTAGGAGGACGGGATATCACTCCATCATTCCTCCTTTTGTGGGTGAAAGAGCAGCCTGAGGCATTCTGCATCTCCTGGCGTCAGGCTGAAGCCAAGGTCCCACAGCACAGAAGTGATGACAGCAGGGACAGGGATGTCAGGGGAGGTGGGAGCCCTGCAGCAATGCACAGACAGTGCTACACAGTTACTGCCAGGGGTGATGCTCTGTATGATGCCTCTTGGTAGGACAGAGATGGCAGTCAAGGAACACAGGAGACAGGGATGTGTGAGGGCTAAGAGGTCTGTGTCACAGCAAATTGCATGGCTGAATGAGAGGCAGCATGTGCTGGGGTTGGTGTGGAGCTCTGCACATGCTGCTTGGCCAGCCAGGATGTGGGCACTCACTGTCCATCTGGGAGGTCATCTGGAGTCTCAGCACAGTGATGGTGCAACTGAATTTGCCTCAAGGGAGGAAGGAGCACTTACTAAGTCTTCCTTTTTTTTTACCCAAGCACCTATTTTTACAAAACTCTTAGAAAACCTTATCTCCAAGATCTCTATTGCTCTGTTAAATTTGGCTGAATGTTGTCAGCAATTTCCATAGCTGCTATTAAGGAACTGCTACACAGTACAATTGTGTAAAATGATTTCCTTAGAAAGCTGGGATAACAAGAGCTCATGGCTAAGGAGTGAACCTCAAAAAGCAAATCCCACAGATCTGAAGAAGATGGGATCAGAAGAGCTCACATTTCTGAGCTATCATTTCAATTTTCTTGTTGGCCCCAGTAGACATTTTCACATCTGTAGCTCTTTATATCCTGAAGTTGGCCCTTCCCACTAGACTTGGATTTTGTTTATTTTTTAAAAAGCAAGAGTAGATTAGATCCCTCAGTCCAAGGTGCAGGCACTACAGAAAACCACCAGGTTACCAGAACACCACAAACTAGGCAAATCCACCTGGATGATGCTGGCTGGGTGAAGAGATGTCCTGACATGTCACCTGACACAAAGATCCAGGACAGGAACACACACTAAAGCATACCTACAGCAGAGGTTGGAAAGATTCCTGCTATCCAGTATTGATCTACAGGAAGGGGAAAAAAAAGAAGAAAGGCTCTTGACCTCCTCAGTGGAAAGGTGGTGGGGTGAAATAAATAAAGGATTTTACTGGCCAGAGCAAAGGCCTTATTAGAATCAGTCAGTGGTAGTGCAGCCTGAGGGGTAACCCACGAAAGCTACAAGCTCAAGCATTTTGCTCTGAAAAGAAAGGTTACACTGGGGGCAGGAGTCAGAGGGAGTGCCTGGGTCAAGGGAAGGTTTAAGATGTGTTTGGATTTAATTCATCTTACAAAGAAACTATTTCCTGCTATTGAAGATAACTCCCTCCTGAACCCACCTGCCCACACACAGGCTGCAGGCATCCAGAAACCCAGCTGGAAGTGAAATGATGTGAGCAGTGTTTCCTCACCAGAAGGGCAATGGGTTAGGATGCCATTCCTTCCCACAGCTACTGGACTGGACTGCTACTGCTACGTGAGTCTGTCCTTTGGGACCTCAAAGTTATAGGTCCCGACTTTGCAGCAAGGGGATCAGAATCTGGTCTGTGAAGGCCAAGATAAGAGCAAACTAAACACCCAAAATCTTCCTTAGAGACCAACAAAACAGGTATCCCTGCCCCCCGTCATCAAATTAAATGTGCATCTTTTATGAGGATTAGCAAGAGAAACAAAATGTAGTGGCACTGAAAAAAGGAACTACTTTCTCACAACTCCTCATTAAGCTCCATTTTATGTTTTACCTCTACATAGTTTCCTTAGAAATTTTACCATCCTGGAAAAGTTCAAAATTCAAAGAAAATCCTTTCCAACGTTGAAGGCCCCAATGTGACTTCAAAACACTAATTCTTTGTACCACCCAGGAGCAAACATACTTCCTGAACTAACCAAAATGTAGAATATTTAGGTTAAAAAAAACCCAACCAAAAACAAAAAACCAGCACAAAAAATCCCACATGGAGTCTGACTGGCTTAACTCAATAACTTTTTACTGAAGTGGCTGCTGCCAAATGTACACGCACACTTCCCTTAGCAAGTGGTATTCTCCCTTAACCCTTTGGGCACACTTGTTCCTGCTCTTTTTGGGGAAGTTTTCTCTGACAGCAGTGCTGCCTCTCTTCCTCACCTCCCTGAGCACAAAGCAAATCACTTTATTTCTGTGCTCCTCTTACAAACATCAGGGAGAAAGAGCTCCAGTGTGTAAACTCATGCTGCCATTCTGCAATTCTGATTTGCATTAATTAATCCATTAATGTTGTCAAAAAGAAAGCAACTCAGTCTGAGAGTAAATGCAAGGCAGTGACCACCTCCAGAATTCCCAATACAACTTTATCACCTTTTCAGCCCCACTTCCAGAAATCCTGAGTCTTTCCTTACTGCACTCCTTACTGGTCTTTCAAAACTAGAGGAAATTGTCCATTCCTGACAGCAGTGAAATTCATCACTAGCAGAGCAAAGTACAGAGAACTTGTACACTGCATCAGCCATTGTAGTAAAAAGAACTCCAAAACCCTGCCCCACAAAGATATTAAGAGCTTTTTATCATCAGCTTGTTAGGTAGTACAGGATTTCCCTAATTCTCATCTGTCATTTTTTTCTTTTATGAATTCTCAATAGTGTGAAAGTGAAAGCTGCAACAGATGCTGCCTCAGATCAAGAGTTCACCTCTGTGTGTACCTGGAGTATCACAGTAGGAAAACCTGTTCTTAAAAGAATTCTTTTATAATGGAAATCATTAGGCAATTTAAATGAAAGGGTAGTTTGCATCTCTCTTCAAACTGTTAATAATCTTTGTTATTATCACAAACAAACATCTGCTAGGAAGAGTCCAGTCAGAACTGATCTTGCTTTTAGGACATGGAGAACATTGATTAAATGAGCTATCAAAGCTACTTCCATTCTTATTTTTCATACTTTGTGGCTCTTTGGATGTAGGTCTTGCTCCTCCCAAAAAACCAGAAGAGTGTGTATGGTGAGGGTTTTCTCAGCTAAATCAAATCTAGAGTAAATCAGCGACAGAACTGTTTCCTGGCCTCACGACCCTATCCAGCAAGTAGGGTGATGTGCCTGGATAACGTGGCTCTGGTTCAATTCCCACTTACTCCTCAGCTGTATCACAGGGAGTCACTCTGCAGGGTGAAACACCCTGTAAGCTACTGCTGTATTCCCAGGTGGAACCTCTGCATTCTCCTCACCTGTCTGTTGGCTTCAATGTACAGCCCAAGAGTGTTCACTCGGTAGCACAGCCCCTCCTTCATGATATGGACGTAGCAGCGCACTTTTCCTTCGTGGAGAGTTTCATTCATATCTCCTCTGTGATCATTCCAACAAGAGTTATCTGGTGCAGGTTTCAGCAAGCTATTATCTTCCTTTATGAAACTATAAATGTCTGGAGAACACACACATGCATGAAGTTAGACGGGGTTTAATGAAATACTTTCTGAAGAGGAACACCATTAAAATACTGTTGGTGAAGGGAAATCTTCACCTCACCTCATCTCCATGGCTAGATACTCAGCAATCATTAACAGATTTTATCACATGTAGTGAGTAAGTGCTTATTTTTATTCTGCAGGTGTGAATTAAAGAATCAGAAGAGATGCAATGTTTTGCCCAAGGTCACACAAGGAGACAGCAGAAATGCTAAAAATAAATTCCAGAATCTGACTTCCTGTCCAGTTCTCAGTGCAGGGTGGTTAAGGCTTAGGCTGTTGTCCTACCCAATTTTAGGAACTCCCTCCTAAAATGACATTTTCAACAATGAATCTAACTTTTTTCCAGAAAAAAAACCCCAAAACTAGAGCCCCTAGCTGATTTGCTAATTGTTTACACCAAAATAAGGGAGGACAAAAAAATATATATAGTACACAATATTGTTTGAAAAATAAATCTACTAGAATATTTGCTAGGGGAAAAAAGCTTCCTCTGCTGAGGAAAAAAAGCTGAATCTCTAAAATAGTGTTTCAGGCTACTTCTGTACTCTACTCCATAACACAGCTGTAGCATATAGGCTTTAAAACTTCCATAAACCCAAATCTTTGACATTGTACTGACCTAGGGATGCTTGCTCTTTTTTCTTTTGGTCCTCTTCTTTGTTGTCTAGTCCTTGCTGCAATGATGCAGGAGAAGAAAACTGTTTCCTAACCAGATGTGGAATCAGTTCACTCCGGAGAGATGTGATTGTCCTGGAGAAAGAGACACATGAAGTCTGTGAATGCTAAAACTTATGTCTTCATTTTCCTTGTGTAACACCATCAGAAATTTTGCACACTTCATGAGGATGAATCAAAATCGCAAGACATTAAGACAATGTCCACTAGTCACCTGCTTCTTTAATGCATTAAAATATAAAGAAATATTCAAAATGAGGAAAAAGCTTCATTTTCAGAACTATGCCCCCTCTATTTTAACAGACGTGACTATAATTTGTTATTATCCTATAATTCATACTTGTGTGCAGATGGAATGCAGAAAGTACCAACATTGTAATGACAAAAACTGAAGTCACTTTATGTGCCTTAAAAAATGGCATCAATTGACTGAAAAAGAGAGAATAAAGCACCCACAGAGGGAAAACCAAAGCAGCTCCTTTTCTTTGTGATAAAAATATGGAAATGCTCAAGGATATATGAAATATCAGATCGTTAAATTAAAATTTTTATGACGCATGCATTAATGATATTCCTGCTCAAATGACAGATCCAGAACATTTTAAAGATTCATTCCTTTAACAAGAGAAATTAGGACATTTCCGTTTAGATCCCAACACTTTCATCTTCTTTAGATGTTCCAACATAAAATGTGTAAGTGAACAGAAAGCTTCCCAACACGTTTCAGCTGGCAATACACCCATCTTCCCCTTGTACAGATTTCAACTGTTATTGTATCCATTCTGATACTGCAATACCAGGAGGGGTTTTATCCCAAACCACCTATGCTTTAAACAAGGGTCCCAATCACTAGATTATCTCTACTCTTGCATTAATTTATACATTGCAATGACTCAAAAAAAAAACAACCTCTCCCAAAAGACAAATATCAATGTAGAAAGTCTATTGTACAATGGGATTATAACCCTACAAATTTAATTTTGATTATGAGAAGAAAATTTTATTTTTCAATAAAGTATTTGGGGAAAAAACACAAATCAACAGTTTTTACAGTTGGAGTGCAGTCTTAAAATAGCTTTATTGCTGTTGTTTCATTATTTTAACAATCTCCATTTAGTTACTGAATTGTGGATTATTTAAAGTAGTACTTGGGAAAATCATGCGGAAAATGAACTCAAACTTGGCATGTGTAAGAGGAAGTGCTAAACTTCAGAGGAAGGACTGGAGAACTAACACAGTGAGTTTGGCTACAGGAACTCAACAAATAACCCACAAAGAAAGAGGAGTTGTTTAGAATGGAAGACAGCAAAACTAGGAACTAACAGATTAAATTAAGAAAGGCAAGTACTAGAATGAGTACAGTGAAAATTATTTTGGTTGGCAAGATCTCTAGCAAAGGGGGATCTTACACAGTTAAAACTTTAAGACCAGCTCAAAGCCCACCCAGGCCCCTGTTCAGGTCAATGATAGTGAAGCAGACCTAAGGACCAAAACAGTCTTTCCTGTCTCCAGCTTTGAAGGGAAGATTCAGCTGTGATTGCCAGTTCAGCCCTATGAACAAATACAGAGTGTTTCTTTTTCTTGACAAATTTTTTCTTCAGCCCTCAGTGCAGGTTGTGTCACATCTTCTGTCCCGCAGCCCAACACTGAAATTTTGCTTTTATGTTTTATTACAGACAAGAAAAAACTCTAGTCTTTAGTCTCTCCTCCTGCTCGAAAATAAGATTATAATCACCTTCAGATAGCTGTATTTCAGGAACTAACGAAGTGAAACACTTCATTCCTTAATCACCGAATTTCTGCCTGCTAACCACTTACAGGCGCGCTCGGCGCGGCCGCGCCGGCCCTGCGCTCCCACACACGTGGGGCTGTGCAGATGGGCAGTTTACTAGCTCACAATGTTTGCCTGCAGCTGTGCCATTCAGCAATGATTTCCTGCTTGGGTTTTATACTGCATCCAAAACCGACAATCCTCTGTTTCCCTCAGAGGCTGGCTATGGCATTTATAAGATATATTACCTATAAAATACCCAAGTATTTGGCAGTCTTAAATAGTCTGATGCAGAGGACAACACAACACGGTAGGAAATGAAAGCAGTGGAAAGGGGAAAAGACAAAGTTTTTGCAGTTTTGCCTGGTTTTTGATGGTTTAATCTTTCTTGGCCAAACTCCTGAAGCTTTCCTGCAATTCTCTGAAGTGCTAGCCACATTCCTTTGCCAAAGGTGGAGCAAATCTCTGGGTCATCCATAAGATGTGGCTCAGAAACACATCCTTCTTACTGGAAAAGGAAAACCAGGCAGGTTTGCCTCTGCTTGCTGTTGAAGCAATTTATATGCAACATTAAAGGAATTTGCCTTTGGAAAGCAGTAAAAATACACAGTAAGGCCCTCTGTGAGAAAGATTTGGGTATTTTTTGCAACAGATCTTGCAAATTAAGATATACAAAGTGATAGCATGAGACTATTATCTGACTGTAAACAGTGGGAGAAACCAAACATCTAGCTGGAACTAGGAAAGGAACTGAAATCAAAGGAAATGCAGAGGGACTGAAGACCCTTCATCAAAAAGGACAAAAATTAGCAGGAGTTTGGAAGAACCAACTGGCCTGTAACCTAGTGACAGAAGAAGATAAACCATAAAGGTTTCTGGTCTAGTGTATTTAAAATTCTTACAATCAAATCCCAAACTTCACATGCCTATATTAAGAAGACTGTATAAGTAAATAAGACTGTATAAGCTGGAGAAAGCACCTTTTTTGTTCTCTTCAGGTTTTAAAACTTGGAGCCTCCTGGTTTCTAAAGCTCCTTGTTTTTGTTAGCACCAAGAGTGAAAATGAAATATGCACTGAGATCCACAGAAGTAAAAATCTGCTACAACCAGGAGAAAGAAAGTTAAAGGGTGAGTGGAAGGAGAGGAGGGCACACAGAATTTTGGCAGAAATCCAATTCTAAGCCAATGTGGAGTAAGCATGCTCTTGACACCTCAGAGCAAACTCCAGACGGTAGAGAGCATAAACATGAACCTGCCTTTGAGAAACATTTGCCAAAATAAATATGTTTTCATAAAATCCAGCCCAAATGACAGGCCCTTTTTCATGACTTTTCATTCCCTAAATTTTGATTTTTGGAGTTCTATCTGTCTGTTTTCACGTCAACAGAAAGTAGCAGGTTTTCAAGGAAACCACCAAAGATGGAGAGTGCAGATAGATGCTTTTTGTAAATGAAGAGAGGGGGACACACTAATCCCTGAAACACCTTATGTGGCTCCAGTGTCCTGAGAACAAGAGTTGGCAGCAGTTTTGAAAGGGTTGATACTGATCACATTTCAAGCATGCAAAAAGAAATACCATCCCTGGCATGGACTCTGCCATTCATGCAGCAGGTCACAGCTACAGGGGATGTTGGCAAGAGATGGTGCATAAATGGGGGAAACAAGGACAACTGGCCAGCTGAAATTCATAGTGCAAGTGCAGGAAAAAAAGTGGGAATTCAAGTGAAGATGAAATATTTAAATATCAAAAGAACCTCCTGGAAAATTCAATATTACATGTACTTAAGAGTTTAGAGCACACGTCAGTTACTTGCAATCAGATATGTGGATTGCAGACTCAGACTCAGGCAATAAAAACTTAGAATATTCAAGGTTGATTTTATTTAAAACCTAAAACATTAAGGGGCAAAAATGGCTACTTGGTCAGACAACTGTTATTTTACCAAGTACTGTTATTACCAGCAAGACATAATTACACCTTTAGAATCCCTTTATCCCTGGTCCCTGTGCACTCTCTGCACTCCCAGTGTTTCTGGGATTTTTACATCTCAGTAAAGGCACAGATAAGGTTCATGCTAAATTAAAAAGTTTTACTTGTGAAAGAACGTTGGGTGAAAACACCCTAGGTCAATAAGCTTTATATTTAAACACAGCTATGCACAATGTTTCAGAGACTTTTAACCATAAATAAACTTAAAACAGTCTACAACATGGCAGAATTAAGTTTGTATCTATGGATGTTATATTATATTACATTACATTATGACCCACAGAGGGCCAACTTTTACTTGTTGCTGAAATGCAATTGCCTCTGGGATGAAGCTTATTGAAACTTCAGCAAGAAATGAAGAACAATGTAGCCAACTGAAACACAAGAAGAGTTTTGGGGGAAAAAACCTAATACTGTCCCCTTCAAAAAAACCAACAAAAAAAAAGATTTCACAATTATGCTTTAATGGGCTATGATTTGTGCTCTTAGATATATGTATTGCTGGAGATTCATAAGACATGGAAAATAATGGTTCTGACCAATGATGATAAAGAAAGGAATCTTATAAAATATTTTACAAATGTCTATTTGAATCTAAATTTAGGTGACATTGCACAAGTCTAGGTAATAGTAGGTGCTGTTTGGCTTGATCCACAGCAGGAAGAAGAGCATCCACAGCTTCTGCTTCCTGCAGCTCATTCTCACCAGCTTCAGACACCCTGAACACAACTGTCAGTTCCATTTACCGGCTGTCATTCATTTCAATTTTCCATGTTTAATGTTAAACACCATAAAATAGTATTAATGAGTATTAGCATTCTAATATCCTCCCTGTTTTATTAATCTGTGATGAAGCATGAAATCTACTGCTGCTGTCAGCATCCACCTGTGAAATCTGCTGTTACCCTCCATGGGTAGCTGCAGGGGGCTTCCCTTGCTATCACTGTCAGCACAATCAGCTACATCTACAGGTGCAGATAGTGTTTGTGATTCCCCACTACAAACAAGCAGATCATTAGCCCTTTCATACCTATTTGTATCCTTTTTTTTTAAAAAAACAGGCAAATGTTAGCTCTTGTACAGCTATGCAAGCTGCGTTGGGTTCTGATCTTAGCTCCATGGCCTTCAACAGAGGTTCTTCAGATCACATCAAAAGAACATGAGGCTGTATTTCAGACTGGTGCTCATAATTAATGTTAGAAATGTATACATAAATACAACTAAACAAATCCTAAGGCAACTTACAGTTTTGGCCAGAAAGGAGTTGCATGTTTATACAGAACAATGAAGATGTAAGAAAAAGGGAGGGAAGAAAAAAATAAAAGAGAGTGTGTTGGAAGAAAAAGAAAAGTTAATTCTGAACCCTGTAGGTACATAGTTCATGGTTCTCATCGTTTAAAGGATAAAGCCAAATAACATTTAAAAATTCCATGTAAGCTGGGAGCTCTCTTGTTGAATCTCAACGTTATTTTCTCCTGATCCTTTGATGGAGATTAAAAATTTCCATGTGAATACAAAGAAAGAAACAACAGTTACTCTGAGATTTTTTCCCTGAGCATTTAATGCTCCAAACTAGAGCAGCCAGCCACCATTCCCATCTCCTCCCCCCTCCTTCTTGAAAAAAAAAGTCAACTCACTTTGAAGAAAAGACAAAACAGACAAAACAGGGTCAGGGCAAGGGGGATTAGGGAAATGATATTTATATCATGGACCAAATTAAAATGTCAATGCAAGAGGCAGGCAAACAGCCCATGCCACATATATACACCAGGCATGTTTCCTCAAGGAAACAGGAAAGAGATTTGAAAAGAGTTAATGCAGTCCTGAGTTAATAGCACCTGCCTCAGACTCAACACCACTTAAAATACAGTGTTTGGGTCCATTTCCCACAACGTGGTTTTAACAAGCACAATGGAAAAAGGAATTATAGGACTTTTCCCCTTCTTCTCACTGATTCATTACTAAAAATGCTGGAATTTCTGAGACATGCTAAGAATGTGGAGAAAGCAGAGAAAGACTACATACAAAAGGAAAAAAAAATCAAGTGATAAATCTCTAGGGTGTGCCACATCTCTGCAGAAGGCTAATTCTGCCCTTACATCTTGCAATAATCCTTTTGCCTTTGTTTGATGTAACCAAGATCAATTATAATAAAGGAAAACTCCAAAGTAACCAGGCAAGCCAATAAATTACCAGGCAATTAATTGTGCCTAATTCAATAACCTGCAGCACTCGTCACAGCATTAAACATCTGTTATATCTTGCTATGTTCTCTTTCTCCAGTTCTATTCTCAAAATTTGGACCACAAAAAGAGTAAATACATTTCTCACACCCTGCCAGAATTTCATATTAATTGTCAGTGACTCTTATTTTTGAAGTTAAAAGCCTAGGGAGAAGACAAGGAAACTTCGAGAAATGTTCTACTAAAAGGTAATTCCACATGACTGCATTTGTGCTTCATTTGTCTTTCCATACTATTTTCTAACTAAAACCTTCAAGCCTGACAGCAACATACTCCCAAAGCTCACAAGAACGTGCATGACTCATTCAAAAGCCATTACACAGCAAGCCAGTAAAACTGCACAGCTTTGCAGGCTCAGGTTTATGAATGACTTCCCAAAACTGCAGAATCACCACCAAAACCCCACATTCCGGATGATGGAGGGAAAGCAGAAGACACACAAGTGACAGTCACAGACACCATAACACGGAGAGGAACCAGATCAAAGTATGAAAGGGATGGTATGGATGCAAACCACATAAAAGCTGTTCTCAAGTTCCACCAAGTCTGGATGTAGTTAAAGGAGCAGGGATCTAACTTCCACTTCTGCCAAAAAGCCCTTTGGGAAACAAGGCAGCTTTCTGAAAAATTGACCACAGAAATTAAAACTCCTCAATTACATACTCAAATCCTTTGAAAGCGTGTGCACACTCAGCTCAGGTCATCTAAGTAACCTTAACTCTGCCCACTTGCCAAACAGCCAGCAACACCCCACAGCTCCCAACTAACACAGCTTTTGCACAGGAATGCCAGCAAGTTTAGACATTTTTAGAACTTCTCTCTGACCAAAAGTCTCTGAGGCCGTCGGAGGCCACCCAGGGTGTTTGGCAGGTTGTACACACTGCTGAGGAATGGATCTCATTCATTCCCAGACAGCATCCCATTCTTCTAAAACAAGCGCACCTGCAACAAATGTGATTCCTTGCCAGAACTCATCTTTCCCGTTTCTCTCCCACCTCCGCCTTTGCAGCCATCTGTGTCTGAGTTACCAACTTTTTTCTAAGTGCCTTTGAAATTAGGCCCCTTTTCTGAAAAAGAAACAGGCATTCTGACAATTTGCCTAAACAAACACACATATACGATGAATTTGATAAGGCTGACATGTATCCATAGACCGATGAGTTATGTAAACTTTAGGTGCATAATTATGTATTTAGATAAATAGATTGAAACACTTCAGACTTGTATAAAACATGTAAGTGCCAGAAAATACAGACACGGTTGTAGCTTCACATGGGCAACCTCTTCCACCCCACTCCACTGGTATTGCATTACAGGCACTGGAGATGCCCACATGACTTTGCTCTTTCTCCATGCAGCTACTGTGTTTGGTGATCTGCAATCAAACTGACCTATCCTCAGTCTGACTGATTTCTCTCAGCAGTCTGGGAAATAAACTGGAAGCTCTGATGCGTAATTCAATCCTGCTTGCACCTATACAAGTACCATTTCTATGCCCTTCTCCCAGCAATCACTCTACCTTAGCTCCTATCCTCTACACTCATTGCTAATCCTTGCTCCACCCCTCCCTGTAGGACAACTCTTCTGTTCTTTTTACCATGGTGTTTGCAAGATGATCTGTCTGTGATAAGACTAAACTTTTTTTTGTTTTCGCTTTATCCTTTCTTGAAGAATTTTGAAAGCTTTTTGGCCAATAAATCCCATCTCCTCTTTTTTCACAAGACAGCTTTTATGCATAATGTTCTTTCCAGGTGGTATTAATCCACAAAAGTTTGGTATAAAATGCTGTGGGAGCTATAGTTCATCTCTGCATCTTTGATTTAGGGGAAATATCACTCCTCTTTATTCAGCTCTTGGACTTCTTCAAAACCAGTAGCTTAACTAGACAGCATTCAGCACTTCTCATAGACTATTTAAAATGTTATACTCCTTTTTTTTTTTTTTCACTTTAAGTAAAGAAATTCACAGTTGCTCCTCTTTGAGTCAAGATTGTTCTAAGATCACGCTCTAGGCTCCTTATCACATTCAAAATGGAACACAGAGTACCATTACAGATTGAATGATGGTTCACTAACTTCAGGAAGACACTTCTTAGCTACTCTATTCATGTACTGGTAGCATTTACTGTCCCATCTACAGGCAGGAAGTTAGAAGTCGCCCACAACAGTAATTCAATGCAATAATAAAGTCAGCAGCAGTGTTACAGACATATTTATGATTATTCATGTTTAATTTGCCTTGCTAAGGCACAATGAAATTTAACATTGAACTAACACGTAGAATATAAAAAAAAAAAAGATAAGAAAAAGCAAAATACTAGGAAGACAACAATTGTTTTCTCTCTTTACCCAAAATTCAACCTGTCAGTAAAAGGGGAATCAAGATTTCAGAAGGATGTATCAGTGACTGAGGTGTTGTGGAAGAACAGAGATTTAGAAGCAAAACAAAGAGGGGCAGAAAAGAAAACATTATCTTGAAAATAGTACATTCAGATCATCTGAATGAAGAATACAAGGGAATTATGTTTTTCACTGCAAGAGACATACATATGGTATCATAGTATACAGACTGTATCCTCACAGGGAGATGCCCAGCAAGGCAAGATAATAACTTTACCCAAAGTATTAACTTACATGCAAGTAGTGCTGGGTACAGAAATTGTACTGCATTGATAAAGGAATGTTTAGGGTGATTCTGCTCAAGTTGCAATGATTTAAGAAGAAAAAAATCAGTGAGAAAAAAGCATACAAAGATGGGTAAACTAATTACTTCTTGGCTCTGAAATCACATCTCGTGTGAAGACAAAAGTCAGCTTGAGTGAAGGTTACCCAAGGAAACTGAAACTGCATCAAACAGTGAAAAAACAGTTAACCATTTTTAATGTTTATTATCAGATCAGAAGCAGCCCAGCTGAGGCCACCAAGAGGGCCAAGAGCACATGACACGGGAGGAGAAGCTGGGGGGCTGGGTTTGTTCAGCCTGGAGAAGAGAGGGCTGCGGGGGAATCTGATTGTGATTTTCCACTACCACAAGTGAAGTGATACAGAAGACAGAGTCTTCCAAGAGGTGCACAGTGAGAGAGCAAGAGGCAACAGAAGCAAGCTGCAACAAGGGAAATTCCAGTTGGGACATAAAGAAAATAACTTTTCAGTGAGTGGTACAGTCCTGGGACAAGGCCCAGTTTCCATCCTTAGAGATTTTCAAAACTCAACTGCAAAAAAAACCCTGAGCAACACAAGAGTTAGACTTGAGCAGGAGGCTGGACTAGATCCTGCTAGACATTCCTCCCCAATCTAAATATTTCTATGATTCTATAATTGAATTACATCTTTCACGCCCTTCCTATATTTGTTTACAGAATCCAAAGGGTCATAATATGATGCTGTAAGTCACAGTAAGAGAAGAAATTTGACACATTTTAACATTTACCTTAGAAAAAATTTGCATTAGGAGCAGCTTGGGTGCAAGAATACATCTTGGTGCTGTCACCAAGCATGCTTTGGTATGTCAGGCAGGTGGCCACTATAAAGTGTTATGGTCCCACAAAAAGGTTTGCAGTTATTGATGAAGTTGATTAGCTCCAATGGAGCATATCCAAAGATATGTCTACTCCCAGGTAGTCTGCCAACAGGAAAAGGAATTGTATTTCTTACAGAAGGCATTTGCTGAAAATCATAATGTGTTTAAATCTAGTTTGGATCATTAGGGCTTTTCCCCCTGAGGTTTTAGGAGTAAGCTTGATCGGTACCATGGAAAGATGATAGCAGTAATGATACCCTGGAGGATGAGGACATCAACAAATTTTAAATGCTGGCATTTCTAGTAAGGAGCAGGGAAAGCTCCAACAGCTGGATATGTTTGACAAGGAAAGGAAATGGGGAAGATGAATTGCCATTTCACATTGTAATAGATTAAATGCACTAAGGAGGAGCCTGGGTTGGGTTGATTGTGGGTTGTTTTTCCCCCTTTTTCTCTTCCTTGTTTGAAAAGCTACAATCTATTTGCCCTGACTTCACACAGTATACTTCCTGCAGGAGCTATTTGTTTATTTATCCGTTTTAATCACAAGGAAAGTATTCATTATAAAATCTCTCCTTACAGCAAAGAGAAACCTTCCAGCCACACGGCTGACACATGTTAACTTGCAGGTATTCACAGAGCAGGTTCTGTTTTAAGCCATCTTTCAGGCAGCCACACAAAGACCACCAAAGCTGGGTGTTCAGCTCTGCCAGACCTCCCCCAGCCAGCAGCCCTTGCCAGGAAACACAGCACCTTAATATAAACCTGCAGGGGCCTTTGTGTACAGCATAGCACACAGCCATGCAAGCAGGAGCTCCAGAGACAGTCACTCACACCTCCAGCTTCCAAAGATCCCACACTGCCCTGCCCCTTTATCAACGGAGAGGGGTGGCTCTGCTGCAGCTCTTTTCACGGCCACAGATCTCCCAACACAGCACTGAGACAGCAAACCTTCCTCTCCCCCCTTGGTGCTGGCCCAGCAGAGGCTCTCTGGACACAGCAGAGGGGAGCTGAGCAGAGAAATGCGCTCTGGGATTGCAGCTGAAACAGTTTGGAAAGGCAGAGCACTATGACCTCACACAATTTGCTCTTATTTATTTCAGCAGTTAAAAAAAAAATACCAACCCAAACCCCAGTGTTTAACTTTGTAAACAAATCATACTGACTTTGGCTATAAAGTTTACTGCAAATTTGCTCAGTTCAGAAAAGAGTTTCTCTACTGGCAAATTCTGGCAGGCATCTCTCCAGCACTGGAAGAACTGCAGAAAGCTGATTTGTTTTCTTAGCTTCAGCTCAGACTCTCCCGGGGTGCACCCTGAGAGGAGGGCTCCCCAGGGAAAGTGGATTTCCCTGGTGGCAGGCGAGATGTTAGCACTCAGCATTCCCAGGATAAGGCACTGTGAATGGCTAACTCAGACCTTTTGACACGAGCACAGTGCTGCTGTTTGTCATTGCTGCCTTTCCAGTACCACAATCGATCCTTCTGGCCATAGGAAGGGTGGCTTTTTCTACATCTAAAACTTCAGAAGGACTAGATTCTGGACCAAATGGTGACTTGCAAAACACATTACTAAACACAGTAAAATTCCATGGTTTTAGGAGGAAGAGGGGTGGGGGAAAAAGGGGAAAGGACACCATAAAAAAATGTGAAATGTCCTACTATATAAGAGGAATGTGTGCTGTCAACTTTGTTTTACATATGCCTGCACAGCCTTTAGAAATTAAGTCTGATGATCTTATGTCACAAAGTGCATGTGACACTCAGGTGGAGAACAGAGAACCCAGAACATCTGAGCATACACACAGTGGCAACTGCCTCCACCAAATCCAAAATGACCAACCTTCAGAGGTGGTGCAACGAGGGTGCCTGAAGAAAAATTGCCCAGAATTTCCTATTTTAAGTCTCTGTTTTCATCTGTTTGTAAACTTTGCCAAAGTGTAACTGTTTTGGCTGAAATTACCCATGCCAGGTGTTTCCCTCAAGCTGATTATTTTTTGGATAGCGTCACCAAAAATGTCTCAGCTATTTCCAAGAACAAAATTATGGAAAAACCCCTTTGTTTTGATCATGTTAAAAATATTTAATCTGCTGTGCTGAAAAGCTCTTGCACTTCCATGCTTAAGAATTTGGCACAGCACAGGGTTGTCTTTTCGTCTGGGCATTACATTTGTAAACAGGAAAAGTGCCCATACTACATCAGGCTAAGTCTGAAAAAACACTGTTTGCACATGCTTGGAAGAGACCTGTTTGGTTTGGGTTTTTTTACTTCTAAAAGGTAGAAGTACTTCTAGCTTGGGTATGCTCCATTCTCTCTTTTCTGCAAGGCAATTGAAGTATTTGTGCACTGTTCCACGGAGTATGCTCTGGGCCAAGGTTATAAATGCTGAGATGGATATTCTTTGAGGTTTAGAGCATCCCATCTCCTTCTGGTGGCTGACATGAAAGGTGATAAATCTATGCTGGTAACAGCTACTCCATTAGCAAGAGTCACAGCAAGAGTCATGATTAATTCTAGAAGTGTCACATACATAAATACATATACACACACTTAAAGAATATCATGGTACTAGTTTGGGCACTCAAATTAAGAAAAGCTAGCAGCATGTTGCTTATACCTCAATTAAGACCTTGCGTTATTATGATTATTATGCTACAACCCTTAAAAACACACCTACTTTTCCTCTCTCGCCAATCTCAACCTCTTCTTCACCAAATGCAAAGATGGACTATGCCCTGGGGATGGATCACCTTTGTGTAATGAGGCAGAAGAATGCCTCATTTGTTAGAACATGTGTGTTAAATGTACAAGGCAGAGGGCTGCAAGAGGAGAAAAGAACTGCTAAGATGTAAGACAAATGAATGATGCCTGAAGAACTGATTTACTTTTTTTTTTTTTTGTAGTTCCCTTCTGTCAGAGGATTTTATGGATAGTGCTGAATGCAGAACATAAATCTAATTTCTGCAGGTTGCCACTGATTATCATCCTGCAACAGCTATCATCAATGGAAAAGACTTTTTCAACATTACGAGCTCCCTGTATAACATTAATAATTGAAAAATGGCATACTTAAGACAAAGTTGCTTCAAACCTCAACTCTTGTGTACCCTGGTTTCCCACTTTCAGAAAGGGAAAACCACTGCTTCACTAACAGACATGCTGGAAAGAGTTAATGGGCATTATAGAATCAGTGATGAGCACCAAGAGGAGCATATTTACTTTTACCTTTTCAAAACAAAGTATTTGACTTATCTACAGAACATGGTTTAAACAGGGATTAAGGCTGGAGGCCTCCACCTGAACTACAGAAGTTATGTACAACACTGAGCAGTGTCTCCTTCAGTAAACATCTCAGGCAATAAATGAAGCAATGGTCACAGATGGGGAAAAAAACCCCAAACAAGGTACAAAGTCATGTAACTGAGGCTGTACCATAATATGTGGGAAAAAACAAAAGCAAAAAGTTGCAAAGAGAGCCTCAGCTGTGGCACTATTATTGGCAAGTGCTACAATTAACAAAGCTAGTATTTTTAAATGTGGCTTTTTGTATGCTCAACCTGTAACTAAGGTTTGATTAATATATTCCTGATAATCTCTGCACTCATGAAATCCGAGAAAAATTATTTTGGAGACATTATTGATTAGGACCACATACTGCTTTGTTTTAGGCAGCCTTGATCTGGCTTTGGACTTTGTGGTCTACCTCAATGAGGGGTGAAAACAGCAGTCCCCATATGCCTACAGGTTACAGCTGCGAGCATGGTAAAATTCTAACAAATATAACAAATGCTGCCATCTGTACCTGCACAACTGACTTTGGGCACAATGCCATTCATGTGTACATGTGTTATAAATGCTTATTAGCTATGTTCTTAAGCATATTCACAGGATATGTAGAGACGTATCTTCAAGACTTAAATTTCCAAAGCAAGTTTGAATTTTCCATGTTAAAACTTCACAAGGAAAGGGGCTGCTTTACACCTATCTCCCCTCTGCCCTCCTCTCAATTATGTATCATACTTCCCCAGGCCAAAGCTTTAGAAATTTTCAAGAAAAGCAGAACACAAGCTACCCTGCAACCTCCCTTTGATCACATTTCTCCTGGTAGCAGCTTTGCTGGGATTGTTAGCAAGCCAACTGTCAGCACACAGCAAAGAAATACCAGCCCATGTCTGTGAGGCACGCGGGGCTCACACGGCACGGCCCGCGTCCTGCCCTCTGCTACACGTGGAGTTCAGGGGGAAAGGGAATAAGGACTCTCCTCTTCCATCTGCTCCGAATGCAGCAGCGAGGCAGGATTCCAACCTAGCACTCAGGAGAGTGCCAAAAAAGGGACTGGCTACTGTGCTGGCTGCCACTGCAGGGCCCCAGGGGTGTGAGGCCCGCCAGCTGTGGGGTGGAGCCGTGCCCCCAGCCAGCTACAGCCTCTGCTTCTGTCTCGCTGCTGGCTCAGCGCGTGGAACGATCGCTTTAAAACAGCAATATTGTGCAGCTCATCGTGTGCTGCAGGTGTTCACCTTCAGCTGTCCCTCCCTGGGCTGGCAGAGCAGCTCCAGCAGCACACACAGCCTCTGCTTGCCTGTCTTCCCACGCCACAGAGCGTGGCAGCTATGAGATCCATGGGCTGGCTTTGCTCTGAAAGAGGAATTGCTGAGGAGAGGAAAGCTCTCACCTAAATACAAAGAGCTCGTATTTTTAACTGACTTCCCTCCCATGGGCAGGTGTGATACAACTCCACACTCTCCACCAAGACTGACCTCAGCAACTCCAATTTTACTCTTGAAGAAAGAAACCTGGTGAAGAATCAAAGGCCTCTGCTGAAATAAACCCCAGGGCCAGGTACCACCAGCAGAAAATTCAGCCAAACAAGAGCTGCTTCACATTGAGGTCACAGTTCCTGTTCAGACAAGATAAATCCAGCTGGTAGCAGGGTATGGTCTGTGAATCCCACGTGGACAGACCCAGAAGTCACCAGTGATTGGGTATCCACTGCAGGTGCAGGGATGGAGATGTTCATCTGAGGCAGAGCTCCCAATCCCATACTGGCACCTCTGTGCAGAGGCTGCCAGTGCAGCTGATTAAAGAGCACTTTTTAATCAACCTACCCTTGTGAAGCACAAGTATGGAAGGAAGAGAAGGAACAAATTCCAGCTGTAGGAAACAAATTGCTATGGGCAAGAATTTCTTCAGCTGTTGCCCAAGCCAGCATGGAACCATTTGAGCTTGGCAGATTTGGACAGGGTAGGACCCTTGCACACTTGACTTCACTAGGATTCAGTGCTGAACTAGTGGATGAGTGATAGATGGAGATTTAACTGCCAATATGCATTTTTTCCTCCTAGGAGAGGAAAGAAAAAGCAGTTTCATTCCTGAAAAATAAATTCCCCAGGTTTAAATTACATTAGGGGCATGGTATTTTTTATTTTTGTCTGGACATACATATTTGAGGGTGTTCTAATAAACAGAATATTTCCTCTGACTTTTATTCAAAGGCACTACCAAGTTCTGCCTTTTAAAACTCAAGAATTTGATTTGCTATAGTGCAATAAAACTTCAGGCAGGATAATCATAAATTCAGGCCTTTAAAAATAGTTCATAAAAATGTACTAAAGGACTACAAACTGAGTTACAGGCTACCAAACAGTATTTTGACCTCTCCTAACATCCCTCATCATAGAATCTCACTGCTGCCAAGCAAATACTGATTATTTTCCAAACAATCCCACCCAGAAGAGGAAACAAGTGCATAGAAAAATCAACGGATCTGTCTAGTAACACAAAGCAAGCCAGTGATAAAGCTGATGAAAAAACCATTGGTATCATGGAGCTGAATATTCAGCCTTTTTCCAAAGCTGCCACTCAAAAAAGTTGTTCCAAATCCTAAAGCAAGATTTATGTACTTAGATAGAACCAAGGTTTAGCCATTTAATGTTTTTTCCCCCCTGTTTTCATATTAATTGCTTGTGACTTTGTACTTTATCTACAACACATATATTAAACTGAATGCCAATTACTCTTACAGGTACAGCTATAAACAAATTAGATTCACCCAGGCAGAGCTTGCTCTTGCCATTATCTTTGCAGCTAAGCTGGGACTCACTGAAGAAGAAACAGATCCCATAGAGATAACCACATTAGTTTTCACATAATGCTTCAACCTGGAAGTAATCATAATTTTCCTCTACAAAAGCCAGTTGTAGCAACTGAATTTTCTACTGCTGGGCAACATCTTTTCAACTTTTGTATGTCAAAAAAACATTTGAAAAAATGTAAATGCTTCACTGAGCTACAAACAATGAAAAAAGGTGTTCTGCCTGCCATCAAACCCCGCTGTTAAAATATTAACACAATGTAAATATTGTAATATTGAGGAAGTACACTGTGTCAGTACTTCCTGGCACTGTACAAGAGCTTCACTGTTCCCTTCAGTCCCTGCTGTTAGTTTTAAACACGCACAACTTAAACAAGGCATCTGAGCTTCTCCAGTCCTAGTGCAGAATTGCAGAGAGGCAAAATCTTACTGTAGGTTCTTTCTAGACTAAAACCCAAAGTATTAAAATGAATCCTTAAACCCAAACAATTATGTAGATGTCAGTACTTTTGAGGCAAAAAAAAAATCCCCAGAGTCTTTCAAAAGTCTTGGCATATTGCTGCCAAACATGGAAAGATCTTTGGGTATGCACTGTCCTCCCCTTCCTCAGAGAAGAAAAACAAGCTGCAAATGCCCACCAGTGCCAGAAGTCTGAAAGCTGAAGTTATTCCTCATGGCACAAGTCCCATTCCCCAGATTTGCCAGTTAAGCACATTACTTGCAATTGACTCTCTCAATTGACTGAATAAGCTGTATTTGTGCAATAAAGAGAATGAAGCAGCTATCTACCATCAGTAAGCCAGATGTTGCTATCAGGTCTTAAGAAATGCTGTCTAACTGCTGTAATGATCTATTTGTCATGGAAGTGTCACAGAAAAGCAGCACAGCTTCAAAGAGCTCACCAGTTTCCACTGAAATAGCAGAAAAAAAATTGAAATCTGAAGTTACTGCTATTTACACCTAGAGGCCTCTCTGAGTGACATATCTGATAAAGAACATCCGTGTCTCACAGATCTAAAGTCAAATCCAAATGAAATACCAGGGAAAAATAACTGAATATATGAAATGTCTAATATTCCAGAAATGTCTAATCCCAGCAAAACTAGGGGCTAGGATTTCAAGAAACGAGTTCTACATGCTGTATTATGACAAAAGAAAGGTGTAAACACTGCTTCATGCTAGCACAGGAAGCACAAGAATTCCAAACCCTCACCATCTTTCTAAAATACACTAAATATGGTTTATTCCAGGTTTAAAGCATCTGCTGCTCCTGAAACTTTCTCACCTTTCATATGTTTCTGTACACAAGTGGGAACTAAAATAACTTGTACAATGCCTCCATGTACCAAAGTGTTGGATAAGCCTTCTTCTTATGCATGGTAAGAACTGCCCTCGGGGTTAACACAGATTTTCCACTTAATTTTAACTCGCTCACAGACCCTTATTCTGGAAGAGCTCCTTCAAGCATGTATCCAGCTGTATCACCAGATTTGTATATGGTCAAGACTAACATAAATCTCCCACCCTCAATGTTTTTTCACATGTCAGTTTATCTGCTAAGAAAATGTACTATGAACACAACACTTAGCCCCTGTATCTTTTATCTTACTTAAAAGGGTAGAAAAACTCTTGAGAACTCAGTGAGCATTCCGTATTTGTAATGGGCATGAGAGGGCTATAAAAAGTCTAGGAACAGGACATAATTCCAAAACTGAACTACTTACTGTGAGGGGGAGTGTTCATTTGTTTGTTTTTAAAAGACAAACAGGAGGTTTTTTTTGTCTGTTTCATGAAATATTATAGCTAAGATCCTTCTCCGCTTCCATAAATGGATGTTTTTCTTACTCTCAGTGGGTGGTCTCAGAGTTTTGACAGAGGAATATCACAAGCTAAAACATAGGATGCTACAGAGATAGCCCACCTGCAGTGGTGGTGGATGTGAAGGGGCAGAGGGAAGGTGATTGCAAAGACCAAAACAGACTGTGGTGGGGGAAATCAAAGGTCAGAAATGTATTCACAAGCCTAACAATAAGGAAGTCCTGCTAAAATGAGCAGCCAAAAAGAACAGATACGTTAGAAAAAGAAGGGATGCATAAAAGAGACAAAAATGTCAGTGTTCACTTATGCTGGGGTTCTTTTGTTTTTCAAAAAGATCCTAATAAGACACTCAAACACAATGCTTGGTATTCCTTTTACTATAGTTAAAATATTTTGAAAACTGGTTTCTTTTATATTTCTATTTTATGCTAGCTAATTTAATGGGGAAAAAATTCCTGTAAAAGCTCTGGTGTAAACCATATGTCAATGCAAACGCCTGCTACCACCTTGTGCTTTGTTTGGTTTCTTACCTGTTTTCTACCAGAAAGTCTACCACATATTTCTTCAGACAGTAGAGATGGGCATCCATCAGCCCTGTTCTGATGTGCATTCTGGGATGCCTGGAAAAGAATAAAAAAAGGGAAATCATGGAGCTTTTGCATGGCTGTTTACAAGAACTTGACTTTGCAATGAGGTCAGGGGATAGTGACAAGCGGGCAAAGGTCTGTTCCTTTGCATGTATTGTTGCATTGCTGGAACAGAAGAGCTCAGGCTGCCATTATTGGCCTGTGTCTATAAACTTACACCTGCTGGCCCTGGGCTGATTTGCTGCAAAAGAAAACACCTCCTCCAAGGAGTCATTACTCCTGCTACATCTTCTCATGTAAGTGGAAATTGCACATTACTGGGCAGGAAGCCAAAGTAATGGGCCCAGAGTGCTAAAAGTTACAGTGGGTAATGTCAGGGTACAATAATTCAAAACTTCTGGCTAAGTGCCTGCCTTAATATATATGCAAGGCTGGGCATGTTCTGCTAGCAAACACAACAACACTACTGTATTTTCTCCAACACTTCCTGGAGGGGAAGAAGATGGGGTCTGCTCACCTTTCCTACACTACACATTACAAGTGATTGCCACAGCTCAATTACAAAGCATTTGGCTATCCAGCCCAGTAAGGTGGGAAGGATCAGTAAAACTCCCACTCAACATAAGCCAAACAGGGAAGTCTTTGCTTTTGGAGCAGTGTCAGGTTAATATTTCAGAACCTCAGGAATCTCTGGTAGCTTCAAAATTTTAAGAACAAAGTTTAAGTCATAAAGACTCATTGACTGCTTCTATTGCTTCTCTTTATGCTTTCTCTGTTCTTAGATAACAGAAACCCTTTTTGGAACCTGTTTCAAACCATCTAGATACTTTAGGCCAATATTACTTTCCCTTGTACAAATCTGTGGCCTCATTTGAGAGCATTCTGGCTGCCTGAACATTTGCCACTAGTTCTCATAACAGAAAAGCCACAAGAATATTTAGCCTGCAGATTAAAAAAGACAAAACACAATAACAGTCAAGGACTATGCTGAGCTGTTCAAGACATCCATAACTGCACTCATGGTCAAAGGCTATTAAGGTGAGAAATTTCAATCCACACCTGAAATTGTCTCTGTTTTCATTTTGCTTCCTTTGATGTCTGGATTTCATAATTAAGTTTGAATGAACATATTTTATCAGTGTACTCTATCCAACTTGGTTTGCTTATTCCAGAACATGCTAAAGTCAGATGTTTGTGATCATGATCACTTTTATTATGCAGTGAGCTCAGCAGAAGGATCACTCACCAATTGGGGCATGCATATAAACAGTAAACCAATACTACCACACCAAATATTTAGTAACACCAAAGCTACCAAGAACTTCAGGTGTTCTAGTAAGCCATTTTAAAGTGCACTTCACAATTAATGACTTGAACTACCAAAGTATTTAAGTCTTAACATTTCACGACTTATGTGGCATTTCTCAAGCATGCCATTCAAGCTACGCATATTTTTGACTATAACAACATTCTTTAAGTCCCATCTGCAAAAGGAAAGCTCCTATAATAGTAGTACAACACTTTGCAGTGAAGTATGTGGTACTAGAAAATGATATATGCACTTTCAGTAGATTACTTCATTAACAAAACATGAGCTCACCTAGCAATGCTCCAGTACTGATGTTATCAGTGGCCCAGATGTTGCTGTGGAAGGCAGCCCAAATAGCAATGTTCCTTATGCAAAGAGGATAGGGAATCCACTAATTTTAATGAGAACTTGCAGTTGGAAGTCAGCAGATTCCCTCCTGCTCTGCATCCTGAGAATGGTTTCCACATTTTGTGTATGTATGAGAGGGAACAATTTCCTATCTCCTCTGAGAAGGGTTCCTTTGCATTTATGTAATGAATATAATAGTTTACTGGGAAAATTAACAAATTAATGGAACAGGCAGTAAACATGTAAAAATATAGAAACAGATGGAACATAGGAAGGAGAGGCAAAAATGGGAGGAAAAAAAAATCCAATTCCTAACCTGAAGATGACAAACAAGACAAAATTTCTTTAGTGTCGGAATGCCAGTTTTTTCTCTTCCTATTCAAGATCTTTTACACACTCCCCCTTAAATACCAGGCAGAGGAAGGCTGCAGGGGCTAGTCATCAAGCAACACTGTAAAATAGGAATTCCCCAGTAAATGCTGGTTCTGTTGCCAGTGTCTGTGTGGCTCTGACACATGCAGTCTCCCCACCTGCAAACTGGAATAATGCTATTTAGCTACACCACAGGACACTGAGGATTTGTGGGCTGAAGTTTGTATCTGCATGCAAGCATTGTACCAAGTTTTTCTGTAGCTAAGCAACTTTGTTATAAAGTTATACAAAATCAGTGGAAGTGGAAAAATACTAGCATGGTACTATCCCAGCTCCTCCATCACACACACACAAAAAAAAAAACCCCACAAAAAGCAGCCAGACAGAAGATCTACTGAAACATCAGCCTGAGCTAGCTTTCAATGTAGAATATACTAACAATAATGGAACATCATGCTGGACAAGAGGGAGGTCCCACAATGAAATCCTCTAAAATACAGACCACCTAAGTGATTTGCAACAGAATAGTCCCATAGATTAATATTATAATCACAGCTTCAAAGGTCAAACAGGCAAGTTTGGGCACATGCATAAACAAAGCTGTGATTTCTGTAAACCAGGCTCAAGAAGAGAATAGCCACACTAAACCAGACTGATAAGAGCACTCTATCATAACAAGCCACTAAAGATGCTCATTTTCATTGACTAGTCCTTAAACCAGTTTATCTTCAGGTAAAAGCAAAGGAGCCAAATAATCTAACAGATAACGGCAAACCCCATCACCATTTCAAATGAGCATCTGGTTACTAATATGGAGAGCCACAGGCCCGTCTCATGCCTCTGATCTCCCACTCCATCAGCTAATCTTTACAACATATGAAAAATGAGCGCGTCGCAAGAGCAGCTGATACAGAGAGAATCGAATAACAAACAATGCAGGAGCTGACGCACCTAGACTCATTGCTTCGAGGGAGATAATGCAGAAGGCTTTTAATTATATCATCAAAGCCAGAGAGAAGGTACTAGGAGGGGCTGGCTGCAGATGGTTAAGTGTTAATGAATGCCGGGTTGGGTGGTTTATCAAAAGAAAAAGACTGGATATGTATCTGAGAGGGTCACCCTTGAGATGAAAGTTGCAACAGCCATTGTTGGAGCTCTTTAATGAGGGAGGAATGTCAAATGTGTACCCTGTAAGAATCATACCAATTACTAAATGAACTTCAGTTCAATCTAGCAAATGTAATCAAGCACAAGTCATTAAAATACACAGTAAAACTCCCTTTGGTGCTGCCACTATAGTGTCTATTACAGTCTCTGCTCCCATGCAAGGGAGGGGGCTGCTCCCAGTTATAAGCTCTGTGTGTTAACTGACGGCAGATTTTAGTCCTAATGATGAGGCATGGAGGGCTCCCTGGCAGAAAGTCGACAATTAGAAGTCAGGGAAAGATTAAAAGAGCAATTTCAATGTGTAAAATTAGCTTTTATTAGCACATAATTCCACAAAATCCTGACTCAGGATGAGAGTGCATAAAGGTCTGCAAGAGTCCTTAGAAAAGTCTGTGCCTGTAATTCCTGACACGCCATTGTGAAATAATAAGCAGTACTAACAGGATTGATGCATGCTTCATACATGGCATTGCTTTGAAAGTGGAGCCCAGAGCTTTTCTTTCCCTGATAACCCCCCTCACGATTTCCTCCCTCAGGGAAATCAACCACTGATAGAGCAAACTTCCCTTGTTTAAAAGCAAGAAGTTGGACAATTGTTTCAACTGTAAACTAATTAAGAGAGATTACCACCAAGAGCTGGAGGTTCCAACCAGCTCCATACTCCCACTGACAGTGTGATAATGCCAGGCTGGGGTCAAAATCATAAATCTGAAGGGAGCACACACAATGCTTAAAGCCAAAAAGCCTCTCTACTAAGCATGGGATATTGCCACATTAACCTCAGCACCTCACAAATAAACTAGCTGAGAAAGAGAAATCCCATGGCCTCCCTTTCCCTAACTTCATACAGCTGTTGACGGAAAATATGAAGGTCTTTAAATAAGCTCAAGACCTGAGGCTGTCCATACTCTAACACTAATCCAGGCAATGACACAATAAAAATCTAATCATACCTGCTATTAACCTGGCTCCTAAACCTACACCTGAATTACATCAGGTGGGCTCATGGGTATTAGTTAATCTTCCTCCCCATCCTTCCAAAGTAAATAAATAACAGCAAGCTATGTGCAAACTATGCATTCCACACTTGCATCTTTTCTAACTAATGGCATGTAGCTCACATAGTCCATACAGCCAAACACTGTCACATTCTTCCTATCCCCACGCCATGAACTCTGCTCTTGCGTGGAGCAGCGTGCGGTCCACTTCAAACGCAGTGCTGACCCCTGCCTGTCTGCAAGAACGTGGTGCTCTCGTGTTGATACAAAGCCAGTGTACAGATCAACATGAAGGGAAGTCTCACAGCAAAAGCTGCCAGACCACCTTTAATGTCTCAAGCATTCCTGCTTTTAAAGGAAAAAAAAATAATCCCTAAATCGCATTGCTCATTTACGGGACAGCTCTTGGCTGTAAACTCACTAATAATAAAAGACCACTGTTACACTGGCTCTTCAAAAATCCCAGACACCTTATGACCCTAAATTTTTTTTTTTTTTTTTACAGTGCTTTTGGCCAGAAAGATCCCAAAGCACTTATCCCCATGAATGTCCCCACTGTGTGCCGGGCTGCTTTGCCCACCGGTGAAATGCTGCCACCTCTGGGCTGCAGAGCCGCGGTGGCGGGGCCGGCCGGGTGGGCAGAGGGCAGGCAGAGCATGCTACTGCTTGGGTGGGACTGCTTCAGTGCTGGCTGAGGAGCCCCCCGGCAAGGGGACCCCAAGAGCTCAAGACACAGGATACTCTGAGGTGTCTCCTAACACATACCATGAGCCCTGGGTGACCCTGACCTCTGTTTCCCTGCTCAAGGGCATCCCCTCATCCTCTCATCGTTCCCCTCCCTGCAGTTTTGTAACAACCTTATTTAAAAAGGCAGGAGGGCAAGGTTTGCTTTGGTCCATAGAGGATCTGGCAAGGGAGGACAGGACACTGCAGCTCTGGTAACAACTACCCACCATCCATCCTCACAGCTGCTGCTGCTAAAGAGACACTGCACCAGAAATGGGAAGTACTTTCCAAATCAAAATGTTTTATTGATCTGGTGACCTAAGTTGCTTGAAAGCCTTCTGAATAATAAATATTTTTCACTTAAAACCTTCACCACATGCCATTTTTCTTTGTTGTATTATGTTATTAATATACCCATGAGACTATAATACAAACTCTGAACTCACTTTTGACAAAAACATGCTGAAAACTTTTTGGTAAAGGAACTAACCTCCACGGAAAGCCAAAGATTAAATCATTTTCTCTAGTATAAAGAGTATAGGTTAGCAGTCAGAACTTAGGATTAGTATTTGCTCAAGGTCAGTAATGGTTTACAACAAGCCAGTGTGACCTCTCTGTAGAAAGAGTAATTTTCTTGGCAACAATAACGTGTTTTAAAGTTAACATCTCTTTTGACTTTGATGCTGAAAAGCAAGGGTGCCAATGGCTGCACAGCCACCCCATCACGTGAACCTATAAAAAATGTTTTTCTTCATCCTGCTTCAGCTTTCCCATATGAAAAGGAGAACAACAGTAATTCCCCAGCCACCCCATGTCAGAGGAGTGCTCCCTAGGGGCTGCACGGCCACGTCACTGGATGCACGTGCATCCCCCTGAGAGCACACCAGACACAGCTGCCTGTGAAAGCACCTCCCTAAACTTTGTTCCAAGGGTCTTCTCTACCATACTGAGTGTGAACAGCTGTAGGACACAACACAGGGGCCAGGCTGCCCACAACACTACCACCCCTTTTCTCTTTCCCTGTCACTGGAAAAACAGAGTTCATGCAAATATTTTATACTAGACACTTTTATACTAGATACTATTCTGCCAGAATACCCTGATTGCTATGTATAAACTGGGAAAGCAAAAGAGAGAGACCAAAATGATAATAAGCCTGGAGTTTGGTGTGAACAGAAGAGAATACACTGTGAAGGAGGGCGGGGACTGCCAGAGACATTATTAATAGGTTTTACCCTTGAGCTCTGGCAGCTACTTGTTCTATACACAGAGGAAAAGGATTAATCAAGCCTTGCACGTAAAGGTTCTTTCTATGGTCTGCCAAAATATTTAAAGGGCTATATACAAAGTGTAAGCCTTATTATTATACACATTCAATGTAATCATCTTATGCTACAGTTAAGGCCAGGATGACAATAAAGTAGATTATTGTGTGCTATAACCAATTCAATTCCAACACAACGGGACATGGCTTAGTCACTTAGTTCAGATCTGGTGTTTGAGCTTATTTTTCTGTTGCTGGGCTAAACTGTGATTTAAGAGATTTAATCGAGCTTTGGGAAATGCTTTCTTTACTGAAGAAGGAGAAAGAACTAGGAGTCTGCACCTGGCAACCCTAATCATTTCCAATTTTCAGCTCATTTTGCTTCCTGCTTCATGGAAATTCACCTTAGTAAATAATTGTTCCCTAAAATCACCAGGCTGAAAGGATGACAACACTTCAGAGGAACAAGTTTTAAGAAAACAACTGAAGCTGAAGGATTGTATAGAGGCTACTGAAGAACAGCAGCTCCTGCTGATCCTTCCTACATCAGTTCCCTAAGGGCTAAGCAGTAGACATATGATATATTTTTTTAAATCAAATAATTACAGTAAATGCATGGGAAACGGAATACTAGGTCAAAGCTGCAGGTCACTAGCAATATGTAGCTTAAACACAGCAAGGCTGACTCAATTTCTTCATGCCACTGGCCTGGACTCAGAGGCAAATAAGACTGTATTTGCAGCGTGAGCCTTGCATGACAAGGCTCTGAAGACCTTCTACACCTCCCAGGTGAGGTGATCCTTACTTAGAATATACAATCCTCAAAATTTGGAAATTTAAGGAAAGGGCATCCCTTTGTGGTACTAAAATACATAGGCAAAAATAAATTCTTCCTCCCCTAACTTTAAATTGCAAGTAAAAGCATAAGCAGAAAAAAAAACCCTCCGAAGGTGAAATAAGCATAAATGTTTCCCTTGCATTTCACAGGGCCCAGGAGCAGAACAAATTGAAGCTGTCACACATATCCTTGGGGTTCACCATTGTGAGCTGCTATTCAAGTACCTCATGAGAATCACCTACTTTTGCACCACCAGTTTATTAAAATGAAAAATCTCCCTTTAAACCTGTTGCTATGCACAGGCCATAGGCTGATCACTCACTTCCCTTTGCTAGGATCTTTGCCTGACAAGCAAACGGGCTCTTCATGACAGAAGGTGCACCTTTGTGAGTCTTTCTGTAGAACATATTTGTATTCAAGAAAGTTAAATTTCACCAGACCGAAGAACAACCTGACAAGAGTCTGATAGCAGATCATCAGGGTTAGAAGGAAGAAGAGAAGTGGAGAAGAAAGACCACATGTTAGACAAAGCAGCATTTGGATCCCACCAAAACATACAGTCCAGAAAGCAAGAAACATAAGCTTTGAGTCTAAAGACGGGAAAAAATTAAGTGTTATGGTTTTTATTACCAAAATCTACTCAAATCCAGCCCATGCTGGATCCAGACTTTCTGCCTTAAACCTGGCAATGCTAATTTCCTTCATTTACTGTAAGCGAATTATACTTTGCTCCTGCTCCTTGATGGTCTGTAGCTTCTTCAGCTGATGCTTTGGCCTGTGGGGTTTTTGTTGATTTTTGGCAACTACTGCTTCTGCCTCAGTTTTGGTTCACAATAAGCTTTTACTACCATATGTACTCGCATCTCAATTCCACTGGAACCTCGACACTTTAGCACTTGACATGGTAATAACTCTTCATACTGACAAGATCCCAACAACTGCAAGTGTCAAAATATTTAATTAGGTAATGAGAACAGCTTTATCTCAGGCAGAAATTAAAGTGGGCACAGAACTTGGCTCTGGAGCCACTGTGGAGGAAGCCTGGCTGTGACTGCCAGGGGACAGGCTGCTCCACACCTTGGCAGTGCTGAAAAGGTACATAAAAGAAAAATACATGTTGAGGAAATTCTTCTAAGGAATCAGCACTCGGACTTCATGAATCCTGCTTCCCTACAGCAAAACAGAGGGGTTTCCTGACTTGGTTATACTGAAGTCATGACTCAGCCTGTGTATTCAGATACACCCTCAGAGACATGCTAGCTCAGATTTAAGGCTGCATCAATCTTGAGCTGTGAGATTTCCAGACAGGGAGAGCCATCAGAGCTTGGGACATCAACCACTTTAGAGTACAGCCCAGTCCTGCTATAAAATTCCCCAGGTGCTAGGAACGTCACACAAGAAATGCAGATATACTTATGCTCTTTTCTAGTATAATAGAACCTATATGATTTATCAACTAATATTTTGACAGTATAAAACAAGAACTTCATTAAAAGAATGTCTTAAAATTAGCAAGTGTAACATTCTTTTTGGAGAGTGACAGCAGAATTGAAAACCAAAGAAGAACTGAAGTCAGACTGAAACCACTGACAAACATCACTCATCTTTTCAGCCTAAAAGAACTTTATGATTACTTCTTTTAATAGCTAACTGGCATTTTACAAAACACCATTAGAAATACCATGGAATGAGGAATATAAGTATCAGAGGAAAAAAAAAGGAAAAAAGACTAGACACAAAAAAGTATAATCACCATAAGATGACCTTAACATCCACCCGAAGTCCAAATTTGCATTTTTTTAACAAGTAATTACAGTGGTTACAACCACACTGGATTAGTTTCTGGTTAGACCAGATTACTCATGATTTAATATTTTCAGACTTGTTAATAGCTATAACAGAAGTTGCTCCTTCTTATTACTACAAGAAACTGAACCTACAACTAAAACACATTCAGGAAGATGCTAAAAGTTGGAACTCTATAGCATTAAGCCCAGATGAACAAAAACATACTGCACTAAAGACAGAGCTCGATTTCCAAGAATCTCTCTCACCTTTCACCCATTAGTAGCACCTGAATAAAACCTTAAGGTTGAGCTGGAAGAATTTTACTCCTTTGGAACAGTGATCATACAGCAATTAGAATACTGCAGAAGAAAATCCTGGTGAATTCAATGCAACAAGAACGTACTTTGAGCAGGTTTCCTTCCTTCTCTGGAACAGTTATTGCTGACTGAGAAACTTCACATACACTAGAGTGAAGTATCTCACTTCAGCACATGCTAAGGTGGGAGCTGCCTTTATAAATAAGTAGGCAAAAAACCCCCAAACAAACAACAAAAAACCCCCCAAAACACATTCTTGAAAGAAAAGTTGTCAGGACAGCGAATAAAACACTGCTCATCTGTGTATTTTCACAATTCCAATATTGATTTTTGAAAATTTTAGCTGCAGTTATGCAGTCCAGTTTTTGGCCAGAATTACCACATATTTTATTGCTATGACACCCAGCACATTACTTGTCTGGAAATAGAGTGGCTTCAGCAATTAAATAGATAGAAGAAAAGTCATTAATCTAGACTTCAGTGGTCCCTCACAGTGAAAGCAGCAGTAGAGAATCATTTTCAGCACAGATCACAAGCTGGTATTGAAAAGCAAGTGAGAAGACAGCAACTGAATGCTCTGTTGTTTATACCACCTGGGGCAGTGAATTTAAACCTCACAGCCTAGAAGCAATAAACTGGCCATGGCAAGTACCAGAGCTCAGATGTTCCATCATTCACCCTTCGAAGAGCTCTCTGTACAAAAACCAGAGCAGCAACAAATCCAGTCCCTGTCCTTTGCAAGGCTAAACTCACGGTAGGACAATTGCCTCATCTTGAAACATTTAGCCTAAGAGAAAGAAAAAGAATATGGGTAGTGGATGACCTGAAGATTATCATTTACAATTTTACATCAACCTCAGATACTATTAAAACAAAACAACTTCTATTCCCTTCTTGCTTGGAAAAGACTGGGACCATTCTGTCTGTGGTTGTAGACTGTTTCAGTATTATCCAACTGCATAAACGAAACTAGTGTCAAAATTAAGTTTTAAATGGCTTGAGGTTTATAGGAATTAAAGAAGGAAAAATTAAATTTGAAACTCTGCTTGTTTACTAGCACTAATTAAATATGCCAGATTTCTGGGCAAGCTTCCTAGCCTGTGGCTACTACGTTACTGGCTTGTAAAACAGTCAACAAGTGCATGAGTACAAAGCACAAATACAATAACAGATTTCATGTACAGTCCTGCCCTTAGTTTATAAAGAAAAAAATGTATTAGAAACAATCTGTAACTATAAAGACCTGTGCTAACCTTCTAGGCTATGCTAGTAATACAAAAAAGGCCCAAGTCTACAATGGCTGCTTTTGCAGAGACAGTTAAAAAAAAGTAAACACAGAGAGAGGTAAGAAGCAATAAGCACAACAAAAATGAACAGGAAGCCTTTAAAGACCAGTTTACTTCTAAAAATTCCATGCTTCTGGGCTCTGCTCTCAATTTGCTATTAAAAAGAAAAGGGAGTTTTAGCACTGCAACAGAAGAGGTAGGTCTGAATCTTCACACCCCAGAAGCTGCACTCTTCACAAATAGATTTTATTACTAAATTTGACTTCACTAGAAAATAGCTTTATTCTGAAAAGCTGGAATTGCACATTTAATGGGAGCATGGACCATATCTTTAAGTGTATAGTCCTTTACACTCTATACTTTTAAGACAGGTAATATCTTTGTCTTCTACATTTTAAAAGAACCAGCACAATGAATTTATAGTCTGTGAGGAAACTACAACAACCAAGAAAAAACAAACTGAAGCCAATCTCAGAAAAAAAAGGGGACAGAACAAAATGCAGTGGTAGCTGTATCATGCCTAGGTAGGTAGAGAAGGAAGAAGGAGGGACAGTAAGAGCCCATCATCTAAACACTGTTCTTTGCACACCTTTCTTTCAGGAAAAGGTGTCCATTTACTTTCTGTGCCTGAAGCAGCTGTTTTGACAAAAGCAGCAAACAACTCTTAATAAAAAAAACACTTGTGGACAATTTGCTGCCTTGACAGCTTTAACGTGAAAAGCCTTTCACAGCAACTCAAATTAATGTGTGTTCCCAGTGTACAGTAGTCTTGCTCAGCTTTAAGGAAACCAGGAATTATGCTTCAATAAAAATTCAGCCACGCAAATATTCTGCTGTAAAAAGAGGCATAAACATATAACTCTTCACCTTCCAGAATCACATACATGAGGCAAAGGGAAATTATATAAAAATAACTAGGCTTTTGTTTACATCACTGATTTAGAAGAGCAATTCCAGAAACTAAATTGCTTCCACAGAGGTATTGATTTAATTAGTCTGCATAGCATGCTTTATTTGTGTTCAGACCTCTGACGTACATCGATAAAAAAAGAAAAAAAAATACACAGTGGACACACACAAAATAATTGCCTAAACTTTTTCCATGCCAGATACAAGTAGGAATTCTCAAACACACTTTCATGGGCTCTTCCCAACATGCAAATGATCCTTTTTTAATATAAACAATCTATGTGTGTTTTCAATTAAAAACATGACTGGATCGATTGGATCATATATTTTTGCAAACCAGCCAAAAATCAAACACAAACTGAAGCCACGAAGGAATTTCTGGAAGTAGAAACCATACTACAGTTCTACTTCTGGCAGCAAGAAACACCTCTCATTTTCAAACAATGGTAGAACTGACAGCAGTGCCCCAAAGCATGCTGTCATTCAGCAATGAAATAACTACATTAACAAACAGTACTCAGAAGCCTAAAAACCCCTAAGTGGTCAAATGGGCAAATAAGCCCACTATGATCAAGTAACAGCAGAACACTGGCTTCTTGCTTTTTGGTAACTCTTAATCTCAGTTTTGGGTCTTACTATTCAACAGGATGACAACGCGTTCCTCAGAGATGTGAACAATGGATTTTCACAAACAGTGGCAGAGAGGGTGACAATTCTGCTTGAAGTAACAAACAGGACTGCTAAGAATGGGCTCTCATACACTTTTTTTCCCCATTGCATTTTGATCCCCATGAGTACAGATATTGCTTGGCCTTCCTCACTATAGATTTAAAAGCCAAAATATCCCAGAATTTTGGGAATGAACATTCAACTGTGTGTATAAATAAGATATTATTCACTTTTAGAGACCACATCCAAGTTCAAGTCAGTGTCTACCTTGAATGAATACTTCTGAAGCTCAAAAATTTTTCTGCTCTTTATAACCTCATCTAATTTTCCCTATGCATACAGCACCCAGCAAGCAGGGATCAACAATTCTGACACGAGAAGTCAGATCAGCCTTTGCAAAGACACAGTCACAACATCTTTCCCTGGTTTACACTGCAGCTCTCTTTAACTCTCCTGTATGCACAGCACCCAGCTGGTGGTGGCCTCACATCACCTTCCCAAAATCCCTGCTCCTTTCAAGCTTTTGGATGATGAGCAATTTGGTTCAGCTTTCAACTCTTCACCATACAATAACTTTTCAGGCACTGCCCAATGATAAAAACATTCACAGGTCAGTGTATCTAGAACTTAGGAAACAGCCATATGCTAAGATACCATATCCTAAGACTCTGGATATTTCCACTGAGACATGAACTAACACTCATGGCCAATTTTTTTTACTGCCATTGGAAGAGCAGTGAAATCAGCAGTAGATATACAGACATATGGCAGGTAGCAGACTGAAGCCTCCCAGAAGTCTTGACTGCAACTTGTGAGTCACTTCCACTGCAAACACAACATGTTTTCATGTTTGAAAATTAAGAAGGCAAAGCACAGATATCAAAGTAAAACAAACTTAAATTATTGTGCTGCACTTTCCAATGATTTTTCATGCATACTCAGTACTAGCCACCTTTCTCATATTGAGAAGTTCATATCCTTTCATCCACTGCCTCCAAGATGGTGAATCAATCAGCTAGAACTTGAATCACAGAAATGAAGGAGCAGGTAAAGTGACAGATTTGTTTGCAGCAGGCTATTGAACTGCAAGGTTATATCAGCTCTGGAGGCTGGCATTTCTGCTGTTCATGGCATTCTTGATTTACAGGTTCATTATGACTTTGTTTATGCACACAACCTTTATGAAGCCACTATTCAGTAGCGCAGTATCACTTTGTTTTATTACTATAACCTATCATTCAGAAAACATTCACTCTTTCTATTTATGGATAAAACTGACATTAAAAAAAGTGAAGAAGTAGATCACACACAGCTGCCCAAATCAACTGGGAAGATGGGTTACAACAGATTGATTGCAAAAGTATCTGTCATGTTTTTAAAATGTTTAGGAGAAATGAAAGCAGTTAGTATTTGGAGTGATCACATTCTAAAGAAAATTACTTTTCTACTGTGAAAATAAACTATTTGAGGAATTATAAAAGATTATACTCTTGTTTGATACTTGTATTCTATTGGATCCTGGAAGTGCTGACCAAAGCTATACATCCAGGTAGCAAAACCACAGTTGACATCACAGCATTTTAAAGCTGCCATCAGGTGGCCAAACTGGAAGCGGAGAGCAGCAAACAAATGCAAGAACTGAGGAAACATAAACATCACTTTTTCTCCTTTATGCAGAACAATAGGGACCTGACAAAGCCCAGATGACACAAGGGTTTCTGCAGCAGGACTGGTTCCTCCCAGGGAGGACACACAAGCCCTGGGGCCGGCCCTGGCAGCCCTGGCATTTGCAGAACCAGTTCGTACGCATGCCAGGAGTCACACACCTGTACACAAATCCCTGCACACCCAGGAGGAGCAGCTGGTATTTATTAATGCAAAAGAAAATTTTTCGCTGCACGTCAAGTGCCCTTGTACAAATAAAAAGAAAAAAAGGAGAATTAGTACACTGAAAGGAAATTAGAGACAGTGGAGTGGTAAGAACAGCAGTGCATAACAATGAAACACACAACACTCGTCATAAATACAACAGGCATCTGACATGCAAAAATACAAGTGCTGAAACTGAAAATGTGGGTTCAAACATGACCTGTAGCTCAGGCTGGATGCAGTGTTAGATCAGCTGTTTCCTACAGGTCATTTTAACAAGTACTATTCTGACTCAGAGTGTGGGAAAGCCAACAGTTAATACCCTGTACTCAGGGCACACTACTGACATAAATGTTCTCGAGTTATCCCCCTATGAGACAGGAAAGAAATACTGCATTCATTTTAAAAAGCAAAGAAAGTGTGAGACACTGACATTAAATAGATTTCTCAAGGTCACAAAGCCAAGTGGAGAGGTGAGATCTCTTTGTGTATAAATTACAAGGCATCCTTATTGCAAACAGGTGATAACACACACCAATTTGTACGAAGCTTATCCCTCCCAGCATCAGATCTCCCAGAGAACTCTTCCTCTGTAAACACAAAGGTTGCTTATTTTAATGGTTATCTACAACAAAAAGATTAACACTTCTATTTTTTTCTAAAAGAAGAACAGATTAGGAAGAAGTAAGGTCAGACATTTCTGCAAATACTTTAATTCAACAGTTGTCTAGGAAAGTAAAAGTAATTTTTTACTCCCAGGCATAAGGTCACCCCTATCACATATGAAGGCCTGGAATCTACATAATATTCCTAGTATTGTAATATTTTTTTTCAAACAACTAATAAGGACATACAAAAAAAGCTAAAGTCTGTTTTATTCCAGTATGCTTCCTTCATATAGCAATGTAAATCAAAGAACACATACAATCCTGTGTTCTAAAGCCACACTACAATGGGGGTACATCTAAAACAAACACGTGCAAAGGACATATTCCTTAAATCTGAAATACAGACTATTTTCTCAAAGGGTAAGATATAGAAAAACATACCAGCAAGCACCAATTCGTCTCACTGATCTATCCCCTCAATAGCCAGAGGCTACTTTTAAGTGTGCTGACTTAACACAGGAATCTGAATTGTATAAATCAATGTCTCAATTAACATTTTGTTTAGGAAGAGTTACGGAAGAAAAACAGAACGTAATCATTTGCTAGCACAGTGGCTCCAGAGGTCTGGGAGTGTGTGCAAAAAGAATGGAGTTGAATGTGGGAAGGGTCCATTATTCTTTCAATAGCGTCTGGTGCTGCAAAGTATGTACTTGCATACTTTCCTACTGGAAAAGTTTAAGTCTTCAGTAGCTCCTTGCTCTGGGAAAATGGCAGGCACCCAAACGCTAACCCAGGGATCTAGGAACAAGATCTACCTGAAGAACAATATTTTTCAAGTGGCCTTAGAAGTGAAAAATGGCCATAAAGAGAAGTCTCATTTCCCAAGGGATTTTATTCCTTCTGTCTGGCTGCTGTTTGTCAGGTGCCGTTCCTCACACACATCCTCAGCACATTCTAAAGCAAGAATGGAGTGAGGGCCTCTCTAAAAATAATCACACTTGCTGAAAGACCAGCCCTGCATAAATATCTCTAACAGTACAAACAGAAATCAGACTTCTTGCCCAATACTTTAGTTGAAATTTATGGCACCAGTGGCCATGATTTTGTTATTACTATTCTACCTGGCTAAGGCTCAAAGTCACAGAAGTGGGAATTTCAGAGGTATTTTCAGAAATGATGTAGCTCATCTGGGAAAAAAAACTCAACAAAAAAATTACTTAGTTCTACAAATACTGTACCAATGCATCAGTGAACAAAGCTATATATTACACATATATGTATACATATATGAACACATACACCATAGAGATGGGACAGAGAAGTTAAGGACACACACAGCCTCTGAAATTATATTTAATGCTACACCTTGGGAATAATAAAGCAAAGGGGAGGGGGGGGAAATAAAATCAAAGGGAATATTAGAAGACAGTCTCTGGTGTTCTTGCAAATATCACCAGCTGCTGGATGATTTATATGCAAAAAAACCCTAGAAGTTGAGCTTTAACTTAAATTTCCCTGCTTTCTTACTGGTTTGCTTCCAACCCTAGGAGTTTAATTAAAGTCCATCAGCCAAATTTTTCTGAAGGATGTAAGTTGCTCCTTTTTTATATCTTCCTGTACTAACTAACCCAGATTTTTTAAACTTCTGAGTTTTCACCAACCTGATTATGAATACACACTCACATACACACACATTTTTAAGAAGGTTAAAGAATTTCAAGATGATCAACCCAAGAAATACCAACAGCTGCTGCTGGCCAATATGCAGATATGCAGGTACATGCAATTTATACTAAAATGAGTAACGGGGCAAGATACAGCATTCTGCATTGCCAGTTCACATGTCAAGATCTAACAGCCACCTCCTTCTTAACAGAGTACATAATATTTGGTGACTGGGGAAGGAGAGTTCTACAAGAAATCTCCTAGAAAAGTGGATAAGCAGTTTTACTGCTTGTAAAAGGAATCTCTCTCTCATCTTCCCTAGCTTTCTCTAGGGAAATGGTGCAATAAATTTGATGAAGAAAGGAAGGATTTAAAGCCAGAGAAAATTAGGATTTCTCAAAGGAGAAACATGCTGCCCTTAGGAATAGATCTCCGCTATTTACTTGATCTACTGGAAGAACTCCTGGGGAGCATGTCTTAGCAAGAGAAAGGAAAGTTTGCTATGCTCTTCATTTCCTGTGTAATTCCAGAAACTGCCAGCACAATGCTGTTTGGGGAGAACCACACTACAGCTATTCAACAGGGAATTCGGCATTGTATTCCGAATGAATGGAAACTTTCTCAAAGATATATATTTGCTGCAACTAAAGGAGAATGCAAACCCAGTAAGGATGTGAGCCCACATACACCTTCAATCAGCTAATTGCAAATTGTGACTCTTTCCATTATGACTTTCGCAATTCTTCGCAGTGTGAAACATCACAGTAAATCACCCGGGTTAGAGTTCACAGGAGCCACGGACTAAGTGCAATAAATCAGCACTAAAAATATTATGCAACTGCAGTTCAGCTGATACCAAGTGTAGCTAATTTTAATGGAGAGGCTATCACTTTTATGTGCCCTTCCAAGTTAGTGATTTGGGGTCTCGGTGACCGGGATAAAGGAAAGGCTCTCCAAAATCTGGATTTCTCAGAATAAACTGGATGAATGGTTCCCTGCAAAAATCGCAGGGGTATTTCCCTCCTGCCACTGCAAAAACCTTCTGTTAAGTATGACAATTTAAAGGACTGAAAATGCATCAGTAACACAGAACAGTAAGGGAACCACAAACTTTGGCCGGGTTCATGAGCCAGAACCTCATCCCCAAACAGAATCAGACCTTTTAACTGAAGAGGAACAGTCACATGCCTCATTTCACCCTTACTTTGCTTTAAACTAGGCTGTTTCCTCCCCCGCCATATTCCACATTGGCTGATAAATTCCCCAACGGCGGGTGTTAACTAACTCTGCATTCCAGTCTGCTCTGCGTCATGGAGTTCCACATCCCACTGATGAGGAACACATGCTGGACATGTGGTAGGGGAGAGCCTGACAGCGCTCGCACAAGCAGGGATAACTCCTCTGACCTTTGGCTTTTTTCCTCTCTGCACATCCCAACTGCACAGTGAGAACTCTGTGCCCCTCTGTCGCCTACTGGTCACTCCGGGATCACTGGACACAAGCTGAAACCCTAATGTTTCAACAGGCAGCTACACTGAATACACTCTATGGCTGAAAATGTATGTTGAAAGCAAGCAATTGGTTGTTCTGTGTCTCTGCCCAACGCAAACCATCCAGAGGAATTTTTGACCACACAGGATCAACTGGGGCAAGTATGTCACAAAAAGAACTACGGTTATGCCTCCTCATCAAGTCTGTGAAATAAGGTAACTCAAAGCCTTGCTAAAAAGTACACAGTGGCAACTGTATAAAAGCATTAAGATGTCTTTCTAAAATGAACAGACCATTTATCATCTTTTTAGGACCTGAGCCTGGCTTAGAGTAACAATGAGCTTCGACTTCAGTGTTGTCCAGACTGAATGACTCATGCAGAGTACTGCATTTACCAAGTCACATGGACTCGAGGGTGTCCAAGCAATACAGTCATCCCTTCCTCCTTTGAAACCTCTGAAAAGTAAAACCAAATCACAGGCTAAGTGCTGGTCTGAGACCGCAGCAGACAGACAGACAGACAAATGACTAATGGCAATCCATGCAACATACATTTACTGCCGATTAGAAACCGAATGCTGAGCCTCAAGCCCTCTGCTTTTAGCCTTATGTGTACTAGAACACTGGCCAGAATCCTGCAGTAAAATGAAAGCCATTGACAATAAGCCTTTCTATAACTACGTTCAAGAGAAGCTCCTGCTAATATTCCAGATTCTGAGATTCATGACCTCTTTCCTGTACACCTTTCTTTTATAAACAGGACCTGGATTTGCTGTACCTTCCTTTCAACCCCCCACCAATGTATGAATAAAATAACATGGCAGCAGCAAAACAATAAAATCCTATGGAAGCAACAGTATTAAAATCAGTAATAGCACTATGTTCTTTAAAATATAAAGTCAATGTTTCATTAACTGCTTTTATACTATGTTCACGTTTATTGTACAAGTGTAACATATAAAAGCATCAAAGAGTTTTCATTATATTTGGCTACACTGATTTTAGAAATAGTAAATAATTTTTAAAATACTCAATTTCTGAAATTAAAGGCTACACTCATCCCCAAGAAATTTACAGAAAAAGCAGAACAAGTTGAGTGAAGTTTAAATGCATAATAAAAAGGACAAACTTTCTTTGAAAAGGAATGTTTTTAGCTATAGCAGCTACTCTTAGTGAGCTGAGAAACTAAACAGGCATGCAAATCCTACTCAGGACATCCTGAGAACATCTACTCCAAGCGCATGTCTCAAACAACAACAACTCTTATGTCAGTATCTTTTTCTGAAATGTTCAGCAAAACCCTATTTTCTAAAGAAATATGATTGAATCAACATTTTTAAAGTGTGATTATAGTTTGAGAAGTTAGTGTGTAAAAGTCACACCCTTTTATTCAATAGACTTAGTTCCCTGGTTTTGATTCAGTCACATCCACTTACTTTACTGGCTAAAATAACTTTTTACAGCTTTCTAAATTCCTATTAGTACTGTGAAACCAATTCAATTCTGGGAAGGGGAACCAGATTCTTTTCTGGCTTATGCATCTGTAAAAGGATTATTACCTAAATGAACACATACAATTTCTATTTTTTTGATAGAGGAGCCAGAAAGAATGTTACTTATTTTCTGGATGCCAGTCAGAAAATTTTATTTTTATTTGTGAGAAGACCAGACCTGGACTAATTGAAAGAGCAGATTTGGATCAACAGAAAAGACATCACTCTATATAGGTCATATTTAGAGAAAAGAAGTTATATCCAACAACTTTCTATGGTATTTCTCAAAATATCACTTATATGCAAAGGAAGCTTAGTCAGAAAACTTTGCTAATAGTGAAAACTCCTGATTTTTTAAAGAAAAGACCACCACCAAAGCTAGCATGTGTATTCCTTCTAAACGCAGCTGAGACCAGCAAAGAGTTTTTGCCCCCTGGTCTGCCCTGAACTGCTCCTCAGGATTTTCCTATTGAGTTGCATTATTGGATCCCCCCATTCCCTGCCAGTGGCACTGCTTGTGGGGCCATCTCCCAAATGCACAAAGAAAACAAAACCAAGTTATCAAAGTCCTGCTATTTAATCTATCAGAAGTCATGAACCTATTTTTGACAAATGTGGCTTATGGAGCACTCAACTGTATGTCCAGCTGGGCATAAGCTCAGGGTGTTGGTCCTCTTCACCAGCACAGCTGGATCTGGTTCAGGACAGCTGCCCATTATTCAGTTTAGGATGCTTCACAGTGCAGAGCATCTGCCTATACCAGTGTCATTCCCAGCTTTTCTAAAGGAAATAGACTTTAAAAGAGAAAAAGAACCACTACAGGAGCAGCAGAGTATTTCAGAGGTGCCAATTTCCCAAGAATAACAGTTTTAGAAAGCAGAAACATTAAGGAAGATGCAGCATGTTTATATGTTTATATACGGTCCACTTATTTAAAACAAATTATCAGCAGGATAAAAGAAAAAAAAAGATAAAAAGAACGATATCCCAAGGCAACAGAAAGGAAATCAAGTGTATCAAAGCTGCTTCTGAGCTTTCTTTACCTACCCTCTTGGCAATGCTGACTTTTGGAATTATACTACACCATTCATTTTTACTTTCATATGCAAGGAGAAAAGGAAGAAAAAAACTCCCCAATCTTACCCCCTCTTTTTACTAAATTACCTTAAAAACAGATCTACATTGTTACTTCAAGGTTATTAATGTTAGTACTACATATATTTATAGATGAGGTATTCCTTTTTGTCTGAAGCACATGAGGTAATAAGTAGCTGGAATTGTCACGGTGATTTATTAACATATTCTCTAGGAGAAGCCCTGCACCTGCATCTGTGCAGACAGAACACCCACGAAGGCTGAACTCACCCCTACACAGCCCACAAGATCTTAAAAGGAAATGCTCCAAATTTAGACCTGCTCCAACAGGTGTCTTTTACTGTTTCACTTTGCATGACCATAAATATCAGAGGTGGAGCGAGAAGCTCCCTGTCCATTGTATTCGTGCTTTGAAAACAAATACCTCTGCCCCCTCCCAAAGGAGAGGCAGCAGCTATGGAATTCTCATCATTTCCTCACTCCTTCATCCTGTCAAGACCCAAGTCAGAGAGATGTCACTGGCAAAACCAGGCTCCAGGGATGAGCACATAACTTTATTTTTTTCTCTTCAAAGGGCCCTAAGCTGGCTCTGAAACGTCCCCAAACTGTATTTCTTTCATTCTAGTATCTCATCTTGCAGCTATTTGCCAAAGTGAATGACATGCACAGGCTGTTCATGGCTTTTTATAAGCTCTCATTACCCAAACAGGGAACCATTTCCTTGAAAATGCTTTCCCCAGCAGCATTAGTCTCTCTAGGCACCACCAATAAATTTGTCTTTTGGCTCAGCCTGTTGCACTCCAAAACGTGCCTGAATAGATGTATTTGATATTGTTTTCCACTTGTTTACTGAGGGAGGATGCTACCTGTGGGACTTGTCATCAGGGTGATTAACAACACAGGGAAAATAAAAGAAAATTTTACCCACCAAGTTGAAAGCTTTGCCAGACTTGCTCTGGCAAGCCAAGGAGCAAAATCCAGACTCCTTTCTGTGGTGTAACAAGGAGATGCAATCCCAAACCCAAAATGGCTATCCATGACTTACAAAACCACAACACAAATCAAAATAACAAATCTGGAAAAGAAATCCTAACCAAACTGAGAAAGAGAATAACAGGTTACACCATGAGCTTAGAAATTCCACTAAAATGTTTCAATCTGTAACACTTCCACTACAAAACACCGGGTCAAGAGCAAGTAAGTATTTAATACTCAAAGGTACTCAGGAGAAGGTGTTTTCTCCTGTCCCTCCTCACCAGCTGCTCTTTTATGGCAAGAAAGTGAAGAGCATGAAATCCAGTGATAGGAAGAAGGCAAAGGTCAGGAAAAAGGTTTTTCTTCAAGGATTTAAATTAGCCTTCTACAGTTTTGTATGTTTTGTCAACACAACTTCCCTCCTGTGAGGAGGGGAAGCCAAAGGGCCTTTGAACCATTTCTGTATGGGGTCTAGATTTTTACCAGTAACAAGATTCCTAGCTTTAAAGAAAAGCTCATCTTCCTTTTTCCCATTCCTTTCACCACTCCCTCCCTGTCCCTCCTTCCACTCCCCTCCTTAAAAAGAGACAGGAAAAAGAAAATAGACAAAGGATCTGAAGAACAAAACAAGCACTGGAGGAGTTCTAGAGTTCATGTAACGAGACCACTATAGCCCTTCAAAGGGACCATTAAAAGCAAAACAAACAAAAGCAACACCCTCAAGATGTCTATTGTATTTTACAGAGGAACAAATGAGTGTACTGGAAATTCTCCCACCATCTTGCCACAAAGTCTGTTATTTCATCAAAACAAAGTCCAGAGATCATGAAACAGACAACATGGCAGCTGAAAGTCAGTCACATCAAATGATCCATGAAGAAAATGAGATAGGGCTTGCTTTTTTTTTTCTCCTCTCTCTTTAGTATGATGTATTAAAAAAAGACTTCAAAGATTGTTTCAAGCGTCGCTTTTGTTTCTCACATGAGAAAATCAGGGGTTGAGCAGGTCTAGACAACTCAGTGGTTAAAACACCATTAGCTGCCAGCACTTTGTCTTCCTTTGTCTTCCTAGAGCTCCTGGATTTGCCTCAAATGAAATTACCTGATGATTTCCATATATATTTTACTTCCCTCAGAGCTTCCCAAAGATGGCAGCTGCAGGACAGAGAGAGCACACCAACATCCACAGCTGGCAGTTTCAGATGTCAGAGGCTCATCCAGGTGGGTACTGGCCCAATACTTCTGCTTGATGCTTCAAAGCATCATTTTTATTTATTTTTTTATTCTTTTTAACATTTAGCAGATCTCTTTTTGTTCTTCTACACTATCCTAGCATCTTTGGGCTTTACTTGGAGGGTGGCTTCACATTTGCTTTCATAGCTGTGCATGTAAGAACTACAGAGAGACAGATAGATTTTTATCCCATCTGTATATCATCAACACTCCATTTACCAAATCCCAAACAGCAATGCTTAAGATCTGCTGAAGACAATATAACTGAACAGGTGCTACTGAGGGCAAAGTTTAGCCTGCAGGATAAAGCCTGATAAATTTAGCTATAGGAATGAGAATCCTCTGGTTAGATGAACCTGTAAAATCAGGGGTCAACTAAGATCACATATGTTACAGCAATTTCTAAGTCATTATACCACAGCCACCCTCTAGTGCCAGGAGGAAGCCATAAAGACAAGCTTGTCACTAACAGCAGATAAAATATTCCTCCCCTAGCCCAAAACAGATCTATTAGCCTTCATATGCACAAACCCACAGAATGCATCAGTGATGAATTTCCTACTCTATACAAATCAGCTGCTGTGTTATGTACAGAAGGCTTGCCTGCAGCTTGGTCCCTGCCATGCTCAAGATGAGCCCAGGAGAGGGCCAGTGGAAACATGCTGGGACAGACTCCTTCCTTTGTGACAGTTAACAGGGCCCACTCTTGATCACCTTCCTTCTAGGATAATCCTTAAACTCAGGCAGAGGAGGTGTCATCTTTCCATGGGCACGGAGCATCTCCCTCACATCTGGTAGTGGGATGTTCAAGGAAAGATTACACTGAGCTGTGGCCTACAGCACACACCAGAGGCATTTTCACAGCAGAGATTTATCTGAGAGCAGACCCCAGATGTCTGCATCCTTGACTTAAAAGGTCCACATGGATGAATTCCCAGATCTCAAATGGCTGTTCCACAGGTGTCTCATCTCACAGAGGTGAAAGTCTGACTGTCAGCCTGGGACAAACTACAAAGGTTGGCCTCTCAAGGAGCCAACACAGCTTTGCACAGAACACGTCAGACAACGTGTGCCTGAGAAAACTGAAATCACTGTAGTGGAGAGCATAAAGAAGAAGTCATCTTTCCTTCTCCTACTAATGGATATGAATTACACAGTGCAGAAAGCTCAGCTTGTCTGGCATATTTGATAAATTTATCCGAGTCCCCAGTGAAGTTTAATGGTGGATATAGCATGGTTTCTGTAATGAATCTTTTGGGGCCTGGAAAGACAGCTGAGATTTTGTGCCTTAAATGCGTAGGAAGGTTATGAAATCCTGAGAGCCTCGCATGGATACTCCACAAATCCATTTGGGACTCAACCAGTGAGACCAGCATTTCATTTATGGAATAGGACCTATTCATTTATAGGCCTAACACTTCACAGTCTCTGAATCTAAACTCTATCTGACCTATTGCAATATAGGTTTCATTTCAAGAACAGCTACCTTTTCATGCATTCCTCTTCTTTCCCTGGATTTTTCCCTAATAAAGGTATAAAACAAGCCTATCTGTTGGTTCCAATGATGTAACAAATAATAAAATACTGCTCCTTTAATATTGCAAAAGTAGCTTTTCTTCTTCCCTCCTCATCCTACTTTGTCTTTAACCATCTGTCCTACTACACAATTATTTTATCTCATCCCAAGTTCAGTTTCTATTACAAGGACTCATGAGCTTACTTCTGAAGGATGGATCTTTTAATGACAAGTTCTTCATCCAAGTCAGCTTCATTAGCCATGAAGAGCAATCTTTTTCCTGTGTCATCCACTCCAATGAAGTCGCGCTGCTCCACTGAAGTAGAAAATCAAACACAATCATTATATAACCCCATTTTAATGCAGGCTGGAAAGACAAATGGGACCACCAACCACCCCCAAAATATGAAATTAGACTATCCCAGCAAATCCATGAATTTAATAAATATTGTTGATAATTTTCTCAACTTCTTGTCAGTTGGGGTAGCTGATATATATCATGGCATTCAAAACATTGGCCCTGAAAGGCTGAAAGGTTTGTGCATCCTTTTTATGAAGATGCCAACTACAGGTCCCGACATGCAACACTCAATTTTGAGCTGGGCTTTCCTTTTTTTTTAAAAATAAAAACCCCTGCTACCTGAATTAAAACAATAAACTCAAGACAAGCAGTGAGTTCTTCAAATCCAACTGCTTCTTCTTCTTATAATGTCACTCCACATTAGATTTAGGGAGTCTGGAGAGGATTATGATTTCAGTTGAGACATAAGCATTTTGCAACTTATCTATTTTGGACAAATACCAATATGTAAATCACAAACACACAGTAAAGATTCTAAGACTTCTACCATGGATGTTTCTGGGTGGGTCAGCTTGGTTTAAATCTCTTTTTATAAAATTGTCCAGCAAGAGAATACCTAACACTCACATGTATTATTGTGGCAGTCCGTATCTCCTGCAATCAGTGACTGTGCATCAGTAGGACTTTGGCCTACTGAAATGTAAAGCTTTCATTTTTTAACAGTTTTCCACAACATCTGAATACAGTGGTGGCAGCTCATTCTAATTTTCACTCTGTAGCTGAGCTACTGCTCTGGTGGCAGCCATATACTGATCTTTACAGACACAGGCTGTACAAGTAAGTCACAATATAATTTAAACAAAAATATTTTTTCTCACAATAAATACTATTATTTTGGGCCAAAACTGGCAAATATTTGATCTTCTAAGTTCTATGCCTTTAATCACAATGGAGTAACAACATACCCCAGAAGTAGCTAATTCTCTAAGATCTTTTTCAGACAAAGTATTTTTAGCTTTATTTTTCCCAGTTCAGGCCCATCCCTTGTTTTACCTATACCTGTTCTTTCAGAGTTACCACAGTAATAACTACCATTAAAGCAGTCAAATCTATGCAGCTGTTGAAAGTTCTCCTGTGCAATCTCTGATCCAAGTGATCAAGCATACCCTCTTCAGAAAACCCCCAACCCTTCTCAGAAATTCATTACACAGCAAATAGGCCTGAACATCTAACACCATGACAAAATAAGTACAATTATGATAAAGATGACTTGCTGTAAAAACTCAGAGTAAGTCTTGAAAGCAGTGCCTATTTTCATTCTGTGGATGGCAGTGAAGTTTAAGATTAGGGGTGAATGAGCCCTCACCTCTGCCACCTAAATGGGGTCTCCTGACAGGATGGAAATACAACGAGTGACTTTCCTGCATTGAGGCACCAACACTTCCCTAAAAGTTCAGGTCCTGCCTGCCCATCTCCTGGCTTTTCTTACAGGAACATATTACTCTGCTACAGCAAAACTCTATGCAACAAGAAAAAGGGAAAAAAACAACTTGAAGAGAGCAGGACCAAGTACATGACTGAGCACTGAACAGGTTGCTCTTGCTTGTATGGATAAATAAGAAACAAATAGTAAAACCATGAGAGTGCACTGTGGGATTTTTTGCAGCAGATGCCAGGTCAGGTTTCTCCTTGTACACTGGCAATAAACAACATCACTTCAGTAATTTAAAAAAAGACAAAACTTATATAGTAAAATCAATTATCCAGAGGTACTAGAGTGCTGTTTCAAATCCCACTGGCATCACTTAGGAAGGAAAAAACAAATGGAAGAGCAGACACACAACTAGCTTACAAAATCCCTGCAAGAAGTATGAGAAAGTGTTAAAGTGACAGTAACTTAACAAAATCATTTAAAGTATAAAAATGAAATGCAGAATGTGTTTTGCCTCCTCACAATAGATAAATAAGAACTTGACACTGCTATTGAAATATATTAATTATCTTACAAATTAGATCCCCATCAATTTTAAGGGCTTTAATGATATAAAGAAATTATAATATCATAAGAGAACGTTAAGCACTTTAGTGACAAAAAGAAATAAATCTCAGTCATATTTTTTAAAATGCTTTCTAATCAATCATAATTAACTGACTCAAGAAAAAGACACCTCTGTTAAAGACTCAGTATCCCCACCCTTTCAATTAAATGGAGAGGATTTCACAGGATGCAGCCCTTCAAGACCACCAACAGATCTTCTGGCAAACACAGAGAATACCAGTGATGAGATGCTTGCTGCTTTCAAGACAAGAAAAATAAGCAGGAAAGAGTCACCATCCCCATCTTTTCTGCCCTTCTTTATACAAAGAAAGGTTCAGACACTATTTTCCACTCAATCCCTTGCAGGTCATCTTTAAGAACACAGCTCCATTCTGGGTATCTGAATTCCTGACACTCTCTGTTTATTTGGGTTACTACCGCTGACTAGCATTTTCATGTGTTTTTTTTTTATTGCCATTGCTCTTACTGCTCAATTAAAAAAGCCAATGAGATTCTTATTGTCACTATATAATCCCCTAAATATAAAACCCAGTGAATGAGACCCTGTAATTTGCAGCTGAGTCAAACATTGCAGGAAACCATCAGGATGAATTTATAGCACTTAACACACTGCAATTCATGCTAATTTAAGAACTGTTCTTTATATCGCATTTCTTGAATGTTCAATAATAACCCAAAAGCAACAACTTTGTATCAGATTCCATGACATATGCGAAATAAAATCTTGTTGAGACTTCTCAAAAAATGAATTGCTTTGTAGGAACAGTGAAAAAATAAATCTAGTGACTTGTCATGGGATCCATTTTCTAATACAAACACTTGAACAGTAGAGTCCCAGTACATAAAAACCTGTATGTGTCACAATTTAGAGAAGGAGCTAATAGTGCCACCTACTATGAAAAACTGCCTAACATACTCCATGCTAATATCTTGTCTCTGGATGCTTATAAGCTTCACCAAGTTTTAACTGTCTGGGATGAAATTTCCAATGCCAGGTGCCTGGCTTAAGAAGAACATTTGAAAAACTTCAGCAAAAACCATTCAGCTGGTTCTAAGGCAAGTGTTTAGCATAAGTGGAAATGGGTTGGTGTCCCTTCCCTTGAAAAGCTCTAACCAATCTTAGAAAAACTGCAGGTTCACATGCTTGCAGTTCTTCTTTAGCCTTCTTTAACCTTCTATTTTTGCTGCAAATGTTTCTGCGTATTTTATTCTCAAGGATAGATGGTTCCAATTCCTCAGCTCCTAGGACTGATCAAATAGCAGGTGCTACCTAAGGTTTTCTGTACCATTAGGTGGTAAAGGCAAAGCACACAAGTTATGAGGCTTCACAGCCATGCTGCAATGTCTGTTCCAGTGGAAAGGTTTAATTTGTCTTTTTGCAGTCTGTTTTTTACGAGGAAGTAAAAGTCATAAACTCACAGAGGTGAGGGAAAATAAAAAAACATTAAAAAATGAGGATTCTGCAAGACAGGCTGGAAGGGACAGAAAGCAGCTCCTGAAAACTACTGGAAACTGTGACTGGCAGTTAAAAGACACTAGATGGGACAGAAATCAGAAAAGAACAGGTGACTACAGACAGATAAATTAACCAGATGAAGGCAAGAAGTCAGAAACGGGACAGAAGATGGAATTGGCAATTCCATCCATCTTCAGTGAAAAAAAAGAGTAATAGATGACAAAGGAAAACCAGGCTCTTGACAAGGATCCTTGAGGAAGGAAACTATGGAAAGAGAACACAAAACTGGTGGCAGCAAGAAGCCAGCATAGGCAAAGGAAGATGGATGAGCAAAGGTAATGTTGACAGCAACAGGGTAGCTTTAATCAAGTAGGAATGAAAGACAGGAGGGTCTGGTACTCCCTAAACTGCACTTCCCTCCTCCAGAACCTGGAGAAGAACCTAAGATTCCTGTCTTGGCCCTCCCCCGCTTTTAACAAATGACTGAAACAGGTCTGGTAGAGTTCATGCCTTATCAGAGGCAGTTCACAGGAAACATGTCACTACTGCTGTCCATGGCAGCTCAAGTGGTGCTTTGCGTGGGAGATCTTAGCACTGAGCCCCACAGAAGAACACCAGGGGTGACAGAACACTTCTACATAAAGGAATTTTAGTATTTTCAAGTTTGGTCTTTTACAGATCTGAAAAAACACACACAAATTTCAGCAAGTCATGTAGGAAGAGTTATGCTACAAAGTCAAGCACACCAACATAAAAAACAAGCAAAATAAGAATGCATGTAAAATCTGTTGTGTTTATATTTGCAATGAGCCTTCAGATAATCTTGTTTATCCTCACAGACCTCCTCACCCTCACCCTGTGTGCTCAGAGATCACATGCTGGGAAGCTCTATGATGTTTAACCACAGACCCATTAGTTTACAACTCCTGAATGCTCAACTCTCTGCTGCACCAGCGCTCTTGACAATGTTTTATGTGCCATTAGCACTTCACTTAGATTGCCTTTTCAAAAATAGGGGAGTTAGAGCTGTTTGAGAGTCCAAGTACTAAATGCTTTCAGCCCTACTAACCTTACATGTTGCTTCAGAAAAATCTTCATATAAAGTCTAAGAAGTTTTCTTTTAAAAACGTATTTCCTCCACTTTCAGACAACTGTTGGCTTGCATTTCACTCCTCTCTCGAACAGTCTGAAGCTACATTTTCTTACTTGTATTCCAGTAATGCCTCTGAGCTTTAATCAAAGACCAGGTCCCACTAAGCTGCCAACAGCCAAGGCTCAGCATTTTAACAGATATCATTAAAAGAAAATGAGAGGTATGGTGTGGGAACAACTGTGTGGTATTTAGTACTTTTAGCATATAACTAAAATGGGTATAATAGCCCTGCTCTGCCTTACAGCAGTGTTGTGAGAACAGATACATTAAAGATTACAAGGCACTAACTAAGATATTATGGTAAAATGGACAAGATAAGCATCTAATCAACTGCTTGAAATCAGTGGGAGTTTTGCCTAGCAAAAGGCTCCTGGATGTGATTTCAGAAGAGTAATTCACTACATACCATGAGAGGAGAGAATTTCTAGAAGTGCTTGCTACCCACCCAGTGCTGGTCCCTACAGTCAGTGTAAAATTCCCAGCTATAATCTGGCTGATGCTTAGTGCTCTTGAAAAACCTAACGGTTTTAATGTTCATATGTAACAAAAATTCAGAGTTTCATCCAAAACTCACTGAAGTCACCTGGAGCTTTTCCCTTAACTCTTGTGAGCTTTGGATCACAGCCTGCAAGATTACATGAGTCTAATACTTAATTCTGAGCTGGAAAAAACCAAGTCACACCCTCACCAGGGAATCTGAGGAAAAATAGGGTATCTGTGCCTTTTTTATTTCTTTTGCTCTGGGATTGATAACTAAACATATCATACATACCAGTGGTTTCTCTATAATTTTATTAATAATATGTATTCCTTCCTACATACCTGGCTTTTTTTTCCCTTTCTGTCCTGGTACCCCTTCTGTTGGTTCATGAGTTTTCTTCATCAACATGGAGAGAGTAGCATCATGTGTCCGAAAGAGGTCCACAACTTTATATAAATCAACATCTGTGATCAGATCGCAGCTTAACACCAAGACATCAGTCTGTCAAAGAAGGGAAAAAAACAGCAAACCTTTCAGAGATACAAATTACAACACGTGGACTAGCATTTGACCACCCAAAACCAAACACACACTTTAACTTCTTTCTTTTCTTTTTTAATTTGCCACTGCCAAAAATAGCAGTGGTGGCACTGGTTTTTACCAGTGTGCTTTTCTTGAGTCCTGCTGTTACTGTTATTTGGCTAATGCTTATCCAGATCTGAACCATAAAAAATATGTGACCATCTAAATTGTCTTCATCTGCTCCTAAGGACACAGAAGCCATGGCTTTCAAGACCAACAAGAAATACTGCAGTAATTTCAACAGCTACTTTTAGTTATATAATGAGGTAGAAAAGAAATCTTTCTGAAGAAGTCTTTTTTAGCTGACTTTGCAACTGGCTATAAAGTGCTGGAAAAGATATTTAAACTATGTTATTTTATCGGGGGACAAAAAAAATAAAGACTATCTAGGATGTGATTTACTCAGTAATTGCACTGTGATGGTGGGCTCAGTTTAGAAATACATTTCCTAAAACCAACAATACTCCATATTACAAAAAAAAAAAAAAAAGAGGACATTAGGTCCTATTTAACAGAAGGCTTGTACTTAATTTTGATCTCAAAGGATTCCTAAATACCTTATACAGTTTTTAAGAGAACTGCTTCACAAGTCAAAGGAACATTGTCATGTATTGAGCAAGACACAGCAGCTTCATTAACGGTGGACACTATCCATATGATCCACCTAAAAACACTTATTTAGAAAAAAATTTCTGTATTTCACGTGGGTTGTGGGATATGCTGCCTAAAACCTATGAGTTCAGCAATTAACTTAATTTAAACTAATCCTAACATAATATTTGTGCAGCATGGCCGACACAAAAGTAGCAAATTTCCACTTTTTGTTAACGATCAACCTTCTAAAGGTCTCTCCAGAAGACAGTGTTTCTTTTCTGACAATTACCATTTTCACTGTCTCTGCTGCCATTTTCCATCCTAAACCTCCCTGCAGTATGACATGTCTGCCTAATTTTGTCTTTTAAAAATACAATATTTAATGAGAAGGGCATTAGACAATACTTAAGAAAAAACCTGAGTTAATCCATGGAGGATCAATCAGTAATTCTACTCTTACTTTTGAAAACTTGGTTTAAAATAAACTATTTCAGGGTTGACCTCTCATTCCAGAAAGGTTTATTAAAGAAAAGCTTGCTTCTTTATCTAACATGAGGAGATTCCACATTATAATTGAGATTAGCTGAGGTCTGGTATTTACATTATTTGACAGGTTCTTCTATAACTGCTAGGCAGTTTCATGTGTTTACCAATAAGGTGTTGGAATTCATCATGTCACAAACCGTTGGAGCTGCTGATTTGGCATGCTGTGCAAAAGGTCAAGCTCTTCCATTGTCATGTGATTTGTCCCCACTTTACTAAGAAACACCTGGCTGCTTTACAGGAAGGAACAATCTGCAGGTTGAGAATTTTACACATTCAAAACCTTTCTTCCATCACTCTTTTTAACGTATTTTCAAAATGTGTATTTTATATTACAGTTTTGCCCAAGGAAAGTGTTTTAATTAGCACTTCTCTAAAAAAACCCAACATGCACACATTGGAAAAAACCCCAACAACCCAAACCACTAAAGTGAGTTGCCCAGCACTCTGGAGCAGCCCTGCTCCAACATTCCAGGGTGCACAAAGAAAATAAGAAAAAAATTCAGCTTGGTGTGGAAGCAAATCTCCCGCGTCACAACTGTAAACTGTGAAGAAACACATATTAAATATCCTGGAAAACCCTGCAAAATTTTCAGATATTCTGTTTTTACAAGAGCACGAATGAATAACAACGTTTACAGAAAAGACCAAAAGGTATTCAAGACCCATATAAATAGACCTGTACTTTTCAAACTCACTTTATAGAAAGAAGAGATTGCCAGCTTCAAATCTAGATGCATTCGCTCCAGTGGTGGAAATAAGAAATAATCAAATGAGAGAGACTGACACCCCAACAGTCTTATACTAAGAAACTACTATCTGGACTTGTAAAACAAACCTTGTAATTATTTCACATTTTACTAAATGCTTTAATCTGTCACTAATGCAAAAACCCAACAAGCGTTTCATAGTTCTGACCAGGCTCCTGGGTTTTTTCTCCTCCCTATAGGACAAGCTTTTTGCAAAAACTGAATGCAAGACCCCTGAGGAGCATACGGGAACAGAACCACCAAATGTCTGGTTGCCATCTGTTCTACCCATTTACTCTCCCAATATGTAAATAAACGTCAGCGAGCGCAGGGACCAGTGAAACACACAGTTGCTCTGTAAAGCCCACATTTCTGCCTCTCCTCCTGATGAGCAGAGCAGTGGCCTCAGAAGCACGCTGAGAATACACCATGAAAGGCTCTTTTGGGACTTGACAGCTTCCCCTTTGAAACACCACCCCCCTCATAAATAAAGCCCTCACTGTCTAATGGATGCACTTTTTTTTCCAGTGTACAACTCCTGAACGAATAAACTAATGGCTGAATGAAAAAATAAACTATCCTAGAACCTTAGCAGAAGTGTGTGTTTTTCTTTACGTTTTCGAGGTGGGCGTAGAAGAAAGAAAATAAATGGTAGAACTTGTGGGTTTTTCACATATACACACACCAAATAAATGCAGTGCACCTTTCCCAATGAGCCACCGATACAAAGAAGAGAAGTACATACTTACTACATGCACTCACGTGCTAACAAAGGGTATGTGAACATACTTGACTTCATGAATTATGCAAACGCCTAAGTACACACACATCTCTTAATGAAATACATGTAACAATGATTACATCAACCCCAAACTATTATACAGATGATAAGAATCAACACGAACTGATTAAAAAAACCCCAGCAAGCACACACCTCAAGCAGAACGACTGCAAAGGAAAAAAATGCACACACAAATGCACTCTCAACACGTATTACAACCACGGGCAGGGCAAGGCAAGGGTCTTAAATCAAGAAGGACCATCTAATGGATGGAGCATGAAACAAATACTTGGGATATCTGGTATTTTCCTGCTCTTGCAAACTTGACAAGTGCCATTTTGTCTCTACTACTTTTATGACAAAGAGTAGCCCTCATCACAGACCAGGGCTCTACCACAGAAGCTGCTATACAGAGCAGGTGAAAAGGCAATCAAGCATAAGTGAACAGCAAATGATTTTGGGTTGAGGAACACAGGAAAACACTGTATTGCTACTCTCAGGGACAACAGCCCTGCCCTCCTGGTAGCACAGCTCATGTTTTTGTGAGCATCACAAGAGCCACAGAAAAGACAAGGAGAAGTCTCCTTGTAAGTGTTAACTTGGGCCTTAGCAATCCCTTTTAACCTCAGATTTGCAATTCATTCACTCAAATGAAAAACTGAGACTAGGCTACTGACCAGTGGAGAAAAGTGGGATTCTGCAGCGATCACCCCACCTACAATCCAAGTTTCAAGAAGATCCTTCTGCATCCCTACTGACTTCATACAATATTGGAGCTCTGGGCTTTCAGTCCAACCATCCCTGGATACAGAGTATTCACTTAAGTCAAGTAGGAAAACATGGCACTAAGATGCCCACATCTCCACTCTACCTTTCTAGCACTGGCTAACAGCACTTCACCATCAAATGTTATAAACCATTAAATGGTCAGATATGAAGTAAGTTAAATACTTTATCCAGACAAATAAAACAGGGTAACATAAAACATGAAGAGATTTCTGCAAAATAGAGAAAACAGTAAGGAAAAAACACTGAAAACCAGTATGTCAACAACTATATTAAACCCAGCACAATATGGAAAATATACACAAAAACAAGACCAAAAAGCAGATTGTTTCAAGAACTCGGATCAAGACAGCCGATTTAAAAATAGAAAACATGTTTTCAATGGAACTAATTCATACCACAGATCAAAAGATGGATGCAATTATATGGTGTAATATACCAGCATAAATAAAAAGCCTTGGACTTTCTCACACCCCACATACAAAGGCAATGCTAAAAACCCTTTTATATTCAGCAATTATTGCTGGAACCCTTATGATCAAACAGGAGATGTCAAGGATACCACAGATAGCTGGCAGCAAATTATGAATTTTTAGTGGTATTCACTATGCTTTTTATATCAAGTATAGACAAGGGCAGGACCTCACAGCCTAAACTGCTGATGGCCTCAAAAACAGCAGACTAGAAAATGAGAAAACATGTGTTGCAAGGAAACTGTAATATGAACAAAATCAGCCTCAAGAGAAAGAGGAAAACAAATGTCAGATTGCATTATAAACAGAAAAGAAGCAAAACATCCACAAGCAGTAGAACCAGCTTCTAACAGAACTGAAAACAGACAAAACACTGAAGCTAAATGTTAAAAGTTTCCAATTGCAAGTATTACAGCTGAGACTTTGACAGGAAAAGAAAGAAAATCAAGAGATTAGATATACTCAACCTAAGTTAATACATGCACAAACAGAGAACTTTGCATCACTTCCTGTGGTGTCACCAAACAACAGGGGAGAGAGAGAGGAACAAGTTATAATTACTGCTGGAATTAGGACTCAGTTTTATACACAATAGCCTGGAACTTCACCCACATGTTGCATTAACAGTGGGGTTTGTGTGTAATGCTTTTTATTATTCTAAAGAGTGGAAAGGGAAAAAACAGTTTGGCTGTGGGCAAGCATTTTGATTGCTTGTTAGCATTCTCCAGGCAAAGTCAAAGATACCTCCCAGCAATTGCATTACTCACCACTCTTCAGATCAGAAACTTACATCCAAGGCTTTAAATAAACCCTTTTTATCTCAGTCTCCATTAAGAGACCTCCAATTTCCACACCTGTGACCTCTTTGAAGCTCTATGGCTGTTGCTGCAACTGGAGCAGGGAACCTCATTTATTTTTTGATGTCTGTAAGATCTTGTTAGCTACCAACTGAAATGGCTGCCTCTCACTGGGAATTCCCACTCTCCTTTTGTAACGTCCTTGATGGCAAGATTCAGAGGGAAATCATGATTTAGTACTTTGCTAGCAGACATGAAGCATTTACCTACTCTGCTGTCACCCCACAGCAGGAAGTTTGCTGTAGACCAGCACCTTCTCAACTACTCAGAGGACAGAGGGCAGTGGAGGCACAGAATGTCTCTCAATCTGAAATCCAGAAGCAACTTTCCTCACTAAAGGATGGAAGAATTATTTTTTTAAGATCTGTGTAATGTGAAAGAAGTTTTTTAGAGGCTTTAAAAAAAAAAAAAAAAAAAAAAAAAAAGAAAACAGAAAAATCTGATGTGGGAGCCAAGGGAGTCTCTTCTAATTTCCTGGATGGCCCTGAATTCATCAGGTGAGGATATCTTAAGGCAATGTGAATGCCTTCACATACGTAACCTGTCAGCATCACTGTTTATCTTCCCAAGGAAAGCTGCAAGAAAGATGCCAGAAGCTGGGGAGGAGACTTCACCCCAGTCCCATCATATGGCTCATCCTATGTTTTGTATCAGATGGGATCATACAATGAAAACACCATTTTAGGTTATCTTTTCATCTCACAAGCTACCATCCAAAATCAATATTTTTTAATTTACATACATATAAGCTAGGAACAGGAAAGATATTCAAGCCTAGAAGGCATCCTGTCTCCTCCCAGAAGGAAGTCATGTTACCTATGCTCAAACTGACATGTGAGGTGGAGAAGTGTAATTTACAGTTCTCAGCAACCAAACCCAGAACTATAGAGATGAACCAAAGTTCATACACTTATTAAGATACTTTCAAAGCACTAATATTATGACACTTACTGAACTGTAAAACTTCTGGTTTGGAACACAGGCTTTGCAATCCACCTTTTTCTCTGGTTTCAACTAAATCAATCTTGTCCTACTTACACTCCAAAAGCAATTTTCCCAGTTTATTCCTCTACCCACATCACCATTCTTCACTGGTTCTGTTTTCTATCACATGAACCACAAGCTGTTTACTCTCTTTTAAACAGCCTATCCCATCCACTTGTCACGCATTTAACAAATCTACTTCTACCTTTCTTCAATACAGGATGATAGCCCTATTTGTATCTTCTAAAGGTGTGGTTTCAGCCACTGCTGTCTTCTGTCTTTTTTTTTTTTTTTAAAGAAATTTGCTACCCTTCCACTTGCAGAACACTGACAATTGTCATGCTGTCTGTATGCTGGGGCATTTGGACTGACACAGTTGATCCTGTAATGGTAGGCTCTCTCATTTGTCTGAGATCAGGGTCATCTCCTGGGTTTATGTCCCAACCCTGAGTATGCCACAGAGAGTGTTTTTCCCCACCTAAAGGCATCCAGAAGTGTGCACTGTGCCCGCAAAGGCTCAGGAGAACACCCCAGAACCCAGACCCTGCATTTGCCAGTTCATGGAGGGTAAGCCTGGCAAGGTAAATTCTCTCTCTCAATGCAGTGCATGGACAGATCCCTTCTCCACAGGCAGAATTCCAGAAACAAATGGCACTCTCCTCATCACTCCTATTCCTGGAAGGCAGGTTTCCAGGACTACCTGGACGGCAGCACTGCCAGACCTGCTGTGCAGCTGATCTTGGACTCTGCCTCCCATGAACAGAAAGGAGAACGCAGCAGTCGGGCTCCAATCTCAACAGCAGCAGCGCAGCAGGAATTGCTGCCAAAGCCCAGAGCTCAAGCCCAGGCTTAACACTTAATGTAAGCAGAGCCTTAGGCAGTCAGGTGCTGCAGTCATACACACAATAATAATAAAAAGTAGTCCTAATGGAGCTCAACCGGCTCAACTTATTGAAGGGAAAGAAGGTCTTTGCCCACAGCCAGCAATCAGCTCAACTGCAGATCTCTCAGCAGCACAACAAAAAGCAGGAATGACTGGATTCAAGGGCTAGGAACCAGTGATCCACATAGGAATAAAATGTAAAGTGATTTAAGAGGGAGAATAAGTATAATCGGGAATAAAATATCAAAGTATGTAATAGATAATTCATACATTCTAGTAGATGAAGAAAGTCTTGCTATATTTCAGAAACACTTTTGCTATTTGTCGCTAAACATCCCTAACTTTTGGGGCTAACAGGCCCAACAAGTGGGTGCAAACTCCCATAAAGACTAGAGGATCGTAATGGTTCCCTGCAGTCTCAAACTAGACACTAAATAAAAACCAAAACATACAAACATGTGTCCTCGGGAATCATTCTGCCATCCTGCAGCTAGTATCAGCATGATCTTAAATTAAAAAAAAAAATCTTCTCAAGGTCAAAACAAGTCATTACACAACACCCAGTTTCAACACTGCTTCAAAAGAAAACCCAAATTCTGATGTACTTTGCAAAGCAGAGGCTCCTTGAGACAGCTCAGTGGAACTGCTACTGTGCACCAGCCTGCAGAAGAGTGGCAACCACCTGCCTGAAACCCCGTCAGCCTTGTTCAAATGTTGGGGCTCTTCTCTAAACACTTTTCATGCTATGGTAAATAAAAGCACTATTATAAACTGTAGATTCCTAAACTATCTTCCACACAGGATCATTTTCTCCTCTAGCGCCTTTCCAATTTTTCTAATGGTGTTCATTATGCAGCAACTGCTGTTTTAAGAAAAATGTTATGAAAACTTCAAGACCTTCACTGCTTTTTCCAGCACTATTAGTTTACATCCAGAATTTTCACCATCTTTCCAAAGAAGCTCATTGATTTCATACTACAGAAGAATATCTCAATTTGCTTCATGAAAAATCAAAATGCACGTTTGCTTTTCCATTTTCAGCACAGAACCAAGGAAAAATTAGATAACCTGTTTGAGTTTCCCAGTTAACACAGCATGACAAAAATGCAAAATTAAATTCCAGGCATCCTGAAGTTCACTGATCTTCACCATGGCTTTCACTAAATTAAGCAGTGACAGAAAACCAGTGCTGAGAAGAGTGACAGCCTCTGGGACAGCCCATGCTGTTCACAGTACCACATTCCTATTATCAGTGTTACACAACTGCACCAAGCTGCAAAACCAGACACAGGGGAAAACCCTCCCCAGCACAATTAAGGCCGTGCACTGACGTTTGGCATCTCCTTCCTCCCACATTCCCCAAAAACTGGAACTAGGCACTCAGGCTCCAGCACACAGTTAGATCAGCTGTGTCTGATCTGGACAATTCCATTTTCCCTTTCAGGGGCAGAGTATCACCTGCAATTATACCTTTTTTGGACATTTTTCTGGAAGAACATTCCTTCCTTGCTGCCTGCTGCGTGCAGCCTTTTTTACTTTGTTTCTAGGCTGTGGGATTTCTACTTGTGTATTTTCCCCATGTCTGGATCTTAACAGATCTTCCCTCATAGCATGTTTAGGCTTTTCATGGCAATTGTGGGCATTACAGCTGTCGCAGTGTCATCCTTAAAGCACAGTAAGTTATTTACATAGGGCAGCTGTATATACTTTAAATAGGGAAAATGAAAGAGGATTTACCAAAAGGAATACTACTATTTACTCCCCAAAAATGAAAACTAGTAGTGTCTGACAAAACCAGGAAAATATTTTTACCAGGATGCTTTTAAATAAATTACTTCAGCTATATGCCTGTGCAAAGAGCTTGCTGTGTCTGCAAGTAGAATAGGCTGAATTTGTGTAATTCATCAGAAACCACAGAGGGCCTAAATGAAAACACACACTGTAATACAGGAAAAGCAATGACCATTAACTTCTGCATGGGAACAAGAGGTAGTGGTTAACAAAATGAGCACAGGCCTGGAGTTCCCAGGAGCATGAAAAGGATAAGGACATGCAGTGGGAGATGCAACAATGGAAACTGACAGGCATCTCAGGTCTGTCAATGACTCTTCTTGCAAAACACCTAAGGTTTTGCAGCCTGTATAATGGAAGGCATCCTCTTTAGCAGCCCATGGGCAGAATAGCAAATGCCCTTATAATCATTCTTGATCCAACCTTCACAGCTAATTGCCTTATTCAAACTTCTGGTGTTTAAGCCATTATCCATAGTAAACCTGGGCAGCAAAATAATTTAATTTGTTAGAATCTTATAAAGCAGAGTAACATTAGAAAAAATAAAACAAAACAACAAACAAACAAAAACCCTCCAACAACTGCTGAATTCTTTCTTACCCTGCCAGAAAAAATAATGATCAGCTGAAAGTCCTGAACACATTCTTCAAGCACAGAGTCAGGCAGTGGTTATTGTTCCTCCCAGCCACCCAGCCTGAGCACCTGCCCATGTAGCTGCTTTCCACCAAGACAACCAGCTCTGCTCTGGGAATGGGACTTTGGCTTGCAAACTGTAATAAATGTTGGCTAGTGGCTTCAGTGATGGCAGTTTTCAGTAAGAGGCAGAGAGAGAGAAAAAAATACTACATACCCTGTGAGCTGCCATCTGATACATCTGCTTTCCCTACTAACAACATTGTTAAAGGCAGAAACAGAAAAAACACCAAGACAGCATTTTATTTGCATTTTAAACACTTAAGTAAAAAATGCTTGCTGTCAGCTGAGCTGGAAGAAAATGACGAAATTCTTTTTACTACTTCAAAACAGATTAATAGAATATTTAGTTCAGCCTTACTATTATATAGACCTTGTTTCTTACAAATGAATTTAATTTGATTTTTTTATTTCCACTGACAGTACAAAAAACCACATAACTCTGTATTATAGGGACCTAAGTTTTTCTTTCCATGCTCACCAAACTCTGCTCAGTCGTACCAAAAGGATTCGGATTCCATCTTCCAGCCGTTCCAGCAAGCTTACTTACATCATGTGTTTGGAAAGGAGATTTTTCAGCAGAGGAAGCGGAGCGCTTCGCCACGCTGGCCAAGACTCCACGGATCAGTGACCCTCAGCAGCACACAGACCACCACCGTGACATCACACTTTCCACAACACGGATCCCAAAGATGCACATACCAAGAGAATCTGCAGTTTCAATCTTTGTTTATTTGCTCAAAGAATGTTGGTTTTTCTTCTTCTTTTTGGTAGCTTTTTAGGGTTTGTTTTGCTTTGCTTTTTAAGAGCTATATTACTTTGTAATCTTAGTTTTGTAACTGAGAAAACCAGGTGGACCACCTGAGATGAAACATTTCTCTCACAAGCACTCACCAGCGATAGCAGCAGAATACAAGCTGATTAATTCACACCATATTATTCAGGCCTTCCATTAACACAGCTAAGGGCTCATCAAGGGAGGAAAATATGAAATTGTTCCATTGCTGTTACTCTGCTGGAACGCCACATTTTAATCACTGTCTGGAGTATAGTTGAGTGACACAAGGGAGAGAAATGCTTAATAGAAGATGAAAACAATACAGACTCAGTGAAGACAAATGTTTGATCCGGGCACACCCAATCCACCCAAAACACAGATTCATGAGTTAAGCAGTTTTTTCAACCTGCTGCCTGGAGAGCCCCAGCCTGGGAGGGGTGCCAGACAGCAGCTGTGTGGGTCTGGTAAAATTTGGCACAAGAAACAAAATGGTCAAATATTAGAGATGCCTAAATTTCAGAGGAACTCATTGGTAAACTATAGTGACCCCTTGCCATTACTTTTTTTCATCAACAGTAATCTACAATCTGCAAAAAGGGCTTTAACAGCCTGATGAATGGTACATGCAGAAGGTTCCAGAAACACAGTCCTCCAAGGGGTTTCCTGAGTCAAGAGATGCCTCCTGTCATTCCAGCTATTGATTTACTTAGTTTCTTTAAAAGCAAACAAAAATACAACAAGGAAACAGATTCTCATTCTAGGAGGAAATCGGGGGATTCTTATCTTGTTTACTCCTGGAAACTGTCTCACAATCCTATTCTGCTCTGATTAAAACCTTTCTATAATTTTCAGCCTGTTTTCTCCCAGCTCACAGCAAATTTAAACCCCTTTATACTCCCTTCTGAATAGTTTATCTCCTTTTCTAGTGTTTGTCCCACGTTTGATACATTTGAGTTCCACATCTGCTCAGTATTCCTGACAAACAACCTCTTCTCATTGCCTTAAGCAATACAACTAATTTCTCATTTCTACCATAAAGAATACTTTACCTGATACATTCTAGTTTTGCATCAACCTTCCTCCATCAGAGTGGTTGCTTATCATCACACTATTTCAACTAGTACATTCTGAGACACTGCAATTTACTCTTGGGCTTCTAGCTCCTACCACAAATTTCTTGTTATTATTTTCCCAAAATCACAAGTTCTGTGTTACCAGCCAAACTCTATATAGCTCTATGTGCTATAACATGGAAGGTCATGGCATACATTTTGAATGCTGGTCCTGTGAATCAGCCAAAGGAGGTCTACTGAACTGCAAGAGAAGGCCTTTAAGGATGGCAGAAGTCAAATAAATGAAGGTCTATATCTGGACTGCAAAAAATCACACTGGATGTACCAGAAGACTTTACAATATGACTTGAAAATTCATGTCCACTAATACCAGCTACACAAGAAAAGCCTCCCTAAGTGAGCCAGGGGATTTAATGACATAAAATTACAAGGAACATCAAAACAAGTTCACTTTTAAAAAGGCTGCTCCCCATAATAACAACAACAAAAAATAATTACCACTGAAAAACCAGTTGCTGACAAAACCAAACTGCATCACCTGCTACCACAGCCTGCAGCAGACAGCACTCAATCTTTTCTCTTGCTAGAAAGTGTTATCACATATCACCACTGAAATGGTCAAGACTTTTACTGATTTCCCTATTACTCAGTTTCAACTGACCTGAGTGCTCCAGCCAGTGCTGCTTACCAATGAAAACCACAAACAAGGGCTAGTAATAGTTATGGAGGAAAAAGCAATTATATATGATTTTAAAGAGAAGCTCTGTCTCTTACATAGGACCCCTTCCACACTGCTCCAAGCAATTAGCAAGTTTAGGATGCTAAAAAAATAAAAACAAGGTCATGGAAGTTATTAAATTACACCTTAACACCTGCTGTGTCCACCTGCAATATCAGCTTTACTGTTTTACTAAAAATGCCAAACACTGATCACATCTAAAACCCCCTTAATCTTGAAGCAGTACATATGAGGAAATTTGAGTACAAATCCAGAGCAAGATTAATGTTTTCTTATCATCTACGGATGAGGTATTTAGTTGTTCATGCCCAGAGCTAGACTAAGCCTTCCTTACATTCAAATTGTTTGCTCTTTCATCCTAATGGAAGTTTAGTTTTTAGAAGACCTGATCCCTAAGAAAGCAAATTATTTCTTCCCCCACACAGATTCTCCAGGCTGCTAGAAAAGTGTGCAAAGGCAACACGCCTCTCATGTCTATAATGGGTGAGACAGCAACCAGCAACAGCCTGACTGACTGATGAAAGATACTTAAAGAGTAGAATCAGAAAGCGACAGGAAAAAAAATCTGGGTGTGGCAAATGAGATTTCATAAAGGAAAGTTTGATTTCTTTCTTGTACAAAAAGAATTTTTTTATACCTATGCTAACTATTTTTTTTTTCCAAACACTTCCTGATAGGTTAAGAATATTCTTTAGTGCAAACAAGATATTAAGACAAAAGCAGATTGGCTCCATCAAAGCAGTGGACTAGAACACCACTACTTAACACAGTTTTTCAAACACTGATAGTCATGAAGTAAAACAGCCAAAAGCAGTGCCCCTTTTTGTGTCCTGCAAGTCTTGGTGGACCCACCTCACTTCCATGCTGCAGGGAAAGCAGTAACTCAAAAGGTACTGAAGTTTTTACTAAGTAAAACACTTCAGAATTACTCTAGTATAACTGCATATGTGAACAATTGAAAGAAAATTAAAGTCACAAGGCATAATAAATAAACAAACAAACAAAAACAGTGTTCCTGTAATGATTTTACTCAGCTACAGAAGCAGACTGTCATCTTCCAGAATAGATTAAATTTCTCTATACACCATGCCCTTGCTAAAGCCTCTGAAGCAGGGGAGCTTTCTTCACTCTTCAAGACCAGGAAGGTTAATCCAAACCTAAAGACTGACTTACTGCTCTGCCAAGGCTAGAAGGTGAGGTAACAGAGACCTCAAAACACCCCATGGGTGGTAAAGGTGCAGTTCAACAGCAGCAGTGTCACCATCAACTGTGAGTCTACACAGCCTATGTTCTACCACTTCTAATTCTACATATCAACATGAAAATAAGTCTTTGGAGCTCTACTTCCATTTTTGTATTTTGAAAAGCCATTCATTAGCAGTCATTCAAAGGATGAGGAGAAAACCAGGAACTTAAAAGGCCAAAAGAGTAAAACTGACAATGATATTAAAATTCTATCAAAGCACTAAGACTGGGTATTAAAATGATACTTATGAAAGCTGTCATAAGGCACACAGACCACAGCAGGATCCTAAAACAACTGCATTCCAGAAAATGCTGGGATGGTCCATAGGAGGGCAATTAAGGGATCTGATCAACTGTTGTCACAATGTTCTTTAACAAACTGTTTTCATATCCTGTATAAAACAAAAAAGTTAAGAAATAAATAGGTCCTATACCCACAGTTTTGCTTTTTGACAACTTAATTTTAAGTGCTCACTTAGTGTAAAACAAATTTTAAGTGTCTTTTTTTTAAACTTGGTAATATAAATGCAGGCCAAAGTATTCCTTTGTTTTCACTTCATATTAAGTATTTTAAATTTTATTTAAGTGCAAAAATATTGTTATAATTAGAAATATTTTTATAATTAAATGCAAAATTAGTTTTCAGTTACTTATATTCAGACTGACACATTCCAGATTGAGGACCTTTTTATATCATAGTCTAGCACACACTGAATAAACCACAACACTGGAGATTCAGAAACTGAACTACAGCTCTAATGAAGTGTCCTCAACTGTTTTCACTTAAAACAGCTTCAGCTTGTACTTATTGTCTTGTCCTGCTGGCTTTCTGAAGATGGGAAAACAGAGTATGCAATACTACACAGAATATGTAATATCATAAGGTTATCTTATGGATGAAACTGTAAGAGATTTGAGAGAGAAGTCCATTTTCCAGTACTGGTACAAATCTCTTCAATGATCCCAGGTAAATCACTTCACCTCATTATGCCTCAGTTCTCAGCTGGAGAGTTGAGAGGACAAACTGATTAATGGTGTTTGCTATTCAGACATTAGAACTGAATACTCAATAAAACCAAACAAAACAACCCGTTACATAAGCCAGTTAGAGAAGTACTGGTAAAGAACAGGCCAGACTGACACCCAGGCCTAGGAATACACAAAGTGAAACTTACAGGACCAAGTTTTCTGGTGTTCGCTCTTTTCAAGTAGGTGCCTTTAGAAATGCAGTTTAGCATAATATTTTTATTGTATGAAGGATCCAAGAAAAGGATATATTCAGACTTGTAATGAACATAAAAACCCTAATGAAGCTGCTACCTTGTCAATCAGGTGAAGGCTGGGACAGCCAAAAATAACAGGAAGACTTCCAATAGAGAAAGAACCTGCATCTAGAATATCAACTTTTGAAGCAAAATTGTCAAAAACGTTATTATGTGTGCAGAGTGGGCAAACAGCAAACAAAAACTTTAATGAGTTTCCTTTGCTTTCATGAACTTCTGAACAACTTGCAAAAAGTAAGACTGACAGTCAGATGCTTGTTACTGTGAATGAAAAGTCAGTCTTACCTGCCACCAAAACCACCAGCACCATAAAGAGAGAAAACAATAGAAACCAGCTTCCTTAGCCCTTACAGGTTTTGCATGTACGTGCTCTCCTGCTACTTCTGAATCCAATTCTGTAAATCTAATCTTGACATCTAAAGTATCAAGCTTCATTACCCAAGGAACAACACAACAAAAAGGCCCAAAACTGCAGGCACAGCAAGCAGCATTGAGACTCCTTCAGTCAAAGCTAGACAAGGCAGCAAGTCATGAAATGTTCTGCTTTAGAGTGCTTTATGCACATCTCAGAATTTGTGATCAGCAGTTCTGCTACCTTTAGCCATATTTCTTACAGTGCATTTATAGTCTTGGCTCTACTCCCTGTCACTTGCACTGCACACAAGCAAGTTGTCTATACTGTGCCACGTTACCTCGCTTTCACTGAGCATACTCGCTCTTCTGTCTGTGGGCAATTAACTCAATTTGTGACAACTAAGTTTCAGCAACCAGTTTAAACTTCTCATCAGACTTTTGGCATGGGCTGCAAAAAGCCTGCCAGCAAACTATGGCCACAAGAAGCAGTTGTTTTCACCAGGGAAACTCATTCTTCAACGTGATCACTCTCCCGCTGCACCGCAAACACAGCCAACATACAGCAGCTTTTCAGCTGCCTCTACTGTGGAGTTCTCTCACCTATATCACACAGGAGAGGGCATTCCCTGTAAGAGGTGCACCAGTGGTATGCATTTACTAGAGGAATGACTCCAAAATACACAGTGCAGCAATCTGCTCAAGGACTTAGTATAGGCTTCTTTCAAATAAGAGACCACTTTGTCCTCTGTGCCCAGGCAAGCAGACATGGAATAAAAAGGGCAGAAGCAGCTGCTGCCACTCATACAGAGCATCTGACTTAGGAAAACTTGTGTGGTTTTCAGGACTACCTCACATCTTCTCTAAGCCTTTTTTCTGGAAAATAAACAGAAGATCAACACTGCCGCCTGTGAAGACACATTATTTTCTAACTCACAGACACTCTACTTGCTGCCTCCCAGGGCCCCTAAGCAGACCTGCCTGGATTACCAAAAAGAAAGACATCCCGACATATGGGCTTGTCACTGATCAGACAATAAAACTGTAAGGTCAGGGTCCCAATTTGCAGTGCAGACACTTCATTATTCCATGCATGTATTTAAAAAATACTGCCAAACCGAGTTACGACAAAACGTGATTCTCCACATGACAGAAACATTCAGTTCAGTTAAACTGATTTTGTTAAATTTTTATTTTCTTTGTCATGTATTCTCTTCACCCTCTAAATACCAGTGTGTGCATTAATCCCTTGCCAGAACTGTCTCGTGCCATCCACACATCGGTATTTGCCTTGAAGTTTCACCTTGTCTCAAATGAAGTCTTTCTCTTGGGAGTATATAGCCTGTAACACTGCACTTTATTAGCTTCAAAAAGAAACCTCAGGACTTAAGCACTCATTGATGTTCTGTTGCAACATTTATTTAAACAGGCAATTTGGCTAAGATGGCCCAAACAGACAGAGAACAAATCCTATGATTAAGTCTATGACAGCAACAAAAACAAAATTCCGTCCCAGATCACAGCAAGAGCTCTGAGCAGCATTTCTGCCTTACATGGGAGTGTTTTAATTATGCAGCTGGAAATTAAAATTCTATAAACTGCTGGTTTTATTCGAACAGCAGCCCTTTATCACATCTGAGCACTGTTTACTGAAGAGCTTACTGCAAGAGCAAGGGAACAAAAGCAGAGGACAAGCAGAGAACTGAAGCCCAGCACAAGTCACTGACCCAAGAGTGCAGGCAGCCTGTGTCACAGCCAGCAGTGAGCCCAAACTCTGCAGCATCACTGCATTGCCTTAGACAGCAAAGAATGTTTGTGCAGAGCTGCTCCCCCAAGCACCCCGTAGACAGACAACAACTATCACACACTGTATCAAAAATCATAGAAACAAATACAACCTTTTCATTACCTCTCCAGAAAGCTAACACTGACCAAGGAGCAGCCAGAGCCCAGCCTGAACAGGCTCCAGCCTTCCCAATTCCAATCATTCAGAGTCTTTGTGTGAGTTCCCTTGTGAGGTGACCTTTACAAAACTCAGCTCTTTTGAAGATCAGGACATTCAGTTATGCACAGTATCACTACACAGGAACTCCTTACAACACAACAAAAAAATTATAAACAAATAAACTTCCATTTAAATTCAATAAAAGACAGTAATACCTTAATTTTCTGGTGAATATGCCTCAGTGAATCTGCTGTACCCATGTCCATGTTGTCACTGATGCACACAAAATCAAGCTTCATTTTTGTGTCCAGGTTTAGCATCTTCTGGATTTCCTTCCTTGTAATCACAATGACCTCTAGGACAAAGGAGAGTGAGATGAGATGAAGCAGAAAAGAAATCTAAATAATATTTATCACAAATAGGATACACCCACTTTTTTATTTAGAAAGGCTGATGGAACTGTCAAAAGGCTTGAGTAACATGACTGGGTTCTCCACCCAGTCAAGCTCTTTTGGCAACAGTAACTTTTCAAGAAAAGAATTAAACTCTAATGAATGTGAAACAATCTCCCCTGCTTTGCTGGGTGGAGGTTGTTACTGAGAGGGACACATGCATGTGTGGCATCAGTTAGCAAGATAGAACAGACACTTCTTCTATCATTAACCAGCAACCTCAAACCATATGTCCTCAAACAGACCAAGGGGACCCCGTGTTCATGTCACCAACACTTTGGAGCTCTGTCTTTTGCTGCCCTGATCCTGTGTAATCCTCTGTGGACAACACCAACCACACTATTACAATACAATGGTTAAACTATTTCTCAGCATCAGCTTGGCAAGAAAGTGGAGTAATATATGAGCAACAAACTCATTCCATCTACAAAAGAAAAAGGACAAATGCATATTTGAAGGAAATCAACACTGGCATGAAAGCATATTTTCCAAAATGAAGAATATGAGAACAGAAGCTCTGCAAAGAAAAGACTGAAGAAACAAGACAAGAAACCTTTCCCCCCAGTCTTAGGAATGGGAAGGAAAAGTAATAATCAAATTTTCCAGTTAAAATATCCCCTCAAAACACCTCAACACTATAACATTGTATTCCACATGGAATTTTAACAGAGAATACTAAGAAATAATAAATTATAATAATAGCATAGGCAAGATGAAAACACATCAGGAATAAATCTGCATCAATCAAAACTCAACTCATCTTGAACCTATTAAAAGAAAAGAGGAAGGAACTGTAAACATGGGAATTGTGTGGCATTTTGGTGCCAGAGACATTGCTGCTCTTCCACTCCCATACTGGATGCCAGCGTGGATTCAAAAGAGGCTGAAGAACCCAGAGAAAAGGACTGAAAGCACACCTTGAATTGGGCAAAGAATTAACTGATAAAGAGGGAACTGGTGTCAGGTGCAAGCTGTAAGCTCACACAGTTCAGCACAAACCTGGTGAGCTGGGCACAGGCCTCCTAAATATCAGGAGAGATGAAGCATTGCAATTAGGGCAAAAGAGGCAGTGAGTCAGCCATGGAACACCTACTTACTTACATAAGCAGGTATGAGGAACTAATCACCCAGGGTGAGAATTCTTGCCACTGGATCATTTAACACAGGGAGGTACAGCTTGGTCACGGGCCTGAAGCACAGGAGCAGGAAGGTGGCAGTTTGCTTACTGGAGCTGAACACATTTACTGAGTACAACCCTGCACGTCCACATTCCCACTGGAGACAGAGAAGCTGGAGCACTACGTGTGAGAAAGGAGAAAGTCTGACTGCAGCACTATCAGAGTCCCAGCACGGCTCAGGCTGGCAGGGACCACACTGGGTCATCTGATCCCACCTCCCTGCTCAAGCAGCCTCATCTCCAATCACACTGCACAGGATTGTGTGCAGATGGCTCTGGGATATCCCCAGTGAGGGGATCCCACACCCCCTCTGGACAGCCTGCCCCAGTGCTCGGTCACCTGCACAGCAAAGTTCTTCCTTATGTTCAGAGGGAACTTCCTGGGAATCAGTTTCTGCCTGTTTCCTCTTGTACCACTGAACTTCCTGGGAATCAGTTTCTGCCTGTTTCCTCTTGTACCACTGCTTGGCACCACTGAGCAGGGCCTGGTCCATCCTCTGACACCTCCCTTCAGAGACTGACAGACACTGGTGAGGTTCCCTCTCAATTGTCTCTTCTTGAGGCTGAACAGGCCCAGCCCCCTCAGCATTCCCTCATAAGGGAGATGCTCCAGACCCTTCATCATCTCTGTTGCCCTCCACTGGACCTGCTCCAGGAGCTCCATGTCCATCTTGTCCTGAGGAGCCCAGGACTGGCCACAGCTCTCCAGATGTGCCTCACCAGGGCTGTGCAGAGGGGCAGCTACTAGTGCCAGGGGTCAAGAGCATCAAGTGGAAATGGTTATATCTGAATAAAGAGCCCCACAAAGCACAATATTGATTGTACTGAAGATTTTAGCTACCTACATTTCCATTGCAGGATGAAAGTATTGGAAAAAAAATACAGGAGAACAGGCAAAGAAGGCAGACATTCAGAATGCAGATTTCAACAAACAAAAAACCAAATCCAAAGAACAAAAGTTCTTTAGGATTTTCTAATGAAACAGAATAAAGGCAAAGTCTGCTCTTGGTTTTGTTCCTTCCCACTGAAGTAGTAAGAGACTAACATGGATAATCATGAGCTCATCTTTACAGAACATAGAAGCAGACAGGAAGAAAGCCACAGACTCAAAATGAAGTACAGAATAATCACAGAGACAAAACAGAGAAACAGAAAGACAAAAAAAAAACAAACACAAACATAAAAAACCCAGATGCTTGAAAGGTGTTTAGGAAGAAGCTTTGTAAGAAGTTGGGGGGATGCCACAGAAAGATTTGGTCCAGCACTCAAAGGTGAACAAAAGCCTAACCTCAGAGGATACTGAGGAAGCTCCCCAGGTACTAAACAGCCCCTTAGTGTTGGTGTGAAACAAAGCCCAGGTGAGCAGCACTCTGCCCCTGTCCCTGCCCTGCTGGGGAGCAGGGTGCTCAGCTCTGCAGCCACGCTGAGCACTCAGACAGAGGCAGCAGCCTGAGCTGGGCCAGGCTGGAACAACAAACCACCAGCCATCCTGGAGAGCTGGCACTGCCCACGCTGCTGCCCCCCATGACTCAGGAACACGGGAGACTCGGGTTAGTGACCAGGGAACGGCACCAAGGCTGGGCAAGGCCTCGAGTCACAGCATCGCTGCAGTGCTGGAAAAGATCTTGAAGATCATCACGTCCAACCAGCACCACCACCACGCTCACACTAAACCACGTCCTCAAGTGTCACACACTCATGGTTTCTGAACACTGCCAGGGATGGTGACACCACCGCGTCTCTGGGCAAGCTCTTCCAATGCTTTAAAACCCCTTCAGTGAAAAAGACTTTCGTAATACCCAATCTAAACCTCCCCTGGTGCAACCTGAGACCATTTCCTCCCGTGTGAGAACAGACACACAGCTCTCTCCAACCTCCTGTCAGACACCCGCGGCCCTCGGTGGGCAGAGGGGCGCAGGGATGCGGCACGAAGGGATGCGGCACGAAGGGAAGTGGCACGAGGGGATGTGGCACGAAGGGATGTGGCACGAAGGGATGCGGCACGAAGGGATGCGGCACGAAGGGATGTGGCACGAAGGGATGTGGCACGAAGGGATGTGGCACGAAGGGATGTGGCAGGGGCCAGCAGCGCAGCGCAGCTCCAGCACCTGCCCGGCCCACGGGGCACCTGCGGCCCGGCCTCAGAACGGCGGAGAGCGGGCGGGGGACAGCCCCCAGTGCCCGGGGAGCCGCGGGCACCAGGGCCAGCCCGCCCGGACCCCGCCGTGCCTCACCTTCGAAGCCGGCGCGCTCCAGCAGGTTCAGCGGGTACCAGAGCAGGGGCCGGTTTCCCACCGGGAGCAGCGGCTTCGGGATGCTGGAGGTCAGGTCCGTCATGCGGGAGCCGCCCCCGGCCGCCATCACCACGGCCTGGAACTCCATGGCGTGGCGGAGGGACACAGGGCGGCGGGGCCTCGCCGGGCCAGGTGAGACACGGGCGGGTCACGGCTCCGCTCCCCGCGGCCGCTCCGGCACTGACAGCGCAGCAATGGCGGCGCGGCCGCGCTGCGCCTGCGCGCGGGCCGCCGAGAGCGTCGATCGCGGGCGAGCGCCGATAGAATCGATCCGCTTCCCTGGTGGGCTGCGGGCGACCTCCACCCAGCCAGGACGGCGAGAGGAGCGCCGAGCGAAGAGACCCCGCGCTGCCGAGCGCCGAGTCATGGATCCCGGCCCGGCGGCGGGGGGCGCTCGGCGGAACAGCGCCCCCAGGCGGCCGGAACGAGGTAACGGAGGGACACCGGGGCTGGGGGGGACACCGGGGACACCGGGGGCTGTGTGTGTGTGAGGGGTACTGGGGACACCGGGGGCTGTGTGTGTGTGAGGGGTACTGGGGACACCGGGGGCTGTGTGTGTGTGAGGGGTGCTGGGGACACCGGGGCTGGGGGGGACACCGGGGACACCGGGGGCTGTGTGTGTGTGAGGGGTGCTGGGGACACCGGGGGCTGTGTGTGTGTGAGGGGTACCGGGGACACCGGGGGCTGTGTGTGTGTGAGGGGTGCTGGGGACACCGGGGCTGTGTGTGTGTGAGGGGTACTGGGGACACCAGGGGCTGTGTGTGTGTGAGGGGTGCTGGGGACACCGGGGGCTCTGTGTGTGGGGGTACCAGGGCCACTGAGGGCTCTGTGTGAGGGGCACTGGGGACACAGGGCTGTGTGCGGGGACACTGGAGGCTCTGTGTGGGGGGATACTGGGGACACTGGGGGTCTGTACTGGAGACATTGGGGGCTCTGTGAGGGGGATACTGGGGGCTTTGTGTGGGGGGCACTGAGGGCTGTGTGTGAGGGGACACTGGGGGCTCTGTACTGGGGACACCGGGGGTCAGCTGGCAGCTGTGCTCCCCACACCATGTCCAGAGAAGGGACAGGACTCACAGTGCTCACTGTCCCCACACGGCACACTCTCCATCCCACAGGAGCCTGTGTGGCAGCACCCAGCGGCCAGAGCCATGCTGAGCCCTCCAGCTGCAGTCCCCGACCTCGAGAAGCACAGACACAAACAGCACCTGGGGCAGGACAGCAGGCTCTGGCCCTGCAGTTTTATTGAGTCCCGCGTCCCTGAGGCTCCCATGGGCACATGGGGGTGTCACTCATCCCAGGGGTTCTTGTCGGTGTCGATGGACATGCAGTTGTACACGGCGTAGCGCAGCAGCTCCTCGCAGACCTTGGCCCTGGCAGGGGGAACACCAGGTCACAGCCATGATGGCCACAGAAAACCTCAGGCTTCCCTCCCCACACTGCCTGGACATCCCCCAGGGAAGGCCTGGGCAGTCTTGATGGGAACCCCAACACCAGCCCCAGGGAGTGGGGAGCATCCCAATCCCCAGCTCAACTCACGAGGAATAGTTGGGCAAGAAGAAGGTGCAGGAGCACGTGCAGGCCTGTGGCATCAGGTCCAACGCATCCAAGCTTGGGAGAAAGGAGAGTCAGACCCCAGCACAGCAACCTGACATCATGTGGGGACCCCAGCCTGGCACAGGACCCCGGGCAGGATGGACTCACTTCGACCTTTCCGGGTAGACAGTGATCTGAACTGGGAGGCGGCTCCGGCCGGTGACGAACTTGAGGAAACGGCTGAGATCCTCTGAGGGGAAGGACAGAGCTCAGGTCTCAGGGACAGGACTGTCCCAGCAAGATCTGCCTTGCAGAATCACCCCAGGAGCACGGGGCAAAGCTAAGGGATCCTCTCAGATTCCCAGGAAGGGCCAGGTGGGATGACCCCAAGCCGCTTCCCAGGGAAGCACCTGGTGAGCACCCCTGGGGCACAGGGCAGTGGGTACCCCATACCCTAGCCTGTCCTACTGCACATGAAGGGCAAAGGTTTGGGGTCACTCACCACTGGTGAAGTTGTTGAGTGCCTCCAGGAAATACTGGATACGGGTATCATCAGAGGGGAAGTCCTCAAACTTGACTGCAACAAAGAATGTGAAATGGCTGAATTAGAAACTCCCAGCAAAGCAAAGGAAAGGAGGAGACCCTGTGCTCCTCAGTGAGCCCTGGCACCCTGAGTGGGACCAGCACCCTGTGTCATGGTGGGTGGAGAAACAGAGGTCCCAGTTTGCAGAGTGGCCACTCACCTCTGCCCACAGCAGCTAAGGACCAGATGGACCAGAGTGGGGTTTGCTGCTAAACCTGAAGCACCCAGGGACCCTCTAGCTTATCCTCCCCCAGGCTCTCAGGCACCCCGTGACCAGGATGCATGTGCAGGACAAGCAGGACAAGGGGATCCCCTGCCCTTGTGGAGGGCAGGGAGCAGCTCTGGGCTGGCCCTGTGACTCACTGAACTTCTGCAGCTCAGCCACCGTGATCTCCGGGTCCCCGCAGATCCTCTTCTCCATCTGCTGCCAGGTGAGCAGGTCCAGCACGGGCTGGGGCACCACACGGAGCAGCCCGGCACGTATGGCTGCAATCTGTGGGGACATGGATGGGCTCTATGTCACCACAGTGGGTCTGAGCCCCAGGCAGCCACCTAGGGCTCTGGGGACAGCAACCACAGGACCCCAAAAGGGATCACCAGGACACACGGACATTCTGGGCATGGGATACACAAAGAAACACCCAGCTGGAGCTGGCAACCACCAGTCCCACAAGTACCAGGACATCTTGCCACAGGAGCAGGGTCCCCTTGCAGCCCTGTCAGCCCTGGGGGACAGTGTCACCTGCTCCTTGCTCTCCTCCAGCCGAGCCTTTTGCACCAGGCGGATGAACTCCTTGCGGTCCTCGTAGCGCACAGCGGTGCTGCTGCCGTTGGGGATCAGCTCCACCACGCGCTGGTCACTCAGCAATGTTGTGTAGGTCAACTCTCTGCCAAACACGAACTCAAAGCCTTCCTTGTCCACCCTCTCCAGCACCTCCAGCCGCTTCACCTGCAATGCAAATGAGCAGTAGCCACCACAGTGGAGCCAGAGCAGCCACGAGAGAGCACAGCACTGCCCTGCCAGCACCCGGCCCTGCTCACCAGCTCTGAGTCCACAGTGGCAAAGTCCTTGCTCCAGCTGACCTCCTCCCCTGCCAGCTGCTTCCACACCAGTGCTGGCAAAGACAGCATCTGCCAAAAGGAGTGGACACAAGCATTGTCCTCCTGCCTCTTCCTCACCCATGGGTAGCCCCTCTGCCCAAGACAATGTGGCCCCTGACAAGCCCCTTCACTGGCCAGGAAGGCTCTCATGTGCTCACCAGAAACTCCTTGCTCCTCAGGGCTGCTCCCATCAGCTGCCCAATCCACTCATATTTGGGGAAGTCCTTGCAGGAGGGGTTGGGGACATACATGTCCCTGCTGTCACTGCTGCTGTTAGCCTGTGGGAGAGACTCTTAGGACACAGAGATGTGACGAGCCCAGCATGGTCTCTCCTGCAGCCTCCCCCACATTCACCCCTCCACCTGCCTCTCCTGCCCTTTACACCCCTCCAGGAGATCTCCACCACCCAGGTACAAGCACAGCTCCCCCAGCCAATAGCCCTGCAAGCAGGAAGGTAGGGCAAACACCCCTGGCTCTGCTGGCTGAGTCCCCCGGCCTGGACAGGCAGACTGTGGGATGCCAAACCTGATTGGAGGTGCGCACAAAGAACGGCAGGGGCACGGGCACGTCGCTGGAGCTGGGACACAGTTCCTCTGACACATCTGACAGGCTGTCCCGAAAGCCACCACCTGCAGGGGGCACAGAGGATAGTCAGTGCCTGATAGACCAGGGCCAGACACTGAGCCACAGGATCTGGCCAAGCTGCCCCCTCCCTGGGGCAGCAGCAGCACCACTGGTAGGGTATGGGAGATACAGGAACGATCTCATGTTTGCAGAGCAGGGCTGCCTCTCCCAGCGTGGGCACCCACTGAGCTGCACCCCAACACATGAGACACCAGGGGAGAGCTCTCACCATTATCAATGATGCCCTCAGTGATGAAATCGCACTCCCACCACTGGCTGTGGGTCAGGGGCCACCTGTGGGGAAGCAACAGCCCCATGCACATCCCTCCTCCGAGCATACCAGCAGCACCTGGAATCCCCTTGCACCCTGCTCTGGGGAAGCGACACCCCACAAATACGACACTGAAGACCTACCTGTAGTCCAGGGGCTGATTGTTCTTGGAAGATCTGAGGCCTTCATACAGCTGGAGAGTAGTAGAGCAGAAAGGGGATGAGATGGGGGCAAGATGCCTGCTGAAGTGACAGGTACCTGGCACAGGGCATGGTGCTGCCATACCTGGGTGAAGACGGCGTTCCTACAGCTGGGGTCCAGCGCGGGGTTGGCACGGTGCTCCCGGGCCAGGAGCCTGTTGATGTAGAGCTTTGGCAGGGTGTGAGGAGCAGAGCTCTCTGAGGACTGCAGACAGTGGGCAATGAGGGCTTTGCTCTGCTTGGACAGCAGCAGGAATGGCTTCATGCTCTAGCAAGGGACAAGCATGGATGGTTAGAGGTCTGATACTGCCACCACCTGCTGTCTTTTCCTCTCCTCAAGTCAGCCCTGCTGTCACAGGGGATGCTCTTCCATCCCTCAGGCAATGTCAAACATGGCAGCTCTCAGCCCTGAGCCAGTCTGTCCCCACTAGATACGGAGGAAACACTACAGCCCACAGAAAACCTGAACCTGTGAGATGCCACTGCTGGCACCATCCCAGGGAAGTCTGGCACATGCTCACCCTGAGTGCATTGAAGGTGCCAATGCTGTCCTCGGAGAGGGGGATCAGGTAACACAGGACACTTTCCAGGAGCTGGACAAATCTGGAGACAGGAGAGAAGCAGCGTGAGGCTGCAGGAGAGCAGCATTTCACCACAACCCCAGGGCACTGTGCTCCCTGCATGAGTCCTCTCCAGCCCATGGAGGGACATCAGACACCAGGGGAGCACCCACCCAGCACCCTCTGTCCAAGCACTTTATTTCATTTCCCTCAAAAAAATGCTGCAAACAAGGGCAGCCCAGCCTATGCTGCTGCAATGCAGCTGAATCACTGCAGAGGGTCTCTGTGGGGCCACTGCTGACCCCAGCCTGTGGCTACCCTGCAGGTCAAGGCATGATGATTCTGGGACTGAGATCACTGCAGGAATTGTGCCCTACCTCTGAATGAGCACAGCTCGCCGGTACAGCACGTCAACATCCACCCCTTCCAGGAGAGGGTAGCGAACCAGCCGGGCTGGCTGGAACATGTCAGCATTCAGGATCAGGTCCCACTCCCAGAAGGACACGATCTTAATCCCCTGCAGACGGACATTGTACCCTTGGTCTGCCAAGAAAGAACAGCGACGCTGCGTGTGCTGCAGCCAGCGTGGCTTGGATGCTGCAACAAGAGGCAAGGTGCCCCCAGCACCTGCAACATCTCATATGAAGCTCATTCCTCAACCTTCCCGCCAGTGGATCCCAGAAAGCAGCAAGTGTGGTAGGAAGAGCTGCAGGATCAGGACTAGCTGTGGGTTTAGGGCCTGGCTGGGCTGGCAGCCACAGTCTGGGTGCACAGGCTCACCCCGGCACTCCAGGAAGCGGATCTCCAGCACGGGCATGTGGGTTTTCAGGTCACGGAGGATGCAGACATTCTGGTAGCTGTTCCTGCACACAGCACGGAGGGAGATGGAAGAGCCATGAGGCACAGACAGTGGTGAGGTGGCCAGTGAGGCACAGGCCACTCTGGCTCCCCAGCCAAGGATGTGCTTCTACCCATGCAAAAGCCCCCCCACCTCACCAGGGCTGTGGCAGGAGGTGCCCAAGCAGAGAAGAGGCTGTCAGAGGCACAGAGACGTTCTGGAGAAGGTGGAAGCCGCATCCAAAAAGCCAGAAAAGAGCACAAATTCAAAGCAGTACAGAAAGACAAGATGGCTGAGAGCATGTCACTGTTCTTGGGGGGTCCCAGCACATCTCACAAGGGCAGAACCATCTTTCAAGCAGAGTTGGTCATGCAAGGGTGGTGTGTTTTTGAAAGAAACAGGGATTTGTGTAAATGAGCAATTTACTAAGTGTATTTTCAACGCCTTGTCAAGGTCCCATCAAAGTCCTGTGAGCCCATGGGGAAGAAACACTGCAAACATTCAGATGCAGTAAGGAGCTGGCTCCTGCCACTGCAAAGGACATCTCTGCAGTCTCATGGGTGCTTCTTCAGAGACAGATTTCACTGCTCAGCCAGAAAACATCAAACAGGCACATTTTGGAAGGCGAAGGAGATCTTTGCACTCCTGTGTAAGCCCCTGGCTGCCTTGCGAAGGGTGTTCAGGGCTCAGGTGAAGATGGAGAGATGAAGCACCCCAGGACTTCTTGGCTACAGCATGGCAGAGATACTCAGGAAGGTGGCAGCAGTGACACGTGTTCCAGAAGTGAGGAGCAAGAGGCAAGAAGACCACCAAAGTCATCAGGCAGAAGGAAGCATGCTGCAGACCAGCTGCTGCATCATGGGTGAGGAGCAGGAGAGGAGATTAAGGCATTTGACTGGCACATGGAAGCAAGGGACCACCACACTTGTGGGAGAAGATGTAGTCTGCACCCAGGGAGTTCCAACTCTTGGAGAGCCACTGGCACTGGCAAATCACTCAGAACCAGCCCCAGCCCCATCCTTAACATCTGCTCAGGATGCAGAGACAGCTCAGGAGTTTGGCACAAGCTGGGCACACTGCTCCTCACTCATTACTCACTCATTAATTAGGACTGTTCTCAGGTGCTGCAGCCTGCTTGGTGTTCCCCCATACACAGCCACTCGCCTCGGTATATAGGAGCTGGACTCGCCATGCAGCATCAGCCACAGCCTCCTGTGGGTGAGAAGAGCAAGGAACAGCCTCATCCTCCCCTCATGAGCTGCCTGGGCCCAGAGGTGCCCTCAGAGTTGTCCCAAGCCTGGAGCAAAACTGTGTCTTCCTGGAGTGTCTTTAGCAGCAGCTGTCCCCCACCTCAAGCCCCACCCCGGGCTGCAGCTGGGGGAAAGCTGGGTTGAGGAGGAAGACAGTGTTTTGCCCTGCACCCTGCCCTTCCCTGGCACAGCATGCAGGGGACACCCCGAGGTCTCACTTGACAATGGTGCCTTTCTTCATGTTGAGCCGCACCCAGTGCTGCCCCGGGGGCCCGTTGCTCTCCCAGAAGGTGTACGTCAGGTTGTCTGTCAGACGGGCTGCAACACAATCCTCCTGCAACAGTGCAGTGAGCAGAGGGAGGGAGATGAGCATCCTTGGAGATGCCATGGCCTCCTGAGATGTGTTTTGTGGGTCCAGAGGAGGTCAGGAGCAGGCCAGCCCCTTGATTTGCTAGGCTGTGGGTGGCTCCCTGACGTAGCAAACTGGGCATGGCTGTGGACCCCTACTGCCCCAGAGACACAATGGCGTTTTGCCCCCAACACCCAATAGCTTTGCTAGAGCAGCAAAAACCCCCCACCATGCTCTGCCCCTTGCAGGGACAGGTGGTGATGCTCACGTCTTATGCTGATTTTAGGCTGCAGAGGAACCCCACTACGCACCGCCTCTGAGGAGACCTCGATGCTGTTGATGTGTTCCTTGGTGCAGTCCATGCACTGCAGCTTCTCGCTGTGATCGTACATGAAGCGCCCCAGCTCCATGTCGTGCTCATAGGTCCAGCCTGGGGGCACAGACCTGCAGGGAGTCTCTGTGTTAAGAGGATGAGGAGACCAGGCTGCACCCCAAACCTGCCCACCAGCAGTGTTCAGGAGCCCCAGCCCCAGCCGAGACTGGCTGCAGTGTCTCATGGCCACCAAACTGACATGGTGCCAGGCCACTGTCCCTGCAGCAGACAGATGGCATGGCTCTATCTCATCACCAGCACACCAGGTATTAATGGCCACTCCAGCCCAGTGGGAATAGCAGTACACAGTCACTCCAGTGGTCCATGGAGCAAAGGCCATCTTTGCTTGAGCAGTGCCGAGGTACCAGTGTAAAAGGCATCTCATGGCACTCATCCTCCCCTCTCCAGACCCTGAAGCCAGTCTTGGCCCTGCAGGCATGTCCAAGCCCTGGCCAGCAGCCCCTCAAGATGCTACAGTCCTGCTCTAGGAGATGCATTCATACCGAAACTTCTGCACGGCAGCCTCATCCTGCTCTATGAGCCTGGGCATCTCTCCAAGGCGCATGGAGTACGTCAGGTCCACCACTTGTTCCCAGCTGGAGCAGCAGGGGCGGAGGAGTCACACAATGGAAAAGATGTGTCAGTGCTTAGTGTGTCCATTACTGCCTTAGCCTGTAGTCAGCAGTAGTGGGGCACTGGGAGTGATACCCAGGAACAGCTGTGGGAAGGATGAGTGTCCCTGCCCCCGGGTACCGGCTGGGACAGAGAAGGGGAATCCCGCCTTGCACGTGACCTTCCATCATGAAAATAAAATTTGAGCTCTCTGATCATTGCACTACCTCTGTGTCATCGCTCAGCCCAAATTCAAACGACTCAGAATTCCCCTGGTATCATTCTGTGCAGGCGCTGCCACAAGCAAACAGGATTCATCTACGAGGGAGCATCCACCTGCCCGCCGGAGCTCGGCGGGGATGGGCCCTACCTGCGCTGGAGGGAGTGAGTGGGCTGTGCTGGGCGTGCCCAAGGGATTTGGGATAGTTGGGCTGCATGTCCTCTGCAGGGACCGGTCACACGCGTCTCCTCCGCTCAGAGCTCAGTTCCTGCCCGGGGCCATACCTGACAGCAGGTTTGTAATCAACGCCCAGCGTTTGGTGCTGACACTGGATCCTCTGCACGGAGTCCACCGGGACTAATTTATCTCCTCCCTCTCCGAACCTCTGCGCCAGGACCCAGCCCTCCGCCAAGCCACGGGTGCCCGTGTACTCCTCCAGCTGCTCCTGAAGGCACATCCCGTCCTGTCACCGCCGTCGGGACCCGGCATGCCCGGCTGGTTCCCGGCGCCGCACCCGCGTTACCTTGCTGAGCTTGACCCAGAGCCCGGCGCCGTTGCAGTACTCCTCGCCGGTGGCGCGCAGGCAGCCGCCCTTCCGCACCTCGATCGTGGCCCGCGCCGCCCGCTTGCCGCCCCGCGCCGGCCCCGGGCTGTCCCACACGCTGAGCAGGCTGCGGGCGGCGGCGGCCGCGGGGTCCTTGCAGATCTTGTACTGCACCTCCCGCGGCACGTAGCAGAGCGCGGCGGGCAGCGCCCGGGCGCGGCGGAAGCACTCGCTGCACTGCAGCAGGAACCGCAGCCGGCCCAGCACCTGGTGCGGCGCCTCCCCGCCCGCCCTCATCGCGCTCCGGCCACCGGCTCCGCGCCGCTACGCTGCGCCTCGGGCTGTCCGGACCGTTCCCCGACCGTGCCCGCCCTGGAATGCCCGCCGGGCCGGGGCGCCTCCGGCTGGGCCGCCGTGCCCGCCTCCCTCCGGGGCAGCCCCGCCTCGGACAGCGCGCACTTCCCAGCTGCCGCCTCCGCGTCAGGCAGGCGCCGCTCCGCCCGTGCCCCGGGCACGCCCCAGCGCTTCTTCATCGCTCTCGGGCACCGGGCGCTCCGGTCCCCAGCTCCGGGCTCCCTTTGCCAAGATGTGACTCGGGCACGCCCACTTCAGTATCCGGCAGGAGCTGACCCGGGTCACAGGCATCCCCTTTCCCTGGCTTAGGACTGTGCTCTCTCCCGGCCTCCAACATCTCTGTCATTGCCTGCATTCCGACAGGCACAGAGGGAGGGAGTCTGTAGCATCAGGGCACAGGGCTACGCCTCTAGCATAGATAGGGAAAAGAGGTTAGTGGGAATTGTGGTATGGGAGAGCCAGCTTCTGGCTGTTATATCCCTCCCTGGGCAGGCCTGCAGCAGGTGGAGATGCTCCAAGCGGTGCTGGGGAGGAGGACAGGCTTCCCTGCCCAGAACAGCTTTACCCCAGGTGGCAGAGGCATCCTGGCAGCAGGAGTGAGGCCATTACACCCAAAAGCACCCAACCCCAGCTCCCCCACCCTGCCCTGAACATGGGGTGTGCCACCCCATGTCATGTCTGCTTGTTGCATTCCACAGCAAGGCGATGGCAGAGAGCAACTCAGCTCCACCCCACACTACCTTAATTTCTTCAGGTTGGGCACAAAGGGTGGAGTTGAAGGATCATGAAACAAGCAGGCTGGCAGAGCTCAAAGGTCCCCTGGTGCTTGCCTGCTCTCCTGGCAGGTCAGAGTCCAGCTCCATCCCTGCTCCAAAGGCACAGTGCAGAGAGATCCAACAGCTGTTCATCCCTGCAGTGTTACCTATTGAGCAGGCATGACTGTGCCTCACTGCAGCAATGGCCACCTGCCTTGCCATGAACCACGATGCAGAAGAAATTCAGGCTTGGACCTTGCTATTACCTGCAGTAACCATAGCCAGGAAGGTCCTGGGCTCTCCTTCTGCAGCCACAGTCACCCCGTACCACTGGTTTGCAGAGGTGCTGCGAAGGGTTAAGCCAGTTAATACTCTGAGTCACCTCTGTGACGAGACTTTGCGTGCAAGACATGGCAGGGCCAATTTCTGCCTCACCTCCAGCAGCCTCTCACAGCACCAGTCTTCATTGCTGCTTAGAATTACACAATCATTTAGGCTGGAAAAGACTTCTAAGTTCATGGAGTCCAACTGTTGACACAGCACTGCCATGTTTATGACTAAACCATGTCCCCAAGTGTCACATCCACTATTTAACCCAACAGAAGGACACAGGAACCCCAGGCAGACCTGAGAAACCATCAGGAAGGCCAGGAGCAGTTAGTTCATTCAATTTATTCTAGATCCTACACGAGGTAGGGACAGACAGAACTTGTCAAACTACTAAGAGTTTGTCACACTCCGGGGTAGTAGTAGCATAACAAAAACAGCTAGACTACATGTGTGTTATTAGTCACCTGAAACTATTCTATGACAATTCAGCAAGTTGAAGGCAGGAGAGAGCAAGTGGTTACATGGAGCCATGATGACATCACTCCCTGCCCCAGCTCACCTCTACCTACCCTGCAGAGCTGCAGTTCTGGCACATGGAGATGCTCCTCAGCAGCAGAGACAGCAGCACCTTCCTTAGGATGGCACTGGCTTGAAAATCGATCTCCACTGATTTGAGAGTGGTTGTTGGGGCAAGGACACACAGCTGTGGTTCCTGATACTCAGGACACTCTCACCCCAGGCCCATGCAGCAGGACTCCAGGGCAGGGGCACTTGATTTGTGCCTTGTCAGACATGATAGGAGACAGTTCCTACCCACAGCTTTAGAGATCAGAGAAGAAACGTGACCCAGCACTGACCTAACATCTATTTTGGGCCCCTGAGATTGGCCAGAGTAGAGCCAGGCTGACCTTTTCCACAATTCGCTGGGCTGTCACAGCAGACATTCAGCTTGTGATTGGCTTTAAAACACTGCAGATGAGAGGACCACGCAGAGGAGATCCAGGCCAGCTCCCAGCTCCCCCTTCCCAGCTTACCTCCAGCAAACTGAACAGCACAATCAGTGGGTTATCTTGGCATCATTCCACAGCAGCCACGTTTTTCCAGACCCTCTGACCATGCACGTAACCATCTCACTGCTGCAATGGACTCCTCCTCCTACTAGAGGGGCTTTCACAGGTCTCTCCACCCCAGTACACCACCTCAGCAGCAACTGCTGCAATTCTCCAACATGCATATGGTGACAACACAAAACAGACAATGTAAAACAATGGTTTATGTGGTAAAAAGATGTTTCAGTATGCTTGTAGGAATTAAATCCAGACCATCCTGGGTGATTCCCTTTCTGCTAGGACCAGGGTCCTGTTACTACAAGTATCTTTTAAACAGAAATCCCCGTCACCAGCTAGATCCTTTCCCCAGAATTCCAGCTAGCCCTTGGGCAGCACTCAGTGGCAGGAAATAAGAGGTCTCAGATGCTAAAACACCTTGCTGGAAGGAAGAGTAGAGAAATGCAGGAAACGTGGGAAAAACTAGTTGATAACTCCACAGTCATCAAGTGCTTCAGGTTAGGGAGGGCCTAGATCTAAAGCCAGCAGGATGAGACTGAAGGCTGATCACAGTGCCCAGGGCTGTACAAGAAGTCTTGAGCATCTCCAAAGATAGAGGTGCCACAATGCTTCTAGGGAAGGATCCCACCACTTCAGCCAGGTTCTGTTCTCAGTGTCACCTTGCACAGCAGCTCTCCTCATCATGGAAGGCTGGAGCTGTGTACATGGAAAATGAGAGGGAACAGAGCTGTCTAAACACATCTCAGTGAGAAACCTGAAGTGTTCTGGGTATACCTCTGTAATTGCCTCAGTTACTCTCCTCCAGCTGCAGTTGCTTCCAAGGGCAGGGCAGCCAGAGGTGCTTGCTTCCCCACAACTGATCACCCCAAGCAGCCCTAGCTGGCTCCTAACCTGCCCATTCCAACATCAGCTCACCCTACACCAAAGACTAGGGCCATCTTATCCATCCCCTCCTGAACTACTTACCAACCAACACCTGCCCAGCAATAAAGAGAGGAGTCTATTTTATTGCTGCTTCTAATTCTGCTCAGTAAATAATGTGGCCTCCTGCTGATGTCCAGCAGAGGCAAGAGGGCAAGGTTGGAAAAAGCAGTATCAGTTCCATCCCAGTGTCAATCCCTTTTCAGATGGCTTATTTCAAAGCCCAGCTTGCTGCTCCCAGGCTTCATCCTTAACACCCCTGACTGAGGGTGAGCCAGCAGATCAAAGTCCTTTCACCAGCTTACTCATGCCCATTTAAAACAGACACCCTAGGAAGTGACTCAGCCACCAGCACGGAAAAGTATGGCACTGGTTCCACTCCTGTTCCCGTTCACACTGGTGGTTGAAATCAGCCACAAAGCCACACAGATCAATTCTGGGACAACTCTAGGATTTACAGAAGACCTCCTCCAGCAGACAGGACTTCACACCCACCCAGGGAGCATGGAAGGCCCTGCTGCAGGCAAGGGCTGCCATAAATAGCTTCCCTAATTCACCCTGTGCTCTCTCCACTCACCGCGATGCAGATGGCAGCACATGCTCCTTCCTGGTCCTACATCCCTTTTAGTAACAGCTCTCCTCAGCAGATCTAGGAATACATGTTTCAAAAGAAACTCATGAAGGGAGGGACTTTGTTTACAACTGGAAGTGATTTCTGGATGACAGACTCCTTCAACAGAGGAGAAAAAGCCATGAAACATTAAGACAGGATAAATCTCAACTTACAGCATCAGCCCCCCTCCAGTGCAGCCCCAATGACTCACAGTAGTGGATGTCCAACAGGCCACACAGGCTGAAGATGGAGCTGGAGGTATAAATGTAGACTAACATCTAGCAGCACCCAGTGCTAGGCAATGGCCAGCCTTGCCCAGAGTTGGGAAGATCCACAAATACTTCCAAATCGTTGTGAAGGTTTCATTGCCCACTCCTCAGTCAGAACATGTCTCCATCTACTTAAAGAGCTCCAGCTCTTTGTATCTGGTTTCTACACTGCCCTAGGGCAAATGCTTTTCCTATTCACCTGAAACCTCCATGTCCTTTCCCATGGATGAGAGGGGAGGAGCAGAGCCTGGCACTGCCATAACCTCTGCAGTCTGGAAGATGAACTTGGCCCTGACAGCAGATCTCCATGAGAACTAGAATAGATTGAATAGATTAGTTGTAATACTGCCATTCAGGGGTAAACTGAGGCTCAAAGAGCCTGGGAGAACAGCTGCCAGGCCACCAGCATGCTGGATGCAGAACTAAAAGAACAAAAGGGAAGCAGACAGTTCCCACCCACTGTGAGGAAGGAGGTTCCCCAGCAGTCACTGTTGTGTAAGAGGTGCCAGGAATGACAGCAACTCAGATTTTATGTGATGTAAAAGCATGGGAGTCCCTTTGGAATGACACAGTCCTGCTGTGCAGGTCTGTTATGACACCTGGTGGCCAAAGGCACCCCTGCAGCACCTGCCACCAGCCTGCCCCATTCTTCTCAATCCTAGATGAATGATCTCATTTCCACTGACCTCATGTGATGTCAGGAACAAGGTAACAGAGTATGGTCAGGACACACTGAGCATCTTGGCCATCCCCTAGTATCAGCAGCAGTTCACAGTTCTCTGTCCTGTGCTGTAAGCTGCTGTGCAGCTTTATCTCCTTACCCCACTTTTGTATGAGCAAAGTGCAGCCTGGAAGAAGTGAGCATTGTGGAGCTACAAGAAGATGTGGAGAAGAAACTCATTACAAAAGCCTACCAGCTTTTTGATGCATGAGGGCTCAACCAGGGTTCCATCATCACAATCACATTTATAATCCAAGCTAGCTCCCGTCTTGCTGAAGACCCAACCCTTCATGTCAACTGCTGGGAGCCAGGCTTCACACCTATGTATTTATTATATATACACATCCCGTGGGGACAAAGGAATGCTTCCCACTGCATGGTTTTCTTGAACAATTGTCCATGCTGCTTGTTCAGGCTGCAACATCACTCTTCCCACGGACTCATATCGGTGTCAATGGCCACGCAGTTATAGGCAGCATAGCGCAACTTCTCTTCACAAACCTTGGCTCTAGGGATGGCAGGAAGGAAAAAAAAGATAAAGGTAAGGAGGAGTTGCTATTGCTGCATTTGCCAGTTGAGAGGACAAGATGGTTTCTGAAATGGAGGATGTGCCTTCACCAGGGGCTCACAGAGAGAAACTCGGCAGCCACGTAGGACAGGCATGGGATGTAACTCTGGCAAAGTGATGGGGCCCAACGGGTCAGCACCAAGGTTAAGAAGAGAGCCCACACAGTCCTCCAGACACAGGGAAGCACCAAAACTTACGTGGCATAGTTGGGCAAGAAGAGAGTGCTGGAGCAGGTGGATGACTCTGGCAAAGCATCTGTCGTCTCTGAGCTGGGGAGAAGGTGACAAACTGGTTAGAGCCAGCAGGCCAGCAAGGCAGGGAGCCCAGACAACCCACCCCTTTGGCATGGGATCTGTCAGCCTTGCAGTCTACAGAAGAATGCACTAACCCCATCTTGTCTGGATAGATGTAGATCCGTGCTGGAAGGCGACTTCTGCCAGTGACAAATCTGAGAAAGCGGCTGCGATCCTCTGTGAAGGAGAAGCAAAGACATCAGCAAATCCTACAGGGATGTGAGCTGCAGTACAGCTCCTTCTAAGAAGCCCCTACACCAGCGAGCAGTCCCTTCAGCCTAGCTGCCTGCTTTCCCTCCCAGCTCCCAGCCAGCAGGCAGAAGCTGTCATGGCACAAGATATGCACGGACAGAACAAATTACTCACCATTGGTGAAGTTATTGAGTGCTTCCCAGAAGTACTGAACACGGGTATCCTGTGGCTCAAAGTCCTCAAACCGGGCTGTCACAAAGGATACAGAAAAGAGTTTAATAAAGATCTGAGCTCTTCCCTCTTTGGCAGTGGGTGCCTGCAGGGTTTGACCACATAGACCCAAGGTGCAAGAAACACAGACAGTCAGGCCCCTCCCAGGAAGCATAGCCAGATCCACGTCTCAGCTCCACAGAGGCTCAGATACTGGCAGCCTAGGGATGCCCCAGCCTCTACTGTGAGGCCCAGGACAGAGTCAAAGGACACTCCTGTCCCCATCAGCACCCAGCTAAAGGCAAGAAGTACACAGGACCATATTCTCACTGTAAGAAAGGCTAATACTGGCTTCCCACACTTCTCCTTGTGCTAGCTCAGACAGAATACAGTCTTGCTTTCAGGAAGAGAGTTTTCAGCAAAGCCCTTCACTTACTGAGCCTCTTCAGGGCATCCACTGTGACTTCAGGGTCTCCACAGACCTTTTTTTCTAGTTCCTGCCATGTAAGGAGGTCAAGAACAGCTTGGGGTACCACCTTCAGCAGCCCAGCCTGCATAGCCATGATCTGAAAAGGAGACAAGGCAGGTAAGCAGCATGTCTTGCCCATTTCCCTGACTCAAGGTTGATACTAGGTACTCTACTAGATTCAAGCCATGTGACTGCTCAGCACATGCTCCAAGGAACCTGAAGAAAGAGGACAGGATCCCAGAGAGATGCAACCCCATTCACTGACAAAGCCTGTGTCAGAGCTGTGAATAAAACCCCCCATCACCCATACTACTAGAAGCCACTTTGCTTCTCAACAGCTTCCTAGGCTCCAGGACCCCACTGAAAGGGCTGGATACCATTGCCCTAATGAGCACAGGGACACTAACCCCAGTGCATTTTACCAGAAAAAGGCTGGGGGCAGGTCTCTGGGAGCCAGTGACCAGCCACAGGGTGGGACAGTGTCACCTGCTCCTTGCTCTCCTCCAGCCGAGCCTTTTGCACCAGGCGGATGAACTCCTTGCGGTCCTCGTAGCGCACAGCGGTGCTGCTGCCGTTGGGGATCAGCTCCACCATGCGCTGGTCACTCAGCACTGTCGTGTAGGTCAGGTCATTCCCAAATTTGAACTCAAATGTGTCTTTATCCATGACTTCCATCACCTCCAGGAGCTTCACCTGTCCAGGCACCAAGTAAGTGCAGGTTAGAGAGATGGCCAGAGAGTAGTGATGTGCCCAAGTCCTCATCTTCTCCCTTCCCAAACAAGTGACAGTGACACAACATGGGATATGCTGCTCTTAAGCTGTTTAGCAGACCTTGGGCCATTGCATGCTTGAAGCAACAGTCAGCATGGCTGCATCTCTACAAGAGCATTCGGAGCATCCTTATAGCTGAAAGCTGCCCTTTGTTGTGTTTATTTGACAGAGGAGGAAGCAACTACATGAGGACAGGGACACAAATCAGCACCTTGCTGAGCGCCACAAGGAATAGTATAGGCACAGCCTCCCAGTCCCTCTCACCAACACGGAGTCCACAGCAGGGAAGTCTTTGCTCCAGCTGACCTCCTCCCCTGTTAACTGTTTCCAAACAAAGCCAGGAAGAGCCAGGACCTGAAGAAGAAAAGAGATTTTATTGAGTCTGTGTCAAAGATGGAGATATGACTCAACAATGCAAACACAAAGAGGCTTTCCTACTTCTCCCTCTGCAGAGCTCATCGTAGCTGAGTAGAGACCAAACACTTTCTCCCAAGCTCTCAGCATCATCCCCCAAAACTCAGACTGTGAGTTCTCCAAACTGCTTGGCCCCAAATACCACTTTTCCCACTATGTGACCACAGAGCCTTTCCATGCTCCTGTTAGACAGGCTGCAGGAGAGGGCTATCAACTCCCTTTGCAGCAAACCTTCTCAGAGGGATAGGGTTGAAAACTTACCAGAAACTCCTTTCCCCTCAGAGCTGCTCCCATGATCTGCCCAATCCACTCATACTTTGGGAAGTCTTTACAAGATGGGTTGGGGACATACATATCCCTGGCTTCTCCAGTGCCATTACCCTGTTGGAGTGAGAGGCAAAACTCCAAGTCATAATTTCAGCACAGCATGAAACACCACAAACTACTCCTGCCATGCCTCTGGCCACTTCTCACAGCAGGAGTGGGCTAAGCCCCCCCACCCCTCTTGGCAATATTCCCAGTGACAGACTGGTATCCAGGCACCTGTCAGCATATTCTAAAATGAAATGCCACAAAGCAAACTACCCAACCCCTCACAAAGAAAAGCTTAAAGTATGTCTCTGGCATGCAAGGGCACAGGGACAGCGCTGCACTGCCAGGCATGGAAGGGTTTGCCCCAAACATCCCGATGCACAGCACCTGGTTGGATGTGCGCACGAAGAAGGGCAGAGGCACAGGGGTGTCTGCTGAGCTGGGGCACAGCTCCTCTGACATGTCTGCCAGGCTGTCCCGAAAACCACCACCTGCAACCCCAAAAGAAGGGCATTCTTAGTGATGCGATCTCCCCATGTGTGATCCTCAGAATTATGGAGCAAAGATGAGGATTTCTGGTCCAACCTGGCCCTGGGTTGAGCAGAAGGCTCCTGTTAGAGCCTTATGGCACTAGAGAAAGTAAGACAAGAGAAGTAACATCTCTGCCTGGCCTGTGGAGAACACCCAAAAGGATCACTAGCACTGGTAAAGCGCCTGTTAGTGACTAATGGAAGTTTGGTCCCCCTCCCAGCAAACAGCACTGTTTATCTGGAACACAGGCAGAGGTGGCAGGACAAGGCAATCTGCCTTCCCCCTCTCCTCCACAGGAATTAACACTGGAACCAAACAAAAGCACCTACAGCAACAGTCACCTCATCAGCCCCCGACTGCTCCAGAGGAACTCTGGCCTCCTGCAGCCCCTACCTTGGTCGATGATGCCCTCTGCGATAAATTTGCACTCCCACCACTGGTCATAACGCAACGGCCACCTGTGGAGAACCAGGCATCACCTGAGGTGCTGCTCAAAGCCAAGGGGGTGCTGGGACAGGCACAGCAGGGACATCAAGGGACTAGCATGGAACAGTCTGAGTTTAGGACAGGACTTTATCTCCAGAGACAGCTGCATCCTCAGTAGGGAGGTGACACCTTGGGGAACGGACCCTGACCTCATGGCTGAGCTGGCTCCTGTCCTAGCAAACCTTCTCCAGAGTACAGGACAAAGGCTCCCCAAACACCCTGCTGTAACAGGACACAGCTCCCAGCACTGCATGGTGCCTTCCCTTCCTGAGACTGCTTACCTATAATCTAGAGGCTTTTCAAACTTGTCTGAGGGTTTCAAGCCTTCATATACCTGCAAGAAGCAGAGACAATCAAGGCTGGTATTCCCTCTCCAGGGAAACTGGTGCCACATGAAGGCAGGTACATCAAACACATGAAGTCTCACAGCAGTTTGGGATGTTGTGCATGCACAGAGCCCAAGATCTGTTGGTGGTTGGGAGAGAATGTGTACAGGAAGATCAGAATTCTTCGCTGTCTTTTTAGTGCGACAGAATTGTTACACTCTCCACTAACAACATGCAACAGACAGCATCTAGGATAGAGTACAGATTTCAACTCAGAGGTCCCAAATCCCTCCTAGATGTTACTCCTGATGGGACCAACACCACATGTAATTACAGAGACTGTGAGTCACGTGAAGAAGCTTTGAAGGCTTGATCTGTCTCCAGCTCCAAGCTCCCCCTTCCACCCATCCTAATGCAGATAATTTTGATTTTGGGATGCCCCAGTCTCCCCAGAGCAGCAGGGACCCTTGCAGGAGAGACAGTACCTGGGTGAAGACAGCATTCTTGCAGCTGGGGTCCAGGGCAGGGTTGTCCCGGTGCTCCATGGCCAGGCGTCGGTTAATGTAGAGCCTTGGCATGAAGTTGGGCTTGCTGGTCTCCGAGTCCTTCAGACACTGGGTAATGAGAGCTGTGCGCTTCTTGGACAGCAGCAAGAACTGCTTGATGTGCTGCCAACAGGGACCCACAAAACGTGTCACCTACTTTCTGTTGAAGCCATCACACCTGCAGGTTTCTCCCTTTCCCAGGGCCTTCGCACACAGACACATTCTCATTGACAGTATTTGCTTCTCCTCTGCCTCTGAAAGATTCTGCATTCTGGCTTAAGGGAGACAACAAGCTCAGCCCTCAATCCAGCAGCTGTCATCTGATGCTGATACTCCAGTGTTGCTTAGAGTCTCCTTTACCCTCACTCTCACCAGAACACTGGTCTTACTATCCCTTTTAATTGTAATCAAAGCCAGCTCCTCTAAACAAACAAAAATCCCCAAATGCTTTGGGTCCATGTTGACCTGGCACAGGAATTACAGTGCTTTCTGACACCAGGCCTGGAAACACACAGAATAGGGCTATCCTGGTAATGTCCAGCATGTGTATTCTTGGAGAGGATACAAGGAAAACAGACAACTGGAGGGATGAACTCAGCACTATGTAAAGGATGAAAAGCAAAAGCTTATTAAAGCCAGGAAGAATGTTACTGGTAAAAGCCTTGATGTTTGGACAAGCCAGCTCAAAGCTGCTGGCAGGAAGTGCAGGAACAGAGCGTCCTGGGCTGAGATCTTGGAGGGGATGTGGATCCAGCTTGCATGCCCAGTGCTGCTGTGATCCAGACCCTTTGAGGGTGAAATGTTCTGGTTTGAGTCCACTTGTTAGCCCACAGCTACATGCTTCTACATCAGCAGTTTAGCAGGAAAATAAACAATATCACCTTTCACAGTGTTAGTGACTTGAGCTCAGGAAGGTATTTCCCTCCAGCTGCTTTAAAGGCAATAAGCCCTGGCTGCTTCCCTTGCCACAGCACAAGCACCATCGCCCTGCCAGACTGAGGCCCCAACAAGACACAGAACCAACTGCTCACCTTGAGTTTGCTGAATGTGCCAATAGTGTGGTCCCAGGCTGGCACCAAGTGATGCAGGACACTGTCCAGGAGCTTGATGAACCTAAATAACAAAGAACAAGGTATTGCAACAAGGAGTGACGGGGATCTGCACAAATCTATTCCAGACCATACATCCCTGAACACAAGCAGAAAAATAACTGATCCAAACCAAACCCAGCATAGTTTTTTACCTCATGGTTTTTTACCTTTGGTACTAAATTCCCACTCCCTGGGCACTGCAGTGATTTTGCATCCCTTACAAGTGACTCTGCATATACCTGCCCCTGAGACCGCACAGATATGTCGTGCTTGTGACGCACAAGACACTGTAAACTTGAGCTACAGAACTCCTCTGAAAGCACAAGGCAGCCACCCCAGAGAGCCCACTTTGTCCCCAAATGACTGCTATCTTCTCCAGGGTCCAAGACATCTTTCTCAAGAGGAGTGTCATAGTTTTCCAGCTTCCAGCCATGTGCATCAATCCCTGCAGGCAATGGCTCCTGTCTGCTCCCCTCCACACAGCACCTTTGAATGAGCACGGCCCGTCGGTACAGCAGGTCAGGGTCAGTCCCTTCTAGGCGAGGGTATCGCACCAAACTGGGCAACTGGAACATGTCAGCACTGAGGCCCAAGTCCCTCTGTCGGGAGGATTTGATTTTGATGCCTCGGATACGAACATCAATCCCATCATCTGCCAAGAAAGACCATGGATGATATGCTAAGATCACAAGAAAGCAAGCCTTAAATAAAGTGCACGAGGTCTATAAGCAAAACAGTAGGAATGTACCAGCTCCAACAGCTCTGGGGCTGGGCACTGAGAGCTTCAAATACCTCTGTGAAGAAGAAGCAGGGCATTTACAGGAGAAAAATAATTAGATTATTGAAGGCAGAGAAAGATAGGATGAAAGCTGAGAACTTGCAAAACTTCAGATCTCCCAGGAGTTTCCCAAGGTTCTTTTGAATCTCATCTAAAACAGCCCACAGGAAGAAGAAGTACAAATCACAGAACAAACTCTTAATGTACAGTATTTTACAGGTGCATTATGGATGTGGCCCCAACAGTTAGCCCTACCTCTGCACTCCACAATCCGGATCTCAATGACAGGCAGGTGTGTTGTCATGTCCTCAAGGATGCACACATCCCCAATATAGCTCCTGCAAACACAGAAGAGATGAGGATTAAAGGGCTGTTTCCTTGCCCATCCTGCCAAAAACCACTCAGGCACTTGTAAGGGAAGACAGTTTGCATCTTTTGAAATAGCAACCTATGGCAAGAACTCAGTTCTTGCTAACAATTACAGCTGATTACCTGAACCTGCTGAATGCCTGAACCTGGACCTGATGCAGGTGTAGGTACCATGATTCCCACAGGTACCTGATGTGTCCCGCAACTGGATGAGGAGATTCCTGATGACTGTACCATGCTATTGTAGGCAGAGTGAACCCACATCCCAGAGAGCCTGGCTTGTACTACATGACTGCTTAAGGTGCTCAGCAGCTTGGGCCCCTGCAAGAGCCATGACACCCTGTGCACCTCCACCACTCACTCATCAATGCCGACGTCGTTCAGTTTCTTCAGATTGTCCCCCTCGCCCCCATACACAGCGACCCGCTTGGGCATGAAGTTCTCATCAGTGGTATCCACTGTCAGCAGCAGCTTCCTGCAAAGGGAAGCAGGACATTAAGGAGAAGGCAACTGCACCTGAACACCTCTCGCTACTCCCTCTCATCACCTGGTCATGTTGTTACCAAGCTGGGATTCCCAGGTACCTGTGACAATGCTAAAACCACCTCAAGCCCAGAGCCAGCTAAGGGCTGAGGGGCAGGGAGGGCAGGGCAAATTTGGGCCATGACACTCAGGCAGAGAGGGAGTGGCAAAGCTTGCTCCAGTCACTAGCCAGCATGTAGAGCAGAGATAACTCTGTAGAGCAGACAGAAATGACTCACTTGACAATGGTGCCTTTCTTCATGTTGAGCCGCACCCAGTGCTGGCCCTGGGACCCATCGCTCTCCCAGTACGTGTCGGCATGGCTATCAGTCAGGCATGACACATTGAAGTCCTCCTGCAAGGGGGCAAGGGAATGCAAGGAAGATCAGATGAGTGCAGGATTAACTTCTCTTTAGTGGTTACTTTCATCATGACTCTCCATGTCAGAGGGTATCACATTGGCCTGTTCCCTTTGCTGGGCTGTGAGTAGACACTGGCAGTGCAGAGCATACAGGACACTGGGGTTGACCCTCTGAGGTGCTCTGGGGTCACACACACAGCACAGGGTATCAAACCCTCCCTAACATCAGCTTTGCAGCTGATATTAGCACTGGCTTCTCAAACCACTGTCCCTCCAGGGGCTGCAGTATATATACATACATGCTGCATGATACTCCCCAGGTTTTTCTCCCACATCCTCAAACAGAGCCCAGTCCAGAGCAGCACAGCAAGCACTACCCTTGCTCCCCAGCCCCACAGCACAGTGGGGCTGATGTAGCCTTGTCCCTTTAACCCACCGTGTAGGACGAGACATCGATGCTGTCCACGTACTGCTTAACGCTGCCCAGGTTCTCATCCTCCTTCCCAATGTGGTCATACAAGAAGTGCACCAGGTCCTCATCACATTCATAAGTCCATGTGGGGGGCACAAACCTAGCAGGGAAAAGGGATTACTGGGTCTGGAGAGCCAGAGGCAGCCTGGCTAATGGGTCAAAAAAAGGAAGGTCCACATCCTGCTTGCCTTGCTCGGTTTCCTGCTTTTTGCAGGCATATCTAGGACAAGACTGTGGTGTGCAGAGATGCCTGTCTTCCCCTGTCTCCCCCAGGTCTGCAGGAGACAGCTGTCTGGGCAGTCACAAGTGACAGGAGCTTGTCCCCCCACCACAGCAGAAGCCAGGAAACAGTTCATACCTAAGCTTCTCTACTGCAGCCTCATCCTGCTCCATGGCCCTGGGCTTTGCTCCGAGGCGCAGGGAGTATGTCAGATCCACCACCTGCTCCCATCTGAAACGACACAGAGAAGTGGAGTGAGAACATCCCAGGAGGAACAAGAAGTTGGTGATTGAGGAGTAGTTGTGAGGGGAAGATTTGGGTTTAAAGCCCCACTGTGCTCCATCCTCCATCACCTCCAGCATCATCTGTTGCCCTTTCCTTTCCAACCATGTCTACTCCTTCCACACCCCGCTGGGCACGTGACAAGCACAGTGCCCGAGCCAAACCAAATTCACTCCACATCCGGCATCCCTCTTGCCTCACTTCCATGAAACCTGTCCAAGCAGGCCGGGGTTCTCCAGCCCAAGGCAGGAGGGGCTCGGGAATCATCCCGAGCCCGCACAGAGGTGAGCACCTCCGAGCTCCCAGGGACCCAGCGGACACCGCGGCGGCCCCGCACCTGATGACGGGCTTGTAATCCACCCCGAACAGCTGCTGCTGCCGCTGGATCCGCTCCGTGGACTCCACGGGCACCAGCCGGTCCCCGCCGTCGGCATGCTTGCACACCAGCACCCATCCCTCCTCGAGATCGCAGCCGCTCCGGTACTCCTCCAGCTGCTCCTGCGGGGACAGCCGGCGGTCAGGCGAGGCCGGGCCGGGCCCTTCGCGGGCCGCCGCACCCGCGTTACCTTGCTGAGCTTGACCCAGAGCCCGGCGCCGTTGCAGTACTCCTCGCCGGTGGCGCGCAGGCAGCCGCCCTTCCGCACCTCGATCGTGGCCCGCGCCGCCCGCTTGCCGCCCCGCGCCGGCCCCGGGCTGTCCCACACGCTGAGCAGGCTGCGGGCGGCGGCGGCCGCGGCGGCCGCGGGGTCCTTGCAGATCTTGTACTGCACCTCCCGCGGCACGTAGCAGAGCGCGGCGGGCAGCGCCCGGGCGCGGCGGAAGCACTCGCTGCACTGCAGCAGGAACCGCAGCCGGCCCAGCACCTGGTGCGGCGCCTCCCCGCCCGCCCTCATCGCGCTCCGGCCACCGGCTCCGCGCCCCTCCGGTTTACGGCGAACCCCGCCCGCCGACGGGCAAGATGGCGGCGCCCGGCGGGACGGACGTAGAGCAAGATGGCGGCGCCCGTGCCACGTACAGGGGAGCAAGGAGCGGGGCAAGATGGCAGCGTACGGAGGGGCGGGAAGGCGGGCGAGGGGCGGGCCAAGATGGCGGCGGGAGAGAGGCGGGACTACGTCGAGATGGCGGCGCCGACGGGGCGGGACGGGAACGGGGCGGGACGGGGGCGGACCGCGCCGCGTCGGGAGGCGACGGAGAGGCCGGGGAGCGGCGCAGGAGCATGGAGGGTGGCGAGCGGCTCCTGTGAGTATCCGGGACCGGGCAGGCCTGCGTCCCTTCCTAGTGTGGCAGCGGGGCCGTGTTCCGGCGCCTGCACGGGGGGTGCTGGTGTGCCTCTGGGAACGGCGATCTGGCGCTGTGGGAGCGCGGGGGATGGAGCTTTGGCGCTGAGATCCTGTGCCGGGGACACTGGAGGGAGGCACTGGGGTGGCTCTGGGATTACGGTGCGGGCACAAGGGTCCGGTGTGGGTCACTGGAGGGCTCCGGGCGGGGAGCCAGGCAGGGGATCCTGCTCTGGGAGGGATCAGCAGGGCCCCTCGGGTGCTAGTGAAGTCCCTGGGCCCAGATGGAGGTTTTGGGGCTTTGTCCCCGCAGCCCCGCGGGTGCCGGGCTGCGGCAGCCCCCGGCGGGAGGCCGGGCACGCGTGGCCGGGCACGGACCGGGGCCGTGCAGCCTGCCCGCCCCGCGTCCCCAGGCTCCGGCGGCAGCGGCTGGTGGCCCCGATAAGTTAATCTCGCGGGCCCTGCGCAGCGCATCCCCTCTCTGCCGGGGGGCCCGCGGTCCTCAGCAGGGAGAACTCCTGGGCTGCGGTGGGGAGAGTTTATCGCATTTGTCACAGAAGGGCGCAAGCCTCTTCTGCGGTCAGGGAGCGGGGAAGAGCCGCTCACTCTGGCACCGCAGTCGTGGGGGACTGGCGGGGCACCCAGACCCCTCGTGGGTGACACCCCGCACCTGCTGCTTGCTCCGCAGCCCCAAGGGCTTCCCCAAGCTGAAGAACGACACGTTCCTGCGCGCGGCCCGCGGCGAGGAGACGGAGCACACGCCGGTGTGGTGCATGCGGCAGGCGGGGCGCTACCTGCCCGGTGAGCGGTGCGGGCTGCGGGGAGAGCCGGGGGCCTCAGCAAGCACCCGGTAACGTTTGTGGTGCTCCCTTGTAGAGTTTCGGGAGACACGGGCGTCACAGGATTTCTTTGCCACGTGCCGGAGCCCCAAACTGTGCTGTGAGCTGACACTGCAGGTGAGCACCACTCAGGGGCCTGTGTGTCCCCTCTCTCTGCCCGGATGGGGAGAAACCTTGGTTCTGGCCTCAGGAAATTGTGCAGCCCTTGGGGACTCCACTGCCTCCTGTGCTTGACCAGGTCCTCCATGGGTAGGGAGTCACAACCCCTCACTGATGTTGCCTCTTCCTCTGTGCAGCCACTAAGACGATTCCCCCTGGATGCTGCCATCATCTTCTCTGACATCTTGGTGGTGCCCCAGGTAAGAGCCACGGCCAGTGCCACAGGGAGCAGCAGGTGGTAACCGGGCAGAATTCAGAGCTGCTCCATTCCTGCTTCTCCATTCTCCCCTGTCCCCAGGCGCTGGGCATGGAGGTTGTCATGGTCCCTGGCAAAGGACCCACGTTCACAGAGCCCCTGAAGGAGGTGGAGGATCTGCTGAAACTGCGACAGAAGGTGGATGTCACCGCGGAGTTAGGTTACGTCTTCCAGGCCATCACTCTGACACGACACAGCCTGGAGGGCAAGGTGCCCCTCATCGGCTTCTCGGGGGCACCGGTAAGTGCTGTGGCCCCTCTGAATGGGTTTCACTGATGGGCTCCTCTGCTCTCTTGGGGTCAGACCAGCTGTGGGTGCTACATGGGTGTATAACGGGGGGCATTCAGTGCAGGGGCAGCTGTGCCCCAGGCTCTGGGGTGTTCACAGGTCCTACCTTCAGCACTGTGATGGGGACTTTGTGTCTTCTTTCATCTCCATCACTCTCCTCACTTCACTCCTCCCCACAGTGGACGCTCATGTCCTACATGATTGAAGGTGGTGGCTCCACTACAATGGCCAAGGCCAAGAGCTGGCTCTACCGTCACCCCGAGGCAAGCCACCGTCTGCTGCGCCTGCTGGCTGACGTCATCATTGACTACCTGGTGGGGCAGGTGGCTGCTGGAGCGCAGGTGTGTCCTGGGCAGTGGGGACAGGGCCAAGAAGGAAGGCAGGGACTGGGGATAGGGAGCAGAGAGGATCCAGCATCTGGAAGGAGGAGGAGAGACTGAGTTGCTGCTCTCCCAATCCCATGGGAAAGTGGTTGAGTTGTCATCCCTGGAAGTATTTGATAGACAAGCAGATGTGGCACCTGGGGACATGCTTTACTGCTGGATTTAGCAGTGCTGGGTTGTTAGACTCAATAATCTTAAAGGTCTTCCAGCCTAAAGGATTCTGTGTCCCTGGCAGGCGCTCCAGCTGTTTGAGTCCCATGCAGGGCACCTGGGCCCAGAGCTGTTCCAGGACTTTGCCCTGCCTTACATCCGGGACATTGCTCAGGCTGTCAAGAGCAAGCTGAAGGAGGAGGCACTGCCCCTGGTGCCTATGGTGAGTCAGGGCTGCCTGGACTGACTGACATCTGGGCGCTGCTGGAGAGGGGTGCTTCCCCTGGTACCTGCTTCCCTCGGTCCAGCCTCTGGAGAGGGGTGTGAGCCACAGCAGTGGCTGCCCATCTCCTCCCTCCCCAGATCATCTTTGCCAAGGATGCACACTACGCCCTGCGCGACCTGGCCCACGCTGGTTACGAGGTCGTTGGTCTCGACTGGACCATCCGGCCCCAAGAAGCTCGGTAAGAGTCTGGCTCGGGGCTCAGGTGTCTGGGCAGCATCCCAGACCAGGTACTCTGACCTCCTCCTCTGCCCTGAGGCATCCCAGGCCTGGACATGGCTGCTCCAAAGGTGGGGATAGTTGCGCCACCATGCTACAGCTTCTAAAGGCTGCGCTGAGGGGTCCTAGGTGTCCTGTGGTGGGGGCTGCAGGCTCCTGGCTGCCCTCAGTCTCTGTACCACATGCAACAACTCACCTGCTTCCTCCTTGCTGCAGTGCACAGATAGGAAAGGATGTCACCCTGCAAGGGAACCTGGATCCGTGTGCTCTCTATGCGCCCAAGGTGAGCCATGGCTAGTGCCAGCAACTAGGCCTAGCTCTAGCCTCTGTTAAAGGCCTTCTGCCTCAGCTTTGCCACCTGCAGCACTGGCTCATGTCCCAGCATCCCCTCAGGCTAGCTGAGTGGGACTGGTGGGGTGAAATACCCTGAGCTGGATTGGTCTGACACATGGTTTCCTACCCACAGGAGAAGATTGGCGAGCTGGTGAAGAAGATGCTGGAGAGTTTTGGGACCCAACGTTATATTGCCAACCTGGGCCATGGCCTCTACCCTGACATGAACCCTGAACATGTGGGTGCCTTTGTGGAAGCCGTGCATGCTCACTCCCGTCATATCAACAAGCACAGCTGAGCCTGGGGCCTTGGGAACAGGACTCTGGTTTGGGCACAGTCACCCATGTTGTCACAGGGCTCACTCTAGGCTGGGCTGCAGCATTAAACCAGGACCTTCTCTGCAGCAGCCGTGTGGCTCTGGCTGGGGGGATGGGGAACTAACGGCCCTGAAGGAGATGGGAAGTCATGGCAGGCTGCTAGAGGAGCATGTGTGGTGAGGGGGAGCCCCTGAGCCCCATCCTGCAGGTCAGAATGGGGAAACGGGGATGGCAACAATTGTGGAGGATGCCTCTCCCTGCCAGGCTGCAGTGTCCATGCTTGCAAGAGAGGATGTGAGCACAACAGCCATCTCCTGAGGATGGATGCACTCAGCCCTGCCGGGGAAGGTGGGCTGCCTGAGGCTGGCAGGGTCACAGCCTGGGAGCTTGGGGCTCACAGCCCTCCACAGCAGAGACTCAACATCAGCTGTCCCACAGTCCTGCTCAGGCTGAAATGGGCAACGTGTCCTCAACCCAGGGTAGTCTCAAGGGACTGGGAAAGCCAGCAGGACTCACTTGGGAGACAGCTGGCAAAATGGCAGGAGAACCTTTGACACAGCACCACCAGCACCCTGCCACACTGGCTGGGATGGCAACAGAGGCACCATGGCCCTCCTCCTCCAGCTCCCAAAGCCTCTTTAGGACCATCCCCCTGGTCCCAGAGTGTTCCCCCATGCACACCTCCCCATCTCCTCTGATCCTCAGGGCCAAGCTTGCCTGGGGTTCAGCAAACCCTGCAAAAAGCAGCCCAGGAACCCTGAGTTACAACTCCTTGCCACCCCATTCCACACTGCAGCACACTCACTGTGGTCCAAGTTGGCAGCAGGATGGATCAAGACCCGGAGAAACGCTGGTGTAGCTGGCATGGATAGGGCAGTTCTCCAGCGTGGGCAAGGACCTGCTAACATTGTACATGGCAGGGAGCTGCACCCAGAAACAACCAGGGTGCCTTGTCCCTGCCCTGTCCCTCTCTTTGGGACACAGGAACTGGCTACCACAGGGGGCTACGACACTGCTCTGCACCAGTGTGGTGACCCCCCAACTTCAGAGAAAGGCAGAAAGACACAGGCAGTAACGTTCATCCCTTTTATTATTAAACATCAGATGAAGAGGTCGCACACACACATACACGCACGCACGCAAAAAAAAAAAAAAGGGAAGAAAAAAAAGAGAGAAACAGACTGGTTGAAGACTGCTATTTCGGTGGCGACACAGACCGAGTACAATTGGGTTCCTGGCCAGAGCGCGGACACAAGTCACTTGCCAAAAAATTAAACCAGACAGCAGATAACTAACGCGCGTTCCCCAACTACACGTCACCATCCAGACCGGCCCTGGCCCCCCCAGCCCTCCCAACCTGCTGGCAAAGAAATGAACCAAAACTGAAGAGCCACTGGCCCGGGGCTGGAGTGTGCCCCCAGCGCCGGGTGAGCTGGGAAGGGCCGAGCGCTGGCTGCTCCACGGAGCTGGGAACGGTGCAGGAGGTGACGCGGCTGCCCCTCCCTCCCCCGAAGCCGGCAGCCCTGGTGCCCGCCCAGGCACTCGCACCCCGCACCTGCCCTGCGACGGGCTGAGTCCTCCACCGCCAGCATCCGCGTGTGTCCGAGTGAGCATCGCCCCGAGCGCCTTCCTTTGCTGGGCTGCTGCTCCTCCGTCCGTCTGTCCATCCGTCCATCCGTCCCAGGGCTGTGAGTCGAGTAGATGTTCGCCTCCCCCCCACACCCTTCTTGCTGCTGCCGATGCCATGGGAACCTGAGAAATGTTCGCGTGCCTCCTCCTCTTTTTGTCTGTGGTTTTGTGTGGGTTTTTTAAATAATAGTTTTAATAATAATAACAATAATAATAATAATAGCAATAATAAAAATAATCGCCCCAGCCCACAACAATTTCAAGTATCCCCCAAATAAAAGACAGAATTATAAATAATTATAACTTTACAATTTAATAATTGACACATATACTATAGTATTTACAGTATCATAAATGCTTTTTTTTTGTGTTACTTTTAGTAAGCAATCCCTGAGAACAGTTACTTTTACTTGTTTTTATTGAAGTATCTTCACAAATAGAGGAGTTTGCATGTCTCGGGCGGGCGGGAGAAGCGCTCTGCAAAGCCATCGCTTTTGGTGACGCATGAGGTTCTAGTGTCGCAGGTTTCTTTGCTTGCTTTTTTTCCTTTTTTTTTTTTTTTTTTTTTGTTTTGTTTTGTTTCATTAAATTTCCCACATAATTTTAAAGATTTTTCACTTTGCAACCTTCGTATCCCTCCAGCGACCACGTCCTTCAGGAAAGAGGTATTAGATTTCCAGGTTAGCTTTTGGTATTGGCAAGGGAGGGCAGGGGGCTGAGTAAACCATCCTTTTTCCCCGTGGTTGCCTTTTGGTTTGTGCCCAAGGAATCTCTGGATCCTCTCAGTGTGTGAAATGGTTAAATCCAAGAAAGAGTAACACTAAAAGGAAAAAAAAAAAAAAAGAAAGAAAACAAAACAAAAAAAAAAAAGAAACAGAAGACCAGAACAGAGCAGCCTCTGCCGATGGGGGGAAGCTGATCTCCACTTTCCTTCCTTCTTCTCTCCCGAGTCCCCGTGCTGTGGCCAGATCCTGCCAGTGAGCATGGCAGGAGCCGGGGCTCACCCAAACCGTTCTCGCACCAGCAGCATCAGTTTTTTCTTGCCTTTGTAGATTTGTTTTAGATTGTCAATGAATTGGGCAAACTGTATGTGCCCGTCCTGTGCCAGGAGGAAGGTCTCCCTGGCCTTGCTGAGGAACTCGATGAACTCCCCGTAGTGCCGTGGGCTGATGTGGGTGAGCCGGGAGTGGGTGGTGTTGATGTAGGCGCTTATCGTGGCGTCCAGCAGCTGCCGCAGGGGGGCTTTGTCAGTGGACATCAGCTTCCCCGAGTTCCTGCGCCCGGGGATGCCGGCCAGCCCCGGCGCTGTCATGGTGCAGCGGCGAAGGATGTCCGAGAGCACCGTGGCACAGTGCACGCTCTTCACCACCAGTGGGATGATGGCTGCCAGCTCGTTTTTGCCCAGGGAGTGGCTCAAGGCGCAGGCCCAGAGCACATCATTGATGGCTGGGTGCGTGTCCTGGTTGTAGGCCAGGTTGAGATGTGTCATGGCCAAGGAGGCCAGTTTGAAGGCTCGCAGGGGGTAGCCCCGGTGCTCCATGTAGCGGGCGATGGTGAAGAGCTGGGTGTAGGTCATGCCGGTGGAGGCGGCGTCAATGACGATCTGGTAGGCGGTCTCAAAGGCGATGTGGTCCTTCTCGCAGAGGGTCAGGGCAGACAGGGCGCAGTTCTGGGGGTCCTTCATGGCACACTGCAGGGCCAGGGTGCGGGCACAGCTGGCCAGCTCTTCCCGCTGTGGGTAGTCCAGGCTCAGGCGCAGGATGGTGTTGTGGGACATCACTGTGGCCGCCACAATGCTGGTGGCTTCCGTGGGAGTGAACAGTGAGTACCAGCTCTGCAGGATGCTCACCAAGGCCCTCACTCCTGCAAGAAAACATTGGGGTCACAGCGTATCCCTGGAACCTGACTCAGTTCATGGGGCTCCTCTGAGACCCACAGACAGGGCAAAAACAGCCCACAGCAGTGCTGAGCTGCTGCCTTTGTCCCAGGAGGGACAGGACAGAGGGGGACAGGCAGAGGCCAAACCGCACCGCCATGCTGCAGGGCACAGAGACCAGCACTGGCCTGGGCCAGGTACGGGGCACCCATCCAAGTCTTAAACCAGCCACTGCTGCAGTCCCAACCCTGTCAACAGGTGCTCTGAGGTAAATTTGGTTACCCAAGAAGAAATGAGAGACTCAGGATAACTCAGATGTTCAGGCCTAGGCATGACGCAAGGATCTCCATGCCCAGCCCTGCTCCCACAGGATGCAGGCCAGATCCCCCAGCCACATGGAACTCACCCACTTCAGTAGCACACGTCACCAGCCACCTCACCATCTCCCGCCGCCGCCAGTTGAGTGTGGACAGGGTCATGCGCATCACCTGTGAGGCAAACTTGGGGTGACTGGCTGCCCTGCAGGGCTCTAGTGAGGCCACCCAACAGAGCAGTGCTCCCCAAAAATCCCTCTGGTTCAACTGGCTACCAACTACCTGGCACTGCCTCACCTCCACCCAAACCACAGTGAGCACAGTGGCTTCCCAGGGCTGACGTCCCCTGCTCAGGACCCTGCAGGGATCAATTTACTCCATCCACAGGGGACACCCTGCTTGGTGGGAGACCACAACCAGCACAGCTGCCACAGCAAGAGGGGCAAAAGGGCCACCAGCATCCCCAGCATCATCATGTACCTGGAGCCCCAGTTCCAGTGCCACATTGAGCAGTGTCGTGTCAGAGTTGCTGTCGGCTGGCGTAGCAATCTTGAATGCATCCTGAGCCAGCTTGAAGATCAAGGAGGAGGAGTGGATGTTTTTCTGGATGGCCTCCAGCACCGTGCGTAGGCGCAGCATGTCCCCTGGGAGCAAGCAAGAACGGTCAGAGGGCTCAGGCATCCCCCCAGCTTGCCCTGGAGCCCAATCTCTTGCCTGCACCACGTGGTGAACAGTCCCTTCAGCACTGCCAGCCCCTCTGGACACACACAGAGGGACACACAGTGATGCTGGATCAGGCCCTGCAGTCCAACAGTCTAAAATGGAGCACCCTCCCCAGGAAGTGATACAGCAAGCGTCCTCACTCAAGTTCATCCTCTCACAGAGAGGACAAACAAACCTGAGTGATCCCAGACATGTCCTGTCTTTAGCAGACATCTCCAGGCACCTGGATGTTCCACCCTGGCTTCAAGTGTGACAGCTGTACAGCAGCTTCTTCCCAGAAAAGGAGGGGCTTGGGGAGATGCCTAGTACGGAATGGTTGCAGAAACACCAGTCTGCATCCAGGAACAATATTAGGAAGAAGAGGAAAAGCTGTTTGCTGCACACACTCTGTCTTGCCCAGCAAGTTCCCTCTGCAAGCCTGGGCTGGGGTTACCCAGACTTGCTGCATCTTGGTCCTTGATGTCCCAGGTCAGGCACACAGCACTCCCAACTGAGACAGGCTGAGTTATTCCCAAAGAGGGGAGCTTGTGGCACAATAGCCAGTGGTGCTGCAGGTCTCCTGCTACAGGAGGTTGTGGGTGCTAGGATAGATGATGGCACCCGGAGATGGGGCAGGATCTTGGAAGAGGGACACATCAAGGCATATTAATATCATGGTCCTGCACCTAGCTTGGGAAATCCTCCTATCGGTGCCTGTGGGACACAACGTGGGGAGTGGGACCTTTGGGATGTGCACAGACCAGAGGTGCTAACATGCCACATTAGGTTCCAGCTTCATTTCTACTCCTACTCATAGACTGAGCAGATGAACCTCATGCAAAGACAACCGAATCATGCAGAGCAGTGTGAAAAACCCAGTGCTGCACCTGGACACATGGAGACATCTCGGGTGACTCATAGCTAAAGATATCACCTGCCACCCACCACAGCCGCTTGCACTGCCACCAAAATGCAAGCCTCCCTAAAATGGCTCGTGGGGCGTGGGCAAGACAGGCTGCAGGATCACACTGGGACATGCTGCAGCAGGGCAACACCTGAGGAAGGGGACAGTTGGAAAAACAAATGCAATCCAACAGCCCTACATCCCCGGCATAAAAACCTCATCCCATTAGGCAATGGAAGGGAGTAAAATACCTAAAGCATAAGCCAAGTACCAGCTCTTCATCTGAGCACTGCAAATCAGGGAGAACACCATCAGCCCTGGTAAAGCAGCCTAGAGGAAGAGGCTGGAAGGAGAGAAGAGGCTGCCAAGGCAGCAAGGCTGGAGCTTTCTGACAGCTCATTTCCCTTCCCTCTCACTGGGGAAGAAAAACATTCCCTGTCAGGCTGGCAGCATCAGGACATCACAGGGCAGTGGTAACTGCTTGGCTCACTGACCCTCATGGGACACAAGACTCTTGCCACCCTGATGGGGCTGGTTTCTGGTCAGGGGGATGTCTAATGAAAAGCCTGTGCTCGCCTCAATAATAGTGCCTGGGCAGAAACTGAAGAGGCCCAAAAGAACAATGAGGTGTTTCACGAGCCCCTTGCAGCTGGGACCAAAGTGTCCCACCCAGCACTGCAGATTCCATGTCCAACAAAAGCCACTTTTGGTTTGTCACACATGGAGGTCTTTTCCTTCCCACAGCCCATGCAGGATCATTACTACAGGGTGGAAGAGACAAAGCAGAGGTAAAAGGATAAACAGCTTCAAACTAAACCGTGGCATGACCTCACAACATGCCTGGCAGGGACTGCTGGCCTGGCAGCATGGTCCTGCATCACCTGGGACGTACCCAGGACCTGCAGCACCGTGGCTGCACCCCACTGGAAATTCCCATCCTGCCCTGCTGGACCATGAGCCCTTTGGGACAAGAATCCCAGAAACCCCAGATTCTCAAGGCCAGCTCATCATGCTCTGCTCACAGTAGGCTGCTAGTGGGGCACCACTGGGGTCAGTGGGGCACCCAGCCACCCTCTGCCAGTGCCAGCAGAAGCAAGAGCTCCCTCCTCTCTCCAGGAAAAACTCTCCCATGCTTTTGTGCACCATCAGCCCATCAAGCCTGCCCCAGAACTGCCCTGGCACCAACCTTTGGCTGCTGTGAGCATGGTGGAGGCGAGCTCGCACTGCTGTGACTCCAGGTGGCCCAGGGTGAACCAGCGCGGGTACCTGCTGGGGACCACCGAGACCAGGTGGTGAGGGTGGGTCACGTCGCCGGACGGGGCCGTGGTCTCCAGGACAGGCAACCTGAAGGGCAAGCAGGAGGAGGCAACATCAGACCCCAGCCCAGCCCCAGCTTCACCTCCTCTCCCTGAGGAGCTGCCAAGGCGAGGCAGGGCTGCCTGCAGCAATGCCTTTGAACACGTCCTGCTGCTGTGCACGTGCGGGGCTCGCGAGGCTGCGTGCTCAGCACATGGGCACAGGGATCAATCTGACACTGACTTGAAAGGGGGGAGAAAGATCCTGGAGTGATTTATAAACTTGTGAGGAAAAGCACAGACCTCAGAGTAAAAAAAAAGGAAGGAAAAAAAGAAAAATCCCTCCTCCCCTCCTGCTCCTTTCATGTCAAAGCGCCCGGCAGAACTCCTGACTGTATCATCTGGTTCTTCTTAAAACGCCTGGTTATGATCAGAAGCAGCAGCACATTTCCCCAGGGCCTCTGCAGCCAGGTTAGGTTGCCTGTTTTTGTGGGCACATCCCAAAGCCTGGAAAACCTGGGGGAGAAGCCAGCCTAAAGAAGGGGAGCAGGATTCTCAAGTCACCAGCCATAGTGACAAATCCTAAACCCCTGAGTTGGTGCTGGTGTTGTTAACTTGACGGTGAGTTATGCAGGAGAGGAACTGCACCCTGGACACGGAGGGCATCCAAATGTCTCTGCTATCCTCACTTGCAGGCTTGAGGTAACCACAGGGCAGCAGTAAGTCCAACTTTTCCAGCCCTGGACATAGATACCCCAGCAAAGGGAGTCCTAGCTGGGAGCAGGGGTGGGCACTAACAGAGAGCATCCCTGGGGCCCTCAGTCCTGTTCAACAGCCAGAGGTCTCAGGTCTGGCAGGACATGGTGCTTCTGCACACCACAGAGGCCCTTGGCTGCTTATTAGAGCTGGTTGTCCTCCCGAGCAGCTCTTCCCAGAATAGAGGGATTTCAAACTTTCCCCCAGTGCTGGAGAGAGAGGACCCATTTCACTGAGGAAATGCTGCAAAAAAGGCGATGCTCTGGGTCAGGACTTGTAATGGTGGTAAGAGGGAGAGAGCACTGGGATGCTCTGGAGTTGACAGTGCTCCAAGCATTGACTTGTTTAGGAAATTCCAGCTTTTCCACGATGCACCCAGTCCCTGTCAAAACAGTGCAATACACAGGCTGATGTCTGAAGTGTGTCATGGACTGGGGAAAGAGATAGGGCAGCTCTCAGCATCAGCTGTTTCCCCAGTCCCAGAGACAGAGATGAGTTTTCCTCCGTCTCAGAGACAGAGATGAGTTTTAATGGAGAACAGAGTGCAACTGTGCTCTCCACCTGGCTCTGTAACACCCTGGAGCCCGGGGCAAACCATCCACCCATCTGTGCCAGGATAACAGCCCTTGTTGTAGGCAGGGAGGGCTGCAGGGTGCTTGAGGCCTGGCAGACAGAAGGCAGATGACAGCTCTGTGTGTGCCTGGGACCTGCTCTGGCAGAAGATGCCTGTCACAGGGGCAGGCAGGTGGTGGTCCGGCCTGGAGCAAGGGGCTGGGCCAGCAGGCATTTTTGGACCCATGCAAATCCATGTAAATGGAGTTTATAAACCAGGAATCACCCAAATGGAGAGCAGGAAACTCTTTGCACTGCTGCTGTGCCCAGTGGTCCTACACACCGCAAAAGATCCCACGGATGGCAAGCTCCAAGCCTGTCTCCACTCCCATCCCTGCTCTGAAGTGGCAAAGCATCCCAGCTTCCCAACAAGCACAGGAGAGAGGCAAAAAGGGGAGCAGAGACAGAATTAAACATGCACCAACCTCATGGCCCGCAAAGCCAGCTTGTATGCCAGGTCAGCATCGTGGGGCAGCAGGGCAGAGAACAGGTATTTGGCAAAGGTGTGCATGGGGACGCTCTCCCGGTGGATGACTTCTCCCAAGCCGCTGAAGGGACCACCTAGGCAGAAGCAGAGCCCATCAGCCACACTCAGCACAGCAGGATCTCTGGCTGGGGTCTGCACCACCCCAAAGCTCTGAGGATCTGCTGTTCAGCTCCCTGGCATGTTACTCAAGTTGGATCCAGGGATGCTCTTTCCTTTTCTAAAAGAGAATAAGAAACTGAAGCCATGTGCTCAGCACCCTTCTCCATATTGCCTCTGACTTGGTCTTTTTCCTAGGGATGCCAACAAACCCTTGCTTTTCCAGGTGATGGGCAGAGCAGCCATCCTACATGCTCTGCACCCCATCCAGAGAGGAAGAAGCAGAACGTGCATAAATTTTGAAAAGGGCACCTCAGAGACATTACCAACACTCAGCTAGGACACAAAAGTCAGCTAGATGAGCCAAGGCCCCACCTTCTAGCAGCAGGATGCACTGCTTCCTCAGGGTCTGCACCAGCACCGGGTCCAGCTCCAGGTCCTGCAGCCGGGCAATGATCTGCTCCTCATTGCGGCACACCTTGTCCTGGGCATAGAGACCTTCAGGCATCACCCTCTGCTGCCCCATCCCCATCAGGGCCACCTCTAAGGCCAGGGACAGGTAGGACTCGTCACCGTCCTGGCTGCTGGTCACAACGGGCACATGTTGATACACTGGTGGTTTGGAGTCCCCAGCGTCTGCAAGGAGGGAGAGGAGATGCAGTGGGGTGAGAAGAGTCTTCCCAGACAGCAGAATCACTGCAGAGAAAAATCTCTCACTTCAGAAACAAGACCCGCACTTCCCCTCCTGCCTGCTTTTGGTTACCCAGAAATGACAGGTGAAAGCTCCCTGAGGGAGACGTGGGTCTCACCCTCCCTTCCTGCTCTCACCAGGAGATGCAGGAGACCCAAGACATGTGCGACAGGGTGCACAGCTGACACCAGAGCCTTCCCATGGACCTGCTCTGCAAACCCTGAGACTGAGAAAACTCTTATTTCTCTCTACTCACTACCTTCTCTGTCTGCACTGCAGCTCTGCCCTAGTGCTCCTGCCAAGGCAGAGAGGGGGGACTCAAGAGTCCAGGTGTCCAGAGCCCCAGATCTGCACCCACCTCAGCCACAGACACCAGGGAGGGATCCAGGAGAAGCACTTGGTACCTGAAATTTCAAGGCAATTTTCCTCTTCTAATCTACAAGCTTCGGTGAGGGTGAGAAAGAGGCAGCCGATGGGGTTCAGAGGGTGGCCTACCCAGCCCTCCAGGTTGGTGATGGTTGTTGCTCCTCTCTGCAGCAGTTCTGGATAAAACAGAACAGGATAATGGTAAAAGTAAGGAATTTAAAGACAAGCTCTGCACCCAGAGAGGCTTCTGAGACCAGAGGACTTTTCTTATCCCACAACTTGCGTCACAGGAACCTCTAGGGCCAACTCTGACATGGTAGTTCACAAAGGCAAGGAGAAGCCACTCTGCACAGACAACTGAGGGAGCAGGCACAGACACAAAAAAAGGTGTCCCTAAGGCCACATAAGATGCAGCAACTCATTCTCTGTTCCAAGAGGAGCATGAGGGTCCGCAGAGTCCCAAAGATAAGGTCTATAATGCCAGACCTGCAGCTCATGGACTGATTTGCAATGGTAGCCTGAATGTTTTGGAAACACAAGCAGAAATCTCTCCTGAGATGACAAAGACTTCCAGTGAGTCTTAAAATTTCATCTTTTGGTGATCTGGAGCTGGCTGAGCTGGCAAGGACCAGGAGTCACTGACCTTCAGCAGCACTGCAGTAACTGACCCCGGCTCCCTGCCAAGTGCAACTGCAAAAGGAGGAACACTGGGCTTGTCTCCTGCTACATTGACTCAGGAATGCGAGGTGGAAGCAGCACACCCAGCCAGATACTGCTGCTCTGCAGTCAGGCAGCTCCTCTTTAATGCAGGCAGCTCTTGCCTGGGCAACCCTTACAGGCAACCAGACACAGCAACAGTGGGAACAAGAACATCCCTGCTGCAGAGCCTGAAGACAGCACGTGGGCAGCTCTGTCCTTAGTGTGTGGGTATCAACTCAGCTTGGCTCAAGCAACTCAGTCTGTCTTCCTAGGACATAAGCAGTGCCCTGCAGCGCTGCCCATCTCTGCCCCTCTGAATGGGGCAGCACAATTGTGTTACAGAATCACCAGGCTGGAAGAGACCTTCCTCCCACTAGAGACTGAGGCAAAGAAGATATTAAGCAGTTCCACCTTCTACTCAACTGCAGTTACTGAGTTCCCTCCTGCATCCATTAGAGAACACAGGTTGGTATTACCCTTCCTTTCACTGTCAATGTATTTGTAAAAACATTGCTTATTATCCTTTACAAAAGTTGCCAAATTAAGTTTAAACTGAGCTTTGGCATCTCAAATTTTTTTCCTACATGCCCCAGCAATCCCCTTAAAAACTTCCTGAGAGACCTGACCCTCCTTCCAAAGATGATACATCCTCTGTTTATTCCTTCAAAACATCACTGCCCATCCAGGCTGGATGTTTGCCTTGTCGAAGTGAAAAGACTTTTCCAACCGAGATACCCCGGCCAGACATCACAAGACACTTGTCCCGTAGCTCCACTCGTACCTTTCTTCTGGTGCTTGTATATTTCCAGCTGCCTTTGCTGCTGCAGTCGCAGGGTGTTGATTATGGCCACAGTGAGTCGGAGAGCTTCCCTGGGGTAGCCGTGGGAGCGCAGCGCGTCCACCCGGGCACAGGCAGTCGGGACGTGCTCTGCAAGGCAAGGAACAGGGCCACGCCTCAACCACGGCAGCACAGGCACTGACAGCATGGTACTCATGGGGCACCTTCCACTCATGTTCCCCACACTGAACTCCTGCTTCCTGCCTTGAGTTCATCCTGTTCTCCCTGCTCCTGGAAAGGATGCCTACCAGGAATACCAACAGGACTCCTGCCACACTCAACCCACAGCAGCCACGTCAGCACCTAAATCCCCACCTCCACAAAGCTTATCTAATGGAAGCATTTCCAGCACACCATTGCTGCAGTATGACAGCTCCAATGCAGGCTGTTACAACCCTGCCGCTCATTTCTCCTAAAATCTGCACGGTTTATCTTGATTTCTCTCACTGCTCTCAGGGCACAGGGTCAGGCTGGGCATCCAGCACTGTGCTGGGGGGCACTGGCAGACTTGGGGTGATGCTTTGAACTGACTCCTTAACACCTCCATGGAGCGAGCTCTGCAGACATCCTGTCTTCTGCAGTTCTCCTACCTGGTGTTTTATTATTAGGAACAGTTGCACTAAACCCCCTCCCAAGACTCACAGTTGCTTAGGAATTCATCTGCTCCTGCTGCTTATTGCTCACCTGAAATCACAAGCAACTGTGGAGAGGATTATGACTGAGTGAGAAATTAGCAGGAGCAGATGACATGACATGCTGCATAACAAGCAGCAAAAATCCCATTTTCTTGCAAAATGTCCTACCAAGGGGAGAAAAAAACCCAGGCAAACACAGATGATCTGAAGTTATCATAGAGGGATAATTTCTATTCCTGGAAGAGTTCAGAAAGCTCTGGAAATGCAGACAACCACCTCCACAAACGGGGTATCCACATCCCAAAGGTCACCCACAAGGAATACATGAGGAAGAGATTTCAGAACAAACACATCTGTAAAAGAGCTTCTTGTTGCTCCCTCTATTCATTTGCTAAATGGATGAAATATTCATCTTCTCACTGAATTCATCACTGGAAGTTGCTGACAAATCACCTTCCTCTCCCAGCACTGAGTCCCTGAAGAGGTGCCAAGAAAGCAAAAGCGCAAAATCCAAAAATCATGGCAAATACATCAGAAAAATAACATGCACCAACCAGCTGGGGGAAAGGGCTCACCAGAACCCAGATCAGGCTCAGGAGAGGGGAGCTGTGGCCACCACATTCCTTCTAGATGGAGTCCATGGATGCACTAACCTACCACTGCTGCCTGTGGCTGTATGGGAAGGGCACCTCCTGCCTGCAGCTGCCCAGAACTCTTTCCAGAGCAGAAACATCCTCTCCTGCTCCAGGTGAGGTGTACCAACAGCAGAAATATCCTCTCCTGCTCCAGCTAAGGTGTACCAACAGCCTACATATGAGCTCTTCCTATCTCCTGGCATTAACAGCAACTTAGTGCCTGCTACTCCAGGAACTACATCTCTAGACAACTTTAAATATTCTCTTTCCTTGTGGCAGCCCCCAGCTTCTGGAGTGGACAACAGTGCAATGGTGGGCTTTGACCTGTTCTGTGTTCATATATTCAACACTTGGACTGCAGGGGATAAGTAATCCCCCTTCCTGGAGGTGGGTGGGAACTTGTGTCTCCCATTTTGGGGTCTGTCTTAGGGCTGACAGCCACACCAGATTCCCCCCCAGGCCCTTCATGTCACTTGTTCTCATCCCAGACAAGGAACTGTCAAGGGTCCACAGATCTGCCTGGGGTCATCATGACTTCGCAGGAGAGAATTTGTGTGGCTTGAGGTACTTGGGCTAAAAGTCCACAACACAGGAGGCCTCTGGGCTTGCCTGGCCCACTACACCTTAAGCTCCGACTAGGCTTAATTATACTGACTGCCAATTGCCTTTAAGGGAAGACTAACAAGAAAGGGAGAGCAGGAAAGAGACAATCCAGAGGATACAGCTGTGCTTTGCAGTCAATTTTCAAGAGACTTTAAGTGTCCAGACCCCCTGTACTGGAAACAGTGAGAGGTTGCTCTGGGGACAGCAAAACACTGGCAGGATGAAAAGGGACATGATGAGCTTGGTCCAAACTGGCCAAGAGAAGGCCAGACTGTAAATATGTGGAGATTGTTCTAAGGATTGTGGCTGGAGTGTGGGTAGGCATTGAATTCTTCTGCTCCCCCCACTCCTCAGGGCCAGGGCAGCAATTCCAGTCTGGACGCAGGAACTTGCAAGGACCCAGCCTCAGGTGACCCCTCTCCACCAGCAGCCCTACCCACACAGGCCATGGGAGGAGCTGCTGCTTTGGGTGCTCACCCAGCCACAGTGGCTGTCCCTGGGAGTTGAAGAGGAGGCTCTCGCCCTCCCGCTGGTAGGAGGGGGACACGTAGAAGTCGCTGCTGATGATGCGCTGCAGGTGGCTGTCCTGCCAGTGCAGGTCACAGCCCTCGATGGCCCGCGTGAACACCGTTCGTCTGGGCCTGGCCAGTGAGTCTGCAAAGAGAAAAACCATCAGTGCCCTGCTGGGGCAGGGGCAGCCTGCTCCTCCTCCCAGACATGACCTCCCTGGGCACAGCTCTGCCTTTCCATGAGAGCAAAACCTGGCCTCACCCCAGTAACTTCTGGGATGGACATGGCTCTGGCTTTGGATACCTCTGCTGACTCATGTCTCCTCAGACAGCACTGCTAAGTAATTTGCCAGAATAGCTGACTTGGTCAGAGAGGTGAGAAAAGAGGCAGGCACCACCCACCCATTTGCTTTGTGACCACAGTCCACTGTCACACACAAGGCTGATGCCTTGAAACCTGGCAGTGTGCTCCCTCCCCTGTGACACTGAGCATGCAGGCAGCTGCCCCAGGGTCAGGACTGGGCTTCCTCAGCATTCCTGCCCTGCAAACTCCATGAGCTCTCCTCCTCTGCTCCAACACAGTCTCAGCTTCACTGAACTGCAGCTTCTTAGATCAGCAGCACATGAAACCATGAAGGGAATCACACGAGTGTGCCTGATCTGCCTCCCAGTGACTGGGGGAACCCACCACCCCCAGCAACCTCTGTGGGCCGTGTGAGAGGGCTGGAAGGGAGGAGACAGCATCATCTGCAACCCCACTGCTGCCCTGCACCGGACATCTGCTCCTCTTCAGAGCTGCTCTGTAACTTCATGGGCATTTCTGAAACTACCAAATTAGCATTTCACTCCATCCAGACCAATCAAGACAAGTGGTTTGTTATAAGGAAAAAACCTGTCCAGAGCAATCCCACTATCACTCCAGCCACACTGGATCATGAAGGCCAAACACAGCTGGCAGAACGGGAAGCCCCAAAGGGGGTGCAACGCTCCGTGTTAGGTCCTGCAACCCACAAGAGGGGCCGAGTTAAACGCATTCAAGGGTGGAAAACAAAAGGCACTGTTCAAAGCTGATCCAGGGAGGCTGGGTAAACATGCTCCGGAAACGATGGCAACAAGCAATTAGCCGGAATGCTGCAGGCACCCTGAGGTGGAGAGAAATTAAACAGGTGTTTGTATGTTGAGAACCAAGGCTGCTCACTTTACCAGGAAGGATTTCAAGAATCAGCTGTTCTTCAGTAATAAAAGAGGCTGTCAACAATCTGGAGCAGTATTTGCATACGCACAAACATGAACCCCAGGACACCTCCAGGATCCGTGCTGCTTTCAGTGCCCTTCTTGGAGAGGCAGGAGCACAGGGAGAAGAGAAGGGGACATCCCTGGCATATGCTTTGGGAATTCCCTGCAGGTCTAAAAAAATGACCTGTTCACCCCTAGCAACCTTCCCCAAATGCCAGAGCAAACCCTTGGGAGAGCTGGGAACACCAGGGGGGCAGTCCTGGGACTGATGCAGGACAGAGCAAGGCCAGGTTTAAATTAAGCTGCTCCCTGAGGAAGAGCCTAGGGAGGCCGATCCTGGCCATGGCTTGGGGTGGTTGGCAGGGCAGCCACGCTCCCAAACTGCTGCTGCAGGACTAATCCCACCCTGAAGAACGGAGCTTCCCCTGTGGCATGGCTGCTGTCCCCCTCTCCTCCACCCACCCTGGCCACACATAACACACCGAAGAGCAATTCCAGTGCAGCAGACAGAGGCATGTGAAGAGCAATAACTTTCAATTAATGTCTACTTCGGGCAAAAGGAAGGAGAAAGAGTGCTTAAATTTAAAGGGATCAAATGCTTTGTCAGCGGCTGAGAAACTATTTTAGCACTAAGGAACAACCCCTTAACTACATTGCTCTGTCTGCGCTCTGCACTTGAACTGCGTTAACATTCCTGGCTAATGACTTCCCTACCACCTGAATCACAGCCTTTAAGTGAGGCTTAAGGGCAGGGAAACGGGCTCTGCACCATCTCCAGCTCCTCACTCTCACATTACAGCCAGGACTTCTCAGCTCAGCTCTGCTCTGTTGCAAGCAGTACTGTTTTCCTGCATTACCCCATGCCCAAAACTGCACTAAACTCCCCCAAAGTCAAACGGCTTTAAAACAGTCTCTAAACTCAAAACACGGGCAACTTTACCCTGTAGCAAAGAAGCAAACATTTATATATAAAACCAGAGGCTGTGAAGGCAAATATTTTGTATTCCTATGACTCGCAGAAACATAACCAGCAACTGAAGCAGGTTCTCTCAGCTTTGGGGTGAGTTTTGACTAGGACCCAACCCCTGTGGCTGTCAGCTGGATTTCCATCCCTGCCCAGACTCACCTTGGCTGTGACCGGAGCTCTGCGTAAGCGCGTTAGTGATGTTGGGAAGCTCGTTACCATAATTGCCATCTTCCAAGGGACAGACGTCCATCTCACCCCACTTGCGCAGCTGCCGGAGCCAGCAGGATTTCTCTTCCAGCTTGCAGTGTGGGTTCAACACCACACACACCCACAGTGCCCCTAAACAAAGCCAAGAAATCACGGAGGTGCCACCGCCATGCGTGCAGGGCAAAGCTCTCTGGCCGCCCTGCAAGGCTCCATCGAGGTTTGTAAACTCATTTCAGCATAATGCAGAGACCCAGGAGGGGGATTTACACAGCTTCTAAATAAGGAGGAAATTAACTCTATCCCAGCTGAAACCAGGACAAAGTAAAACTCCTTCGTAATGAAGCTAAATTATAATCTCATGAGATGGGGGACAGTGGGGAGGAGGGAAGGGGAGAGCGACTGTGTATGAATTTGTGAGTGCTTCTGTCTGCCAGGACAAATCTAGTGTTTGAACTACACATCAAAGCATGCTTAAAAACACCCTGGCAAGCTGCAGAGTCTGCATCTCCAAAGACTAACCTGATTTTGATCCTACCCACGTTCCAAGCGCTTTAAAACCCGCTCTGAATGCTATTTCATCTGCTATTGTTCTTCAGGCCATTTGCATTCAACTATTTAAAAAGGAGATTTAGTGTATTTTCTTTCTTTTTTTTTAAATTTTTCAATCCCTAGTAGCCCCAAGCCTGCAGAGGAACCAGCAGAGGAACCTGGAGCTTGGCTTGACGTCTTGCAGACAAGAGCCCTCCCTGATGTGAGTCCTCCGGGTCTCACAAGCCAAGCTGCCCACCAGCAGGACACCCACGCTGACACCCTCTGGGTCAACCATGGGACCTCACATGAAGCTGGTGATGCTGTCTGCTATGTGGGAGACAAAACCAGAACCAAAGACATCTGTCATCATTAAGATCCAGCTCATCCTTTCATAAAACAGGGCTGATGCTGGTGCTGCTAACTGAGCCTTGCAAACTATTCCAGGTCACTCACTGCTCCGATAAGGGCTACAGCAACCTGAGTAAGTGTAAACCTGTGAATTTTTCTTCAGCTAACTCTATTTCTACCCAAATTTCCCTGCATGGCTGCCAGGATGTAGCATGTCCCCTCCCTTGTACTTCCCTGCAGGGTGGGATGGCTGTGGGCTGACACAGCTGCAATATGAGGTATCCCCAGGGATCCCCTCAGGCTGAGCAGCTCCTGCTGCTCCTCTCTCTCTATTCATGTCAAATCCTGTCACACACGTGGGACAGTTCAGCTTCCTGCAGAAACACCCTCCCTGCCTCTCTTCCATGGGCACCTTCCTTCTCCCTGCTGTCCCTCACGTCTCCATCACTCCCAGAGCCAAAGTTCCCATCCCAAAGTGACAGCCAGTGGCACAACAACATCACTCAACATGCCTCCACTGCACAACAAGGAGATTCCTCCACAAGCCCCAAGCACCTCCCTCGCTGGCTGTGTTTTGAGCAGCAGCTCCCCACCCCTGCCACTGATCCAAACAGCCCCAAGCGAGGCTGCAGATCCAACAGGAGCCAGAGCAGCTGGTCCCTCTGCCAGACAACATGAGGCAAACCCAGGCTGAGCAGCCATGTCCTGGCCCTGGCTCCACTCTGGTGCCTTTCTGCTCCTCTGCATTACAGCTGGTTTTGGGGTGCATGGCCCCTCACCAATCCTTTCCAGTTGGAACTTGTGGACATGTCTGGTTCAAATCATTAGTAAGGCACGGAGGCTGTGCCTGTCTGGCTCCTTGGAGCCTTGGCAGGACAGACGTCACCGCGTCACAACGCAGATGGTGGCAGCAGCATCACATCCAGGAATGGGCACGGGAAAAGAAATTCCAGGCATGAGCATCAGCAAATGTCCAAAGCAGCCCTTGCCCAGTTCAGCTCAATCTCTGTCCCCAGGAAACCCCACCAACACCTCACTTGTTTCTAACGAAGAGGGGGGATTAAGAATTTTGAGCTGCAACATTAGCAATTAATTAACGTGTAAAAGAGGTACCTCCTTAGGGGCTCATCCTTACCAGAGTAGGTCTATGTCACTCACTGCCAGGCTCCTGCAGGCTCCACAGGGGGATACTCAGACATGGCATCTTTTTAAAAATCAGGTCTCAGCTCCAGAAAATGAGTCTTCCTTAAGGAAGGGGACAGAACTTCCCACCTCCTCAGGTGAACATGAGATAAAACCTGCACTCGACTCTGGGTGTCGGGCATTCCCTTCCATCAGTGCTCCTGCCTGTTGCCATTGCTCTTCTTCGCCCACTTTGGGGTGCAGGTGTCAAAAGCAGCCTTGGGCATTTCCAACTCACGCCTCTGAGGGTGCACAGACCTTGGCTGACAGGCAGTAACAAGGCTTGGTGCTCCAGCTTCACCGCCCCCAGGAATGGGATGCACCCGCTGGATTTTTGGCTCCCACAGCTCTGCTAATATGCGTTCCTTGGAAGCCTCATGACTTTGCTGCCTATTTTTGAGAGCCCTCTGAGGCATCCTTTGCATGCCAAAACATTATGCCCCTGGGCTCTCCTGCAGAAAGACCGATGTGGTGGGGAGGTGGGAACCAGGAGGGAAGTGAGATTTGCATCTGTCTCAGTCATGCTAATTATCTGGGAGATATAACAGAGTGGTTTTCTGAGCCCTGTGGTCAAGTGACATCAGCTGACAGCACAAGTGACTCCTGTCCTGAGCCGAAATGCCACACCAGGTCAGACTCCATGTCTCTTCACATGCTGCAGAAACCTTCATCTGAACTTTCTGATAGCAGGAGGTTAAGTGGGGAACAAAGCGGCAGATCACGATTAAGCTAAGCCTCTAAACAAAAATGCTTTTTGATGACGGGGCTGGGTGCAGGGACAGGGGGGTCAGAGCCTTCCCAGACCAGTGGTCCTGGCTGCAGGCCCCAGAGAAGACAGCGCGCCGATCCCGCGCCCAAGTTTCCCAACCATCAAAGAGATTCTCCCGTTTCCCACAGGGTCGCTCTCCGGCTTAATCTGCTGAAATTCCCCACTGTAAACAAGTGGCCGAGATAAATAAACCCGTCTCCAGGCAGATTAAGGTCAGGCTGCACTTCAGCTGGTTTTTCGTCTATTTTTTGTAATTAGGCTTTAATCGTAAGTACTAATGCGCCAGGGCAAATACTCCCACGCTGCTGAGCTCTCCATCCAGCAGGTCCTTCCTCTGGCTCCCCAGCAGACGGGGCAATAGAGGTTCAGTTGGCAGCACATGCACAAGCAAATGATCCCGTTTTTATTTTCATTTCCTTTTTTTTTTTTATAACTCTGAAATCCTGCAAAATCCTTTACATTTTCCCCAGCATAAATCCACAATCTTCTTTAAGGCTGATCTTCTTCCAATCCCACGCAAGTCTGTGATGCAGTCTTTGCTAAAATCGATGATTAATTATTAAACACGTGCCCAAAATAATTTCCAAAAGGCTCATTTTTTGTTTCTAAGTGGTGGAGGATTGTGGTCTGTGCCAGGGCTTCCCGTGGCAGCTGGCAACAGGCCCCTCATCCCTCCCTTCAGCAGGAATACTGGCAGCTTTGGCATCCACAGCCCACAGGCAGTGGGATGTGGTGCTTCCACTACCCCATCTGCCCTGGCTACTGTTACCCATCCAGGGATGGTTTAGGACACTGCTCTGCATTCCTGATGTTTGTTTCTGATAAACACCCCCAACTCAGAGCAACTCTGGTCCCTCTGGACCTCCACACCTCCTTCAGAGATATGCTCTGCTCCTACAGTAAACACTGCACACGGCCGAATGCAAAAGGCTTCTGTAAAATGAAGGAATAATCCCTGTTCTGAGTACAGTCCATGCCTGTCTGGAGTTGCTTCCTGGAACATCACCGTGTCCTCTACAGGAGCTTCTCTTCAGCATGGAGATGCCCAGACCCTCACGTGTGACACGCCTGTGGCAGGCGAGCTGCTCTGACGTGTGTTGGCTGGCACCACACTTCCCCTGCTGTCGTGTTGATCCAGCACTGGAAGGGCCCTGACATTCCCCAGCCACTTTGCCATCTGCCAATGGGGACGTGCTGCCACCTCCTCCCACTCTGCCGACCAAACCTGCCTGCACCAGCCTGGTTCTTGTATGGTTAAGCCAGGACTGAAACCCAACCACGCTCCCCTCGCCTGTGCAGGAAGGGAGGGAGGGCTCTCAGCTTGGATAGCAGCTTGGAAACCTGGCCAAATAATCTGTAATTTTAAGCAAATTGCTTCCTGCGTCCAGGCCTGCCCACACACCCATTCATGTATCACCAGTGTGCTTGCTTTCTTCCATGTGGAAATTCTGGCTTGGTGGACTTGGCCACCTCTCCAGGATCCTTGCATATCCAATTGTCTAGCTGCAGCATCCCAAAATCCTGGAAATATCTTCTTGGCAAGCAAGTGCAGATGAGCTCTCCAGAGCTGGTGTGGTTATTTCCATCCAGGAAACTTCATACAGAAACAAGACATCCCACCCCTGCCCAGATCTTGTTTGCATAGTTTGGCCAGGGTTCCCAGCCTCATTTCAGTTTGCATTTGTTGGGCACTTGGTAGGTGGGTTTGTGATTTCCAGCTGCAGTTTCAGATGTTCCAGATCCCAAACCATCCTAATCCTTCTTCCAGCTCTACCATATCCCTTTGGTGCCAGCCCATCAGCCCTTGCTCTTGGCAGAGTATCTCCTACCAGCAGGCTGCAGAGGAGCCCAAACTCACTCATCAAACTATGGCTCAAGTCAAACTATTCACCCAAGGTCCCATATATCCAGGAGAGCCCAGAATTGCAGGGTTAACTTCTCCACACAACCCTACTGCCCAAGCTCACGTCATCTAAATGTTTTATTCTAATGATATTACAGTGTCAGCCAGCTGAGCTGGTGTCTAAGGTGCTTAGCTAGAATTACCCAGCACTGCATTTCCCTCACAGCCAGGCTCTGTGCTGCCCATCCTGCCCCCCTCACCCTGGAAACGTGCACAGCAGCAGGCAGAATCTGCCAGATGTGATGGGACTTGAGAACCCGCCTTCCCTCTCTGGATCACGGTTCCCCCAGGAACAGAACTTCCACACCCAGGCTACATCCAGCCCCTGGGGCTCACCAGCCCTGTGTCCTCCCTCGCAAAGGCTTTGGGGCAGCTCACCAAACACCAGCCTGCTGGAAGCACGGGACCAGCAACACACTGCACACCTGTCACCCTTGATCCTTTTGCAGGAGAGGGGCAGGTTTAAGGTTTTGAACTGTGTGGTTTGGGCCTGATCCAGCTGTCTCACATTGATTACCCAGCAGGGGATACAGTAAGGTCCTGGCATGTCTCAGGGTCTCCTTTCCCAAAAAAAGAGCCCCATAGGGCCTCTGTAATGATGCCCATTGGCCCAGCAGCCCAGGTAACTCTGCTCCTCTCTGCAAGGCAGTGACCCTTACCCAGCTCATCCCAGAGCTGCCGGCACTTCTCTGTTATGCCTGTCCCCTGCTGCCTCCAGAGGGAGAGCCGGGGATCAGCCATGAACTGCTCTGTGATCAACGTCAGCATCCTGGCCCCGTTGGAGTCCCTCATGCGCAGCATCTCCCGGACCTGGAAAGGACAAAGAGAAAGTCTTGGGTGAGACAAACCATGGTCCTTCAGAGCTGTTTAAGACATTCATCTGGCTGGCAACTCACAGTATTGTATATATGTATGTATGTATTTACAGTCTGAGGGTCCAGACTGTAAATACATACATACATATATGTGTGTGTGTGTGTGTATAATGTACAGTCACACATTATAACCCTCATGCAATGGGGGGGTTGATGAGGCTGTGATGAGGCTGACTGGAGCCCAGTTGAGTAGCAGTCACAGCAAGGCTGTGAAGGAGACTGAGATTAAGAATATGAAAGCAAAGCCCATCTGCAAAGAAAGAGAAAGGTCCACAGGCTGGGTGAGATTTGTGGGTTACGGTTCCACCTTCCCATGGTCTTGCTAGGCTCTGCAGGGCTGGCTTTTTCCCCACTGCACTGAAGAAGATGGGGGAATGCCCTTCCTTGCACAGGGATCATGGCACCCACCCATGGGAGGAAGGGACCTGCCAGGACAGCAGGTGAGACAATCCAGGCCTGACCCAGAGCCTGGATCACAGCCGCCTGCTCCGCGACAGGGCGAGAAGGCACTGGAGCAGAGATTCCCAGCTGTGATGGGCACCCTGCCAGGGCAGCCAGCGAGTGCCAGCTACGTGACATGCTGAGCAGAGATGGGAGAGAGCAGCCGGCTCCTCACCTTGGCAAACATGGAGTTGAGCTGCTTCCCCGAGCCGTAGTACCCTCCCTGAGATAGGAACAGCTTCACCTGCTCTCGGACCTGCTCCTCGTCCAAGTGCCAGCAGTTCTCGTCGTCGATGCTGGCCCCAGCAGTGGGGTCAGGAGCGCCTGAGAGGATGGGGGGGAGAAGAGAGACAACCATGTTTATGGCAGCAGGGTCAGCAGTCCCACTAGCAAGGAGTGGACCTACCTCTGTTTTATTAGGAACCCACCTTTACTCTGTCAGCTCAGATGACAGAAAACCAACTTGATTCCTCGGCAGTGAGCCCAGCTGGCAGCACTGTGCTGTCCTAACACAGTAGTGGCAACAGCCATCAGGAGGGATGTCCTGACCACAGCGCTAATGCTTGCATGGCCCCTCACCCTCTGCACCCCATGTGAAAAGAGGCTGAGGAAGACCAGGGACCTGCCTTCCTCCACAGCCCCAGGAGTGCAGGCAGCACAGCTGCAGAGCCCGAAGCGCTCTGCGGCTCCAGGGATTGCCCAGCGTGCTCCTGCTCCACATCACCGGTTTGTTAAAGCATCAGTAAAGCTCCAATTCCTGCAAGCCCTTCCCCATGTCTGGAACAGTCTAACAAAGGTACTACTGCACTTGGGCTCCAGAGCCCGGGGTTAAACACCTGGTCCTGCCCCTCACTTGCTTTAGGACAGGGGACCAGTCCCTGGGCATCAGTGTACCTGCCTGAGATAGACCCTCCGAGCAAAGAACAAAGGATCAATAATCCTTCAAAGAACAAACTGTGACCAGAACAGGGCCTTTGGCAGGCACACACATGCATTCACAGGCTGCATTTAATCTTCCAGAGAACAAAAGAAGGAAAGAAAACCCACAATTGAGTTAAACAAGTTGGACCAAATTTCCCTCACCTTGCCTCCTTCGATTCCCATCTTCCCGCCCAAGCACTACCCTATGTCCCAGCCACGGGTTCCAGAGCTCACAGGACAGGCAGTAGCACAACTCCAGTGGGCAGCCAAGAGCACAAAATGGAACAGAAAGCTGGGTTTTCAGCTGTCTGCTTTTGGGTCCTGCTCTACAGAAACTCCTCAGGGAAAACCAGTACCGAGGAGGGACTGGTGCAACTGGAGGATGCTCCACTGCACTTTGGTCTGCTTCTCCTATCTCCCTCCCAAGAGAGGAAGAGGGACAGCACAGAAAGAGCGAGGTGCTGCATGAGGAGCCATGGGATGTTGTAGGTGACACATTCCCAATTAAATCTTCATGATGTCTTTTCCAAAACTGGGATCTGGCTGGGGAGCAGACATCACTTTCCTAGAGACAGCCTGGGATGCTGTGCACACCCCAGCCTTGTGCATTGCTGAACCAGGAGCTCAAATACAATTCATGAAAATTGTGCTCCAGGATGCTGCTCAGCAGGGCAAGTGTCTCTTCCTGGCTTGTAAGCAAGACAACATCAACCTCAGGGGTTCTGCTCCTCCAGCAGACTGAGAACACTCCTGACCTGCTAAGATACAGTTATTTGTATCTAATGTCCTTTACAAAATTACTTTAATTTCTGCTAACAGTCACTGCCTGAGAGAAGTCCCAGCAAGCCCTAGGCACGCTGAAGGGACAGGATGCTGCTGCTCCCTCTGCAGAATAATTTATAGTCGACACAACCACATAATTGGGACGAGAGCTGAAGCAGCAGAAAGGAAATCACAGTTCCTGGATGAGTATGAGGACTTTTGCCACATACACCCTGACCCTGATCCCACAGCCCAGGAGAAGCAGTTAAACCCTGAGCCCACAGCAAGGGGCGAGTCCTCCTCAGTGTTCCACCAGAGTCAGCTCAGTCCTGTCACAAGCCACGAGGGACAATCACAGACAGGGACAGTCCATGCTGGCCCTCTGAGCTTTTCTGTGCCTTCTCCTTCCCTCCCCCAGCCTCATCCTTATCTCGCAGATAAAGAGCAGACAAGCCGGTGATTATCCCCTATCAGGAACCGATGACTAATCTGTCTACCAGGAGCGCTTATCCGGCCCCATCGCTAGGTATCCCAGACGCTTGCACTCTTAATATCCTCCTCGCCACCATCCTGCCCGCCACTCCCAGCTGCAGCCTCGACTGCCTCTACAGGGTCACCTGTGTGTCTACAGGCACCAGGAGGGCATGGTCACCTGGGGTGACCCATCCCACCAAAGCCCAGCTCATCCCTCACCATGGCCACATGTCACCACTGTGACAGATTAAGGAGGAGGAGGTCGCAAAATGCAAGAAGTAGGTTCGTTCTTTGGGGGTTCCCGGGGCTACCCCTGGTGCCTGCTGCTCACACGTAGCGTTAGCAACGGAAAGCCCGAGCAGCAAGGAAGGGAGCGTGCAGCTAAATAAAACCTCCTCCTCCCACGCAACACATTGAGCACTTCGCACGTTGGGGTTCGGGCCACAGCCAAATTAGCAACGCGCCTCCCGCGCCTCCAAATAAAGCCCAAATTTGCTTGTAAATGTATTTTTTTCTCTCCTATAAAAGATTCAGAGAGAGGGCTGTAATAGCAAATTCCCACACGTGCAGCACAACCCAGCAGATAACGGGCTGCCCAATTACGCTGGGGAGCTGGATAAACATTTAAGAGCAAACAACGGGATTTGTGCTGGGTTTAAATATTAATGGCAGGATTTGTCCACTTCCCCTTGCCAACGTTCACACCGTGGGGGCTTCGGCAGCGGCATGCCGTGACGCAGCTGATGAGTGATTCCATGTCTCAGCTCCAAAGGAGCTGGGAACGGCATGTAAAACAGCCCGGCGCCTGCATAACACATTTCTCATATAGCAGCATTCGTGCTCCAAAGAGCCCTGTTTCAGATGTGCTGGATCTTGGTCCTGCCGGATTCAGATTTAAGGAAACACCATTGCACATCTTGAGTGGAAAGAGTGTTTCACCAGCCCGTTTACACTGGCTGTAGAAACAGAGATAAAAATGCAATCCATCACACCCCGAGCTGGGCTCCCCCCTCACCGGGAGCTCAGGGGTTTAACTGTTTGACAGCCAAGTGAGACTTGGCAAATACAACGACCGAGGAAAAAGGACTGGAAAAATCTACAAATTAGAAAAGAGAGTGAAGTCAGGCACGGAAAATTCAACTCCTTGCTCAGAAATTAGCTGCCCAACATGAAGAAAACAAAAGGAGCTCCTGGACTGAGAAGCTGCAGATTTCCAGGGATCAGGAGGCAGTAGGACCTTGTGGGTCATGCCAGAGCATTGTCACATCCCAAACCCAAGCTCCTGAACCCAAGGAGGGGAGATACATCAGCTGAGTAGTGTGGAAAGCACTCCCAGAACATCTGACTTGAAGCAGGATTGGTGATACAAAGAAAAAGGCACGATTATAATTTTCAACCAGTATCTGGAGCTGATAAAGTGATGCTAAAAGCCACCCAGTGATAAGGGAGGCTGCTCCAGCATCTCCTTTATGGCCATTTCACCCGAGTGTGCCCAGCAGCCAGCAGTGGTTTGGGGCCTGGCCGTGCCAGCCCCGGGGTCAGTGGTGCTTGGAGCAGGGCTGGCTGTCGTGGTGGCCATTCACAAGGGCCATCTCATGACTGCACATGGTGGTGTTGCTGAATGCCTCCCGGCTCCTCTCCGGCGTCCAGAGAGAAAACAGATGTGAAGGATCAGCTCAGGGCGGGGGGTGGGGAGGACATGGACAAATAAGCAAACGGCAGAAAACCTTGAAGAGAAAATAACCAGGCACCAGAAAGGAAATGAACTCTAACAAGGGATTAAAAATAGCAGCAAAGCAAGGAATCGAGCTCTGCCAAGACTCCCGGTTCGTTTTCAAGTGGAGGCAAGTCAGAGGGAGCTGCCAGGGCAGCCTGAAGATTCACATACACCTGACAGCACCGGGGCAAGGGAATCCAGACTGGCTCCCAGCAGGGTGGACAGGAGCAATGTGGTCCAGCTGGTACCAGTATCTGGTGCAGCCAACTTTGGAAGCTGCTTGTCAAGAACCACTTGTGCTCTGGAATCCTTTGGCAACCCCAGTCGCTCTGCAAGACAAGGGGAAGAGCTGCCTTTCTCTCCAGCACTCAGGTGTGTTTTTTCCCTTAAATTCACCACAGCTCAGCAAACAGGAACATGAATGCCCTGGAGATGCGACCTTCTCCTCCTCCCCTGCGGGAAGGCAGAATTTCAAACAGATTTACTGGTGCTGCCCTCCAGACGCTGTCTCGAGATGACCTGAAAGTCAAAGAGTGCCCGAGGACTCCTCAAACATCAGCCTTGGCTCGGTGTGACAGGACAGGCAGGGACTTCCTGCACACTGACCTGGCAGCCAACTTGCTGTGCACAAGGAACAAGGTGGGACAGTCTTAGCCCAGGAGTTGAAGGAAAGCTTAAGGTGGTCAAGAATGCATGTAGGACAAAAGGGAATGGATGAGGCAGCAAGCTTCTTATGGATCTTGCATAAGGAGATCTGCTTCTCCCATGCCAAAGCCTGAGGGACCATTCCCTTTCACAGTTTCCCAAAAGTCCTCTCCTCCAAGGAAGCTCCCAAGACCCTGCAGGACCACAGAGGCCCCTTGGTGATTCACATGGCTTGTCCTCAGACAGAGTTGCCCCTGCACCTTCTGACAGCAGAAGTTTTGTGACTTTTCTCACTTCTGGTTGAGAAGAGCATCCCAAGCCCTTTGATGGCACCAGATGAGCACTGCAGATACAGTGTCATCCACTGGCATTTCCGTGGACCAGACAGACCACCCCAGCCACAGCTCCTGGACTGAGGGCAGCAGCACCCTCTGGCACGTCCACATGCTGCTCAAGCTGGGTGAGTTACAGAGCTGCAAACATGGGGTCTGCCAAAATCTACTGCTCCTTACACAAGGAGGGGGAAGAATTCGTCACTGATGCATGAAAGGTACCTCTAAGCCCCAGATCTGGGCCCACAGGCACTGTGCCATCTTTAAGCTCTCAGAAGAGTGGACAGAACAGGGTGCCAAGGTGGCCACCACCAGATGTTCCTCACTCCCTTGGAATCTCAGCTGTTGGATGCAAGCTTTCCAGCTGCAGCTTCTGGCTGCCCCCAGCATTCTACCCACCAGGAGAGACCAAGCAGCCACGAGTCACTTTTGCTGGCACAGTGACATCCTTGCAGCCTTGGTCTGTGCCAGGCAGCCACACTGCTGGCTTTGTCCCCTCGGGGAGGAGCATTGAAACCTACGCTGGTCTCCTCCCTCCAGCTGCCACTCCAGACGCCAAGCGCGGAGGTGCCAGACACGGGAGATGCTCTCGCTGGCACACGCTGCCCTTGGCGGCCCAGGCGCAGGAGCAGAAACGTGACCCACTTCAGCAGGCGGAGGTCAAGTGGGGAGCAGAGCGGCAGGCACACCTAGGCTCTGCTTGGACTGAACCCTCCGGGAGCACGCAAGCGCCTTGGCTGCGCTCCAAGACTCCATCATTACTGGATAGTTTGCATTTCCTTCTAGGAAGACAGCCGGGAAGATCGGCACGCGGTGCACAGCCCGCGGCTACAGACTCCTGCAAGGAACAAAGATCCAGTGCCCGGAGCTGAGCGCGCCAGACAATGGCCAGTAATTTTCTCTGCCATTCAGGCTCTGCAGGAGGAGAAGGAGCATCCATGAAAGCCTTATTTTACAAAACCAGACAGCCCCCTTGCACAAGGGGCATTCCCCAGCCAGCCCGGTGCAAAACCAGCTCCTCAATCCTACACGCTCACCATATAGACAAGGAAAGAGGAATCTTTTGGGTGACCAGAGGCAGGTGAGGAACACCTGATGCTGATATGAAGCTCAATAGACCTATCCTCAAAAGAAGGAGGGGCAGGCAAAAAAGATGGATTTCCAGAAAGAACATTCTTGCTCCAGGGTGTAATAACTTCAGGTGTCCAATGCCCACAGTGGGCGACTGTTTGGGTTGCAGAGACTGGCCTGACAAAAGACACCTTGGCTCCAACCCCAAGGCTGAGGTGTGACCCCAAGGGTCTGAAAGTGCACATAAAGCTCTATGCAGAGCACAGCTTAAATAACTACAAATCCCAGGATCAGTGACCCACTAAAAATACATGATCCACAGCTGGGAAGGGCAAGATGGGGGACAAATTTGGATCCACTTCACCTGGAGAGCCCAGAATTCCTCTCCCACAAACAGAGCCCCATGGCTGCAGCCCTTCCTCACCCTGGGGTCAAGCAGGTCTGCAGTGCAGCTGGTTGCATTGTGGCTGTGCTCCTGGCAGGACAAAACACTGTCTGGGATCAAGAATCGAAGCCCTGGACAGCATCACCATGAATTGAATGTGAGGGGTTTGGAGCCTTCCTTTTCACAGGATGCAACATTTTTGAGTTATAGATCACCTTAAGATCATGTCATCATATGAAGACTGTTCTGTATCCTCCCCCAGAGTGAGATAAGGCTGCTCTTCTGCTTGCAGTGGTGTTACTTGTGACCAGCTGGACAGCCACAGGGGTGTCAGATAGGTGCCACCCTCTGTGGGGTTGACCATGTCTCTGTTGGTTTAAAATCACACACTGGAGTGCGTAAATTTGCACCAAGTTTGAAGGGAGTGAAAATTTTTGCTTTGTGGTTTTTTTTTTTTTTAACCACTTGTAAAAACAAGAAGCAGATACTGAACTGGAGCCAACATCTGTATCTTTGTAAGACTCTCAACCACCAGCCTTTTGCTGACTCTAGAACAATAAATATTCAGAGCCTTAAAAGCTTTATTTCAATCTGCTTAGGAGAAAGCAGCCTCAAACAATGGCCAAGAAGGGATCTTGCCCAGCCTCAGCTTCAGTAGATCAGTTCAGAGAGGGAATGGCCCTCACCAGATCCTTGGCACATCACAGATCCTCATTCTTTTACAATGCCAAAAATTGAAGGCCCCCTGCAAAAGGCAGTTACTTAGAGCACAACCACCCATGTGGCAGATGTGGCCCAGCAGAGGAGACAAAGGCATCTCCCAAGGTAGGAACAGGAACTACCAGATAGAGAGAGAGAGATGAACACATCTGAGATCAGAGCTGCCATCACCGCCATGGTGACAGTGAACCTCTGGCCTTACTTTTCTACATGTGGATTCAACTAGTTCAGATGGTGTTTTAGGCTGCATATGGGGCTTTTCATCTTCAGAACACTTAACAGGCACGTGTTAATCCCTGCAACGCCCTTCCGTGGCAGATAAGTGTTTATTATCTCTGCTCTACAGCTGGTGGGACTGGCACAGCGGGGAGCTGCTCATTGTTGCAGACCCTGGGCAACCTCAGCTCCTGGGCTCCTTGAAAAGACACCGTGGGAGATCCCCAAGAGCCTGGGCCACATCCTGGGCCAGTGGAGCAGGGCTGGGCTGGGCACTGTCCCCCAGATTTCCAGGGGAGGAAGTCAAAAGCATTTTCCAAACAAAATGCCCCAGGACACATCGCCACTGCCTTTGTGCAGTAGGTAAAAACAGTGGTGCTCATTTATTATGGGCAAATTAACACCCACGGAGATCAAAGCTTTATCTCCCACCAGTTCAGCCACATCTGACTTAGTGCAGGGCTTAGGCCAACACCGTGTCCCCACGTGCTGGAGGAGCCACATCCCCACTGCGCCTCCCGCTCCACAGGGTCCCAGCACCATGTCCTTGGCTTCTCCATTCTACTCTGAGCTGTGCCTTGTGCACCACCAGCCCATCAGTTCTGCCTCTTCCTGCCTGTTGAAGCCCATGTTTGACAGACAAACACATAAAGAAGAGGAGAAGGCAGGCTGGGGACACCCCAGCCACGTGGTCCCAACACCCATGCATTAACTTCAGTGTGACACTGCCAGCTCTTTCTGTGCAGCAAAAGACAAATGTAAAATGAAGGACACCACTGTGGGCACCCAAACCACCACCCCAGCCCCAAACACAGAGTCAGGGTCACCCAGTGAGGAGGGAGGAATTACCGTGCACTTGGTTGATCTCAGAGTTGGATGACAGGATCTCATCGGCCAACTTTTGGGCGGTGGGCAGCACCTCGGTGTGGTGTGCTGTGATCAAATACTGAACAAACTTCTGGAGCTGGTCCCTGTTCATCTGGAAAAGGGTCTCTGAGATGGGAAGACGGAGTTTGACCTGGTCTGGCTTGCGGATCCTGTACAGTGAAAGCGCCACGACATGAGCGCAGTAAAAAATGTCCTTGTTCCCACAGCCGCACGTCACTGAGGTGATTTTGCAGCGGTCGAAGCTGATGGCCACCTTGTAGGTCATCTCTGGTTCTGTCGCAGTCGCTGGCTCCGTTACTGTTCCACTGAGGTGGAACCCTGGAGAGGGAAAGAAGAAGAGGGAAAAGGTCAGGTTAGCTTCCCTCTGACCACAGCCACCCATGCCAGCTCCGGCAGGAAGGAAAGGCAAGACTGCTTGTGTGCTTTCTCATACACCAAGGAGTGCAGCACCCAGCACAGCCCATCGCCGTGGCTTACACCCAGCAACACCCAGCCCGTGTATACAAACACACTTCTGCACCAACACACACACACAGCCAGACTCATCGGCGAGTTTATTTAACAGCCAAACCCTCAGGGGAAGAGCGAAGCTGCTCGGTTCCCATTTGTTTAAGTATCTCAGACTGTTTCTCTCCTGGGAGTCATTTCCATCCACGCCTCCTTCTCACTGAATTTGCAACTCACATGAGTGAGGGCTGGTAGAAAAAGACCACGTTTGCTTTTCTTTGATGAGGCAGACAAAAAAATCCACAAACTAAATGCAAAGCAATTCCAACTTTGGTCTCTCAACCAGGTAGAGTGCTCCAGGGCATGGTCACAGCTCTGAGCTCTTCCACACAGTGTAAACAAAGAGCAGGGACAGGAGCTATCCACAGACCAAACCACAGCTGGGGGAAAACCATTCCCTGAGTTCCACAAATCGTTCACACCAATGTTAAGGTGCTCCTGACAGTTCCCACCATGCAGAAAGGGGGTGCAGTGCTTTCAGGCATAAAGTGTGGAAAAAACCCCCAGGAAGTAGCTAACACAGGTGAGGAACATGAAACGGGCTCAGAAAGTCCCTTGGGTTGAAAGAAATGTGGATGTACCAAGCAAGTGAGGGACTAAATCAGTGAGATAAGACTGACTGACGGATGCCTATCAACCTCACTTTGAACGGGAGCCTCAGGGAGTCCTTCTCACCATCCAGCTGCTGAGTGGGTTCAACACCAACATTTTGCACTTGCTCAGCCACCTGGAAAAGGGATATCCTTGTTTCTCACAATCATCTGCCTTGTTCCTCCAAGAGAGTGAGGCTGCACCAGGAGGTTAATTAACATGGCCAGGGCAATCTGGTGTCCCCCTGTCAGAACGTGGTGTGGGACCTGGCACCTCACACTGCCCATCCCAGCCATCCTCCCTGAGGAGGATGCTCACTTTTCTCCGTGCCACCACAACCTATTAAGCCTGTGTATGTACAGGTCCCTGCAGAGCCTGCCATCCCCTCGGAGAAGGCAGCAGACAGCTGAGAGCCCTACAATTAGCGACAGAAAAGGAGAAGGGGTGGGGGGGTGAAGATTAAAATACATTAACTGCATCAAACCCTTGTGCGTTTGCCAGCTCTTACAAAGGCTTTCGGAGACAAATTCTACCAGAGGTTTTTAATAAATGGCATCAAAACCAGCTATTCACTGCCAGTCTCTTTAAAGCCACGCCAAAAACCACATTCAAATCTGATTAAGCGTCAAGGAGGTCTGCTTTTACTTTAGTGCCGGGGCGGGGGAAACGCAGACCTGTTCTGCTGCCATCACCCAAAAGCCACCCCATGTGGCCAGCAGAGCAGGAGGGGAGGCATGGACACCTCCCTTCCCTCCCTGCTCGCCGGGAGCAGGAGCAGTGTGGATCTGGAGGTGCTGGGCTTGGCGCCGCGGGAGCAGCGCGGCCAGGGGCTGACGAGCCTCCCCCTCCACACAAGCCCGTCCCCTGGCAGCCAAACTATATAAATCCAGAGGATAAACTCCAAAGTGTTTATGTTTTACCACTTCTCTGGTTTGCAATGCTTGGCAGGCGGCTCCGACTCACTGCCAGTTTCTCCCCTAGTTTACTTTTTGAACAAGTTAAAGGGACTGGAAACCGCGTTCCTGAGCAAGTATGTACGTATATCCTCATATGTATGCCTGCACACACATATATAAAACACTCTAGGACAAATTACTGGCCATAAACACTGCCTTGAAATGCTTACTTTAACGGGACTGTGGGCCAGACCCCACTTGGGGCTAACTGGTGTAAGGCTGGAGGAACTCATTTAACCAAATTATCTGTTTCAGACAGGTATAAGTCTGAAAATATATCAACTGTGGTCTGAATCAGCCTCTCAAGACAGAGTATTTGCTCAGGTATTTCTCAGGATATTCTCAGGCATCCCAAAAGCTTGCTCTCCCATCTGCTCCAAGAGCTGGTCTTCACAATTCAGATCTGGTCTGCACATCGAACAGGACCATTCATTATGTCAACAACGGCCAAGTTCATCTGGCACTCGAGCCCCAAGTCAAGTGTTGGTTTAGATTTTAGCTGTGGTGACAGCAGGTCTGTAGGATAAACTAGGAACTCTACAAAACATTTATCAGAAGTTGAGTCAGAAATTAAACATGGGGGAGTGGAAGAGAGATGAGCTGGCAGGAACAGAGGCATTATTTGTGAATATTTACATTAATGTGAGGTCAGCCTGCAGCTCCCACATTGCAGCCAAGTCTGCACCCCAGCTCCCATAGCTCCTGAGCACACAAGCTCGGCAGTGATGTGTACCACAGTCCCAGGGAAGAGTGGTGCCTAAAAGGTAGGTTTTGGTGTGGTTAGTTCATCATCCATTGAAGTGCACACTCCTGCTCCACACAGAACACTGCTGCTATCACCAAAAAGCTACAGGTAACCCTGGAAAAGCACAGCTGTCACGGTACCCTCTTCTCTGTTCATCTTGCATCCTAGAAGAAAGGATCCTGGGAGCTGTGATAGCAGCACTTCAGTAGAGAGAAACACAGCCCCGATCACTGACATAGGGTCTGGATAGCACTGAGAGCAAAGACATACTCTCCTCTGTGTCCTCCCTGTACATTCAATTTAAGACATTCCTACAGCCCAGTGCTTATCTAGGACTTCATCTTCTGTTCTTAACATAAGCTAACTTGATGTTTGATTTGCTGCCAGCAAAGTGACAGTGCCAAGGATTGAAAACCATGGAAAAGAAATAATTAAATACCATCTTTGTAACTACAGACTCATTATGCCCCTCCAGAGTCTAGCTTTGTCCCAAGAACATCACCTTTTCCCTGCCCCAGAACACCCTCTCCTACTTCTACCACAGAAGCTTCCCAGTGGATGTCTCTTTGATCAAGGTTGTAAAAGGAGCTGAGTGTTCATAACTGCCCCAGAAAAAGCACAGAAAGGTGCCATGAATGTTCAGAGGCACACAGGGCATGATGAGCTCATCTCTTTGTAATCCCCATCAAATTGGGACGAAACACTAGAGCAAGAACCTTCCTTGTTTTACTGTCACAAGACATTGCACCTGAATTGTTTTCCAGGAGTTTGTGAGTTCTACATTGGTGGGACTTACAAACTTGTCAGCTGGGCAGCACTCTCCTCTTCGGAGCTGATAAACCCTACAAGCTGGGAGGAGGATAGATTCACAAAAAATAAAATAAAAAATCCTGGGCTCTCAAACAGCTACAGAGGATCAAGCCTCTAGCAGGGATCCCAGTGCAGGAGACTTTGATATTAGGACAACAGTACTAACACCTCAACAGAAGCACCTTTAACCAAGATGGTGAATTCTTTGATTTCTAAACCTACTTGACCAAAAGAAGTTGTGCAAACTCTTCCAGTTCTGTGAGAGCAGAAAGCCTTTAAACAGGACATCTTTAACCCAGATATCCTCACGCCAACCATCAGGAGAAACCACTAGCCTGTCCTGCAGCTCCAGCCTACCATGAGGCCAGCTGCAAAGACCCCTTGCTTTGTGTCCTTCAGCAAATCACTGAAGATAAAGCAAATATTGAGGCTGGTGAAATACCTGGATGCCCAGATGGAAATTTATATCCCAAAAGCAAGCAAAATCCAAGTATAGCCCCTTCCCTTCTCATAACTATGGCACCAACACCTGCAAAAGAGAGGAGGACTCCTCCACACCTACCGCACTATCTGGGAGCCCGGGTGCTCAGCTCTGCTCCCTCTGGCAGCTGCTGCTCACAGCCGTCCCTCAGATTTCACACTGCAGCCCAGACTGAAGTCACAGTTGTCATTTGCTAAGTTGTGCCATTCGGAACAAATGAGCTCTTCCTTCCCAGGCGTGGCAGTCGCCTGCCTTTCCCCGAGTGCAGGCACAGTCCTGCAGGGGTGGAAAGCACCACAGAGCTGCAGCCACCTGCAGGACATAACCCTGAGATGCTGCACTGGCACTGCTGTGTGAGAGGATGGTGGCCAGTAACACACAGCTAACGTGGGGAACACTTCTCCGTGGCACTGTGTTCTTCTGTCTGCTCCACAGGCTTTTCTCTGTCTTTGTGATAACCTTGAAGGGGGCAAGGAATGGCTCAGTAGAGGGAAATGTGCAGCACATCTATGCCCTGAGCATGAACCACTGGTGGGATGTAGCTAGACGATGTACATAAAGAACTCACAACCACACCTAGCTGTCAAAACCTCAAATAACCTCCTAGTACCTGAGGCTGATATTTTGGGCAGCCTCTGTTAGGAGCCACGTGATGGAAAGTCCATCCACACAGCTTCCTGAAGGCACCAGCCACATCCCCTTGCATCATAGCCAGAGAGGGGTGGCTGTGGCAGACAGCAGCTTGGCTGCTCACTGCTCCTGTACTCCGTGCTCAGCTTCCACGATTCTCCACCTCCAGCCAGACTAACCCCACTCCAAATCTGTGTTTGGGGAGCTCTGTGAAACCAAACGGGAAAGAATAGACGGATATTTATGGGGCTCAGCAGATGTAGACGAGGTAAACTGAAATTCTCGGTGCGAGTTGTATACACTAGGTTAACGTGACCCAAATATGTTTTTTTTTAAATTTCCAAACCACAGCGGAAAGTTATTTTAAACTAAAGTGATTCCAAGCTCTTTAGTGATTAAACGGACTGCAGCTCCAGCTCCTAGTGGAAAAACCATTTGTTTTTCCAGTGTGTGAAAGCCATAACTAGCAATGAATAATAATTGCCGCACCCGAGTGTTATTTATAAGCCATTCTCAGTCACATTTCCATGCCTCGAAACAGCAGCTTTCTAAACATGAACTTAAAATCGGTCAATATTTGTAATGTAGACAACACCCACGGGAGGAAGGTGTCGGTGTACTCGGACGGTGGGAAGCGGAGGTTAGTAAAATCTCCCGAAGCTTTCCAGCTTCTAGATCAATTCCTGCAGCCGGCTGATGCTGACAATTGCTCAGTCCCTGACCTTGCAGTTGGAAAGGAGATGGGCTCATGAACTCATTTGCACATGACAATGCTCCAGCAAAGTGAATCATCTGCCTCCGATAGTAACGAGAGTACGGCGTGCCCCAGCCCTCCCGGGCTCCATTCAACCAGCACAGGGCTGGCCTTTTGTGCTGCCAGTGCAAGAAAGACTCTGCTGAAGATGTGTGCAATTAAACCCACTTTTCTTGTTGCTCTTTTGATTCAGCGGCTCAATGAGAGGCACCCTAGGCAGGTGTTGTCACACACAGATAAAATGTGCCTTTTCAGAGCACTGGCAGACAGAAAGAAAGAGGGTAAGGCTGAATCAATTGCCATTTCTCCCTTGCAAAATAGGGAATCCGGGCTTCCAGCGAGTCAATGAGCAGAGCTGCTATGAGTTTCCATCCTCCCTCCTCTCCAAAGCTATTCTGTTTTGTGACCGCAGGCAAAGGTGCTGCTGTTGAGACAGACTTTGGCAGGGATGAAGGAGGCAGGCGATGCCTGGCCAGGAGGATGCCGCCCCAGCAGAACACAGCCACACTTCTGCTGCTAAAAGATTTCCCCCTGCAGCCCTCCTCCCCGTCTCTACCATATTCCTTGTCCTTGCCCAGTCATTATCATCCTGGAAAAGCACCTCCACTTTCACAGAGCTAACAAAGACCATTAATATCACCCCAGGAAGGAGCCGTGCCCGCAGCTGAGCTGCCGCAGGAGGAGCCGAAACAAAGGGATATGGATGAGTTGGAGAGTATGCACCATGTCTGCAAGGGTCCCCACACATACCTATGGCCTCAGGCACCAACTACCACAGGTTTGGGAGAAATACTCTTCTATCACCTCTCCAGGTAGGCCAGGGAAGAAGCAAGAGCTGCAGCTGTAAACAGGAGATGGAACAGGGCTGTTTGTGCTGGAGGGAGCCGTAAGCTCCTCTGAGCAGCTGAGTAAGCTGGAGGGACGCTCTCTCTGCCATCTGCTCTGATCCCACAACACCTCCTGCAAATGAAGAGTCAATCCGCTGGTTTCTATCCCTGTTAACCTCTAATCAGCCAAGAGGACCGGCCTCTGCCTTGCTCTTTATCCGAGCCAGCTAATGCGTGAAGCACACCGCGCTTCCCATCTGCTCCAGCATTACTAGAGTTAAAGGACAAAGCTGTTTCCCTGTCCCGAGCATTCACTTACACAGATGCCCTTGTATTAACTCAATTTCTCAGTGATTTCCATTATTACCCTTACGAGATTTCTGGTGTTTGTTTATCTAGGAGCCTGAAATGGAGGTTTTTCCCCTCCCCCTACCCAGCTCAGGGGCTTGGCTGGCCCAAGGCCATGCTCCAGACAACCAGTCCTAATCTGTGATTTTACCCAAAAGCATTACAAAATGTTCTCCATTTTCTCCCCAGCCTGGAGTGCTCTTTGTTGCCCATACAATTCTTAAGAACCAGGTTTTTTGGGTCTTTGTTGCCAGCCCCAAAGGCAAGACCATCCTCCCCAGCATCACCTTGCACAATCTTCCAACACCTGCCCACAGATGGGTTTTTAATCTACCCAGATGTACAACCCTCGCTCTGAAGACATACGGTTTGGGCAAAAAAGAAAAAAATATAACCAGTTTTAAAGCTTGGACAGATTTCCTCTGCTAAGGTATAGCCTTGCAAGCCTAATTCCTCTGCTAGCAGGTCAGATCCAACCAATCTAAATGATGGTTCTGAAGTAACAGAAAGGGCTTTAAGAGAGGATGACTTCACTGCATCTTGATTAACATGTGCTGTCCACGCAATAACTAGTGGCAAAATGCTCTCAAGCCTCTGCTCTTTACTGCTACAGCTTAACTTACAGGCATCTTGAACATAAAGATTTTTCTTACAAAAATCAGAAATGTGATAAAGGTGAAGTTGTGCAGTACATTTTTAAGCAGAAGCAGTGAATGCAGCATCCCTACAGTTAAGGGAGAAAAGGCAACACATTCCTGTGACCATCCCCAAAGCATCCAGCCCTCTCCTCTTCTCCCTGTGCTTTTACAAGTGCCTATATCCTCCTATATCCTATGCCTCCTAAACAAGGAGCAACATGGTTCCTTGTTACAGCTCAGGTGTTTGCTCAACAGATGCAGGGTTATTTTCAAGCATGAAAGAGAATATCCACAGGGAGGAAATTCACTTTTGCCGCAGCTTCCGGGCTCGTGCGTGCCATCAGTTGGAACTGCCACAAAGCAAACCCAGCCCCGTGCTGTCACCACCTCGGCTGCCTCAAGGAAACTGATGGGAGATGCCAAAACTCACACACGAGACTCAGATGGGGTCATCTCCTGACTTCAATGAAGCCACCCAGATTTCCAACAGCTGAGAAGCTGGCTTCTAGCACATAAAAGGGTTCTAATTAGGAACTGCCTCTTATCCCTTCATGCAAGCATCACCGTGATGGGATCACTGAACTTCATCACAGTCAAAAGCAAACGGAGCAGGGCTCTGCCCTTCATCGCCTTTTTAATGTGGCGATTCACAGAGCTCTTAGTGCCACAAAAACATAATCCCAGCCTTAAAGCAAAGCCCTTCCTGTGCCAGAGACCTTAACCCGTTGCTCCTGGCTTAAGGGCTCCTTCCTGAGTGCCCTCTGCCTGTGGAAGAAGTTGATCCAGAGCCATGGACATCCTTTTCTCTCGAGGTATCTGCTTGCCTTGCTGACCTGCTTTTCTCTTTTCCAAGACACAACCTCCCTCCTGAATTGGCCGCTTTTCCAGGACTTAGCCTGAGGCTGGGGAGAAGCTTTGCATTTTGTCTCCAAACATGCAAAGATAAACTGCATTCAATGCATATTTTACCATTTAAAGCTGCCTCAGGAATGGGCCATCTTCAAATCAAAACACAAATTCAATTTACCAGTATCGAAAAACAAAAGCAAAACCAAGCCTGAGAACCTCCTAACTTGTTTTTTTCCCCACATTTTGGGTTTGCATAGGGCAGGACTAGCTTAACAAGGACCAGAATCAAACCAGGGCATCACACAGCAACGGAGGGAAGCAGGACACCACCCTGAAACTCCCTGAGACACCAGACCTTAAAATAGCAGCTCTACAATTTATAGGGAAGTTATTAGTTATGATTTTCCTGGCCCTCAGACGCCTTCCAAGGGAATGAGGCAGCCTAGATTCAATACGAAAATCTGCTCCAAATTCTTCCCCAAAAAGACACTTTTTCCACTAAGAATAGCTCTTTCATTTTTAAGAGAGCATAAAGTCTGACTTTCTAAGTCACTGGCAGTGTTGTTAAATGAGCACTGTATTTACAAAGCATTTCAACAGCATTTCTGGTAATGGTCTCAGTAACAAATTTGTTGAAAAGGTCAATTAACTTCCTTCCGAGAACCTCACTTCTAAGCACAGAAAATGGCTTTGCATTAAAACTGCCTCCCCAAAGTGGAAAAAACTCTAAGGTGACACCATTTTGCCATTTCCGCTCTCAGCTCCCCATTCAGGAGCTGAGCACAGACCCCCGGAGAAGGCACCAGGATGACTTCCCTCTCCTGCTGACTTTTACAGCCCTTATTTAGAATAAACCCACCTTTTTTTTTGCTTTTACATTTATATATATATAATTTCACTAAGGAGACCACAGACACACACTTGATACTGCAGAAATATTATTATACTTAAACAGCTTAGCTCACTTCAGTAACTTCACAAAAACTTAGCCGTTTCCTCCCCTCTCTGGCCCCCAAACCAATAAAGCTTAAATTTTGGAGCTTATTTGGGCTGCTCCATGTAGGGAAATTATCTGCTCATTGCAGAATAAATTATTCAGCAATTGCTATTCCAGATCAGCCTCCTCTGTTGACATTTTATTCCAGAATAATTTTTGGAAACTTTGTGAGTAGATTTCTGAAGAAAGGGACCTCAATTCCAGGACAGGGAGTTATCCAAATACCTGCTGGCACACCAGTGGCTGGTCATCATCCCATGGTGAGAGCCTTGACCAGAGCCATCCCAGAAGAGGAGGTGAGAGATGGTATCAAGTTTGGGAAGACTGACTGCTGTATTTCAACATCCAGCAAAAAGTGAGGTGAAGGAAGGTGCAGACCTTGATTTTATGTGAAATTTTTTTCCCAGCTTTCTTTTAATCTGTGAATTGCAAAGCAAGAGGAACCACCCAGGAAGAGGCTGGAGGACTTTGCATCACAAGGTGTAACATCAGGAGGGTGGCACAGCTTTTATCCATCATGCAAGTAAAGTGTTGAGGGTATTTGAGAAGCACCAACTTTGACAGTGGAGAGCCCTGGCAGAGCATTTACATTGGCAGTTTCCAAGCCCAACTCAGCCTGCTGGTGGATGTTTTCTGCCTCTTCCACATGGACCAGGGTTTTTTTGGGTATCCTCCAGTTCCACCAAACTATGCATCACATCCAACACTACTCAGAGTCAGCTCCATGGAGCCCAGAGGCCGTGCCTGAGCAGCCAAACTCATTGCCATTTCCTGGGCACAACCATTTCCACACCCCCCACAAACGGCTCCCTGGTACAAGCACCACGACACACAATCCTCAATACACTTCAGAGGGCAACAGCAAAGCAATGTGTTCATGCACTATAAGGAAAATCAAAGAGGGATAAGACCAACCCAAGCGAGGCAACCACATAAAAGCCCTCAGTTGCCAGCATGTCCTCTCTGGTGAGACCCCACAGCGAAGTTCTGGGTCATGGCTGATGAGCAGTCAAATTTCCCGATTCTGCAGGACCAAAACCCTCTGCAGAACAGTCAACACGCTTTAAATAACACTTTAAAACCCCTTTTGATCACATCAGTCTTCACATGACCTTTCTGAGAAGTCAGGAAGGCAGCGGGAGGTCTGCAGAGCAGAGACTTCCCCAGCAGTCCTCCTCGCTTGAAAGGAATGTGGTTGGGAGACAGATGCCTGACAAAGATGCTCTGCTCTCCTGCATCAGCAGTTTTCACCATCTTTAGCATGCAGGCATTTCAGGAAAAGCAGATTCCTGTGCAGTGATTTTAAGCCCCTCAGTACTACCCTTTCTCCTTTTGGACTACACACTGTCCCCAGCATCTGCCAGCCACACATCACCAACCTCTGCTTTAGCAAGGAGCAAGCAACTGGAAAGCTGTCCTGGAAGAGCCACCATGCACAGAAAAATATAAGCCCTCCTGTTTTTCAAGTCCAAGATGGCTCCACAGCTTCACAGCCTTCAGAAACACAAAGGGCTACAAAAGCTGATACCCAGGGAAATAGGAGCCATCGCTCTTGCTGGGTCAGGAGCAGTGTACAGGCTGCCTCTGCGAAACTCATGTTTCTCATTAAAAACTTCACAGATTTTTTTTTTTCCCCTGGAAAAACATTGTTATTCAACCCACAGCCTAGACTGCAGGCTCCTCCGTTTGCTTTTGATGCAGTGCAAACATCTAAAATGACACCATGTAATGACAAGATCTGTCATCGGGATGGCTGGGGCTACAGTAGAAAGAAAAACAAAGGAACGATCCTTTCCTTCTCCCCAGAATTCAACTCAATTAAAACAAAAGGAAACCTATATTGTGAAGTTAATGCTAAAATACAAAGGATTGAAGGGAAAAGGGGAAAGTGTGATGTGAAACATTTAGTGGTGGTTTTCTTCCATTACGTGGCATGAGGCCCTTTTGGCAGTGGATGGAGGGTCTCCAGCTCCTCTAAACATAGATCTATTTCAGTAATTAAGTTCTCTTACAAAGAGGGAAAGGGAAAGGGAGAGGGAAAGGGCTGCAATATCTCAGATAACTATCTGTGGGTGAAATTCCACCTCTGCAGCCTCCTGAAGCTCCTGGTTAGCCCCCATCCTCTATGGGACAAGCCAGGCACAGCTCCCTGGTAGCAGACACAGTATGTACCAAAGGGTTATCAGCACATTCATCACAATTTGGAACAGGAAGCAACCAAAGATGCAGTCAGCTCAGCATAATGGGAAAGAAATAAAGTAAAAAAGTAAAACCAGATGAGCAACTAGGAACAGACTCCTCTCTTCCCTTTGAAAAGGGAAGCCAGTAATTTGAGAGAAGGTGGTTTTACCCACAATCTCAGCAAACGGTTTTAGGAGTCGCCCTAATAATCACATAACCTAAGTATTACACAGTACTCCCACTTAAGAGATGGGAAAACATTGTGGGGAAATCTTCCCCTGACCCTTGAAAGCAGGTCCATAGGCACGCCCAGAAAAGGAGGAGCAAGTCTCACACTGTGAGTGACATGTCCTGCCTTGGAGTGGTTTCTCTTCTGGTCAGATGGCAGAGTGCACCTGAGGAGCTGCACCCTGCTATTTTTCCTGCTCCATGCTGAGCAGGAGCAGAGTCCCCCTTCCCCTGTCTGGGAAACCAAGACAGAGGGGTCTGGCAGCAAATGGAGGGCAAGGGAACAGTGGCTGGGAAGTGGTGAACAAGCATGCATCAGCCTGATGCACAGCCAGACTCCACCATCATGTCCACACTCCCACAGAAGGGGTATGCATGACACTAAGGCCAAGGTCACCTCCAAACCAAACAGAGCATCACCTCAGGTGGGTGTCTGAAGGAAGCAGCTGTGGGTTTCTGGCATCTGCAGGGGGCTGGCACCACACACTGCATGATGATGCTCGCCTGAGGAGCAACACTAGGATTGCCCAGTGATGCACAGGGAAGATGTGTCTATCCAGTTGTGCTGGGTTTCAAATTTACCCAGAGCTAAAGGAGATGAGAGCCTCAAAGTTCCCAGCAAGACCAATTTAATTCTCCCTGAGCCCTTGCTCAGAGACCTACTTGCAAAACTTCACACCCATTTCTTGTGTGCACAAGAAATGGTCAACCTTTATGGGCTCTGACACCGATGCACTCACCTCAACAGCAAACAGTCCTACAACAACACACACACCAAATTAAAATTATTCCAACCCTCAGCAGCATCTCTCTCTGAAGAGCAACTGCCATTACTTATTAATTTGCTTCCTCAAGATAAACAAGAAATTTATTAAAGTCTGAAACAGAGCACACAAGGCAGCAGTGGGGCAGGGGGTTGCCACTTGTCTTTAAAAAATAAATACTTTTATGCTAGATTACACTTTCCACTTGCTGCTTCCCCCAGGAACCAGTTTCCACTCTGTACAGGATGGAAACCCCACAGACTTATGTTATGTTTAGGGATCAGTCATTTTTGAGGGGAGAAAGCACCAAATTTTCGGACCTAGCAGGTGAAATGCAAATAAAAATAGACATTTTAAAATAAAAGCTAAATGCATCTGAGTGATGAGTGCATCTGTCTACAGGCTGCTCTCACAGATCATGACCTTGACATCTTGCAGAGGAGGTGCAATCTTTGACAATCAATTCAGTTCCTTGTTTAGAGAAACTGCTCTGTTAAACCTAGAGATGAACTCAGCATGGATGAAGAGACCAACACTTCCCAGGAGAGCTGAAAGCAGTCTCACTCCGTTCAGTCAACAAGCAGGTGATGCTCGTGGGTGGAACTGGAAGAACAAAACTCTTCAGTACAGTTTCCTACGTCATCTACAGTGAGAAGAAATGGCTGGAAGGATGATGAGGAGCAGAGTTCCCTTCATGCTCACAATGTACATTTGCGAAGGCAAAACATCATCTGTGGATTTTCCACCCATGCAACAGCCGCTCCAACAGCCTTGCTTTCAATCATCCCCCTTGTTTCTCCAGTCACAAGGGAAGAATCAAAAATGGCTGTTTCCAACCCAGTACAAGTTATCAACTGCATCACTACACCAGCACAAAGGAAATTATGTTCACAGTATATCCAGCATTTGTGCAGACAGGAGTACATGGGACATAAAAGGGAAAGAAAACTCACAGCAGGTAATGAGAACACCTAAAATACGAATGGTAGTAATGGTTGCCTTCAGTCCTGGGGGTTTGCTAAAAACCAAGTTGATTTTTAAGTGATCAATGCAGAGCAACAGCATTGAGGATGCCCCTGGGGCAGTCACAATCTCGGGACCTCTAGGATGCCATGGAGCCCTTATTCCTCAGCCTTCCCTTTAATGAAGGTGTGAAACCTCACATTAGCTTCCTATCATCTCCAACCACACTACTGTAAGAACCACAGCTTTGAGAGCTCTGTGCCACCAAGAGACATTGCTGGATTCAGGCAATGGGTATGAAGTGTGCTGGGGTGAGACACCCCCAGACCTGCAAGTCTGAGTGAACTAAACTAAAAAGAAATTAAAACCAAATCCCCTGTGACCACTGCAGACTCTGTGAAGTTCAGCCAATCCCAACTGTTGTTCTCTTCCCTCACTGACCCCTGGACCACAGCAGTCACGGGACTGTCCTGGTCACACCTTTGCAATCCTCAAGGCAAATGCCTGGGAAATGCTATTCCAGTTCAACACCCCTGGGAGATGTGATGACTGAAGGGTCAGTGGCTGACATCTCCAAGCTGTCCTGCAGCAAGTAGACAGATGAAACAGGGTGGTGGAGGCTGGTATAAGTGACAAAGCCAGCGTGGGGCAGTCCAGCCTCCTGCTACTCCACCTCTCACTGTTCACCCAGCTCCTGACACCCAGGGTGGGCTACAGCTATCACCAGTATCCAAGGCAGATGCTGGATCCAGCTACCACCACCAAAGATACCAATTAAACACACCTTGAAATTTTTGGCTTCCTGTATCTGTGTCAACTGGATAGTAAAGCTGACACCTTTGCACATTCTCTTTGTCTGGAGCCAACAGATCAATCTGCCTCAAATACAGGAGATCTCTTTTGAACACTCCAAAGCTAATGAAAAAAATCCCTTCTGGTGAAAGGAAAACACTGGATCAGAGAAGTTTTATTAGCCCTTAACCATGTAAAGTTGGAAGCTCGTCCCCTGTTTAATGCTAATACTCCAACTCTGTTAAACATTAACTGTATAAATAATCAAATACTTCACATGACAGAGTCATACTTCCAATATGGGGCAAATAACCCAGAGGGTAATGAAGGGTGTAGTCTTCTGGTCTGAAGGATTTCCAGCACTCTCCAAAAAGCAGAACAAAGACAGTCCCTTCCCCCTCCTCTGCCTTCAAAGCAAAAGCTTTGATTCACTTGGGGAGACCACATCAAGCCAGAGCAGAGGCATGCAAGTGATGTATCTCATCACCCCCTCTGCTCCAGAGACACACGTGAAACCACCAGCCACTGTGTGGTCTCAGCCTTCTCAAACAACCTGCATCCACTCCTAAAACACCCAACTCGCCCTGGTCCTGCTGGCTGGCAAGCACTGAGAAACCTTCTCACCCTTGCTCTGCACCACCTGGGGAGGTGATGTGGCCCCAACCAGCCAGCCCACATCAGTCCCAGACTCAGATCCTTCCACCAAACCCCAAGAGTGATCTCCTGGCAAGCAGGACTTGAAGCAGACAGGAGCTCCAGCTCTCCAAAAGCCTGTGGTCTTCCACCTGGCTCGGAGGGGCCACAGACTCAACCCCACTGAAAATACCCCTGGTCTCCATTGCTCGTAACATGGATCACAGCCACCTGGTATTCTTGAAATTAAGCTCTCACTTTCTTTGGGCTTTGGTTTCCCTGACTGCAAAGCTGGGATAATGTCCCTTCTGGGGTTCACAGAGGTATTTTAAGGAGCAGGATGAAGTTCAGCTCCTCAGGAAATGACCAGTGCATTTGCTGTGGAAGAGAAGCTCTATGAAGGAAAAAAGACTGTTTGAAAGAAGTTAAAAATTAAAAGTTGTATTAAAAGTATATAAAAGTGATGCTGACCACTCCCCTCATCCAAGGCCAAGCTAAGGTAATTTTTTGAAATATGTAATCATCTGATGCCCAGGACTGCCTCCGTTTAGACTGATGCTCTCACTTCACTGCTGACTGAAAAGCTTCAAGTGATGCTTGACAATCAAAGCATCAAGAGCCAAATGGGGACTTGTCTGACCCACAGCCCTGCCTAAAACTGCACTTTCAGTACTTCTGAGCTGACTTTAGAAAGCCAGTATTGGCTTTGGCAGAACCCAGGAGGGCCATTGTGCATTAATTATTGCTCTTGCTCTGCAGACAGACATACAAAAGATAAAGACAACAGTGAGGCTTGTTCAGAACAAGGGATCCAGCACCATCTCAACACAAGTACCTTCTCCTTCAAGTGTCATTCAACCATCCAGATTTTGAAGACAGCCCTTGACTGAAGGCCCTTTACCTTCACTGTAAGGTAAAGCATGGACTCACCAACACCCATCTGATTTTTGTCCACTTTGTTAAGTTTAGGCTCAGCACACCACCTGAGCTGTACAAAAAAATCACCTCTCCCAAGCACAGCCATTACAGCAAAATCTGCATTGCTGAAGGAGTCAGCAGGACTCCTCTCTATCAGTGCAGGGATAAGAAGAGACCCACTTCCACCACTGCACCCCAACCCATACAGCTGAGCAGAGCTGTATGGTCCATCATGACACCTACGTAATATTTCAACCAAAACTGTACTGTTCTGGGCTCCTCCCAGCAAGACCCCGATTTATCTCCTCCTCCTGCTGACAGCTGAGAGTGCAGCTGGCATCTACAAGAACAGAGAAAGGCTCTTGGTTTCTAGAATGTCAGCTGTGGAGGTGGGGAAAACCAGGTGCTGTATTCTTGGGGAAATGCTTTTCCTGGTCAGCCCATCATTTTCTGTTTGCTCCTCTCAGCACCCCCAAGAAGCACACACAGCATGTACAAGAGCATAAGACACCCCTCAGGGGCCCCCAACCTACCAGCACTGACTGGAATAGCTCAGGCTTAAGCCCAACTCTTTGCAGACACAGCCCATCCCACATGCAGAGAGTCTGAGAATGTACAGAGTGAACATGAAGGGGAGAAGGGTCCCAGATCCTTGGAACTTGGTCCCTTCAGGAAGCCACATCGATAAGGGCTTAGCATGACTTTACAACATCTGTAAGCAGGTTTCACCAAGTAACTCAGATGTCATTCAAGTTACTTCTGCAGCACCAAAGGAAGGACCCTCTGTGAGCCTTGGACACGAGCATCTCAGTCCCTCCTGGCTCCCTCACCCACGCTGACACACTTCACAGGCATGCTGCCCACGCCTGGAACAAGCAGTCTGCTCCAGGGCCGATTCCCACTGCATCTCCCATCCTTGTTTAAAATGAGAGCTAGCTGGTTTCCCTGTTGTACATGGTGCAATGCCAGCCACGCTGAACAGGCTTCATGCAAAACACAGCCCACTGCCTTTCCAAGCCAAGGGGGAGACATTCTCCCAGTCTGCAGATAGCAACTTCAGACACTCTTAAAGCCAAGCTCTTGGTCTTGCTTTCCTTCATGAAGCTAAAGCAGAAAAAGCAACGCAGCTCCCTGGCTCCTGCTTTTTCTGCCATCTCCTTCAGCAAGATAGACATACAGACCTCCTCCATCTCTGCAGCAAAATCTTCTAAACACGTCACACCCAACAGGGACTTGGAGATGCCAGGGACATTTCCGAAGGACAGCAGCCATGATGAAAGCCAGAGCTGAGCAGATTTCCTATCAGAAAGGTTAAACCTTGACGATCACTCCCTGAAACACTCATCCCAAAGGGAAAGATAAGTTTTAAGGTGAAACCAAAGAAGAAAATTCAGCCAAACAAGCATGTCCCAGCCTGTGGTGCCACAACTGACATGGCATCCTACAGAGCTGCACAGCCCTCCAGCTGCTGCCTGTCCCATCCTTCTCTATTCCTGCAGTAAAAAAGCACAGAGAACCCAAGAAAAGCAGATAAGGCTCCTTCTGAGGAAAAGCAAACCTGTTCCTCATGAAGCTGATGGAAAAGCCCTGCCAGGATTATGTCTGATGGCCAGAGAGCTCACGCACACTGAGGGCTCTGTAAGCTTTTCTTGCATGTATGCTCTCCCCCAGACACCTACCATCACTCTGCTTGGAGACACTCAGGTCACAGAGCAGCTGGAAGGCACAAGAAGCCCCAAAACAAGGCAGAGTCACCAGCATCACCCTGCGCACCTCTGAGATCTAGGAACCTAGGGGTTGGAGGCACCAAGGCAGCCAGGACGCTGTGGCAGAAGATCATCATGCCAACATCCTCATACACCAGCCACCCACTACTCCAGCACCACCAGCAACAGGTGGTCCAGACCTGGAGGTAAAGCCAAGAACCACAGCAGGAGAAGGGCAGACACAGAGACAGGAGAACCAAGGGCTCTCAGCCTCCCACGCAGCCATGTAGCTGCAGCCAGAAAGCCTTTTGGACTTACGGCTCCTTATGCTGACAGAAAATTCAAGCTGAGTTTTACTCCTGACTTGCAAATCCTGAAGAGGAGGAGGAAAAGGGATAAAAAAAAGCCAGGCCATCTGCTCAAGGGCCCTGCAGCAGAGAAGAAGGCTGCACATGGTGATTCTCCAGGTAGAGCCCTGGTACGACTTTCAGGTTGACTTGGCCATTTGATTTCTTTGGTGCAATTCTGGACCCAGATGTTTCATAACACACGCTATCAAGTGTGTACATGTGAGGAAACTACCTCCAATCTGAATATCCCTGAGAGCACATTGCTCTTATTAAACACTGCAGAGCTGCTCCATGCAGCATTAACAGTACAAGACGTTCTGGTAGACTACAAAAATTGGCCCATAAAAAATAAACACTTCTGTCTTACTAAGGGCATCTGGAAATGACCCAGAGAGCTTGTCTATTTTCATTGGTAGCATTTTTGTACAACAGAAGAAAGAAAGTGGTTGTGAGTTTTGAGCAAATGTTCCTCAAATGCTTACAAGGAATCCCTGAAAACACCAGCAAACACGCCACCCACCCAGCTCCCCACAGGCAGGGCTTGGAAGACCACAATGTGGTCCCATTTCATTCAGGCTTTACCCCACTAACTATCCTTCCTGTTGTCTCTCAGTAAATCACATCCTTGAGGAAAGAAACTTGTCTCGGACACAGGACCCACCCACTGCCACAAGCATCCAACTCCACCGCAGCACACACGTGGCAGGGAAAGATGGGCCAAAGGAATGGGCAGGCTGCCCTTTACTGGGATGCTCCTCTGAGAGCAAACTGTGGTTCTGAAAGAAAAACCCAGTAAGAAATCTGAAGTTAATACATTGCTACCTTTGCACTCCCCAGGGCTACAAACCTCCACCCTGGCAGCTGGACACACACCAGCTCAAATGCAAGAAGCAAGTCAATCCTTGGCATTCAGGGGAGCAAAGCTGAAACCCCCCTTTGTGTGCCAGAGGCCTGTGGTCAATCTTGGAGCTTCAGCACATCAGCAGACAGCAGCATGACTTGCCATGCTGCCATCATAGCACACCAGCAAGTCGGGAAGCAGGAGGTCCAAGAGCCCTGCTAACCTTGCTCTGCTGCAGAAACCAACCAGAAACACTCACACCCCATCAGGGATGGGGTCCAAAAGAGCAGACAGGAACAAACCACAGAGAGATAGCATCTTCCTCAGCAGCCTCTTGTCTGGAGACGTACTGCTGGTGACTGGTTTCTCAGGGCTCTTCAGATTCCTTCTCCAAGCTCAGAGCACTGGAAACAAGAATGGTGGAGTCACCCATTCCAGATCCCACCCAGGAACTGCTCTGATGACTGCCTGGCTCCTTCCTTCACAGCAGAACATTCCAAAAATGAACCAAAACAAACTCTAGAGTCATGACACTTCTCACAAGGCAGACTCCAGGCTCTCCAGCCAGGCCCAACTGCAGACGCCACAGAAGTGTATTTATTTTAAAGACTATTTGAGCTGGAGTTTGTGAGAGAAATTATCCCTTTTTTGAAGAACTTGTGGTTTTTGTAAAAACTGATTTTAGCAACAGTCGCATTTCAGGCTCTCTTTAGAGAAACCATCTGCTGATCTCCCAAACGTGGTGCAAGCATTTCTGCAGCCCTCTGCAAGGACCATGCACAGGAGACGCAGCACCCAGTGAAGGGCTGTGACTCCAGCTGCACAACTGGGAAACACCAGAGACAAACTGACCTGATGTGTCCTTGCACAATGCCATCCCATGCTTCTCCCTGACCCCGGGAAGTCTACCTCCTCTAGACACTGTGCCATTTTCTACCTTTGCCTAGAACACCTCCAGATTCCAATGTCCCCTGCCAGGCCCAGCTGGCTGCCCTGCTGTGATTAGGGACACACTCCCCACTCTGTGCCTGCTCCCCAAAGCAGCTATTAGAGGACAAGACACTCTAGTGACAGGAGTCACGGCTGGGAATGGCCAGCATCCAGCCCTGCCTCCCAGGGGAGCCATGTGGGAAGGAGCTTTGCCCATTGTGAAGGCACTTGGGTAATTAGCAGCTGCTGGAATCAAAAAAGTCTTTCCTGAGACCATGCAAATCCCAACTTTTCTTGGATTTGACCAGTCTGCAGAGGGACAGCAAAAATGTCCCGCAAAATGGGCACCTCTTCCCCATTTCCCTTGTGCTGAGTCTCACAGCAAGCTCTGAGAAATGATCTCTGGACTTCTTCAACAGGGTGAACACAATATTCTTATCCACTCTTACTCTCCAAAATGGCCACTTTATAATTTTTTCCCCCCTCCCTTAAAATCAAACCATTTGAGGTCAACATCCAGCATGAAAATTCAAAGCACGGATGTTTAAAACCCCAAGAAAATTACAAGCAAATCAGAAAACAGGATCTTATCTCACGAACTATGGGACAAAGCTTCATAATAGCTGGTACCACCAACCCCCACCTCCAGCAATCCCCATCCTGAGGCAAACTGCTCCCAGACACCTGCTTGGCAGCACAACAGTGCCCATCTCCACTCCCGCCTCGCCTCTGCCGCCGCAGAAACTGAAGCAGACTGACAGCAGGATAATTCAGGGGAAAATTACATTTTCTGTATAACTTTCATACGTGACTATATTTAGCAGATGGAGAAACAAAGTATATGTATTCAGTAAATATATATTTTTATAGCTGTAAAATTATAAACACATATGTATGTTCCAAGGAGATCTGAAGTCTATTTTAAGACGCTCTTCACATGCGGATCATTAAAGCCTACAATACAGTTCCTTTGCCATATTATAATAAATATGGAAAGTGAATACACACTTCTCAACTCTTGTAGGTCACGAGAGACCTAAAGATGATCTCGTTTCTCTTCTGGTCGCCCTCTTTAGTGCTGCTTCAAAGGGAAATTGGTTTCATATGTGGGTTGACTGTACCTCACAGCATCATTTTGCCTGCAAACCTAATTTAGTGAGCTGCTGAAACACTTACATAGGCAAGCATCGATTCCAGACCTCCGAAACCCATAGGGTCAACACTGGAAACTAATTCCTCGCCTGACAGGCTGCTAGCCTTGCATGAGCAGCAAAACTAGCATCTTGCCACCTCTCACATTCAGGAGGCATTAATCACACTTGCTTCACTCCAGCTATTGGAATTTCTGATCCAGGCTGATTAATTTCCTCCCCATGCCCATTTCAAGCTGCTCACAGGCTCAGGGCTCTGCCTTTGGGGAGGGATGCTGAATTTCTCTTCCTGCTCCCTGCACGGCCAAAGCCAGGAAAGAGGACAACGTTCTCCACCTTATTTCCTCAAGACTTCTGCCCCTGGGGAGTCAACAAGGTTTTAATCAGCACCTGGCACTGTATCTATCAGATATGCTAATAAGGTTCCTTACCTTAACAAACACCCTCAAGAGCAGACTCATCTATCTTAATTGGTAAACGCTTCATTAATAATGCAGCTGAGGAGTCTCAGAGCTAGAAATATAAATAGCAAGTTCTGATGCAAGGGCTTTTTTCTGTTCTCCAAGTACAGATTCAGAAGGAAGGTCTCTGTCGTGCCCTGCTGCAGACACAAGAGCCCTTTGCAGCGTGCACAAAAAGCCTCTTTTCTGTCTCTAAGGGGTCCAAGTTCAGAGCATCCCTTTCCAAAGGAGAAAAGCAGGCATGCTGGAAGGCATTCCTGGGCTGGGAGGCACCCAGAAGGACGGGAACCCATCAGGCACCAACACAGAGGTCAATGTGGACACGCTACCGAGACAGTGGCTCCCAGCCACTGATCGATGACAGGAAAAGCATTAAAACGCCTCTTTGGTTAAGTCACAAATTCCAGTCCCATGATTAACGCTGCTCTTAGCCAGGCAGCAAAGCAAAGGCTCAAGCATCACAACCAGAAGGGACGTCTGAAGAAAAAGATCTTGTGTGTCTGAGACTACACATTCTGCACAGAGATGACCCCAGGCCCACCACGCTAATCTCCACATCTCCATTTTAAGGACTTAGCCAAAACAAGGCAGGAGTCTCTGAAACCCAGCTCTACTCATGAACTCCAGGCATGTTAAAATAGTACACTTGGGTTCTCCTTTTTCTATAAATTCATTCTGCAGACAAAAAGCCAGACAATTAGGGATTTTAAGTATATTCAGTCCAGCCAAAGACTTGCTGATCTTAATCAAGTTTCTCAAAGCAATGGCCATAATTTCTACACAAAACCATTTTTATTGTCCTTTTTTTTAACGCTCTGCTTATCAGTTCCTACAAAGTCTCAATGGCTCAGACTGGGGGTTTAAATTTAAATGTAGAAGAAGAAATTATTGAAGTTTATGGATGCTAGATCTAGTAATTGTTGATAAATATCTTCCTCTGATGACATCTGGAGGATTTAAATAACAATGAAGTGTTAGATCAAATCTCAGATAAACAAGTTTTGGCAAAAATTTAAATATTTCAAGCAAGGAGGTTTCAGACGCTTCTCTGAAAAAGTAGGAAAAAAACCCAACAAAAAAATTTTGTTCCAGATTCTACCATCACATCCACATCTTGATTTTTTCTAAGCAACCCTTCTCTGACACCATCTCTGGTCTCCTTCTGCATTATTTATGGCATCTTTCTACAGCAAATGACTCTTCCAAACAGTAAGAGATTTTTTAAGCACCAGGCTTGGAGAACAAGACTGCTGTGCAAGTCCAACTCAAACTTCCAATGTTACTTTGAGTCCTGTGCTTAAAGCTCCTTTGGAAATGGCTCCTGGGCACATGTTCTCAATTGGAACAAAAAGGCGGGCCAGAGATTGTATTTCCAAAGGATCACAAACAGTCACACCTGGAAACACTATTTTTTTCCCCAAATCCCATTTAGCAAACTGAGCTGGATGCTTGCCAAAGGTATGTAACTATGTTTTGAGCAGCTCAGCAATACTCCTGTGACAGCAGCATCAAGATGGGATTTTGCAATGGGGTCTGCATGGCCACAACATCCACGTATCCCTGCACTGATCCCAGGCAGAGGGGCCTGGCGTTCCCCATCCCACACAGTGCCTCTGGCTAGAAGTGCCTCATCCCAGACAAACCCAGCATTGTGCAGGATGCTCTGCAGCGCCAGCCCGGCAGGACACCAAGGACACTGAAAACTGATTTCTCCAGCCAGCCCGAGCTCCCGCCCCACTGATTAATGGTTCTCCGCCACAGAAGCTAATAGGATCCTCTTTGAAATCCAAATAACCAGCATTAGTGACCTCAGAGCCCTGTCTGCTAACTGGACGTACAGCCTGCTTTTAATTCTCTTTATTTTCCACTGCATCTTCCCTACCAAAGCTTCCTTTCCCACAATGTTCTTTCCCAGCTGCTACACCCCTGCTCTGCTGAGTGCTCCCCACCACCACCCCAGTTATACCCCATGTGTGGCTGCACAGCAGCATCAGCCCAACCCAACACATCCTCCCCCTGATCCCCATGCCTAGGGAAAGGTCCAGGTTAGCTGCTGCAGCCCCACCGCATGTCTGCAGCCAAATGCTCCCCTGGCACAGCAAACAGCTAGTGTACCCCAGGGCTGGTTCTCAGCAGCCAACAATTTAAAGCTAAAATTCACCAGCCTTCCTTGCCATTCCCACACCTAGCTCAGCAAAAGCCTGTCTGTAAGGGACATTTAGGCAACCAGCTCTGACTACAGTAAATCTCCTTCTTTCCTCTCTCTCTCTCTCTTTTTTTTTTTTTTAATCCATAACCACCAGCTTTAAAGCTTTAAATCAATATCCCCTCTTGCGATCTGCATTCAGCAAGGAATTATTCACATTGAGAGCTTTAAAAATTAAGCTAAACCCTGCAGGGCCCAGGCCAAACTTATATCACAGCAAAGCTTTAAACACTGGATCAGGGACACAGCGTGAGCCATGTCCTGGTCTTAGATGCAAACTAAACGCAGAAAACAAAGCCGCCGTCACTGTGTTAAAAGGAAAAACCATAAACGGTCCATGCTGTGGCTTCTCCCAGGGACACAAGGGACAAAGGCCCTCCTTCCATGAAGAGGGGTCAGCCCATTCCAACCAAACACCTCGCAAAGGAAAGAAACTAATTGTCCCTGCAAAGGAAAGAGACTTATTGTCACTGTTTGAAAGAGAAAATGGCAGCTGATCTATCCACCCGTCTGTAATGCTGGCCAGAGGGAGGTCTTTGAGGGATGATGTGAGGACAAAGAGGGCAGTGCCATGTGCTCCCTCCGCAGAAGTACCCACATCCATGGGAACAGGAGGTTCTCAGCACTGCTGCTCACAGCCAGACACAGCTGGCCCCAGGCTGGGCAGAAGTGCCAGATGCCAAGCTGAGAGTCCACAACATTCCTAGAGGTGCCAATTTTAAGGTGCAATTGAAGAAGAGGTGGGAGAAGAAAAACTCACAACCTAAACCAGCTCCTGCTAGTGCCCCAGAAGACCACAAAGGCAGGAGAAGATGGATGAAAGAGCAAATATTCTCAGCCTCACCAGTAAAAGAAGCGCCCATGTTTAATTTGAGGAGGGGTCTGATCTGCTCAATGACAGGACTAGGTATTAGAGGGAAGACACCCTGCACCCCATCTCTCCTCCCACCATGGGGACAAGGGGCTGCAAGCCCTCTGCACGAAGATATCTCAATCCCACCTGATGCTGTGATGGTGCCAGAGGGTTGGGTATAACCAGTCCAGGAAACAGCTGGATTTCCACCACCCCCACAGTGGCATCTAAATGAGCACTGAAATCTTTCCATCTTCCCTGCCTGAGGGATGGCATGAAGAAGTCCATCTGGACTGTGCAGAGAGCATCCTTGATCCCACAGTCACCAGCCTCATCTAAGACCCAACAAGGACTGGCAAGGGTCAAGGGGCTGGACCAAGGCTAAGAAATTGGAACAGAACAAAGCAAATCGGGAGGCTCTCCTGGCCCCAAACATCCTGATGGTCCCACACATTGACCTCTTACAGCTATGAACTGCACAGGGAACTCGAATCTTGAATCCACCCCGGGGCAGAGATTATGCCTCACATTCAGCTCTTGAGATGCCCACACACAGCCACTTCTCCAGCTCTCAGTCATGGGGGTGACTGCCCAGGCCTTAATATTTGTAAAGTCCTTAGGAAATCCTTGGAAGGGAAGAGTAGAGTATTATTATGAAATAATAGCTTTTTATTCTGCTCCATCTGAAAGCTGCAGCTCTTTGTTCGGCCCCACGCTGTCTAAGCCAAGGGTTAAGGCTTGACTGGCTGGGCTGTGAGAAGCCATCCTCCAGGGTGGGGGAGAGGCAGACTTCGGATGGTCTCAAGAACAAGGTGCCTTTCGAACCTATTCGGACTCCAATAAGCAGCTTTAGATGTAACAATAGGGGGCTGAAAACCCAAATGCCCCAAAGCCTGCAGACAATCAGGACTGTTTAAGCATCCACAACTGACATTTCTAACACCACCTGAAATGTGTATTTTCCTTTCTGTTTCAAAGCGTTATTTTCCAATCAGATTATGTGCAGGATAAATACCCTTATGCGGTGACAGCAGGCACTGCACAAGAAAATTGGGGATAATGGTAAATGCAAAGATTTACAGATACTTATCTCAGCATCTGCAAGAAATATTAGCTTTGAACGTGCTGTTCAAACACAACGTCAATCACTAGAACCTAGAAAAGTGCAAACTTGCTTAGCTAAACTTAGCTCTAAAGTAAATTAAATAAATAAAATATAACTAGGCTTTTAGAGCCCATCTCTCGAACGGGAAGCAGCAGCCACATGGGTGAAAAGCCAGGCTGGTCCAAGGTGACAAAGCACAGTAACAGACCAAGAGGCTGAGAATAATGACCCTGAGACACTGCTCTTCTCTGAGGTCAGGGACACCCAACCATGGGGGACACAACAATCAGGGAGGAGACCTGGCCACCACCTGCAGACAGAGCAGGCACAGACACACTGTGGCTGCCGAGGAGCACATCAGTGCCACTCAGCCAGGCTGTAGGAACGGCCCCACAAGCACCCCGAGCTCACTGTAGTCAAAAAACAGCACCCATGTGCTCAAGACATCACACTGCATCCCTGCCTTGGGGACCATGAAGGCTCAGTGTCACCATCCCTTCCATACCCCCCACCCGGGAAGAGGACCCCAAGCTCAGGCTGCTGCCAGTGCTCCCTGACCAGCACCACCCAGGACAACACTCCTACACACAGATTTGCCAACCAGCAGCTGTGAAATGCCCACACAGGTCCTATGCATTCCCACATAAATAATCCATGTAGCAAGGAGATCTCTGCAACACACTTGCCCTGACACTGACCTACGAGGAAAGGATGTGCAATAAGGTCCTGAAACTTTAATGAATCACTGTGAAAAAGAATGTTACAGTCACCAGCTTAAAAATACACCAAAATCACAAGCAGTTTCAATGGAGATGAAAGACGAAGGAGGAAGATGCCTCTTCAACAGCCCAGATCTACTTACCTCTGAAGGTCCAACGCATACTGGTATTTCTGAAGATGTGGCTGGACCTCCCCCGGCTGGCCAGCCATGCTCAGAAAGCACAGGATCCACTCTCGACTCCTCAGCTCCTTCCCCTGCACTTGCTTTCAGCACTGAACATCGTTCACACCCCCAAAGTTAGCCAGACACGCAACTGATCCTCCAGATAAACAGCCCGACATCTCACAGCGCTTCTTGGGCTACAGCCACAGCCCATCAACAGCAGAAGAGGAGCTGTGATCTGAAATCTTATCTGGTCGCTGCAGAAACGCGGCGGAGAAGGTCAGCTTTCCATCATTCAGCAAAGACATTCAGCGCCAGCACACAAACACTAAAAAATATCACTGTTGAGTTAAGACAACTTTGGGGTTTCTGCTTTGCAGCCAAGTATCACTCAGCGGCCATTAAACAGATTTTTTAGCCATCAGTGGAACATTAGAAATTCCATGAATCTGAAGTTTATTAATTCCACAATACAGTTTATACTTTTTTTCACGATTTATACTCCTTGGCTTCACTCTTTCAGCTATAAATAAAACCATTTGCTAAGTTGGCTGATACATCGCAGCCCATGACTGGCACATTTATGCAAGTTGGCTGAAAAACAAGATGGTTCAAGGAATCGCCAGAAACACTAAATCCAGTTATTTCAAATCTATTTTGAAACATCTAATAAATCTGCAGGGATCACTTGAGATACAGAACTGGCTAAACTCGAGTAGCCATGCTTCTGAACAGCATCCCTGACATTTATGGAGTGGCTGATGTGCATTTTACAGCTTTCTCTCTCAAGTCCTTCACAGTCCATCGCATAATAGTCATGTCTTTGGAAAGTCTTCAGAAGGGAAAGAAATGGAAATAGGAGAAAGAAATTGCAAAAGAGATCCAGCAGAACAGACTTACAAGATCCCCCATGCCTTTCCACAAGCTTGAAATAGAAAAGAGACCTACATGCATGGGCTCCCATCTTGGTGGAGTGCACCTGGCAGGGATAGGTTCAGGGGTCTTTGTAGCACAGGGATCCCAAGCCAGAGGCCCATGAGGACAGTGTACATACAGGCTCAGCACAAGGAAAAGGTGGATCTGGTCTACCAAAAAGCTCCAGCAAGAAAGTGAGCCTGCACAGCTACTCCCCAAGTCAAAGGCAGCTGGAGAGCTCAGAGCCTTGTGAGACTGGGCCAGTGGTGACTAAATCTGCAGTTTTTACAGAGAAATTCTGAAATCTGTCCAAGTCTCAGAGCTTCCCTGGTTAGCAAGAGACAAGTGATGAAAGACCTGATCAGAGAAGAAAAAAATAAAGATATCCAACTCAAAATTTTTATCATAGCACTTGTAATCTGTGCCCTCAAAACTACTTGTGAACAGAGACTCTGGCCTCAGGATACATCAACAGATCTTACCCCAGAGCACCAAGGGACTGACAGCAGTTTTGCTCCTCCAGTAAGATGAGCAAGCCAAAGGAGAAGGCACAAAAATAATCTCATAGGAAGAGGGCTGTGTAGGAAAGGGTGGGACTAGGGGTGGGGCCTCAATACTCAATCCGAGCTTTTGCATGCTTATTTCCTGAGCCAAACCAAAACCCCTGGCAAAGCTGCTCAGACAGGTGATGATTAGCACTGCAAAACCAAGGCAGGCTCTCCAGGAACTCAAGGTGTGCAGTGCCCCCAGCCATGAGAGAGCAATCCGAGCCCTGGGGAAACTGCAAAACCTTTTAGGCAAACAGAGATGTGATAAAATAAATTGGAGTACTAATAGATGAGAGCCAAGGTCCAGGGCTTCTCTCCCTGCCTACCCTGCTCCAGGCAGGAGCTGATTTTCTCTCAGCCACCAAAGCCATACTTCTGAGTGTTGGTTTGGGGCACCCCAACCTCCAAAATTTACAGCCTGGGTATGCTCCCCAATAGCTACATGTTGGGTTTTCCTTACCTGAAATAATCCTTATTGCTTGAAAGTCCCTCCTCCCACTTTGTATCTCCCAAACAGCAGCAAGACATAGTTGCCAGCAGCTGTGTTTCATCCGTGGAAATACCAACCATTCTGGAGCGTGTAACACTTGATAAACATGAAATGCAGTGGGATGTTTTTATCCCTGCGCCCTGTCTGGCTGACAGGCCACGAGACTACAGCCCCTAACACACACTGCAGTGTAATTCACCTCCCTGCCACCCCCAGCCCCTTCCAGAGAACGCTGCTGACCAGCACCACTGCAACACCCAAGGCACAAACCTACCCCAGAGGTTTCCCCGCCTCTGCTTCGCTTGCTGGGAGCCAAAAAGCAAATAATTCATCATTGCCTGCCCCTCCCTGGTGCAACTGCTCAGAAATTGCTGAGTCCGACCTTACTTATCGCTGGATGCAGTGCAGTTCTGTTTTCTAATCCCCCACATCTGCATTTTGTACAGCCCTTTTCTAAGGCTCTTCACATTTGCTTCACAGTTTATCGCCCTGCTCAAGCAAGATGACGCATCTTTAAACTTTCCACTCAAAAGAAGCGCTGAGGAATGAAACCATTCAAAACCGAAGAAGCTGCCTCAGAAAATAGTCCTCACAGAAAACGGCCAGCAGGAGTTTTTTTTTGAAGTCATAAACTTAATGAGACAAGGGATTATCTCTTCTGTTGGAAAGACTCCTTGTTCCTGGTATCATAACAAAATAGTGAACCATTTGAGGGCTTTTCTTCTTAGTTTTGCTCAAAAACTAGGACAATAACAACTGAAGTCAGAGGGGGAAAAAAAAGTTTCCCTACGTGCAGACAGAAAAAGGCTTTCCAGCACAGAAGGAAGGAACAGCCCATTCTCTGTGCCAGTTCAAGAAGTCCTTGCAACTTATATGACCCTAAAGCAATATAGATCCTATAGGTCTACCCCAAAGTTCCCTCAGTGATACATCCCAGCAGCCAGAAAAGGCTTACCATGGTCTGTACAAGCTCAAATACACTGCAGAAATTTTAGGTTCCTGTATGCAAATAAGAAGATGGGTCCACTCTGGCAAAATTGTTTGTGCTGAAAAAGCCAAAGAGGAGCCAGGCAACACAAAACACAGAACAAGACCTACACACAGAGGTGCTGCTGCCTGGTAACCCATGGGGTTGACCTTTACATCCCTCCCCGTTAAACAAACCTCAGCTTCACACCCACCCACGGTCTCTGGGGACCCCCACCTCACAGCAGACAGCATTGGCTCACTTTATTTGTGTTTGGGGGTCTGGCACGCAGACATACACCAATCCAAGCAACAGGGACACCATCAACAGACAGGGAATCATTTCATCCCATGTCTTCAAACCACCAGCCCACTCCTCCTCTTTGCCCTCAACACCACAGGGAGCACTGATCCCAACCAGTCCCCTGAGCCCCCAGCGCCTCACAGTTCAGTACAGGGGCTCTCTGTGGGGGTCTGGACTGGGTTTCAAAGACAAAGCATTGCCATAAGAGGAAAACCCTGGATAAAAAACAAATGGGCAGCTCTGCAGCTCTCCATCAGGTCTGCAGGAAGCCAGGGATACCTACGAGCACCCAACAGACACAGTGCCCCAGCAGGGGTGCTAAGCCAGAAACCACACGGCCTGGTGGCCCCAAAGAGCACACGCTGCCTCCCACGGTCAGTCCTTGAAGGGGTATTTGTACACGAGGCCATGCTGAATCAGGGCAGTCAGGGACACTGCTGTGGCTCCAAGGAGAAGCATACACATGGCCTCCCCTCATGATGGAGGTGACTTGACCAGCTCAGTCAAGAGCAGCATCAGGCTGAGCAACAGCCCCAGCACTGGTGGGGCAGTACCTTCCAGGGGAGGGCTTGGGCAGGACAGAAAGAAGAGGGGAAAGCCAAGTTTGACTTGGCCCAGCAGCAGGCTGGGACTGCAGACGATGCCCTGGCCCGACACAACCTGCTGGGAGCAGAACCCAATGCCTTGCTCTACCATGGCTGGGCATACAGAGTTGGTGCTATCAGATCAAAGCCCTGTGGCCTCAGCTGAGCCCTGGGAAAATGTCGGGAATATCTGTCCTCCCTTTGGCTTGGTTTATCATCTGGAGAAGGCAGGACCCTCCACAGTGCAGGCAGATGCTACAGTCACTGCAATTTCAGAAGAACTCCTCGGATGCTCCATGTGTAACCATTTTTCTGCAGTCTGCCCCAGTGATGTTCCCACATCGAGCAAAAACCAGCCCAAACACTCTCCTTAATTAGGTTAAGTTAGCTGTTTTTACAGCTTGTAAGGTTCAAGCTAGACTGATTACCCATGTACCCATTGCATTAGCAGGGCTGGCTGCCTCAGATCTGAGTTCATCTTTCTTAGATCCAAAGAAAGGAAAGGGAAAAAAAAAAAAAAAAGACGAGCTCTAAAAAAGAAAAAAATGCTTTTGGTCTCCCATCAGGTGATTTCTTACTCTCACCTGGGTTTGCCACACAGATGCACAGCACCTGGGCTGATGGAAGAACCTGTTCACACCAGCAGCAGAAAAAGAGCCCAGCACATCTCCTTCCCTGGGCAATCCCCACGCAGCGCTGCAAGTTATTACAGATGGCTACACCAACAATAACCAAACACGACACCCAGTCACCTCGAGATCGCTTGCAGCCCAGCTGTCCTGGAGAAGGGACAACCCATCCAACTGGGCTAAAGCACAATCAAATATTTAAATGAACGTTTCTGCTTGAGGTCAGCTTCGCCCTCCTCCTGCGAGCGGAGAGCGATCTCCTTGCATCGCCGTGACAACCTGAGGATGGGTTACAGCCATGGCCAGGCTGCTGAATGGCAGCGCTGGGTACTTGACATGCCACAATGGGATACGTTTGCCTTTTTTCAGAAATGAGAGGCTGACATTGTGAGGCGGTTAAAGCCAGACATCCAAGCGAGGCCATCACCATACACGGGCTCAAAAGGCTTTGTCTGCCCTTCTAAGAGAAATTTCATAATATGCGAGGGTGAGCAGTCAGCAAAAGGCTTGGATAGCTCGACTTATAATCATCCCCAGCTTCCTCACAACGGCCCTGAATACATCTTTGATTGGTTATGTATGAGAGGAGCTGTCCCCAGCGTGGTGCCAGACATGTGCGACACAGACCTGGGTCGGACTCCTGAGCAGGAAGAATTCTGTTCAGCAGCAGTGCTTAAAGGGTGGGAAATAATAATAACAACAATAGCAATAGTAATAATAATAATATAATCACATTATTAGTATGAATTTGGACTTATTATTGAAAAATGTGGCAATTATTTAATCCCAAATGGTTTCAAGATATTATTGGTTTTATTGTCGTTCCCCCCCTCGGCAGGCAGGGTGAAGAGCCAATTCCCAGGCTATGGCTGCTGTTCCCAAGATGGGCACTTCCACAGAGCCCTCTGTTTCTCAGTCCAAGGGGAAGGGCCACCCATCCCTAACAGTGCCCTGCCAGCCCCAGCATTCCCCCAGGACCCCAATCCCAGCCCCTAAGAGGGGAGGGGCGTGGATCCCGTGCTCATTCATTGCACAAGTGACTTTCCTGTTGTTCCAGACGAACAAAAGCCGAGCGGCGCAGTGGGCCTGAGAAGAGTGCCTTCCCTTTAATAAACGTGATTTCAATCCCAGTGAATATTCATACAATTACCCTAGCTCTAATTTGTATAAAATGACAGCCTGCAAACCAGGGATGATTGAAGAGGACCAAAATCATTTTGTTTGATTACAATCTCTCCTCCCTCCTCCCCCCCCTCCCCACCTTCATTATCTTTTATGTCTATTTAAACTCTGGACACTGCATATTCATCTCAATTCTCCCTCCATCTCTCCTTCTGTTTGTGGGTTGCTGCTGCTTTTATTTTTTCTCCCCCCTCCCATCTCTCTCTCTCTCCTTTCATTGTAATTTTCTTCTTGCTTCTGTTGTGCATTCAGGGATTTGAGGAGGTTTTCAGGGGGAGTGGGGGTGGACTTCATTTCATAAAAAAAAAAATACTGTGTTGTCTGGATAGAAAATTACATTTGCATGCTCGAGGGGCCTGAGGGCTTCTCTGTGGGCTTGGCAGAGATCCTACCTCGGGGAGGGGGAGGGAGGTGGAAGATGCTGATTTGATTTCCTCCTCTTCCCACCCCTTCCCCCTTTCCTTTCCATATTATGTATGTCTGCCTGATTTTTCTTTTCTTTTTCTGCATGTGCAAACCACTTGAAGAACAATGGCACAGATTAGAGGCCTTCCTTAGGGCTGTTTATGAATGCAGTTGTGGAGTTCAGCAAAGCAGAAACATTACATACAGTAATTGGACATTTAATTACTAATGAAGCTAGCAACTGAATTTTTTTTTCCAAGGGTCTGAAGCAATGTGACAGACCCTCCAACTGCAGGTTTAATTATGGCTGGAGATGGGCTTAATACTCCCCATCTTGCACTCTATTACCCTCTCAAAAGCCCTTCTGCCTTTTATTTGTAATTTTTATGCCCCTGCCACATCCACAGGGAGAAACATCCTGATGCTGCATCAGACAGGATGATGCTTCTGCTGCTGCTCTCAATTGCTGTGAAGCCAAAGAAACCAGTCTTGGACAGGCTTTCTACAGAGTCAGCTCTCTTAAGAGCATGGAGGGAAGAGACCTGTTTTGGTGGCCAAGAACATCCAGAACAAATCTCTCCTTGATTATATTTCAGTTTTGGCCCAACCTAATTTTTGACATCTCAGGTTTCGATCCCTCTTTTTAAGAAATCAAATACTCAGGTTGTTTATCCCCACACAGGGATATTAATTTTCCTCCTAGAACTTAAAGCTTAAGTTTTCTTTTCCTTCCTCCCCCTCACCCAGCCACTGCCTCCACCAAACACCATGGGACAACTGGGAATGAAGTCTCTAATGGCAGAGGAACCAGGGCAGGCTCCAAGCAGTGTGAAAGCAAAGGTTTGACCCCAGAAAGTTTTGCTTCTGTAGGGCTATAATCAGGCATCAGTACAACACTGGGCTGGTCTCCAGAGGGAGAGGTGAGCAGGCCATGGGTCAGGGGAGTGGGGAATTAGGTACCTGAGGTCTCAGTCCTACCACGGGCAGCACATCACAGAGGATCTCAAAATGACAAGCCAATGTGCACTGGATCACAGCTTTCACCTCTATCTTGTCTCTGACAGGGAATGACAACCCCCAGAGAGAGCCTCTCCCTTGCTTCTAGCAAGAAGCAGCTTCAGAACTTCCTGAGCTGGAAGCTGCATCTGGACCATCTGGTTTAACACCAGTGAAATGGGGCTGGAATAGGGTTAACAAGCATCTTTGGAGTTCTCTCATCTCATTCTGCCTCACTGAGTTTCATTCATTGCAGCTCTAATTTCCTTCTTCAGGTGAAAGGAGACAAAGTGCCAAGGCAATCCCACCTCCTCGTGCAGAGTGCTAAGCTCCAGGGAACTGAACCTCCAGCTTCTGTTGATCAAAAAACCTTCTAATTGATTACAGATGAATGCTGTACAGCAGAACTGTTGGATTTTAAGAGCAAAGAGAGCACTTTTGTAAAATGTCATATGCATATTGGGATTTTTCTTTCCTGGTTTTAATGACAAAGTGCAAATTTGGGGGTTGGGGGGAGAAAAGACAGGAGAAAGAGTAACAGATGTGAAGAAATGAAAAACGTTCCTGAAGAACAAATCACCCATTTCTTCCTCCAGATCTCCCAGCACATAATACTGAAGACTGTATGCTCTCAAGATTTGTTCACACTAATCCTCACATGTGTTACAGAGTGAATGACCAGCATTCAGTCAGGACCCATGGCTTCCACTGGCCTGCACATTCTTACACCTCCTCTGGTCTCAGGAGGGAATGGTATCTATGAGAATGTTGTGCCAATTGAGCCAAATCCACTACAAAATGGAGCAGTCAGTATCCTGCTCGTACAGGTTATGGTGGAATTCATGCTCTATCACCAAGGGACTAAACCAGCAGACAAGGCTCCTCCAACACCAACTGCAAGAAAATCATCTACACACCCCAAAGGACTGGGATAGCATCATCTCCAGGCAGCCCCAGTGTCTCCAGCGACTATTAGAGACCTTGGAGGACTCTACTGAAAAAGACACACAACTTTTAGACAGTGGACAGCAGGCAGGATCCCTCTCAAACAGCATGTGCCTGGATAATAGATGCAATTTCCCCCCTGGATTTGCCTTCCAAATGTGGGATTCAGCAGTAAGCACATCAAAAGTTCACTGGCACCAGTGAGAGGCCCTGCTGCTCTGCTGCCGACTTGGATCCTTGACAAGTTGCCCCTGGCTGTTTTAGAAGCAGATACCATATTCCTTGGATTAGGAGCAAGAGTCTGCACCAAACCTCTTCCAAAAGTCTTCCCCGTTCCTCAGCTTTGACTGAATTCAGGACTTTTTCTGCTGCATGAACAGTTGGGCAGAAAATCTCTGGTGATACAGAAGCCTGGCCCTCATTCACCTTCCTTGCCTAGGGAAGCAGTCTAGAAGAAGACTATTTCCAAGAGCTATTTCCATGTCCCTTGATGTGCTTTTCAACCTGTTCTCCGCAGAGAGATGTAGCTGAAGGACTCAGTGCTTTAAGAAGTCCTTCCAGGTCCTTTTTCAAATCAGGCTAAATAATAGGGGTCCAGCACAAAGCTTGGCAATATGGGACATGGGAGGATGCCATCCATGGGGTCATGGGAGGACCCCCAGCCCTGGCAGTGCCAAGGGCCAGGCTGGATGGGATTTTGAGCAGCCTGGTCTAGTGGAAGGTGTCCCTGCCCATGGCAGGGAGGTTGGAACAAGATCATCTTTAAGGTCTCTTCCAACACAAACCATTCTATGATTCTGTGATTTAGAAAGGACAAAACAGGTCATACAAACTGACATCTCCAACCAAAACCTGCTACTGAAAACTGGATACAGTCAAGAAGAGAGATCTAGTGACATGAGCTCTGCCCTCACCTCCTGTCAGCTACTTCAGCATGTGGTGGCCACCTCATGTTTCAAAGGAATGCCAAATTTCACCCAGAGGCATCTCCAGGAACACTTCCAGATGACAAGCAGCATCCCCTGCCCTTTGGCAGCTCACAGTTGCCAATTCAGTGCTACAGAAACACTGGTGGCCAGACTCATCTGCTTTGCTGCATGTCAGAATTGCATGACCCATTAATTCATCTCACTGCCTCCACCTTCTCAGAGACCTTGTGGCACCATGAACACCTGCTCAGGGTCACCAGGACCCAAACTTCCAATCACACTCAGCAACTTCTATCCACATCAGCTGTATTTTAAACTGTTTTGAAGCAATAGTGCTGAATGTAAAACACAACCTAAATATAGATGATATGACAGAATGTAGCCTGGGTGTGAGCTGCCTTTGACCAGCACAGCTCCATGCACCCCCCACCATAAGGAATCACACTTTGCCCAAGTGACCTGCAACTGCTGTTGTACATCTGAGAGCCCTTAAATGAGATCTGCTTTACAGAAAAGGATGAACACCCTCCTGCTGAAGTCTGGGCCTCTTCAAGATGTCTCTAGTCAGATATTCAACACTTAATTGCTTTTGAAGACCAAAGAGCCCCTCTTCATTCTCCTCCCATGTGTTTATCTTCTGCAGAAGTCAGCTGCTGAGTTTGCAGGAGAAAGATCAAATAACAACTAAAAGAAGTTTTAAGATGCACACCCACTGCCATTAATCATATTTGTAATATCTTCCTTCCCTCACTGCCTTAAAAATGCTTATTTCCAGACCCTGGCCAGCCTGCTCCCTACAAACACAAGTGTGGCAAAAGCATGCCACCAGGTGTGAGAAAGTATTCCCTTACTCAACATATCCACTGATGCTGGGGCAAAGGTGCCAGCAGGAAACCAGGAGGACACGGAGGGTCAGTTCTGTCCAAAGCAGCTCCAAGGTTGGAAGGGAAAGGAGTGTGAGAGCCTTCTCCAGCCCTTGGCCAGTGGGAAGCATCCGTGGGAGGAAGCTGGCTTCTCTGGCAATGCTGGTGCTCCTTTGGAGACCTGGTCCTGGAGACCTGAGCTCACACAGCAGGAACTAGCTGAGATTTTGGGGCCATTCACATCCAGAGGAAGCTGCATTTAGACAGAGCTTCCCTGCTTTAAGGGACAACAGACCATTCAAACCACTTCAAAAGGGACACATCTGCCCAACACTTGCCTTTTTACCAGCTGTGCCATGGTCCAAAATATCCATCACCTTCCCACACATTGCCATACGCCACACATAGACTGATGTCCCAAACACCCTCCAGATCCTGCCATGAAACTAGCTCACATCAAAACCTGTTCACATCAGAGTCAAGATCAGAGGGGAGCCTGATCTCCTCCAGCTCTCCCACCATGCTCAAAATGTACCAGTACCCACACACTCCCAGGGATTTTTGAGCTTTAACTCATCTTTGCTCCCAGTTCAGGGGGTTCAGGGTGCAGGGCAAGGCTGGGAAGGCAGCCCAAGGCTCACACTCAATGAAGGAGAGTAGAAAAGCAGCAAGACCAGAAACATCAAGCCAGCACCACAGCATTGCTCAACACAATCTGGATGGAGACAGGGGGGCCCTGCCTCTTACTCACCATTGGGATGGGGGTAAACAAAACAGCAGGCCCCCAGGATCCTGGCTCCTCCTGGGGAACGTGGCACTCAGACCCCCATCCCAAACCACCCCTGCTTTGAACCCTGGCAAAACCCTGGTTAAAAACAACCGCCCCTCCCCGAGAGCCCGCTGTCATGCTGGACAAGGACACTGCTCTTGAGCTGGACTCCCTTTCAGCATCTCTAACTTGACACAGCTGTTCACTTCAACTGCTAAAAGCCAGTGTAAGCTGATTTTGCAAAGAGCCCGTCTATGTAAACTGTGCCGTTCCTCCAACATAAATAGTACAATCCTGGCTTATAATTTCAGCAACTTGATGTTTTCTTGGCCAAGAGTGAGCCCAAGCAACTGGAGATGGAAACAACTGCAGAAATTGTGGCCAACCACACAACAGAGACTGAAAAGGTCCCAAAGAGGACCTTGCTCACAGCCATGTGTCTGAACTAACACCCCATCACTGCAGGTCAAATCCACATGACCCACAGGCAGGTGAGTGCTTTGCACTGAGACACCACACCCTGCAATGTGCTCCTATCAGCCATGGGGTATCAAGGGAGATACACAGCAAAGCTGGCAGAGAATCAAACCAAATGCAAAAACCACTTAGGAGTCAAAAATATCCCAAATCAAATCCTGTTCCTTGTAAAAGCAGGTCCTGAATTCTGGATTTTTAGGACAAAATGTTCTTGCTGCTATAACACCTGGGAAACAGAGATAAGGTGTGCATGTTGGTGTGGAGGGTCTACAGCCTCCACTACCACCATCCTAGTTGCTCATCCTTCTGTCTTGGTCCCGAGCAGCCAGGACAGCTTGGTGACAGCCAGTGGTGGTCCTGACTTCACCTGGATGACACTCAAGATGCTGCATGCCCTATTTACAAAGAACCCACATCACACACAGCACAGTCCTGACAGACACAGGGACCTGCATGCCTTCAAAACCACAGCAAGGTTCTGGCCATGCTGTCTCTATGGAATGTCTACAGTGCACACAGTCACACACTGTATGTAAAGCAGTCTTTGCATCCATGTACTGTCCTACTGAAGCGATGCTGCTTCTTTGTTCCCTGGTGCAGAAAGCATCCTTTGAGCTAAGAAGATTTCAAAGCTCTCCACTGCTCACTGCAGTCAGAGATAAATACATTAGGATGCAAGGAATTAATAACTTAAGACAACAATTCTGAGTTTAATAGAAAATGTTCCTCCCACCCCTCTCTCTGAAGAGGAGGATGGCTGTTAAACCTGTGCAAAACTTGCATTAATTCACCAACTGTTTCCATGGCAGAAACGGGTGATGTAGTGAAGTCAGTGACTTCATTTCCTGAGGACACCAGATCTTGCTCTATGCTAAAAATAGAGATTTGTATTTTAGGTTTGTGAAGGGATGCTGATTTTTAAGCTTCCTTGGAAATCTCTGTGAATGCACATACCTGAGCAGGAATCAGTACCCAACATGATCTGATCTGCCACTTGGAGACAGCAAGACCAAAGTAGTTTGTCAGGAAAACCGATTCCTTGCTTCCTTCATTGCCCATCAGAAAAATATGATGCCCACACTGGCTGCTCACGGCTTGATACCAAAAGCAAGGAGATGCTAATGCAGCTCAGAGAGGAGATGGGCCCAAGTCTCAGGAGATTAATCTGCCACACATGGAAAGTACCTGTCAGCATGAAGCTGAGGAGATGACACAGACGTTAAACACAAGCGAGAAATCCACAGCGTTGTTTCCTGGGCAGTCGGCGTGAGACAGTGGAGCCATTTCACACACCTGAGCGATTTTCAGCAGCCTGCTGACACTCACTTCCCTCCCTCCCAACTGCGCAATTTGTTTTCAGAGTTAATTACAAAGAGAGATCAACATCGACCTGCAGAAATCAGGCAGCACCTCAGCTATTTTTGGAACAAAAAGCACAGGACAGAAGGTGATCTCCTTTGATGAGAAGATACCCAAAATAAATCTTTTATGCTTCTCTATAATTTTTTCCCTTTTGTTTTCATTTAACATCTTTAATCGTTTTAAAACAAGACCCACTCTCACGAATTCTCTCCTAATTAAATGTTCTAATTAAAATGCACCACACTCCATAAATTCACTCTCATTTCCAATGCTGGGTTTTAATCTGGAGGGCAAATAACTGATCTCAAAGTTGAAAGGGGAAAAAAAATAAAACCACCCCACATTCAACTGTTTCAACAACGTTTAAAAAAATAAATCTACCCCAAGACCTTGAGGGTAAACAGGAACATTTGCACCCACTTAACGTTGCCAAGATGACTCTGGCAGGCAACATGTCTCTTCCTGAGTCTGTAGATCAGCTGGCATAATGGTAGGGTCTATCCTAACACAAATATTTACTCTGATTTCTATTTATGTAAATACCTAGAAGGCAAGGTGGTATTTACAGATCACTACAATCAATTTAAGCACTGTCCTACTGTCCTGCCTAGCATGTCTCTAGTTTCTGTGCTGAAGATCCTCACAGACCCAGAGAATTCAGGCATCTACTTAAGGAACAAATGCAAGGCACAATCAAGTAAAAGTCGTCTTAAAAGCAAAGGCTCCAACAAGAAGAAAGCCCCTGAAGCCACCAAATGTGAGTTTGCCTGTTGTTGGGATAAGTATCCCACATCCACCCCAAGAGACAGGAAGGATGAGTCTTAGCACTGTGTATTTTCCCCTGGTTATTAAGCAGGACACCTTACACAACCACGTTGGATGCTGGACAGATGCTAAGTGTCAAATGTGCAAACTTAAGATGCAGTCCATTGTGCATAAGCTCTTCTCCTGCTTGAAACAAGAACTCTGCAAAAACCAACTTCCTTTGCTCCCAGCTGGGATACACGCTTCTGTTTAGTTTTCTGGAAAGGAAAAGGATCAAACAGGCCAATTTATGACATGAGCAGATTTCTGCATGCGTGATGACATCCTAACAGTGCAAAATGGCATGGATCCACTCTTCAACCTTCAGCTGGCATTTTTCCCTCTTTGCCAACGTACCTCTATGTATTTTACAGCAGTTTCACATCACACACAGGCAAAGGTTCTCCGCCAAGGGTTTTCCACTCCAGCATTTAATTGGTTTGTCGTCTTTCCCAGTGATTTGGGCCTTGTGAGGACATCAGCTGAGTATTTTAACACTCAATCTACATCTGCAGGAGAAGAGCATACTTTCTCACAGCCCAAAATAGCTTAAAAATTGGTTTTGTTTGGATGGGCTTCAAACAAAAGAATATTTATATGCAACCAAGCATTTTTTCAACCCAAAAGTGTCTTTCTTTCCCCCCACTCCCAGAACATTACGGTCATGTAACATAAACATTACCAAGGGCACTGATGGTGAGGTAGGTATGTGGTGGCAAACAAACAACTTCTGCTTCCTGATACAAGGGTTGCTATGAATCTTGGACCCATTCAACGCTTCACCACAGCTTCACCAGCAGATAAAAATGGGGTTTTAGGGAAAAAGGCCTTACTGTAATCACTGATCTTCACGATGACAGCTACGCTGCAAAAATAAAACACATTCATGAAGCCCTACAGGAAAGATCAATGGTTTTAGGTTTCAGGGAGATTAGACTGTATATTTTTGAAGTTCTGCAATATGAATTTGGTTTAGACAAAAAGTAAAAAAGTGGGGGAGAAGTGTAATCTATAACACTTGTTCATTCCGAGTTTCAAAGCCATTTATTATTTTGGAGACACTACTGCATCACAATTCCCAAGTGACCAAGAATGTGATTTTTACAGCAGCATTAACCATCACAAGCAGAAAGCCAAGCTCCTGGCTTCTTCTCAACTCTCCTGAGGAGAACAGAAACCACCTGGTACTGGTATGCTTGGAAAGGAGGAGCTGGTATCTTCCACTTTGCTGACATTATGGAGTTTGCCACCAGCTTTGTCAAAGCATCCATCATCTGACCCACAGAGGCTCCCCACACACTGTCCTGGAGTATTTGCCATCTTCTGAACTTCTGCATCTTAAAGAACATATTGGTGCAGCACTTGGTTAAAGCACAAAGATTTCAGGGGAAAAAAATTCCTTGCTACATTTCTGAGTGCTGGGTACTTTTCAACCTTGGTGCCACTTCAGGCAGCCCATGTCCTTCCCAGTTTTCACCAGGGCTATTCCCTGCACTGCCCAGCTGGACTGGTCACCATGGGAGGCTAAAGAGACAGGAGCATAATATCTTCAACCCTTTTATGTTTGCAGATCTCTGTGCTTTTTTCCCGTGGAGATGCACTCCCATAGCATGAACATCAACCACCTGAAAAAAGGTCAGCATTGCTTAGCCTGACTGCTTCTGCACATCCTTTAGGGGAACCCTCTAATCTTCAGGCCCTCAGACCACAGCCACTGGGACAGGACAGACAACACAAAGATGGAAAAGGTAGGAAAGGAAGTGGGAGGAGGAAATAGATATTTGAAAAAAGAAACAAACTACAAAAATAAGCAAATAAGAAGCAAATGAAGGAAGGATACTAAATCCCCACCACAAGAGCATCAGCAAAACATGCCTGTGTTCCTCTGATAGCTCCTGCCAATCAACAGCTGACAGGCCAAGCTAAAAGGTACTGCAGGAAGCTGATGTTGGAGACATTTGCAACTTCTTGTCTTCTAATACTCCTGCCAGGTGTAGGTTTTGTCTAAGCTAACATGCCACAGCAGGGATGCATAATTACAGGCCAGTTCTCAAAAATAGCAGGAGACAAGGTTTTCACTTTGCATTTATACAGGCTCCCTTTCTTTGTCCAATGGCACAGAATGGAATTCCAGAGCAAAATTCACCAGCTAAAGATTCTGGGGAATGGACTGTCTCCTCCAACCTGTTCAGTCACCTGATGGGGAAGAAAGCAGCTGGGACATAAACAAGTCCCACCAGCACAAGCATCCCAACCTTGAAGGGCAAAGTCCACCCCCTTCAACTCTTGGGTGGCTGCAATTAATAATACACATCAGAACATCGAGTGAGCATTAAATCAGAAAGAAACACAGGTTCTACAGCACCCCAAGCCACAGTGTCCCCCATGACTTTAAGTGGGGAAGCCTCATAGAGCAGCAGTGTGCAGAGCTTCACTGATCTACCCTTCAGCATGCTGCTTGCAGGAGATTCAGACAGCAGGCAAGGGCTAAACAACTGGCCAGGATCTCCCAATCCCTGAGTTTGCTGAGATGCCAGACAAGCAGGGCCATCCAAACAGATCCTCCTGCAACATGGGTCATGATTGCACGAGGGAAACTCTGCTGGGAACCCAATACCTACAGGCAGAGAGACAAGGACAAATGTTAAGAATCCGTCCCCAAAAAGAATGAGTTTCTCATAGAAATCCAGGAGGAGATCTAAAAGGTGAGAAAGAGAAACCTTAGGAAAGGCAGAGAAGGGCACTTCACTGAAGATAGAGTGTTCCTCTTCTCAAGCCTTCAGTGAGAAGAGCACCTTCCCTCTGCCCACAAGCTAGAGCAGAAAGAAAAGGAGCTGGGATCTGCATCAGCCCCCAACAGCAGCTCAGAGCCAAGCTCCAGGATGCTTCCCCCAGCACAGCAAAGACATCTCACTATGGTCAAAATGGAGAAGAGCTTATCTATTTTAGCTGCTGTGAAATGTCTGCATGGCAAAGCTGTTTAGAGAAGGGATGTCTCAGCTAGCTAGTCTGCTGTTCTGCTGGCAAGGGTGAAACATCAGCTCTGCTTGGCCTCTTACTAGGTTTGCTGCCCAGGCATCATCTAATTGTCACTCCAGTTTACGAGCTGAAGATCTGCATTAAGATAAGACTGGATGACTTTTTGGACCCAGAATGAAGGAAAACTAACTCCATCACCCTGAAGTGCCCTTCTGCCCACTGGCAACAGCACATCTCGAGAAACAGGATAGAGCAGAGAGGATTGTTACGGGTTCAAATAGGCAATTCGACCCCAAATATCAAAAAGCCTGCTCACTTTGAAATAAACACACTTGTTTAAAGTGCCAGATGGACCTCACACGCTGATCTCTTTTCAAAGCAGTAAAGGCTGCTTCAGCATACTGTTTATGTGAGTCTGGGGCCAGCACCAGGGTGGATGGTGCTCCCTTCCCACAGCAAGTGGACTTCCTCCCCTACCTAGAAACATCCCTACCACACTCCAAATCACTCCTGCTGAGGGACCACAAGATGGAGCAGAGATAGGTCTTTGAACCCTTGTGGGTCATACAGACAGAAGAAGTCTTGAAAGATCAACCACCCTGAGCCACCTCCATCAGGACTGATCTTGTCCTGCTCTGGACTAAAGCAACAAAAGCCTCTGTCCTAACTACTCATGGACCCTCCCTCTCCAGTGACATCACCCTAAAGTGCCCATCTTCATTCTCAAAGAGAACACATACAGTCTCCAGCCAGGCCTGGAACACAGCATGAGCCTACCATGGACATCCCCATGCACCTCGCACCCATTCCCATCACGCTGACAACCTGCTCCAAGCTGGCACACACTGAGGGGACTCCCCAAGCAGCCCACAAACCAGCAAGAGGACGTGACCTCCCTCCCCTAAGGAAACACACTGAACTGCTGGACCAAGTAAGGCCACGGTTTAGAGAAATGCCCACTTTCACTGAGTTGGGAAACAGCAAAGCCATTGGGGTTCAAATTTAGAAATCAAGCCAATCAGACTACTGCATATCTGTTCTTGTTCTAATTAGACTTCTTTCCTTTAAAAAAAAAATAAAAAACAAACCTCTGACTGTACAGTGCCCTAGCACCCCCACTCCATCCCAAACTTAGCAGGCATTTTTCTATGTTACAAATTCCAAAGGCAGCTAATTACTCAAGACTCAGCAAACTCAGGTTAAAAAAAGAAGCTGCTCCAACTCCATCAGGGAGGCAGATGGCAACGGCGTGTTTCAGACACTGCAGGCTGCATCAGCACTTTCTCCAGCCGATGGTGTCTGAACAGGGAGGGCTGCAGACTGGAGGCAGCACAGCAGTCCCTCTGCCAGAGGGCCACTAACAGGTGACTCATTGCCGTGAAGAATTCTTCCCTGGCCCGCAACTTGCAGCCTGGAGAGGCACGCCATTGATTTATTAACTTGCAAGAAGTGTTCACCTGCCATGGCTTGACCCTCAAGCAAAAGTCCCAGCCTCATACAGACACAAGCAGTACTTAGTGGGGTACCCAAGGCTGGGCATTTCGCCCTGCCTTTTCCCAGACCTGCTTCTCACCTCATTCGCTGGGATGCAGGAAACGATAGAGCAACTGACATTGGGGGGTGGGGGTGGAAGTGAAAATGTACGATTTGAAAACCTGTGCTGGATACAAGAAGCAGTGAGCCCAGAGCCTGTGCAGCACAGATGACTCTTCAAAGTAATCGCTTATGCCAGCAGGATCCAAGCCAGGTAGGCACAATTTAATTAAAATTACGTCAGCTCACACACAGGAGTCAGAGGTCCCACTGGACATAGAGCCCAGTGGTTCAGATATTAAGCAGAGGTCAAACTTGCTTGGACTCCATCCATTCATACTCCTTTCTTTTCTTTTCTCTTGGTTTCAAGCAGATCTTCAGTTCAGACACCCTTCCTTGTACTCTTCCAATGCCCTGAGCTCTCACCAACACCATAAACCATCAGGCTACATCATGAGCAGCATTTTCTGTTTGCAGCGTCTCCTGTTCCTCTCAATCCTGTCCCACTCTTTCAGGACCTTGAGGCATGTCTCAGCTGAGAAGGAATGGAGAGGGCACAGCAGCAGGGGATACTTTATACCCATTGGGAATGTCAGCAGAGTCTTCCTTGGACCCAGACATAGGAAAAAAAAACTACATATTGAAGGTGGGATGCTGCATTTGCAAGATCACTCAGCCTCTGAGCATGAGCAGACCACAGACAACAGGAAACTGTTTTTTTCAGATGGCCAGTTCAGCATTTGCAGGTTCTCCTGCTGCCTAGACACTATGAAAACCTGTACCATCTGCAAGCTCACTGCTGCCTTAGCTCAGTTACGGACTTGCGGTTGCACAAAAACATCTGTAAGGAGAACACACATCACATTCCCAAAGCATCTACGCAGAGCAACGAAGAGCAGGTGACCAGTTTCAGCTAGAGCATGACCACAAAAGACCAAGTTCTCCAAAAACACTATGGCCCAGATCCATGGAAACAAATGTTCTCCCTGCAGCTCTCCAGGGATGCAAAGAATAGCAACTCAGAGAATTCAGTGGCTAAGGAAGGTCCCACTCACTTCACTAGGATGCAGGACACATCGCTGACACGTTCACACCCCTGTGTGAGGACACCCTGACCGTGGGCTAAGGTACCTTTGTGCTTCACAGTGCAGGCATGGAGGGCAACTTCCAGCTGAGAGGGCGAGGGCACCCATGCCCAGCACACTTGACTGGGTTCTCACTTGGCAGGAACACAGCCTGGGTTCCTTATCTGTAAGTTTCAAAAGAGTCCAAAAGATAAGGAGGGACCAGCTGCCCTGTAAGCACTATTAAACTCTTTTCAAAACATCCGGCTGGAGCTCCCAGACTGATCGATCAATAGCAATCAATTTCTGCTCACCAGCGGGATTTTGCAAGTGCCTGCTGCTCTCTGGAATGGGGCCATTAGCACCTACAGTCTCAAACTAATAGCCAGTAATGAACATTTTACCTATGCTAATAGCTGGGTGAATGATAAACAGTGATTTCTCTAGCACTGTTCATTGGGGTGAGCAAACCTTGTCACAGCAAAGGAGAGAAGATGGAGGAAGAGATGGTGCTAGCACTCTGGGAAATTGGCTATTTAGAGGAACAAAGAAGAAACTGGTACCCAGAGACCAAGAAAAAGAGCCAGGAAAAAGACATTTTTGTTACATATAAGTAAATTACTAACATGGAAGTGTCCAAGACAAAAGGGACTGAACACAGTATAGCAACCAAACCCAAGAAGAAATACATTTACCCTATCATTTAATTTAAAAGCCTGAATATTTCCACTGGCACCAGAGAAGCACAGTTCCTGGGAAGCCATATCCTCACATGTCTGCTAACTTTGAGTGGCAACAGGAGTTTTCCCCAATTGCACCATTTCCCTCCCAGGTGGATGCCCTGATGTGTGGAAGAAGGTCTGGGCTCACACTGATGGTGCTTCTCCTTGCAGACCGACCAGGGCCAGGCTTCTCTCCCCTCGTGAGGCCATGCACCTGGTAAGAGTTAAACTCCAAGGCTGGTTCCAGCTCCTGCTTTGTGGGTTTAATACTCCCCGAGCTGTCGCAAGGGTGTTAAACTCCCACTCTTCCAGTTCAAAGGCAGCTTTGCAGAGCTGAGCAGTCTTAAAATGCGCAGCTTTTCAGAAGTGTGACCTTTTCACAAGGTTTCCAATTCAGTAAAGGTTTGTTTCCTCCCTCTTCAAGCACGTAACTAATGGTAGTCATGAAACACCTCCTCCAACAGCAGCAGGCAGGCGGGCCAGGCTCCCCACCAGCCTTGAAATGTCATGACCAGTTGCCTTTGGCTATTGCAATGGTGCTTCTGCAAAGGCTCAAGGGCACAGAAAGTCACTGCACCATCATCAGGCATCAAGCCCTTGCACACATCTGCACATCACCTGCTGCTGTCCCCACACAGGGAGATGCCCGTGCAGACAGGGAGGGCAGCAGGGATCTGGTCCTGGATCCACCCCATTCCCCTGCACAACGCAGGGTCAGTGCAGCCCCACGCACACAACCACAACCATCCGCAGCAGGAGGGGTCTCTCAGAAAGCTGTTCAAATCCCTAATTGCTCTCCCCAATAAATCCACATCTTCTTCCTGCAGATATCAACCTGAGAGACCCTTCCAGCCCTCCTCAGTGCCAGGTTGAGGTCACATCCACAGGTTTCACTGGCCATCTTCCTTCATTCTTGCTTGCCCTAGGGCTTCTCCAGGCAGAAGAACAGTAAAAGGAGAATTTTTAGGCATTTGCACCAACAAATCCTACAGCACACCAGCGGGGACACCTTCCACTGCATACCAGCCCTCACACTGCCCACTGCCCAGGTCATGGGCTCCTGCTCTTGCCCCTCTCCACCAAGACACTTGCAGTTCCACTGTTTTCCACATGGCAACCCAAGAATAAAAACAGTTGCTGAGCAAATAAAGCAACACTTCATGCTGACAGGATGGACTTCTCCATTCCAAATTCCTACAAACCCGCAAGTCCCCAAAGAGTCTTGGCACAAGGCGGTGCTGCTGGCTCCACCTGCACTGCCATCCCTCTCCTTCAACCCTAAAGAAAGCTAAACCTCTGTACACGCCGTCTGCCCTCTTCTTCCTTCTCTGTTCATGCTGCCTGGAAACCTCTTCCCATTCCTACACAGAGAGGGAGTTCTTGGGGGCAACAGACAGTTTTTCCACATCTGGGAAGTGCCTCCACCTGCTACCTAGCTATGCATGAAGCACAGAACCATTGTACTGCTCTGGCAGACTTCTTTTCATATGTCATTTATTTTCCTTCAAATGAACTCAACATTTGATATTTTGCCCCCTATTTCCTTGTTTACACTACAGGAATGGGGAATGTGCTGTTGTCCCCTCCAAGGGCAGTAATCCAGCTCTCAAAGGTTACCAGTCCCATTGAAGATGGCACTACATAGCCCCACCAAAACCAAATCTTACCCACAGCTTTGTTGCTATGTTACAACCAAGGATCCCCCCCCAGTTTCACCCTTATTCCAGGGTGTCCAAGTCCTCACCACATCAGCAAATAATCAGACATGGGTTTCTTTGGAGAGATTCTGTAGAAATATCCACACAGTCCCTACAGCTCAGGAGGTTTATGTTATCTTAAAATATCTGGGATTAGTAATCTAAAGGCAGGTCACACACTCTGGAGAGGTTAGTGCTGCACAAACTGGCCTCAAAACCAGGCCCAGTGAAGTCCAGTGCCATTAAAGTGCTGAGAGACACCAGCTCTGATGTGCCAGGTATTTCTGACTGGACACACTGCTGGTCCCAAAGTTTACAAACTCCTAAGCCAAGGCATTGCCAAGAATACAGCTGATGTTTGGAAGGAACACACTGTTTTTATGCTGACGTAGTTTCTCCAAATACAAGGCACAACATCACACAGACCAAGTTCAGAGTTTGGGTTATGTGCTTCCCAGAAAAACTTTGGGCCAACCAAGGGGGAACTCCAGCCTTACACCAGACTCCATAAACTTGTCACACAACTCTGAAGCAAGCTGTGGCTAACCTGCATTTTGGCGTTTTCCCCATACAATGCATATTTACCACATGGGTTTGTTTGGATGTGTTTTGCTCACGACTTGCTCTTTGGAGCAACTCCAAATCTGCCTCCCTCTTAAGTTGTGCTGCAGTATAGTCATTCAAACTGATTGCAAACATCAGAAGCGAGGGCTGATTTCTTCATGTGCACTAATTCTAGACTAGGTCACCAAAGTATTTTCATAGTTATGTCAGCACTGTCTAGACAAACCATTAAAAAACAGGATGCAATGATCATCAGAAATGCAATGTCAAGTTTGTGCCCAGAGATACTGTGGGAGCCACAGGGAGAGAAGAAAGGCCAAACCTGTCCCATTCCCATATGTTTGTCAGAGTTGGCTCAGTTGTCATGTTTTTGTTTAAGCAAAACTTTACCAGAGATGCCCAGAAAAACATATATTTAACTGCAATTTAAAAGAAGTAAGCTGACAACAAGCCTGGACAGCAGTAGGATATTCTGAATGACTCCCAGTGCAGTCACAAACCCATCTAAAACTGGCTTCTTTATACTACTGGATGCCCACACCTTGCTACCAGCACCAAACCACATCAGCATCCTCAGGGCACCAGGCAGAGCACCCTGTGCCACGAGTCCCAGCAGGATTTGGCTGTGGGCACTCACCCTCACCAACCTCCACCAGGCTCCCATGGTCACCACCAAACCCACAGCCTCTGCATCCACGGAGAGCTTCCTGCCAACATCGTGCATTGAACGGCTGCTTCCTGTTCCTTGCCACTCCTTGGCAGGGAACTCTTCCAAACTCCAAGAACATGAGCTGTAATCTCAGCAGAAAGGGACGTGCATATAAAAATCACCACTCTGTCAAAACAGAAAAATAATGCAGGAGCTGATCTGTGCACATTAATCCGCTGCAGTCATGAGGAGACAATTTCCCTGGAGAAAGTCATACATTAAAAGAAAAAAGGAGGAAAAAAAGGGAAGAAAAAAAAGATTAATGTGACTTTGAAATATCACAAGCACCGTTTATCTTCCTCCTACCACCACAGGTTTCTTGTCTATTTTTCTCTCTTTTTTTTAATACAAAGAGCCTTAAAATTCCCTGTGAATACAGCCTCTCTGCCTCCGATGTGCAAACATAGGTGCATTACAGTATAGCAAAAGCATAAATATAGTGCCACCTGTTCTCTCAGTATACAATGTTAACATTTTTAATTAATTCAATTTTAAAAAAACACTCTTGCTTTTCAGTGGCATAACCTTCTAATTACACTCAGAGTAGATTCATACTCCTCAGAGCTCCTACTTATGCTTGCAACTCAGTCACACACAAAGTTCAGCCCTTGGTACTTGTGTGTCAGCATGGAAGCTGAATGCAAAACACTGCTCCCCAATATACATTTAGGCACAGATAGAAAGCTCAGGCTGTGTCATGGAAATTATCAAAAATTTAAGAATGCATTCCTTTTCTAGCGTAGGACTAAAGGATTTTTCCAGCTAAAAAAATAAAAATAAATAAGGTTCAATCCATGTAACACAAAGATGACAGACATGCTTAAAACCGAGGTGAATTGCATGAACTCAGCCTTTGGCAATCCTGAAGCAAATGAGCTCACCATACCGTTTAGATTCTCATTTTCCCTTTACACATATCCCATAGATCATAAATACACATTAATAACTGTAACAGTCAAAGTTTACATTCGGCTGTAACATTTAGGATCAATACTCTTCAAATGACCTTTAGTAGTAATGAGCTGCCATAACACTGTCTTGAGGACATTAAATTTTTATTAGAAATACTTTACTACAAAGGTTCAAATCTCTCTATGCACTTGTGCACCCATACAAATATTCTCCTATTATATTTTTCCTTGACAAAAATAAAAAGGTCTTCGAAGGTTTTTGAAAAAATGTGCAGTGTGGAGGCTTTAAATATTTCACATTGTCAGATGTGGGGGGTTTCTTTCTTTGTTGTTTTTTAATCAGAACCCATGAGCCAAGGGTTGGAAAATCAACCACTTTTCAAAGTGATAAATAGGAATTGTTCCCACGTGGCTCAAACAGGACAGCACTGAGCTCCTGATTACCATAAGCCCTCAATTCGATGGGGGTGGAGGAGGTGAGAGAAGCTGGGGCTCCACCCCTGGAGGGGTGACCCAGAGCAGACCTGGGTCTGGCCCTACAGATCAGCCCCAGGGAAGCTATCCAGGGGCTCAGCTCTGCTCCTGCCCCTGGCTCGGGGGGGTCCTGATGGGGACCTGCCATCAGAACAGATCCATCTCATCCAGCTCTGGCCAAATGAAAAGCAAAAAACTGAAAGGTGAGGAAAAGCAGCTAGTCAACATCCAGCCTCTCTATTATTTCCTTTTATAAACAAGTTCAAAGTCAGATCATGTCCACATTTCACTGCCTATTTTAAAAATTACAAATAATTCACAGGTTGGGGGGCTTGTAGCAATTTATTTCTTCACCTGCAGGTCCTGGACTCAAACTAGAGAGAAATCTGATTTTAGCAGAACAATGAAACCGAGCGGATGGAGGTGAAGTCAAACAAAGGAGACACAGGGGAAAAAAAGAAAAATATTTCCCTGCATTGTTATTAGATGTCACCTCTAAGAGTTGCAAATTAAACACATTCAAGGCAGCACCATATACTGCAGTTAATGTCCTTTGAAGAACCTGCCTCGGCTCAGCACATCAGCAGGATGCTACAAAGAGCCCAGACCTGGCAGGGAGGGCAGCACGAGCACATTCCCACATTTCATTGTAAATTCCTCAGGTGTCTTGACTTTTAAAAAATATTTCAATCTTGCCTCTCTTGTTCACACTGATCTTAGTGTCTAAAAAACAATTTTGTGATTTCCATACTGCTTTCTAGACAGCAGCAATCATACTGAAGTGGGGCGCCCCTATAAAACCACCAGAAAAGAGCCGAAAAGCTGACCAATCAATATTTGCACTCCCTAGCCTCTGGATTTTTTGGAAGACACTCTGAAACCACAGTATGTGTGTTTCCATGCCTTTGGAGAGCATCCTTCTTTCCGGGGGAGGTACCAGGAGAGCCAGCAGCAGGCCTGCAGTGCGCACCCTGCCCACAGCACTCTCCTCCCACCTCGGCAGAAGGCAAATCACATCCCCCACCCTGCCAAACCCCTTATCTGGGTCATGGCAGCGGCAGCCCCTCACCACAACCCCCATTTCTCCCTCAGCTCCCGCGGAGGCTCATTAGGGTGGAGAAAGGCTCCGGCGCATCATCTCTGCGGGCTTGCGGAGGGGCTGATCCGCGACGGGTAATTCCCACTGCCTAATGACCGGAGACCGGCCCAGGCAGAGGTAAATGGCAAAGGGAATCTTCTCATTTGTTACCCATCCCCACGTCCCGATAAAAAGAATGATTACACTTTTAAGTTTGAACAATTCCCTGCAGTTGTAGCCATGTCATATCTAGATTGTCTAATTTACATGCATATTCATAATCCCTGTGTATTTAATTAAATTCTTCAATCCCTGGAGTGTCTTTCCTAAACAATAGTAATTTATCTTGCACAGATAAGGGTGCCCTCGATTTATTCCACTCTGTAGCTAACAGCATTTCCTACTGATCAAGGCTAGGAAGCAAACTTAAATAGAAGGAATCTTTAAATATATTTAAATTGCAAGATTAGGCCGCTTCTCTTTCTTTCTCTCTCACCCCAAGTTACCCTTTTAAAGAATAAACACTTTCTCCTGAGCTCCAAGGAAAACCTTTCACCCAACCTCCTGAGAGCAGGTGCATGTTCTAAATACTGTAATGCTGCCCAAAACCCATGAGGCAGAGATCCCACAGGATCTACTGAACATCAGTTCTTCCATCCAAAGTGGTCCATGGGACATCCTCTGGATGAATCTTCCATAGCAGGCTACTGCATTCCACTGCAACCCAAGCAAATAAGCCACACGTCAAAAAGTTGCAACCAGGAGACTGAAGAGCTCTGCTTCTTTCCAGCAAATATCCCTACACTAGGGGCTATTCCCCAATGGATAACCTTGGGCATCTCAGAGAGGGCCAGACACCCCGAGATGAGGCAGCCCTTCAGAGAGCTGCAGCTGCCTCCAGACCGCTAACCCTGTTGAAATATTAGCACTGGGAATTTAACTTGTCCTACAATTAGAGAAGTGCTAAAATATTTAGTGAAGTCAAACCATCTAGAAGATCATAATTAGAAAGGAAAAGAATAGAGACGGGTGCTACTGCATGGTTTTTTACTACACATTCCTCACAACCTGTTAAATCCACAGCTCTTAATAGCTTTGCTTCTCCTCCCAAACCTCAGCCTGCAGATCCAGGATGGCATTGAAGTGGGGTCTAGAAGTGCTGGTCTCTCCAAAAGCCTCTTTAGCCCCACCAGTGCTGCATCACTGCTGCCTCCCAGAGCAGTGCCAGCAGTCCCTGCCAGGGAGGGCCATCCTGACATCCACAGCAGGGATGCTACGCCCCAGGAGACTCAGGGATAATCCCAGTGCTCCAGGAGATGTGGGGCCAGGGCTGCTGTCACAAAACATCTCCTTCTTCATCCACATTGCAGCCGAGGGCCAGGGCAGCCCTTTGGCTGGAGAGACTGCTCACACCAGGGAGGCATCCCTCCGCTCCAGCCCTGCTTCTTAATCTCCTCCCCAAGCATCTGCTGCTGACCACTGCCAGACACAGGGGAACCCGGCCGTTCCATTCCCAACCAAGCCCTCGAAGCCTTTAGAGACGCTGTTACTATTTATGAAAATAGGGTCAGGATCCTGCTGTCACAGCTCCTTCCTGAGCTGCAGCGTCACCCGTGCTGTTGAGGCAGCTCTAGGAAAGCCCTCAGGAATGTGACCACTGGGACTCAATGACAGACAGGCTCCAAGTCCCCGCCACTAGCACAGCTCTGGAGTAAAATCAACCTCCCCCCACCAGGGTGTCCATGTGCACACCTCCCTAGGCAGCCTCGTCCTCCAGTTTAACACACACTGCAGCCACCAGGTCATCCTCTGAGCCACCCCCAGAGCCACCACACCCCTATTTCACTGTGCCACCACATCCAGCCATGGCTGAACAACCGCAGCCCCACACAGCCATGTCTGGCTGACACCACAGACCCCACCTTTCCAGTGAGGGGCTCCTCCCCTCATTGAACAACAGGAGAAACAATGGACGAGGAGGGCAGTGGTCTCCTTCAGCATTGGAACTGGACCTGGCACTGTCCTGAAGGGGAAGGGGCTCAAGCTGCCCTGCCCTGCTCCCAGCAGAGCCCACAGGACAGCGAGGTGCGTTCCCCATCCCCACTGCAGAGCCTGCCCACTAGACATCCTGCCATTGCCAAATCCTCTTCCCCAGGAATTCATAACTGGATTCAGACATTCCCAGCCTGTTACTTATTTCAATACTTTCAGCTCTCTGGAGTAAAGGGACATCCTGTCTTAAACCTGCTGAGCCTCAGGCCAAAACGACATCTGCTTGGAAGGCAGCCCCTCTGGCTGACCCAGCCCTGGAGGGTTGCCTTCCCATCTCAGCAAGATCCCAAACATACCCTTGCACCCACAGTCAGCTCACAGCAGAGCCAGGAGCACAAAAAGTTGCATAGGCAAACCACAGCTCCCATTCCCACTTCAGAAGCATTGCAAGATTTTTAGGCCTTGGAAACATTTTCTTCCTACTCAGGGCATTTTTAGGTTAACGGTTCATCAAACCTCAGTCCGGAAACCTTGGTGTGGCCTACCTCTGTGTGGGTGTGGGAATGGGTTGGGGAAAAAACCCTCCTGGGTATCAGGCCTTCCCACAGTGTTTGCACCACAGGCTCTGGGCTGAGCTGGGAGCCGCCAGAAACAAGCCAAAAACCAGGCAGGCAAGGGAAAACATCACCAGTGCCCTGTACCTCCTTCAGATACGAGGAAGGCATCATCCATCAATCCCCTTTAAGTCATCCTTCCACATCCCTCTTCTCTATAGGGAATTTCAGAAACTGAGCCATGACTAGAAACAACTACCCATTCACCTCTATCCTGTCTAGTTTTCTAGTTTTACTAAGTTTTTATGATTTTTCAGAGCCTAAGTCACGGCAAATTTTTATCACAACACAGACAGAAAGGTAACAGCAAAATTCCATTCTGCACCCTTTCCCAACAAGTACAGCAGCAGTTGTAAAACACCTCCAGTTCCCTTCCACCTCTGAGATACCCCACAGGGAAGGCAGCCCACTGTGAGCCACTGGCAAATAACTTCCAGCTTAAGCAAAGCACATGGGAACCTTTCAAACCACGTCACTGCAATGAATTTTAGAGACAATGCTTGAGGACTGTGACTCAAAGTGGACAGCAATGCAGACAAAGATATTCGCTCTTTCCATATGCCCCCAACAACACGGTCAGGACGAAATCAGCAGCCTCATAAACCACTGAATATACTTCTCAAGCTCAAAAAGCTGGCTGCTACCAAGCCCTCCTGAAGAGGGTTAGCCAAAGAACCTGAATGTGATGCAGTGGGATGGGTCCCTTGAAGGTAAAGCAGACTGAGTCAAGCTCAAGAGAAGGAGATGAAGAGAGCTCTATGAAGGGCAGGCAATGTACATTTCAACGTCATCCAGGGGCTCAGGGAAAGAACAGGGCTAAGCTCCACTCTGCCCCATTTCAGAGCATAGCTTAAAAGTACTCTAAAAACTCCACTGCTCATTCTTGGTCATCCTCACAAGCACTTGCTTTGTGCCTGTTTTTGGTGAGTAATATTTTCCACAGAGGTGGCAAGTGAGCAGAAGCAGCGCACTAGAAGCCACCCAACTTCACCATCATGCTTTCTTATACACTGGCTGCAGTTCTTCTCCACCAAAACTTGCCAGAGCTTTTGAGGTCTGACCTCATCATGAGCCAAAGGGACAGAAGAGCACACTCCACAGTCCCACTCATCACCTTTCCTAGAAGGTATCTGCTTAAAACAGGCACTTCTTCCCTCATCCATTTTCAAGTCTCCAGAAGTCATCTCCTAATGCAACAGGAGGCCAACCAAGGTGAAGCAACATGGCAGAAGCCACAAAAGAGGTGACTGGGGACAACACAGAGACTGGAGCCTTCTGAGTACACTAAAAGCATCTGTCAGTGACGCCAGCTAACCTCAAAGGCAGCCTATGAGAGCCTCAGTTTCTCAGTCCAAGTCTTTAGAGAGCTCAGCTGACCTCAACAACTTCCCAACATGCCATGACAACATTTCCAAGTGGAATTTACAGCCTGATTTTTCTACTTTCAGGCCAGTTGCTTCTTGTTTTAGTAAGTACCTCAAATATGGCAAGTCCACATCTTACAGATCAAATAAGGCAGGCTTAAAAGAGGGGAGGCTCAGTAAAGAAAAGATACTTCCCAACAGGAAAAAAAAAAGAAGTAACTTTTGCCTCAAACATACCAGACACAAGGGACAAATTAAAAAGGGAAACCATAAAATGCTTGCCCAGCTCCTTTTTTTTATCCTTACATCTGCTGCTTTACAGTGAAGTTCCATCTACTGTGTATAATTAGATATATGTTCCATGATTCTATTCTATACAGATTTGAGACTTATCTACATTTTTTTAACCCCAGAGAAGTTTTAATTGGACCAAAAGCTGCAGTTAGAGCACTGCCTCACTCAAAGTTCTAAGAGATGCTGCAATGTCAACAGATCAAAGTTTCAGCCCATGGTCTGCAGACTTGTGCAAGGCAAGAGGAACACAGCTTACTGCTGCCCACCTTAAGCTCCAGGAACATTTAAAGGCTACACAGCATCCCCTGACTACTCTCCAGATCCCATATTCAGGGCCACACTGAACTCAGGGCAAAGCCCAGTAGGTTCCTCAGAACAGCCCCAGCTCATCCTGGTCCAACTGCAAAACACAAACCAGCCTTTTTGTTGTTTGCTAGGAAAAGATGAAGCTTGGTTGGGTTTTCTTCATCAGTTAAAGGGTTATTTCCTTAGAGCTGGGAAACCAGACAGATAGAAGGCCACCAATTCCAGTGTCAAAAATCCAGCAGGCCAAAGAGATACTGGTACTGACCTTAAGAAACTCCAAGAGCAGCAGGTCCAGGAGATGAGCATGACCCAGATACCCAAGAGCAAGACAATGCCACGAGTGGGAGAAAGGGCTAGGGAGACCAGGCAATGGGGATGCTACCAATTTGCAATCACTGCCCCATACTAATTGCTTTGGTATAAAGGAGATCTCAATCTCATGCCCCTCACTTTGTAATTAAGCATATAAAAAGTGCACAAGGATGGAAGGAAACTGTCTCCACTTATAAGGGAAGGACTAAGCACCCCATGCTTTACTGGGGCAGGGAAAAGAGCATTACTACTGCAAAACACCCAAATGCACATCTCCCATTCCACTTATGACCAATGCTGTGGGCACTCCTGGGAGAAGCTGATCTGCCAGCATCTCCACCAACCATGAGGAAAATCAAGGAGATAAGCAATGCTAGACATCCACCAGCCGAGCTAAGAGGATGAAGAAGCATTTCTCTGGAAACAATCGGTTCTCTAATAACAGGGCTGCAGCAGCGGCGTGAAAGGGAGGGAGGAGGAGCAGGCGGGGAGAAAGGGACTAGCTGGATATTTATCCCATCCTCATCTTTGTGTTATCAGTACCCCGGTATCAGCATTGTTCAAAATGGCTGCTTAGATGGTTGCCAGCAGCAACAACAGAATCGGTCCATCTGCTGGCATTCTCCTTAATCTATCTCAAACACTCGTCTTCTTTTTAAATGCACACAGGGGAAAGAAGGGGAAAAAAAAGTCTGCCTTGTACAAAGAAACAGAATCCTCCTATAACAGAGCCTTTTAACTAGATTTTATGCCACCCCTGTTTCCAGGACACACAGACAAAAGTTAATTTTCCGATAAAAGAACCAGTGTAAGGTGCTTTTTTGTTATGAGATCAGAAAGCAAATGGAATTTGAATTGTCTGCAGTGGCATGGATCTGACAAAGATTAATTTAAACAGATATTGTCTCTGAAACCAAAGTCCATTGAGCGGCTTCACAGCCTATCAACCATGCGAAAGCAGCTCCTTAGCAGCACTGCTGACTCCACCACTTTCTTTAAAAATGGCTTAACCTATTTCTTGTAAGATAAAAGGTCATATATAGTTCTATTTTACAAACCCATAATAGCTAAAGCCACACCAAGCGAGGACAATTGGGAGAAAATAATAACGGGGGGGGGGGATTTCCTCCCCCTTCACAGACAGATGCTTGACACTTGCTGGGCATTTTTCAAAGCACACCGGTAGTGAGCGGCTGCAGCACTGCTGAAATGTTTTGACACCCTCAGAATAGAATAAAAACCACGGGGCCTCTGCAGGGCGCCGGTGCAGGATGCAGGAGCCCACCCCAGGGTGGAGATGCTGCAGCAGGACAGCCCATCACCAACAGCACGGGATGCTTCCTCACTGGGGTATAAACCACAAGGCTGCAAGGACAAGAACAGGGGCTCCAGCTCCCTTGGTCACTGGGCCAAACAGGCAGAGCAGGCAGGAGGAAAGACCCTCTGCTCACTCACCCCCCAGCCCCTCTCTGAACACTGGGGTATTATTTCTCCTTTTAATCACAAGAAACAGATCTGTGCATGCCATCAGCGGGCTGTGCGGACGGGGACAGCTGCTCAGACTTCAATGGGACACACACACATACAGAGGGGGGGAAAAGCTGCAGAAATCCAAATCCTGCAATTTCTTCCCTTTTTATTTCCAGTTTATACGGAGCACCGCAGGGAAAACGCTACCAGACAGTTTCAGAGCATTTGATATAGCAACGATCCAGCTTTGGGAAAAGAACGAAGGAGAAGCAAAATAAAAGATGACAGCCAAAAGCACTTTTAATATAGTTTCAGTACTTTCAAGAGAAAGCTTCTGTACACAGAGCAGCCAATGAACTGTTACCAAAATAAACACAACTGGCTTTAAAAAAAAATTAAAAATGTCTTTCTGATGATAAAGAAAATCAAAAGAGATGATAATTAGTGAGTGAGACAGAAAATGCATTTATTTTTCATCCTCCAGACACATTTCTTTTAATTTAGCACCCAAAGCCATTGTAGTTCATTAATGGAAATTTTATTTATCTCAGGAACTATTTGTTGCTTTGCCACTCCGGTGACAGAGCACTCATCTTCATCAAGGCAACCACACAAGGCACAGCACAAAGTATCTCCTGCCACCCCAGCCTTTAAACACCACACAGCACCAGTAACAAGGAATGTCTGTGACTGGTGTCCCAAAGCAGTCACCAACACGCTGGTGGTATCAGTCAAAGAACAGAGGCCAGGGCTACTGGTCAGCATCCAGAAGAGGGGCACAGCCTGCCCTGACCTTGCCAAGGTCCCAGACACCAAGGCTGAGGGTTCCCACGGGGAATCCCCCCGCTCCAGCAGCTGCGGGGACACTGGCACTGTCTCCAGGTGCAAGGACAGCAGCCAGGCAGATACCACGCTGCATCCTGCTGAGCACAGCTCAATAATGATTAGCAGCCCCGGTCAAACGAGCTGGGTGGCGAAGGTGCAGGCAGCTCATTACGGGCATCAGCAACAAGCAGGGCATGGCAAGGGGGACACAGACCCCCCTGACCCATTTTAACCCCCAGCAACAGCAGCAGGACATTTCCAGACAAGCTGGACCAATATATCCGCATGCAACCCTTCCAAGCTGGCATCCCAGCAGATCTGCTTCCTAAGCACATTCATGTCTTTGTTTTTAATGAGAAAAAAAAAAAAGAAAAGAAAAATCCCTGGCAACACGCACCTACAATGCGACAAGTAAAAGCCCAGGGTTTTATTAATTTGTGCATTACTTTAAATGCACCATTTTACAAGGACTAACCCCAATCCTGCACAAAATCCTAAGCCGTAAGCTTGAGACAAAAAAGCAAATGCTCTTAAAACGCAGTGCTAGAAAATCCATTTTGAGAGAAATGTGGTGGTGTTGTGCACAGGTGAATCCTCAGCATTTAATAAAACACACCCACCATACCAACCAAGAGGAATCTATTCATATTTAAACATCAGGATTAAAAGAAAAAAAGCCTTTGAAAAATTGCATTTTATTTCTGGGGCATATTATTTTAAAACCATGAAGATGCTTTCCTACCCCCATAAGCCAAGAAGGGGTTTTGAAGGACCTCTGTCTTTCTGTGTGATGTTATCAGGACCTTTCCCAACTCTTACTGCAGAAGCACAAAAGAACTTGGGGGTCAAGCCCATATATCAAACCCTTGTGAATACAGGTGAAAATGAAATGGGCTCAGCACTTCTCTCCTGAGCGTGGAGGACAGCATCTCCAGGGCCTTGGCAGCTCTGCGGGCAGACAGAGCTCCCCACCGCCATCCCACATCCTGCCTCCAGACGCTAGATTTCTCCTATTGCATTTATTAGCACAGCCAAGGTTTGGTGTCTTTGAGTTTTTGTTTTCATTGGAAAACAGATCAATTTCTATTGATGCTGATGCCAGAGAAAGTGAAAGCTCAGCAGAGGCTGGAACCAGTTACCCAGAGAAGTGACTTTCCTCCCCTCCTCTCACCCCCAGAAGACCAGGACTATGACAATGCCATGACACAATCTGTTCAAGACAGCAAACATACAGTAGGACATACCACAAGTTCATTTTTTTAACACCTTCAAGATATTCCACACCACCACCTACTTGCAAAATAAAGTCACTGGCACCAGCCACAGATGGAGAGATTGATAGAGAAGCAGATTCTGCCATCACCTGTTGAGCAAAGCCAGGAGGCCATCCCAGTACCCACCTGTCCAGGTGTCTTCCACTGCCCCACCAGCAGAAACAAGCCCTGAAAAGCAAAGGATCCTTCCCCATCACCTCACCCAGGATGCTGCACAAGTTTGGCTCCCCAGAGAACGGCCAAAAGAACAAAGTCAAAGCCTCACACCCCTGGGAGAAGCAGCACAACCCCCGCAGCCCCAGAAGAAAATTCACTCACTTCATGCACAAAGTTGCACCATGCAGCAACAAGCCTTGGCCTCACACTGAAAATCCCCAAGCATGGCCACCTTGAGAGGCTGAAGAGATGCTGCTGCTCCCCTATAAAACCATGCCCAGCTCCTCACGCACATGAGCTACCCCAGCCTCAAGAGCAGCAGAGGAAAACAAAGATCACTACTCAACACAAAGCTGTCCATGTCACCTAAATGCAAAACCCGTGCAAAATAAATGCAAGCACAAGGTTGGCCATGCTGGTCATCTGTCCTAACCCCAGAGGGGAGCAGGTCTCCCACTGGGAAAGGGGAGCAGTACATAACCCCAGGAGCACCAAGGACTCCATCTCCCCCATGGACCAGGTCCTCCTCCAGGGCAAGGTTCCAGTACATGCCAAGGAAATACATAAGCCCACAAACTCTTCCATCCTAATACTACCAAGATTTTTTTTTAACTTTTTTTCTTTTCAAAGAAAATTAAAAGCTGACACACCACAAGACAATTCACAGCTGAATGTGACTTTACAGAGCTATCAGATAGAGAAGCTCATTTAAGTTTTCCAAAAGTCCTATCTGAGGTTTGAGGGACTAATCATAAAACATCTAACATCAAAGCGAGCGTCAAATAACAGCAAAGCACATTCCCTCACACAAAGCTTCAAAAACAAAGCAAGCAGGCACATGTGGTTTATGTTATTGCAGTTTTAGCACAGTTAAATATTTCCTAAAATATTCACCCTAGATGTGAGCAAAATTAAAATCTGCTGTGAATGACACGCAACTTGGAAGCTGAAGACTAAGCTTTATAAAGCACAGGTGAGCTGAGAACAAACTCCTACTGCCAGCTCAAGCCAGAAACCAGGACTCATACTCTGAAAAATGTTTCAAACCTATTTAGTCTTAAAGCAAACACTAAATATTTTATTTCTTGTGCTTTATTTTTCAGGTCTCTGGCCTCTAAGTTAGTATCATTTAATTAACCACCTAGTTCAAAAGACATCCCAGCCTCAGAGGATCTGTTTATACTCCTTGAAAAAGACTCAAAAGCCAATAAATAAATCTGCTTAAAATAAAAGGTTAAAATTCCAGCTGTCATCCCAGCTCTCCCTGCACTACCAGCAAGAAACTCTGGTGGTTTTCATCATCTTCTTTTTCAGCTTCTATAATACAGTCTAGAACAGGCTCAAGAAACATCTCACCTATGAGGGAGCAGCAATAAACAGATCGTAAGTTCTAATGCCTAATAATACTTTGTTTTAATTATATATGTTAAGAAAAAGATAATTAGAATCCTAAAGAGCTTAATGTATATTTAAAATGTACAAGAGTTTCCATCATGATAGGGCTAATGAACCTCTGCCAGCTCCTTTTATGTGGTTTAAAGTATTTTAATACATAGGGTAGGATCAAGTAATCTACCCATAAAGAAAAACAAAGTAAAAATTAATTAGCAAATTGGATACATGTTGTACAACAAGCATCCCACACAAAAACTAAAAGGATACAAAAAAATTAAACTCCCTTAGCAGCACTCAGACACAGGACACCAGGATTTAACCTGAAAAAACCTTTCACATCCCATGGTGTTCCTTCCAAACCTGCTCCTGCCGGATACAGCTTTAAACCCAGACCCAGGAGGAGACCAATCTTTACACAAAACAAAAGCAACCACAATTCGCCCTAGAGAGCCCCATCAAAGTGTTTTCCCCAAAATAAACAGCTCTATAAAGCAACACACCACTGGATATAAATTTATACTCTGCTCCATACCACGTCACCAGGGCAGGAAACCAAACGCTTGCCTAAAAGTGAGCATTTTAAGGGGAGAAGAAAAAAAGAAGCTTAAAACCTAAAAATAGTTTGGAAAAAAAAAGCTAGAAGTGGTTTCAACCACATTGGAACTTGTTGGTGTTTTTACCTCCGAAGCTACATTTCAACAGGCATCATTACAAATGTAGACCAACACAAGCTGAAAACTGAAGCGTAATAAAAAGCTTCCAAATCTGAACTCGTCCAATTAAAATGCATTTGCAGATATCATTTACAGGTATCAGGTCTTGCTTAACCTCTGCCCAGTCAGAAGGCTGGTGAAGCAAGGTTAAAAAAACCCCAGCATCTACATGACCAGCATAGATACCAGACTAGGAAACATGGGAAGGTACTCATGACTGACCTGCAAAGCATCAGATAAAATATCCAGAATTAATTGCAGGTTTCAAAGAAACAGGCTCCCTCCAAGTGTTTACAAAGCCAGAGCATTTTAAAGCCCTGCTTCATTGTTATTCTAACAGCAAAAGTAAATTCTGCCTATGTACTTATGGCTGGACCGCATACCTTCCCATCGGGGCACAAAGGCTTATCTGTGGGTAAGGAGCACATACCGTGTAGGTTCCTAAGCGGCTGGTTACAATCCAAAGAACAACACAAAGCTCGATGCTTCCTCTCCTAAGTCATTGTAAAACCAATGAAAAAGCAGAATTCCCCCCTAAAACTACCCAGAACATTTGCCCACCCATCAGCATCCCAGACCACTCGAGGGCAAACCATATTATACCATGCTGGGGAGCACAGGCGAGAAACATGAATTTGTTCTGCCAGATCACAGCTTACTGTCAAAATCCACCAAAGGTCTTTTCTCTCTCAAAAAACCCAAGAGATAATAGTGTAAAAACTTTTGTTCATAAATATTTATGCAAGTGAACTTGTTAAAAATTAACCGCTGTCGTTAAAGGTTTTGTATCCTTTAGGATTCCCGGCATGCAGCGCAGTTGCATGCTTTATATTAAGCCTGGCATTTCTGCATTCCTTTCCTGCATGCTTTTGTCATTTGTCTAAAAATTAAAAGAAAAAAAACCCACACACCACACACACACAAAGACGGGATCTGTACACATAATAATAAAGCAGTTTTTAAGAAGACAAAGATGCCTGTGTTCAACATCCAAGATCTTTCTTTGAGCAGGGGAAAAAAAAAATCAATTTAATGACTCCAGTGAGATCAGGGTTTAAGCCTCGTTTAAGTTTTACTAAGCATGAAGGAATTATTGGTTGATAATGTGGCATATATATTTTTTTCAGACCTGCCAGCTTTATAAGCACGAAGGAGCCAAAGCCTGAAGTATTTTGTGCCCATAAGCACAACCCTCACCCCTCCACATCATCCTCCACTGCCAGAAGGTCATTCCTCCTGGATTTTGTCTGACAATTTTTCAAAAGGATTTTTCCAACCACACAGAGAAGGAATTTCACATCTGTACTGTCCCTATTTTTTTCACAGGTCTGAGTCAGAAACACAACTGTATAAACATCTGATCTTTATTAACAGAAAATCTCAACTGTGCAAACCTCAGGTCATGGCACCGGGAGCCGGTGGTGTCCGTTAAAGGGATCCTTAGAGGGGAACAGTAGTTTTGATTTACTGCTGGAGAGCATCAAGGAAGCCAGGGTTGGAGTTTTTATTTTTTCCCAAGACATAATGGTTCCCAAGTTCCTATCTTAATTGCAAACACACACAGCCACAAAGTGTTTGTGTCTCTGGTGGCTGGAGCTCTTCCACCTCACCTTCCAGAGGCATCCACAGGATGGATGTGGAAAGTTGGCAGAGGACATCTCAGCCTTGCCTCCCGTCTATAAACACACAGCCCTTCACAGCCTTTGTTTGATGTAAATTTTCCTCCTCCAGCTCAGGGCTGCAAGGCTGTGACGTGGCTGCTCCTGGGACAAAAACAGAGGTGTCTGACCCCACGTCACCCACCCACTGCCATGTGAAGAGGAGCCACACTACAGCCAAGACCCAAACCTTCCCCCCGCCAGCTCCAAAGGCAAATTCCCATGGCGAGCATCCCGCACGCCCCTTTGGGGCTGTGGAAACTGGAGATAAATCACCCACCGACTTTGCGGCGAGCGCTTCCAGAACGTGCTGCTTCATCTAAAAAGCTGACGGCTCGGAGGACAATGAGCGCGAGCTCTGGTTTCAAAGCTGGGGACATGGTTTACACTTGTCGGGGGGGACATGAAACACCAGAGCCAGGACCATCCTGTCCCTTCTCTGGCTCGCCCAGAGCAGCAGGGAGTGCAGGGAGACGGGGCAGATGGGATGCTGGATACCAGCACTGGACATCACTTTGGGATGGGACTGCTCTGCTTCGTGTCCTGCGTGCACCTGACCCCAGCGCTCAGCCAGATCCTTCACAGAACTGGATAAAGGCTCATCAAAGCCACGTTCCAAAGACAAATAAATTTAAAAACTGATTTTAAAAGAAAATTCCTTTGTACTGAACCAGTCCTGGGTTTAGGCAACCATCACATCCATCTCCCACTCCCACACCAGCTCACTGCATCCACACCTTGGTGGGCAGGTCATTAAAACATCACCCTCAGCAAGCTATTATCTTCTCTACCCCCTAATTTTAAAGTTCCTGAAGAGCTACTCCTCTCCTTCTAAAAAAATTATTTGGTTTTGAGTTTCACAGTATTTTAAACAGAATAATTAATCATCTTAACACGGCCCTTACAAAATATTAATTCACGCCAAAAAAAAGGGTATAATCATATCCTCAGAGAAAAACCTTTTGTGCTTCAGGAATTTTCACTGCATGTCCTCAGAGGTGGGAGGAGAATTCTTCTGCTGCCTCCTATTCTCACATCTCAAATGGAAAATGTTTTGATAATGCTCTTCTGAATGTAAACTGTACCAAATGGGATTTTTATTATTTTTTTAAGCAGCTTTTTTTTTCCCCAAAAGGAAGAACGGCTCTTTAAATAAACAGAGCTAACTACCCATTCCTTACAACAAAAACCACCCTCCCTTCACTCATTCACGCCATACCCTGGCACAAAATGAATTTACATTTCGCATTTGCAAAACAAATTCTCGCCTAATGTCATTTTAATGGGAACGCGCATTTCAATCCCTTCCAATAACAACGAGGAGCGGCTTATTCTATGTAAAACACCCCAATTTGTTTCTCTTTAAATATATGCGGATTTCAGACGGGGACAGGGGCTAGAAGGACGGGGGAAGAGGAACATTTCCTCTCCGGCAATCCCCCTTCCAACAGCGCACACAAAAGCCACCTGCCCATGGAGAGAAAACACGATGCCATTATTCCCATCGTCATTCCCACGGCCCCTTCGACACCGAACGAGCGTGAGAAGGCCGTGCGCATCCGTCCCCGACACGCGCATCCCGCCAGGTCACCGGTGGCACCCGCGGGTCCACCCAACTTGTCACCCCCACCGCGCCCCCCGTTCCCCCCCGCCGGCCCCGCTGGACGTGCCCGTGCAGGGGCTGCGAAGAGGAAAGCGGGGGCTTTGCCACCCCCAGAGATGTTCCAAGCAGGGAAAGCCCCCGATGGAGAGGACAAAGAAGAACGCTCGGAGCTGTTGGAGAGATGCATTATGCTTACAAGCCCGTCTCGCGGAGGAAAGGACAGGACCCCCGCGGGAGCGCGGGTGGGGGTGCTCAGGCGTGAGAGGGACAGCGGCTGAGGGGTCGGGGAGGGCAGCAGGGCTGCGTGCCCTCCACACAACCCCCCGACGGGCACTTTGCGGGGGAAGGGGGGGGCGAGGAGGGCTGGTCTTTATTTTCCCCCTCGGACTGGACGGACGGCGTTCAAGCGGCGGGCAGCTGCCAGTGACCCCCGGGCAGACGCAGCCCCCGAGGAGGGGGGAGGCCACCCTCGCCCTCCCACCCCCTCAAACCCCAAGCCGGCATCTTCCCGAAGGAGCGCACGGCAGTCCCTGCCCCCGGGGCAGGATTTTCCTGTCAAACCACAACCGCGCCAGACAAAAGGCTTAAGTGCAGGAGGGGATGGGGAGGAGGGGACGGGAACGGACACAGACGAGCCCCCGGGGGCCCCGTCCCGGCACTCACCGACTTGCAGCACGTTGTCCACCGCGCCGGTCTCCAGCAGGCGGATGCCGCGGCGGAAGGGCAGCCCCTCGCCCTGCGGCGCGGCGGGGGCGGCGGGCGGCGGGGGGCCGGCGGCGGGGCTCTCCTCGCCGGCCGGGGCGGGGGCGGCGGCGGCCGAGGGTCCCCCCGCGGCGGCGCTGGCGGGGGAGGCGGCGGCAGCGGCGCGGCCGGGCTGGAAGCTGGAGTACATGCAGATCTGCCGCTCGCTGCGGGGGAAGCTCCAGTAGACGATGCGGCGCTGGACGGGCTCGGGGATGCGCTGGAAGCGGCCCTCCACCCGCTCGAAGGCCCAGCTCCCCGCCACCCGCTTGGCCGCCGCGTCCAGCAGCGACTCGGGCTGCAGCAGGCTGCCGGTCCCGCCGCCCCCGCCGCCGCCCCCCGGCCCCGCCGCCGCCGCCGCCGGCCCCGCGGCCCCCGCCGGCCCCGCCGCCGCCGCGGGGCAGCAGCCGGGCAGCGCCGGAGGGGCCCCGCTGGCCCCCGCGCCCGGCCCCGCCGAGCCGGCCCCCGCCGCTCCGGGACGGGGGTGCACGGCCCCGGTGCCCCCCGCCGGGCAGGCCCGGGAGCACAAGCGCTTGGGGCCCGGGGCGCCGGCGGGCAGCGGCGGGCGGAGCAGCTCCTCTCCCTCTCCTCCCTCCGCCATGGCTGCGACCGACTGAGCCGGGCGAGGGGAGGAGAGACGCCGAGGAGGAGGAGGAGAGGGCGGGGACCGGGGGGGGTGGTCCCGCCGGCCGGGAGCCGGCCCCGCCGGGGCGGGACGCTCCGCAGCCCCCCGCCCGCCCCCGCGCCCGTCGGGGCACCGCCGCCTGTGGCACCTGCCCGGCTGCCGCACGGGTGGTGAGGGCACGGCCACGGGCAGCGCCCGGTGTCCTCCTGGCCGCGTCCCCAGGCGGGAGGGGGACGCGCCAGGGACGCTGTGTCCCCCTGCTCGGGGAGGAAAGACCCGCGGCTGCGGGTCCCCGCGGCGCTGGTGGGTGAGGGGCTGGCGCAGCCATCCGAGCGCCGGGAGCCTGCGCTGAGCCAGCGGGACAAAGGGGCACGGCGGCGCTGGAGCGGCAGCGCTCCCGCGGGGGTGTCGGCGGGACCGGCACCGCTCCTGCTGCGTGCCCGGCGGTGCCCGGTTCAGGAGCCCAGTCTGACCCACACATCAACACCCAGCCTCACCCGTAATTCACCTACGGCTTTACAGCGAGGAGCAGAGCAGACAGCAGTGTCCTGCCCTTCCATGGGCAGCAGGGTTTGCTTTTTGTTTAAAGCCCTCTGGAGAAGATGCTCGTCCCACACATCATAACAGGGTCCTCGGGCACAGGAACTGCCAGGTCCTTTAGTACCCACGGCCTTTGGGGGAGGAGATGAAAAACAGGTACTGCTGGCTTCCAGGAGCTCTCTTGTGCTCTCAGGTGGGATTACATTAAAGGGACATATGAATATATTCAGCACATACTGCCTGAGTTGGCATCCCAAAATCCAGGGAGCTGACTCCTCACCAGCCTCTGCTTTCAGCCAAGGGTGATTGGCAGCACCCCTGGGACCAGCATTGTGTGGGGCTGATGCGGGGAGGGCTGTGGCAACTGAAGTCCACTTCTCTGGGCCTCTACACCCTTACACATTGCTTTGCTGCTGTGTCCAGCAGGACACCATTCCAAGATTTTCCCCAGAAATAGATTCTGGTTTTGTGTCCTGTCTAAATTTAAGTGACAAACCTCTGAGGAAGAGCAGAGCTCACAGGTCTCCGAGTTCAGTTTTCTTGCTATTATTCTCAGTGCTTTGAGAATCCAAGACCAACTCCTTCCTATCTGCAGTTCAGTCACATCTAAACCATTACCGGTTACTCCCTTGTTGCAGAGATCTCCTATTTATTCTTACTGACAGAGCAAGAGTACATTTCCTGGAATAACAGGGCGATGCAATTAGGGAACAGGAAATAATTATGCGCCTTTGCTCTGCCACGAGATACCTCCAAGCCCAAGGTCTCCTCTGCAGGACACGGAGGGAAGGAATCAGGTCTCAGGCAGGTGGTGAGAGCAGGCAGAGCTACTGCAATGAGAGATCTCCATTTTAGAGAGTAAGCCACAAGCTAATCGATAAAGGTCAGGAAGAGGTTTTCCTTGAAGGCTGAGGTGTTCCTTGCTGCTGTTGGTATTGTTCAAAGTAATGAGTGCTAGCAGTGGCAGGGACTGGCCTGGGGCAGCAGCTGCACCCAGATTTGTTTGTACACAGATTTTCCACCGGAATCACATCCCCATTTCTTTAACCCTGAAGGCCATTTTGCTCTCTTTAAGAGTTTGTTGCAATGGAAGCACTTGCCACAGAAGTACGGCATTTTGTCCATCACCTCTGCTCACTGTTGTGATGACAGGTCCTGGGGTGACAAAGAAGGGCTCTGTCCACCTCTGCCCCTCCCTGGCTGCACAGAGGGACCTCACAGAGCCATCCCAAAGCACCCTCCAGGCCCAAGGTGGAGCACACCTTCCTGGCAGAGAAGAGTCCAGCAATCTCTGGATTTTCCAGTGCTGAAAGCTGTGGGCTCTGGTGTCACAGAATTTCTGCTGGCACCTGTGTCTCCCTGCAGCTGCCAGGGCCGCTCAGGCAGAGGGTGAGACTGCATGGGAGCTGGGACACAGCACCCCAGCTTGTCTGGTCCCTCTGTCACCAGTCGCTGCAGAGCTCACCTAGTGACAACCTTGAGTGTCCTTACTTACGTCGTCCCCAGACAGTGCCAATAAAGAGGAGTTTAGACTTCAGACCAAGCAGGGATGTTATTCATTACCAATAAGCTGACTTTTCATTGCATAAAACATATAATCCAGACTCAAATCAAAGCAAGGCTGGTGCAGTGGCTGGCCAGCCTGTCTCTGGGGGGTTAGCATGTTATTTCAAAGAAAAACCAATCTATTTTTCCTCTCTCTCTTCATTCTGAACATTTGTTGCTCCCCATTCCTCCCCATATTTCCCTGTGCCTTGCATCACTGCCTTGAATTTTGCAAAGGGGGGAGCTCTCCTCCTCCCAGGGAACGTGGACAGATCTCTTCTCCCTGGGGAAGGATGCAAAATGTCAGCCTCCAGCCCAGCCCCTGATGCTGCTCATTCAGAGCCTGGAACCAGGTACATCAATAATTCACTGCACGCTTTCCTGAGCCCAGCCATTTGCTAAGCCACTGGCAGCCCTGGTTCCCCTCCTGCTTTCAGGACTGTTTGGTCAGGGTCTGCCTGTGCTGCAACCCACCAACTCCAGCCCTTCTGGCCTCATCACTGGTGTTATCCATCAAGTGCTGATTTCTCCTGCTGGCTCCAGGAAGTATTTTATTTTGAGTCCCTGGCTAGAAAATTGACTGACCAAGGGGCTGGAGCCCCGGGGGCTCTAGACCACAATCAGGCAGCAATGCAATGCAATATCCTCAGAAATTCTTTGGGTGCCAGCTCAATCAGAAGTCCAGCTTTAAGGTGGAGGTGCTGTGGAGTAAGAAAACCGCTTTCATCTTCCTAGAAACTAAATTCAAGGACTATAAAAAGGAGAAAGGACAGGGGTGCTGATGAGATGCCTCTGTGGGTTTCCTGGCAGCTGTGCTTTGTTTTATGGCAATCAAGGTAAATGATGGCTGGTGCCACATCTCAGCCCAAGGGGATGTCACCTCCTTGGCTGCTCCCACCTGCACACCTTTGTGTAGCTGCTCTCCTCTCTCCCCATCATGCCCAAACTCCATCCTCAGCAGAAAGACTGCCTTTCTCTGGGCATCCTCCCCTCTCTTGGATGCCCCCATGCTGCTTTGACATTGCTTTGACTCCCAACAGTCAATGCTATGCCCTCACTAACACAAGTGACACTGTGGAGCCTTTAGAGATGACAGCAGAGCTTTGCAAGGCCCAGGGAGCACCAGAGAAGTCCTGTGGTGACAGATGAAGAAACACAAGGGCAGAAGAAACTTTATGGCCAATTAATGATGGGAAAAGAACAGGATAGTAAAGTGCAGGCAGACACCAAGCTCCTGCTCCAGCCATCCAGCGGATTTGCTGCTCTAAAGCAGCCAAAGACAGGTTTATCAGCAGCCAAACTGCCTGCTACTCTCCATTGTACAGTACTCACTGGAAGTGTGGCTGCTTCTGCCTTTCCTAAGTTGCTGATGCTGTTCAGAGCAGAGGCAGAAGGGAAATGACACAGCGAGTAGCTGCAGCTCCCCTGCCTTAATGCATTGGGGAGCAGAGGAATCTATTGGCCAGGACAGTTATTCCTTAGCACCCCCATTGATCCAATGTCCAGGATGAGACACAGAGCATTGTCTTATGAAATATTTGGCCTTGCAACCAAGAGGAGGGACACCTTGATTTGGTTGCCCATGGAGTTTAGCACCATTTTTAGATTTTCCAGTGCCTAGTAAGGTCTCCAACAAAGCACAGACTGGAGTTGGAGCTTTTTGCTGTCAAACTGTTCAAATCCCCTGTGGATTCTCCACTGATTCATTAGCGCTGAGTTATTGCTGTGCTCCTCTTCCAGCAGGGACTCTAATAAAGTGGCTTTTTGCTAGCCAGCCAGTTATTTTATGAAACTTTCCAGATCTGACAAGCTCAAAGACCTCCTTCAGGTGTGACTGCAATTGTCTGTGTACTCAAAAGAGAAATGCAAGGACTGAAAGTACCATCTCCCCTCTCCAAGCACAGGCTGAATTCCGAGATCAGGTGTGGGATGGCTGTTCTAGCCCTCATGTCAATCCAGGAACAGCTCGAATTGCCTGTGTGTCCCTGTGGTTGCTCAGGCTGAGATGATGCAGACCCAGACACCCCTTGTACCCAGACAGAGATTTCTGGTTGTCAGAAGCTGTTGTTCCCTTTCCCCCACACATGACATTACATCTCTGGCTTGCCAGGGCTGCTTTCCCCCAGCCCCTGTAAGACTGACAATGTGCTGAGCCTCTGTCTTGCCACAGAGATTTCAGCACCCTTCCAGCAAACGCATTTGCTGTGCAGACAGCAATTAAGCACAGAGGAGCTGCTGGGCGAAGACCCTTGGCTTCCAGGAGGAACAGCCACCTCTCCAGCACAGAGCTTAAAAGCACAGACTGCTCCAGAAAGTTACTCAGTCCCACACTGGAGAGATGTCCACCCCAGCCAGGCTGGCTGTCTCAGGGCTGAGCTCAGCAGAAAACAACCCTCCTGAGCCACCACCTCCCTCTTTCAGCCACTGAAGTCCCTACCCCTGAATTAGGGATGCTAAATTAAATGGGGGATAATTTTTTCAGGCTGCAAGAGTATGAATAAATGATGGCAAAGCAAGGGGTAAACAACACTTCTGTTAGCCTTTAGTATGGGGTCTGCCCTGGCTTTGGAACATGAGTGGATCACAGGGTCCAGCTGGATGGGAAATTGAAGTCAGGCATTTTGGCAGCTCTACCAAGCTGTGGTTCTTCAGCTGCAGTGAGGGCCTTCACTGTCACATCTGCCATCATCCCAGGCTGCTCTCAGCAGCGGGATTTGGGAAGCCAGCCTCACAGTCAACCTGTTTCCAGGAGAGCCGTGTGGAGAGACACACGGCAAATCACCCCTCACACAGCAGAAAAGTATTATCCTGCTGTCTGCTTTCCTGGCAGGAGAGCAGGAGGGAGCCTGAGTCTTAGCAAAGCTCCTACAAACACAAGGAGCAGGGCAAGATCCAGTCTCAGCCCTGGGCACCTGCCTGAGAATCCATGCATGAGCTGGCGTGGTGAGATGTCTCTCCCAGAGTGTGGGTTGGGCTTTTTCTGCTCACACTGGGCTCTTTCAACCCCCTGATCTGAGCTGTAAATAACAGAACCAGACTGTGCTGGGCGGACAAAGAGAGGAGGTGATGCCACAGAAAGCTATGCAGGGGTGAGAGCCTTGGTATCCCATGGGGCTGGGGCTCCAGCTCTGCCTCCCCCAAATCACTCTGGACCCACCAGGAGGGAGAGAAAGAGCTGGGATGAGTCTCTTGTAGGTCATCAAATGGCCATGGAGTGGCTTGAATGCCTTTGGAGGAAGGAGAGGTTACAGGAAGAAACAACAGGAGAGGCAAACCTGTTGTATGCAGCTTTGCTCCAAAGTCAGAGAGGCACCTCACCCTCTGTCCCTGGGGACTGCTTTGGGATGACTCTGCTCTCCCTCTGCCAGCAGAGAGAAGATGGGCCGTACCAAGCAACTGGGCCTTGAAAACATAGGGATTGGACTCTGTCCTGCTGGGGGCCTCCTGCCCAGTCTGGTCCCATGGTTGGTGCTGAAGAGGGACATGGGGATGAACATGGGCAAAATCTGACTCACTTCTGCAGCCCCTGCATCACTTCCATCAACCCCCCTGCACTGGGGGCCACGCAGGGACCACGAGTCCCTGCTGCTGGCTCATCCCTGCTGCTGTTTCTCTGCTCTGTCCCATCTCCTTGGGCAACGCTACACCAAAATGAATCTGGGCCTCTTCACCAGGGTCATCAGCAAGCTGGCCAAAGCCACGGATGACCTCTCCAGGTCTCATTCCCCAGCTCCTAACCCACAATGGAGATGGATGGCTGCCACCCCCAGGCAGCAGCAGCCACCCTGACCCCAGAGAAGCCAGAGGGGCCCGGCTGGGCTGGACTTGGGGGACAAAAATGCAGCCGCCTGCATTTATTTTGCCTAACAACAGTGATCCCTCTGTATATTTTCATTCTGTTTTCCTAGGCTCAGCTGCCTCCTCAATGAAATGTTTCCAAAGCAGCCTGGCTTGGCAGCACGCCAGCCCCGGCTGCCAGATGAATGGGCGGAGGAGGAGGGACCCATTCCTCTTCTTGACACAGCATCGCTGCACAAGAGGCCTCTGTTGACATTAGGACTGGCTGTTCCTCCTTTCCCGAGAGGATCTGCCCGGCCCTCGGCAGGAGCAGCACACAGGGCCAAGGCTTCATGTGACATGAAACTGACATCTGTCCTCCTCCAGGGTGGTGGCACAGCCATGGGTACCAGGGTACCATGGTGCACCCTCCTCCAGGGTGGTGGCACAGCCACAGATAACGGGGTACCAAGGACTGCTAGAACCTGAAGTCAGCCCTTGTTTCTGGCCCTTGACCCCCCAGCTGAGCCAGCCCCAACAGGTGAGGATTCCTTGGAGCTCTCTGACTCTACTTACACCATCACTCTCCAAGACACTGGTGATGTAGAGAGCCTGTTTCCTCCCCCAAAACCCCTCTCCACCCCACCCAGAGCAAAACTCTCCCTCAGCATCACAGGAGTACAGACCCTGACAGGACTTGCAAAGCTCCAGGTTTCTGGCATCTTTCAGGGGTGAATCCTGTCATAGGGGCCCCAAGCGTGGCACCCCAAACCCTTCAGGTCTTTGGACAATAATATATGGAATAGGATCAGTTTCCCCTATAGCCTTGCCCCTGCTTGATCATGTAGGACTTCATCCAAACAATGTGACAGCTCTTTCCCACACCTCAATATCTCTACCCAGGGCAAAATGCCCACCCAAGCTTTCAGGGCCAGAAATTTGTCTGCTAGGAGGTAACCAAATGGTAGCTGTTGCAGTGGACTACACACCCAGCACCAGATGGGATCCCTCTCTCTGCCATGGCTAATTGCAGCACTGGTCATCAGTGAGGGAATGCCAATCCATGTACGCCCCACTCATCACCTGTCACCTCCTTGGCAGGGACACCTTTAGGAGCTGTGCAAGGAAAGGATGTGGAATTTAATACAAGTGCTGATAATGCATCAGAAGGCAAAAGAAAGAGATTAAAGTAATCAGCATCCTTCCAATCTGCACCTCTTTCCCTGACTGGCTCCTCTAGCATCTTCTGCTGGTGGCCAGCACCCAGCTGAGGCGAGCCAAGGACCAGAGGCTGGATAAGAGCAGCACCCAGCAGCACGTCACAGGAACACAGTCTGCTCCTACCAGCTGTGGCAGGGAGACTGCTCTGCCTGCATCTGGTGGAAAAGAGGCCAACCATGCATCGATAAGATGAATTAGTTGTCTCAGCAGCACCAGCAAAATGAGCGAGAGGAGCCGAGCCCGTGAGGCCCGGCCTGCTTTGTTTCAATTACAGCAGCTGCCAGAAGAAAAAGATAACCTCAATATTGATGGCAGGAGCAGCAGACAGAGGTGCCCTTGCAGGCTACTGGGAGCAGGTAGAGGAGGAAGGGGGAGGAGAGATGGAGGAGGGGGAGCACAGTCTCAGCCAGCACCCCACGGGAAAGCCTGGCTGGTAAGAAAGACACATCTGATCCCATTGCTCTCATCCCTGTGAGGAACAGCTCCTTTTCACCCTGGTTCTTGTCCCAGTCACTGTGCAGAGCATCCTCCAGCGGAGACAGGGTGCAGAAACCCAGCACTGGGACACAGCACCATGAAAACACTGAGCAGAAAATCATCTCTCTGCTCCCCACGCAGGCTGCAGGGCCTGGAGAGGTGCTGAGTAGGGCTGTGTGGGACGATGGATGTAAAGGGCAGAGACAGGCCTGGGGCACCACAAGCTGCAGGCAGGTGTGACTGCCTGCCAGGGGCACAGCACCCACTGCCTGGGGTGGGGAGCCCCACGATGTGCCTGCAATGGGGACTGGTCTGGGCATTGGGGAGAAATGCCCATGGTGGCTTTGGACTGCATGTGGGAACCAGCAGCAGCCTGGGGCAGGCACCCCAACATCACACCTACAAGCCAGGTATGGAGGTGCCAAGCCAAATATCCTCCAAGCAGCACAGTGTTAATGTCCTGGACTCCCACCCTGGGAGGCAGCTAGAAGATAGGAAGAGATGGGGTGTTCTCTTGAAGAAGACTTCTCTTCAGTCTTCAACCCCTTTACCTCCAACTTCTGCTCGGGGGATGTAAACCATGTCTGACTGCTGCACCTTGGGGTCTGCATCCAGCCCTGTGTCCCTCCCTGTCCCAGGGCACAGACCGGTGCTGAGCAAGACCCCTCCCGGGGCCACCAGAGGCCAAACGGAGCAGTGGTCACTTCACAGAGGTTTTATTCGCACTCCGGACATCCACGCTGCCCTCCCACCTCGCTTACCCGCAGGGCAGACCTCCGGATCCTCACCGTGTCCTCCCCGAGCTGTGCCCATTGCACACAGCCCCTGGGTCTCCAAGAGGGGACAAGGCCACCATCTTGCGGCCACCCAGCCCCACTGCACATACCCGTGTGCGCGGTCTGCGGGGATGGGACAGCCACGGGGTACAGGGCTTGGTACCGTGGGGAGCTGCGACATCCCACCGCTCCTCGTGCCCTCAGTCCCCTGGGACCATGTCCTGCGGGGCACACGCTGTCCTTCCCCTCGCTCCCTGGCCAGGAAACCCAGGCATTCCAGCACACCCAGGAGTGTCTGGATGGGCAGAGGATGCCAGCAGTGCTGCTCCCATCCCAGCTCTGGCCCCTCCAGCCCCGCCCCGCTGCTCTGTGCAGTGTCAGCCAGCAGTGACCAGGGACCTCCTGGTTTGCACAGCGGGCTTCATTGAGCACAGAAAGGCAGGCAGTGGCAGATGAAGGCTCAGAACTGAGCCCTGGGGCTGAAAATGCAGCACTGAGCAGGGTCCGAGGGGAATTTCCATCCCTATCACAGCGTAGGAGGGCAGCCCACAGGGGGTTTGCTGGAGGGAGTTGTTAAACCAGCGCTGCTGGTGACCAGCAGCCCAAAGCAAGTCCTTCCATGCCTCTGTGAAGTGAGTTGGGGTCGTCTGCACACTACCGGGTTCTGCAAGGCTGCCCAGCCTGGTTTAATCCTCATCCCCCTCCTTCTGCTTCTTCCCCTTGTGGTGGAGCTGGCCATGGTCTCCGTGGTGGTGGTGGGCATGGGTAGCAGGTTTGTGGTCCTCAGTTGGGTTTGTGTCTCTCTCGCTGTTGACCTCATGATGGTGGTGAGGATGGAGGGGCTTGTGGTGGTGGATGGGGGTCTCTGACTCCATCCCCTCATGTTCAGGGAGGGAGCTCGGGGTTGCAAGGCCCTCCAGGGTGCTGTTAGCCTGAGGAAAGTAACACAAGGGCTGGCGTGGTATGGGAACACCCACAGAACCCAGCAGAAAGCCTGGGAGCACAGCTTGAACTGGGAAGAAGGCAGAGCAGCATTCATCAATCAGAAAACTGTGGGTCAGAGCAAATGCTCTCCAGCCCTGGCCCAGGGCACAGGGAGGACAAGAGAGGCTGGAGCACACAGGGCACAAGCCTCTACACTTGTGTCCCTTGGCTCAAGCTGCCTGTGGTCCAGAAACAGGAATTAGCATTCAGTATTTCTGGATGTATTTCTCTCCTGGGAAGTGAGTAATCTCCTGCCAAGCGCAGAGCTACAGCCTTTTCTTTGCTCTGAGCTTGCCACCTCTGCATCCACTGCCTGCCCTTTCTTATACGGGAACAGTCCTAGTTAGCATTCCCAGACATGGGATATGACCCCTTTAGTCAATTCCTTTTCAGCAGGAAAGCTCTGACCTATTTAAGTGCCCTTATTCCAGACCTTCCCTCACCTTCCCTCTGAAACACATCTGAGGGCAGCTGCCAACCCAGAGCCCATCCCCAGCATGGCGATAAGATTGGTTTTGCTGATGTGCAGTGCCAAGGACAGCAGGGATCCCAGCTGCAGCGAGCATTCCAGCTCTTACCTCCTGGGTGGTGTTGGGGTAGAGGGAGCAGTTGCCACAGAAGTCCTTGACGTGGCTGGAGCGGATGGCTGCCTCCACATAGGGGAAGTGGAGGAAGCTGAAGGGCAACTGGATGTGGAAAGCCAGGCGGCCACACCTGAGGGGAGAAGTCACGGCCTGGCTCCAGACGGGGTCTGGAATCCCCTCAGCCCAGCCACGAGAGGAGATTGTGGAAGCCCAGCAAACGCTCTGTAACGCCCAGTAAAGCCTCAGGCCAGTCGGGGGACACTCACCGGTCATAAACAAGGAAGTCGTCCTTGTCACCCCCCAGGACCTGCCAGACGTCAGGGTCCTCCTGCTCCGGCTGGAAGACGGGGACGCCGGGCGGGGCATGGCGCCGCAGCTCGGGCAGCATGGCGCGGGACAGCGGCGCCTTCTCGTTGACGATCATGTAGCGGACTTGGGCCAAGCCCTGCCGGGCCAGCCGCTCCCGCAGGCCCCCGAGGCTGCGGCAAGGAGGCGCTGGGAGGGGCGGCCGGGGCAGGGGCTGCCGGGGCAGGGGCTGCCGTCCGCCCCCGAGGTGCGGGGGTGGCTGTGGGGAGGGGGAGCGCGGCTCACCTGTGGGCCTGCCTCAGGCAGAATTGTCAGCTGGCCTTCAGCAGGGCCACCACCGTCACCTGCCCGGCCGCCCCCTCCATGGGGCTGGAGCCATTGATGGTCCAGGCCGGTGCCTCCTGGCAGATCCGGCTGCTGTTGGCCGTCTCCTCGGAGGCCGAGGCCAGCCCCAGCCCCAGCCAGGTGGCCAGGGCCAGCACCAGCAGCCCCATCCTGGACCCCGGCCCTGGCAGATGGGCACGGGGTGTTACTCTCCTCCCAGATCCACTGCAACCCCAAAATACCTCCCTGCACCCAGCTCCAGGACAGGCAAGGGCTCTGGGCAGTATTGGCCTGATGCTGGCACTGGGAGCCAGGACCTCCATCCCAGGGGGCAAGGAAAGGGGGACGAGGTGGGGAATTGGGCTCCTTGCTACTGTCTTTTGTGGGCACCCAGTGCCACAGCATCCTGTTCTCCCCTGGCTGTGAACACCCACTCCACATCTCAAGAGGTGAAGGTGCTCCTCCTCCCACAAGCCTTCTCCATTTCTTTGATCCCTCAAAACAAATCCAGCCATAGAGAGAGGTCTATCCTTGCCCCAGAAGAGAGCAGGGATACAGCCCTCATCATCTCATCTGCCAGTGAGCAGTCACTGGGACAGAGATGGTTTCACCTTCAGGTCACCTTGAGAGTCCTTGGTGCCCCACAAAGTGCTTTGGGGGTACACAGAGCCTTTAAAGCCCTTGAGTCTCCCAACATCTGAAGCCCTGTTCTCCAACAGCCCCCTAACTCTGCCCACCCCAGGATATTCCCATCCCTTTAATACCCAGCACACTCAATGGGCAAGGGGGAGGATATGGGTCTGGAGGGGATTGTGTGGGGAGGGAGCTGCAGGATCTGGTCAGGGTGGATGTGCCCCCACTCCCCAGCCCTCTCCCCGCGAGAACGAGCCCTCGATACCGCGCTTCTCCTCGCTGCCGTCCTCCCTCGCTCCGGGCCCCAGCAGCTTTCAGCAACTTCCAGCTGGCCCTGGTCCCCCTTTTATCTCCTGACCACTCTCCCCGCCCAGGAGGGAGGAGAAGAGCCTGGCTGGAGCGGGGACTGCTCCCTGGCCACCGCCGCCTGCCTCGACAAGGCAGGCTCTGTCCCCGTCGGTGCCATGTGGGCTCGGGCGCTGCTGCCCAGCCCAGCCCAAGCTGTGCCGGAGCAAAGCGGTGCCTGGTGCCGGGCTGACGCCGCAGGGTGACAGGCGGTGCTGCACGGAGAGATGGACACAGCAGCTCCAAACCTCGCAGGCACAGGAGGCCCGGGGACGTGCCAAGGACACTGCTTACACCAAAGGGTTGCACCACCACGGTGGGGTGACCTCCAACAGCGCCATGCCTGCACAGGTGCCACAGGAGCCACCAGTGCCGTCTCAGCAGACAAAAAGATGGTGCCTCCCATACACACCGGGGTGCTGGAGCTCCCTGCCCTGTGGGGTGTCACCTCAAAAGCCAGGCTGTTCTGTTGTGCCCATGGCCGTTCTCAGGCCAAGCTTGGCCCCGCAGCAACTCCCAAGTGTCCAGTTCCATGCCTCCTGTCCGGCCCCACACTGGTGGGGCTGTGGCAGTGTCGGTGCTTCCTTGGGAAATCACAGCGACACTGGAGTCCACCCCCCAACCAAACAAGAGGAGCTCACCACTCTGGCAGCACAAGGACATCTCTGCAAATATTTGAGCAGTTTATTGTACCTGGGATCTGTACAAAAACATGATAAGGCAGGGAAGGGCAAGCAGCCACAGTCACAGCGGGGGCAGAACATGATCCCAGGCACACACAGAATGGGAATTCGTCTGAAAGCAGCAGGGGGAGAGGGGATTGCTGCTGAGCGGCTTGAGGGGCCCAGCAGTGTCTGCAAGGATGTGGGGCCATGGGCTGGGCTGGTGAGCAGCCCCTCATGACCGACACCCGACTTTCCGCAGGGCTGTTCCCCCCAAGTCCCCACCGGGTACCCCAGCACTGAGCAGGGACACGTTTCCCCAGTTCATGTCCTGGGACTCGGGCTGGCAGGGAATGACACGAGCTGTGCCGCAGGGAGCCCAGGCCACGGCCTGCCAGGCGCTTCCCCTGGGCTCCTCCCGAGCCGCGGTGCCCGCGGCTTTCAGCCTGGCCGGCTTTTCGCCCGCAAACCGCGGCACCCGCAGCGGGCAGCGCGTTCTCCGTGTGCCGGCCCGGTCTCTCCCGGGGCGATCCCCCCGCTGCCCCGCCGGGAGCGCTCCCGCGGCCGGCCCGCAGCGCCCGGGCCGTGCCCGGCCCGCCGTGCCTGGTGCATGCCGGGGCGGAGCGAGCTGAACCGCCCCCGCGCCGGCCGCCGTCCCCTTCGCCCGCAGCCTTGACCCCGGTGAGCCGCAGCCCGAGGGCGAGCGGGGTCCGCGGGCACGGGGGTGGCGGGGCGGGCGCGGGGAGCGGGGAGCGGGAGCGGAGCGGGGCTCGGGCCGGTGCCGCGGGAAGCGGGGCCGCAGGCAAGGAGCGCCGGCCCCTGCCCATGTGCTCGCCGGGCTCCACGCGGTCCCTGGCTCTGGGCCGGGGGGAAGGAGCTCGGTGCACGCAGCCCCTTCAAGCGGGCGGGTGAAAGGGAATATTTCAGCAGGTGTGTGGCCCCCAGCCCACTGCACGCCCGTGAGGACTGGCCAGAGAGGCTCCTGCATGCCATGGGGTCTGAGAGGCTCAGTGGGTGCTCTGGAGAGGGGATTCCGATGGGGGTTTGGGCAGATCTTTTTCCCCCTTGAGCATCACAGGTATTTGGATGGGTGGGGAGGAAGGTCACTTTCCCGAAGTGTCCCTCCTCTGTGCCCCTAGGGCAAGGTCATTGTTCCCAGACTGTTGCGGAGAGCATGGTGGCTCCACGCTGTCCTTGTTGGGATGGGGAAGGGCACATGAGCCTGTCATGACTCCACTGCTCCCCTCCACTGGTGGGACACACCTGACAGGCGCTGGGGCAGCACAGGAGCCTTTTAGCTGCAACCAGTGTGTTGCTCCATGTTTACCAGTCCATGTTCCTGGTACAGGACATTCCCACCATAACCCTTGTCCCCATAATCTTGATTACATGTGCAGCACACCTCCTCCACTGGGAATCCCCGCTGACCTCCCTGCAGCACTCCCAAAGGACACATTGCTCCAGAGGGGAGCTGCAGGGCTGCATCCAGGACTTGGGGCTTTCCTGCTCTGGAACCTCAAGCATGGGGCGGGGAAGCAGAGTGGAAGGCTGGCAGGAAGGTTTGGCATCATCCTTGGGCAGCTCTTTGTAGCTGGTCCCGAAGGTGGGTGCCCTTTCACAGTGCAAACTGGCTCCTGAGACCCACTTATTTAAAATCACACATTGGAAAGGTGTGAGTTTGCACACACATGCATCTGTGCTTGCAAACACAGATGGGCTCTGTGCAAGGTGGGGGGAATGGCTTTTCCCCAGGGCCAGCAGCCCCCCTGACCCCCTGCGTCCTCCCCGCAGCCTGCCCAGCCATGGCAGCCTCGCTGAGCCGCCCCTGCTTCATCTCCCTCCACCTGCCCTACAGGCAGGGCTGGGGCCAGCACCTGGCCAACACCTTTCGCTTCCAGCCAGTGGCCGTGCGGGAGACGCCGCGTGTCCGGCAGCTGGCCTTGCGACGGGAATCTGCCATCTTCCTCGTCAACGAGCGCCTGGCGCCTGCCAGCACCTCATCCCGCGACTTCCTCTACGACGTAGATCCCCAGCCCACCCTGGGCACGGCCTCCAACGTCTGCTTCGAGGTGGATGATGTGCCGGGGCTCTGCAAGCGGCTGCAGAGCCAGGGGTGCTCCTTGCTGGTGCCCCCCACGGAGCTGAGTGATGACGCCGGTTCTGTCACCTACGGCGTGGTGAGCTCTGTCGTGGGCAACATCAGCCACACCCTTTTGGACCGATCCTGTTACCGGGGACTCTTCCTGCCTGGCTTCCAGCCCATCCAAGGAGCCCCCTCAGCCACAGGGGATGGGATCAAGATCACTCACTTTGACCACATCACGTACGTCTGCCCCCGGGGCGGGGCCCGGGCGGCTCTGGACTGGTACCAGCGCTGCTTCGGCTTCCACCGCTTCCTGCTGAACCCCCGGGAGCGGCCGGCTGAGGGGTATGTGCTGGGGGGGCAGGGGGTGGGCATGCTGCTCCTCGCACTGCAGGGCGCCCAGGGCACCCCAGCCCACGGCTGCAAACTGGTCTTTGCAGAGTCCCTCTCCCAGAACGGCACCAACCAGGTTGACACGTTCCTGGAGCAGCACGGTGGGGCTGGCATCCAGCATGTTGGCCTCTGCACCACTGACATTGTCGGCACGACCAGGGCTCTGCAGCAGCGGGGGGCACGGTTCTTCACACCCCCCACCACGTATTACAGCCAGGGGGGCAAAGCAGAGGAGATCCGAGGAGCTGGGCAGGACCCCCACAAGCTGGCAGAGCTTGGCATCCTCCTGGACACCACAGTGCCTGGGGACAAGGGCCGGCCAGGCTCTGATGCCACAGAGAGCCCCTCTCGGGAATATTTGATGCAGATCTTCACCCATCCCATCTTCTCTGAGGAGACCTTCTTCCTGGAGCTCATTGACCGTCGGGGAGCGCCCGGCTTCGGGGAAGGCAATATCCGGGCGCTGTGGAAAGCCGTGCAGGTCTACATGGACCAGCAGCACTAGTGCAACGCTGCAGTCCTCCTCCCTCAGCTCCCCATCTTCTCCAGTCCAGCCCCGGGGCAAGGACCGTAGAGATCCCATCCCTGGCATGGCCCAGGTGAGCAGGGACCAAGGGATGGCTCCAGATCAATCCAGAGCCACCTCAGTGTGGGAGCAAGATGCTCAGGGCTGAGTCCAGCAGGGGTGCGAGCATGCCCCAGGATGGGTGGGCTCCCCGGCCCTGGGTTCCCAGTAATTTATCAACCACATGTAAGGAACTTTCTGCCTTAGTTTCAGCTTAATTTATTGAGACTTGAGCCTGGAGCATGGCCAAGAGTGTGCTGGCACAGAAACACCCCCAGACACAGAGAGATGAGGGGCTGCCTGAGGGGAGTGCATAATCCAGAGGCCATGGATTATGGCCACTTACTGGCATTACCACCCACAGCATGACCAGCCCTGCAGGGCGAGTCGTGGCCTCTTCCTCCTCTCAATTAAAGAATTAACTTACAGGCACTGCTTTGGGTATTTAATCCTCCTGTTTAAGATGTGCTGAGTGCCAGGTGAGGATGAAATGGCCATTTCCATCACTCAAAGTGGGCGTATCACTAAAATTGAGATCACTGCACCTCGCACCCCACCAGGACTGTCCCCTGTCCCTGCCAGCCCCCAGCACTGTGCATTTGCAAGGGTGCACCACGCTCAGCATGAAGAGTGCTGAACAGCCCAATAAAAAATTATAAAAGTAGGATGAAACCCTACAAAAAGCCCTGGGGGCAGTTGTTCAGCCCCAGGGAGGAGCAGCCCGTGGGCAGGAGCAGCAAAGCCTTGGGGACTGATATCTGCCCTTGCAGGGGTGTTCTGGTGCTTTATTTGGGGTCAGTTAATGCAGTTAATACTCAGCCAAGGGGCTCTGGGTGCATTAATGAAGAAATCCCTGCTCTCCCCAGCCCAGATCTAAGGGTCTTGTTGGCTGTCTTCACATTCTACCACAGGCTGCCCAACACCCCCAGCTTAGCACAGTGCAACATAGGCAGTCACTTAAAAAACCCCACAAACTTAAGATTTATTTTCAGGTCCAGTAAAAACAAGGGAGGGTACAGCAGCATCCCCAGTCACTGGCTGGGGCATGAGATGCAGGCAGGGGACAGGGCTGCAGGAGCCATGTGGCTCCCACTGCTGCAGAGAAACCCCTGCTGCCCTGAGTCCCCAGTGCCAAAGTATGGGGCTGAGTAGCCCCAGGAGGGCTCCAGCCAAGGAGGGAGGGCAAGTCTGGCTCCAGAATTACATCAGGACCAGTGGCCACATCCAGGCACAACCACAGGGGAGGCAGGGGAAAGGAAGAGTGAGAGACCATTGTAGTGCCATGTCCTGGGCTTGCTACAGCACAGGGACAGCACTGCCAGGCCCCGGGCAGGACTGAGCCCAGCGAGGGGCTCTGGTGTCTCACATGAGGAAGGTCAGTGCCTCACGGGCCCGTCGGGGCCCGGAGAAAGGCGTGGATGGAGAGCTGTGTCCCAGGGCAGGGGCTGCCTGCTCCCTGTGCCTTTGCCCCCCGCTTCCGCTTGGAGCCCTGCAGGAGACACAGCAGGGCTCAACCAGACCCCCCACAGATTCCAGGGATGCCCCTGGGAACTGGGGACATCCAGTCAGGCAAGTTCCCCTGCCACAGGCTAGGGATGCTCCTTGGCCTGATCCCAAGCTCCAGGGCACCTTCAGCACAGCACACCAGAGGCTGTCCCACAGCACTGGGCCCCAGGCACCCTGGAGCACTGCTCACCTTGACAGGGCTGCTCTCCTTCCTGCGCTGCTTCTCGTGAGCTTTCAGCACCTGAAGGAAGAACAAGAGAGCCCAGAGCTGAACAGCAGCTGGGACAGCCCAGAGAAGTTGAGGGGATGCCAGGGGTTTTCCCAAGATAACTGAGGGAAGGGAGGAAAGGTCCAAGGGCCCCCCATACCTTCTTCATGGCTGTGGACACAGCAGAGGCATGGAACTCATCCTCTGTCACCCAGCGGGACGGGGACAAGGCAGGGTCCAGGGTCACATCCCCATCTAGGTGCAGGGAGTAGACCACGTACGTCTGGTGGATGTGGGAGAAGATGTGGATGACCTGTGAGGGGATGGAAAGACACATGAGACAGGCAGCTGGCAGGCACTGAGGGATGCCAAGTGGACTGAGCCTGCCAGGGTCCTGAGCAGTGGCAGAGCTTGGGAGGGCTGACAGTGGGAAAGGGAGACTTTTCTTCTGTGTGCTACATCCCCATGGCTGAGCACAGGGGACTCACTGCATCCCTCCAGCTCCAGGCTCACCTCTCCAATAAACTGCAGGCCTGCTGCTGCCACGGGCTGCCCTATCCAGGCCTGGAGGTGATCAGCCAGCTCCTCCCTCTCCTTCTCCTCCTGCAGATCTTGAGCCAGCGGGAGACTTGGGAACTCCCAGAGTCCAGCCAGGAGACCTGGGAAGGAGGCATGACAGAAATGTGACACAGCAAGGGACACATCCAGGGACACTGAGCCTCATCACAGCCCCAAAGGGCTCCTTTCCCCACCCCAGCAACCAAAGCTGCTCTCCCTGTCCCTCATGAGGTGGGAAGGGGCTGTGTGGTGCCTTCACCCCCCCTGTTCCCAGCCCCATTACCCGAGCTGGGTCTCTGCACAATGAGGTATTCTGGGGCCCTGTGGCAGCCCCTCCGCTGCAGCACACACGTGGCCGTCCGCATCGCCCGCGGCGGCTTCTTCGCTGCTTTCCGGGGAAAGTTGGTCACCCCCAGGCTGCTGTCCCACGGCTCCGTGGCTGGGGGGCACAGGGGACAGTCCCCAACACCTGCAAACACCAGTGTGACAGTTGCTGCAGGGCTCAGACCCGGAGCCACAACAGGGATCTCTCCTCATGCTTACCACAGTCCTCAACATCAGGCACTGGGGGGGCTTTTCCAAGCAGCTTCTGAGAGGCGAAGGGCAGCTCCTTCTCCACCTGCAAGGGCAGACAGAAGTGAGGACAGGCTCATCTGCCAGCCCACTTTGTCCCCAGGCACGGCAAACCCTCGGGGCCACACTTACTCTGCGCCATGCTTGGCAGTGCTGCTTCACCGGGCACTCCCCGCACAGTGGGGATTTGGGCACACACACAGTTGCTCCCAGCTCCATCAAGGCTTGGTTAAAATCCCCTGGGCGACTCCTGTCCACCAGGACATTGGCCATGTCCCTGGAGAAATGGCAGTGAGAGGCACAGGGATTTCTAGGGAGAGCATGCCAGGACCTTTGCCTGCCTCGTGCCTGTCGGGGGGAAGCCCCTAGTTGGGCACAGGCAACACAGTCCTTTCACCACTACTCCCGGCAGCACCAACTTCCCAAGAGTTCCCATACTCCACACCTGCCTCCCTTCACGGGCTCAGCTCCCCACGGCTCCTGGGTGATCCTCCTTTAGCACAGCTCCAGAGACAGAGCACTCCCCTTACCAGAGCCAGTCGATGACAGCCGGGCTGCTGGAGTCGGCACCGACGCATCGCAGGCGGCACAGGACCCGGGTCACATTCCCATCCACAACTCCTGTAGCCTGGCACCAGGAGCTGCCATTACCATGCTGGGATGGGCTCCGGACAAAGAAGGGAGCTGGGATGCTCCCACGATGGAGAGGGACACATACAAAGCCAACCCACAGGTCAAGCTGGGTGGGGGCTGTGATGCATCCCAAAGTGGAGGGAGAGCCAAGCACAACCCTGGGGAGCCCTTGGCTTGTGAGACCCAGCAGCAGGAGCTGTCAGGAGTGGGGCTGGGCAGCCGAGGGGCAGACGTGCCCGCTGTCACCAGCTCTCACCTGCCCGTAGGAGATGGACGCGATGGCTCCCGCCGTGTACCGGCCCACGCCCGGCAGCAGCTTCTGCAGGGCCTCAGCCGTCCTGGGCATCCGGCCAGCCAGCTCAGACACCACCTGGCAGGGAAGGGGCCAAGCTCAGAGAGGCAGCTGGGGTGGGCGTGTGCAAGGAACCCATTCTGCCCGTGGGAAGATGGGATCCCAGCCTCTGCAGCCTCGTGCCAGCAGCACAGCCCCAGCCAGGCAGGGCAGACATGAGCCCAGCAGCCACACAGGGCTTCAGAAATGCCCCTTCCCCCCACTCCAGCACCTTCCTTGCTCCTTCCTGCAGACGCTTCCCTCTGGAGTAGTAGCCAAGGCCAGCCCAGAGCTGGTTCACCTCCTGCTCCCAGAGACACAGCACGGTGTTAATGGAGAGCCACAGGGCAGGGAGAGCACCCGGTGCCAGCGATGCTCACCTCCAGGGATGCCTGTGCCAGAGCCTGCAGCGTCGGCCACTTCTGCAGGACAGGGGGAAAGGGACAAGTCAGGGACAAGCAGAGTTCTGCCACTGGGCATCTGCCACAGGCAGTGAACAAGGTCTCCAAAAGGGGCAGCCTGTGGGCACAGGACTGTGCAAGGAGCAGTCACCTGCATCCAGCGCGTGTAGTAGTCGATCACCGTGGCCACCTGTGTCTGCTGGAGCATGATCTCGGACACCCACACTGCAGGGAGCAGGGCAGGGGTCACAGCAGAGGCACCAACGCCACCCACACCTCGTGCTGTGGCCACCTCAGCACTGGCTACAAACCCTGCACAGCACCCAGCTCATGGGACACCCCCACCTGCCCCACAGGAGCTCCGTGGGCTCTCCACCCCCCAGTGCCCTGCAAGGGGAATCAGCGGCTCTCGTGGCCACCTCAGCAACTTGTTGCAAGGATGGCACACAAAGCCACGCCTGACACAGCCAGTCCCTGCTCCTCACCTGCATATCCCCGTCTGTCGGCGTCTGGCTCCGTCGCTGCCTGGAAGGGGAAGAAGATGAAGCGTGAGAAACAAGGTGACACAGGAGCCCACTGCAGAGGGGACCTGCGTGTAAAATACAACAATGCATGGTGTGTTCTGATCACTGCAATGGAATCTGAAATTTAAAAAAAAAAATTTCGCCCAAGCCCTCAGAAGTTCTGAGTTTGGGTTAATCAAGTGACAGTCAAAGCACCTTCTTGCTGATGAAATCTCACATGGAGAGTCACTTAGACTTAGGAGGTTAAAAATCCCACAGAGAGCTATCCCATACGCGAGCCTGCCTGCATAGGAAGCAACTGGAGGCAGATGTAAATCCCCCAGAGGGGCTGTGCAGATCCCAGCACTCAGACGTTGCTGTAAAGCTGATGCCCACACTTGTCTCCCCTTACCAGAGCCCTCCAGGGAAGGTCCCGCTTGCATCGGTCGTACCAGGCGAGCAGATTCCGGCGCAGGGCCTGCACCTCAGCGGGGTCGCTGAAGAGGTGCCGGGCGGCCGCTGCCGCCGGGGCCCCTGCCGGGAGAGCGGCGCCAGCTCAGCGGGGCACGGCGAAGGGCTGCGGGCTCAACCGCAGCAGAGGCGGGAGCCCGACCGAGCCGCTGCCGGGCGGACGCGCACCGAGTACCGGGCTTTAGGAGGACCCAGAACCGGAGACTGCCCGGGCTGGCGCTCCGTGCCCCGGAGACAGCACCCCACGCTCCCCCAGCCCTCCCGCTGCCGGGCACCTCCGCGGGGCGACGCGCGCTTCCCGCTCGGCCCCTGGGGCGGGGCCGCGCTCCCGGCGCTCCGCCGCCGCGCTCCCGCCGCTCCCGCCCGGCCCCGCGCGGGGCCCATGGCGCCGCTCCCGCCGCCGCTTTCCCGGGAAACCGCGCCCCGCCCCACCCCCGCGCGACAGCCAATCAGAGCTGGCGGACACGCCCACCTCCGCACGCCAGCCAATCGAAGGGAAGCGCGCGGAGCGGGCTCGTACCCGCCCTTCCCCGGAACGCAGCGGCGAGGGGCGGGGCCTACCGGCGCGCTGGAGCCAATCAGCAAGCCGGGAGCAAAAGGGGCCCGCCCCTGCTCCCGCCGGTCCGAGCGGCCGCTCGGGAAGGACCCGAAGGAGCTGTTCCAGCTAAACGCCTGTTGAGTAAATTCCAAATTTCGGTTGAAAACGGATTTTGAGAACGGTAAAAAACCCCACCGGGGCCGGCAGGAGCCGGGCCGGCCGCGAGGGCGGGCGGCGCTGGGCGCGGAGCGGGCACGGCGTGCGGGGCCCGCGGCGGGCAGGCGGCGGGCAGGCGCGGCGGCGGAGGCCCCGTGCGGGCGCGGCCATGGCGGGCCCGGCGCGGGTGCCGGTGGTGGACGTGCAGAGCGACAACCTGGCGGAGCTGTGGCCGTCCATGGTGCTGGCGCTGCGCTCCGCCACCTTCGTGGCCGTGGACACGGTGAGGCGCGGGGGGGCGGTGGCGGGGAGGGGCGCGGCCGGCGCCGGGAGCCGCTGACGGTGTCTGTCGCCCCGCAGGAGCTGAGCGGCCTGGGCGCCCGGAAGTCGCTGCTGAGCCCGTGAGTGCCGGTGGGGCGGGGGGCGGTTCTCGGTACCGGCTGCGCCGTGCCCCGTCCCGGGGCGCGGGCAGCCCGCTGACGGCCCGTTGTGCCGCGGCCAGGTGCATCGAGGAGCGCTACAAGGCCGTCTGCAGCGCCGCCAGGACGCGCTCCGTGCTGTCCCTCGGCGTGGCCTGCTTCAAGCAGCTCCCGGAGAAGGTGCGTGCGCGATCCGCGGGGCGGCCGTTTTGTCCGGGTCGGCCCCGGGAGGCGGGAGGCGCTGGGAGATGGGATCCCCCGGGGAATTGTCACGGCAGCTCCCTGTGACAGGAGTGCCCGGGCTCTTTGCACGCTCTCTGCAGTCCGAGAACACGTACCTGTGCCAGATCTACAACCTGACGCTGCTCTGCACCGAGGATTACGTGGTTGAGCCGCAGTCAGTGCAGTTCCTGGTGCAGCACGGCTTCGACTTCAACAAGCAGTACTCGCAGGGCATCCCCTACCACAAGGGCAACGACAAGGTACAGCCCAGTCCCTCTCAGACACCTCTGCCTGCTCTGCTCAGCGCTCTGGGAGCGTGCTGCCTTCCCCGCTCCTGCCTGCAGCATTATCCCTTTCACCTCCTGCTGCTCTAAACCCGCTCGCTGCAGTTGCTTTCCCAGACGTTTGTGCCTCTGTTCAGAGGGCTCTGCAGGGTGACAGCCAGCCGGGGGCCGAGGCTCACTGCCTGCTCCCTCCTGCTGCAGGGCAACGAGAGCCAGAGCCTGAGCGTCCGCACGCTGTTCCTGGAGCTCATCCGGGCCAGGAAGCCGCTGATCCTGCACAACGGCCTCATCGACCTGGTGTTCCTGTACCAGTGTTTCTACGCTCACCTCCCCGACAGCCTGGGCACCTTCACCGCCGACCTGTCCGAGATGTTCCCGGCGGGAATCTACGACACCAAGTACGCCTCGGAGTTCGAGACGCGCTTCGTGGCCTCCTACCTGGAGTACGCCTACAAGAAGTGGTGAGCAGCACGCTGCTACTCACGGGAGGACAGGCAAAGGGAGGGTCAGTGGGTGTTTTTCCAGGCAAGGGGGCTGTGTCCTTGCACTGTCCCACTGACTGAAGGTGCTTTTCAGGTGACTCTGCCCTGTGCTTTTGCTGTTGGTAGAATGTTTGTTTTTAACAGGCCATACCTGTTTGGTGGGCAGCAGCTGAAAGAGAACTTCAGAACTGCTGCCAGTAGAGGACTGACCACAGTGGCCTGATCTGAGATCTAATTGGGTCACTGCCTGGCTCTGGTCCAGCAGTGCCACAGGGCAGGAAATCACACAGAGAACAAACCAGGGCTGTCCTGCAAGTCTGCTAATTATGACTGTGTTTTGTGAGGGACACTGCAGTTAAAGGGTGGGTGCTCCCTGCACTCCTTGACACTGAGCAGCTCTGTCACATGCCCTGCACACGTGATGCCCATGGCTCACTCTGACTCCCATCACTTCCTTCCAGGCAAGGGTTGTGGTCCTGTTCAGGACACAAGTCTGTGCTTTGCAGTCTGGCCCCACACAATCTAAACAAGCCCCTGGCAGTGATAAAGCTCCTGGGATCTCCATAAAGCTCAAGTCATGCTCTGTTTTGAGGAGAAATGGTATTTTTTGTGACTATTTTATCTCAGGAAATGCCACTTTGACAGGTCTGAAAACATTCAAGATGGCTGTTCTCAAAACATGAGAGTGCTTTGTTTTGACAAGATAAAAATAACTTTCTAAGCTGACGTCTTAAATGTTTTAACCCAAGTTCTCATTAGGTAGAGCCTTCCAAAGGTTTTGGCCTTTTAACCAGCTCTTGGGACAAAACAGAGATCAGATTTTTTTCCATGAAATGAAAACCCTTCCTTTTTGCCTGCATTGCCCAGGTTCAGCCTGCCCGGATGGTGACTGCTGGATGGTCTGCACAGGACCTCATTTTGGGGTGTCATTTCCTTGTCCATTACCATTGTGAAGACAAACATATCTTAATGCCCTTTATAGTTAAAAGAACAAACTGTGCACCCCTTCTCCTGTAACTTCACCAGAGATGCTGCTTTCCCTTCCTCTATGTCAGCATAAGAAAAAAAACCCTTTGAATCAGCATGGAAACAACTACTTACTAAAGCTGCTCTCCTGGGATTGAATTCCTTTCCAGCATCTGGGGCTGGAGCTCAAGAGCAGGAAAGTCATGGAGAGCTGGTGGAGAGCAGTGTGTGCTCCGTGCCCTGGTCCCACCCCACAATAACTGTGCTCCTCTTGTTCCAGCAAGCGGGAGAACTGCAAGCTGAGGGACTCGAGCGGGCAGCACCTCACGGTGGAGTTCTGCAATTACCCTGCCAACGTGTCCCGCTACATCGACTACCGCTGCTGCTCTCTGGAAGAGGACAGCCACAGTGCTGCAGGGGGGAACAAGGTGCCTGTCTGTGAGAAATTTTCGGTAAGGAATGCAAATCCCCACTCCCTTCCTGGCTCCGTGGAAAGGGCCACACGTGGCCCGAGCCAGAAGTTGCAGGAAAGCACCTGGCAACTCCCCCTCACCTGCTTTACAGTACAAGGAACATTTTCAGGCTTCAGGTGGCTTCATGGCAGACAGGGCAGTAATGTGCTCTCCTTCGAGGTCGGGAATCCTACAGGCTTCATTAGGAGGATTCCAGCAGAGTCTGTGGCCCTAAACAGTGGGACAGGATGAGTTACAGTATCCCCAGTATGAGTTACAGTATCCTCCCCAGCTGTCTTGGGGAGGCTGCAAGTTCTGTTAGTTTGGCCTGTCCTACAAAAGAGAAGTACCACCTCCACCCTTCCCTTTATTTTCATTAGGTATAAAAAATTATTACCTGTCTGCAGCTTCTGGCACTGTAGCACAGGGTGGTCCACAGGAGCTCCACAAGGTCCTAGTGCAGCTACAGCAGCAAAGAGCCCATCTGGTCAGATCATAGCTGGCTTCAGGTGCTTCATGGAGAAAAGGAGCGCTTCCACCTGTTGTACATTCTGTCACACAACATAAGTTAGGGAAGTCTCTGGAAGTTTCTCCAACCACGACCTCAGTGTTGCTCAGAGCCTTGTTTCGTGAATTTTTTAATTGTGTAAGGACAGAGATTAAAAAACAACTCCAGGTCCCTGTTCCAGTGCTTGACCACTACATGAAAAATGTTTTCCTGCATTTCTAGTCGTAATTTCCCCTGACTGTTACTGGGTTCCCTCCCCCCTGTGCTCTGACAAGAGTTTAGCTCCATCTTGCCCATAACCTCTGCTGCAGGAACTTGCAAACACCAACTAGATACCGCCTCCCCTTAGCCTTGTTTTTTCCAGGTAGAACAAACCCACCTTCCTTGGTCTCTGCTATGCTCTGTGCTGCACCCAGTACAGTGTGTCAGCACCTTTCCCGTGTGCTGGGGGGCTCTAACTGGACTCTGTTCCTGCTCCAGCCTCACAAGCCCTCAGTGGAATGGAATCATTAGCTCCACTCCACATTATGGTGATTGCTGCTCTAAGCAGTAAGATGGAGGCTGCAGACCCCTCTCTCTTTCTCCCTAGGCCTATGGGTGGTGTCCAAAAGGGGTGAAGTGTCCAGAGTCTCATAACATCGACCTCATCATTGACGAGGACGACAAGCTTTGGGAGAAGAGGAAGAAACGGAAGCACAGATGGAAGCACCGGAAGAACATGAAAGTGCTCGTAGCAGCATTCCAACAGGAGAGCACAGGGGACAGCGTGGAGCAGGCTCAGAACGGGGAGGAGGGACCGCCGCGGAAGCAGAGCTGCTATGAGCCTGCAGCTGCTGCAGAGCTGGCAGAGATTGCACCCAACGGGGAGAGCAGGCCACTGGAGATCTCCATGGACATGGAAACGGAGGTCGGCTCAGACACCAGCACACAATGGGAAGAGAGTCTGGGGAGCACTGAAAGAACTGACCAGGGAGCAGCTGCCCAGAGCCCTTCTGCCAAGGGAAATGCCTCTGACAGTGACCAAGTGGAGAAGTCAAAGGCTGGGTTGGGCTCAGACAGTCACCCAGCCCCCCGTGAGACTGAAGCAGGAAAGGAAAAGGAAAGCCATGGCCCTCCTTCACAGGGGGGCACACACCGAGCCGGCTTTGATGCCTTCATGACTGGCTATATCATGGCTTATGTCTGGATGCTCAAGCAAGGGAAAAATACAGACACCAGTGCAGGGCCCTGGTTGCCAGACTGCCATAATAAACTGTACCTCAGTGGGAAATCGGTGCCACTGCAAATAGTGAAGAGCTTGTTTTCTAAATCTTCCAAAGCTCACAGCGAGAAGATAAAGTTGGCCTGGGACAGTGCATAAAGCTACAGCACTCCTCACTAAACTGTGCTTTTTTTTGTCTCCTCCAAGTTTTGGAGTTCTTTCGTCCATCAAGAACTTGCCAAAAAGGGAGCAGGTTTCATATTCTTATTTGTGTTTTACCATCTGACCGATTAAATTGCTCTCAGTTGGAGTTGCCAGTGTTCCTTAGTGGCATGCTGGAATGTGAAGCCAGGGATGAGGCTGAAGGAGGGGAAATGCACCTTTGGTTAGAGCATGCACAGATGAGACCTTTGCCCCTACAGCAGAGAAGGGAAGGAGAAAACTCCTCGCACAGGGGAATGTGCTGATTCTAGAGCCAGCTAACTGCATGCAGAACCAAGCCATAGCAGGTCTTCAGACTTGTTCCAAGGGGAGAGGCAGTGGGGCTGAAAGCCAGATATGTGATCCTGAGAAACTGCACAGCTTCCTGTGCTGCTGAAGCTAATTAGGGTTAGAACAGAGCAGCCACCATGGCAAGCACCCTGCAGGCTGCTATCAAAAGCCATCTTATCGGGTAGCTCACGAGCTACAGCCTACCCTTCAGAGCACTGTAACACAGAGCAGAAAAAAATATCCTTGAGTCTCATGGATTCAGTAGTGGAACTCTTCAATGAGATGCAGGGGAGAAATAACATTACTGAGGATGAGTTTTCCTTGGGTATAACTCAGCACTGAGTAATAGCAAATACAATCTCAATCCAGATATTAATGGCATTTCTATTTTAAGTAAGCATTCAAGCCAGCTTTTTTAACTTAAAGCAGTTGTCCTCTTAATCACAAGACTCAGGCCTTGATTTCATTTTTATTTTGAAAGCAAGTTGGGAAAGTTTACAAAACCTGACCAAGAAAAAAATTATGAAAATATTTAAGTGGATTCATCTTTGGTTACTTCTTATTGCAGTTCCAATAAAACATACACCATTTCTATAGTTCAAAAAAGTCAGAAGGTCAATCAACATAAAAACAAGACGTGCTTTCTTTACATATTCATAAATATCCACAATATTAGAAAAGTTGTTTTGCAAAGATTTTTCTTCTGGCAGTGTTAACTTACTATTATACACAGGCTACAAACTTCTTCCTAAGCCTTTAATTACAAGTTCAGCTATTTACAGACTGCAAAATATTAAGACGTAAAACTCCTTCATAAATACGAAAATAGATCATCTCGCAAAGATCTTTATACTTAATCAAATATCTGGCTGCCCCTCCTCCCAAAAAAAAAAAGGTTATTTGTTTTGCATAGAAATGTAGTGACATGCAATATAAACAATAGCATTAAGTGCAAACAGGAATTATTCAAGTGTCTTTAGTTGTACTGGCAAAAAATACCAACGTTCTGTTACACATAATACATCAATGCCTCTCCAACGAGTACAAGTCTGCTACAGCCCCTTGGCTGTGCTGCTTTTGAGGGGCAGCAATTCACATGCATTCTCTTGGCTGCATTTTATCAACCTGCAACCACAACAGAAATAGCTTATAACAGACATTTAGTTGAACTCAACATAGATTTAAAGTGAATTAAAAAACATCTTTGATCTCTTCAGGGAGACGTGTAGCAATGTGTAGAAAGTACTTTAAAAGAGCAAGAACTGCTCCTGTAAAGTCAAAATCACGGTAAAATCCAATCACGATAAAACTTTGTCACATCACTCTAAAAGAAGGAGCTTGCTGACCACATGTTCAAATTCATGTTTATCAGTAGCTGTCAGAAAATGGCCCTCTGTAGAAAAGCAGCCTCAGTAGGCACAAAACCTAGGAATTACTAGGTGCAGCCTAGATTCAGCTTTATACAGCCAAAGGGATGAGATGTTGTGACTTCCAGCTGGATCCTTGGAAACACTGGGTTGCAGCAACCACTCTGCAATTTTTAAAATGACCTTTTACTCTGGTTTCACACGTGTGCCTCTTCCCATGCAGACCAATCCAGGAAAGGCCTGAGCTGCCACTCCTTGGCATTTCTGTTTCTGACATCACCTCAGTACCAAGAGCCAGAAATGTTGATAGTTGTGCCCAATGCATGTCAATTGGTTGTGCTTAGAGCGGACATTTAAGGAAATAAAATTTTAGCTCTACTGCTTTGTAAGAGCAGGGGAGGGAAACGTGGTAAAGACAGCAGTGTAAGGGAACAGTGAGGTCACTGCAGTGGCTGCCCCGGGGTACCCCACTGACTGCTCAAGCTCACAGTCAGTGTCAGGGAGGGCAAGAGGCTTCATGATGGGGTGTCAGCACTGACAGCCAGGGCTCGCCCTCGGGGGCCCCAGGGCAGCCAGAGGTGTGCGTGTGCTCTCTGGTCAGGCTGCTGCACAGCTTCCCTCAGCCTGCTCACCCAAAAGTAAACTACTCATTATTGCTTGTTTGTCTGAAGTCACACACCTAGATGCATCTTGTGACAACAGAAGCTGGTGCTCATGGTTTCCCTCCCAGAAGATACGGTTGTAGCAAAGATAAAAATATTTTAAAATTAAAAAAAAAAAAAGGCAAGCAGGCACCAGGCAGGCAACTGTGTTCTGGTGTTTCTCTGTCCTCAAAGTTACACACACAGTGGCAGCCATACAAGCTGCTCTGCACTCTGCAGACACAATAGAGAAGACAGGCTACTCTGCAGATCAGCACCTCCAAGAGGCAGAGAGGTGAGGGCCAAAAGGGTGGTCTTAGTGAGCACAGGCCTTTTCTCTTTCAAGCTGCCAACAGCTGCCTAATCTAGCATGGACTGTATTAAATACCTCAGCAACACTGGGCTTCTCCTTTCATTCACAACAGCCACTGCAAAGAGAACTGCTCAGGTTAACACACACTTCACTAGAGGAAGTCACAGCTGGAACTCATAGAATAGCTACCTCCACCTCAGGGAAGATACACATCCCAGCCAAGAAAACTCCATCCTTTCTTTGAGATGGGAGAAGAGCAGAAATAGTCTGGCTTCCATCAGAGACTAGCTTACAGTATCCAGCCTTACAAGAGAGCAGGAAGAGTGTAACAGGCTACCTGGATGAAAATCTGGACTCCTCTGCATCACCATCTGCTCAGCAGGTGTGCAATGTTTAGCTCACTTAGGAATGATAATATAGGTTACAAAACCCCATAAAATAAAATTTTTTAAATCCCATGATTTTTGGGATGATAGTGGAAAAGGGCAAGATGTTGCACAAATGTCACAGAATGAGCTTTCCCAGACATTTCATCCCAGAGCAGGGATTGCTGATGCTGGTTCCAGCAAGCAGCATTAAAGCTCATGTTGCTGCTGCTTCTTTCACAGGTACTCACTGGTCAAGGGAAGAAAAAAAACAAACCAAACCAAACAAACAAACAAACAAAAAAACAAACAAACAAACAAAAAAAAACCAACCAAAAAAAAACAAAACAAAACCATCCTATTCAGTAACAGGAGAAACCAATAAAGACAGCAGCTTCTTTCTGTAGAGGAAACAAAAATTAAATTTAGGACAAGCTAATTTTCTTCAGTTTGACAATTCAAACTGTGAGTTTGTCCTCTCCAAGAGCACTTGTGGGGCTACAACACTGCTGGCAACTTCCTCTCAGCAGAGATTCCTGTCCTCTGTCAAGCAAGCTAGTGAGGAGCCATCATTACTGCAGTGAAATCAGTGAGATGGGATGTAGTACCAGAAAGGGAGGTGAATGTGACCCTTCTAGCTTAATTATAATAGTCAATTGTGATGTAGCTACTGTATTTAACTATTCTGCAGAAACAGATCATGATGTCCACTCAGCTCTTCAGAGATTAGGGCCCACCCCCTGCCAAAAGCTCAGTACAGCTGGTACTTTCAGGAGCAGCTTCTTCAGAAGCCCAGAAATGGTAATGCCTGGAATATGCTTCTCTGTGCCCTGGGCAAATCTTCCCCCACATTTGGGCTGAGGTACATAAAGAGCTGTACAAGGAAGCGAGCTTCCCTGCACAAATGTATTAAACATCATTACTAAATCCCAAGGGAAAAGGAAACCAGGGAACAGATTCTCCTTGTTAATCACAAAGTACTTGTCATGTGACTCAGCCTGCAGATTGTGACCAGCATGAGGGGTTTTGTTTTTGCTGCTTTTGAAAGAAGAGCTTGTTTAATGCTACAACAGCATTCAAAGCAGCTCTGGGACTAGAGAGCATTCCTATCTGCTCAACATAGCTCGGAAAGACTTCTGTGCCTGTTTCTGAAACAGAGGCTCTGACTCAGGTGCACTGATACAGAATGTTAATGAAAAATATGCAGTGGCTTAGAGCAGATGTTCAGTTAGAGGAAGAGGGAAAAATCTAAGGGTCATTCTTTCTACTCTACATGGAGCTTAAGACCTTAAAATGCCCCATGCTGGAAATCCAGGTCGAACTGTTTAATGGTGCCTGCTCTGGCTGCTGCCTCCAGGAAGGACTGTGGGACCCACATGGCCATTCTGGCTGGAGTAGTTCCCCCTCCTAATTCAAATCAGGAAAGGGAATAAGCACAATTTGAAATAAAGTTTTATAAAATAATCAGTCTCTTCAGACACTGTCTGCAGCTATCTGTCTTCCAGCCAGCTTGTTGAGTCTCTTTCAGATGTGAAGCCCAGCACTGCAGGAAAACTTCGTTTAAGCAGCTGGGAACAACTCAAGGACACATTCAGTTTGAGCCCTCTCTTCATATGTCACAAGTTGACTTTGTGCTGCCACTTGCTGAGATGTTGGAGGAGGTCTGAGACAACAGGGCAGGACTGTCCCCATCCTGCTCCCTGAAGGGCCATGCCTCTCTCTCCAGCTCAGTGGGAGGACTAACACTGAACAGAGGCTTTGTAGACTCTAACACAGTAATTTTCAGTAGGTCATCTTCTACCTCCATCTCTTCAGAAGGGGGACCTCCTGCAAAGACTTGTGGTGAGCCACGTCCCTCAGAGTTCACTGAATTCTCAGCTGGGAGCTTTTTGTAAGATAGTGACCCAGACTGGGCCAGCACTAATGGTTGATCACATGCTGGATCTCCACGTGTGTTCTCAACAGGGCAAAACCCATTTTCCTCCTGGGCCACTGGCCCATCTGAACAGTCCATATCCTCTTCTTGTCCTGGTGCAAGAAGAAACTCTGTTCTGTGAGGCTTGGCATGAAAGGGGGGAATCTCTGACACACCGTATTTAGTGCTACTCAAGAGTTTTTGCCGAACCTCTGCACCTAACTGGGCTGGGTCACACCTGCCCACAGTTGAAGACAGTCCCCCAAAGAGGCCATATTCCTTGTGTGGTAATTCAGGGGAGAGTGGAAGCGATCTGCATCTCCTCCCAGGAAGAAGGGAAAGGTCTTGCCAGTCTGTGCTGTACGCTTGCCGGAACTGGGACTGGCTGGCTTTCAGGCCTCCACCTGCCTCTGGAGAGTGCAAGTCAAACACCAGGGAGATCACAGACTTGCTTGGCATGTCAAAGAATTTGATCTTTCCCCCCTTGAGGTCCTCGCGGGCACTGAAGGGATTCACTTTCCGGCCTAACCCTTTGCTGGGTGTGTAGTAGGGGTCCTGCACGTTGATCTTCCTGGAGGGCTTGCGGGAGAAGATATCGGACTGGCTGCGTGACAGCCAGATATTGCGGCGCGGACGGGGTGACTTGGGTGGGATCTTATCATCCAAGGAACTCAAACGTTTTACTCCTGGTCCTTTGTCAATTGATCCTGAGTACAAAAAGAGAAACACTCTTAGCTTAAAGAAGCTCCATATAGCTGTGCACCTGCTCACTCACAGAGCCTTCACGACCACTGTAAAAAAAAAAAAAGCTGTTTCTGATATTCCAAACTATGCTCCATAAGCACATGTCTGCTCCTTCCTTTTAAGCTGCTGCACAAACAAGTACACCATTCTCTTCTCTTCTCCTCAGTGTATTTAAGGCCCCTGCAAACCTCCTTGCTGCCAGTACACTGCCACAGCAGAGATGGCACGGGGTGGTTGGAGAAGAACAATTTGCATGTTCTAGATTTATCATCCTGGCTTCCAGTAGAGGTTGCCCAGGCGCTGTTGGTGCTACTGACCACAAAAGAGAACCAGTACAAAACAGTTGCCAAAGAAACTGGCACTTTTTCACCCTGATGGGAAATGTCTAAGATTAAAAAAAAAAATCTCTCCTTGTACCATGCAGATTTTAAGTCATTATATCCCAGCCTTCTTTCAGTACATTATCCAGTACAAAACTGGAGATATGTGAGAGTCTGACCCTAATGAATAGGAGTTTAGAAGTTGTACATATGCCTGTGTATTTGCACCCATTGCACACACAGACATTTATAAATAAAAGCTGTATCACTAGATTAGGATGAGAAACTGGTAGATGTTAACTCCCCAGGTGTTTGGAACATGCATCTGTCGTGGGCTCTCAAGGTGCCTCTGAAGAGCCATGTTAGAGAGCAATAACAAATGGGTATAAAGAAGTGATTTCTCCTTTTGACTACCATTTCCAGAATAGCACATGGATTTTCACTTTTCCCCTGAAATACTGCCACAGTTTAGACTACAGTCATTCCATGTAGGAAAGACTATGCAGAACAGCATGTAACACTTCTCAAAGAAGTACTTGTTTTGTACATGTACTCCAAAGGGAGAATGCCAGAAAAAAAAAAACAAACCAAAACCAAACATCAAAAGAAAAATCCCAACCCAAACAAACAAACAAACTTCCTTTTTAACTCACACCTCTTTTAGATGCTTTCCGGGTGTGGGAGAACTACCACATGCACTAACTCTTTGTGGTTTGACATAGAGAAAAATTATTTCAATCTACAACTATATTACAGATCAATAATTATTTCTATATGTTGCATATTTGTATATCCACATAATATAAGAAACTATTTTAAATGTACTCTAAGTTTCTAATGCCAAAAGTGTACTAACATAAAACACCCAAGCCCAGGCTACAAGTGTTTGCTCCCCACACCAGGTGGCACCAGACAGCTTTAGAGAACACCTTTCAAGGCCAACATTCCCAAGCAGACCTGGGACTCATCTTTTCTCGTCTTTCAGAGTATTTCTAGGTACTTTATAATACTCTTGCATCTTCTGTGCTCTTCCTCCTGAAGGAATTTAAGAAGCTTCTAAATATTACAAGTAACATACACCAAAGAAATTATGTATATGTACGAAATATGGCAGCAATAAATCAAAAATTTATGGATTTTCATATACTATCAGCAATTTACAAACCCATTCCCAAATGAACTCTAAATTTCCTCTCAAGATCTTGGGCACAGAATATTATCAGGCACTTTAAGAAACCGTTAGCTGCTTTTTCACCAAAGGACATTCCACAATGCAAAGCATAGAGCATTGCTCCAATAATTTTCAGGGCTTGTGTAAAATCATTCATAAACCATAAATAAAACCATATATAGCCGAATACCAGTTTTCAAAGTATGAAGCTTTTCCTCCTCTTGCTGTGAGCACCCAGCAATGTTTGTAGAAGACACACATTTACCTTTTGGTTTTCTTTCATTGTTGTCAAGGTTCGAGAACTTTCTGTCTCTCTCCGAGTCCTCATTTCTCAGGCGGTTTAACATTCCCTCCAGTGTTTTGACAATATCAGCAAATGAAGGACGCAACTTTGGATCCATCTGTGAATGCACACAAATCAAATAAGTCCACGTGGGTTTGTCCATGCTATTCTGCTTATACAGTGACAGAGAGAGGGACAATCTGAGGAAACTGAGGAAATTCAAAATGGTTTTAAGTATGTTGTCATCGCAAAAAAAAAAAAAAAAAGAAGGGGAACAGCAGTATTCTATTACACCTCTCACATTTAATCATCAATTTGTAAATAGTCTATGAAAAGGAAAAATTTTGAATTGTAAAGGTGGGAAACTCTCAGATTCAGGGCTTGTGAGGGGGGTTGATTGGTTTGCTTAAAACAGCTTGAATAGTTCACGATTTCTTTCTGGACTCTGGTTACCAAACAGAGATTATATACCAATGTTATTTCAAAAGGACTACACAAAACAACATGGCTATGTCAGTCTTCAAAAGGTTGTAGTTATTCCATCATCTCCTCGTGGCTTTAATTAATACACACCTAAATGGCACTGCTGATCTTAAAGCTGAAAATGTTGTATTTTTCCATCTGTTAATGAGCCATACTACTCAGTGTACTGAAGCAAGGGTAGTTATATAATTTGACAAAGCTATAAATTAGGAAAAAGAAAACTCCATCTTTCTCAGGTAAAATATTCCCCCTGCTCATCAATATGTATTAGTCTGTATTTCTCAGTATGCATGTATTTATTCACTCTAGCAGATATAGATCTCTAAACAAAGTCCAACACTGAAATTGTACCACAGGGCAAGCAGCTTCCTTTAAGCAGTAACTTTGAAAGCATTTCATCATTTTGAGCATTGACTACGTATATATATCACAGGCTTCACTACTGTAGGTAGCAACACCTAATTCAGCAGCTGAAAGTTAACTTTATTCCAGTAATATAAACTGTTCTGCTTGACCTGATTTCTGTTTCCAGCCTGCTAAAGGCTTTTTCAGAGTGGACAAGCCAAGACAGATCCCACCTCTACAATGGGAACAGTAGTGCTTTGTACACAACAAACCCCAAAGACCTCCCTGATACTGCCCTGCAGGTTGTTTGAGATGAATGTTTCTGAAGACAACTGGTGTGATCAGGAATGCCAGAACATCTAGCAACAAGGGGAAAAGTGCTAAAAATTCCTATGAACAGTAACAAAAACCAAAGAAACCACACTTGAAGAACTCAACAGCAGCAAGAAAATTGTTCTAAAGCAGCAGCTGGAATTTACTGGCATTGAAAACATTTTTCTGCATTCCCTATTTCACTGAAAGAGTAGGGCAGGGGCAACACTAAAGCACACACTGTACTCTGACAAACTTACTAATTTGGGAATCTTACGGAGCTGTTGCAAGCTACAGGAAGTTAGAGGAAATAAAAAGAGCTCTCTGGCTATTTTAATTTGTGCTAGGTAAGATCTAAGGCAAGAGCAGCAATGGAAAAGTTACTCAGAGAAGTATCTGCCTCTTCCATCCCTGAGCAGTCCAAATTCTGCTCAAATGGAAGAGAAGATTCCTTCTCAAATCAGCAGTTACCAACAGCTTAGCTCATCCTGGCAAGCTTTTTGCATGATCATTTATGATTACATTTATTAAATATTCCCACAAGTAGGTTTATAATTGTTGGATTCTTGCAGGTGCTTATTTACAAACCCCCACACTTTCTAACAGTAAGTTAAATTTTAATCCACTACTCATACATGTCAGTTTTTACTGGTTTTCTTAGGGTGCCTTAGAACACATTTCCTGGCTGTAGGAAATCCCAGGGCTTTGCACATTAGTTCAGCTAGGCTATACAGTTCACACCTTGCTGACCTATTAAATAATAAAAAGGTACATAAACGTCCATGTCTCAGAGAAAATCACCACCCTGATCACCTCTTACTGAGGCACAGATGCTTAGGAAGATATCAGAAAGCCTTATCTGTTACTCTCTTTCCCTTCTAGGTGAGTGGTATGTGAATTCCAGCATGCCCCACACTGAAATCAGCATATTAATGGCCAGATCACAAGACAGTAATTTCCATTTCAATTCAGCAAAGGGACATTTATTATACAGGAAGCTGCATTTAACAATAATGAGCAGGAGAAAACCCTTCTTCTCTGAGCACACCAAATTTTACATGAGAATATAAGGTCACTGCCTCTTCCTTCATGAGAAGCTTTACTCCAAAGTTCTGAGCTGAAAAATTGCTTTGAATCATGCTCCATGTGTTTGGATGCAATACCATTTCTGGAGTCTGCAGGTGGGAGCTGAGCTTTTCCAAAGTCAAATCCTCCTTTAGCGCTCATGTAATCAAAGGGTTCCATAAACAGAGTGAGATGTACCCCTATCCAGGTGAAGCAAGCTCTGCTGTACTAAGGTGAAATAAGAGGAGTTAAATACCTCATCCATATGTAAGTTCCACAAACATCTTAAAAATTAAATTATGCTATGTGGTGCCAAGAGCAGCAGTCACTGCCCCCATTCTCACCTTTATACCACTCTCTCCTTGAACACGGGCTTTTGTACTAATACAAAGTAAAGAGAGACATCAGGTCAAAAATAGCCACCAAAAGCACAAAGAGATGAGACTTCTTAAAAGCACTCACTTGGACACAATGCTGGCATCAGTTCCAGCACAGTCTGGTTGTGAATCCAGGGCCAAGTTTTGTGCAGTAAAATTTTTTTAAGTTGCCTCTACTTAAGTTGAGCAAACTGGACATTCTCAACTTCAGCTGAATGTGGTGGAAGCTCGGGTTCTCTTATTTTATATAAACTGGTTAACATAAATTGGTACCAGTAACACTGTTACAGGATAACCAGCAGAAGAGATCTACTGCCCTGGAGTTTTCACAATAAGGAGCCAGAAAGGTATCTACTATCACAATTTTACTTGAATAATTGCCAGAAATTTTTTTCCATACAGCACATGGCCTATAGCCTTACAGATATTAAGTAATTTCAGTCCAAGTTTGGGTTTTGTGACACAGGCTAAGGATTTGGATGTCAAACCCCTTTTCCAAAAGGCATCATAGAGACACTTTGTAATAGTTTAATGCCTGCTCTTGGTTTGTTTATCCCCTCTGTTCGTAAGAGCAACTCAGTCCTTCCTTCATAGCTCAGTGGGTCTGCACACAACAGCAGCTGGATTTTGTCAGCCCGAGGGTTAGCCAGTGTCAATGGCATCCAACTGGTTATGGTCAGCCTGAGCAGCCTGCAAGAAGCTGTTCAGTGTGCCAGACCTGTTTGTTTGGCATGACAGAACACTGAATTGCAGAAACACAGAACAGACCTTTGAGCAAGGGGAGGGGAAGGATTATAAAAACTGAAGGGGACTTCCTGGGCTGCCAGAAGGTACACTGCTTCTAGAGGTAGGTTCTTCAAATCTCTCCTGTAAATGCTTCAAGCTTTTTCTTCAAAAGCCAGAGGGATTTAGAGTTAGGCCTCTCCCTTTCAAATAAGATACTCACATTACAGCAGTTGAAGGCCAGCTGGAGGAAGTCAGGAGGACAGTCTCCCACCATGTGCTGGAAGGAATCATAATCTAATCCAAAATTCTGTACAAATGACAACAAAGCATAGAGAAATAAATGAGATCTTCTATCTAGCTCAAAGCATTCATATTCTTTTAGGGGATCCCTATGTGAAGTTATCAGCAATAACCATGAACACCTTTCTCAGTAACCACATAACAGAGGAGTTAGAGAAAACTTCATGCACACTCCAAACTGCAGGGTCCCCAGTGGGGATTACTGACACAGGATAGCTGTAAAACAAGGGGCTGACATCAAAGCCCATCCTTTCTCCTGGAGTCAAATGCAATCCATTGCACTGGAAATGCTGCCTGTGTGGATTTGGAAACAATACCATATACTATGATGTTTCACTGTAGTGATTTTCATAGTGCAAATTAACAGCCTACTCCAAAACCAGAGGCTTTGCTCTGATGGAAAAATATCAGTTAAAATGGCTAACTTGTCAGTGGATGGTAGACTGGTAATACAAATTATCAAATTCCTTAAGTGCATATCTATAAAATCTGAAGAGCAGACTAAAAAAAGAATCTTTTATTTATTGCAGTTCAAGACTTAAGCAATTTTCCATTTTCAGAAATGGAGGGGGATAGACAATTTGGAATAACCCCACAAAGGATCAAAAGCTGCCCTGTAGATGGGACAAAGAAAGAAAAAAGTATCTTTAATTAGTCAATTATAGCTCAGATCCACTGTGCTTAGCAGAGTTCACACAAAAATGAGGGTTAACTTATTTTACTGCTGTTAGCACAGCTCCAGCCCCTTTGACAAGGAGGGGGCTGCTTAGTGCACACAGAGTGCCAAAATGTCTCGTTGTGAGCCTGGCAAGAAGTCCACATGAGCTATCACTCCACAAAAGGAAGAGTTTGCATTGCAATGCTCTCGATGCCCTGCCAGTTAGGGCAGAAAGGACTCCCATGAGGGTTGCAGATGCACAGTCTCTGAGAAAGTGTCTTCAATGGAGCTTCCTACAATAACAGCATAAAAAGCAAAAGCTTTTTACAGGCTATTTTTAATGTCACACCTATTCATCCTATCTTTGACAGCAGTGGCAGAAGTTCTAAAGGCTGAGCTGTTATCATGGCAGACTCAGCACCTCCCACCAAGGTTATAAACACAACCACTTACCTCTGTGCGAGGGAGATAGTCTGGGTCTGCCTGTATTCTTGCTATAATCTCACACAGAATTATGCCATAGGAGAACACATCTGCCTGAGAGAGAAAAAAATTAATAGACACATGGTTCAGCTATGAATGCTCAGCATTCTTATCTGCCACTGAGTTTCTCCTTACCCCAAATGGCTATCATGAAACAACTAAACAACACCACAGCCTCAAACACTGAGCAACTGCATTAAAGCTAACATTTTCCATGTGAAGAAACCCATGCTCACAGAAAGCATTCTTGTTGTACAAATAACAATGATAAATTCAAAATTCTTTCAAGAAAAAAAAAGAAAACCCCACCAAACCACTCTTAATTCAGCAATGCAAACATTTAAAAAAATAAAAAATCCTTCCTTGCATGAAGAATAGTGAAGTTCCATCTGATGTCCTACCCATGGGAATAATTAAAAATATGGCTAAAACATGGCATGCCCATATATCACTGTGGTTAGAAAAACAGGTTTAGAATACATGATTCACAGCCTAGTCAGAACAACAATGCTATTTTTAAGAAAAATTATATTTTCCTCTTCTCAGTTCAGTACCTCTGGAGAACTGTCTTCCCAAAGCTTGAGATACCTAGCAGCACTGCATATCAGGTTTAATTTCCATGACATTTAGTAACCACTTATCTGACTACATCTAGAGCTGCACAGTTCCTCAGATTTCCACCCACCTGAATTTTTCAGGTAATAAAATTCAGGAAAACGTGGAATACAAGTCTACAGGGCAGAAGCATGAATCCCTCATCCCTTATCAGGCTTGTTTATATGTCACCTTTCATGCTGATGAGGTACGACATCTGCTTCCTCTTTAGTCCTCCCTATGGTAGGGTCAATGAGGAATGTGGCATCAGAAATTTGGGTACTTAATTATTAATTTAGGTCAATTAAACTCTTTGAAATTGTAATTATTACATTCATTACTGAGGTAGTTACTGCTTTCCTGCAAGTTAAAAGTACCTTCAATTAAACAGAGTATTAATTACCAGATATAGAGAGGTACAGGATGTGGGCTTTATCACATAAAAGCTGCACTGGCAGAGCTGAAGTAATGGAGACAAAATCCTGTGTAAAGAGATTGATTGAAAACACCACTTCTAAAACCCAGTATGACCTGATCCTCCTCTGAAAGAAACATTTCCCAATGACATAAACGGGAAAACTTAGAAATACCTTTGGAGAACATTTTGTCTTCTCAAGGTATCTCACCTTAAGACATGCGGGTTTATTTTTTGTATTTATACACATACAGTATATATTTACACACACAGAATTGTGCAAGTTTACATACAGACCTTTTACTTCTACCCAGATTTCATTAGTGTACAGTCAGGGAAGCAACTTTGCTACATTTCTCAGACTTGGTTAAATTAAATTGTGTTAGGTTAACCAAACATTACTATATTTCAGTATGTGGAGTGTTTCAGAATGGAATTAGCATAACACAGAACAATCATAAAGCCAATTCTGTTTCCATACAAGATTAAACACCATGAATTACAAATATTGCTATTTAATTCTCACTCTCCCTTACTGAGTACAGAAACATCATAAGTGAAAAAACAATAGTTTTAATATGATGGAAATTCTAAATCTTGCATACTGCTACAGAAGAAAAACATTTTGACAACTAATTGCATTTATATCATGTACCTACCTTTTCATTGTAGGGCTCATCTCTGAGAACTTCTGGTGCCATCCAGAAAGGTGAACCCACAACTGGTAACTTCTCACTATATAGATGTGGGATAGGTAGGGATGGGAGGTGGTGGGAGAGAAGGAAGAATTATTAATTAAATGATCAAGCATTGCTATTAACTTTCCCAATCAATTAGTCATATTTTATTTCCAGTTTAAAGTGCACAGCCACTTTAAAAGAATGTTTTATTTTAAGATCACAGCTGTTCAATAGTTTTTATTGCCTAACTCTTGGCAGAATTGTCTCCTTCATCTACACATGAAAATGTTTGTAGACATCAGTTTTGGGCTAGAGGCCAAGTTCTCCATTCATCTAGCAAGACATGCAGGTATCCATCCCTAGATGATGTACATGCAGCTCTGAATGAAGTCACACTTACTATTAAAAAAAAAAATTAAAACAGTATTAAAAAAAATAAAAATCAAGTTGGACCAGACGAATCCTTTAGTATGGAAAAAGGTAATTAGAATAGATCCAATTTGAAAAAAATTGCAGTTTCCATAAAGCTGAATACTGGGGCTTTAAGAAAGGCTCCAGCCTGTCACCCAGCTGATCTTGAGGGAATACCTATTTAAAAAAGAAAAGGCCTCTGAAGGCCTCAAAGTAGCATGGCTTGTTACCAGCAAACTGGAAAGAACAAAGCTGCTTTTGAAAATGGAGGTAAAACTAGATAAAAACAAAATAGTGGCTAATAGTGCTAATGCAGCAATTCTATTATGCTGCTGGCTTTGGTCTCAAGCTACCTTAACTGTAATCTCAGTTTTCAGGGCATCTCAAAGCTGGGTATTAAGGACACCTTAAGGCACTTGCAGTGTCTTCCTGATTTTGTGATGGGTTCATCTGAAAACAGCTGAAGCTTTCAGCACCTCACAGGGTGCTCCACAGCAGCTACAAGACAGACATAGGCTGCACTTATCAGTAGCTTGTAAATTAAGATGTTTGTTTTAAGCTTTTAGATCCAATATTTCACCAATATTAATGCAAACTTTCATATCTCTCAATATATGGTTTTAGGATATGTGCTGTTTAAAAACTGTGCAGAGCCAAGATCAACTTTTATTGTTTTCTTTGCAGTCAGAAGTGCTGGAAAGCTTTTATTTATTTCACACAGGAGCACACGCTGAGAAAATCTGACAGGACATTTCACAGTCAGAATACTCTGCAATACACAAGTCAATATACAGAGAGAACAACGAAATTCTTGTCCTTGATCTCTCTAATGGAGGGATGACAAAAGGACTATTTTCAATTGTGACAATAGCTTGTGACAGTCCCCTGTGTATTCCTCAAATGAGTTAAGATTATAATTTCATCCTAGGGAAAAGAAAATTGTAAGCTAATGTTAGTTAGTAATTTAATAATTAATTTTATTTTACTCTGTTATAATCCTGGATCATAAAAACTAACCCAGAGGTTAAATAAGAATAATGCTGAAATGACAATGAATATTGTTTATGAAAGTGCAAAGAAGCTAAAGTTGCGTGAAATCAACAAATGACATTTATTACAAATAATATATGCCTAATCCAGAATGCTGGACAGTATTTTTTATTATTGTGTCTGGTTTGTGTTTTGGGTTTTTTTAAACCCAAAATTCCCAAGTACCACCTTAAAAGATCTACCAAAAAGCTTGAGCAAATGCTTTAGTGCTTGGAACATTTTTGAAGAATAAATATCACCACTAAATATCAGAATGGTCAGTAATAAAGGCTGGACCATTATGGCTATCCAGCCTGCAGTTCCAGACTGAAGGCTGAGGGTACTTTTTGGAAATTCTGTACCAGTGTGCAATAACAGTCTCAGGGATCTGGCTCACTAGAGCTTCTGACCTGCATTTGTCCTACAACTCTGACTTCATTTAGATTAGCTCACATACCTGTGATCAGGAATTTTCTCTGCTAAACCAAAGTCTCCAACTATTGCTGAGTATCCATTCTCATCGTGTTTGATTAAACAGTTCTGGAAAAAAAACCAACAAAAAACAAAAGCCAAACAGAAGAGTTATTATCTGGGCATGAAACCTCTGTGACATTCCAGATTAAAAATAGATAAAACAAGACTACAAATATAGTTTGGAAGATATTCATCTATGAGAAGCTTTTGTCTGAGAGCAACAACCCTTTTCCCCCACCCTCCCCCTGCACTATCACATGTCTATCAAACTTAAGATGCTGCAAACAGCCTTCCACTTAGCTAATAATCCACTTAAAAACTTGCTGAGAAGGCAGGCAGCCACAGGCAGCACATATCCTGCTAGGTTTTAACAAGAATTAAGATGATTTAGCTCCTTTATGCTCAAATATGCAATACATGCTGTTCACTATGACACCTTACATTTTCTCTTTACAATTTGCCTGTACCTGACGAGAATACAAGATCAGAGCAGACTCTAAATGCCTTTCTATGTTTTGTTGCATTAACTACTGAAAAGGAACTCACTGCTTTGCAGTAAGCTTCCACCAGAAAATATAAGATGTGACCAAGTCATATGTACTTTTAGAGTCTCAGATTTCTTTATTTTACAGTACATCATAAGACATGATTTAAGAGAAAAGTAATAGGGAAATGCTGTCAGTCTTTTCTTTTCAGATGTACCCTCCAGTGTCAGGATGGAGGGCAGCTTAAGGACACATGCAGATAATTGTGCTCTCACAGCATCACATCCCACACAGGGTATTATCGATTTCTTTTTGTTTTTTATTTACAACTCTGAGAAATATCCTTTGACCATTGCAGTAGCACATCTTTTCCCATTTCACCAAATGAATCGATAGCTGATTCGCTGCATTTTGTTCTGTCCTGCAATAGATGGAACAAGACAGAGAATTCCTTCCTTTCCCACGTGTTGTTCTGTATCCTCCTGCTGGCAGTACAATAGCAGTGACAGCAGCAAACCCACTGCTGACTCCTGCCGAGTGGTACCCTGCATTAATTAGCTAAACAGCAGGAAACACTTTCTGCCTTTCTTGTGCCTGGATACACAAAAGCCCCTTGCTGACCCCAGAGCATTAGCTTGTCTGTACAATGCAACAACCAAGAAAAGTGAGTCCCTTGTCTAAAAGATCAAGTTCAGGTCATCACTGTTTACATTATTCAGAGGCGATTGTGGCTTAGGCCATGAAGTGAGTTTTCTTCCTGCCAATTAAAAGGTTAAGCGAGCCACTCCTGCGATCATGTAAAGAAAATGCATGCCAGCCTCCTGAAACACATGCCAGGCTCCTGAGATGCAAAGCTTTATTTGTTTAGCATGACTCAAGTATAATAACTACAGTTAGTTTGGGGATTCATAAACATGTACCAAGTTAAATCAACTGTGCTTGCCCAAAGAGCAGCAAAGCTTCTCAGTTGCGGGCTTTGTTATCTTTTATCAAAGAGTGCATTCATTCAGCTTGCCTCTCTTTAAACATTTGGTCACAGTAAGTGGACTTAAAACTGAGAAGGATAAAACTACTGAAAAATCTTACTCAAATGATTCAGACAAGTGGAATTTCATTGTGTGCCACACAGAAACAAGTCCATGAGGACACCAAAGATTTTGCAGTGTTCAAGAAGGCTGATACTATTTTATAAAAAAAAAAAAAAATCAGGTTACTTTTCTGCCATAGATTTCTCAGTGACTAAAGATGATTCTTAATTCAACATTTTTTTAAAACCTCTATAATTTGTAAGCACTAGTTTTGAAATCTAAGTTTCCTTCTTGCATTATTCCTTTTATTCATTTTGAGAAGCAAGACAGCATTTCTTAATTTTACCTTCTGGGTTTTATGGATCATTGTCATTCTCCAATAACCCCTGATCTCCAAAATTTTGAGGAAACATTTACATCCCAACTAAGAACTATTTGCAACATAACTAAAAATCTGTATACTGATCTTAAGATCCACAATAATTTACAAGCCTGCTTTGTTACCAAAAGGAAGCTTAAATGAAACATCATCCTGACAGCAAATATTCCTTCAGGTTCTTACCAGGATCTAAACTCATCCCGTTAGACAGGGATACATCAATTGAAGCTGAACAATCCTACCCCCACCAAGCCCCAGGCAGTCTCAGCTTTCAGGTGCAGCACTGAACTGTTACACAAGTAGGTTATTCCTAGATAAATCATACATTAAATCAATGCTGCCTGACAGCTCTGAGCCCCTTCCCCGATGAGCAGGATTTGCCTGCAGCAGAGCCAGGCTCCCTTTCAGTGCAAGCATTTGGAGAGACCCAACAGCACAGACACCCCACTGCTGTGGGGTCCACAGGTCCCACAGGAGAGGCCATTCCACCAGGAGAAGGCACCAGGGGAAAGCCTTGGGCAACATTCCTGCTGATAGGAGCTGCTCTGCTGTGGTGGGCTGCACAAACTGTTCTCTCATTAGTGCACACTTGTCTTTTGTTTGCACATGAAGTGCTGAGTGTGAATTTAAATTCATTAGGTTATGCATTCCAATACAAGAGTGACTTTTTTATTCACACTTAAATCAGCCACAGGCAGGTGACATGTACCATACAATAAAATTCCAGCATCACTACAAATGCTCACTGTAGTGAAACTAAACTGATTTAATTCATCTGGAGCAAATTTTTACTTAGCTAAGCACTGACTTCCTGGAACCCAGAAAGAATGAAAGCCCATTCCTAGCAAAATCATTAGTAAACCCTTTCTGCATACACCAGCATGGTCAGATGTCACATCTCCAGCCTGTACTGCTCATTCAGGACAGGACTGCACAGATGGTAAAGCTGCATTCTGTGCTGAGATTCTCCAAGCAGTCAAGGTGAGCCCTCAGCACCACCACACTCCTTTTCTCCATGCTTCCCACTCAAGTAATGCCAAACCCACAGCACAGATAATGGAGTTACCAGATTTATGATGCAATTCATAAATAGGTGACATAACACAGCCCACTGTGGTTCATGTGCATTCAGTGAAAGACGGAAAGAATTCACATTCTACCAACAAGATAAATCAAGATCAAAAAGGGACAAAGCTTTGGTAGAGACTAAAAGGTTAAAAATAGCTTTTGAATTTTATCAAGAGGTGGTATCTTGGTAGGAACAGTACAATAGTACAAACTGCACTGTTTCTTCCAACAGTTTCACCAAAAAAAAATAGTATATTTCAGTGTGGTATGAAGTCCCATCAATGGATTTTAGCTCAGAGATGCAAGAGTTCAAACCCTTCACTAGTGCAAAGAGCCTCTCAACAACTGCCTATGAAATGAAATGCCAAGCAGCTTCACAACACGAGCTTTGAGAAAGCACTTTTGACTTACTATTGCACTATTTGTATAAGCTGCAAGGCAATAAAACTTGGTGACCTTTTCAGGCTTTCTTTGTGGACTTCTATGGACAGGGATGTTCTTCCTTTGGCAGCTCACACAGTCAAAGAGGGCAGTATTTGACTTCAGTTGAGTTTTTGAGGGTTTTTTTCCCTCCCAAAATAGGGACCTCATCAGTCCTTCCTGAGGCAGTCTCTTAATAGAAGCAAGGAGCTCTGCACATGAGTCTGAAAGAGTTAACAGAGCTGTTTATGCAGACAGATGTGAAAGAACATAAAGCCCCCTTTGTGTGTTACAGGAGCTTAACATCTGCTTTGCACAGCATAATCCTACGAAGATGAATGCAATATTCTACTCCCCCTTTTACATAAACAAAAATGAAAATAGACTCCAGAGTTTCAGAGTTAAAAATAAGTCGCTTAGATGAAGAAACATCGTAGTTTTATTTTATGATATTACATACTAGCTAAACTCCTCAGAGATTTTACTGCACTCCAGAAAACACAGAAATGCCAGGGCAGTGTCATTTGCAACCTTCTGATGACTGTAACCAAATTAAAATACTTAAAGGCCAATTGAGACATATCAGCTGTTTAAAAAGTGCTATTCTCTAGGAGAAACCCCACTGAGAATTAAATGTGTAACAGGAAGTTTACAGTACTAGTTACACTTTTCAAACTATTATGCTTAAGGGAGAGGTTCCATTTACTTCCCAAAGTATCAGTAGACTTTTAGTATTGAGACAGTCATTAGAAATAGCCGTCTGTAACAGTTAATTTTTTCAGTGCAAAATATCCAGACAAGAGCTTATTCCAGCACAAAGGGGACCTTGCAACTGCAGCACCAACTTTGAGACTCATCAGACAAAGGTGCTGTTCACAGCCTGGGGTTTATTTTGTTTTAAAGAAGCAAACAGCATAGAAGGTAGGAAGGCAGGGCGTGTCACTTTCAAGGCCAAAAGCAGTGAATTTATGTTACACCAGATAATCCACAGTAATTGCTTACACACATGACTCTGTCCCATAGTAACTGAGGTTGCTCCTCTCTCAGTGAGAGAAGGCTGAGCCATTACACACTGTGAAGTGGAAGCAGATGTTGACAGGAATACACACACATACACAGGTTTATATATGCATGTGCCCAGAGATTATCATTTCTTCATAGATTTTATCATCAATGGAGGTCACAATATTCCCCAAAACTGCTCACAACCTACTATTGATTATAAATTATGTATAATTCTGCAAAGTTAAAAGGCATTTGTTTGGAGGTTTGCCTGTTTGTTTTTAATCAAGAGTTTTGGTAGTGGATTTTTAAAGGGGGTGTAAACTGTCAAAATATCAGTCTATGGTATCATACCGAATTGGGCATGTTCTCAACTTGAAACATGGTGAGACCCCTGTATAAGATGCTTCTGTTGCCATCTCTGCAAAGAGCACACCGGGATAGAGTAGAACAGTATATGCTGTGTGAGGAATTTGAGAGCACGACTAAGGCAGAAAGAGCATAAGCCCAAGCCAGGGACTGGCAGGGACCAAGACCAGGGAAGAAGCCAACAAGGCTGGCTGTCAGAACCCATCTGTGGCTTCATTTCCACGTAAATCACTTCATGAAGAGTCAGAAGTGCAGACACCACATTCCTGGGCCTAAAAAAGTCCAAGTCGCTCTGCCCACACCCCTACTCTGTGCAGGCTGCAAATGGCCAGTCTGACCACTGGTACCTTCTGACAGATTCAAGCCAGGCTGTTGCTCCCAACGAGGGCAGCTCAGCCTGATCAGCTACAGCAGCCCAAGCCCAGAGCCCAGGCACTGAGCTGCTCATGGCATGGGGAAGCAGCAGCTGTCGGGGCAGCACATCCCTTCTAACCAGCACTGCCTCTCTTTTTGACAGAAGGCCATGGGGAAGGGCACCAGTGGGATATGAGGGCTGACATGCCCCTGGGCTGTCACATCGACTATAATGACCTACATCTCCTCTTCTCTACCGTTCTTCCCTCTGGCCTCCTGCAGTATCAATGCTGTTCTGTTCCTCTCCACATGGTGCAATTAGGAAGCGAGATCACCCTGCTATATACTAATGGCTCAACACACTTATTTTCCAATCTTAGATTGGCAGGGGACAGGAACTTTTCTTTCTTTAAATTGTTAGGCATCAAATACATTGACACGTATAATGCTAAGAGCAAGACAACTCTTCTGCTATAACTGACACAGTAAAATTTATGTATCACAGTAAAATTTATGTATCACACCATCCACTCCAGGAATTAGAGGTTTACCAGAAACAGAAAGGCAGAAGTATGGGTCTAAATTAATTAAAATTAGTAAAATTCATATTAAAGGGACTGTTTGCAGTGGGCTATCATCCCAAATGTAACATGTAAAGCATGGAGACATTCCTGCACAGAAAGTCTGTTTCATTCTGTTCACACTTCAGTCAAGGTGAGCAAGTTTCATAGAAAAATACTCCAATCTCCCACCTTGCAAACTCAGTCTGTTCTGACTTTTGCAGATGTCTAAACCCTTGTCTTTGCCTTAATTTGAACAATAAAGCCATCCCATCAATCACTGAAGTTTACTGAAGAATGAAGGACAATACAGAGCAGTATTGAATTTGCCTTTGTTCAATCCCAGTTCTCTCCCAAGGCAAGAGTCCATCACATCTTCCTTCAGCTTGTTCACACACTATTTACTAGTAAGAATGAAGACAGCCCATCCTATCACCAGTACAAACCTGGTAAAAGCCAAGGCATATTCTCAAGCAGTAGCCAAAAGCTGAAGTCTGAGAACTGAAAATTCTGGTGACAGGTTTTACCTGTGGTTATTTTCATTGCTTTGCTTTGGAACAAAGTTACTTTTTAAAAACTTAGCCTGCCAGCAGCGCAAACTTTTGCCCAAAAGGGGAGTAGTTTGCCCAACAGATCTAAAGTTTGTGTCATTAATACCTTAATATGCTAATAAAATACATGAGTTGTTTAAGGTGAGTGTTTAAGGCCAGGTGCTTCATCTACTTCCTTTCCAAACAGAACAAGGAAAGTGCATACATCACATTAAAAAAATTAATTAAACTTAAAAAACCAAAACAACACAAAACCAAACCAAAAATCCCAAAGAAATTGAAAAATACAGACTACAGCTGCCATCAGTTAAATTCTCTATTATTCTTAGAGCTGACAGCTTTCAATGTGACTCACACAGATACTATAACTTTAGTGCTAAGAACCATCCAAATACAGCATAACAGCTAGTGAATTCTTGGGGTTTGATTTGTTGTTCATTTGTTTTTCAATAACCTTAACCACTTCCCGTGGCCTCTGATGAGTTTGCTCTTCCTGGGACATCCTGCACCCCTCCCAGCGGGTGCAGCTTTCCAAACAATTGGCATTCAACAATAGATAACACTGAAGCATTGGCAGGGCAGCCCCAGAGAATGACATACAGTTATGTAAAGCTGGGAACAAAGGCATTCACAGGGAGCCCAGGAACTGGATTTTCATATGACTGACCATCACGGAATGTGTTACAATAAATGCTGCAGGCACTCAGTTCACCTTAGTTACTGTGGTTCCTTGCAGCAACTCTACTCTTAAACGCACTAAAATACATCCTGAACTGAAAAAGAAAAGGAAACACCAAGCTGTCTTTTCAGATATTTTTATGGATCTCTTACCTGCACACTCCAAAGTGACTGAAATGGAGCTTTCTGAGCATATCATGTCAAAGTGACATGACTCCAAGTCTGGGTATTTTTCATAAATTTGATATTCTGCCTTACAGAATTCAGTGCCTTTCACTTGAAAGAACAGCCAAGAAAGTATTTTATGACTTCACCAAAGTACTTCTTTCATCTACCAGCTGAACTTTTTTTTCACCTTGACTAAATGCAGACTCCACATCTGTTTAACACTGCACTAAGGAAGTTTTTAAAAACCCCTAAAACTGTAGTAGCCTCACTGGTAAACACACTCTGTTGTGGTTTTATTTCTAAAAATTGTTTCTAATCCTAAAAAATAATTCCCTTTAGACTAAATTAACATTCTTCTGGATGCTTCTGATTGAAGTGACATGGTGAAGCCTTCTCAAGAAGAGCTTTGAAAGACTTTCATGTTGCAGGCCCCCAGTGAGTTTGAACCAGCTCATTAGCACCAGACAACAGGACAGACAGGACAGCAAAGCCCTCAGCACAGGCTGCAGTGGGTGCTAAGAGCCAGGGTGAATAGTGGGACAATCTGCTCACACAGCACTGCTCCTATGTCAATATTTCTAGCTGAGCTTGAATTATCCAGCTACTTCAGCCAACTAAAGTCATGCAACATGCCACCAAAACAACTAGAAAAAAATAAATCTATGTCCGCTGAAAACTCTGCCACTCATATATTATTCTGGGGAAAAAAAAATCAAAATTTGAAAATTTTAGGCAAACTATATTGATCTTACTGACTTCAAAAATGAAAGAAACATAAACCAGGATTGCACTTAAGGCAGAATTAGTAATGAAAGGTCACTCTTCCTACAGAAGACTTGTGAAATACACAGGGAAACAAAAACAACAAGGAGATTTTGAAGTGCATTTGTAATAATCCCCTCAATTTGGGTTCTTTATACGATTAACCTGTTCCAAATGTTAGATTGTTGTGCTTAATTATCCAGGGATTTAAATACTTCACTGAACCAGAATTCAGAACTAGAAAAACTCTGCAGCTGCTTTATGAGAAATCCTAATCTGAACTCATTTAAGGGATGATCTTCCTTCATGACAACAATTTCTCTAGTTTCCATACAAACTATGAACATGTTTTGAGGAAAGCTTTAATTCTACAAAGAGCATTTCAATTTGTTTCTCAAAATGTCTTAGATCACACCTTATATAATAGCAATTCTCTGTATGGAATGGAAGAAGGGAGAAAACCCAACAATCAGTTTCAGTACCTTCATTAGTAAATTCCCTTAACTTTATAAACGGTACCTTGGATGTAAGGTCTCGGTGGAAAATGCCTTTATAGTGAAGATAACTGATTCCCATAGCAATGTCATAGGCCAGTTTCACCCTCACTGTCCAGGGCAGGTGCTGGTTGCCATCTAGTAGCTGTTCCAGGTTACCACAATTGATGTACTGAAAAGACAAAGAAACATTTGTAATTAATTATTTAACTTAATATTTTGTCAGGAATATAAAATTCATCACTACAACAAGTGACTTGAGTTCAGTTACACATTAAAACCTTTTTTTTTTATATGGGCTTGGCAGGCACAAAGTTTGCAGATCAAGAGAAGCTGAAAATGTCTCCCTGTACCAATGTCCTCATGTTAAAGATGCAACAGCCACCACTGCTTTAACTCTGGTATTTAAATAGACCCTTCAGAAACCCCTACAATATCATATCACCCTCTCATTCCAGCTTGAGGAAAATTAGGGCAAAAACAATGCAGAGCTGACTTTCATATAGAATTAATCAACAAAGGCAAAGCCAAGTATCCAAGTGTAGGTAATGGAGCCTGATCAAGTTCCGAGTTTCCTTGAACTGAGACGGCATCAAAGAAAAATATTACAATGTGCTGCTGTAAGTTCTATTTTTTCACTGCTGCATCTATGAGTTCTAATTAGCAATATGATTCCCCCTGTGTTCAGTGCTACATCAACCCCATCAAATGGTAGCCCTCACAAAAAGGAAAGCACAATAAGGAAAAGATAAATGCTACAAGAGACAGTGAAACAAAGCAGCACCTAAATGATACTAAGTAACATAGCCCAGGTTAAGACAAGGCAACTCCAGGGCTTGAAACATCACTACAGCAGCACAGCTTATGCTTTATGTATAGATCCTTTATACCACATCAGCAGCTACGTGGTGTTTAAGCAGCTTCTTGTTCCACTCCCAGCCCCAGTCCCCCCAGGGACCAGGCAAAGAGAGTAGCTTGCTCCAGAAGGAAAACCTGGCAGCAATGCAGTGACTTCTGTCAAGGAAACCCAAGTGAAGCAGACAGGACAATTTGCTCCCAAGCCTGGCCCACGCACGTATCCCTGTGCCAGACTGCACCAACTTCACTTCTTTGTGCCACACAGGTGTCCAACTCTCTCTCAAACCACTTTCCTGTGTCATTCACTCAGACAAAACGTGGCAACATTCTCATGCTAAAAAGAAAACCCTAAATTGCAGCTCATGTTGTTTCAGAAACTTGGAACCTGCTTGTATTTTGTAGCTCTTTGTGTCTTGGAGCCCGGGACACCAGGCAACATGAGCCACACACCCTGCAGGATGGATGGATGTAGCTGATCTCCCGAGGCTGAGCTACACCAAGGAAAGAACACACACACAAGTTGGAATCTGCTGGTAGGTCTGGGCGTCACAGGTCACCTCCTCAACAGTCTGCAAGAAACAGCTTCTTCCTTACAGCTCAGGTCCACCCACTGCTCATCTCACCAGTGAATTTTGCAAACCCTTTCAGCAGATACACAGGTTCCACATCTGAGGAGGCAAAATCATCGGGGCAGAGGAGGCACAAGGCGATTTTACCTGGCACAGAGCCCACAAAGCAGCTGGGGGCTCCTGTGTGCATCCCTTGGGAGCAGGGCTCATCCCAGCCCATGCACAGCCGCACATTTCACCGGCAGCCCAGGGCATGACCCCCTTCTCTCCAGAACAACCTGCTCCTTGTGCTAGGAGCTCGTGTGCCAGTAGGGCAGAGCAGCTCTGCAACAGGTCACTCCGAGGCTATGCAATCTCCATCCTTGGAGATTTTCAAGACCAACTAGAGCTGTAGCCAACCTGGTTCAGTGTTGGAAACAATGCTGCTTTGAGCTTTTCCAGCTTTGATCTTTCTCGTTTCTTTTATCTGAACCCCTAAGGGAACTAGATGACCTTATAGAGCAAGCAAGGAAAAAAAACCAAAAAACCCCAAAACCCAGGCTCAATAAAATTAGGATTTTTTTTTTCAACATAAGTTGCTATCATGCTTAAGGAAAAAACAGCAACTAAGATTTCTACAGTAACATGTTATATATTCCCAGCCTGCTTGAACCAGTGCAAACAACACTTCTCATCCAGTCATGTTCAAATTGGAACAATACTGATCAACCTGGCACAGAAAGCACCAAAGCACCTGGTTGAATAACTCAATTATAAAATGACACTTAGCAATTATCCCAAACCACTTCACCTTTCTGACAGGCCAGTAACAGACCATCCACATAAAGCACTGCCACACTCGAGTTCATTGGAAAGACAATGCAAGGGGGGAGGGAATCACTGACCCAGCTTCCATTTTCTGTTCTCTGAACTGTGCCATTCCATGACACAAATTGCTCCAGAAATGCTAATAAACAAGCAGCCCCTAGGAGTATTGACACACACAATGAAATGGGACAATAGCTGGCTACTATATCGAGCATGCTCTTGCTTTCCTTTTCAACACAGCAGCCTACTGATTTGATCCATTGTTGCCATATTAGTTAAGTGCATCCAATATATACATTCCTGCAGCACTCTTCCAGTCCAGTCAAACAGGCTTGCTGGGTCATTCACCCATCTTAACTGCAAGGACTAGATTCTAGCATGGGTGGGTGACAGCTGACACACACATTGCACACAGCATCCACAAAAGAGACAGTCAAACCTGTTTCCAGCATATCTCCAAAAACCCACCAGGCCTCCTTGCCACCCAGCAAGTGCACAGCCCTCATTTATCAGAGATGCGAGTTCTGCCTTTGGCTCTAATTTCTATGCCTATGAAGCACATGAGGAAAACCATCAAGTGAACAACTGAACTAAGATTTTCCTAGACATCTTAAGGCTTTAGTTAAGCTCAGGTTTTAGCTGGCCAGCAGGTAATATTTGCATGTAGAATTGTTCCTAAGGCAAGCACTGCACAGTGCTCCCTCAGCGTCATGTAAGTAATCCAATTCTTCCAGTCATTCAGGCTGATAATGCAAACAGCCAGCCCGATGGCCTATTTTTTTCAGAGGACTTCAACAATGCCTTTTCAGGACAGACACAAAACTATGTACATTACTTCCTAATTGACAGTGCAACTGAAAGAGAAAAATACTTGTTCTCCATCTCTTACTGGCACAAATCAGCTCTGTGTGGTAAGAAGGACAGAAAATCCACCTCTCCCAAAGAGAACACTGGATTTTATTCTGTCCCTGACACAGTACTGGTACAGTAAGGCTACAGCACACACATTATCTCAAAACATTATTCTACTACTACAACAACAACAACAACAGCCATCACATAAGTCTACAAGCAATTGGAACAGAGATCTGACTGAGCTATGACAATGAAAGCAAAGGGCACTACGTTTCTTAGAGACATCACAGCTAAATAGAGCAGTGTTCAGACCTTTTCAAGCCCTGTATCATCAGGTTGCAGTGAAACAGCTACCCATTATTCCTCATGCTACTTTTCTGTCATGTAACTAGACACCAAAAGCCAGCTTATCTGGTTGCCAGTCTGACAGCAACAGCTATAGGTTGTTTAGTTTTGCATTTACTACAACTTAACACAGCAAGATGAACACTGGTTTAAAAGACCTTGGCATCTTAGTCCACAAAAACATCCTTTTAAAAATCCAATGTAAGAGCTTATACTTTTGTTGTGAAAACAAAAGTTCAGCTAAACTGCACTTCTGGTACCTCTCCTAAATATGAAGAAAGAGGGCAGTAGCTCCTTTGAAGGACAAGTTACTCAGAAGCTCAGCCAAGCACAGATGATTGCTGGATCAAAGAACCTTGAAGAGGTTTCTGATGTTATCGTTTACTGCTACGAAATGCAGAAGCAGCAGTGTACAACTTATCCCTGTACCACAGTCATGCTACTTTAACCTAAAATCAGCATCATAGGACAGCTGCCGTGTAACACAATTGCAGTCACATTATCAGACTCAAGCACATGAAATGAAGAAATTCAGCACATAACGGTACTTAAGCACAGCCTTACATGCTTCATTTCAAGAGACTAATAATGAACTTCAGCTGTCAGATAATACCCAACTTCAGCTGTCAGATATTACTTCAAAAATCAAAACAGAAGCTTAAACATTAATATGAGAACTAGAAGCTTTTAAAGAAAAGGCACATCAGATTCATACAGTTCAATTCTAACAGTTATTTCTCAAAAACAAAAACTCCAAATACTGCCAAGTCTGAGCGAGGAGACTGATGGGAATTGCAAAGAATTTTCAGTGCTATTTTGAAAACCAATCCTGTTTCAGTGTGTAGGTCTGATATAAATAAGCCAACAGATAGTACACAGGAAAGCCAGAAAAAATATTGGCCTGCTATTTAGATGACTTTAAATGTCACTGGCTGTCATTTGAAAAGCAACAAATAACCACAAGACTCTCCTGTACCGTTGGCCAAATGTTGCCAAAGACAAGGCATTAAGTGGTTAAGAAAAGTAGGTGTGGAGAGTTCATTTAAGGTGACAAACCAAAGGAGGCAAGTAAAGAGTAAGAGCTCCAGGGATCTAGAACACAAGACAAACATTGAGATAGCAACAGATTAATATACTGCTAAAACACATTGAAGAAACAGGTAGAGATGCAGGAGAACAGAGAAACTAGAATTGTGGCAGTAGCGCCTTCTGCATGGAGAAGGAAGAGAGACATCAGAGCAAAACCCAGAATAAGTAGAAATACTCTGGAAAGCAAAATAAAGTATTGCAGACATGATTAACAAAAGCATGCAAGAGTGTCAAAACAGACAGAGCTTGCACACTTGTATCATTTCTAATGCTGGAAGTAAGAAGGTAACTCATGCCTAATAGAAGGAAGTAGAGAGCTTTTCATTAAGCTTTCTGCAGAAGTTTAAAACCAGTTTTAGACCACCTGTCTCAAAGAAGACACAACCACAACGTGGAAGACACGTTCTCCCACATTTAACAGTCATCTGTCACACGCTGCAGTCTCTAAGTGACTGCTCTGAAGGCTTCTGGCTAAGGTACCCTTCTGACACAACTGGCATAATCAGCTACTGGAAGTTTTGTCCTTTCCCCAAACAGTTTTCAATACCTTCAGCTGTGCAGAACTGGAAAAGAAAGACAGGATCACTATGTCCAAAACTACATTATGAGAATACAAGCTGATACAGTGAGATTGACGATGAGATTAAATTGACATTTTTTAAAATCTGAAGTTGGTTCCCAGACCTCCACTTGTTAAAAAACCCACAATTTAAAAATCTACAAAACCATTTGACCCAAGTAACCTTCCATTTCCATTGATTGTTTTAAACAAAATAAATTAATCATTGAAACAGAACAAGTTGGATATTGAATTTGGGGTGGGTGAGTATATTTGTGCTCAGCAGGTCAACTAACGTTGCCACGGAGAAACACACAAATACTGAAAGAGAACACAGGTGAAGCAAACACATTTCAGAACAAAGATCAAACTTTTTAATGAGGGATCACAAGGGCACAAGTGGCTTGGAAAAACCACTTAATTGAAAGAACAGAAGCAAAGCCAAAAGTCTTCATCTGAAGGCTCCTCAGTTCCTGAAAACTGAAGGAAAAGAATCTGTAACCCAAAATCAATTTTTCATCTGCTTTTCTACCAATACAAACAATCTTGTTGTTTAATAAAATATTATGTACTTTTTTAAAATGTGTTAACCGTTACAGGATTAAAATAAATTTAAGTGCCAGTTATTCACAGAGGAAAGGGTCAGCTTTGTCAACTGCCATAGCCTGGTCACTCTTCAGATCTCAGAACCAAAAGCCAAGAAATGCAATAGATCTACCTCTGTTTTCTCTTCTGTGTCAGTCGTGGCATTGATTAATTCATTAGCTCCTCCTTCTGAAAAGGCATGTACAGGCATGGCTTCTTTTATAAGGGCAAACAAGAATTAACATGCACAAACTCAGGAAGGAGCTGTAATGAAAACCATTTGTTGCATTCCAAACATTCAAGCGTTGGCATGGAAAAGAATTCAGCAAGATTTGTCTTCCTCTAATTCTCTAATTCCAACAGCTCTTATGGTCAGTGTGCTGAATTTAGCCCTTTTCTGTCATTCCATTCAATCAAAATGTAACGTTCACTTGGCTGCTTGCTGCTATAAACAAATTCTTGTTGGTAAGTCTTCAGCAGAGGCACATGGCAACAATGCACTGCTGCAACCCACATGGATGAAGGCAGTTTTATGGACGCTCACTCATACTCAGGTCTGAAATACTGCAGGAAATCAGCTTATTTTGTTGGAACCGGAAAACACTCCCAGTATATCTATACAAACTGACCTTGATAACCATTTTTCCTGTAATTATATTAGTAGAAAAAAACCAGAAAGCAAAGAAAGCCTAACAAAAAACCCTGCATTTATAATCTGAAGTCACAACCATTTGGATTCTAAGTGGAGCCCAGTCTCAGTGCAGATAAGAATCTGGAATATGGCATAAATTAGCACACAGGCATAGAAGAGAAAGTACCTTGTTGCTGACACAAGCAAGAGAAACAGCCTCTACAATAACACTTCTGTTAAGAGCAGAAGGCTCTATCCACACTGACAGCATTTCAAACATACCAGACTCAGTTCTGCTGAGAAGCTGCAATTCCTAACAAGGAGCTTCTCATTTAAATAAGGTCTTTCTCACCTTCCCCACATAAATAACAGCAGCAGCAGCCCACAGATTGTATGCCTGCAAGATGGCAGAAAAATAACCCCTTTGCTTCACTTTTCGAAGTCTGTGAAACAGGTACAAGGATCTACTGAGAGCAAAACTTAGAGCACATGAAGGCCTCTCATAGTACAAACTTTAAATTCTGCACAAGGAATACTCTATTTGAGCTGTTTCAGACTACTTTTCCAAACCTCAACACTCCCACGTCCACTCAACACATCCACTTATATTTGAGGGTGCTCAAACACTTTATTGCCAATTATAGAAGGCACCAAGATCCTTTATTAGTACTGGTGTGCAAAAGCAAATATTAAAGGAATTTTCTTGTACAACTCAGTTTCTGAATGTTTTGGATGGCTGATAAGTAAAGCAAAATGAGGAGTGAAACTACAAAACACTTGTTAATTCAAGAGTATGTTTCCTGGGATCCAGACTGCAAAGGGGGGAAATAAGAGAAAGCACTACATACAAACTGAATTTACTGAAAATATGTGAGAAAAAAATTCCAAGGCAAAAAGTGGCCAGCATCACAGTACCTAACTGGACTGCCTCTCTTCATATACAGAAGTAACAGGAAAATCTAGTGCTCAAGACAGTGTTCAGCTCTCCTCCTCTCTCTCTCCCCCATACCATGGCAGCTGAGAAGTTTACATCTCCTCACTCTAGTTAACATAGCCACCAATAAAAGAAATCACAGGTGGAAATTCAAAAATGCTTTTCTTCTTTGCTTGAGGCAATGGCAAATGGTCCAGTTGGCTTACAGTGAGTGTCAAAACAGAGATATTAAAAACCCCTCCCCAAAAACACCCACACAACCCACACACAGAGCACCCACCCACATGTGTGTGCCTCACACATGGGCAGAAGGGGACAAGGAATGACACAATGGAACTTGCTGTTTTCAGTTGAACATTTATCTGCCTCTTATCTTTCTTCTATCCTTGAGACATTCTAAAAAGGAGGAAGAGGTTAGCACCAGCAAGATATTTAGCAAGGCTTCCTCAGAACACAAAATATTTAGATGCACCTATCTCAAATAAAATAATGAATAAAAGTTTCTTGTGGACTATTACAGGCTCTGAAGTGATAAAACAAGTCAATCATCCTCTTGTGAGAGAGGAGGGGGAAATAATTAAAGCCAAGGTGTAGCCTGTGGAGCCAAGATTTAACTTTTAAAAATAGAGGAGAGGAAGGGAGAAAAGCTCAGAAGTTCTCACTGAAATAACTGGTGGCTCATCACTTCTCATCTAGCACCTGCATGCATAATATAGACTGTGCACCTCAAGTTAGACTTTTAGTTTAAAAATCTTGGCTTCTGCCTTTACATGAGGACTTCTTTAGTGTCTCTGATTATAGCTCTTTTTACATCTGAGCTTTCTTTCTGTGAGAACCCACCCTTCTCGCCTAACCACACAGTGCAGATGCATCTAAGCAGCTTCCCCCTGCCTGCAGCACAATGCAGGGCTCACACAGCTTTCACTGCTTCTCTGCTTTTGGTAAAAGCACAGCCTTGGTCTGCAGAGTTGTCTCCGAGTGTTTAATCTACCTGGTCACCACCAGCCCACAGCAGGTTTTTCCTTTAACTGATCTGCCAGCTTCCCTCCTCAGAGAGTGCCTGTCATGCCAGCTTGTGTCCTCCAGAAGAATGGTTTTGTCAGCTTTTTGCTTCCTGTAACTGAGCTTTTTACTGCAACTTTTTGAGAATCAATTCCACCTTTCTTTCCTCAGAATAATTCTCATGACCAGGTAGAGCAACATGAATTTCCTTTCAAAATGAAGGCCCCTGCATTCTGCATGGCCAGGTACAAATTACCCAAACAGATTTCAAAAAATTCTATTAAGAGTTTTTCTGGAAACCCAGGTCTTTGATCACTGCAATCAGACAAGATGGTCAGCTTTCATTAATTTAAAAAAAAAAAGTAAGCAAGCACCAGATGTAGGGGAAAAATATTTGAAATATCACCTAACTTAAATAAAGTCCTTTACATGCTTTCCAAAAACCTCACTTTTGATATTTAAGCACTCAAAACTGCAAAGCTACAAATCAGAGAGACTTAGCTGAACCTCCTGTGGAGACCTGTATCATTTTTGCTGGAGAAAGAACCGAAGGGTCAAGCACACCACATATGCCACAACATGAAGCTGCAAGAGTATGAACTGGAGGTGGAATTTCAGTCTGAACACTAAATTTCCTGCCTCCTGTCATTGAAAGCCAGACCCCCTTGTGTGATTTTAAATGGATTTTTTTTTGTATGTGCAGCACATCAAGCTCTGTTTGGGACTGAAGTCTTCTTTCTTTTTAAAAAATCCACAAAAATATCAGGTTCCCAGGGAAGTCATATAGGAGTAAAGAATATGTACTTTGTCTAAACCTCTGTGAAATAACTTCACTGTGTTAGACACATTGCTTTTTTTGTTACAAAATAATACATGAAGCCTTAAAGTTACAACATAAGACTTACGGTGGGACACTTTCTAAAAACCACGGCCATCCCCCTCCGTTTTCTGCAAACTTTTAAAACTCTACTTACTTTAAACAGTCTAATTTACTTATTACATGTACCATATTCAGATTTGATTTTGCATCCACTGATGTATTCAGATGTCAGGTTAATCCCTATTTTTAATCAGCCTGACTCAGATCTCAGCACAGGGTACACATGGGTACCAGAGCCTGCAACTCTTCAGCTGGTTGAACAAGCTCAGTGCAAGTGTCTACAGAATCATTTCAACAAAAATGAAATCTTTAGCTGATAAAACAGATGAGGGTGTTCAGATTCTTTTGACCTTCACTCAGCTTTCTCAGAGTTGATAACCTATACTGAACCATCACTGAAAACAGAATTTTAACTTTTATTGCTTTCTCATGCACTCTTTAAAAAATATAGTTAGGGTAGACATTGCCCCCCACTAAGCCAGTACAGCTGGTTTGTCCAGCACTCTCCAGTGAATCAGGACATGGCTGCTTCTAGAGGCACCTGTGCTTCTTGACAGCACCAAGGGACCAGCAATGGGCCTCTTCAGTTTTGCAAACTGCTGTGTGTCTTTCATATGGGGATGTCTCAGGTTGAAGAGAGACGTGCTGTACTGCTCTGAAGAGAATAAAACCAGAAGAAAAAGGACACTGCTTTGAAGATGAAAGACTACAATGCCTCGCATAGCACAGGGAAAGGATGAGGTAGAGCTGGCTGTCAAGGCACAAACTACATTTGCTGAGAGCACATTCAGCCACTTTTTATAAATTGAACTGAGAACCTAAGTGAACTGTTCCAGCAAAACTGAAACTGACAGTCCATATGCTGTGAAGAGTGCAAAAATAAGACCAAATATGGCTCAAGTGTTGACAAGTATTTTTAAAATTCTACTATGAACAACCAAGAGATGAAGGGAGGTGTCGGCACCAAACCAAGCTTATAAAAAGAATTATAACTGCATTTCAAAATGATCAAAGATACAGTAGAAATCATTTTGCAAGTGACACAGAAACAACTAAGCCCAAGATCTATATGTAGTACCAAACAAATAACTTGTCAGATACATACACAGTACTTAAGTACACATGTACTTAATAGTCACATTTATAGATATCTCTTTTTTTGTCACAATAATTAAGTAAAAGCTAAAAATTATACTTTGAAAAAAGAAATCCAAAACACATCCCAAAGCTTTTCACTTTAAAGAATCAGAACTTTTATCATTTCAAAAAGATAGTGCTAGAGACTGCTATCATCTATTGCTAGATGGTCTGTCATCTTATAAACACATTCATATTGGAATATAAACAGAAGCTTCCTAATTTTTCAGCTGTAAGAAAAGTCCCTATTGCCTATACCTTTCTCCTTTCAGTAGGTAGCTGCTGCATGCAACAACAAAGGTGATAAAACTTTTGAGTTCTTCCTAACTGAGTCCTGGTGCTCGTGTGCAATGAAGTAGAAAGCACAGGCAATAGGCTTGTCTTACTGTACAAGTTTAGTTGGTTGGGTTTTTTAACCCCAAAAGATAAATCAATATTCAGACGTGCCAGTAAGCAGGCACATGGTAACAGTTTTTTGCATCTTGTATGTTTACCTTATCACTATTTACCATAGTTTTTATTATTTTAATAAAGGATGATAGAATTAACAAGATATTTTAAAGCACCTACTAACTTGCAACAATTTTTCTGTGGCAAGATAAGTAATTTTTCTCAAGAACACAAATGTAACGGGCCATCAAGATGATCAGAAGGATGGAGCACCTCTCCTTTGAGGAAAGGCTGAGAGAATTGCGATTGTCCAGGCTGGAGAAAAAAAGGCTGACCTAATTGCAGCCTTCCAGTACCTGAAGGAAACTACAGGAAAGATGGAGAGAGACCTTTCAAAAGGCTAAGCAGGAATGCTTTTAAACTGAGAACAGGTTTAGATCTAGGATCTTAGGAAGAAATTCTTTGCCATGGGGGTGGTGAGACACTGGCATGGGTTGCTCAGAGAAGCTGTGGATGCCCCATCCCTGGAAGTGTTGGGCACCACACCGGATGGGGCTTTGAGCAACCTGGTTTATTGGAAGCTGTCTGTGTCCATGGCAGGGGAGGTTTGAACAAGATGATCTTTCAAGGTGCCTTTCAAACCAAACCATTCTGTGATTCCATGACCAGGTCTTGGCAACCAGCCCCAGCTGGCCCTAGGTGGCCCTGCTTGAGCAGGGAGGTTGGACCAGGTGACATCCAGAAGTCTCTTTCAACCTCAGCCATTCTGAGAAAAAAAATCAGTATACAGACAGCAACCAGCCCTAAGAGACTTCTCATGATCCATGCATCCTAATTTAGTGCTGGGAAAAACAGTGCCAATGAAATGGGATGATTTCTCACCTTTTACACTACAGACTAACCTAGTCTTCCTAATCCCTGAGCTATTTCCTCACGCTGTTTTAAACCCCACTTTTGCTGCCATGACCTCGCTCTTCCAGGGTCCTACAGTGATTGCTCACAGTCATTAATGGGGAGTGCAACTGCTGCTGCATCAGACACAGTCACCATTACTCTTCTCTAGAGGTCACATCCCTGGGCTCTGAGTGAATGGTTTTCTGTTGACCCTGAGGCAAGTACATGCAAGGTCTCACTCTTAATGACTCCTGTAAGGGAAAAGCTAAACAACCCAAACAACCAAATTAACACAGGAAATAACATGGATATGTGCTGGCTGGACTTCTAGTTTTACAACAAAAGCAGCAAAAAAGGCAAGTAAATAACAGCAACAGATACTTCTAGTTTTATACCACAGAGCTATTCCTGTCATCAGAGCATATACTCCTGGAACTAAATACATCCCGGTCTAAAACTCAAGTCCATTCCAGGAAAGATACAAAGAAACCACAGCTTAGCAGAGGACTCAATACCTCTGACATACTTTCAAACAGGGCTAAACTTACTCTCCTGGCGCTGGGGTTTTATACCTTTGGAGGCCCAGATTGTCTCTGCATGTTATTTTCCAGCACTAGCACAGCACCACTGAAAGGACCCTTCATTCATAAAGTGAAGCTGTAGCTCCAATTAATGCTACAAAAAGTATCTGAACCACAGAAAAAGAGGATAGAGCCAGCAAGCAGAGGTTTATTACAGCATTAATCCACAGGTCATGCTATTCATTGGCTGAGAGATCACAAGGATAAATTTAATCTGCAGAATTTTATGCATACTTTGAGTTCTTATAAAGTTGAAACCAAAGCCCTTCTGCTGTATCCTACAGCCAGGAGGCATTTAAAAATTCTGGCTGTCAGTTGCTGGAAGTCATCAGAAAGATCATTTGTCATCATTGCATGATATTTTTTTTTAAGTTACTCCAAAGTAAATGCCCTCTTTACACTGTTCTGTATTAAGACTCATTCCCCTAAAGAAAAGACATTTAGAATTAACAGATATATTCTATTTTCTGAGCTGTAAACAAATATCCAAGAGAAAGCTTGCACCATTGCTCATGTTGCTCCTCTAGAAAGTAAAACCAGTGACCAGTGCCACAAAACCATAGAATAACTTTACATACTGCCCAAGACCTTCATACATTCAAGGGAGATGCTTCATGTATGCAAATGAGACCAAACTGGAGTAGAATTACGTCCAAAATCCAAGGAGAGATAAAGGACAAAATTACCTTTAGCGTTCTCCCACCCTTCTGCTTTTTTCCTCCTCCTTTTGAGTTTTCTTTTTCCAATACTTCAGTCAGAAGGACTATATAAAGTGTCTAAGAAATATTTCCATAAGCAAGGGCAGGTAATGTACAAGCATTAGTAAGTACAAGATATCAAGGAATGCAAACTGATCTGGGAGCCTCTACTCAGTATGGCTTCATTGAACACATTAGATAGTACCTATCTAACATGAATTCAAGGACTTCCCTATATAAATCTCTGAACTGTTGGGTTTTTTGCTAGAAATTGGACAGGAGTATCCAGGAAATAAGTAATATTTTCTAACAGGATGAAAATGAAGTCCTTTAATTTCTTTTAATTTTCTACTTTGTGCTACCTTAAGCACAACAGTAATTTTCTCTTCAGTCGTTTCCAAGCTCAGACTTCACACCATACTTTGGGGTTTTTTTTTGACAAATACCACCAGAGCCAACTTATCCAGGAACTAAATGTCAGCTGTAAACAGGTAATACCTAAAGCAGGAACAATTCCTTTGCTGCATGAAATATTTGCAGAATGACTGCTAATAGGAACTACAGTTCCAAAGACACCAAGTTCTCCAGAGCTCACAGCCTACTGCCAGCACCAAAGCTGAGCTAAATATTTGTAGTGCTACATGAGCAAAACTAAAGTTACTCAAACAGTATGAATCACACTGGAGGAACAAAAATAAGGATTAGAGAGTCTTACAGGAGATGAGGCAAGGAGGGAGCAGGGAAGGAATGGTATTTCAGGCCTTTTTAAAACTTTCACAAGCGTGCAATTGCCATCTGGAAGGAAATGTATGACTACATACATTTACAACCACTATATACTACTACAATTTTAGCTGTAGCATAGAGCTTCAGAAGAAGAGAACTAAGTGATGTCTGTCTGGTTTTCTCCACTCTAGAGTCAAAGGCCCTCTACAGAAAGATAACCAAGAACTGAGGGGAGGAAAAAAGAAAGAAGAATGAAATACCTTTAATTATTTACTCTGCTTGTGAAAGCTGTATGTCAGAAGAACCTTCCCACTTTAAGAACTTACCTTCTAGCCCTTGTGTAAAAGCGCAACTCAGCACAATTGAAACAATTCTGAATTTTTTAAGCTTTCAATATTTTTTCTTTCTAGTTAATGCTATCTCCAAAAGTAAAAAAGAAAAAATGCTAAAAAAGGAAGGTCTCCAAAAATCTGAAACTCCACTAATTGCATTTATTGTTTACTTAAATTATTGCTGTTGAGAAGGAAAGCAAAGAAGATAAGTTCTCAGTTATCACCAAAGAACTTACTGAAAAAAACCCTCTCTCTTCAAAGGACATTGGCATTTTCATTACAGGGGGTTTAGCACTTTTCCCACTGAAAACATGAAACAGCACCAAAAAACCATGGTGCTTCTGATTCCACTCCAGCTATCTGGTGTGGTGTCACGTGTTCCATGAGTCTGACTCTGCAAGTCACCAGCAAGGATCAAATGTAAAAGACTTCAGGAGAGCATCTCGGGCAGCTCCCAGCTCACACACTGCTGGCTGAAACAATACTGTCCTACCCCTCCATCACCTGCCTAGCACACTGCAACAGCCCTGCTCTCTGCCTGAGAAAGTTCCAGTGCATGTCAGATCCCACGCTGAGCAATCACATTGTGGCAGCAATGCATTTGCACACATTTTTACTATCATTCAGTATGAATTAATAGTCATAAAACTTCTGTTGCAACAATTGACTATTGTCCCTGAAGCACTGCAATTTCAAGGTATCCCAATCAACACACAATAACTTTCCATTCTTATCATCTATACACACAACTGCCAAGGCTTTCATTTCCTTCCAGAAAGAATTATCAAGCTGTACGACTTATTCTGTGCATATATAAATATACATCTAATTATAACAAGATTTTAGCCTGACCCGTCTCTTAGAAATTCAGATAAACCTGTTTAACTGAGTTCAACAAACAATTCAAGATCTGCAAGAAGGTATTAAGTGGTTTTTATATGCTAGACTTTATGCTGTTATCTGTTTCAGTATAATAGCACAGACCTATAAAACCTACAACAAACAAATTTGCTTGTCTTCCATCTAAAATGGATGTTTGCTCACGCAGCCATTCCATGGTAGATGTGTATGGGATAAAATCACACACAATTGCTATTGAGCCATTCCCCACTGGCTCGGGCTGCATGTCCCCTGAGCACACACTGTCTGTCTGCCTCTGAATGCTCTGCAGCATCCCATGCTGACACCAGACACTCTGCTACTCTGCAAGTTTCTCCAGACTTAGGATACTGCTGTGTGCCAGGAAATGGAAGTGAAGAGAGTTGTCAGATTAGGAAAGTGGCTGGAAAACACAGAGAGGCCTGAGGGAAAGGCTGAAATTAGTTTGGAGAGGCATGCGAGTACAGCAGGAAGCACTGCAGATGCCTGTAGCTGAAGAAACAAATCAGCAGCTTCAGATTAGAGCTGAATGCTGAGAAAGGAATACCCAGTTTCTGGGTTTAGAGAAAACAAGCATGGCAAATCTGAGCTCATGAGCTCAACGTCAGGGAGGCAGTCTAATGCCTGCCAGCTCATTTGGGTGATACACCTATTAAAGCATTTACTTTGCTTGCCTTAAATGTTTCTTAACTTAGTGCTTGCAGGGATAGAGGTCCTTGGCAGCCTAAGCTGCTCTGTCAATCTAAGGATATTGAATTACTTCAGAAGAGGCATATACCATAGCTTCTGGCTTGAGAACTTAAAAAAAAAAATATTGGATTATCAAAACTGATAAGACTGTGGATTCAGAACAAGGCCAAAGTCTTAGTGCAGTCTATAATTAAACAATTCCATTCTTATTTTGAAAAAAGAAGAAACCAAAACAAACAGAAACTGCCTCTTGCTCAAGAGTTTTAAAAACAAAAACCACTTGAGAGAGGAAAATTAAATCAACACAAAATGCTGCCAAAAGGGAAAATCCCAAGGCATACATAGGATCAACACCTTCCTCAGGCAAAAACCTGCTCTGCATGATCCACTCCTGTGTTTAGGCCTCCTGTGTCTGTAAATATGCAAGAAAAGAAATCTGTAATGCTTCAAACTCTGCCTTCCAATAACAAAGTGCTGCATATTCCTAATGCAGCCCCTTAACAGGCTTACAAAATCCTCAGTGCTCTTCTAACACCATTTGAGGTTGCCTTGCCTTTTAATAGCACAAGTTGTCTAAATCCAGTCACCAAACATTTGGCAAAAGTTCTCAACTTCTTCTGTTATGGAAACATACACATATATAAAATAAACATGATTTCCCATCATGCTGCCCTCAGACATAAGCTCTAAGTGATGCTGTATCCCTCATACATAGGCACATCATCAACTGTACTCTCAAAACACAAGAAGGGATAATTAAACTCATTACAGAACAGGTCCAGCACAGGCAATTGCCAGAGGATTCTCACTACAGTGACTCAGACCCCTATTGACCAATGGGCCTCTGAATCAACAGTTTCACCTCCAAAGAACTGAAACCTTGGCAGAAGTTCTGAGCACTTGCAGTGCCAGGCTGGTGTCAATTATGCTGAGCACTGGGAGCAAGGAGACCACCTTTGTGGACCACAACCTGAAAAAAGCCACGAGACAGTGGCCAATTTGTTTATCCTCCTGGGCTATATTTGAACTGGTGATTCACCCTGTCTTACTAATAACTCCTTCAGCTCGTCGTTTCAGCCCCCTTCTCCAACCTCCAGAAGCCTTCAGAATTCAACTATTACTCTACACACACTTGAAGATGAAAAATGCTACTACCGCTGCCAGAAAGGCAATTCCACCACTTGGAACATTTACAGTTTTTGACTTTTAAAAGCTCTATAAAATCAAAGAATAGCTATGTTACTGGGCAAAACTGTGTGTGGATTTGCTACAGCATCCATTTCTGTCATGGATTTTCCTATTGAAGGCATTAAATGCTCACCTTTGTCCACAGAAGAAAAGCAGTAATCACTAATTATACTTTTATAATATGTCACTAAGCTTTCTGTTTCTCAAAGTGTTACAGTAAACTTCTTTTCCTTTTTGGTCTCAAGATGCTTTAGGAATCTCTTCTGTTATTCTGAATTATTACTATAAAAAGCTATTCTTTGAAGTCTTTCTTAGATTTATTTGCTTGCCAAGAACTCAAAAATAGCTGAACAAAGCAGCAGCTACAAAGTTAGCTCGCTATGAGGAAGCATCTGTGCTGTTTTCATTTTCTTGGCTTTTTGGGTGGGGAGGGTTATTTAAATGGTAAGCAACTGCTGTGAAGGAAAGGAAAAAAATAACCAAACAAAAAAACCCACATTGAGCAAAATCTTCCAAGTTTTAGTACAATAAAGTATTATGAAGCTCCACCTCTTCTACGATAATGTTTAGTGAGCGGAATGGCCGAAAACCTCCCTGTTTCAATTTACCAGATAGCCAAAAGAAATCAGCAATAATGTTAGCAAAGCCTGCCTGAATAACTTGATCAGCCATCTTAGGAATGTTTCTTCTACTGAGCACAGGGAGGAGGAGAAAAAAAAAAAAAAAAACAGAAAGAATAAATCAAATAAACTGTCCCTCTCATGGCAAAGTGCTCACACTCATGCTGTATCTTGAAATTTCTGGAAGTGTCTTTACCTTTGCTCTACTAGAAATACAGACACTGAACCAGACTGCATCATTGTCACCCCAGAAGGTGAAGAAATTCACTGCCCACATATGTGCATCTTTGCCTCAGAGTGGCTTCTGTAAGTTACAGAAAGTGATGGTGACACATATCCTGCTAATTGGCATACAGCTCCTCAGTCTCCTCATTTTACGGCAGTTTTTGGCAAGCACACCATACCAGGAACCTGCTTAAACTGCTAATTAATAACAGACTTGTCTTTGGGAGGGTGGGAAAGGGTTAATCTTTTAATTGAGCAGTTCCTACAAAACTGAAGTAAATAAGAAACATTAAATTTGCAAACTGAGTTCTCTTTCAGTCTGTACTCAAACTAATTCAACAGGCAAAGCATTTTAGCAATTTTGACTCAAAACAGGCAGCACTACTCTTAACAAGAGAATACTCTCCACTTGTTTTTCTGAGCAGTACAGGGGGATTAAACAAACTACCCAATAAAGCTGGGTGGGAACTCATATGAATGGAAACTTCAGCTTCATATTTGATACCTAGATCTTGGCCAGGGTACATGGGCAATGGAGTAATTCCTTTTTATGGGACCCAGATTAAGCTGTAATATGAAAGTGGCAGGGAGTGAATACAATAACGACCCAGCTGAAACGTTATTGATTCACTTGCGAAATGTACAAATGGAGTAGAAATAAGACTTAAATACAAGGCAATGTCACTGAAACAAATAATATTTATGGGCAGCTCAATGGTAATGCACATCTCTCATTTAGAACGTTATCAGTGAAGTCTTATGTTCTTACTGTGATTTTTTTTTTTCCACCTTAATAAGTGAGGAGAAAAGACATACAAGGGCCATAAGTGGAGTTCTGAGGACTGATTCTGCTGCCTTCCCTTAACACAGCAAATAGTGAGTGGTTAACTCACCAGTCACCACAGAAGAACCTTCACTCAAGGTGAATGGCAATAGCAGAATCTGCCCTGAGAACTGAGTATTTCATATTCAGTATGTATATCATGAAATAGTCTTACCTCAGTAAGAGCGTGCAGCTGTCCTTTATGCACACAGACACCCATAAACCTACAAGAAACAAGAAAAGAAAAGTGGTTTGGGCTTTTTTCCCCCCCTCTTTTTTGTTCTTTAAAAAACTAATATAGGATACATCTAAAAAAGGAGGAAAGATAAAAAATTCAGCCTCACAGACACTGCATACCTCACCACTGATTACTTAAACATCTCAGCACAAAAAATCATGTATCTACACTACAATATAATTTGAATTAGCAGCTCCAAGAGAGCACAGGAGACAGCTCAACCTCAAAATGGAAAGTTACTAATTTGACTATAAGCGAAGGCCAGCATATAATGATTTATGCAGAAAGGAACAGTCTCAAAGTCCTATTTTAAGGAAGTTTAAGCCAAGTAATCCACTGTTGGTCTGCATAAACAGAAAATTACTTCCCTTTGCATTTTGCTGTTTAAGCATAAAGATGTTTCTTCCTATCCCATTCTTAATGACTCAGGAACATGAGGGCACATATGCAGTGTATACTTCCCCTCCCCAACTCCTCTTTCCAACACTTGGATAGAAATTTCAATAGTATCCAGTATACACACATTCCACAAGTGTTACCTACACTGCACAATTTTCAGACTCCTGCTGTTAATAGCAATGATTGCCACCCTTGGTTTCTCTGGAAAGCAACAGAATGTGCCATAAACAACTGAAAGCTCATTTTTACCACCATACAAGCTGAACTGAAAAGTGACAAAATGTAAATTAATGCTACCAGTAAACATTTCCTGTAAGAAAGTTCAGTAAAGCTGAAATTTTAAATTCTTTACAGTCTTCCCTGGATAGTTCAAGTGTTTGTTCTTTATAGATTAACTAATTCTCAGTTTTAGCATTTAGATTTTGGTCTCAGCAAGAAAAAACAAGTTGTCTGTCATTTTCATAGTGTTCATAAATTTCCATTTTGCAAGTAAGACCTAAACATGTATGATCTCATTAAATGTGACAGGAATCTTGTGGACAACAACTCAAAGGAAAAGGACCTTTTATATCCTGAAACACTTCCGAATTTAAACACAAAATGATGCAAGACATGTAGTGCTGGTTCAGCTAAGCTGCTTTTGAAGAAATGAATGATCCTCACTGTTCTGTTGTCTAACAGCTGACTGGCAAATTACAAGCAGCCAAAGAAAAATAATATAGGTAAAGTCCTTTGCATAATCTGAGCTGTGGAAATCTGTTTTTATAACCTAAGAAGCAGCAAGACTTGAATCAGAACTTCTACTGCCTGCTCTTACCTCAAACAATATTCCCTGAATATAGGAGTTTTAATTTGAGAAACACTGAAAATCCAATTCCTCTTGTTTAATGTAGAATCATAGGGCATGATGAGACCCTCAGGAGAAAGGGAAGAAACTTCTTTTAGAAGGAGCACGTACACAAAGCATTGCTCGTTCTGACTTTCACTTCATACAGCAATCAGCATATGAGCAATTTTGTAAAGAAACTGACAAATTAAGCTTCCTAAGATGAGGAAACCCAGACTTCTACAGAGCAGAAATCTATTTCTTAGTGCATTCTGAAAGTCTCCAGAGCTATCAGGCATGGTGTTAATGGCTTTACTCACAAGCAAAAATGGAAAATACACAGTTCCAATATATTAATTTCTCTATAAAACAGCTTTCCAAAGTACTATCTTCTCTATCAATTACACAAAGTTAACCTGCTATGGCAATATTTTCATTCAACAAAAACTGAGATTAAGTCATTTAAAACAATAATGTTTTCATCTGTTTTGGTCAAGGGAAGTCTCAATGGAAACATACTCGTTGCCTTTGTGAACCCATGCTTAAGGCAGCAGAGACATTGAAACAAGTTACCAAGAGTAAGAGTTTAAAAATTCTCACATGCTTAGGATTTCTGCTAAGAATCAAAACTCAAAGCTCCACATCATGATCTCATGGAAAAAAATGTGGACATAAAGATACATTTATAAACCCCACATATTTAGAAACTATTACCCAGGAAAAGAGAAACCAACTACACTGATAAAGACAGAATTAATGAGCTTGCAAGAAACATACTGAAGCCATTTAAACTTTGTGTGAATGAATCTCAGTTTTCAGGCTCTGGAAAATAGATTGATAGAACAGACCTCTAGCAATCCAAGTTCCTGGAAAACTTCTGCTTAGCTGTTTTATCAAGCAATAATAAGGCACTTGGTTAAGCCAAGAACAGCTACAAGACATTGTTGGAAAGGATTTTCACTAAAAGATAATGCACCCAGCTGCTACTGGGAAATACAATTACCAAGCAAGATTTAACATGGTTTCAATTTCTGAGATTGCCTGAGATGAGATTCCAAGCTCTGTGGATAGGAAGCTGACATGCTGCTCCAGCACAGCTGAGATTATTCCTGTTGGCTAGACACACTGTCTCCTGAGCCAAAATGTGCTTGTAGGTGAACTTCAGCAGAATGTCTTGTCAGCCAAAGGTCACACTTCCTATAAGCATTTCTAGCTGGAAGGAGCTCCAATAGGCCAATCATCCACAAAACAGGAGATCATTGGCAGATTTAAGGAAGTTTATTTTCAAGACAGTGTATCTGGCCTTATCAGCAAGCTGAAACACTTCCAAAATCTGGTTGGAAAAGTTCTGCTAGAAGCTGCAAATAGAAAGGATGATACTTGAGTCCACCCCAGTAAATAGAGTGCAGCCCATTTCCACTACCAAATGCTTTCTAACAAATGTCAGCAATCTACACACATGCTGGAAATCTCGTTTTATAAACAGCCAATCTGGAAAACCCATCCTCCTAAACAAAACCAAGAGAAGTCTGGATATTTCTTAGTCCTTTACAGTGGTTATACAAACTATTTTCAGTTCAGTCAGATGGCAAGGGAGAAAATCCTGGACAGACAAGGGGAGACTAAATACTGTAGCCTCAGTCTGAAATCTGCCTTAATTTATCAAGCAAAACTAATATCCAGATCATACAGCCTCTGTGGACATCCAGACACTGAACACATGCTTCCAGTTAAAAGAACTTCACTGGGACACATTCCTGCTCTGTGGATAAACCTGGGGCAGCTACAGTTGAACAAAAGAAATTGATGCCCTCCAAAATCTACTGTTTGTATGAGAAAATTCAGCACTTTGATAACATTAAACAAAAGAAACAAACCAAACACACCAATGCAAAAGCCTCTAGTACAGGCTCAGTAACAGAGACAAAAGGTCAGGAGACACATGATTTTTTCATTGCACTGACTTTGAGAAGGACTAGGGCAAATAAAAACATTAAGTCTGCATTAAGGCCCTCCTTAATGGTTTAGGCACCATGCTAAGATTAAAAATGTATTTTAAGCTTTCTACACTTGCACCTTGTTTCCAGAAGAGGTAAGGTATTTAACCTATAATTTCGGTAACATATTATACACAATACATAGAGCCTCTCTTCTGCTGCCTTGTACAGTCTTCCTAAAATACTCCTTTTTGATAACCACATGACACAAAGAGAATAAAATGCAATTTTCTTTCCTGTTAAAGCACTGTTCAGTACAGGACAAAGGATGTTAAAAGACCAAATTCATCCTTCTGGCTATTGTAACAATGCCCATCACAAGCAATTTTACCAAAAGGAAGGTTTGAAAGGATAAAACTACACACACCAAAAAAAACACCCAACCACCCTGGTGTTGTGTTCCCAGGGTGATAGATTTGTCTCAAAGGGGATGAAATAAAATTCTCCTTGAAAGGAGTTCATGGAATATGCACACAGTGTGCTTATTTGTGTGCTGCACACACAAGAAGATGGATTTAATCAATGAGTCAATCTGCCTGCATGCTCACAGCCAAACACGCAGCAATACCTCCAAGTGCTCCCACGAGAACACTTAAGACATGAGCTAAGACTTTCTGTGTACAGAATGTTTTAAATTAAGTCCCCAAGGTACAGATCAAATAAAGAAATACTTTTTCATGCAAACAATAGTGATATTAAAGACTGAAATTCTACCTCAAAATTGAAGATACACCAATTTAAGAGACAGCACAAGAGATGGAGAATCATTGGTAGCACACCATTTCATTTGTATGAGAAAAACACATCTGTAAGATATTACAAAAAAAAAAAAAGCTATCAGGTCTCTCAGACTGTAGACTGAAGGCTCCTAAGCTCAGGACACAAGATGGAGATTTCTTGAGTCCTTTCCAGACCAATTTTCTTACTTTGATTTGGGTGAAAACTCATGACTACAGCAGCAGCATTCAGGAAAGCAACAAAATGACAGAACACATCTACAAGCCTACACCAGACCTTTCATAACCATGGCACTTGAGCTAACCCTACCCTTGAAGAGCAGTGCACTTTAAACAGGACACAAGCTAATCAAGAAGTGGAGAAATGCTCCAAACCCCTGTTTTCCCTAACTCCAGCAATTACAGTGTTGCCATGTATCAGCTAACCTGTAGGAGAAAAACACAGTGGCTATAGTAAACATCACATGGTACAAACCCCAACCTCGGCTCACTTTTCCACACCTCCTCTCACCATCTGAGGGAAGACGTGATAAAACCAGCACATCCCACAGCCAAGGCAGGAAGAAATGTAGATCAGAGGGAAAAAAGCATTTTAATTCTCCATGTTTAATTTGTATGCAGGAGTGAGATGGAGACAGAAGGTGAGGTTGATGGTAGAAACAAAGAAAACACTCCTTGAACACCATTTGTCTGCTTCTGCCCTGTCCACTCCTAAAATGTCCCCAGCCCGGACTCTGGAGAAAAACCAGTAAACCAAAAAGATAAGCAGGTCTCATACATAGTTTGTTATAAACATAGACAGTGACTGAACAAAAAGTTACTACATTGTAGTTAACACCTACTCTGCCTGTAGAATCTGCTAGCTGAAATAAGAAACAAGAGGAAGGGAGACAAAAAAACTTCCAAATCCCCTATTTTTTACCATCATGCCTGTCTAGCTGCAAGAGCTGGAGTCTTCTAAAATATCCTTAACAGACTGAAAAAGAAGTTCTATTTTTTGCCAAAATAAATCCTCTAATAGAGGGCAGTCTCTCATTTTCTTCATGGAAAATACATTAGCAGCTTACATATACACACATATTTGACCACTGGAATCTTTATGATCCTACCATGGGGACGGTAGACTTACTGGGGACTTGGTAAGTGAAAACTAAAGTCTTCACTTACATTTCTAAGCAAGATGGATCTATATGGCTGGCCAAGAGCAGAATTTGAGTGCAAAAACAATGAAATGAGCGTGGAGATTTAAAGTTAGCCTCTTACTTCATGGCAAATAAAGCCTGTCGCTTTTAAAGCCTAAATACCCAGATCAGTACTTCACCAAGTAAAACTGAAACTCATCAAGAGAAGCTGAAACACTTTGACCCAATTCCATCTCCTCAAGATGTGCAAAAGCATCAGCAAGGTAAAACACAGATGCACCTTTAGGTAATCTCTACTGAGCTCAGGAATGGAAGGAAGTCAGCAACTACTGACAAATTCACACTCCAGAAGAGTGACCAGAGTCTGGATAAAAACCTCAAAAAGCATCTGTAACTCTGAAAAGGAGTTGATATGGACAGCCCAGAAGAAAAAGCAGTTTCAAACAATCAGCAATATTTATTAGTCACATTAGTGCAATCAACAACACAAATACCAAAATCTTCGCAATAACATCTTGAAGCTAACTGTGAGCACATTGGAATGGACAGCTTGTAAAAAGCTGTTATATATTTTACAGCACAGGCAAAGGGATGGGTTTTTTACTTACCCAAAGGATCATGATGATCCTGGGCTACCAAATGCACTATGAGGAAGAAGAAGCTTTCTTTCCATAACAACTATATAAACTACAGAAGAGCTCTCGGACAAAAACATTGATTCAATAACAAATTTGAGGTATTACTCAGCAGGATGTTCAAAAACACAACCACACTCCCAGCTTAAGGAAGGTTTTAGTATACTAAAAAAAATGCCTCATTGCTCAATCTGACATTTGCTTTCTAAAACATTAACTTGCTATCCTACACACATTGAGATGGTTTGAGAGCAGATTTTGGAGGCTGCAAAGCCAGTGTTTATCCAGTTTTATAATTTTACAAGCCATTTGATAGCAGAGCACCTTGCAGCCCTCACCTGGGTCAATTAACCACTGCACAATATGATCTCAACATTTCAGCCTAAGAACCCATTACTATCCATACTGGCAAGCAATAGGAAGGAAAGAAACTTGTTTAGTGGAAGTTAACAGTAGGTAGCCCCAGAGCTCAGAGGAGATGAAGAAGCTCAGAGATGTATTATGTAAAAATCGGAGGACACCTTCAAGGCATGTGGAGGAGATGCAGTGGCTAATCAATAGAGAGGTGAACTTGATGCTAGTGACAAAGCACCTTACTCAGTAATACAGAAGAACTTCAAAGGAAAGAAATTAGGTGAAGAGAATATTTAACAGCAAACTGAGATAGCTCATAGCCCCTGGGAAAGTTATATACTAGAACTTCTTTGAAGAGGATGTTCCCTTTAAATACTAACACAAGATTAAAATTCCAAAAATAATCCCAGAAAATGTTTCAGTGGGAACACGTTGCTGTCGAACATTTTCCTAAAAACCTCTCGGCAATACAACTCAGCTGCTCTTATCTGACAGCACAATGTTGTCAAACAAGCAACACAACTTCTCACCACTTTAAGTGCAAATTAGTATTAATTATTTTTATGTGCTTCTAAAGTGGGAAGCAGCTGTTTCACAAGACTAGCAGAAGAACCAATGATTTACACGTTTATGAAACCTAAATGGAGAGGCTTGAATGTGTGTGCTTATATACAGGTATATACAGACACATAGGCAGGTAACATTTAAGAGGGGCAAAAATCTTCTCCCAGACACAGAGAAATTGAAAACACTGCAGTAAAATTTAAACAAAAACTTAAATGACACATCATTAACACATAAAACCATCAAGCTATCTTCTACACAGAAAAGTAGTAGTTTTTACTGTGTATTATAATTCAGTAAAAAAACCAACTAGAATTAAATACTGTTTTCTTATTTTCATTTCCTGCAGGAATAACTCTGCTCCCTGTAGTAAGGGGATTTACCTAACAGAAAAGAAAAAGACAGTATTTTATCAGAGAGCCCTGCTTTTTTTGAAGAAGCCTCAAATCAAGCAATTCATAAATCAAATTCTTAAAAAACTGTGCCAAGATAGTCCATTTCTATTTAAGTAATTTATTTCTGATGTATTCACTTGTACCTGCTTACTTGAGCACAAAAAGAAAAAGATTTCTCTGTCAATCCTGGATAACAACTGGAAGAACAAATGAAATTCTTCTTCTGCTTCATATATAAATCAATACATTATTCTTTCTTCAGGACCATCTGTGTAGCGCTGCTGAATTCATTAGGCTCTAAAGCCAGAGGGGACCAGTACATCACAAATATGATCTCTTTTACTTCACAAGACACCTAAATTTCAGCAATTACTCAGGACAGAGCACAATAATTTTTGTTCTCAGCAACACCTCTGTAATTCCATTCAAGAGGGGGCAGGGTTATATTTAGGTACAACTGAATGCTTTTGACCTGTCAATATACCCCTTTTATTACTTTCCCTCATCCCATCCCAAATTAAATTCTTGATTTTGAACAGAGCTATAGAGCTAGAATCTTTTAAAATAAGATTTACCAACCACACAAAGTTGATAAAGAAACTGATGAAGCATGCTGAGCTGATGATTCTGACAATGCCAATTTTACTTTGGAAAGTTACTCTTTTCACAAACCTTATTAGAAAAGCAGCTTTATCAGTCCCAGGGTTATATGCTGCTTATCAAATGATTCCGAAAAAAAGAAACTAAGGAAAAATGTGGGGAATAAATATAAAACACAATTCATGATCCTGAAATCTAAATAACCAGATAGATTATATAATTTAAATCTAAAAAAAAAAATAACAACAACAAACAAACAGAAGGAGGAGTTGCTTGGAATGCACTTCACTTTAGAGCAGAGAAAACAGACTAGGAATTGCATTTAGCAATAGATCACTACAATACTTGAATAAATATATTATGATAAAACCAACAAAGTTTACTACAAGTAAGATTTCTTTAAGTTCAAAAGTTTTTGAGGTTTTAAGAAAAAGAATAATAGAAGACAGACATGAAGTAATGGAATGCTCCTAACGGATACTTCAAATGCTTCTGATGTGTGTCCTCGTAAATACTGAAGGAAACACACAGGATAATATTGACACAAATCAGCTGATGAAGACTGAGATAGGATTTCAAGGATCAGAAAAACTGGTTAAAAACTATTTCAGGAATCAGTATTATGTCTGTACTATGTAATAGAATGGTGAAGAAAAGGAAATTAAGTAACAGAGTTCACTGTGTCTCCAAAACTTTTCCAAAAGAGCTGAGATCAGAAATGGATTCCAGGTGTGCAACAGCAGCTTAGGAGAACTGGTCATTTGGTGCACTGTCATCACATCTTGAAGTTTCATAATGTTATGGCTTCAGCCAATTATGTTAATTGCTTGTCACATCACCATAGAAGAGAAACCAAGACTAAAATGGTTTAAGAAATAACATGATACACATTGGAACATTCTGGATTTGTATGCAGTAATCTAATGCAAAGCAAGCACTACCCTTTTCCTTCCAGGAGCATATAAATTAAATTAGTTCAACTCTAGCTTCTTTTCTGCAGTCCTTCTTATCCCACCTCGCAATACTGCAATAAGAAAATCCTAAAAACTAAGAAGCAAACCTAAGAATAGGAAACAGCTATGGCATTTTGCATTGTTTAATTTTAAGACTAGTAACCATAAGTTAGTTGAATAGTGTTAAATTTGCAATAACTGAAATTCACAAAAAGAAGCCAAATTTCACTCTTCATATCACTTTATTGATTCATCAGAAATTTAAAATGGGAGCACTTGTTTTTCTCTGACATAAGTTACTCATGACTGTCAAACTCCAGATACCAAAATTATGTCCACGTTTGGTTTTTTTTTCTCTTAAGTCTTTTCTTCTTCCTCCCATTCATCTATTAAATTAGCCATTGATCCTGATATATTCAGAACAGATAAACCTACAACAAAAAATAACTAAATAAAAATCGGAAAGAGGAGAGCCCTACTAAAGACAGCCTGTGTCTATAGGATTCAGAAAAAAGCCAGTGTACCTTAAGATGTTCGGATGTGAGAGTCTATTCATAAGTTGAACCTCTTTCAGCATGTTTGCTCTGTTGCTGTTCAGTGTGTTCATCTTCAAAGCCATTACCTGGTCTGAAGTTCTGTGCCTTACCTATTGGATAGAAGCAAAAAATGGTAAGGATATGAAATGAAAGAGTGAAGAACCAGGATTTTGTAGTGCAATGTAGAGGTCCTTCATGACAAAAGTGATCCATACACCAATTTCTGCAGTCTTTACCACAGAGATGACTTTCTATAAGCATACTATGCAAACGTGAAATGCCATTTTGTTCTTCTCTTGCAACTCATGATGACAGAAAGCTTGAGAAGTTGAAAAAAACCCAACTATCAGCTTCTTAGTACAAGTGAAGGAAGCCATCTGTTTGTACACAGAGAAAAAGTTTCCCACTCCAAGACCTATGAAACTTATTTTCATTCCACCCATATCCTTTTTTTCCCCCTGCAGTGGTTGCTGTCATAGTTCACAGAACGTGTTATACAAGGACCTGTCGCTTACAGCTACAGGGCAGATTTTGGAGATACTCAGTGTTTACTTCTGAAAACAGACTGTGACCCAGCTTCGACATCCAGGGGACTGAAAGCATTCCTGCCAACCCCTGCTGCAAAGCAGAGAGGTTCCTGCACAGGAGATCACCTCACCCAGGGTGTCAGTAGTGGCTGTACAGTGTCAGCAGGAAAAAGAGAATTTCTCTGGCAATTGCACAACAGCAGCACCTAGTTCAGTGTGACTTTCCCCAGCCAGAAATGCAGGGCTGTGGCCACTGCTAACTTGGTACTCAAACCAGCCCATCTGTCAAGTGCTATGTAGATGTGTGCTACTATTAGAAAGGAGCTGTCACAATAGTGAAAGGCTTGCCAAGCCTTTGAATTTCCTTGCAGTTGGGCATTCCCACACACATACTGCTTGTATTCATGGAAATCATGCTCCCATTTTCTTCCTACATCAGTACCTGCAGCTCATAAATAGAAAACATGTATTTCTCAAAACACTGAATTACCCCCATGGCAAATTCATTCATGTTATGGAGATTAGCTTAGGAAGGTCTGTGTTCCAGGAATTTAAGACTCATCAGCTTTCTAATTTAAAACTGAAATCAACATTTTGATTTAGGTACATACAAACTACCTACATTCTAAACAACAGCAGCCTGTCTGCTTTTATTCCAGAAGACTGTTCATCTTTTCCAGTAAGAGGCCCCTTTAGCTGTGCTATGTTAATTACAGAAAGAAAAACTGAATCCATGATAAGCAGATACAAGAAGGAAATGGGGTATGGGTTTTGAAGGTAAGGCTCACTCCCTGGCAGTTCTGAGGCAGCAAGTGACACCCATTTTCAAGTTCTATTTGCACACCACTATCTGCAAGAAGAAGGGGCATGTTTTAGCTAAACATTCTCACCTAGACACAAGTTCAGCTAAACATTCTCATCTAGACACAAAGCCCATGAATTCAGCACAGGGGTGCACAGGGAGGAAAGGGTGTCATGTTTCAGGTGTGTGTCTGGTTTAACATTTCTAAGTTGCCTTTTCCCGTCCCAGTTTCAGGTATAGGGTAGCACTGGAAACATCCCAGGTGAGTGTGGTAAACAACATTGAGGCACTGAGTAGAAAAATAGCCCTCAGATGCTTTTCCTCCTGCTTCCCCCCCTGCTTATGTACATGAGCTCCTCAAATGCCTCACCTACAGTCACCCAGTAATCCCAGTGCAAGAAGGATCAGGGAAAGGGGGTGGAGAAGGATATAGAAACCAGCACTGAGTAGAAACCAACAGCAAGTTCACAAGCATGGGACTCCTCCTTCCTGTGGTAATATTGGTTTTAAAATAAAACTGGTCAAACTACAGCTTTAATGTATTACAACAAGATAATCTAGAATCATTCTCAACACAACCTGTCTTGCCTGTTTGGCATGCTTATTGGTTTTAAGCAGGATGATTGCATGTTAAGTTGATGAGGTTTATTGTTACTTGCCAGGTTTCTTGTGTCAGTTGTGTTCTTTCATTAATTTTTAATTTTACCCAGCCAATTTGAATGAACAAACTAAGTTGGACAGGTCAATGTCTACCCTGACACTTTTAAAACATATTTTAGTTATACCTTAGTTTTACTAGAAGTAATACCTTAGGTGAGGGGAAAAAGTTTAAAATAGACTTAGCTTTCATAGACTTAGAAAACTTCAAAAATGTAAATTCAAATAAAGAAAAAAGGACTATGCTTTGAACCTATACACTGCAGCAGCTAAATCAACACACTTCCTCTGAGACAAAGGTTAGGAATCTTGGGTGTTGTGGCAGAGTAATTTGGGGTTTTTAGGGAACAGGAAAAAATATGAAGTAAGTTAATTCCTACAGTGAGAGATGCTCTCAACAATTTCCTCAGAAATGAGCTTTCCACCAACACAGAAGCTTCAAAGTCTGTCAAAAGGGAATGAATACAGGTAGAAGGTGATCAGGAACTCAGATGGAATGTGCTCTTAAAGAGTATTTGCCTTCTCATTAACTCTGCCAGCTACCTCTTAATTTCTTGCCCATTTCTATAATTCAATCAGTTTTGTGCCACAATTTCCTGCTCTTTTTCCTCAACTCTGAAGTAAAAGTAGAATTTATGGTAGGACCTTTCTCCTTGTTCAGACTGCTTTTCTTAAGCTAAGGAAACCTAAGAAAATAAGGTGGGTAACTTTTTGGGTCCCTATGTCTTGCATGCTTCCTGGATGTTCAGGTCTGATATGCAACAAGAAGAGGTCAACAACTGCTTCTCAAAGGTCTGACTGTCCACAGCACTAACTGCACATCCAGAAAAAATTGAGCTACTTTTACAAAGACAAAATTTTTCATCCTGTTTCAGGCTATCCTGCAGTCTTTCCCATCTTGACAGACTGAACAAGGTTTGGTGGCAAGGTCAGTAGGCTTTTCTTTTGTTTGTTTTATAAAATCACTTTTCCCATGCTTGGAAATTTCTCGAGTTTCTTACACTAGAAATATATAGTTTCTGTAAATACTAGTTACTAGAAATTCTCTGGTTTCTTATACTTACAATAGAGCAGCAGAGTCTGTCCAATTACCTGGTCTCTAAATAGTATCCAACATTGCACTATGCTTTGTTTCACTCAAAGGAACACAGTAAGGTAACACCAGCCATTTTATTTGAAGTTCTGTATAGTCTTCTGATGTTGGAGGATGTATTCCTGCAAGATCTGACAGAACAGCAAAATTCCTGATCAAACCAAAGGAGAAGGGAAAAAAGGGACTCTTCCTCTCTCGCAGTTATCCTTTAAGCAAGGAGGAAGAAGCAGAACTGGAGGCGAGAGGGCATCTTTCTCAAGAGGACAATGCTCAATATTATGAATAAAATCAACTACCAATTTATAAATTATGGAGCACAATGCTAATCACCTGGAACACACCTAAGATTAACCATGTTCTCTCCTCTGAAGCACAACTGGCAGCATTTCTATGGCAAGAACAAATTGACAACAAGGAAATGACAGGTTCTGTCTTCAAGGTCTCAGCCAAACTGAATTATCAACATGGAAGGAGCTGTCAGCTCTGCCCTCCATCCCTATTTACCCATCAGCCATACCCTAGACAAAATTTGTGTCTATGCTGGCATGGCATGCCAAAAGCCCTGCAAACTAGTTTTAATCCTTCTTCTCCTTTCAGGCCACCTCTGTTCCATAAAAGCATGGAAGTCATGTTTCAACCACCTGACTCCAGAAGGAAAATGAGTAAATATTTTGGCAATACTGCTGGTCCAATTTAACATTTGTTTACAGGGCAGTTTGCCTCAGGCATATGCCTGTACACTCAACATAAACAGGGATTCACTCATGCAATTCAAACCTCTCACCAATGCAACTTGCAGGCTGCTGTGAAGCTTTTAAAGCTGTTGACATTATTATTAATTATGGCCCCTTGCATATCAGACCAAATAACCTTTCAGCAATGTCTGGATCATGGCATCTCTGCTTAGAAACATTCTGACAATCCTACAGCTGCTTTGCACGCGCTTCCAGCTTCTCAGTCTGCTTACCTGTGTGTGTGACTCCATCTCCAAGGTCACAGTAACCAGATATTGCCTCCCTGTTTTATTGCTGACAGGCAGTTAAACTGTCCCTTTGCACTCTGATTCTCCTAGGATCAAAGCACTTTGGACATTGACCTGGCTGTGGTTACCTGTGTGGCTCCGCTCACATCAGACCATGTTCTGATCCTTACCTTTCTTCAGAAGAAAGTGGGAAGTAGAGGAAGTCATGGATACAGGTAAAGAAATAGTGATGCATTTAAAGGAAATCTCATAATAGTGATTCAGCAGGGCTCACATTCCAGAGAAGTAGTCACTATGTAAAGTTCATGAAGATTATCGTGCAAAAATTGGTGGGTTTAATGTTCAGCTTGCTGCTTAGATGTAAAATTATTTATTATTTAAAAAATTAAATATAATTTAGATTATTATTTATCTATTACATCATATACGTCTGTCAGGATTCTCTGAAAATCCAAACATTTATATTACTTCCACTTTCTGCTGGACTGAAGGGGAGGTATTTTTAAGCAACAGCTGAAATCTAGCCTGATTTCATCTTTCACAAGGCCTTTTTGATCTGTATTCACTGTACCTTTCCAGGTGGCCCTGGAATAAACATCTGAAGAACATTTCCTAATACTGATATTGTAAATCTGCCAACACAGCTTTCAGCTGTGCTCCTAGTTTTTCATTGCATTTTCATTATTTTCCAAATCATCATTATATAGCTGGAAGTATTTTGTCATAGTTCTCTTCCAAACTTCATTTAACAGCTTTCCAGTTTTTCCTTACCTTCCCCTCCTTCTGGCATCCAGCCTCACTGCTTAAATACATTTACAGATCTTTACTTATACAGCCTACTCCATGAAATCATGTTGCTGCTCTAGCACACACACACCAATTTTTTGTTCAATCTTTTAAACACCTTGGTCTCCATGTGGCCATTTCACCTTCACCTTTGCTGCCATGTATCCAATCACCATTTTAAAAGCATTCCCTTCTGGTCCAAATATTTCACCTTACATGAGTTTGCTTCTCCATCTTCATTTGATTTACAAGAATTTTCTCTTTGATGACAAGAGATTAAGACATTCCCCTAGCTACCAATCTAGGCCATTTACACTAAATGTTTTACAGTTTAATTTTAATTGAGTTAACAATAAAGCTTGTGGGGCACGTGAGATGATAGAAGTAATCACTGTTAGAGAGAAAAGGGTTCCTCATGAGAGCGCCTACCAAATGACAGGAAAAAAGTCTTTCACAGGGAAGCAGACCAGCAATTTGGCTCTGATACAAAACTTCTCTCAAACACAGACTACTTCCTTGCTGTGACAGCACAAGAAATATTTTTAAAAAGCATAGGGTCAGCTGTATTTTATCAAGTCTCACAGCCAAGCCACCAAGTCATCACACTTACAGGGACATATTCATGCCTCGAGGACGAATGTGTTAGAAGAATGCCTTAACTCTATGGCTGATTGAAAAAAGCTCCCTTCAGCAAAGATAAACCTGTTCTTCAGCTCAGATCACAGTGCTTCTAAGTCTGTAATCTGAAATGTTTTTCTTAACATTAAAAGGTGCCCACTGTCAGATACGCATAGCAGTGATGCCTGTACCAAAGCAAAAATTTCATATCACTAGGAAAATTTGCAATGACAAATAGAAGCTGAAATAAATACACCAGCTCAGATAATAGTAGGCTGCTGTGTTGATGCCAGAGAGTCAGATGGGTTGTGGCTGTTTTCAGAGCAGTAATACAGAATGTCACTATACTACAACTTCTTGTAGCAAGAAGAGAGACATGCCAAATGTAACAAAACTTTGCCAAACAAAACTAGTCAGCATGTGTTACAAGAGCTTTAGCACAGGTTCAGAAGATCTGCAGAAACTAGGCACAAAATAAACCCCAGAACCTTTCAAAAGTCTGGCAGTAATTGTGATTCTACTAATTTCTAATACTAAAATGACTTGAGAGAAATACACAGAAAAAGCTGGAGTCTTTACATTTTCCCTTTAGTACAAAAGATCAGTATTAGTCAAACAAAGGTCCTAATTTGATAACTTTAGTAACTTCTAGCACCACCAATTCAGCAAAGAAATAGGTTCAATTACTAGAGATTATTCCACACCTACGATCAAATTATCCATTTTTTTTTCCAAACTAAAGTGAATTTCTAATCAGTAATACAGCAGTACAATTGATACTTTGTAAATCCACTTGTGTGCCATAAAACCCTAAATTTTTCTTTTGTATTTTGTTTTTCTTCATTGCCTGCTGTAATCTAGAACCAGGGCCCAAAAATAGAGCACCCTTTTATTTTAAACAAACCATTTATTGATAGGAATCTGTGCACATATCTCTGCCTCTGCCATTAACTTGATCTCCATCAAGCCATAAAGGCAAAAAGAGACTACAGTCTTATTTAGAGAGAAAGCACAAATTCATCAGAGGACTATTGTTCCACAGTTTGAGATGAGAAATAAACAGGCACAGCCCAGGGTGGGGAAGTTGACTGATTTTGTAGCCAGTTAGCAGAATGTAACCATATAAACTCTCCTCTGCAATCCAGGACATGGAACATGGACACTGGGAGAGCATTGCTTTACCACAACCTCAGTAAACAGCTCAGCCATGTACTTTATACCTGAGTAATATTATAGTCAGGAAAGAGAAAGAAATAATGAGTTTGAAGTTCATAACTGAGAGCTTATTCCTCATTTTCAATATTAGCTGTCCTCAGCTCACTGAGCAGCCCTGAGCATGTTACTCACTTTCTTTTGTTATCTAACTGGTCTATAAAATTGAGGTGATATTATCTACCTGCCAGAAAACTGGAAGATTGACATCTGCAAATGACTGCTGTAACATCCAAGGATAATATATAATCAGATACTGTATCTGTGTTCCTATTTTCCCATTTAATTTTTAATACTTATGGTTAAATATTTCCCATGTTACTATGGGTTTATCCTGTATAAAAAATAATGATACTTACATAATCTGCACATGTTTTTGAAGAAATCAATACTTTGGACTGAGTTTTCCTGACACAAATTGTATCTTCTAACTTTTATAGTGTATGAACGGTTTAGCACTGAGCACACAGTCCCCCCACTACACCAGTACTCTCCTCATTGGTATTCAAACACATTTGTGGAGTTTCTTTTCAAAACTGTATAGGAGCCTTGACAGAAAGTTCTGTTAGAGGCAGAAATAATTTCCTTAGATTTCCTTTATAAATCTTTCAAATAAAAATGAGTAAGGAAGTCTGTCTCACCTTTCAGAACAGAGCCCACTGACATACAACTATTGCTATTATAATCACAGCACTTAGAACTTGATCATAACCACACATAAAAAGAGAGCAGGGAGCAGGAAGAAGCCACATTTTGCTTACTTGAAGATACTTCAGCTTTTATAAATTGATACAGTTAATAACTTTCAGGTTACAGTCAAAACCAAAAATTCTACGTAATTTCTTGTTATTTAAGCCTTCATTAAACTGCTGTTCTTGAGAGCTAGGTTTTTATACAAGTAGCTAATTAAATATGCCATGCAATTTCTTCTGTCTCCTCATGGCCTGTAAAGGCTAGGAAGCTCAGGAATTGGATTTGCAGGACTTAACTGCAGGCAGCTGATGTGAACATTACAAAGCAGCAGCAGTGAGTCAGTGTGAGACACCGTCAGCTCCGGATTAGTTAACAAAGCAACGCTGTCTCGGTATCGATCCCTCCAGCGGATGTTCCAGGCTCTGCCCTCTCCTCAACCCCAAATGCCACCAGACCATCGCACAGAGGGTGCCCACCTTGCAGAGCTGCTATCTGTGCAAAGGGCCCTGCAGCCCCCCCAGAGCAGCCCCAGGCTGTGCCAGCCTCAGTGAGGCTCAGCAGCTGCGGTGACTCCCAGGCACAGGGAGCACATGGATGGGGGAAGCTGTTCCCAGAGTTTGGATATGGCCTCGGCATCTATGGGGAAGAAGCTTTGGATTGCTTGCATACAGAATACCAACAACTGCAGAAGGAAAGATTAAAAGAAGCCCTGTCCTACAGGCTCCTTTCTCTAATCACTTCCAATGGCTGCTAGGGAGCTATGGAGAAGCATTCCCTATGGATGTGAGACTGTAAGCATCTCTATTTTGTTAGTGCCATCAATAGTAATTTGCAGTTCTCATTTTTACATTTCATAGTAGGCAGTAACACATATGCATTTGTATGCATTAACATCACAGACACTCCCCAGGCACAAGCAGTGAAATACATCACTGAAATGTATTTAACTGTCCCCTGCTGCCAGTCCCAGTAAATAGTCCAGGGAGGTGCCTCAGAGGTGTCTCCCAAAGCTTTTAAGGGATGCACTCTTGTTCTCTAGGCGCAGTCATGTTAATACTGGACATATGCCAGCACAGTTATTTGAAGAACAGTAAATCAGCACCTGTCTCTCAGTATCAGCTATGAATGAGCTTACACAAATGTGCATGTTTGCCAGCTGGCAAAACACAGAAAATCCCAGAGCTGCCAACCCAGCACATCTCCATCCAGAAGAGAAAACTAAACAGGTCTCATTTAACCGTGCTTGAGAAATTATTATGGAAAACAAGACAAAAAAGCACACAAACATTTCAGTGCCAAGGGAATCTTGCCACCTGTTCTGCCCTGGGAAAACTGCACAATGATACCCAGATTGGCATTTTTCCGACAGGAGGAAATCAAAGGCCCAAAGGACTCTGAACTACAGCAGTCACTGTGCTAAACACAAAATCCAAATGGGGGTTATCTCCTATTGCAAGGTACTTGTTACAGTATCAGTGTCTTTCTTACTGTTGACAGAGTTTGTGAGCGTTCTGTTTGTGAGGACAACAAAGACTTACCTCGGACATTTCAGGTATCAGCTCTTCAGCAAGGCTGAGGAGAGGCCAGGTTTTCAAAACAGGTGAAAAATATATTTCAAAAATGGACAATTTTACTTAAACTACTTTTTTTTAGGGTAGTTCTATCATAATTTCTAAATATTTCTTTCTTCAACAGAGAAGCTGTCTGACACCATCAGAGAAAGTGAAACATAGTGTAAGAACTGTTTCACCCTGTTTTAATTTGTGTTACTCAGTAGAGTTCTAGACTTGACAGTAGTGATGCCAAGCAAGACTGTAGGAAGCAGTATTATGGAAGCATAGTTTTGGAAATTTTCTTAAAATATTTCAACACCACTACAAAAGACAAGGCTTCAATTAAACCTGCAGCCTGGTTCTCCTTCAATCCCAGTGTTTCCTCAGCTGATGTTTTAAGATGATTATAACATTCATATCTTAAGACTTCTACCCAGAAAATAAATTAATAAAAAAACAGAACTTGTTTCAGAGAGCAAATATGAGTTAGCACTCCATTCTACACTGTATTTCAAAGCATTTTTAATTCTGCTAAAAGTAAGAGTGATCTACACTTCAGATATATGCAAATGTCATTAAAATTCAGAATTGCTAAGTGGGGAGGAAGTGAGTATTTTGCCCCGATGGTGCAATCCATAAAGACTAACAAAACAGATGAGGTTTTTAATTCCTATATTAATGATCTGTTGGAGCACAGCCTATTTATTACTACTTCTTTCTGTAGCCTATGCCCTATAAAAGCATTTGCTAATTAAGTGACAAGGACTAGGATGACAGCAGTTTGGCACCTCAATAGCAAAAAAAAAACAAAAAACAACAACAACAACAACAACAAAAAAAAAAAAAAAAAAAAAAAAAAAAAAAAAAAAAAAACAAACCAAAAACCAAAACCATTAGCAAGAGGAAGACAACTGCCTGGTTAAGTGGTTACCATACAAATCATCTTAGCAGTTGGAAGAAGGGCTCCAAAGGACTGATACTTCACACATCAGTGTGAGAAAAATCAAACTCACAAGAGTTCCACATTTATCCCTCAGTTCCACAATGTCCCTTCTTCCTACTCCTGACAAGAACCAGATAGAAAGAAACAGATTAGAATCACCTCTCTAATAAAACCCCAGAGTTTGAAGTGAAGTTTCAGAGTTATTCCAGCCTCCTTGGCTAGATTACATAATACAGTGACTGTATTCCCAAACAATCAGTAGCTTGTTTTAACATTGTAACTTCACAGGAGAGACCTTGAGCCTCCAATACCTTACTTCTGTCACCTTGAGCAAGGTGAGTTTCTTTTACTCGTCAAAAGGAAAAGATTTTCAGCTTAAAATTCAATCCTATAAAAAAAATTAGGCCAAAAGGTGTATATGGATGGACAAGAAGAGTTGCTGTCTGTTTTTCTAACTGGCATCATATCACACAGGAAGGGCAGGGACAAGAGCAATGGCTCTACACCTGAGAGAGGAAAGATAGGCCTTGGTCAAATGGGTGTCACTTTTCAGCCACAGAGCACATTCCCCATGCCTAAAAGATCAAATATTATATCTGCAAAACCAAAACATAGGATAATCCGCTAACTGATTCCCTACTCCTTTTCTACCACTATTTTCATAAGCAGATCTTAAAGTATCTCATTTCACCTGATGTGGCTACAGCAGTTTCAAGAGGAAAAAACCCCCACACATCAGTTTAAAAAAAAAAATCCTATTGTCTAAACTATGACTTTCCAAATTTGGTGGTATTATACTGCTGAAAGGTAAAACTTCCTCAACACTTTACCAAACTTATCAAGAACATTAAAAAAAAAAATAACAAAGATGGCCACAAATATCTCTAATAAAGCAACAAGAAGGAGAAAATTTTTGGTTGGTAAGGCACATCCCACAGACTTTTTTAAAATAAGTACAATTCTTATTACAGCTTTTAGCCATTGGACTTTTTCATGCCTTTCTCATTGCACTGAAGAGCACCTTCAAATAACCATTTCCTTATTGTAAGTCTGTTTATGCACTGTAATGACAACTTTTATACAGCAAACACATTAAGACTGAAGTCATCCACTGAATCACTTCTCTGGTTATTAAACCAAGTTTTATTGTTTCTTTGTCCTCATGTGTTAACACCAAGTTAACAACTTGTGCTCTCCAACTTTTCTAAAGTCAAATATCCAACACTGAAAAAGTATTTAAAGCCTTAAACCTGAAAGCTAATACTTAATAGAATAATTAAAATGAAGTATTTTTTAAGCCTATCAAATAGTATCACAAATATCATGGATACTGTGTGATCTGAGCTCTAATGTTTTACAAAGTTTTTGAAAAACACTTACGTGTTCAGACACTTACATTTAGGCCTCTGATCAGGCTGCTAATCCCAGAGGCACATAAGATCCTTTCTCAGTACAAACCTTTCACCAAATGTTCAAAAGAACACATGACAAAGTGAGAGAATTTTGAAACTGAAGCCATAAGGACAAAGAAAAATTTGAGATTTCCAGTGAAATTTTATATTATCAATGCTGCTCTCTGACTACTTTTAACCTGAATACCAGAAAATCTTCATGTTATGCAGAAAGATGGTTTTGTTGGGTTTCAAATTTCTAAATTGACAGTGCTATTATTTTGTTCCTTAAGACAAAGTGACAATCACTGTAGATAGAGAAGGTATGAGGAAAGCATTTATCAATGATGGAAAGCAATTCCTCCAGATGCTTTCTCAATTCCCCAGTAAATTTGTACCATCCCTTCTCCAGGAGCTTGTCCCCTTCCAGCTCAAGCAGGTGAAGGGACATCCTGCAAAGACCAGCAATAATGCACAGACTCACATTAGATTTAAAACACTTTGACAGTTCAAATACTGCAGTGCCTGTTTATCTGATAAAACCTAAGTTAATAAAGATTCCAGTCCAGGAAAATGTTGTCTGCAAACTCTGACACTGTTTCCAACACCTTCTGCAGTGGGATTTTCCTGAGCATGGGCTGAAAACCAAGCAGCAGATCCCTTGCCTTTTTTCCTGTACCTTTTCCATGTCCTTTTTGTAGTCATATTCTCCTTTTAATATGAACTGGCATTCCCTTCCTTGCATGCTCATTTTTATAACTTCTCAAATATCCACTTCCCTCCTTCCACACACTCACAGACATGTTACTCTTCTGACTAAATGCCACAAGAAAATAGAAACCTCTGTCAGTAATGAGTTGCTAGTAGAGTCAATAAGCAAATAGGAAGGACCAGCTGTAGAAACAACTCAAACTGGGAGGTTCAATCTATAAAAGGATAATTTAAAAATAATAAATTATAGCCTAGAAACACCAAAGGAGGCTGTAGAATCTTTTATGATGGAAGTTTAAAGGACAAGCCAAAAGAAGCTGCAAAGAACAGAGCAGAAATACTTATGCCTGGCTTAGCTAAGGACACTGTAGTAATTCTCATAGCATCCCTGCCTAGATTAATTTTCAATTTAGGTTATAAGATTGATTAAGCAAAATGTATCCACATTTTGCAATAGCAATATACGTAGACTTCTGTAAGGCATCTGACTCCATGCCACAACTGACTACAACATGTTACAGCTGGCCAGGCACAGCTGAAGATAGACTTGGACATGACAAAGCAGGGTAAGACAGGGGAGTCTCCCCAGGGAGCTTCCTGAGGAACCAAGCAAGGTCTCCGCTACCTCAATGTTCTGCGTTGCCTTCCTCCTGATGGAAGCTGCCACTCAGAACAATCTGAAACTTTTATGTTTGGACCATTACCATTACCACTAGTGAAGGCCACTTCATATCTTAAATCTATCTGAGCAAAAATGAACATATCCAAGTGAAAACCTTCATTGTAAACAAGGATTGAAGGCTACAGAACAGGAGGTCCACACCAATTAAACATAAGGTACTGATGTGCCATGATAGCAACAAGTGATGTGCATTGTAAGAGTGTGACACAAAGCTGAAGGATGGTTTTTACATGCTATTGTTGAGAAAACTAGGGTATTGTCTGTGAGATCTCCAATTCAGAAATTAATTTTAAAAACAGCACATATACCTGTGCTGTATGCAGTGTCAATATATGCTCTAGACAAAGTTCCAGTTACTGGTAAAATTCAAAGATGTGACAGTGCATGTGGATGACCCAGTAACTCTTCCAAGCTTTAACTGCTGTTTGAGAAGTTCATAATGCCTTTATTTTTAGACATGGAGTTCAACTATGAGACATTAAAGGCAAAGTATAACATGATACAGACATTCATGCCCATCAAGACAGATACGCTTTTTTCCGGTCAAGAGACCTCTCACAACTTTTCAGTCTGAAATCTCATGAGTGAATCCCTCACTCTACTGTTCTGTTCCCACTCTGCACTGTTATTCTAGTTAAGCCACGTCAAACCTAGGTCAGAGGCAACAGAAGAAAGTGACATTAAACATTTCTGCACTTGACTCCTCAAGGCCTGCAAAATTACAGACAAACACAGAGAGAAATGTTAATCTGAATGGCAACGCAGTCATAAAGTACAAAAAAACCCAAAACTTCCCAGTGAGTCACTTTGGGAAAGCCAGATCAGTAATATCTCTTCAACCTCCCACAGCCTAGAACAAGATGTTCCAAAGATCAAGCCCACCACCACGACAATGTGCCCATGACACACAGTATCATAAATGATACACTATCTAGTATTATTTATTATTTGTATATTTAGAGGTGACAGAATTACCAGTCTTATCCTAAGTGCATTAGAAGTACTTGATAAAAGGAATTATATATGTGTTCTTCACAGTACCTGTGAGCACAACTCCAACCTCATTTCTCCTTTCACATTAGACAGTTGGATGCTGCTTATCTCTAAACACCCTGAAGACATTAAATAAATACTAGAAACAGGATCCTAGCCCCAGGTACAAGGTACGTATTTGGACAGGCACACCTTTCCTCATCAGTCAGCACTTTCAAAAGTCAGAGAACATTAATTTGACCACACAAATAAAGACTAACAACTAATTAATGAATTGGGGACCATCACTCCAGGGTATTCAAATAGGAGGCCTCACAGTACAAGCACATACAGCACAAACACCTTGAGGATACTGATCCTTTTGCACCCACCACCCATCTTGTTAAGATATCCAAAAGTATAATGCCCTCTCTTTGTATTTATACCTGGCCTTGTACAGTTCCATATTGGATCAATGATTCCTGTTTTCATGTGTACACAAATAATAAACTACAAAAAAGTCCATTTTTAACACTGGAATGTCACAAGTATTTCCAGTCTCTCTCAAAAGTTCACCTACAGAATGCAGAGACAAAAAGAACACCAGAAGCTCAAATACTTAGTACTGAACCTGAAGGTAAATGAGAACAGAAGATTATCCTGAATTTTAGTCTGACTGCTGTTCCAAAACACACATTTTATAATTAATAGTAACTATTTCCTAATGCAATACTTTATTTCAGTATAATTAATATTTCTCCCCCAATTCCTTACAGCTTCATCAGCTGGTTTTCCCAACTAGCAGTTTAAGGGTTTGGGATCATGGCTGTTCATTTATACAAACAGTCTCTGCCCAGCTTGATCTTAAAAACAAACTTTAGGGTGCAGCACTTGCCATTGAAATTTAGAACAGGCATTAGTCAATCAGCTGCTTCAAACTAGATTGCTGATATTTTGACAAAGTTCAGTTTTTCTAAACTAGTTTCCATAACATCTGGTATTCAGTTGAACATGAATTCAAAGTGTTATAGTGATGGCTAACTAAATCAAAACACTAGTTTAATACTCTGAACAAATAACTGATTTTAATATGTTTGTGAATAAAGGTGCACTAGAAATGTTAAAAGACCATTCACAGCGTATCTGACTATTAACATACACATCTGAGCTGTAACATACTCTTATTCACAAGATAAGAGAAGGCAATCTCTATCCACCACAATAGACTATGTTTTAAAAGAATTTTCTCCAGAAAAGGATAGAAAGAAATCACTGAAAAAAATTGTTAGCTACATAGCAAAACAAAAATCTCAAACCCTTAAAATAGTCCAAGCATTCTTGGCTAAATCACTTGAGTGAACCCAAAGTATGACACAAAACAACAGACAAATACATGACTGAAAAAGCTCTGGAGACGAGGTGGGTTTTGAGACACCTTTGATCATTTAAAGGGAAGGCTTCATTGCTCTTGTAAAATTACTTACACAGTAAGTTTAGACCTATCCTGGATTTTTCTCAACTTCAGTCATTTAGCTGTGAGCCTGCAGATCAGACTGAAATTTAACTGTGTCAAGCCACGAGGCTCTCTTTACTGGAAGCACATCAAGGTTCTCACATGAAATCTGATCATCAGCACAGCAGGATTAATGACAGAGGTGGTCAGGCTGATAAAGCAGCAGAACAGAAACCTGCTTAAATGAGTTTGGAACTGCACCTACGATAAAGTTGTAATGCATCCTCACCCCTTCGTGCCAGAACTGCAGAGCTCTGGTCGAAACTGATGCAAAAGAAAAGAGTTTATCACTCAGTCTGCCCGCAGGGAGACTGGTTGTTTCTGTGAAAACAGACACCAGATACTCAGACTACCACCATCACTCCCACAGGAATGCCACCACCTCCATCCAACACCTTGGGATGTCTACTTTAGCTCACTGCAAAGGAGAATAGCAGGGGAAGGTTTTTAAAGAATTAGAGGATTTTTTATGTACATAAAAATAAACTGGGTATCAGGGATTTCTCTCAAGCAACAAATTATCAAATTAATCACTTACTATGAAGGCTGGAAATTATTTTTTACTTTTAGCTACCTTTTCCCCTCCACCTGAATTCTGAAATTCTCACAAGTAACCGAGGTCTGTTATTTCCTAGTTATTTAGACACGACCCAAGTCTATTGGTACCTTTATATATGGCACAGCAGCTTCACCATAGAAGTTGTAACAATGAATTTCAGTAACATACAGAACTTTAAAACATTTAACATTAGAAAATATCTCCACACAAAACCAGTTGCTACAAACTGCATTACAGAAAGTTTTCCAAACAGGGAAATAAGACAAAAACCAACAAAACAAAAAACACCAAAAAAACCCTTGTTTTCAACTGTTACAAAAGCTGGCTTTATACAGAAATGTCCTACACTGAGTCTCCTACACATCCCAAATAAAGTTCTTCATGTCTAGCCATTTCAAAGAATTAAAAACTCGTGTTAGTGAAAACTAAAATCTCATATATCTAGCTAAACAGAAAAACTTCTGTGCAGTGACTTGCCTTTACACAAGAGGAAATATATACATGGAGATCTCAATGCCTTTGGGTATTAAAGCAATATTAAAAGAATTTCCATTTTCTAATGCAGGTATCTATTTACAGCAATAAAACTGGATAAAAAGTTTTTTGGTTTAACTTCAATAAAAAACCAGATGAATTGTCATGGAATGGACATAATATACTGTAAGATTGTTTCCATTTCAGTGAAATGCCAGAAAACTATGTGGAGGGTAACTCCATACAAAGTCAGGAACTAGAACAAGGAAAGAAACTATTTTTTCAATGCCTGAAAGACAACTCCATGTCCTGCTCCTCTACAATAAACCTTACAAGAACAGTCAGAGCAGCAGAAACACTACCAGCACTAAAAAACTGTATTTGTCAAATTGATTTAAAAAGGTCTTTTCTATGTACCACATTTATAGCAGCAAGCCACTGACAACATCAGATTTTTTCATTAATATTATTTACTTCAAACCAATCTGACTATTGGAGGTGGAAATGTGGCATAAGCAGCAAAGGAAACAGAGAAGAGCAGTTAATTGTATTGTAATTTCATTGCAATAAAATATGTGGTTCCAAAGTCAGCAACCATGTATGGAACTCCTTAACACATGCATCTAAATGTTGTAAGGCAAAGACTACCAAAGTAATGTGTACCATCCCACAAAACCAGCTAAATTAAAGACATTTACACTCACATATGGGAGAATCAACATCCATCAATGTTTAACACTACATGAATGCAAAAAGACATGGCAGAGGTCAAAAAATAAACCAATTATTTTTAGCTTTTTCTCTTTCTCCCAAAAATCTCTGCAACTCCTCAAATAAATTATAAGTGACAAAAAAACAGCTGGAAGAGTGATTGAAGAAATATTTAGAGCCTGAAAGTTCTTCATCAGTCACCCATTTTGAGTGAATAAAGGACTATAATTTGACTTCAGTGGAAAGTACTTTGCCTGACAGTCTTGTACATTCTCATCATCAAACATGAAGCAACCAACATTGAGAGGAAAAAACTGAACACACACCTTGAACACCTCAGAGAAGAAACCAGAGCCAATTTTCTCACATGTGAAATCATCAAGACGAGTAAGTCTGGAAAAGGCACTTATCAGGGCTCTGTATGAAGAGGTACAAACTCTTCCCAGCTGGGATGCAGTCCCTTCTCCAGTGGTACCATCAAAGTCTTCAGCGCGCTCCAAGCGTGGTGGAAATCCTGCTATTGAGTTCCGCTTACTTCGGTCCATTTTGAAACCAAGATTTTATTTCACTAAGGGAGGACTTCTCACATCTTAGGTAATTTGCTGTCTTCTCTACTCTTGTTGGATCCTAAAATACAAAAAATTGAGATTATCATTATTGTGAAGGTATCTAACTAGTCTGATAGGACTGCAATAAAGCTTACACCCATTTAAGAGAGTAAGAAAAGAACGAAGCAAGGTGCCCCCAAGCAGGGGCACAAAAAACAAAGAAATAAAACAAACCACCACACAACACCAACAGTAAAGAGAGCAACCTAATGAACTTTTCCTTTAAATCCATGGAAATATCCTATGCTCTGGCTATTCTGAGACAAATAAGCTTGGAACTCAACATTTAACTGCTAACAACTTTCATTCCCTTCCCCCAACCTTTTCTTTTTTTACTTAAATTCTGGTTGCTACAGCAAGCAAGGGAGCAGGAGGAAACCCACAAAATGTAACATTTTATTCTACTTCAGTTGCAGCTGGTGACCAATCTACTGCTACAGCAAGAAACTACTTCACTTTCAGGAGTGAACAAGGGATCTCTAACTATTAAAAAATGTTTAAAAATTTTCAATCGGCATAAGGAAAGTTATTCACTTGAAGCATCAAAATCTTGGTTTTAAAGCTTCCATTTATGAGTGTTCCAATACCAATTCTTTACCTGGTAGGAACACAAGGTTATACCCACTGAACACCTAGCCCCCAGATTTCTAAAAACACCAATAATTCTGCTACAAAGTAGTCTTATAACAATCTGCCAGACAAATTTTCCTCACAAAGATATTTTTAAAGCTATATTAATTTCAGTTGAACTGAAAACACAGGAAAGAAACTACATTTGCCAAGTAGGAGAAAAGGGGGAAAAAAGGAGGGGGACTAATAATTTTCTCTTTTTAAGAGGATGATGAAGTAATCAGGATGACTCTGGAGCCCATCAAATTCATCTTGGACTGGCAAACTTGACAGGTATTTTAATATTGGTATTTTAAAAATTTAATTATAAAATACAGGGGTTTCTTTTTCTTTAAATCTTAGACTTAAGAGGTTATTCATCTACTCCAAACTTCACTGTTCATTTATAGCAATTTGGTGACACCTACAAAGCCTGAACAAAGTGAACAGTCACAAAGAAGATACCTTTTTTTTTTTTCACGAAGGGTGAATGAAAAACTAGAGGGAGGGAAAGGAAGCAATAAAATAATTTTTAAAAAGGTGGGCAAAATAACCACAGAGCAGGCAATTGCACTCCTATTTACAAAGATGTACAGAACCTGAACAATACAGTACATTTGAAAAGCATCTCAAAAACAGAGGCACAGCAGGTGTCCTCTGAAAACACAGCAGTGCTGCTCTAACATGCTGTGTGTTGCAGGCAGTGTATCTTTTAGAGGTGCTCTGTGCCAACACATCAGGCAAACACACAGTCCTTCCCTGCTTTCAGAAATAAGCTCTGCTGAACTGTCTGGAATTAATTTGAGTTGTCTGCTCCAAAAGAGAAGGGTGTTTGAAATAAACATCTTAACACCTCTCTAAATGGATGTCTGTGGGTATAAGGGACTCCTACCAAGGCATGATGATGAAAATTTCATCTCTATCAAATCCCACATCATGATTTCCCTACACAATTTTGTATGCAGACTCCTACATGCCTAATCTTACTGCCCTTTTCAGATTACTGTGGCCAACTGGCACTCAGGAAATCAGGATCCAGTTTGTGATCTCATATTCTTGACTCAGGAGCCTTGAGGGTCTGCAAAAGGCACAGAAGCACCACAGGAAGATTCAGCCTCAATGGAGGAAAATAGCCCAGAGAACCTCCTCAGCTACAGACAAGATGCCTGAGAGTTTCCAAGGCCCACTTAAATAATTCCTTTTGATCTGAAAAGGACAAGCTATATTTTGGTTACTTTTCACAGAGACACAGAAAGAACTGTCTATGGAAGGAGCACAGACAGAGGAAACCATGGTATTAACAACTAATTTTTTGGATCAGAAGATGCTATCTTTGAAGACTGACCAGAAAACCTACTGTAATTGAAGGAACATTGTTTACAACTTATTTTCATCAGAGTAGCACCCACATGCACCAGACACTTTCCATGGAAGGAAGGAAGCACAAAAAGCTCAGAACCCCAGAATAAATCCAGTGAGAAAACACATCTACACTGCAACCCAGCAAACTAAAGACTACAAACTCTCAGGCAAAGCAAGATTAAAAAACGAAAAAAATAGGAAAGACTGCTGTTGTTTTAACTAGAGGAAGATGGACCAAGTTAGATAAGCAGTATTAAACAGGAGGAAAAGCCTAAATCTCTTAAGTATCCCAACACCATTAACAAAAGATGGACTCAACACAGTTTCTACATCTATTTAACAAAGCAAAAAATCTCCCTCACACATATACACATCCTTTTGATTGAAATCACATGGTGAACTTTGTAAAACTCTGTACAAATTCCACAATGAGAGAAGTGATTCACTGTACTTCACACAAAAGAAAAGTCCAAAAGGTTTTGCCATCTGGATTCCCAAGTAACCCATTCCTTCATTTTTGCCTGCTAGAGTTTACCTTTCCAGACAGCTACACAAAATCCTTGGAAAATATTAGGATACAGCTCCATTATCTTGCCCAGGATTGCCTACACAGAATTAGAGGAAAATTTCAAGCGGGCACAATTCCAAGTGGGCCTCCTGTCATTTTGGCCAATTACACTAATGATCACATTCTCAATGAAATCAACCAAGGTTTAATTGACTGTCAAGTCAGTCTGAGGTACTTTAATTTACTACCTTGTATGGTTAATTAAAGTGCACTGAAGAGAATCCAAGACTATCCTGTAAATCCTGTAACCAACAAAAAGGTTGTTGGGTGGGTTTTTTTTCCCACATTAAGGTTCAGCTTAAAAACTCTTAATCTGTGCTCAACAGACAGTTAAAATACACTACACACCAGAAAACACATTTCCTAATAAATTCTCAGCTTCCAGAACAATTTTTCTAACACTCTTATTCAAGAAAAATGCACCCCACTCTGCCGAGACCAAAGTAATTCTGAAATTTACCTCTCAAAATGCGTATCTGCCCTATTCAGCCATTTCTCACATTTCTAAAAAGCACAATTCAGAACACTTCATGCCCTACTACACTTTAAGTTCTTCGCTTACCAAAACACACCTTGAAGGAAAAAAAAAATCCATATTAATATTATATTAAGATCAGTTTCTTCACTGAATTAGTGCATTGATTGTTTAATCATAGTAATTACTATAAATACAACTATTATCAGCATTAATTGGGTTAATTAGACATTTACCTTTCAAAACCAGTGCTGGAGCCTGCAATTATTTAAAGATGGAAACCCCACAAGACCACATCAAGTTATTCCCTAAACATCAGTGTCAAACCAACAGGTGGCATATATTAGCCAGTAATTAACATTTTATCTTCAGAGATCTAAAAATGGGTAAGGCTCCTCAACTTCAGCAGCATCCCTTTTATGCCTCAGAGTATAAAATAAGATCCTTCCAAAAAACATTTCAATTCATTGCTAAGAGGTTTTCTGTCCCCAGCATCTTTATAAATATGTGCACATTTGCACTCAAATGTCAAACTCACAATTTCCTAAAAGATGGCCCTAATAACAACAACCATTTTTAGACACAGAGACCGTCGCTAGGCATTCAGCCTGCAAAGCAATAAATCTGGCAGAAGCATGTTATTAATTTGAAAAGGTTTTCTGAAGAACAAGATGCCAAAGCTTTGATGAAAGTCATTTGCCAAGAGTTAACTATTTCAACTTGTTGTCTGATGAAGCTTCAACAGCCAGCACTACAAAAACATAAAGGAATTAAAGGAATTATGCTGGCAAGTGTCACTCCACAAAATAATAACTCAAAGGGGAAGAAGACTTCACTGTAGTACTGTGCAAATTTCAGAAGGGCTTCTAAGAAAGCTTAGAAACTTCTAAGAAGAAACTTCTCCAAAGACTGAATTGACTCAGGTCCCTAGCCTGGTGGAAAAAAAAATAAAAACAAGGGAAAATGCTTAAATATGGAACCCAAGAATTAAAACTGAACAGGTAAAGAGAACCAGGCATTCAACAATTTTGTTCTCAGCTGCTGTCACCTACTCCCCTAACAGAGGAAAGTTCCTTGGCTTGTCCATAACTTAGCTTCTTGTCCTGGAGAGGAAAACAATATAAAATATTTACAGATGAGGCAGTTACAAATACCAGAGCTTGGTTTATGTCTGGCCCAGCTCATCCTGAACCTGAAGTCTTTTTGACTACTTCATGGGAAAAGTCTCGAGGTTTAATTTAGTCTTAGTTACAACAGTGCATTTGAACATGTAAATCCCAATATTTTCTATGTTCACTCACATGACATTTTGCTTTAATTTCATCTCCCTTGTACAGGATAATTCCCAGCTCTAGCCAGTACTGTCATAGCATAAGCTTCCTGCAAACTAGGACTGACATTCCTCAGAAGAGACCTGCATTAGCCCTACTGCACCACTCCAGAAACTGGAAGTCTGCTGAACTGCATCATGGTTTTATAATGCAAACAAACCTCCAGGAGAGGCTAAGCTGAAACAAACAGTTCATTTATTTTGTGACTGTAGCCAGCTTTGAAATGAGTAAGAGAGACCAGCTATTACTGCAGAGCTCAGGATTCAGGGCCAAGGTTGTAGCTTTAAAAATATTTTCAGCAGGCATAGGCATAATTTCTAGCACATATTTAGAAGGCAAATATAATTGAGGGAAAATATTAAAAACTCACAAACAAACAGAAAACTACTTGATCCTTACGCCCACAGTGTAATTACCAGCATTTTCTAGGGTCCAATTACAATACAAAACTGAAGCTCCAGGAAGGACCTTGCAACAACCCATTCCTCTCCTAGCCTGGTTTCAGTCACTCCAACCCACAGAGCATCCTTAGAGTTAAATAACCACTCAAGTAGATCATGTACAAGACACAGCTGCTGCCTCAAATGGATAATTTTAATACATTATGTTTGCTTAACAAAACAGAGCCCAGTAGAGACACTGAGAAGCTGCTCATGCCTTCCAGGTATCAGCAGGCTGACATTTGCTGAGCTTTTAACAAAAAGAAAGAGAATCAAAGCCTTCTAATACCAACAGGTACTGTAACATCTCAATCGAGGAATTTCCCCCCCAGCCTCTGCTGGGTTTGCAGTGAGGGCTGACAGCTCTGTTAGCACTGGGGGTTTCACGTGAGACTGGAAGCAACTTCAGCTGTTTCAATGCAGCCAGTGAGACAATGCAGAACAGCAAAGGAGAGAACACAAATGCCTGAAAGAGGGATGCAGACAAAGCAAACAGGCTGAATTTCATACCTGACTGACATCTCTGGGACACAATCTTATATTTGTGCATCCCCACACAAGGCAGTCAATATTTGTCTTTTCCAGCTTCAAGCACCATCTCCACATATATTTAAGCCATTCTGTAGCCTACCCTTACTAAGCACGAGGCTGTTACTGGTTGCACCTCACAGTGAAACACCGAGTACCTTGTTTACTGCAGCAGCAGCTGCACAAACACAATGGCAGCACACTCTTCACTAATTTATGACCTTTGGAAGTGAGAACAGGGCTTCCCAAACCCCTCGTTCTTAGGGTACTGCAGCCACTGATGTCTGCTGGTATTTACAAACCAATCTGAAGCTCCCTGTACAATGGACAGCACAACTCAAAGCATGAGAGCCACGGACCTGGAGTGCACAAGGTCAGCCTTCAAAAGCAAAGTTACCTCAACCCACTCCACTCCTGGCTGCAGAAGCTGTAACATTTCTGCAGTGCAACCAACAGGACAATCACATCAGAAAGTGGTTTAGCCACTCCCAGCCATGTGTTCAACTTAACAAAAAGTGACAGGATCATATGAAAAGAAGCTTACAATCTAAGAAAGAAGACTTGGCAACAGACAACAGATGGAGCCAGTGTGATACAGTTGCTGATCATTAGATGGGCTTACTGATGAACACACAGCTCCAAATGAATATGTTAGGGAGCTAATAAGCAGGAAAAGGGCTCTAAGAAAAAAATATGAACATTGACTTTTTTTTGATCTTGCCTAGTAGCAAAGCTCTAAAGCTCTTATTTTTGTGCCAGTTTGCAAGATGCCACGCTGCAAGAACACAGTAGAGAGCTCTGCCATTGTGCAAATGCATGGTTGTCTGCTACAGGAAAAATACAGAAAGGGAACCTATGATGCAAGTGAACCACAAGCTTCATTCTTTTCTGCAGCAGACACAGAAGCAACAGACCCCTCCTGCAACCCTGCATTTGTTTTGTGAGCCTGTGAAACCATTTGCACAAAGGATTACAATGGTAAAAGCAAATATCTGGAATTAGAGGGTATAACTAAGTTACAGGAGGCCTGTGCCACCAGAGCAGCTCTTGTGAACTAACTCTGTCCTTCCACAGCCACAAAAATATGAAGAGCTGCAGCAGGGCTTGCTCTGTAGGCCTTAATTTGTGCTTGGTCCCAACTGCCAACTGTTCATCCTAATGAAAAGCCACAAAACAAATCACAGCAAAAAACACAGGAGAGCACACACTTGCCACCAGGTAGAGGGAACACACCTTAGCCTTCAGTTTAAACTACTAGTTCTGCATGAAAGTTTTACACAAACCAAAAGGGACAATGGAATTACTCAGCCATGTCTACAGCTGAACACTGCAAGAATCAGAAAATGACATTTTTATTGGCATGCAACAATAATTTCCAAGGATGATGACTAAATGGAAAGGTTTATGACTAGTCCACAGGGCATGTCAGAGTTTCTCATAAAGAAAATCTTATCTTAGGTTGCAAATTCCACTGCCTAATTAAGTCCATGGAACTATAAGTCTGTTGATTTTGCAGACAATAAAATATGCTAGAACTCTGATCTCTATTTAAAAAAAAAAAAAACAATCGAAGCACAAAGGCTTCTCGTAAACTAACCTAAATGTTAGCTGTTGCTTTTTTTAGAGGGGCAAACAAAAACGTTTAAATAAAACTCAACTCAGTACTGTTCCAATTCAATTCATTACTCTTGAAATTGTAGCTTCCAACTATTACAGCACCCCTTACAGGAACACACGAGCGGAAAGTCCCGCAAAAGCAAAAACCCTTTACTTGAAGCAAAAACCCTTCCGACCCTCCAAGGACTACCACATTAAGAGCGACCATGTGCATTTACAGAGCACGGCTCACCTGAAGGCCACAAAGCAGAGATACACGCACACACTCCTGAACACTCGAGCCTGTCATCAACGCGTGATTCACGTATTCTTACAGGGCTGCACTAAAACAGTGAAACCGGAGCCAAGCCCTCACACCTCCAGGCAAGGCGAACATTCCCAAGGCGATCCCGGCGGGCAAAGCCCGGCGCCGGGCGCCGCCGGACCCTTGTCCCGGGGCAGAGCGCGGCTGTCCTCACCTGCCGCGGCCCCTCCGCGCACCTGCTCCCGGCACGCCCCGCTCGCCTGGCCGCAGCCAGACCCCTCCGCCCGCAGGGAGCCCCTTCCCGGCAGCGGCGCCGCTCCCCGCCGCCGGCCCGCCCGGACCTGCCCCGCGCCGCCCCCGCGCCGGCCGTTACCTGAGCGGCGGCGCCTGCAGGGCCCGCGGGCGGCGCGGGCTTTCATGGCCGCATCCCGCAGCCGCGGCCCCTCAGCAGCCCGGCGCGGGTCCGCCCCGCCGCTGCGGCCGGCGCGGGGGCCCCATGTGAGGCGGGAGCCCGGCTGCGGGACCCGGGGCCGCGACCGCCGGCTCCGCCTCCGCCCCCTCCTCCCCACGAGCGCCCGCCCACAGCGCCGGGGCGGGAACCGGCCGGGAGCCGCCCCTCCCCGCCAGCCAATCGGCGTCAGGAGAAGCGTGATGGACAGTGGCTGTCGACCAATGGGAAAAGGAAACCGGGCGGAGGGATTCGCGGGCAGTCCGCGTGAATGCCCCTTTCCAATTGGTCGTGAGCGCTTGAGCGACACTCTGTCTGACCAATCACAGCAGCGACAACAACTCCCGAGAGACGCGCGGGAGGCAGCGGCAGGAAGACGAGGGGGCGTTGCTATGGGCGCCTCGCTCTCATTGGTCAGCTCCTGAGGGCGGGTTATAAATAAGAGAATCAGCCAGTAGGAGCGCGGGGCGGGCAATGATGGGCGGGCGGGACAGCCAATCACCGTGTGTTTTAGCGGCCGTGGCTGAAGCTGTCAGTGGGGAGGGCGCTCGGATGTCCCGAGTCTGGTCCCGGCCCCGCTCCCGCTCCCGCTCCTGATCCTGATCCTGGTCCCGGTCCCGCTCCCGGTCCCGGTCCCGGTCCCGCTCCCGGTCCCGGTCCCGGTCCCCGCCCCATCCTTGAGCCCGCGGTGACCGCAGCTGGGCTCCACGGTGGCGGCCCTGCTGTTACTGCCGCTCCCTCCCCGTGCCCGCTCGGTTTCCCTCAGCGCCCGTCCCTTCCTCTGGTCTCCTCCCGTTCTCCCCATCCGCCTTTCCCCTCTCCCGGTGTCGGTCCCACGGCTCGGCCCCCCGGTCCCGCCTGGAACGTGTTTAATCCAGCTCAGCTATTGCGGGGGCTCGGCTGCCAGGATGAAACAAGCCTGGCGTTTCTCACATGAAAACTGCTATTTTTCAAATTATCGCTTATCCCCTTGCAGGCAGCCTGTAACAGGTATGGAAAAAGACACCTTTCTTCCTGCTGCGACGCGCTGCCAGACCCCAAGTATCCGTTCCAAAGCACGGCAGGACTAAAACCTCTCATTAAACATTTGCGAGGGGGATTTGGTTTTGGTTTACATTGGCGAGAGGCTGATTTTTTCCCTGACCTCATCTTTGGCAGAGGCTCAGCTACTTTTACTGAAAGTCTTCAACAAACAAAGTTCATTTACTATACAGTTATGGATAAAATAACCAAAGCCCAAACAGTTAAAAACCAGAGGAGTTGTAAGTAAAAAGGGTCTTGGGCAAGAATGTGTCACTCAGCTTTGCCATACCATAATAAAAGTAAGTTTTCTCATTATCATTCATCATTAATTTTACATCTAGTCTTTTCAGTGTGGTCGAAAATGTGCTTGAGGGAGTTTGATGTTGGACGCATTAGCACCAGCTCTAAATACTGAACAGAGACTTTTCCTTACAGTTGGATTTAAATCTCTCTATTCTGCAATTCTTGATTAAATTTAGTCTCAGAATTTCAGCCAAGAGTCTACAGTGAAACTTTCTCCATATGTTTAACTTCAAAAACTATTTATTATCATCTTTGCACAGGTAACAGATTAAAAGTGCTTTGTGTGGGGACAAAAAATGTCTTGTTTTCTTAATTTCCTTCACAGGAAATTTTCCCACACTCACAAATGTTAAATATCAACCACCTGCAAACACCTATTGTAACGACAGCTCAAACACAGGGTGCAGCAAAGCTTTGGTAATTAAGCCATGAAAAATTATTATTGTATCCATCATATTTTAAAGAGTGACAAAGCAGATGGAACTACCCAGATCCATGAGTCTCTTTTCTTTATATTCAAGCAGAATTAAGTCTCAGAAAAAGGGGTTTTAGAAAGATTTTTTCTTTAGAACTTTTTTTTTAATTAAATTTCAATGCTTTATATTTTGCTGGGATTTACCTCAGCAAGATTTTGTGAGGTCAGCTCTGGGACATCCCGGGGTCCTTCTCCATGTCAGGGTCCAGCGATCCCTGCGAGTTTGTTCCCCGTTAGAAAACCCCAGTATCTCCCAGTTCCCCGGTATCCCGGTCCCTGCTGGTTGGGTGCTGTTAGCTGGCTTTAAGATGACATCTGGTGGTAGGTTTTGATTACCGCTCTTTTTAGGGACTGAGCCCAGAACTACGCAAAGGAATTATCATCCCCCTGTTTCCCATCAAAAAATGTACCTCCTTTTTGTTTCCCGAGCAAGATCCGTGTAATTCCTGCTTTTGGGCTGCGAATATCCAGGAATGAGCACTAATCCCGCAGTCTGGGGCAAAGTAACATCATGGAAACCTACCAGAGAGGTTCGGGAAAGCTGAACCTCGGCTGGAAACACCCGCATTGTGTCCCATGCGTGAGGTCCTGGTCTGGGAGGGCAATAAACCATCCTAGGAGCCCTCATCTCCACGGCAAGTCCCGCTTTTGAAAGCAGAAAAGGCCGGGCAGTGCAGCAGCACTTTGTGTGGCTGAGTCCCCGTCCCCTCTCGCAGAAGCACCGGGGCAAATCCGCAGCCTTGGAACCTGCAGGAGACAGAGAGTTCTGTAGCCTCCCTCTGCTTCCTAGGGAGAGGAAAATGAACTCCGCATTGTCAGACTCATCAGAGACTCATCCAAGGCAAAGCCTGGCAGATGTCGCAGCGCTCCCGGTGGTGCCGATCTCCTCTCCATCCCAGCCTGTAAATCCTGTGCTCAGGGTGGGTATTCATTCATTCATTCCCTCTCCAGGCTGCTCCACGCGAAGATCGGCCACTCCAACAAGCAGCTCTGTGCCTTTGCAGCTTGCACCTCTCTCCTCCAGAAGGATCACTTTGGCTTTTTTAATGTAACTGCTTTGGCAAAGGAGCAGCGGAGGGCTGGTTTTACACCAAACCACTCTCGGTTGGACATAAAAACAGACAGGAGAAGTTGGGTGAGAGCAGGCAGAAGGGGGAATTCCCTTCCTCCGGGATCTGGAAATGCCCCGGAGGAGAGAAGTTTGGGAGATTTCTCCTTCCCAAGAAGAAAGTTGATGCAGTGAATTCACGTAAATTTGCCCCCACTGCAGCAGAGCAGCTGTTTTCCCCAGCAGAGGTTCCGTGGGCTCCAAAATTAAACAAGTGTCACACGACAGGGATTGTCTCTCTTCCCTCCCAAGGGACCAAGACAGTGGTTTGACCTCACAGTATTGTGATGAGATTGGGCATTTTAGTGATTTAACCCAATAAATACTTTATGTCATGAAACCTGTCAAGAAAAACCATCTTTGGATAGGATTGATCAAATTCTGCTCTGATTTACTCCCGTGGAGATCTGAAATCATGTCACAGGAGCTGCAAGAGAGAGTCCCCACGGGAATTCCAGGAATTTGCTGTTGATTAATGCCAATATAGGTCCTTTTCTAACTCCTGTCCTAGGTGGACATTTAACAGAACACCCATGAAAAAATGATGCCTTTAGGTTTTCAGTCACACACCAAACCCCTAGATTTGGAAAACCATTTTAATGGGTTCCCTGTGGGGAAAATTCTCCTACACATGCCTCCCTCAGCCAGCCTTGCAGGTGGCCTTTGCAGAACAGGGACAAGTTTGCTTGTGGGCAAGAGGGCTTTTCCTGCTGCTCTGAGCAGGGGAAGGCACAGCTGGGGCTGTGCTCTGCCCCTTGCCCCTTGTCTCGTCATGCCCACGCTCCTGGCAGCAGGGAGGGCTCCCTGGGGGCAGCCTGCACGCTGTCCTCTGCACAAGGATGAACCTGCCTGCCCAAGGGGTTATTAACAATTCTGTTAATTGGTGGCCAGTGTGTCCTTGTGCTCAAAGCCGTGCTGCCATGTCAGCCCAAACCCACCAGCACACGTCTCTGCACCTGGCAGCCATGGGAATGTCAGAGCATCTTCCGTGTTCCTCCTCCAGGAGGCTGGGCAGAGCCCAAGCAGGGGGCTGGCACAGCACCAGACACCCTGCCTCAGGAGCTGGAAAGGGGTTGTTCCAGGGCAGATGGGTTTGTCCAAACTGACAGCTCCTGTGCTGGCACTGGTGCTGCAGTCTTGTGCTCCCCTGCCTGCCCACCATGGCCATCTGCTGCCTTGGCTGCAATGCAGAGCCTGCCCACCCTGGCACGGTGCTGTGACATGGCTGTCACCAAGCTCCTGGCAGTGCCCTGGCTGTGTGACCAGCTGGCTCCCCTGCTCTGAGGAGCTCCCAGCCAGGAGGCCGTGCAAACACTGGGACAACGAGCCAGGACTGACCCCGTGTCACTGTGCCTTGCTTCAGCCCTGGGCAGAGCCCTTCCCACCATGCTCCAGGTTTTAGGAGCATTTAGGTTTCCCAGATCCTTGGGATCTGAGGAGCAAAGGGTGAGACCCCAATACTCAGAACAGGCCTGGGACACGGCTTCTCTCAGCAGCATCTGAACTTTTGAGATGTCTGAATACCAGTCCTGTAGGGGAAAACCTTAAACATCTGACAAAGCTGCATTAGCTTTGTATTCACCCACCAAAGTGCAGAAATACAGATTTGCACTATCTTGGACCATGGTGGATGCTAAAAGAGGCCACACAGTCCTGTGAACATCAAGGCCAACAGGCCAATGGCCATCAGTCCCACCTCTCCTGCCTCACGCTGAGGCACAAAAGGGATTCTGCATTGCCTGGTGTGCTGTCCTCACTCCCCAGCTAAGGCAGGCTATCTCTGGGATGAAAGCACAGCTTTTTGTGTCCTCGGGCTGCACAGCAGCCTCTCCTCCTCTGGTTATGCTCCTCACACTTGCACTCACTCCTTATCTCTGCAGATACAAGAGTGAAGAGACTTTTCCCTTTTGTGGTACTGAAATTGGAGACCTCTGCAACCACAGGGCTCTTCAGCTTGCCCCCCCCCCCACCAGCCACCCCAGGCTTGGGCACCTTTAGCTCTGCCCCTGCTTTCTCCAGCCCTTTTTGCAGAACTGTAGGACCTACAAGTATCCAGATGCTACCAGATCCCTGCTCAGCTCTCGGAGAGATCCCACTCCCTGATCAGCCTGCCCCCAGATACATTTAGGTTTCCCAGATTCTTAATTTTCCCTGACTCCCTGAGCCAGTGAAGTCACAGTGTTAATTGTTCCTTGCCCAAAATGAGTGTCCAACTCTTATGCTTTGCTGTCTGATCCACGGTTTTTTGGGATTTTTTTTTCAGTTTTGTTCTTCCTTTCTTCCTTTGCTGGGCTACCAAGCTGTGGAGAGCTCTTGGCACAGAAGATGAGTCAGGACAGATATGCAGAGGGAAGAAGATGATATTCCAGCCTTGAAATCAGGTTCACTGCCTGCGTCATTGTTATTAAAAATAGATGAATGGCAGTGCTCCTCGCATTGGAGGAGAGACACAGGAGATGTAATATCCTGGGCTGCTGAGCAAATGCTCCCTCTGTCTGCCTGCAAGTCCCCCAGTGGCATCTTCTGCTCTTTGATAGATTCTCTTTTCTTGGCTCTGACTTGTGGGATTTAATTTGCCTTTCATAAAAAAACCCAAACTGGTTTAACATTTCAGCTTTGGGAGGGGGAATGACTCACTCAATGATTAGCTCTTCTGCTCCAGTCAGTTGACTTCCAGCTTCCTTGAGAATTGAAAATCCCTACAAGTGCCAAGTTGTCTTCCTTTGAGAGAAGGCCCCCTCCTCGTTCTGTACCAAAGAGCTTCTGGGGGATGAAAGCAGCTGTCTAGGGATGATACCTGGCCCTGTCTACCCCAGGACCATCCTAATCATGCCCCCTCCCCTCAAGGGGACAGGCTGGGATCTGCTGGGCTCTGCAAGGCCAGGCTGAGATGTGCACCAGCTGTGCCCCAGTGCAGAGGGGAGAGAGGCCAAAGCACAAGACATGGGATGATTTACATGAGCCCAGAGCTCTGGTGAACCACCCACCTGCCCAGAGGCATCCCTGTGCTCAGGACTCCAGCCTGCTGGGCTGGTGAGACAGGTGATCACCCTTCAGATTTTGTGGGGCTGCAGGTGATGGTGGCAGCAAGGCCAAAGCTCTGCCCACTCGGGGGCACATCCTGTGTCATACCCTGGGCTGGGGGGCACAGCCCAAGGACTGAGTTTACTTGTATTTCCCAGGGCCAGCACCTCCATCCCTCCTGCCTGTGCCCTCACTTCCCCTCAACTCTTTTGCTGCCACTATTTTCTATTCACTTATTTTCTATGATCCGCTTCTTCCTATTAAATTACTATAACCAACATTATCATCTCTGGTCTGCTCCAGGACTTGGCTGGCAGCCAGGAAAAAAAGCATGGGAGCTGAATAGAGCCACTGCAAGAGGGAGGTGTGACAGTGGCAGAAGTTGATGTTGTGGTTTTTGAGCACAAAACTTTCTTTCAAAAGTCATTCTAAGTCCTCAGCTCTCAGTGCTACCCAGAGCTGTCTGATCCAGACACTGCTGGGGCTTGCAAGGGTGTTTTCAGTCTTACTCAAGAACAAGCCAAGAGCCTACACAGACATGGGGGGCTGCTTGCTGCCTGCTGTCTAAGGGGAATGGTTTTGCTTATTCCATGAAAAAGTAGCTATGTACCAGTGGGACGTTAGAGTTCCCCTTCTTTTTGCTCCCTTCTCCAGGGTGGGACATCGACATCGGTAGTGTCATCTTAAAGACATTAGCACACAGATGCTGTCCCTTTTCTTGCTCTCAATTGCTCCTTCCTTGCAATGGGGAGCCAAAGGTACCTCATTAGTGTGTTAATAATAACCCTGACGAGTGCGGAGATCAGCTAAATAATAGCAGTGACCTGCAGGGGGTCTCATCTGCCCAGATTTATGGTGCTGCTCACCAACCCCTCTGAGGACTGCCAGCCCCCTTCCTCCTTGTCCCCCAGCTGTTGGAAACACCCCGTGCAGTGTCTATGTGCTTAATTAAAGCAGAGGGACCGGTAACCTTGACGACTGCGAGCCACCCTCTGTAAGCCAGCTGAGGTGGATATTGTGGTTTTGGCGTCTCCAGGGAGAGGCCAGAGCAGAGAAGTGAGCCAAGCACACAGGCACTGGATGCACTCATGAGCCGTGGGCACAGCCAGCAGTGCCAGTGTCCCCTGGAGCTCGTGCCCTGCTCAGGGGTGGGTGCCTGGGGACATGCCCTGGTCCCTCGCTGGTGACATGTGGCTCCTGGCCGGGTGATGCACAGTGCAGCACTGAGGGACCCAGCCTGTCTGGAGAAAAGGAGGCTTTGGTCTGTTGGGTAGCCCTGCAAGCTCTGTGGGTAGTAAAAACTCCTATGACCAACTCCATAGATGTAAATATGCTTAAAAGGATTCCCCTTAGAACTGGGACTTTTGTACAAGCACAATTACCTCTGCCAGAAAATGGTACAGCTAGTTTTCCTGGCAGTAAGGAGTGAGCAGCTAGAAACACATTTCCCATGAGGGGCTAAGATTGAATTTTACTTTTTCTTATAAAGCTGGTAAAAGGTATGATGAGTTCTGCATCAGATCAACTCTCTTCTACCTCAGAACTGAGAGCAGGAGCTACCAAGCAGCTCCATATTGAAAAAGGGAGGCAAAACCTCTTGGGTTAATACCCATTTCTGCTTTCCTCCTCTGTCCCCTGCAGGCACAGGGATTTGGGAGAAGGGGACCCATGATCCCATCTCTGCCAAAGCAGCCTGAGAGAGGATCAGCACAGACCCTCATCAGCCATGACATGGGGCCCCCTTCTTCAGAAACACTGCCCAGAAGAGAGCAGTCAGACTTCCCGAAGGATGGCTCAGCCTGGAAGTGCCTGGATGAGGCTGGCCAGCCCTCCAGCGGCTGGAAGGGATGTGAAACCAGGGGATGTCTCAGGGGCTGCAGGATGCCCTGAGGAACCAGCCATGGCACATTGAGCACCCGGCTGAGCCCTGGCCAGGGCAGCTACCCAGGGGTGCTTGGAGCACCTCTGCACCCAGCTGTGCCCACAGACCCAGGCACCCTGAAACTGCCCGGGGGCTCCAGGATGATGTCCCACGTTGGGCTCATCTGCTGTTCCCACCCCTGCATGGAGCAGAAGTGGGGTGTCAGGCTCATCTGGGGCTGCCAAGAGCAGATTAGGAGGTGGTGAGATCCTCGACTAGGCTCACTTGAACCACTGGCTATGGGGTGATGAGGTGGTGCAAACCTGGGCTAAGGATTCCCAGAACAAAGGCGGGACTGGGGGTGTCCTGTCCGAACCACGAGTGCCGGGGACCAACTGGCGATGCCGGGGACAGTGCGAACCGAACCGAGGGTGCCGGGGACCGAACCGGGACTGGGCCGAGAGCGCGCTGTCCCACACGGGGATGTGGGGCACCGGGTGGGCAGCTGCCCCCTCCCCGCTCCTGCGGGGCCGGGCTGCACCACGTGCCGCCCGCCCCGCCCCGGCCGCGGCCCGCCCCGGCGCCGCCCCGGTGCCGCCGGCGGAGCCAGCGCGGATCGGCCCAGCATGGAGGGGACGCGGCGCGCCCTGCTCCGCCTCGCCGCCGCCTGCTGCCTGCTCTGCGCCCTGCCAGGTACCGGGGCGGCCGCCGAGGGGTGCCGGGGCGGGGGGGCTGACCGAGGGGTCCCGCCGGTCTCGCCGCGGCGGGGAGCGCAGCGCCGGGACAGCCGTCGGGGCAGCGCCGGGACCGGGGCTCCTCCGCCCGCTGGTGGGGCTGCGGGAGAAGGGTCTGGAGAGCCCCCACCCAGGGCTCCCCCTCCGCGGAGCAGCTCCCCGGGCTGCCCCCCGAAATCGGGCGAAATGCCCACGGACCCGGGCGCCGTCTCCCCGGCGTTCCCGCAGGTGAGGCGGCCCGAGGATGCTCGGGGGGGTCCCGGGTGCGCCCCGCGCTCCGAGCGGCAGCGCGGCCGCCGGTCCCGGCCTTGCCCATACAAGGCAGCTGCCGGCAGCGCGGCTCCCGCCGGCGGAGCCAGCCGGGCTCGCCTCCCGCCCGGCGGGATCCCGAGGGGATGCGCGGAGGGGGGCGGCGGTCCTGGAGGCGCTCGCCCTCCGGCATCCGGCCCTGCGAGCCTCCCGCCGGCAGCTCGGGGTGCCTCCGAGCCGCCGCTGAGCTTCCCCCCGAGGGAAGCCCGGACAAAGCCCGAACTCTGCCGCCTCCCGCAGCACGACGGGACGGGAGCCCTGTGCCTGCGGGGAGAGGGGCAGGACGGATGGAGCTGCTCGGGCCGGAGCAGGAGCCAGAGCCCGGCCCCAGGCAGACTCCCGGGCCGTGTTTGGGCTCTGCTCTGGGATCAACACGTCCCCACGTGGGCAGACGCGGTGTGCGGCGTGGCGCTGACAGCCCCGTCCGCGACAGCACCGAGCCTTGCCGCGCGGCTGGATCGTGCCCCACTCGGGGGGCTGTCACCTTCGCCGTGACCCTGGTATGACAAAGGCTCTGTGCAGTTCAGGGACTTGCCTGGGGCACAGAAAGCAAAGCGTGTTTCTTCTTCTTTGTGGTTGAGAAAAACCCTTGGCCAGTCCCTGGTCAGATCCCAGCGCCGTGACGGCAGCAATAGAGACCAGTGGGTGACACACAGAAACTCAGTTTATAATAACTAGTTAGGACTCGGAAAACCCTAGAATGGATGCCTGTGGGGCTGAGCCCCAGCAGCGAGAGCAGCACTCAGGATGAGGTTTTGGGTGCCGGATGCGGCTGGGTTTGAGGCTGAGCCCTGGGAGCGGTCCCAAACCAGCGCCCTTTATGTGGGCGAGCTGCGCTCCCCACACGAGAGTGGCTGTGCGGCGATGGGCTGCGGGGAGGTGACCGGCCACTGGCAAAGCAAGGATTCAGGATTTCCACCGCCGAAAGGAGGAGGAGCTCTGAGCTGCCGGGGGCTGTGTTCTGGATCCGTGTCTCACACTCTGGGCACACTGGGAAACCCCAGGGAGCCCCTTGCCCCAGCTGGCTCATAGGAATCTTCTTGCTGCAAAGTCCGAGACTCAAACTGACAGAATGTACCAGAAATTAAGATTGCGCTGAGTTTTTCCTGGGATCTTTGTTGCTTAGTGCCCCATCCAAGATTCTTCACAGTCTCAGGAAATGGTACCTATGCAGCTGACCTGGCCCTTGCCCTCATAACTTTTCAATCCCAACTGTGGTTGAAAGACCAGATGTTTTGTGAAAATAGAAAACAAATGGAAGAGATGCTGCCAATAACAAAATGCCCCTTAGCAAGCATAACCCATAATAAAACACCAGAAAATCTCAGCAGGACAGTGGTGGGAGAAAGGAACAGTTTGCCCAGAGATTAGCCCCAAACTCAGCAGTCCCAGACAAATTTGTCCAAAACTGGGCTTGTCCTAGCTCCGTGAGCTGCTCTCTGCACTGCTCCCAGCACAGATTCCCTTTGCTCCTGCTGTCTGGCAGTGCCTGCTCCCACTCCCCTCTGGGTTTGCAGCAGGGGCTCAGGCTGCTGCTCTCCTGTGCTCTGCCCACCCCGGCCTCTGAATGCAGCCTTTCTTCACAGCCTGCGGAAATCCACTTCCTCCAGCACCATCAGCCTTACAAATAAAACCCCGAGTAATTTTGGTCTGGGCATTTTTCTGCCTCTCCCTCCCGTGCCGAGCTGCCTTGCAAGGACTGAGAGCAGAGCAGGGCTGGGAGCAGCACGAGCACATGGAGCCCTGTCTGTGGGCACCACTGGGGCCATGCACACAGGCAGGCAGTGTGTCTGCCTCAAGGTCCCACTGACGATTTTCCGTGATTTTTTTCCCTTTGTTTGCCCAGGGCAAGGACAAGTGGGTGGACTTGGCCCCACCCTGACAGGCCAGCTCCAGCTCTGCTGCACCCAGACCTGAGCCACAGCTTGGTCCTCTCCTCTGGGTGTTTCCTCCAGCTGTGTGACCCTGCACTCCCAGCCCAACCTTTCATGTCATGCCATCACTCTTTGATGCCATCTCTACACATGATTTTCCCTCAGCCCCAGGGGCAGGGTGGGCCTTTCTCCCTGCTACCCTTTTAAGAAGGCTTGACCTGCTGGGCAGAGGCAAAACACTCACCTCCTCCAGCTCCCTTGGCTCCATCCCTCCAGACAAAGGGGAGCAGGGATGATCTAAAGTACAGAAGCCCCTATCCTTCCTTCCTTTCCACCTAGACCCTCTGGGTGGGCAGACACAGTTCTTGCTGCAGGGTTTTCCATTGGTCTGTGATCATCCCCACAAAGCTCTCTGGGGCAGCTTCCATAGGGCTCAGTGCCACTGAGGTCTGGGGTTACCTCCTGAGCCCTGTAGGGCTGCCCAGGGCAGGGCAGGATGCATCCCCCAAGCCTCAGCCCATGGAACCAGTAGTTACAGTGCTGGAAGGACCTGGGGCTGCTCAGGGCTGGGCAGGCTTCCTGATGTCCAAACTCCCCCAGTTCATGGCACACTGCGCTGGAGAGTAGGCTCCCTGCTGACACGGGGCTGCTATTAAGGCAACTGGCTTATTAATTTCTCCTAATGATGTGAATGCTTCCTCCACTGCAGCTGTGACTCCTGAGGTAAGCAGGGCCCGGCTGTCTGATGCCAGAGCTCCCTGCTGTTGCTGTATTACTGGGGTTACACAACCCCAGAGAAGGGCAGGCTTCCCAGGCCGTGCATGCCATGGGTGTGCCCAGCAGCTTCTGGGTGAAGGAGTCTTCACCACTGCTCAGTCCCCTACTGAGGAACAAAACCAGACAGCTTGGGAATCTCCCAGGCACCTTCCTGCCAAGCAAGGTGCTCCATAGCTGTATGTGGCCCGTGGAAAATAACTGGCTGCTCTGACAGTGGTGGCTGAGCAAGGCAGCCTGCTCTCCCTTTTCCCTGCCACAGATATTTGGGAGAAGCCCCCTCACCTCTAAATGGGGGATCAGTGATAAAGCTTCCTGCAAACCTGTAGGAAAGAAGTTTTTTTGCATTTCTCTCCCCTGGCTGGGTGAGGAGGGTCTCATGTGGCAGGGCCAGGCAAAGGGTGACAGGCAAAGGTGCTGTTCCTGCAGGCAGTGATCAGGCTGGTGCTGCCCCACTACTGTGTGCTCTGGGCTGTGCTGTTTCTGTGCTGTTTCTGGGTTTTCCTAGTACTGAAGTACCTGTGCTTGGCATTTGTGGTGCTTTTTCCAGGGCTGCTCATCCCTGTTCCTGCAGCTCTTGCTTGCCCTGCTCTGCCATGCCACCATTGGCTGGTTGTCCTGGTTGTCCTGGTTCCCAATGCAGTGCCATCTGTTGAGGTGGTAGCACTGCCTCCCCTTTTTGTCTCCCTGTGGCTGGGATCTGCAGATCCCTGAGGAGTCATCTCCCTGCCTGCCTGGGCAGGCTGGCTGCTGGGCTGTCCCTGCCCAGTGCCACACTCATCAGCACCCCGTATCTAATCTGCCCCCGTCTCGTGCTCTGCTCGTGGCCACCTGCCTTCCCAGTCAGGAGAGCTGGTTTCTATTCCTGTCCCTTAGCTCAGCCCTTGCTTTGCAGCGTGCCTGGCCTGGCAGCTCTCCAGGGGCTGAGTGGGTGCTCAGCACCCCCAGTTCAGCACCCCCACTTTTGGTGCCTGCAGAGCAGCTCGCAGAGGCCACGAGGGGTGCAATGAATTAAACTGCTGCCATGAAGAGCTACACGTGGTCCCCAAGCAGCCTACAAGGTTGGATGCCTGCCTACGCCTCCCGCCTGAACTCCTGGAGCAGAGGGAGTCTGTCCAGCCTCTCTCAGCCAGGATGGGGATGGGCACAGTCTGGGCATCAGCCCTGGCAGGGAGAGCACTGGAGCCTGTGGCAAATGCAGCCCTCTGGCACCCTGCCTCCATCGAGGTCCTGCAGGGTATCCAATGGAGCTGAGCTTACAAAGCAGCTGCCCCTTGAACTGGATCCTGTCTCTGAGCTTGCTTCACCACCATGAGGGTGTTTGCTCCACAGCATCCCTGGGTGCATCTGGCACCTTCCTGAAGGGTTCCAGAAATCTCTTCTGCTGCTTATTTGGTTTTTTTATTATTGTTATTCCAGGAAGAGATCAGGCTCAGCAAGTATCTAATCAGGAGCTATTCCAGTGCTGCTTTTAAATGCAATGAAGAGCCTTGGTTTTAAATCTCACTATATGGTTTTATTTGCATTTATACTCAAGCTTTTTTTCCTTGAAGAGATTTGTCTAATTACTGTTGGTTGGTAACCATAAAATGTAATAACTGGCAACAAAAGATAATTTCTACACTTAATGCAGTATTTGCTAAGCAATAAGATATAACTGCTTTGATACATACAGCTTATAGTTTATGCTTTTACTTTTTAAACATTGTATTTTTCCATTTTACTAGGTTGTTTGCGAGTGGAGCTGTTACACTTAAATGGAAATTGAATTCATTTAGTGCACCAAAATAGCATTGTAGGAGAGTTTGGGTGCCTTTTCAATGAATCAGAGCAGTGGTTTGACATGCATTCTGTAGGAAGCTGATTTAAGTGAGGTGCTATCCTCAGACAGTGACAGCCTGTGCAGGAGGATACATCAACACCAGGGAGTCCTGCTCCCATGGGCACTTCCTCTGAAATCCTGGGGGAATCCTTCTCATCTTTGTGCTTAGCTCTCACCTGGGACTCTGTGCACTTTTTCCAGTGGGGGCTGCAGCCTGCAGCCTGCTGCCCTGCTCTCTCCCTCAGTCCCCAGGAGCCAGCCTGCCGTGGGCTTCCTCGCCTTCATCTCATCCTAAAAGGGATTTTTAAAAGTGTTCATGTCTATGGATTGGAGCCAGGTTGGTGTTGGCCTTTGGGGAGCTCAGGCTGCTGTCCTGTCCGATAGGAAGGAGGGTGCAGAGGATGCTGCTGAGAGAGGCAGGAGGGTTGTGGCAGAAGCTTGTTGAGGGGCTTGTCCAGCTGAGGCCCTGCTCTATGTTATTGTTTTGTTCTGCTGTGGCAGAGGATGGAGACCACGGTCCCTACTCTGTGACTACCCTGGCACAGCAGTGACTCTGTGCTGTTTGTGCAAACCTTGCTCAGCCCCTCGCCTGGCCCCAGCCCTGAATCCTGGGCAGGGAACACAAGGCAGGAATGGCCCCGTTTCCTACAGAGCTGGCTTCCTTCACTCCTCTCTGTTTTGGCATTATTTTACCATGTCTGTTCTGGGGTTTGGGTTGATACATGGAGGTCCCTCAGTGTTGTCAGACAATGCTGGAGAGGGGTCGAAGCTGTGGGCTGATGTTCAGAGCCCTCCCTTCCCTCAAGGAGCTGGGAGTGTTTCCCACCCTTGTCCAAGGCAGGGGCTGGTTCTTGGCTGGCTGCATCCCTCCTCCCCTGGGAGCACTCTCTTCCTTTGCCCCTCTTGTTTCCCAGACAGAGGTCACTGCAGTCAGCACAGTCTGATGGGAGCTGCTGCTCCAAATCCACCAGCCCTGCCCTAATGTGGTCTGGGATCTCTGGTTCTCACCAGCACGGGCTGAGCCTGGAGGGTTAGCACAGACACAGGGCAGGAGTGGGGCTGTAGCCAGGGGACCAGCTCTGCTTCAGCAGGCTGAAATATAACCAAAGCAAGCTTACCCTTGGTCCCCTATCAGGGAAGCAGATATTCTTACGGTCAGAGGTCTTGCTTACACATCCTGAGACAGTCGTAGCTGCTCTGTTATGGATTCAAGGGTGAGTGCACCTTTACCAGCTGTCCTGGGATGCTGCAATTATCAGGTCTTGGAGAAGCAGAGAAAAGGTGAAGCATTCACACTAACTCTTTCCATTTGCATCTGAAACAAGGACATATTTCCCTCTTGTCTCCTGAAGCTGGTGAGGGCGATGCCTTAGGCAGTACAACCACGGCTTTCCTGGCATGTGGTACAGGAAGCAGAGCTTCTCCAGGAAAACTCCAGAGGAACGAGTTCTGACCTGCATCTCCATAGGTAACTGATAAACAGCTAAAACCATCAGCACCCAGTGACTGGGGCAGCAACAACTGCGCTGGAGCTGGGGATTTCCCGACCTGTGGGGTACCAAGCTCCACAGGAGCCGGACCCCTGAGGATCCCAGCCCGTGCGGGGTTTGCTGGGTCTGCCCCGGCACAGGCACAGGCAGAGTGCTCTGCTCTCCCCTCTGTACAGTAGGTTGCCCTTTTGGATGGATGATAAAACTGGCAAACAAAGCTGTGGCATTGCAGCAAGGCCCTTTGGTTTTATTTTAAACTGAAACTGAAGTCAAACTCGGGTGCTTGTACATTTTAACACCTACGGCTCACAAGGAACAAGTTGCGCCTCTGGGGGATTTCCCCAGGTGCTTTGCTTGGTCACTGTGTGCTGGCTTTCCTGTGCCCTTACCCCTCAGGAGCTGACAGATGGGTGATGGGAATCTTTTGTCTGCCTGTCCCCGGGTCATCAGGATTTACTCAGTCCTTTGTTTCCTTGGCCATTCTAAGGCTCTTGCCTTCCCACCATCATCTCTTAATGTCTTGAATTTTTAGAATGTTAGTCTGGATTAGGCTCTCCTTTGTTTCCTGAGCTGGGTGTGCTGGGCTGGGCTGAGCTGGATGACTTGCTAATTGAGGTGCCATCAACACTTGCCATAGTCCCTTGTTCTTCACCTGCTAATTTAAAATCTCTTCTGCAATTCTCTACAAACCAGGTTTTTCACACCACAGTGCTGTTACACCAGATCGGCCCATCTAGCCGGGAATAATTTTCTTTCACAGTGATGGACACTAGATAATTTTGTGGGAAGAAGCCAAGTGGCTTTTTGGAGAGAAGAGCTTAGGGAAATGCCAGTTCCACTGCTCTCCATTTGCAGACAGCAGGAAGCTGTGCGTGCAGCGGGGTGGGGGAGCAGCTTGTCCCCACAAGCCCTCCTGTCCCACAGCACCTCGTGGCAGGGATGCCAGTTCCTGGCATGCGGGGAGGTGTCCTGGTGTGTAGGGCCGAGACTCATCTGCCTTCCCTCTGACTTTCCTTTTGTGCATAAAATCACCCATTTCCCCCCCAAAGTTCAGGGTACCTGGGTTCTGCGGATCCATCAGAAATTCAAACTGGGTTCTGCAATGAACTTTACAGCTTGAGGTTGGTAGAGACATTAGGATCCATTTCTCCTAAAGACCCTCACCCATGGAGCTGCTTGTAAAGACATTAGCACCCATCTTGCCTATCACTTTTCTAGTCAGAAACTGGCATGATGGCTGCAGAGCTGCTCAGGCCTTTGTGCAAGACAGCTCTCCACAAATCTTTCCTCTGCATGACACGTGCCACCCCACGAGAGGCTGTCCCAGACACAGGCCAGCTATTCAGAGCAGCACATAGCCAGGCTTGCCACTGGCCAGGCACCTGGCCACCACCTTTCCTGTTTACCCCGTGGTGACAGCACATCTCTGTCTCTGGCTGAGCAGGAGCAGGTACTGGGGTGTTTACTGAGCAAGCATCCGCCAGTGCCCAGCCAGCATCCGGAGCTGCTGGGATCCCACCCCGTGCTCAACAGCAGTGCTGTGTGTTTAGGGCTGGAAATTGTCACTTGAATACCTGTGCCTTTTGGTGCCTGGTCCCAGGAGACCCAGCACTCGGCTCTTTTCCTTCCAGGTGTATTGGTGTATCCTACACCTGAGCTCCATGGCAGAGCAGCTCACTTTATTTGGGAGCATCTTCTGGCCATGCGCGTCTGGATCCAGGGAAGCCAAAGGGAGCATCACTTAGGCCTTTGGTCTTCGTGTTCAAGTTGCCCCAGCTGGGGTTCCCCGTGAGAGCTCTTTCTCTGAATGTGCTGAGCAGGGCTGTGCATCCCTGCGGGAACCCTCCTGGGACTGGGGCCCCGGGCCGGGGAAGCACAGCTCCATCAGGCTGCTCCAGGGCTTTGCATTCTCCAGCTGGTCAGGGTACTGCAAAGGTCTTGAGAGAGCCATGTATTGTGTCTTTTTTTAGGGCCTGTTAAATGCTGTAGCTAGAGAAGAACTCTGATAACTCTATCTGTTCTGAAGAGCTTTTAAAAACTGCTGAAAACAGTATAAGAATGGGCTGCTTTGCTGGTGGATGAGTGTTTCTTGCTGATAGCATCTGCTTTGGATGCTTCTTCACTGTGGAGAGAAGGGGCATGATGATGGATTTGCTTCATCACCTTTATTTTTTTCTGTAATTAGCTCATCAGTCCTCTGTGGCTTGGATAGAAACTTTTAACAGAAATTGTCATAATATTGACTATGAGACATTTTTAAATTGGTGAGTCCATCCTGATGTGGCTACATTTCTCTCTTTTCTTCCTGTTTATACTCTGAAAAACCCTCACAGGATCTGTGTTTATGAACAAGCAGTGTAAGAGCCTTTTGGTTTTCCTCCTCCTGCATGCTGTCACACTGTCTAGCAGCTGTGGATCTGGGGGGATCCTTGCTTGCCACAGGTTCCCTTCAGGGAAGCTGCCCCTTTTTGATGAGCGAGAGGCTGAGTAGCTCCCTATTTCTATGACAACAGTTGTATTTCATGGTGGTGATGTGTTCATAAATATCTCACGAAGGCAGCTCCCAAAGCACACCCCAGCCCTGTTAGCTGTAGTACTCTTGCTACCCATTTCACCTTTCCCTCCAGCAGAATCCCACACTACTGCTAAGGTGACTCACAATATGTGCTTTGCCTTTGCTATCCACAGTCTTTTTAAATATCACTTCTCACTGCTTCATTGGGCCAGAGGAGCTAGAGTCTTCTTCTATATTTTCCTCACTTGTATTTTTTCAGCACCACTTTTGACTCTTTCTCAATGACCCAAAGAAGACTTATCTAAATTTCTTACAGAATCAGTTCTCAGGTGATACTTTTAACAAACCCAAATCCTCTGAAAATGTTTAAAAGTTGCTCAAGGAGACAGGAGGGTAAAGAAAAAGTCCCCTAGAACAGTTCCTGCCTCAAAAACAGAGGACAGAGGAGCTGTTTGAATCCCTTTCCCAAGTGTGAACCTGTGCTGGATTTGAAATTAAGGGGATAGAGAAGTTCCATTTCTGCCCTTCCCCTCTGTTTCTCCTCTCACTGTGGGATCTCTGACAAACCTCTCTGTTCCACAGCAGAGGGTCAGAAGACAGCAGAGGCCTTGGTGTCACCGTCACCTTTTCCTAGCACAGCGCTAACCTCGCTTCAGCCACGGGAAGCCTCTGACTTCAGCCCAGTGCCTACTGCCATTCCTCAGACCAGCCTGGAGAAAAACCTGACTGCTGCAACACCCAGTGCCACGGGGGCCCATCCTGCAGAGGTGGATGATGCCTTCATCCCCACCACCCCCATGGCAAGCTCCAAGCCAGAGAGACTGCAGGCTTCTACCACTGCCAGTCCTGGGGACATCACAGCTACACGTCCTGAGCATGACAACATGAGCTTGTCACTCAACAGCAGCGCTGAAATCCCCTCTCCTACCTTGACTGCCAGCACTCTGGAGGAGAACCAGCCCAGCCATGAAGCCACAGAGCCTTTCAGCACAACTGGAGAAACGGATGATGCCAGCAGTGCAGCCCCCACGCCTCCTCTGAGCACTGTGCCAGGTGAGGTTTTGCCTTTACTGCCTGTGCACAAGGTCCTGCCTCAAGGATGCACAACCTGAAGTGTCTGAGCACTCTTCTGCTAACTGGAGAGAGGGAGAAGAAGGGAATGAGACACTAAGCAGAGCCAGTTCAGTGCAACTTATTTGCAGAGCTGTTAGTTCAGCATCTTCTTTGGAAACATCATTAATTTTGGTATTAATTCTGCTGGCTGCTTTCTGATTGATTGTGTGCAGAGACATCCTTCATAGATCTAATCTGAAACAACATGCCTTAGCAGCACTGCCCAGCTGGGCCTTTCTGGCATCAGGGCTGGGGGCTCAATGGGAGCCTCCCTGGAGAAGCACACCCTCCCTTAACACAAAACATGGAGATGGGCAGGCACAAGTGGCAGCTCATCCATCCCTGGGCAACCACAGGAAACCCTACCCTACCTTCAGATCTCTCTGGGCAGCAAGGGGACTGGCTATAGGGTCTGCAATCCCAATTTTGTCCATCTTGGGGCCTGCCAGGCTGTCACACACCCCTAATGCAAGGCAGATACTGATTGATCACTGATTTACTTGGTGTTCATGCACAAGTGCATTGTTTTCCCTGGCTTGTGTCACATGGTCCTGCTGTTCACAGCCTCAGGGGGTGCTACTACCCAGTGTCTTGCTCTGGGGTGATCCTCAGCTGTGTGTAAAGTTGTTTAAGCTTGTCTGCTTGTCCTTTGTCCACAAGGATAGGCCTTGTGGGCCCAGCTGAGGTTGGCTGACATTGCAGATTGGCACATATGAAAACTGAGAGGACTTTCTAAGCACTGTGGGTTATAGTGTGGCTCAGCTATGGCTGTGCTAAAAGCTCTGCTTGTTTTCCAAACAGTTGACATTAAGCTGGCTATTCCTATTGTCCCAGCAGTCTTTCTTAGAGTCTTGCTTCCATCTTGTCCAGTTCCGCAGAACAGTGTGCTTGCACTGGACCCTTTGAAATAACTGCTTGTTCCTATTTTGCAGCAACAACTAACAGCTCTCACTCAGGGCTTTTTGATGGGCAGACCCCGAGGCCCACAGCAGCAAGGTCTGAAACCAAGCCAGGAACGAGCCCTGTGGGTGCCACAGAGGAGAGCACTGTGGAGCTCAGAACTTCCTCTGCTCCCATCTCCATTGTAAGAAGCACATCCTTTGCTACTGCCTCCAGTGCTGTGACGGTGACACCCCTCGTGACCAGCTCCACGTCTGCCAGCACAGCTGCCATCCCCACCAGCACGCCTGCACTGGCACAGTCACTGGAGCCCAGGCATGAGAAGACTTCTGTGTTGGATGTTGGTGATGATGACAATTCAGGTAAATGCTGTGCTTTTAATGGGCTGCCCAGGGAGGTGGTGGAGTCACTGTCCCTGGAGGTGTTTAAGGAAAGACTGGACGTGGCACTCAATGCCATGGTCTGGTTGACAAGATGGTGTTAGGCCATAGGTTGGACTGATAATCACAGAGGCCTTTTCCAGCCTAAGAGATTCTGTCATTGTTTTGTACCTGTTCTCACAAAGCATGGCAAAGGGCTGGAGCTACCTCAAATTGCCTCTTGGTTGTACTGAGCAGAACCAGTAACGACAAAGCTTTGCTGTTCCAGCCCTTTAAGGCTCTCTCTTGGTCTCCTTGCAGAGCTACCCAATCTGGCTGGTAAGGCGAGGGCTGACCCCCTGGTAATCACTGTGATCTCTGTCTTCATTGTCATGGTGGGCATCCTGGGCCTGGTGGGCTTCCTGCGATACCGCCAGCACAACAACCGCATGGAGTTCCGGCGGCTGCAGGACCTGCCCATGGTGAGTCCTGCCTTCAGCCCAGCCCCCCGTGGGCTGCTCCACTGACTGCTTTGCAGCTCTCCTTCATTAGCAATGCTTTGGGTATTTGCAGCAGCACCAATGCTGATCACACACTCCTGTTCCTCCTTAGGTCCCTCTCCTTCCATCCAAGGTTTGAGTCAAGACAGCAAGTCTCAAGGCTGGGCACTAAAGAAGCTCTCTGCCTTCCCCTCACTGCAGGGGAATGCTGAGAGGTTAGAGAGAGGAAGGAGAGCTCCATCCAGGCTTGTCCTGAAATGACACCTTCCTAACCTCTCCTCCTGTTTTCTGATATATTTGCTTTGTAACTATGACAAAGCAGATTTTATGCTCTGTTCCAGGGAGGTTGTCTGTTTGTCTGTCTGTCTGGTTGTCTGTGTTTGACCCTTTGGGAATATAAAAATATATATGAGGGCTCCAGAGGCTGGTCTAGCTCTGGGGAAGCTGCATATAACTCCCTGAACTTTCCAGAACAGAGGAGTACTGCAGCTAAGCAAGCAAGCTGATGCTGTTTCAAGCTGAGTGGAGTTTTCAACAGCCAGAGTTTTCCACATCCCTGCAGCAGGCAGGCAGTTCCTGCACACACCTCTTCTCTCCAAATGCTGCAGCAGGAGGGAGACTGACAATCCAAAGATCCAGGAACTGCACAGTGACAGCGTTTAGGTGGATGACTGGGCACGTGGCCACACTGTGAGCTGTGGCTGAGGAGGCTGTGCTGCCTGCACAGCAGTCTCCCAGGCTGGGACCATGATACCACCGTGCAGACATCTCATTAAAGCACCCTCTTCTCTGCTTCTAGGATGACATGATGGAGGACACCCCTCTCTCCCTCTACAGCTACTAGGCAACCAGGCTGTCTACTGCCCAGAGGAAAAGGCCTTGAGGACTTGGTCCCAGAGGATCTGCTGAGGAATGAGGGGCTGTGATTTGCACACAACTGAAAGATCCTTTTCAGATGGTTTTTGGTTTTAGACATTTTAAATAGTTCAGTGTTGAAGTTTCTATGCGGCGAATCAGAGCCCAAGTCTGACCCTTTTCTCCAGGCTCTCCTCAAAACACTGCCCTGAAGAGGTGTCTCCTCCTTTTAGTGTGGCAGCCAATTAGCCAAGACAACCTTTGCCATGGTGTTCTGCATGGATCTCTTCTGTTGATCTTGGTGGCTGCTGCCTTCAGAGGTGGTGGGAAGGTGTTTCAGACTAGGGCTCTTAACACTGGTGGTGTCAGCACCATGCCAGCAAAGGAGACTGCTGTTTTCTGAGGAAGCCAAGGATGTGGAAATCAGTTTTCTTGGGCTCCCTCTTGTTCTGTATTTTTAAGGTTGCTTGTTTTGGGGGTTTTCTTGCACTTTTTTTTTGTTCTTGTTTCAGCTTTAGTCCCAGGATTGGCATTACCCATCCTGACACACCTACAGGAGGATAAAAGACTACTCTGCTTCCTTCCTAGTTGCATACCTTTTCTCTTCAACCAGAGAAAAGAGTTTTGTGGCCACTGGAGAAGTGCCCCTGCTACTTGATGTTGCTTTGAAGTTGCTGGGAGGAAATTGAACATAATGTTAGCTTAACCGAGCTTGATAGGACTCACTCTATTGCCAATTAGACACACTAATTTGGTCTCACCAAAATTAGGAAACCGTGTCTCCTACACTTGATGCTTTTGGCATATGTGCAAACTCCTTTCCCAGGCTCAGTAAATGCTTTAATCCATTTCCCTGCCTGGGCTAACACAAGCCTTTCCTCAGGTACCTCCCGTTTTGCTTCTAGCATCTGGTTGCTGGAAGTTGTTGTACAAAGCTGGTGCTTTGCTCTCCCTCCTGTGCTATGCAAGGTCAGAGCTCCTCTACTTTCTGATGTTGGTCTTTTGAGCCAGTTGGTGTCTTGTCACGAGGACAGATCCTGGATGTAGGTGCCTTCCTCCCCTTCCCTTTCTTGGTGTTATGCTGATTAGATTCTGCACTTTTGCTTCAAAATATCACTGCTGTAGACTGCATCCAAGGCTCTTGAGGCCTCTCAAGGAAACCCATAGACCAGAGCCTCTGAGTGTAAATCAGAGGAGCTTTTGGTGCCCTTGCCTCACAAAGACTGGAGTGTGTGTGACATGACAGTCTTCATGTAACTACACCTGCTCCTGTTTTCTGACTCACATTTGACTGCAGGAAAATAGAAACACATGCCTTCTCTAGAGTGTTTGGTTTTTGACTAAGCCAGTTGCTCCCTCAGGATACAGCAAGGGCTAGAGTTCATCTGCCACATTGCTCTACAAGCCTCAGTTTCTCCTCTCCTTTCAGCAGCAACATCACTGAACCCCACAAAGGACAGATACCAGGCCTCACTTGCAAAAGTACCTTTTTTTCCTCTTCCCAGTGCTGTTATTGATTGTCATAGCAGGGAAAGGGGACATTCCCCATCAGCTGAGCTCAAGTTACCTGGAAAGCCCAAAGGTGGAGCAGAAGGGGTCTGGCTCAAATAGATGAACTGGGTAAGGCAGCAGCTCCTCCTGCCTGTGCTGCTGCTTCCAGAGTGGCTGAAAATGGCTGCAGTGCAGCTGGGCTTCAGTTTGGCCTTCCATCTGTGTCTTGATGCCCAGTAAAATTGGGAAGAGGGGTGGTTCTCTCCTATGATTGCATGAGAACTAAAGAGCAATTGTCACAACTCCAAGGCTTTTGTATCAAGCATTGTCTGCACAGAGTGATCTCCCTAGCTACAGACTTGTTTCCCCTGCCGGAGGGCAGGGTGCTGCTGGTTTGCGGCACAAAGTTGGCAAGTTAGTGGTGGAAAATAGAACTCCATCCTGGCTGGAACTGGTGCAGGCTGGCATATCTGGGAAGTGTGTCTGCACACAATCAAAAGGGCAGAGGCTGGTTGTTCTGGTTTCCCATGCATCGCTGTGCAGGGGAAAGGGGTGAGGAAAAACTCGCCCAACACCAAAGTGCAACTTTGTTTGTAAAATATGTTGATAGTGGATTTTTGTTTTCTGCAATAAAGTTACAAATGCCAAAGTGTCTCAGTCCTCATATTTTCGTTGCAGACATCTAACTGAAAAGCTTTTATAGATCACAATGAATCCTGTGATAGATGAACAGCAGCGGTTTGGGGCACAAAGACTCAACAGGGCTGATAGCTAGAAAATGCCAGACAGCCATGAACCACAGCTCTGACAGTTCAGAAGGACACCACCCCCTGCCTGTGTTCCTTCTTGTCAGGGTCATTCCTGGTCTGGGTCGACTGAGATTAATATGTATACAGTTAAATCAGATGAAATGTGTATTAGAGAACCACACTAGACCAAATAATCCAATCTACACCTTTAGACTCTCTTCCTTTGCCTCTGATTGGAGATATTCTCATGTTGTCAGCTGTAACCCCAAACCTTATTTACAGAAATATCCTGAAAGCCAGCCTAATCCAAACCTAAATAGCATCTGTCATGCTTCTTTCATGATGCTATTTAGTACAGCAGACAAAGCAAATTGAAAGGCACTTTTTTTTTAGTTTTATAGATGTTTTGAACTCTTTCCCTTCAGAGCTCAGACCCACAGGGAGGTAAGGGCTCAAAAGCCCAGCTTCTGCTACAGACCTGGTAAGAGTCTCTCCTGAGCTAAGTCTCTCCTAGCTGTTAAAATACTTTGGCAAAATCAGTCAGCTCATGTCATAGATTGCTTGTATTAAAGATTTTCTATTGCAAAAGCAAAATGTGGTGAGTGAAACTTCTTGGTAATTTGGCTTATGCTGTTTTCTAAAGAGTTCCCACAACAAATCTAGAAAAGCAAATCCTTGGAAGATCTAGAGCAAGGGGAGAGCAAACAAAGACTTTGTAGCCTAGCAAAGTGCTTGCTGAGTAATCTGAAGACATGAGGGTGAACTCTAAACCCTGCAGAGATTTCAGTCCTGTCCCAACACACAACCATACAAACCAAAACAAACATGCCACAACTAAGCCAGTCTTCTCAGGTCTAAAGTCAGCATTATTCTGGTGGTTTATATTGGAGTGCTCTCTGCTCTGCCTTTTTACCACCAAACCCACTCAGAGCTGATTCATTCTCTGCACAGCAAACCGAGCAGAGCAGGGCTGTGTTAGCTGGAGAGGCAGCAGCAGGACAGGCTTGTGCAGGCAGCCCCCCCTGGGACACACAAAGCCTTGTGCCTTTGCCCAGCTGAGTTCTGACCTTCCAACCAGGCAATGGATCCTCTGGGGTGGCCAGGTTTGGAGATGGAGCATGGGCCACTTGTGTGGGCTTCACCTTTCCTGTGCAGCAAAGAGAACTGACAGAACCAGAAACCAGCTGTTGCCAGCTTATGCATTTCTCCTTGAACACAGCTGTTGCCTCTGATGGGGTTTAGTTTTAATGCCTCTTAGGCTAAGGCATGATTGTATTACTAATTAGTAAGGGACCAAGAGTCAACCTATTCACTGGGGTTTAAAGTCAGAAAGGAAAGAAATACAGGTAAGAGAAAACCAGAGTTTGAGACCCGTCTGCCTCCTGTGACCTTCCCTCCTCTCTCCAGACACATGTGTTGAAGGGAAGGGGATCTGAGAAGTTGAAAAGTCCTAGAGCTGCTGTGCCATGGCCAGGGCTACCTGTGCTTCGTGCCATTTCTCTGCCCACTCAGCTGTCCTTCAAGTCTCAGTGTCTGTATTTTAGCTTTAGACACTGTATTAAACCATCATGTCACACTGCAAGTCTGTAAATAAGGTTACAGAGGGTGTTCAGGGACAGAAACTGCCACGAGGAGCACTGGAGTGGACAAGGCAGTGTGTGGGTCTTGTAAGACAGATCATCCATAAGGATTTCCCATGGATACCAGTCTGCTGTGCTTGTTACCACTTAAAGGAGAATGAAAAAGACATTCCACTGATCCAGGGAGCAGGAGTACAGAAGCAAGCCAGGGAGGCAGAGCAGTAAATTTTCAGTAATGAAGACTATGAAATTATACAGAACCTGGACAATTTTACTAGCCAGTGTTCTTCTTATACCCAGGGGAGAACAGAAATGCCTACTGTTATTTCCCAGACACCTGTGAAGGAAACAGGAGGCTGCACACCTCTGCATTATTTATATTTAATTTTATATAACTACATCAAATCAGTATAAATGTGGACTTGTCATGGGGGAAGGGAGACAGTGCACCTCCTGAGCCTCTGCCCATGACGTTCATGTGCTTGCTACCTCTGCTTCACTGCATAGCAGAAGTGAGACAGGAATCTTATTTCCAATATTCCTTTCCATCCCCCACTAAGAAAACAGAAATCACGCACTTACTGTCCATAAAACAGCCAAATTGTCAGTCCTACTGATACATACCAAAGTGATAAGCAAAGCTGGAAGACCATGACTGCAAATATAAAAGTCTCCCAGCAGTTTCTCAAAATTGGTTGTGGTTTGGTTTGTTTTAATCTCCCAGAACTTTGTAATGTAACAACGGGCTTCAAAGTTCCCCACCCAAACACATTTGAATGAAGACTCTTCCTCACTCTAGTACTAAAGGGGTCATGTTTCCTCAGACCTGAAAAAAATCAACCTTCATCCAGAGCACAACTTCAAAACAATGTCAGAAGATTAATCACTTAGAAGCTCCAAGAAAAGGACCTTCTAATTGTGCCTGGTGACAGAGAGCTTGTGAAGTAGATCCCCCATTATAGTTAATTCTGCAACATTGGTAAGACTTTATAAGACATCATTAACTACTGCATGAAGGAAGAATAGATAGGTCGATAATCTTGTGCATTTTAAATACAAAGGGATTGATTTATTCATCTGCCTGACAGCCTGCAGTTTTCCTTGTGCTTGTTCCCACTTCCTGTCCAATAAGTGTATTTGATACTCAACGCAGGTCTGCGTCACATGCCCCAGCACTTTAACAATGGTTAGCCTCAGTTCCTCTGTAATATTTTTCCTATTCAATGACCCATCAGCCAAATAACCCCCTGAACCACAAAACCAGCTTGATCTTGATCAGACTGACAGTGGTCACAGCTGCAAGAAAACAAGTACATGTTTGTTCCTACTGTTCAGCTCCCTCTCTGTTTACAGGTAGACCAGATTCCCCACCCTCAGATCAAATAAAGAGCTAAGTTAGTTTCCAGAGGTATCCTCCCAGTCATAAAACAGGTCTCCCTGTGATGAACTGCCCAGAATTAATATATCCCTGCAGCAGAAGCCTTTTGCTTGCTCTCTTTGAACTACAATGGAACATCTGTTGACAATCTCCCGCAGGGTAACTTCTCTCCTCCCCTGTTTTAATCCTCTCTCTCTTTCAGAAGTACACATCAGCTGCCACAGGACGACTCTCAGAAGCATTGGAGTGTTTCCTTTCACTGGTCTTTCTTGGGACTAGTAGGAAGAGGGATGATCAGTCAGCTCTGATCAGTATTTTCTTCAGAATTTACTGTTATGTCCTGAAGCTTTTGATGCTGAGTTACAGGTTCTGCTTGGAACAAGACAAGATTCATGGGTTCTTGAACATTACTTTCAGCCAGATTTAGACACTCATTTGATTCTGACTGAGAAGAGCTTTACTAGGGACAACTGCAAATGAGCAAAGTGTTCCTTTGCACTAGTCCTGGCTATGCCTGCTGATCACACAGACAAATAAACACAGCTAATTGCTAATTGCTTCTATTTCCCTTCTGATAATCTTAGGGGCAGGATGAGAAATTTTGCCCACTTTTTCAAAAGGATCTCAATATTTTTAGGCGGAAGGCAACTGTGGACAAGACTATTAGTGGCTTTCTAGCAGAAAGGGAACCTGTTTTCACAAAGGACTTAGAGATGCACTGGGAAAAGAGCATCCTTTATTTTACAGAGTCTAAGTTGGTGTCATTCATTCACTTCTTCCCTTCTCCTTCAATAGACAGCAATTATAAAATTAAGTTATCTCAGAGGGAAATGGAATAAAAAAATTCAAACCACATAAGGAAATTTCACAGAGCCCTTTTCTGTCACTGTGGCACTCCATTCTCATAAAACAAACCAGCAACCTCCCCCCTATGAGCGTCATGGAATTTTCTGTTCAAATAACAACATTTCTCCACCTGTTTTGTGGCACACAAGAGGAAGCATTTTACCAGCACTTGTCAAGTCAGCTGCTCCATATTGGGTTGTGACAGGGTAAATCTGTGGTCATTCTATATCTGTTCTGTTCTTGCTGTGCATAGTCTCCCTAAAAGGAACAATCCAAGCTCAGCCCTACATCCCAGAGCTTTAGATAGCCAACAGTGTAAGAACAGCCCAACATAACACAAAACTTACTGTATAACTAGGAGAAAAAACCTAAACATTTGAAGGCATTAGTAGAGAAAACACACTAAATTCTCTCAATTTGTTCTGGTCCACCAAGTGTGAGCTCAGAGGACAGAATCATATATCCCATCCCATGGGAGAGGGCTGAAGCAGAGAACGGTAGCTAGGAATTCTCTGACCTTGGAGGAACACCCCCACTGTCGCCAAGCACCACAGCATCTCTCTCTGCAAGCCAGCTGGCAGCTGCCAAAGCTGATTGACAAATCACAAATCAGGCCCTGCACCAGTGCCTGTCCCCTGCAGAGAAAGAGCAGAACACACAGAAAGGGTAGAGGGGGCAGGTCTGAACAAGGGGGCATGAGATGGCAAACACAGCTCAGGTCTCTGGCCGAGTGTGGGACCGGGCAGTCTGTGAATGATTTCTCAAAATGGCTGTTTCCCTTCCTGGAGCTGCCCCCCTTGGATCAGCCCCACACCTCACAGCTTCCACTTGTGGAAAATCCAGGGCACAAACAAGTCAAGAAGAGTTTGCCCACCCAGGGAAGCCAACATCCTTTCCATTTTTAGTTGTTCCCGACACTAAAGAGTGCATCTTTAGTTAACATTAAAGGTCATGCAGCTCCAGCCCAGGCAGGTCATTGCTGAGATCATCACTCCAGCTATTTCTAGCCACTTCTCCAGCACTGCTTTCTGCCAGCTCAAAACACAGCCTGGAGATACATGTACAATCTACACCAAAAGACCAAAGAATTATCCTTCCCTGCTCTCTTACCCCATGTGCCAGGCCTGAGAACAGCAGCAGTCTGTGTCTATCCCCTCCAGCACTGCTGGTTCAGTGTGCAATCACCTCAAACCCTATTAAAAACATCCTCTTTTATCTCCCACTGAAACAGAAATACCAGTGAGCATCCTCACAAACCATGTAAACTCAAATAAAAAGAGGTGCCCATGGTTCCAAGTGTCCTAGGCTAGCAAGCTGCCAGCACAGCTCCTGGGTGCCCCTGCCATAATAAGCCCTGCAGGGTTTCTGATGCTACTGTGTGCAAATACTTGCTGCAATAGTGCAGCAACAGGTACCTAGCTGCTTATTATTAAATTGTTTGAACGTTTGATCAGTAAAGCTCTGTATAAGAGTCCCCACCTGGCATGTGCCTCAGAATAAATGCTTAACCCTTTGATGGGACACGCAGGCTCTTCAGGCATTGCCCTAACAGCAACCTGACATGTTACAACTGCATCTACAAAGCAGTTAATTGTAGCAGGTTTGCTAGTAAAGTCTGAATCAGCAGGATTAGTAAATTGGAAAAACAGCACACAGGGCAGTTTAATATGCCTTACAGCCTCCATTCACAAGAATCTTAAGCATCTTACTAAAGTAGGGCATGAATTTTTTTTATTTTAAAGGAACATTAGCCCTTTGTTCCTGATTTCTTTTAATGCTAAGTATTAATGCAAACACAAGGGGGTTTTATATCCTAAAAGCAAGGCATAGATCCAAAAGGATGAAGAGGCTGAGAGGCAAACCTTGAAGTGAGCAATTTTCACCTTCTCACTGGCTGTGTGTCAGCACCAAAACAGAGATGGAGCCACATTAAAAAATGGTATCTTGGCACTGTCAGAGGAAGTGATAAGCATCATTGGCCCTCACATGCAGCTTTTCATTACCCTGACACTGCATGGGGAGGGAGGATGAAAGAACAGACAGGCACACACATGTTACCTCTGTCCTGGCATAGCAATGCTGCTCTCAGAACTAAGTTTTAAATCTGGCCCAAGTGCTAGGCCACTGCTCCAAACTGCACTGTCTTCCTGCCTTTAGGCACATAACACTCATCCCTCCCAGTAAAACTGGGCCCAGCAGGAGCCTCTCATCTGGATGACCTCTGGAATGCCCTGAGCAGCAGAGCTTTGTCATCCACAGCACAGCAGAAAACCCTTCCAAGTTCTTAAGATCCCAAGGGTGCAGGATCCAGCCACACTTACCTGCAGGCACCTCGATCTCCATGGCACTGGGAAGCTCATTGGAGCTGAAGTGTCTGGCAGGGAACCTCAGCCAAAGATGCAGGGAACCACTCTGCCTCTCTCAGCAAGTTCTTGCTTCTCTCTAAAAGAAATTTAAAAAAAACCCCAGCAGATTAGGCCAAAATTTCAAGGATAGAATTGCTGAGTTTAAGCATCCTCTGCCTACTTTTTGTTACACCTGTTGCATATGGAGAAACTGCTGTTATTCCAATTTTATAGCATTTACTTAGTCTTACATGGGTACAAGCAGTGGCACAAGGCAGCAAACGGGTTCCATGACAGGCAGGAGAACTGGCAAAAATGCTCAGGCATTGGACTTCACCTGTCTGTGGCACCAACAGCTCCAGCCAGCTCCACATCATTCAGGTTTAAACCACAAGGAATCAGCCACCTCATTTCTGCTCTGAGACACAGCCACAATGCCAAACCCTTCCCATGCAGGGGTCAGTTTGTGTTGAAAAGGACAACAGGACACCTGACCTTACCATGAGATCTCTAAACCAGGGGCTGGAAAACCATATCCCAGACTGTTAGTAACGTTGGAGTAAGTGTGAAGTCATTCCTGTGATCTATTCTTTCCCTGCAGCTGCCATGGATGTTTCTTCCTTCCAGAAGGGACTTTTCACTTGATCTTTCAGATCAGAGACTGTGAATCTGATTGAAGGATAACACTGACAGTCCCTGACACTTAGGAGCAGTTTCTGGGGTGAGGATGGGGTGGCACCACTTTGGTGGGGTTTCCAACAGTTGTGCCTCATGCAGCAGAAGGCAGCTCTGCTGAGCAATTCAGTTGTGTTTTCAGAGGTGAATGGGCTGGCAGCAGAACCTCTGCCTCCCCACCTAGCCCTGATCACATTGTTCTCTCAAATGTGCCAGCACAATTTTTTCCTGCAGCAGCACTGTGAAGCACACCACTCCAGGGGAAAAAAAAAACCCAACAAAAAAGCCCAAACAATGACGCAGTTGTTAGAAGCAGCTCGGCTCCCTGATCAGATTTACAGCACACCAACAACTGCAGCGGCAGAAATTTGGGAGGCAACGTGCTGTGAGGCCAGGGCAGGAAAATGCAGAGAGATTGGAACATTTTAAGCTGATGCTGACAGCACAGACAATGTCTCATGAAATCAGAGCTTAACAGGTGGGAGGGTGACATAACACGGGAAGGCGTGAGGCTTTTATGGAAAGAAATAGGGGATCAATATTTAATTACAAAAGAACTGCAATGAAGTTGCATTATTGAAACCATCTCACCAAGCTGATACAATATTTTTTATCAAAGAAAACCAAATAATGAGTCTACATTAACCTCCAGACTCAGTGTTCACCAATACTTCCCCACTAATAAAAATAGACATTTATATGCTTGTGGTCAAGAGCTGGAAAGATCAGAAAAACTGACAAGGATTTAAGATGTCCTTTAACTCCATTTCAGTTACCAAATTGCCCTGACTGTTCAAACAATTTGTGTGAGTGTCTCTCTCTCTCACATTAGGTTCCTACCTAATGCAGAACAATTGTTCCTTGCCAGGGTCAGAAAAAGGTTTCAGGAGCAGTGGATGGAAAGCAGAAGGAAAATCCCTTCTGTTACAATCAGTACAACATTGTGTCTTCCTCATTTACTGTTGTGGAGAACAATGAGAACTAATGATCCTTTTTGTATAAATGCTTCATGATAACACCAAATCACACTGCAAGCCACGTGACAGCAGCACTAGCCCGAGGGAGATGAATGAGACTGTTGTGTTTTTCCTAATAATAGAAAAACCACAAAGCCATACCTGGGACACAGACCTCACAGACATATTGCTGCCCTCCCCCAGGGAAGTGAACCATATTCTCTGGATGCTGTTTTGGTGTAGCACAAAGCTGTCAGGGGGCAGAGAACGCTGGAAGCAGTGACATGAACTCTCAGCCAGACCTGTGACATTCGGACATCTGGCAGCTGTCCGAGGGCAGCTGGGGTTGGACAGAGGGCACAATGAAACCCAGCCAAAAAGATCTAAGGATCTTCAACAAGGAAGCTGAGATGTCACTCATTTCTCTCCAGGGAGCAGGGCAGAGCCCTTGGTAGGGGTGGGGGAGAGCAAGGGCCAAGCCAGCAGAGGTTTGAGGCACAAACAAAGCCAGTTCCCACCAGCTGAGCTCGGGGAGAAAGGAATGTGAGGGATGGGGAAACTGGGAGGAATTAGAGCTCAGGCATCTCAAAGGAGAACCTCTTCTTAAACTCACCAGTTATTTCAGTCACTGCAGTAAAGTGCAAGTAAAATATTGTCCAAACAGCAGCAAGGAGACTGCCCTGACAGAGGGCCTGGGCAGGAGACAGCAACACTCCTGGTGAAACAAGGCAGATGAGGTGGCTCAGGAACAGCTCCAAGGACAGCTGTGCAGGGAACAGCAGGTACCCATCCTCCACGCCCACGTGGAATGAGCAGATGATGCCAGCCCTCAGGATACAAACATCTCAGCACCACAGGCTGCCCTTTAGAGTCACAGAACATCCTGTGCTGGCAGGGACCTGCAGCACCCAGTTTGTGGTGACTGGGAGTGGGGCTGCCATGGAGCCTCATCCCCAGTGGCACAGCTGAGCAGGGCCAGCACTGAAGGTAAAGGGACAGGGAGGGCCCAGGTTGCTGACCAGTCACAAAGGAAACTGAGGCACACACGGGTAAGGCATGTAAGGTGAGGGGAATAGAAGGCTGGACTGAAGGGCAATAAATGGTGAGTGCCTGAAGGGGTGTGGGGTTGTGCTGTATGTGACACTCTGTGTATCGTGGCTGCCTTGACTGTGGCATGTGCTGTGACAGGGACCCTCAAGGATTGTTGAGTCCAGCTCCTGGCTCTGCAAAGGAAAACCCCAAAAATCACCTGAGCATTGTCCAAGTGAGCTCTGGCAGGCCCGGTGCTGTCAGTCCTTCCCTCCATGAGCTGCCTCAGAAGGACTGAACACCCTGCCTGCACTCAGCTGAGATCAGCTCCAGGACAGGCAGACACAGAAGCCAAACCTGCCTCCAGCCTTGCCAGTTCAGGGTTGGAATGGAAGAGCCCACCTCACAGAGCTGGCAAATCTGTGCAGTAAATCCAGAGCCACACAGGGAATGAGCTGAGCTCCGCAGGCAGGCACAGGTGGCAAAGCACAGCAGGATCAGAGATCAGCCCCCAGCACCTCTGAGCTTGCCCACCCAGCGCCTGTGGAAGCATTTCCAGAGCAGGGCTGTCCTGCAGGGCCCTGAGCAGCAGCACCCTCCTGTGACACATTCCTGCCTGGAACCCGGGATTCCTGGGAGCTGTGCTTTGCTCCTGCAGCCTGCTGGGGCTGGGCATCCCCGGTTCCCTGAGGGGTATCCCCTCCCCCTGGTGCGGCCCAGCCTCTGGAGAGTGCTCCACGCTTCCACCCTGGGCTTGTACAAAATGTAGGATTGTGCTCTGTTAGACTGAGCTTTGTGGCTGCTCACCTGAGAGGAGGGGACAGCCACTTCCAAGTGTTTTCCAGAGGCAGCCTCAGATCCAGCACAGCATTAAACCCTTCAGAAAAATCTCAGAACAACCGAGGAAAAGAAGGGAGCTGGACATATAACATGCCAACATAGGCAAAACCCTCCTGTGTCCAGATCAAAGATGCAAAGCCCTTCCTGCTTTATATCCAGCTCTTTCTCTTTGCTGAGCAGGGAGATGGAGCAGCCTTGTGCCAGGCTACACTCAGCCTGTTGTTTCTTCAGCAGGACTTCAGAAACCTCGACAAGAAGTGATCTGTGTAAGAGGCCCTTGCAGCTGTCAGTCTTTGGATCCACTGCCTTTACTTTCACTACTTCATAGCTTATGGATCTGCTCCTGCTGGAGCTCTTTCTCCTGTTTTAGTCAATTCACAGATTGAGATACTCAATTATATGAGCGGATGGGTGGAAACAGATTTTCTATGAGGATTACTTACAATTTAGTCCAAGAAAGAACACAGTTAGTGGTCTGATTTAACTTCACAAGCTGGAAACACAGGGAGATCTGGAAACAACAAACTGTAATTCTAAACATGACTGACAGGATCCATCTGCCCTCCCAGTTCAGAAGGCATGGATATAACAAGGAGGAACTCCTGGGGTTCTAGAAGATATAAGGAAACTGCACAAAGCACTAAGGTTGCGTATCTGAGGTAGTTCTGTCTCCAAGAACTTACACATTTGGTGTTCTGAATGTCATAAAACCCAGGACTACAGGCTGGAGAGCATTGCACAAGTACTATAAAGATTGTGATAAGCAGCTATAAAGATTAGGGTAAGGAGATCCAAATCTGAGGCTCAGTCTCCAGTATGGCAAGTGGTAGGGAACAGAATCTGCAAAGAATCTTTCAGAAGGGGAGGGAGAAAGCATTGCCAGCACAGAGGCCTCACTGTTTCAGCGAGCAACACCTTTCCACAGCACAGGTGGGGCATTCCCACAGTGTGAGGTCAGGAAAAGACGGCTAATCGCTGGCGGTGTGCCAGGCCCGGGCACAAGGCCGGGGGCGGCGCAGGGAGCCGGGCCGGCCTGCGCTGGCTGAGCATGCTGGGACACCGAGTCCCCTCAGGGCGGGCCGGCGCGGAGGGGAGGGCTCCGCGCACTACAACTCCCACAGTCCTTTGCGCGCAGCGCCGTCTCCTAGGAGACGCCGGGATGCGCGCCGGGGGTCCCGCCGCGCCGGAACTACCGCTCCCGTGGTGCCCCGCGCGGCGCCGCCGCCGGCATGGAGCGGCGCGTGGCGGAGCAGCTCCGCGGCGCGTTGGGCCCGCTCGGCCTCGAGGCGCACGCCTTCAAGGTAATGACGTGGCGGTGACGTCACGGGCAGGACGTCACAGCCCGCGGAGCTGGGGGAGCGCGGGGCGGGGAGCGGGCCGGGGCTGCGCGGGGCCCGGGGGGCCGGGGGTCGCTGCCCCGGGGAGCTCGGGCCGCCCCTCGGCCGAGCGGGGCCGGGCACGCCCCGCGGAGCCGCTGCGGGTCGATGCGCGGCGCGGGCCCGGCCGGCCCGCCCGGGAGCGCGGGGCAAGGTGACCGCAGCGGCGGCGGCTGCTCCGCGCTGCGGGGCCCTGGCCCCGGGGCCGGGGAGTTGGGCAATGACACAGCTGTCCCGGCCGACGGCAAAGTCCGCTGGGCAAGCTTAAATTGTAATGTGAGTGAGGGAGCGCCTGTCTGTGCCGGGCACCTCATCCTCTCCTGTGCCCTGTGCCCTGCCCGCGGAGGGCCCTGCAGCCTCGGCCGCTGTGCCCGCTCGGCTGTGAGCGCTCCTCGCCCGCCCGGGGCCATCTGCAGTACATCTGTCTGTCTGCCACAAATCCATCTGCAGTAAACGTGCCCTTCCCTCGGGGAGTGTTCTGTCTGTCACCTGAAATGTTTTTATTTCCTGCTCTGATCTTGTTTGCATAAAAAGTACAAGGCAGTGAGGTGGTGAGAGAAGTGCCTCCAGAATTTGGAGAATTCTGTGCTGCTTGCCTAAAACACGTCAGCAGAATTCAGGGCAGAACCCAGGTGAAAATACTGGAGCTACCAGAGAGGAAACCTTTTAGCCCTCTAGCTCTCTCCAGATTTCATTCTGACACAGCCAGCCCTGGTGCACTGACTGATGCTCACTGGGGAACCAGCAAAGCTTCGATGCACATCTCTCTAATTCCTTGTAACATCTCACTTCAGCACCTTCAGAGCCACAAAACTGATTAAACTTAGAAGTTCATATAAGAATGTAAACTTTATAGTGAATCTAGATTTTGTTCTGTTTCCTGATGGGCAGTCTGGCTGCCACTGCCAGCTGCAGAGTGACTGTCAGAGTAATTTCACTGATTATTTAGAATAACCAGTACGTTTCATTTTCAGACTTACTGTGCCATTACTCAGCATCTCTCTGACTGTTAGACCTGGCCTTGTGGCACCCCAGGAGAGAGGGGGCTGTCATTGTCATAACCTATGAAAAGGCTGATGTTACTGTGCAGGATATCAGGAGTGGGGTGCAGGGGGTTTGGGCCATTTCCTCCTGCACTTGGCAGTTGCAGGTCTGAGCCCTGTCCCACGGTCATGTTTCCTGCTGCCCTGGCTTGATCCCTCATTTCTGGACTGTGTTATAACCTGTCCAGCCCTGGAATCAAATATCCAAATGTGGCCGTATCATAATCCACGTGCTACTGGTAACAAATATTTTTAGGGGGGGCTTAGCACTGCCAAGAGCTTCACATCCTTCATTCCACACAAGTGTTTCCTGCAGAAGAAGTACAACATGCAACTTGTCACACAAAACAGAAGCACCAGTTTCTTTCTGGCCCAAGATAAGAGGAAAAAAAAAAAAACCCAAACCTGTAAAAGCTTTATCTAAACCAAACAATCTGATTTGCATTGGCAAGACTGATTGCTCATACTTCCCTCTAGGTTTCTGAGCAGAGCTGGATAAAGGTTATAAGGAGCTGAATGCTGTGTGTGATTCTTATCTCACAGCTCACAGCACAGCTTTCCCAAACTGTGGATCCTGGTGTGCAGAACACCTTGGTTTGAAAGGAAGGCCCTGGGCAGGTTGCCCATCTGGGCTGCAGATGAAGGGGGCTACAGTTATTTCCACATTTTTACATTCCTGCATGTCCACTAGAGTGGTGTCTGTGTTCTAATGGAGATGTGTGTTTCTTTGCCAAGGTTGGGTGGTACAATGCTGTTCTCCAGCCAGGCTTCCACCTCCCCTACCCAGATGACACGCTGGCCTTCGTGGTCCTCAGCACGCCGTCCATGTTCGACAAGGCCCTGAAGCCTTTTGTGAAGAAAGAACGATTAAAAATAATCAGGGATCCTGTGGATCAGTGTATTTCCCATCATTTATCACGTGTGAAGGAGGTAAGAAGCTGAAATACCCATTCCATGTAGTGCTGTGGCACATAACCAGGTGGGCTGAGCAGCAGACAAAGCCCTGCAGGCTCCTGCCCTGCTCTTTGGAAGGGCAGGAGCCTTTCATTATTCATGAAGGAGGGAGCATCAGCAGGCTTTGGCTGCTTTACTTGCATGTTCTGCCTCTGGATTACATCTCTCAGCTGTGAGGGAGCTCTGCAGGCACAAGCTGAATGCCCACAGCCTCAAACCTGCCAACAGAATTCAGCAGCAGGATGTGGGAGTCTGCAGGCTTCACATGTGCCTGATTTGCTGCTATCCAGCAGTTCTGCAGTGGCAAAGCTTTTTCCATGAGCCTGGGCTGATCTTTTCCAATTTTCCCAGAAATTCCCTGACCAGAGGGTGGATGTCATGTTTGACTACGAGATGCTGCCGAGCCGAAAGCCCAAGTTCCTGGCACAGACAGCTGCCCACGTTGCTGGAGCTGCATATTACTACCAAAGGAAGGATGTGAAACTTGATCCTTGGGGGAAAAAGGTGAGGCAGAAACACAGTCTGGGAAGAACCACTGAACTGCAAGCATTGAACTGTGCAGTGATTGTTTGCTCACTAGTCACTAGTTCATCTTGCAGGAAACTACAAAGTCCATAGCACACATACAGCTTCATAAAGTGTTTCAGGTGGGAATTGGAAACTTCCAAGATTCTTCAGAGTAGTAGGGAGATGTGCATGGAGAGAAATATCTTAATTTGTTAAACCTACTTAGATAGAAGAATAAATGGCAGTGTTAAGGAAAACCTGTTGCTTAGAGCATTACAAACTGGGGGGAGAATGCTCTGTGGTTAATTTCTGTAGTAGATTTTCAGAAAGGAACCTCTCCCCACATTCCAGGGAGGTGTGTGTGGGCACAGGAAAATGGGAGTGAAATGCAGTGCTTTGAGCCACACGTTCAGGAAGGTTTTCCCTTCTGCTCTGTACAGCTCTCCAAGAGAAGGTTGTGAGAGTGAGAAGCATCTGACGGATACTTTGAAGTCTAGCCTTGATTAGACACAAAGTGAGGCAACCTGGATTTTTTTTTCCTTCCAGAGGATCTTTGGCGTTTGTATCCATCCCAAGTATGGCGGCTGGTTTGCTATCCGGGGTCTCCTGCTCTTCCCAGCCATTCAGGTGCCGTTCCTGGAACAGCCCGCCCCTGTTGACTGCGTGAGCACGGAGGAGAAGAGGATTGAGCTGCTGGAGCAGTTCAACTTCCACTGGCAGGACGGCCGCTACAGGGACATCATTGACGTGAAGGAAAGGTACTCGGAGGAGCAAAAAACCTATTTTGCCACTCCTCCAGCCGAGAGATTGCGGCTGCTGGGGCTGTCACAGGAAGCCCAGAGGATCGCGTGTCACTGAGAAACCTTCTCCGTGAGGGCAGAGGGCAGCAGAGGGTAACTCATGAGCCCCGGCTTTTCCCGGTGCCGAGGGGGAGGAGGAGGAAGGTTATGCTGGTACAGACAAATCTGAGCAGCCTCAATGCAGACATTGCAATCACAGCTTCCCAGAGAGAGGGGCACTGCTCCGTGGGCTGGGGGAGCTGGGAGCCATCTGTTCTGTGCTGCTGCTGCTGCTGATCTGGGGTGTGCTTGGGGGAGTCCAGTAAGGTGCCATTAGCCTTTGCTTGGGACTAGTTTAGACATCCTGGCAACTTCAAAATCTATGCTGCTCATTAGAGAAATCACTTTTGTTCTCAAGAATTTTCTTTCTGAATGTTCTGGTTTTATTCTTTGTAGGTGTGAAAACAAAAATTCAGTCATTGTACTACTTAGTTGGATTTTGTCTAAACTTGGGGCAGGTATGTTTTTAGATGTTCCCTAGGGAACACATGTCCAGTCTTTACAGTCTTGCCTAGGTCACATTTAATCATTTATCCATTCATAGAGCTGACTGGAATATTTGGAAAGATGCTGAGTAATGTCCATATGATTGGAGGTTTTACTCACATTAAGATAACTGATTGAAAAAGACAATTCTTGTGGCCTTTTCTAAGATAGACCACATTTGTGTTAAAAGTATTTTTCAGTGCCAGCACACCCCCCCCCCAGTTACTGCCACAGTTTCCTGGTGTGCTTTCTTTGTGGGAAGGATTGCAAACCTGCACACGTGTAAAAGCCATGGCACAAGGCCATGTCACATGCACAGGCATATAAGCACAGAAGAAAGGGAAATATAAATTATATTATGTTACTTATATTGCTGGATTAACATGTTCAGACAGAAGCAACATTTTTTACATGACTTTGTCCTGTTACATTTGTTCAGAGGCTACAATGCACCTGGAAATCAGGAATTAATTTCTCTGAGCAATTTGAGGCTCAGATCTCGTTAAAGTAATATCATGCATTAAAATAATATTTTGTGGGAGTTGTTTTACTAGACTGCAGTGCAATGCTGCAAATGGACAGGCACTTTTTTCCTTTTGATGGTATCAACACAAGATGATGAAGAAATACTCACTTTGCAGAACTGAGCCCTTTCTTTTTATGTTGGAATTCTTCAAAGCTTTGGAGTCTTCACCAGGAAGGTTGCCCTCACCATTGTTCACTGCTTGATACAGTTGCTCATAGTACACTAACTCATTGTAATCCAAATTCAGGATAACAGGTTTGCTTCCCTGTAAACAGAGTAGTGAGCATGTGATCACTGGGTTTGTTCACTGCATTTGCTGTTACAAAAAAATCTTTGTTGCTTTCCACGCTTTGGTCATCTCTGACTAAGGCAGACACCTGACTTAGAATGTGATAGAGGTATTGTGATGTTTAATTTAATGAAAGAATGAAATTTGTTTAAAATCTGTTCTTCTGTTACAGAATTACTTCTGGTTCAAATTTGTTTGATGTTTCAGAACTTTGAAACTGAACTGTAATTTAAGAGGGGCTTGAGGTAATGGCTGATACTAGTAACAAAGACAAAATCCTGATTCTGTTAGAAGGATAAATATAGATTTGAATCAAATCTATCTTTTTATATTACAATTTAAAATATTTTGATTTTTTGGTATTGATTTCTTACAAATATTTAATATTTTGTCTTAATTTATTAAACAGATTACCATGGTCACTGCATTTCAATTTCTGTAATTTATTTCTCTTCAAATGATATTTTGGTTACTAAATATACAAAGTTGTAAGTAAACCTCAGTATTGAGTGTTTTTATTTAAACAATGCAGTTCTTAACTTGTGGAGAACTCAAGATGTTCAAGTGAGAATCAATCATGGGTTTTTTAACATCCTGAAAAGAGTGAGCTGCCTAAGACACACACAGTCCAGTATCTGAAAACTAAGGAAAAAAAATGGTTATCTTAGCAGAAGTTGGTAAACTATTATCACAGGCCCACTGGGATATAAAGAATAAAACCCACATCACATTATGAGTAAGTCCAATAAAGGTTTATCTTTCCCAGGTCATTCAGCAAGAGCATTAACAGCCAGCACCATGACAGTGCACTTCTCCTTACTTCCTCTGTTCTTAACAGGGACAAAAGTTCCAGATGTCCAGTGAGACATAACTGAGGGACTTTCCCTCAGCAGCACTGAAGTAAGGCCTGTAACTACTGGAATTTTTACTGGTTAAAACCTATCAGTGAACACAGTCACAGATCCGTATTCCTTGTGCTTCTGGGAATACAGTTGTGTGAGGCAGAACAGAGTGCAAATATTCAGCAATATCCATTGCTACTACAGTGATTTTGGAGTGACTTGGACTGGGCATTACTTCCTTTCTCTTAGCCAGCTCACTGAGATCCACAGCTGCACAGTGAGACACACAGTGAGTAGATTTCTCCCCTTGCTGGTTGGAGTATAATGGCCTTTGTCTTATAAAACTGAAGTTTGAGAACCTGTTTGACTTACCTCATCTCTTGGGACAAGACCAGACATGGTGAGGAATGGATCAGCCTTGGATCCTGAGGCATTGTGAAGGCATTCTTAGTTTCAGCCCTTGCAAATGTCAAACAAGTAATTGCAAATACTTGGATAGATTTACTAGTTCAAGTATCACATTTTACATTTTTAGACAAGCTTTTCTCTAAATCCTAATTTTTAAACATTTATTAAAGACTCTTTTCCTCAGTATAACCAGTAGGGTGAGTATTCAAGAGCTGAACAGAAAAAATAAAAGAAATTAAAAGCTACTTGAATTTAAATTCAGTTTTAGCAACAAGGCATTCGGTATGTTTCAAGCTAATAAAATAGTTTATGGAGAATTAACAAATTTGTAATAGTTTCATGCATTTACCATTCTTACTCTCCTTATGTTTTCCCTATTTTTACTTCATTAATCTAAAAATAACTGAGATTTTTATAACAATTAAAGATTTGACAGACAATACCACTTAAATACAAAGCACAGTCTAACCTGGTAACCAGCAGCCATTGGGGTTGTTGCTCAGCAAAAAATACCTCAGAAAACACTTGTTGGTGGTTTTTGGTATCAGTTTGAATCAGTTACACCTCAGTGCTACAATAAATAAGCCCTGAAGTTTCTTTGTGGTGTGAAGAAGAGTGTGGCAGACTATTTCTGTTTCCTTCTCCCATAAAAAGAGTGGCTTGTAACAATGCTGTTTTCCTCTGAACTATGGAAAACTAAAGAAGTTTTGCTGTATAAATGAGTGCTGGTGTGTCAGTCAAAAACAGCCAACCTTAAGAGAGCAGGGAACTCTTCTAGTTTGTTGTTTTGATGAGGGTTTTAAAGTCTGGTTTGGGTTGGGGTTTTTACTATGTTTTTGTTTTGGGTTTTTTTTAGGACTAGATTGCCCTCCTCTGGATCAGAAGCATAATTTTACTCATTCAGTATAATATTCATGGTCTTTTATTAATTTGTGACCAAAATTATTGTTGGTGTAGCTTCTATTTGACATGGGTTATATTTCTGAGAATGCACATTGACTTGAATTGAAATGGAATCAAAAACCCCCTGAGTTAAGACTGATGTATTTCAAAAACCAAGGTAGTGGCAGCTACTGGTCAGTGCCAGTGTGGTTATCAGCACTCTTTGTTGAGCCTCATGCAAAAATTGTGTTTCATAAATTAGCTTTGAATACTGACTTCAGCAGCAGCAGCAGTTCAAAACTCTTCCTCTGAGGGAAGTGGTTTTGCTGCTCACTGCAGCAGAGAAACAGCTGCACCTCTGCAAGCTGAACTTTCACAGATTCACCTACCAAAATAGACAAATGTATTCATGGGAGGGTTTTTGCTGTTACACTGGCTTCCTGTGCTATCATATATCCTGTGACAGATCATCCATCACATTTCCTTCAGAAAACAGAACAGGGCACTTCCCTTCTAGGTTTTCAAGGAGGAAACAGAGCACCAAGGAACACAAATGAGCTTTTCTTTCCCCTCTGTGACTGAAAAAGATGTTCACATTCCTTAGGAAATACGGTGGGAAACTTGAAAGAATTGAATATTTTGTCATAAAATGAGCAGTGAGATATTTTAGTGGAATTATTAAAATCTCTCCAGTAATATGCCAAGATCTGCAAAATGTGATTATATATGTATACAAATATTTGAAATGGCCACTGTCATTCATTAATATTACATCAATAATTCTCATGTTACCTTTGTTGATGTTAACTCAGTGAGAAAGAAATTTTACTTTAAGTAACTGCATATGTTTTCCCCCAAACACCTTGAAAAGTTCTGAAAATCAAACATATTTACACTAAGTTGCTTGGGTTTTTTTTCCTCATGTAGAACAAACTATGGGACAGGAAAATTCCTTTCCTTTAAGTGCATTACAGAAGGAATGAAGGGATTTTTCTGTTTCCTAAATTTATGCAGAACCACTGCTTTTTCTGTGAATGTATAAACCCTCTTAATTCCTTTTAAAGGAATTAGTCTTAGGTTTTCATTTCATGTCATAACCTTTTTTCCAGAATTGTTCAGACTAGTCTTCCTGAATCATTCACTGTTGCTTCAGTCTTCCAAAATGTAAAAGACTGCCCTACTGTTGTGGAAAGTGAATTTGATGAAATACATCAGTTTTAGGCAATGATGTTTTATCAAGGGTAGATTGAAGACTTTTTTCCTTTCTAGACAAAAGATACTGGTTTTACTCATCAGTATATACTTCAAAAATCTGTTGCTGTGGAATATGGAACATAAAACTGGACTTTGTCAGAGGACAGTGCAACCTTAATGACTTCCCATATATTTAGTCACATATCTGTGCTCAAACAGTTTCTTGCACAGAAACATTCTAAATTCAGACATGTGTCCCTATAACATGTACAGTGATTCAAGTTTCAGGAGAAAGAGCCAAATTTCATATTGAAGCAAACCTTTCATCACTAGGTGTGGTGAGAATTGCTTCCCACAGGCTCAGCTCTTGTTCAGGAACACTGCAAACAACTCCCAGCCTGTTCTCCTGCAGCCACCCAGGGGTGTGCAGCACAGGGCCAGTGGTAATGCAGAATTTGTTTGACTCTGCATTAAAGGCAAACTCCTTTCTTTCCAAGGATTAAAAATAGAGCTACTATATTAACGAGCAAAAAAATTTCTTTGATTTCTATGTTCAGTGTTCTTTTTGTATGTACCACTAAATTGTATTAAAAAAAGAGAAGACAGTAACAGCTCTTATGCTTTCTGAATTAATTGTCCAAGCATTCCACTACTGTGCACTTCCCTCATTTCGCCCTTTGCAAATTAGAACCAAGACATTTCTGGTTTAAGTCCTCTATCTCTCTAGCAATATACATCAGAATATACATTTGCAGACTGTCATGTAATGTAATACTGAACACCAGACCCACTGAAAATTTCAGACTATTAATAAATAAATCTGAGTATTTTAATATAATCTTTACATAACTGCTATTTTGATGTGTAACTACTAAAAGCTGCTTTCATGACATAACTGCTATTTTGATGTGTAACTACTAAAAGCTGCTTTCATGGAGCTTTTGCAAACAGACTTTCCTAACCAAAGGGCATCATTTTGCAATACCTGTGAGATATAAAATGCTTGCTTTTGTTCTTTGAACTTTATTGATTTGCTGGACAATCCAATAATATATTCAACAAAGGCCCGATAAAAAGGATGGAATACTTGTTAAGAAAATAGTACTTTTAAACATTAGTAACTTTTTTTACTGTTTTTCAAAACTACTGAGTAGCTTAGTTTTAATGTTTAAAGAATTATCACAAAGTGGTAATTCTTTAAACATTGAGGGAATTTCTTTCTTCTAAGCATCTAAATATAAATATGCAGTTGTTAATTTTGAGATAACTAACTTTAGTATTTTGAGATAACTATTTTTGTACAAAATCTAGTAAAGGTTAGGTTCTGTATGTTGAATATTGAACATCACATCCTATATATGCCAAGATGTAATGTATAGAATTTATGTGATGCACAGCTTTGTATTATACTTTCCAAAAAAATCAAGTTGCTCCTACAAAAACACTATTATCTGAAAACTTGATTACAAATATCTGTCACAAACATGAGGGAATAATTTTTTAAAAATTCTAGATATGAGAGAGCACAATGTGTGTGTATTGGGTAGCAGAGGGAGGGTGACAGGGTGGCTGCTGTGAGAAGCTCCTTGAAGCTTCCAAGGGAGCCAATGCCAGCCATCTCTGGGATAACAGAGCTGAGAAGGGGGACAATTGTGCAGCAACCTGGAACTGCAGGGAGGAGAGGGAGAATGTGAGAGGAAGAGCTGTGCAGACACACTGTCAGTGATGGAGGGGGAGGAGGTTCTCCAGAGCAGAGATTCCCCTGCAGCCTCATTATTTCTCATTATCCTACTCTGATTTGATTGGTAATAAATTGAGCCAATTTCCCAAGCGTGTTTTGCCTGAGACAGTAACTGTTGAGTGATCTCTCCCTGTCCTTACCTTGACCCATGAACCTTCCACTATTTTCTCTCCCTGTCCAGCTGAGGAATGGTTACATAAATCCCCAGGAATCACAGCAATCAGCAACAAATTAAGAGATCTAGGATAGAGACACAGTAAAATGTATTTCAGTTTCCCTTCACCTGACTGTTCTAAAGAAATAACTTAATAAAGGTTATATTTATAATCAACACTCAAACTAGGAAAATAGATGTACAGTCACTCACACATTAGAGAAAAAAAAAAAAGCAAATATCACATCTATCCTTTCTGATTTACATCTTCAGGGAAATTCCTCCTAGGCAGCTACCCATCCTGTCAAATTCAAGCACTGCTTGAGTGAGGTTTTTACCTCACTGGGAAATATGGCATCTGTTGATTGTGAAAGTAAAAGCAGTTCATAATTGTAATGAAAATAGAACCTGCATCTTGTTATGTGGAAAAAACCCACTCAATAAATTATTAAAAAATAAAAAACCTAAATAAATTACAGTTATTTGAATATAATAAAAGTTACAGCAGTCTAAGATGCCATGATGCAAAGAGTGGGCTGTAAGCCCCAGAACACTTATTGGAGATCCCAAGCTACATCTGAATCAATACAGACTTTAAACAAAGAAACAAACAAACTCTTCTTGGTTTGAAGAAGTTCTGTTACCCATTTTTTGTGTGTTATTCTCTTGGAAATATAAATAATGTAAACATTAAAATGACAGCATAGCAAACCTTTCTAGGAATGACTCATTTGGCTGAAGAATGGAAAAGAATTGTTTAATTGCATTGATTTCCACTGTCAAGCCTGTGATGCACACAGGTAATACAGCTCCTAATCCACAGGGATTTGGTTTCTTGGCTGTTTGCAGTTTCCACAGCATCATCACTCACCTGTGACTGTGATGTTTAAGCAGGTACAGTCTGCAGCCTCCCAGTGTGGGGGAGCTCAAGCTGGGCAGGACACACAGGAAATTACAGCACGTGAAGGAAACTCCTCACACCAGAGGAGTGGGATGAAGAAATGAGCACAAGGAGTGTTTCTACAGGACACTCCTAAGCCCACATGTGCTGCAGGGCAGCTCTGACCTCTCCTGACAGCAGCCACAGCAGGACACAGCAGCTGCTGGGGTTGGAACCACCCTCAGACCCTCACCTTCCTCCCAGAGCCTGGGATGGGTATGTAAAGATTCCCTTTTTGGAGAGGGATTCTCATCAGAGAAACCCTTCATCCTCTATGTCCAGGGGTAGGTGACCAAGTCACTCCAAAACCATTCTGTACAATTACCTAAAAGGGGGGTTGTAGAGAGCTGTGTTCAGTCTCCTCCCAACTAATGAGCAATGAGACAAGAGGAAATGGCCTCAATTTGCACCAGGCTTGGATTAGATACTAGCAAAAATTTCTTCACTGAGAGGGTGGTTGAGCATTTAAACAAGATGCCCAGGGAAGTGGTACAATTGCTATCCAAGAAGTACTGAAAAAACTATGTAGATGTGGCACCTGGGGACACAGTCCCCTCCAAGTAACTGCTGTAATTAATTTTACATTTCAAGGCTAATATAACAACTAAGGTAAGTTTTACATTAGCTTAGCCCTAACTTTACTCCTTTTCACTTCATAGAAAAGAAAGTTTGGTAACTTCTTACTCAGCCATGCTCATTTATATTCATTTTACTTGGAACCACATAAATGCCCCTGTTACTTATCACTGCCTTCCTGGAAAGCTGGCCTCATTTGTTATCTTGAGACTTTGGATTTTTTAAAAATTAAGCAGAAGTGATCCAGCTAAACATTACTTTCACATATGTTCATGGGGATTAACTACTTTAGTAGATATTGAACAAGGTAAGATATAGAACAAGGCTTCTGCCACATACTTTTTGGAGCTGTACAGAACAAGTTTACTACTCAAGGCCTACAACTTCCACTTTTGAGTGACATAAGTAGCCCTGGGCCTCATCTTTGGTGTTGCTGACTTTAAGCAGGACAGAACTTGTTTACAACCTGAGCTGAAGATGGTTACAAGGTCCGGTAAGAATTTAATCTTCACAGGTACATGAAGATCACAGGGCTCTAACTCCCTTACATTGTTAGGCAAGAGCTCATTACCCAAGTCCCCAGCTTTGAAGTTTAGCCCTATCACAAGCCACACTGAACTATGAAGCTACACAGCAGTCACAGCTTTGGTGTAACTTAAGGCCAGTCATGTGCTCTGAGATTTACATAATCTCTTGAAATACAGAGATTAAAGACAAGGCTGAGCACACCTGAGTACCAGATTTTATAATGCCACCCTTTTGATCCAAATCATATGACTACAAGCTAATGGATAACTGGCATATTATCACCCCCATGACATGTAGTGGGAAAGACTGTGGATGAATGTTGTATATCCAAGGAAGTTTCCTTTCCAGAAAGCCCAGTATTCCACTCCCACAGAGACAGCATTCAAACGCAATGTTGGATCCCCAGGAATGACATGAACAGTCAGTTTTGGCTAACGTAGATGCCAGAATGACTTAAGTTGACATGGTGCATGAGGAGATGCCCCACCTTTATCAGTCACATGCTCCAAGCAATACCAGAGTGCCCAGGTTTAAGCCTGACAGCCTGATCCTCCATCTAGCAGCCAAGTCACGAAGAGTGTGAGGAATACTTTATTACTTCAACATGCAAACCAAGTCTTTTTCTCTCCATTTTAATGGAGCTGTAGTAAAAGGCCCTTAGGACTTAAGATGCCTACAGAAAGCTTTCAGAAGTGCAGCCTGCAGTGCTCCCAGGTCTCTTGATGACTACATACAAGAACAGTAGACAGTGTGCTCTTTTCACAAGTTTAATAGAGTTACAAAAGGATACCACTGCTCTATGTAACACATGGCTAACCACAGACACGGCATTGTCACTAAGGTCAACAGGGCTTGATGTACAGATACTGATCGTTAGGATTTGCTATGAAGGTAACTGTCAACAGGACAAACTTTCCTTCAAGTAAAAAAGTTACTGTTTATAACTATAACATGTTCCCTTGACTCAGATGCAATGACTTAATCAAAGTTCAGTAACTGATACTTGCTCTTTAGGTAAGGCATACTAGTTTCCACTCAGGCTGAATGTTTATTTCTGCTTGGCGAAATACTCTTTACTTTTCTGAACATCAGGCTTGATTGTGTCACTCCCAGGCTTCCAGCCAGCTGGGCACACTGAAATGATAAGAATGTTTAAGTCTTACCAGCTGCTCCTGCAGAACATGTTTTACACAACAGTAAAGCAAAGTAGCAACTCAGAACATGTACAGATCTTTGCAACACACAGACAGTGCATTCAGTGTCACATGATGCTCTGTTTTGCTTGTTTCTATTTGTTTACTGGGCAGTAACACCCAGACCAGGTTTCTGCCCAGGCAACAGTGGGACCTTTACACAAGCACCTCTCCCAGCCCCACTTAAAAGCTTCTGGAAAGCTTGATAGCAAAGGTAACACCACCTCCAGCACGCAGGTCAGAAAGGCTCTAACATCACACTACACTTATCTCCTTGGATCCAGCCAAGTCTGTATTCCCCTTATCTTTAATCCACCCTGGTCCAGCCCTCCAGCTGAATGGGGCAGGAAAGAAAGTGTTCAACTGTCACTGGTTCCCCTACAAGGCTATCAAAAAGCCACCATGACGCAGACGTTGCATGGTCTCAAACTTCCAGCAGCTTCTTGAGCAGCCTTCTTTGAACAGTTTTCCTTCTTTACTGTCATGGAATGCTGGATGCTAGCTCCACTCAGGACTGGCAATTTTAGCCACAGAATGCTCAGCTTCTGAGTGTTGCTACACATCTTACTCTGGTCTGTCCAGATTTAGATGTGACCGCAGTCCTAAAGTTCTAAAGGAAAACCTTTTGCCAGGTTTAGGCTACTCAAAGGCACAGTAAACCCCTAAAGACTTTATTTGCATGACATGTGACCTCTCCATCATCACTTGTTTGGGATGTCTCCTCACATGACATATGTTTATATGCCACAGCCACGAGAGCAGCTCATTTTAATAAAACCTGCCACTGATTTACCACTTCTGAAGCACAGTAAGTATGACCAGCAGCAACACATCATTAGTTAATGACAAATGAAGACTACTAACCCCTGCATAGCAATTTTGAGTTTCTATAACTTGGTTCTAACTTTTTATCTGCAGTGTCTTTTTTTTCTTTCACACCTGCAGAAAAGCTGCAGTATCAAACACCTTATTCCTCCTGAACTATAGAGATAAGAGACTCTCATCCACTTTACCCTCACTTTATATTGACAGAAAGATCAATAGACTTTCAGGAATTTAAGTAGTTTGTCCAACAGGCTGCATATAACACTACCTTAGTGCTGATGGTCTCAACCTACCAAATCTGAGAGCAAAATCAAAACCAAGCTTACTCTTACAGGCTAAGTTACTACATGTTCTTAACTTCTGTGTCTAATTAAAAGAGATAACTTTTATGTGCTGGACAAGACATCCATCACCAAACTGATTTAAGTGAAATCTCAATATGAGCAAGTACTCAAGGGACAAATAATTGGAATAGAATAAAGCATTATGGTGTCCTTCAACAAGCAGATTTACAGGACCAGCTGCATTTCAACAGTCACAATTACCTGCTCTGCACTAAGTACACATGTACTTAGTACCTTTCAGCAACCCTTGACTTAATCTGCCTAGTTAATACTGTTCTTTAGAGAACACAATAAATTGAAAAGCTCTCTTACCTTCTCCATGTTTATCTGTAAACTGGAAGGCCTGGACAAGTCTGAGGGTTTCATCAACAGAGCGGCCAACAGGAAGATCATTGATTGTAATCTGCCTCAAGATCCCCTTCTCATCAATTATGAAGAGACCCCTAAAAACAAACAAACAGAAACCAGCCCTGAAGTTAAGCACAGCTTTTGAAAGGCTGATTAGACTGACATGAGTTTCAAAACCTCAGGTTTACTGTTTGATTATGGCACTGTTTGTAGCATTTACTGTGACCTCTTCCTAGCAACTAACACCTTGGTGCATGCACAGCAACGAAACAGGAGCAGCTGGAAGCCCCACAGGAACTAGGAGGGACAGGAGGCAAGTCAAAGCACTGAGACAGAAGAGAAGTGCTTCTTACTTAACCAAGATAGTAGCAGGGAAAAAAAAAAAAAGAGAAACCCAAGGAAAAATCAAATTCAAGGAGAGACATTCTCACATGAAATAAAACTCACTACACACTGTTCTCAAAAAAAAAAAGAAGCAACAGCTCATCAGTCCTCCAACATCAGGATAAGAGTTAGCAGAAGTTCAGCTCCCTCAGCAACTTTTATGAACAGCAGACTAAGACTTGGGGTTTAATTAATCTGCACTTTGATCACTACACTAAATACCTGTAATCACTTTCATGACTATGTAGGTCTTGCATTACCACTGTTTGCATGAGCCTCCTGCACTGAGCAGCAGGCAGTCAAAGGGAAGCAGAATTTAAGTTAAAAGCACAGGAAGCCTAAGCACACAGGGAAGCAGGGACCATCTGCCCTTGCAGCAGTGCCTGACAACCTGCAGGAGCTCACACCTAGAACAGCCATTAGCTTTAGCTGGCTGCAGGTGTTCAAGTGCACACAAGCTCTGTGTTCATCTCTCATGTCTATGCATTGCAACATAACTTTATCAGCTTGTTCACCTCTGGCACATTACCTGTATGCAATACCTTCATCCTCCTTCAGCACTCCATAGTCTTTGGCAATGGCACGTGTTGTGTCAGAAACCAGGGGGATTTTCATGGTGCCCAAACCTCCCTGTTTCTTAGGAGTGTTGACCCTAAAAGAAGAAAAATTACATGTTAAAAACATGGGCAGTTCAGAATGAGGGCTTAAAGTACAACAGAAGCAGATCCTTTCTGCAATATCATACTCAATCTGCCATGCAATAAAGAAAGAACTGATGCCCAGTATGCTCAGCTCTGTTCAGCAGCACCTGGCACTACCAATACTTACCAGGTGCCTTTGAATATGCTCAGGACTCAGTTCCTGCAAGAACTGAGGCCAGGCAGAACTGCCTGTTGGGTTAAAAGGCTGATTCTTACCAGGCAAGGTGACAGAAGTGAGAGTCAACAGAAGCTCCAATTACTTCACAGTTGATTTTCTTGAATTCATCAGCTCTGTCACTGTAGGCAATGATTTCAGTTGGACAGACAAAAGTGAAGTCCAGGGGGTAGAAGAAGAACACAACATATTTTCCTAGAAAAGCAGTACAAGCAGTTAATCTGTTTCTCAAGACAAAGCAAACAAACTCCACCAAAACACAAGAAAAAACCTAATCAACCTTAAAACCCTACCTGACTGAAGTCCCCAAACCCAGACTGTCAAATTTAACAAGGAATGCTTGTCTCTTGGGTCTACTCCCATAGGCCTGCCCCAGGTACAGCTCTGGGTGTGCTGCACCAGAAGACCCCATGGCTGACCTCTAACAGAGAAATGCCACAGATCTGAAAGGCCATCAGCCAAGGAGACATTTTAACTGAGTAGGTGAGTAGTCTATACCAACTCATCACCCTCATGTAGCCTGCAGCATCATTAGAAATGTATTTCTAAAGCCATCAACATGGGTACTTGATTACTTCTCTTTTTTTAGTGAAGATTTTTTTGGCAAAGCAAACATTGCCAGCAATCCAAAGAAAGGGACTTGGTTGGTTAGATGAAAGAATTTACTTTCCATTGACAAAGATGAGACAGCAGATGTTGCTGTTCCACAGTCTGGAAATGTTTGGTACACGAGTCTCAGTATGATACAGGGCAATGAGCCTGATGCAAGTTTAGAGGAGTTTTAGCTCACTGGTAAAAGTTATCACAGCTGGGACATTCAGTCACCTGCTGACAGCCTTCTAAGCATACTCCAACCACCACTGCACAAATTCTGATCTTCAGTCCACTGCCAAGTGGTCACTAGCATTTCAAAGCCAAACCAGATGCACCTTCAGATACCCTCCAGATATATTATATATATATATATATATATACACCCCAGATAGTCCTTCCTGTGGCCAGACTGTGTGTAATTAGAGAAGCACATGAAATTACCTTTGTAGTCAGAGAGTTTGATGTCTTTGAACTGTCCATCTGGCATTACAGCCGTGGCAGTAAAGTCAGGAGCTGGTTTTCCAATGAAAGCCTTTCCTGAAGACATCTTGATTTAACCTAGACAGGAATTAACACCAATACACTTTAAATGGTAGTACATTTGCACCTGGAAGTAAGGATTTATTTATCTTATCCATCTAGATTAAACACCAAAGACAGTTTATCAGCACTCAGTCTTGCAACAAGGCTTAACTGTTAAATGAGTTTTGTCACCTGGGTAGTTAAGCCACTATAGAGACTGCCAGGTTTTCAAAATGTATGGCTCATGGCCTCCTAAAGATACAGTAATGGTTATCTAACCAGTAACAGCTCAGAGTCTGAGAAACCGCTAGCCTAGAGCTTTACTAGGACTCAGAAAACCATACCATTCCACATGGTGGAAGAGTAGAAAGTCTGGATTTTAGAACTTTCACTAAGAAAGTTCAATTTTACAAGGGAATTTAAGACCTCAAACTTGAGCTTCCTGTTGATTCTGAAAATAACTTGTTAATCCCCAGGGAACATTGCTCTGCATAACTACACTTTACCCTTTTGAACAATTCAACCCTTTTTTATTTCCAACCAGAAAGACTCGTGGCTCACATGGAAACCACGTTTTATGTTAATTACAATTTCACCAAGTCCAGCCAGGTTGTTTCCCCTTTAAGTCTACTGAAAAAGAATAAAAGGGTACACAAGGACAAGAGAATGCTACTTCTGGCTGTCTGCCCCAAGAGCTTGTCATGTGCAATACATCCCCTGCAGTATTTCTGCTCAGTCTGGGAGTGTAGTATAATTCTTTAGACTTCCAGAGCATAATCTTTCAAATAGGCAACTCTACAAACCTAATTTCTGCAGATCACAAAGTATTCTTAAAAGTTATTTCACTTAATTCTGCACACTGCAGCACTGGCTGCCTCAGAGATAAAAACCACCTCAAAGGTTAGCATGAGTCTCATGTTGCTAAGGAAAGCCAAGAGCCAAGGATTGTTCCAAGTTGTGCCTGCAAGGCACCAAGTCCGTTCTAAAAAAGGTTGAGAGCACCTCATTTCTTGGCTCCCTCCCCCTTGCCAGCCACTTTTTTCCTGGAGAACTAGCCCACAAGTCAAATGTTTAGTTTTGAACCCACACCTAGCCTTTTTAGCAACGGTTTTGCTTTTGGAAGTTTCTCTCACACACCCTGACAGTAATGATCCACCTCTCAGTTTTCATTTTGAGAAGTGCCCACACACTCAGCATTTCTAACTGTGCAACAAAGCTCCTTATCCCCACGTTCATCCAAGGCTTTTTAGTCTTTAACTGCAGCAGACTGGGAGAGAATGTGGCAGCCAGGACTGGAGATCATTTGTAGGATGCAGTGAAGCAGCCTGGCAGGAGGACATCAAGAATCCTGTACCCACAAATGCAGCTGTGGTTCTCAAAGTGCAATTTTGCAAGAGGACAGGGGAACAGCAACTGCACAGTATTTATTTGAGATGCCTCCAACTAGCAAGTTTTATCTTATAAGCGAGAGCTGCTTGGCCTGGAGTGCATGACCCCACATTTTTATCACTGAATTACATTATTTTCTGTTATCCAAGCTCAAGGTCATCCTTTTGCTCAGTACTATGCCAGTCCTTCTATATTTGTTCCATCAGCAATCCTCTGGAGTACTTCACTAGGTATTCAAGGTCAGGCTGCTCTTCGATACTTCCTCTTTCTAAACTACAAGTTATTGCCCCTTCCTCTGCTAACATTAAAATCTTTTTAATATTTGCAGGAGACCTCGGTTGCCTCACACCTCAAGAGAGCCATGTGCTTTCCTCAGAGCACCCGCTGTGACCTGCAGACCCTTCTGCCATTCCGTGTGGGGTCAGCGCGTGTTCTGATCGGATTTTAGCCACAGCATTTCCTAACCCGCAGAGGAGCAGACCACAGAATCATTGTTACTTCCTTTCATTCCGGAGCGAAGTACAATGAGCACCTTAAATCAAAGACACTCAAATCCGGCCAGAGGATCTTTGTTGCTCATAGCCGCAGACAGCCCCAATTATCTTCAAACTGCAATTATAATGAGCCAGGCCTGCTCTCTTGAACGGGCGATTTCATACCTTTAGGGTGCCTTGAACAAAAGTGAAAGGCCGTTTCAAAACGCACCATCAGCCTCCCATTTTGCCACCGTCAGGCTGTCACAAAAGTGCGGTCAGGCCACCGCAGCCGCGGTCGGGGTGCGATACCGAACCGCGGGCATCCCGGCACGCCCGGTGCCCGAGGGGCTCCGGGGCCGCCTCCGAGCCTTCCCCGCCCAGGCCGCCGCTACACCGCTCGGGGACAGGGGAACCCGCCCCCTGCATGTCCCCGAGCCAGCGCTCGGGTTTGGGCTTTTTTAAGGCTTAGGAGCGAGATGCCGCCCCTCTTGCCGGGGGAAGGGGCCGCTCGGCTCCCGCAGGCTCTGCGCGCTCCCCCCGCCGGCCCGCCCGCAGCTCCTCCCCGCGCAGCGCTGATAAAGGCCCGAGCGCTGCAAGGACTTATCTGCCCGCTCTCCCCGCCAGAAAAAAGCCCAAAGCAACACCAGGGAAAACTGAACACGGCGGTGCAGGCGGCAGCCGCAGCAGCGCGGTCCCTCGGAGCGGGACGCGGGAAGAAAGGGCTCGCCCTACGCGCCTCGCTCAAGGGCGCATCTGCGCAGAGGGGGAGGGGAAAGAGAACAAAAAACCCACCCAGAACAGTAACAAGAAATCACATAAAAATAAAATGAAATTAAAAAACCCAAAACAAACAAACCCCAAACTACTGCGCAAAGCCCCCGCGGCCCCGCACACTCACTCGGAGCGCAGACCCGGTCCCTAGGAGAGCAGCGGCTCGGCTCGGCTCGGCTCGGCCCGCACTGCCGCAGCCCCGGCGCGCCGCCCCCTTTATAGCGGCGCGGATCTCGCGAGCGGACGCGGCGGGAGGGGAGGGCGGCAGCGCCTGCAAGGGCAGCATGACTTGGCAGATCCGGGGCCGTCGGGGTGCGAGTGAGCGCACATCGTTCCCTGGAGAGAGTCCCGGGAAGTGCCGTGCAAATATCCAATGCCGCGGTTATAAACGATTGATGGGCTTGCTGCAAGGAGCGATGGCATTTTTAGTGCCTTAATTGACCTAGTTATGATTATTTGAAGTCCTCAGAGGGTACGCAGGACTTTGAGAGAGAGTAAGGGATGACTGGCATGTCATTCATGTGAATTAAGTGGTGGCCATTGACAGCCGTAAAAAGAAACCCTTCACGAACAGAGCAATGTGTGTTCGCAGTGTTACAGAGGTGCGGTGTCAAATCTCCATCCTCTCTCTCTGCACTACCCACTGCCCCCTCTCCCTGATACTCCTTCCCAAGGCTTCCACTGATTCTTCTCCATCAATGGGAACACCGATCCCAGTCATGCAAGTCAGCAAAAGAAAGATGAAAACTAAGTTTAAAGTCCAACCGTTGAGCTTCAGTGGTAGGATGGAAACCCTCGGAAGATACGGTTGCTTCAGGGAGTTGCATCATTCAGTAGTGAAGCTGCTCTGAGGGACGTTTAACCTCAGTGATTCTGCCATAAGCACTGTCTTTGAATCCAAGAGTGAAGAAGCAGTGTGGTACTTTTTAAGGGCCAAATTCTGAATTTACATGTGAAAGCTTTATTAAATAATGAATACTAAAAGCCATATCAAGGACAAAAATGCTTGCTTCTGTCAAAAGTGATAAATGTGCTCACTAACTGATTTTTACTCATCTGGTTTGCAGTTTACAGTTGTGTTTCTTATACCTGTTAAAACTTGATTATAAATTGTAATGAGTAGAAAGCCACAAAGGATTAACAAACTTTAAATGTTTATAATGAAGATCACTGTGTAGTGTTGCTGGGGGACCATACCCATGTGGTGGTTCATCCAGAGATTACTCATTTTGGGACCAGATGAAATTAATCCTTAAATAATGAAAGCAAATAACACGCATATATGGACTCAGGAAAAAAAATCTGCACTCACTTTCATGCAAGCAATTTATCTATTTCTATTGCTATAGCATACTTAATCTTTTACAGGAAGAAGTTTGCTGTCTTAACATCAGCATTCTCATGAGAATTGAGGTCTGTATATTGAGACATGTATGTACCTCCCCATCACCTCAGGCCAATCAACCTGTGAACAGATTAACCCCTGAAAGGTCAGGCAGTCCTAATCAAAACCTCCAGAACAATGTAGTCCCACTAAAGTTCCAGCATGATTACCAATGGACAAAGCAGTAATGCCTTTCTCATGGTTTCTGACTCCTTTAATGCTTGTTGTGCTATTTTTTCTTACTTTCAGATGCACAATATGCCCACTATGGTCTGCAGGTTGTTCCAGGTTTGTGCCGTAAGCATTCCTTTCCATTCATATGTCTGTGGCCTCATTACTTTTGATTAATTTCTGAGCTTGTCTTTCCAGATGTCAGTTTCTGGAGGTACTGGAATAATAAATTGTCAGGGCCACTCCTTGTTCAGTGCGCACCTGGGTTCCTGTAGCCTTTCTCAACCTTTAGATGTAGGATGCTGCTTAGATTAAAACAATTATGTTTTCCAGGGAAGAGAGGGCATGTCTACTCCCACAGGTGCTGGAAGGATGGAGCTCTTTCCGCACAGCAGTGTAACTGTGTGTTGTGTTCTGCTAAAATAGCTGCCAGACAGGATCAGCTTGTACCTGATTAGCATGGAGCATCAGAGCCCAGTGCAGGCCTCTGTGCAGCCATCCACTCAGACAGGGACACAATAAGAACTTCTATCAACAAAGAGGAGCTGGCAGGCCCTGCAGTGCCAGAGCAGTGAAACTACCCAAACTGGGAGCCAAACTAGCTTTCACATCCATCATTTTGATCACACTATCTCCCATGTATCTTGGTTGGGAATGGGCCCCTGATGTGAAAAACAAATGCCCTGCTGTGTGCAAAAAGAAAGACAAAAAAACTGGACCTGTTTCAGAACATTACCACACATTTGGGTTTCCATGCATTTGAGAATGGTTTTGTGTAAGAGTATCAAAGACTTCCAGAATAAGATAAACTTAGCTGGAATAGTAATGGATTTGGCAACACTGGGCATGTCCCTGGAGCACACAGCAGAGGTAGTCCCTGCATGCCCTCAAAAACCAGCACGTTGGGACACCCCCACACATTCCCTGTGGAGTTCATCACTGCCTGTGCCAAATCCCACTAAATCCTAAATATACCAAACCTCCTACTTACACATGGTACTACCAGAGGCAGAGTCAGAGTGGAGTCCTGGCCATGTGGGGACAATTTAATTTAATATGTGCAGAAAGTCAGCTGACTAGTCAGCAACTGACAAGTTCCATGGGGCATTTATGCACAAGCAGCTGGTGCACAATCATTTTAATGAAAACAACTGCATGTCATTAAATACACAATGCACATATTAGCTTTCCTTGTTTGAATCAAGTTTTTTACCTATTTCAAGGTCAAAATTACCTCTTCTCTGTGTATGTTTTTTTCAATTAGCAGGCCGTTACTGTATGTTTAGATAACCACTGCCTTTTGATGACAAAATGTTTAGTTTTCCCGACCTTTACTCTGTTCTTCCCCTATTACATTAGTGGAGGCTGAGGTTTGTTAAAGTTTTCATATATGAGATTTACATAATTCAGCTATCTTCTTTTCCTTGAGGATTGTGGATTTTCAAATGGATGTGGTTGCCAAGGTCCTCATAAAAATAAATCAAACTCAGCAGTGATTCCTCCCCCTTTATTCTTTCCTTTCCTGCTTCCTGTTATTTATAATTGTTGTCTTATCCTTGCACTTTTCTTCCACTTTCCTTTATTTTGTCAAAAGAGGCTGTGCAATAGAAAAATCTGGTCACATGCATGCCCAAGAGATTAATTGACCTTTGTGCCTTTAAGCCTCCTGAGCAGTTCAAGTCAGAACAGCAAAGACAGAATCTGCAGCAGATTTATCTTTCTGGAAATAAGTAACAGACTCTTCAAAGCCCCACCAGAGGTATCAATTGCCTTGTGTCTGATCTAATCTTACTCTAAGTTCTGAATGTTTATAAATTGTTTCTAAAGATGGAATCCTGGAGTAAAAGTCAAAACGGATTATCTGGTTTTAGTTGTGTTTAAGATGGGGTGCACAGTTGGTTCTCGGTTACAGGCCAAAGTCTGCTCCAGCGGAAGGCTTTGCCTCAGCAGTAGCGGGGCTGTCCCTGCCCAGCAGGGAAAGCAGCTGAACCAGCTTTAATCCCACTGCAGTCCCGAGCAAACAAGGAAATGCATTCCTGGCCATCTGCACGGAGAGGAGCCCCAGCCTTCTCGGAAAGTGCAACTTCTCTGTAGACCTTAGAGCCCAAAAGCTGAAGCAGAACGAGTGCAATCGGTCTTTCACTTTCCCTGGATTCCTGTTATTTAGGCCTGCAAATAAAACTGGGGATATTTGGTCTTGCTACAAGTAGAAATGGCTTCAAAAGGCCGTGATAAACAGCAGTCGGGGAGATGCAGACGCTTCTTGTTGAATTTATGGGCCGGGGTCATCTTTTGTCACTTCCCCCCGTGTGGTGCAGCCCATGGCATTTATCACTCCGGGATAAATTTATCGGTGGGAGCATGGAGGCTGGGCTGCCTGAGCTTCCCGACGGGAACCGGGCCGGGGGGGCACGGACGATCAGCGGGACAAACCCGATGAGAAACAGGAGTGGGTCGGTGCCGGGGCCGGATCAGTCACGGGGAGCGGGTCGGTGCCGGGGAGCCCCAGCGGGGGCAGAGCCGTGAGGGCGGCTCAGCCCCGCTAAAGCCCCACTGTTGGACTTTCACATTTGAACCCGTGCGGCACCCGCGCTGCCCCAGCCCGCGGCCCGCTCCCGGCGGAAGCGGAAGGGCCGGGCGGCAGCAGCGGGAGCAGCAGCCGGAGCCCAGGCTGAATAGCGGCGGCGGTAGCGGCGGTGAGTGCGGGAACGCTGCGGGGCTGCGGGGACACCTTATCAGCCCTGCACCGCCCCCCGAGCCGGGCGGGCCCGCCCTGCGCCGCCCCGATAAGGGGCAGGGGGGCACACTGGGTCCCTCTGGGTGAGCTAAAATGGGGAGGGTTATTCCTGAAGCTGCTCGGTGACAGCGACTTAAGTATTGCTAATATGTACCTATTTGCATATCTATACATATTAATGGCATGCATAGCTATGGCTCCTTTACTGCCGAAAGACTCTGTTGCTTTAGGTTAAAAATGAGCTGTAGCTGTGGGTTGATGAACCGGGGTAGTTTGCATTACTGTGGTTGTTGATACATCATCCCAGCCTTACGCTGTCCTTGAATTACTCTGAGCTTTAATCCCTTTATGTGAATGTAGCAGTAGGTTGGTGATGCTAAGCCATAACCATATTTTACTTGTCCAGAATTGGTTTGCTTTTATGTTTGTTTTTATCTCTGCCCTTCTAAGAAGAGGCTTTCAGCTTTTTAATGAACTGAATAGCATTGTAAGGATGATTCTCCTAAATCCCCTATTTTAGGGAATAATCTGAGTGGAAAGTATTAATTAACATATTTTTTTCCAGTGTCTGCTATTCTGATATGTTCCATTTTTCCAGATGCTACAGTTCAAATCTCTCTGCAGTGTTAATGTCCAATGCTACATGAAGCAACATGGTTCTTAAAAATGTGCTGATGCTAGTTATCGATTAAACGTGTACCTTGTCTTCTGGGCTGAACTCTTACCTTTAAGATGATTGCATAACATGGTTGTGTAAAGTATACAGTTGGTATCTTATTTGCATTGCAGGCCAAAGTGAATCAAAAAGCCTTACATTTTTAGTTGTGTTGCTTGATGCAAGAAGAGGTCTTTATTTAGGCAACTAAATTCAGGTAAACAGCACCCACCTGCATGTAGCTGGCTACAAAATGGCTGTGCAAGCTCAGAGTAGAAGAAAACACTGTTGGCACCATCACCCTCTCTTCTCTGACCTCCTACCCCAATAAAACAGATGTATGCCTGCAGTTTGGTTAACCAGTGATTGTCTTCAGCACCAATTGCTGGACTTAGCTCAGTGCAAATCCAGGGCTATTAGTTCAGTGTAATGATTGTCTTGCACCAGGAGGTGCTGGCCCATTGCAATCCTGACAAAAAAGGCACTCAGACTCTGAGGTATCATCTCAAATGATGTTTTTTAGGGCTAACCCTTTAAAGAAAGAGCAGAGTGTTGATGATTGTGCATCCCTTCAGGTGCTGGGAGCCCCAGCTTGTGCAGCATTGAGCAGATCTCACACAGCACAGTGTGCAGACCCTGCCTATAGCAGGGGTTACCCTGTTTTGGTCATTTGAACTGCTGGGGATTCTTTTACAAGAAAAGACCTTTATTCATCACTTCTGCTGTCAGACAGAAAGGATGCTTGCAGAAGAACTTCCTGCAGTTTTAGACAAAGGCCAGGACGAATAGGTAGCATAATTGCAGGTACAAAGAGTGAGCTACCTGCAGACTCCTGTTACAGGTTGCTGCTGAGCTTATCCTGCAGCTTGTGCATCCCACAGCACCAGGCTGGGCATGAAGTGCAGCACAAGATGAGCTTGGACCTACTCAGGTTAACTGTTAGAGGGATCCCCAGCTCCTTGGTGTACAATGGCCTTCAGGTCTCACTCCAGCTGCTCTTGTATGTCTCTCTGAGAAACAAGTGTGCTATCTGGTGTCTGCTATTAAATCTGCAAAAGTATGGCTTGAGAAGCTAAGCAAGAAATTGAAAACATAAACTCTGTGTCAACACATCCATCAGCTGGGACCTAATTATGTGAGGAAAATGACAACACTGAGAAGGCAGACCTATTTTGGGATAGTATGGTATGTGGATGCTGAACTCTGAAAACATCCATTCCTCCTACATAGTCAGATGTAACTAACATTGCATTCTTCCACTCTTGGTTATTTTTGTTGCTTTTTGTTTTTAAACAAATAATATTCAAGATTTTGGATGCAACAGAGCATGGGAAGTAACTGAAATCAGCTAGCCAACTTTGGAGCTTATCCTGAATGCAGTTTCCTTTTTAACAGTTTGAGCAGAAACATAGATTGTGAGGATGTTGGGACAAGCTGTAAACCCTTCCTTCGTTGATGAAAAAACTGCCATTGTGAGCAGAAAAGGTTGCAGCTTAAAGAATTGCTGCAAAACTCTTTGTTCTTTTTATTCTTTAGGCAAAAATGCCTGCAACGTGCGACTTCGTTACACTCCACACTGGGCAGAAGATGCCTCTCGTAGGACTGGGAACTTGGAAAAGTGACCGTGGCCAAGTAAGCAAGGAACAATAGGATATTGTGCTCTCAACTAGTGTGTGTGTTTGTGCACTTTTTTTGAAGGTCCCAGATCTGAGGCCTGGATCTTTTCTTTGCTTGAGGTATTCTAGTCTTGAGTTCATTGAAGTTGAATGCATGTATGTGTGTATTTTCCTGACTAGGGCCTAAGGCACAAAGACAGCAGATCCTTCCAGAAAGGAAGATCCCTTCAGCCTTGTTAGCCCTGGCCTTGGGCAGTGGAGCTCTGGGACATAAACCCAGAAGAAGATCAGTGGATGGTGTTTCTATAACATGGTGCTGCACTCTTCCACTGGCAAGTCCTCAGGCTGCCAGTCTGAGCAGACACCCCTCTGGCTTAGGCTGATGACTCGGCAGAAAGCATTATTTTGGGAGGCAGAAGCTCAAGTTGTTCTTGTAATAAGTCCTGTTCCAGCAGCCAGCCAATGGTTAGCAGGAAAACAAAGAACTTGCTTGGGTCAGCCTGCTTTCAGAATAAGAAGACTCATGTATCAGTAGACATTCACTCTGCTTCTGAATGCAGGGAATTGGCAAACATCACACTTGGAAACAATTCTCTTGTTACTACAAACAGCCTGTGGGAATGTTTGTGTGCTCCATGGTGTGCCTGCTATTGTAATGCTTCTCCCCTTTGTCTGTCTTTTAGTATCTCTTTCATTTAGTTAAAAAATACAATTTTTTTGGGGAAGAAATTGTATGTACTTCCTGTGAAAGGTAATGTCCAGTGCTTGGTGGAATTCCTAAATGGCATTCAAAGAATTGTGGAATCACAGAACAGTTTGGGTTGGAAAAGACTTTAAAGGCCATTTAGTTCCAATTCCTTGCTGTGGGCAGGGAGACCCTTCCACTAGACCAGGCTGCTCAGAGGTCAATCCACCCTGGCCTCGAACATTTCCAGGGATGGGGCATCCACAGCTCCTCTGGGTTATGCACATCACTGTGCAGTAAATGGATGTCTCACTGCTACTCCTGGGTGAGCTTTATGATGTTGTTGGGAGTATCTTGGATGAATTGTTCTCATGACTGAGAGGGAAAGTTAAAACTTTTCTCAGGACATGCAATTCTCTCATGCCAGCTAGAGGAAAAGGTGGGAAACAAGCTAAGAAAATTAAATCTATTCAGAGCCATTTTACTGTGGGTTTTCCTGTCCAAACAACTGTCAGGACAGTGGATCTGTTGGGAATAGAAGTTGTACTAATGTGGAAGCTGAGTTGGTGTGAGAGCTCAGTCAACCTCTTAAATGAGGAAAATGGTGAATGTGCAGCTTTGCCACTTAAAACATCAAATGACAGCTGAATTAAGTTTGTTAACATGCACAAACTTAATGGATGAATTTCTGTCCACTCAAAACAGTTAAATATGCTTTGTCTAAAGCAAATATCTGAAACTAAACAAACAAAATGTGAATGTGTTGTTTATTCTGTGAACTAATTGTTCTGAGAAATGTGTGGCCTTAGAAAGGAACCAGGACAGATCCTGTTAGTGCATAATTTAAACCTGATTCAGTCGGATTTTGCCATAATCAGCAGTGCTGCTGGCAGCTGAACCACACACAGGATCCACTTATCTTCTCTGGGTTTCCTTGGAAGTCATTGGGAGTCACTTCTTTGGAATATCTGCTATCTTCAAAGACTTCCTTGTAGAATGTACTGAAGGCAAAATCTAGGAAGTGCAGTGAAAAGGGCCAGAGTTACAGAAGTTGCTGCTATTCCTATGGAATAAATGAGTTTCTGCTTACCACTTTTGAAAATTCAGGGGCATAGCAGCAATTTGGCAGTGTCCAGATGATTTACCCTCAAAAAGACATGATGTAGTTCAGGGATAATAACTGCTATTATGAATTAAAGATTAGGGGCCAAAAACCCAGAGAAGCAGAAGAATTAGCATTGATTAAATTTGGTTTAGCTGTTTCTCAAGTAGAGGCTATTTATCAGCAGCTCTTTTGCTCAAGGGCTACATTAGAAGCAAGTGTGAAATGAATGGCTTTTAAATGATTTCAGGTAAATATTTTGCAGATTGTAATTCTTTCCCTTGCCAGGCTTGAGTAATTTCTTTATTACTGCAGTTACTGTTCCTGACTGTAAACAAGCCTTGACCTTGTAGACAGATCTTAGAAGTCCAGTACAAAGGTGTCATTGCAGTCCCAGTTTCCTAGATATTAGTAGGGGGAAAATAATTGAATCTAATTCCATGTTGAAAGGATTTTATAGGATTGGCACCATATAAAATAATAGGATGTTTTGTGTTTAACATGATCAAATGCTAGAAGAGAAATTTGTTTTGCATGTTTCCATAGGAATATGATGGAGGGCTGTTGAATGGAAGGGAGCACAGTACAGAAGTTTATTAACTGGCATCATGAATCAGTTCAAAGAGAAATCCATTCAGACAGGAGTATCAAGAATATCAGTACAGTGGCTTTTTGATATTGCAGCTGGATTAGCTGTAATCCTTTAATGCTTTGTTCTCTTCTCTCAAGTGAGCCATGCTTTCAACCTGGAGGATTGATCCCCACCTGATGAGCAGCCTAACCTGAGTGGCAGAGGCTGGTTCTGTGGGACAGGGAGACACAGGGCTTGTGTTTCTGTGTGAAACCTTGGAAAAGCTGAGAAGAAGTGCACCTCAGAAAACCAGTCAGACAGGGTGTCTTGTGACAGGATTGCAGCTTCGGGGGAGAATGGTTAGTTCTTGAAGTTTGTTAGGCAATACAGAGAATCCTGGTTACGGGCACAAAAAAAACCCCCACTCTTGTTAAGGAAGGGATTTATATTCAACATTTGAAGGATAAGAAGCAAACCCCTTTATTTTAGAGAACACCACCTTTTAAATTGACATTATTTATCTCATGGTGTGAGTTCTTTTTCAGCCAATTTTAGTGCAATATTTAGAAACTGAGATATAGCAACACTTGGGTTCTGGTCACAGTGCATCTGAACATCACGTGCACTGATTATTTGGTTTTTCCCTACTTCCTCTCAGCCAAAGAACTGCTAAAATGTGTCAGCTTTACAGGAAGCAGGGGTGGCTGGTCAGAGCCTTTCCTTTCCCAGTAGTATTGAGCTCTGAAGAGTGGAAATCACTTCATAATGGCTTGAGGCTGTGCACAAGAGGCTCCTGGGTCACTTGAACCGTGTGTTGCCTGGAAGTATAAAGATGGCTTGTTAGTTGTTTAACCTTGTGAGAGGCAAATTGAAGAATTGGAAATCTGGTAATGAATATTATAATTAATGGGGACTTACAGATTGTTTCTGAATCTGCCACTGATATTGTGTTCATCCATCTTCAAAAGAGGGTGGCAAGGCCAAGTCCCTTACTGGGATGTTTAAATGGGATGTAGTTCCTTGGACTTTGCTATAAAGTGAAGGAGAATGAGGATCCAACTGCAAAAGCTGTGTGTTTTGGGGCCAGTCATTTGGAGAAAGGCATGAAACAGCTGATGAGACAGCAGCAACAGCGATGCAAGGTTTGGGAAGGGTGAGTTGTGATGAAAGGGAGAAGCACCTGCAGTTATGTGGTCAAGAGAGATGTGAGAGGAACTGTGCACTTTGCAAATGTGGGAAAAGCCCTCACAAAGGGCAAGTTGTGAATTTCATCTCTGGGAGGAATGGGATGTGGCATCAGGGCCATCTTTGTGAGTCATCTAAAAGACTGAGCAGAAAGATTTCAAAGCATTGGAATAGACTGCCTGTCACAAGAAGGGCTATGACAAATGTGTGTAGGAGTGGTCTGGATTTACTCTGCCCAGCTTGAGGGTAGACTGGACTGGAAGATGTCTAAAGGTCCATTCAGATGTACTTTTAGTAAGACCTAACTTTTTAGTTCTGTGGGGATGGATTGGTGAGTCACACATGAGCTGTGTGACTCAATTTGTCTAATGCAAAGTAAACTCACTAATTGCTCCTTTCATAGCAGTATTGACAGGCTAAACTGAAGAATATATGGAAAGTTTGAAGGATCCTTTGGCTATTTTTACTTCACAACAGCAAATACCAGCAGGCATATGAATCTTCAACTGCCTCTGTGGTGTTTTTGTTCTCTATCCCCTACCATGAAATGGATATACCTCTCTGAAGTTAATCTCAAAAATACAGAACTTCTTGTTAAAAAAGTACTTTTTTAAAAACGTACATCTGTATTTATTATTTTCCCCTCCAAAAATGCCTTTTTTTTTTTTTTTTTTTTTTTTTTTTTGCATGTTTCCTCTCGATTGTTTGCCTTTTGCGTGGAACAGGAGCTCTCAGTTCACACTGAAATGTTTTAGTAGGCTGGAATAGCTTACCCAAATACAGATTATTTTTGTCAGCTCCAAACCTTATTTAAATTATCAGTCCCAGTTCTTCAGTGCCATAAATTTCTCAAAACATGCTGACAAAAAAATACAGCCTCTTGTTGAACTCTTTGCAGAGACATGTTTGGAGTGCTTTATCTCTGTTTTTCTGTGAGTGGTGCCTACTTTCATTTATGGTAAACTTTGTGCCTGTTTGATTAAAAAGAGTATTAATCTGATACAGAAATAGGGGGTTCCAGACACAGAACATGGCTGGTTTTCTGTCCCTCTCCACAAATCTCATCTTTTTGGAGGATAGATACTGAGTCTTAAATGCCCTTACTATGTCTCAAGTGATTTCAGAATTACTCTGCCCTTGATTTTGTGGTGACCTGAGGAATGTCTTTGTCAGGTGAAACAGGGACTGTTCCTGCTAGAGAAAGGAAGGGTTCACTGCTGTAATAGAAGTGCTTTGTCATCCTGGCTAAGGGAAACTGTGCTACACTCCAGTTTTCCTCTCAAAATGCCAAGGAATGTAGTCAGAATATCCTGTGTCTGCTTTTACTGCACTTCTTGACAAGAAAAACAAATCAAATCCACCAGCAGGAGAGAGATCTCCCATTTGATTCTCCATTGCCTTTTTGTAGCATCTGAAAGCAGGACTGTAAATGCCTTTGCTTGGTATTACTAATTTTGTCAGCTTTAAATTTGAAAATGCTGGTACTTTAAGTTTTTAATTTATATGAAAAGTAACAACATTTTCAAATTTACAGTTACTTTGAGTTGTTGATCAAAGTAGCCCTCTAGCCTTTGTGGACATATTTTTTAATCTCATGACAAGAGGGGTGTGATCTCACTTAACATTTATGGCCCTATTGCATCAAGCCTTATACCCAGAGTAATTTACAGTCTCCCACAGTCTTGAGAGACAAGTTAGTGAGGTGCAGTGTATAGAAATCCCTGTACAGATGGGGTGCATTATTCTTTCTGTAGTACTTCAGAAGGACAGATGTAAGAGAGAATGTGTGCTAACTGTCCACTGGAAGTTTAATGAAATAGATTTTACTAAATGGTCATCAGCCTAATGGGAGATAATGATTACACTGGTAACTGTAGTAATTCTTCATTCTTGCGCAATCATTTATAGAAAGTCTTTTGAAAAAAGTTCCTTAGGAGTCCTCACAAAGATGCCATTCTGTGTTTCCTTGTGGTTTCTAGACTTGCTTCATATCTGAGGCCCACATGTGAAGACCACATTTGGTGCTTGTGCTGCATTAGAGCTTTCAAAAGCAGATACAGGTTTGAAGTAAAGTGCCTTGGTTTCCAAAAACCATTCTGGCTTTTGTGTGACAATGTGAAGCAAGAGTTGTGTTGCTGTTGGCAACACCTTCATTGTCAGCAATGTTGAAAGCAGAATGTAAAGTTGTGAGCATCATCAGGAGTATCAGCATGACTTTTGCTGTTGTGCAATTATGAGACAAGAAAGAAAAGTGTTCCATAAAAGAGCATTGTCTTGGTAATTGTGAGTGGTTGAACCAAACCCAGGCTGTGGTGATTCTAGAGTTAGAAGCCAGGCTCTTTCTTTACTGGGCAAGAGGAAATATATTCCAGGTTTGACTGATGTTGATTTGTCACTTTGGGCAGAAAATGTCTTCCTAAGCCATGACTTATTTGAGAACTGCTTCTTATAGGTTATTTTATATTTAAGAAAAGTGTAACAACTGTGGTGAAAAGTAGGGATTTGTTTACTTGGTGCATTCTTGCATGCTGGCCCTGTGTGCACGATCCATTTTCTTGTTCCTCTTGGAGTATCTGCCAGCAGTTTGTGGCACAGTCCTTAACTGGGAAGAGCAGAGACTCCAGATCCTCGTGTTTGAATCTCATGACCTTATACAGGTCTGTGGTTTTTTGGGGGGTGTTCCTCACCAAGTCAAGTAGCGTTTTTGAACTTTTCCCCAGAGGCACATCCCTTTCCAGTGTGTTTATGGTTGCAGGTGAAGGAGGCAGTGAAGCACGCCCTCAGCGTGGGCTATCGCCACATCGACTGCGCAGCCGCCTACAGCAACGAAGCCGAGATCGGGGAGGCCTTCCAGGAGTGCGTGGGGCCCAGCAAGGTAACGGCACAGGAACTGCTCGCGGTGTGCTGTGCCAGCCCGCACAGCTGTCCCCTGTGAGGTTAACAGCTGTGGCTTTTCCTGCTGCTCTACCCCAGCTGTTGGCTGTTTGTCAGGAGAAGGCATGAAGGAGGCCTTTCTCTGCTCTTAGAACCCTCCTGGCTGGCATGGGGATGAAACATTGTCAGGGATATTTGGATGGAAGCTACAGAAAATGCCTGTGGTGGTGGTGGTTTTTTCCTTTTCCTGCTCCTTTTCCCCTAACAAAGTATCCCAGTTTGGATATTTTGGGGTTCTCAGAATCAGTAGTTATAACGTAAAATATTTGTCATGATTTATATGAAAAGTTATCCTGACCTTCCACTCTAGCATGCAATGGGAATAGCCACAGCAAATTTAGTTTTTTGGTTATTGATAAAATATCAACTGTAGGTTTTTGGTTATAGAAAAAGTATAAGTGAGTAAATGTGGTGAATTTTAATTTTTTTTTTAAACAGTTCACGTGAAAGGCTCATAAACGTGACTCCAGAGTCTGCACCTGAGAGTTTGAGGCCTAAGTATAATGTGATGTGGCAGGCATTCCTATGTATGAGCTGAGGTGGAACCTTAAATTTATTCCCTGAAGGGGCCAAAAGGATAATCTGTACAGCTCACAGCCCATGGAAAGGAAGTTTTCATGTTCTTGCTTTCCTGCTGCGCTTGCCTTGGCTTCAGGGCAATCTCTTTGTCATTTGTTTGAGAGAGGCTGTTTTCAGCTTGCCCCAAGGATTCCTCCCTGCTAGGTGTGGTAACAATGGGAAGCATTTTGTTCAGTTCATATTAGCTAGCTAATTTAGAACTAAAATTTGAATCAAAATTTTTTTTTTAAGAATTTTTAAATATCTTCCTTTTAAACACAACATCCTTGTGTGAAACACAGAAATAATTGAATGGTTGGAAGAGAAAAACTAAGGAATTAATCGTTCCAAATTCTCCAAAACAGATTTGAGTGAAGTTTGTCAGACATGAGACACTGAGAAGCGTGCTTTCTGATGGAATTCTCTGCTTTGTTTTGCCCAGTTTTGATCTCCCTTTTGTATTTTATACTTTCTAGATAACCAGTTCTTAGTGTGTTCCTTCCACAGCCTAGAAGCTCCAATGCAGAGGTTTGGGGAATCTCCTGATTATTTTCCCACGCTTTTTTTACAAGAAGCAATCTTGGTTTATAGCATGTGATGAGTAAAGTAAGTTAGCTGGTTGAGCCTGGAATATGTGAATTGTTAAATGGAAATTTGAAAATTTACATATGAATAAGCTGAGTAATCTTTCTTTTGGCCACATCACACTTAGTAATGGCTTTAACCCTTGAATTGGAAAGTTTGGAAGAGTGAGTATGTGGAAAGGAATTTTGTTATTTTTCAAAACTTCTAATTGCTAAAGTATTTGATATACTTTAAAACTTGCACTGTATGTATTTCTCTGGCTCTTCTCCATACAGTATGTTTTTGAAATGTTTAATTTGTAGGTTCCATATAAAAAAAAATAAAAAAACCCCATAATAAACCACAAAACTTCATTTGTTCTCTTTGTTTTAAAACTAATTGGGGAATTGTTGCAATTCTCTTTCTGAACTTGCTCCAGTATATTATGCTCTCCTTCCTTTCTTGAAGGTTATTAAAAGGGAGGACCTGTTTGTAACATCAAAGCTCTGGAATACCAAGCACCACCCTGAAGATGTAGAGCCAGCACTGAGGAAAACACTTGGAGATATGAAACTGGATTACCTGGACCTGTACCTCATGCACTGGCCTCATGCCTTTGAGTAAGTTCTAGATGCAAAGGGCACAGAATGCAGAAACGCCAGTTTTACATAAGTGGCTCGTTATATCCTGAGGATGTTCTTTCTGAGCTGTGAGTTTCTTCCTGTTTATGCTGCCTGCAAGGTGTTTTTTGGTATTTAAAGTTGAAAACAGTTTAGTGTCTTCATCTAGGCACTGGGGAAGTGTAGCAGTTATTCTTGGTTCTGCCATTGGCCTACCTGGTAACCTTGAAAAAATACCAGCACTGCTTTTGCCTTCGTTGTACTGATCTGTGCAATGGGAATTAAGTGCTTCATAAAGACAACACTTTTCACTTGTGGCTATTAACTGTACTGGAGTGGACAGACACATGCAGTATCATGGTGGTATCTGTATGAGGTGGGAGGGAATTGACTTCTTATGACACAAATTGCAGTAATTCCATGATTTGAGGAAGTAAGAGACAAGAAAGCTTTCCAGCTAAGTGTTAAATGCACTTATCCTACAATCCCATGAGAAGCACAGTTCCATACTCTATTTCCTTGTAGATGTGGAAGTGGTTGTTTCCCCACCCAACTACAATCAACAAAAAGGCAGGAGGAATAAATCTCCTTGCCAAAGGTTTGCATGGAGTCTTCACTCAAGCCCTTTCAGTTTAAGGGGCCTCTGCTCTGCAAATCTGAGAATGGTTTTTCTCCTTCTTGTCATATGAACTGAATTTTACAAATGTTATACACTAATGATAAGATGAAATATGCTCAAAGTATAAATATATTCCTCAGCATAACAGAATGAGGAAGTGTTTTTAACTAGAACTGGTCTGGAGGAAGAGCTGATAAAAATTCCCTCTGTTGTGCAACAGGTTTGCTTTTCATTTGCTTGAAAAAAACCAACCCATCAAACATGGCTTTGATAATAACACATAAGACAAATAATAATGTACGTTTAGATGTTTAGATAGTATTGATATTTAAATTTATATTATCTTGTGACACTGTTGACAAAACTGACTGTCTAATAAAGCAGTTTAATTTCTTTTCTTATTGGGAATGGCATACTCTGCAGTTTTCCATTATTTCTACGTAACTGTTTTAATGCATGGTTATTTATAATGTCTGTTGCATTGGGAGGCTAAGCTAAGGAATGTTATTTACAGAAAAATTAAAACAGACTTCCAGATGAAAATCACAGTGCCTTTAGGTCTTGAAAATTACTCTCACTTGATACAGTACTCTTGACATATGAAGCTGCTCTTCTGACTTGGGAGCTCATAAGGCTTTCAGAGTAATTTTTGGTTCTAGATTTGCCAGTGAGATGAAGAACCATCTCCCCTTTTCCCCAGGTACTGCCATTTCTCACACCATTCACTGCTTAGCTAGAGCACTTTAAGAGTCTCATTGCTGAGCTAGCAGAGTCCTGTGGTGATTATGGAGCAAGGCTCTTCCAGGGGGATTGCTGGTACCTTCCCAGCATGGACTGCACACAGACCAGCCACAGGTTCTCACCCCTGTAGGGGTGTCACGTGCACAGCTGGGTACTTTGTGTCTGTTTGGGGCTTTTTTGTTTTGTTTTTTTTCTTTAATGTGTTGTTGATATGACTAATTGGAAGAAAACACAACCAACCTATAAAGAACATGTATATGTTAAGACTTCTGGGAGAATCTGTGCTTGTATTGAGTAGTGACACAGCTACAGAATCCAGAGGGAGTGGGAAGGCCAGTATTCTTTGAATACAGTTTCTCCTAGATAGCTCTTAAACCCAGATCCCTTTGGTAGCAACTCCAAGCTGCCCTGTGACTTGCTGCTCCATAAATCAGCTGTTTTATGGGGATCAAAGTGTGCAAAGAGCTGCTGCTGTGTGTACAGTGGTTTATCAGTTCTGTGCAGTCACTGCTGTATAGGTGGGTACTTCAAAGTGCTGTGTAACAACTTCATGTAGGAACAACTGTCTTGTGTAACACCTGCTTATAGGCTAAGTCATGTAATGGAATTGAACAGATTCATTCAATTCATTCAGTTTGTACTCTGTCCTTCAGACTATGTAGAAACTTTTAAGGCTACTGTGAGGAAGGTTTCTTTGAGTGAAGAACTAAAATAATTTGGTGCATGTACTTACACTTCACCTTTGATGCTGTAGGCGAGGGGACAATCTCTTCCCAAAGAATCCTGACAACACGATGCGTTATGACTACATCGATTACAAGGAAACCTGGAAGGCCATGGAGAAACTGGTGGAGAAAGGTCTTGTGAAAGCCATTGGGCTGTCAAACTTCAACAGCCGTCAGATCGATGATGTGCTAAGTGTGGCTACTGTGAAGCCAGCTGTGCTCCAGGTAAGGTGGATAAAGGAGACAAATACCTTTCCTGTTTGTCCACAAGAGTGAAGAATTTGCAAAGCAATGTCATGTGTTTAGCACAAGAGGTGCAGCTTCTTATTTGCAGGGAAGAATATAGCCAGCTCTGCAGGAGCAGGCACACAGAGGCTGTCTTCCCAGGCAGATTGGAAAGGAGGCCATATTCTGTGGGCATTTATACTTGCTTAGAACATGTCTGTGGAAGAGTTAATCTCCCATGTGAGGAACAATTTAGTCTGTAAAAAGGAAAGATTGTGAGGGAGTAACTTGAATCCCTACTGCATAGAAGTTCTTTGCTTGTTGGATGATCTGTTTAGTACCAAGGGAAAATCCAGCACCAAGCTGAGGTGATCTGTTCTTTGTTTCCCATAAGCTTAGCCTACCAGACACTTCTTTCTCCTGGTAGTGACTTGAGTTACTAAGGTTAACTTAAACCTTATCCTCATAAGGTTTTCTGGAATCTGGAATGTACTCCTGTGATATGTTTGGTTCTTTTGTGCTTGACTTCCTGTTTGTTTCATTGTATGGTGATATCTGTCCTGCAGCCACTCATTGTGGGTCATTTTAACAGGTGGAATGCCATCCTTACCTAGCTCAGAACGAGCTGATTGCTCACTGCCAGAAGCGAGGACTGGTGGTCACTGCCTACAGTCCCCTTGGCTCTCCGGATCGCATGTGGAAACACCCGGATGAGCCTGTGCTGCTAGAGGAACCTGGCGTCAAAAAAATTGCTGAAAAATACAGCAAGTCACCTGCACAGATCCTCCTCAGGTACAGAATAATTGTGAGAGAGGTGGTGTTTGGGACCCAGCCTTCAGTGAAGCAAAACATACAAGCTAGAAGGAATCCACTTAAAGTGTGTCAGGGAGGGGTTAAAATCACAGGGAGTGTCAAAAGCAAACCCCACTTGGTGCTTGTTTTACAAACTGGTAGAGTTGGTCCTGCCTTAGGGCAGGTAGGCTAGATCAGAAGGGTCCATTCAGGGCCTGGATCCACGTCTGAGATAGTTCACATGGACTGTGGCCATGTCTGGGACAGCACCTTTTCTGCTGGGAAATAGCAATAGGACAATTAAGGCAGCAGTTTATCACATCTGAGTGCTGCCCACTGAATTTGCATCTGGCTGGTTCCCTGAAGCCTCCAGTGCTTGCTGCTGCATTCAGGTGGGCTCCCAGGAAGAGGGGCTGAGGAAAATACTTGCCTCCTTTGCACTGAAGAACTGTTTGCTGTTTTGTTTTTATATAGCCAGGTACTGGATATTAGAAAACAAGGTGACTGAGTGATACCCAGAATGTGATCAGCACCTTGTAAACTAAAATTGGATTTCTATCCTCATTCTTCTTGACTGGTTTTGTATCCATCAGTGTCACTACCACAGTCTTGGGCAGTAGCATGTTACCCAGAGAGCTGAATGTGTTCAAGATTTTGTGCTCAAGCCACTAGACAGGCACTTCAGGGATCTGGGTTTTCATTTAGTTTCTGAGTGGTTGTCAGATTAGAACTTGGTTGAAATGCCTAAGTATGTTTTTCTGACCATTTCTTGGATTTTTGGCATAAAACAGTTGAAACCTGGGTGCTTGTTCCAAGGCATTAACATTTTCCCCTCTCTGATTCAGTTGTTACTGTTTTGCTTGAGCTTGGATATACCAGGTCCTAATACAACACAGGGCTGTGTCACTCCTGTGGAGATTTTTATTTCACAGAAGTGGCATCTCTGCTGCCAGAGATTATTACTCAACCAAAAGAAATACTTATTGTCCCTGGATTGCACGCACAGACAAATCTCTCACCTCCTCTTGCAGATGGCAAGTGCAGCGTAAAGTGGTTGTCATTCCCAAGAGTGTCACTCCTGCTCGCATTCAGCAGAATCTGCAGGTAAGCTGAAATGGAGGAGAGGAGTTTCAGAAATGCCCTTTTCATGTGAGTAATTGCTGTGCTGTCCTACAACTTGCAGAGCAGCAAGCTGAGGCACTTGGTTCATACTTGTTCATCGATGTATGCACACGCTGGGGAGGGAGGGTAAAGATGGTTTTTGAAAACAAAGGATGTGTTTTAAGCAACTCAGTGTGTGTGTGCAATGTGCACATGCACAGTCTTGTTATCAGAAGGTAAAGAATGTACTTTGTAGAGGTCTAAATGAAAAATCTGTACTTAAGTTTTTTTGAGACACAAATTTATTGAAATAGGGAGTCTTTTAACTATGCTCAGTGACTCTTATTTATGAGTAGTAGTTGCTCTATCCTGCAAGTGAGGGCTGGTGACTACCTCTCCAGCAAACTGCCATTCTGGTGATGCTGAAGGAGTAGGTGTGGTTCACTTCTGCTCTGAAGTAGACTTCAGAAATTATTTGAAAACCCTGACTTTAAATAATCTTGAGGGATGTTTCTGAATCACCTCCTTGGATCTTTTTTCATAAAGATTGCCTGGTTACATACTTGTTTTGAAGTAAGGAGTTGTTCATGTAACTGTTACTCCCATTAATCCAAAATCTGTCATGTAGTGTGCTACTAGAAATCTCAACAAATTCCAATAAATTCTGCAGTTGCTTGAGGTTTAGATCTACATGGAAACAGAATATTTATTGAATAGGCAGCACTTACTGTGAGAAACAGTCCCAGTGCTTTCTACCTTAGTGGCAGAGCACTGTGCAGTACCAGTGTAAGCTTAGAGCTGGAAGCTGTGTGAACAGCTCAGACTTTAACCCTTTGCTTTGGTGATTGTTGTGAGTTTCATTGCAATTTCATATTTATTAGTATAAAACAAACTGATGACAACCTATGGTTATTGAGTAAAGCCTCTGGTTTTTGTTCTCAGGTGTTTGACTTCAGCCTCACAGAAGAGGAGATGAGCCACATTGGAAGCCTGAACAAAAACTGGCGTTACATTGTGCCAATGATTACGGTAAATTTCTTGTTTTTCTAATAGTTTTCATTATGTGCATATGGCCACCACTTGGGATTTTTACAGTTTTATTTCTTTAGTTCCCATCAGAACTATTTACTCATAAGAACACTGCATCTTCTTAGGGTATCTAAGATGAAAGAATTTTTCAAAAGCTGGGTACAGAAAAGGCAGCTTGTTGAAAGCTTTTGTCCTCTTGTTTTGGACATTGGCTCTCTCTTGAGTTCTCATTACTGACTCCCATGGGTCTTTAAGTCAGAGTCCCATCTTCAAATCTCACCAAACTCCTGCTGATTTGTTCTTCTCAAGTCCAAGCAGGCTAAACTCCCTGGCATTCCTCTAGAAGTACTCCTTGTGCCAGCTGTCTCTTTGTACCATAAACCTCGAAGATCAGACTCAGGATGCTGCTGCTTCTCCACATCCATGGTGGAAGTCACATCAGGGAATTTGTCCCCTCCCCTCTGCTGCATGTCCCCCTTTTCAGAATCTGTTGTAATGACTTTCTCCAGTGTAAGGAGTTTGGATTAGGCTGTTCTATTTTTCTTCCCAAATCCATTAGCTGCAGCATCTTTTAGCATCAGACCCTTACCTCATGTGCTGGCAGATGCCAGTTTGTTTTTAGAGAAGCCTCTGCCTTGTAAGCATTGAAATCCTCTTGGTCTTTCCTTTATTGCATTAAAGGACCTAAACTTGTTCCTTTTCCCTCATTGCAAAATTTCAAGTCAGTGCCTTATCTCCTGACCTTATAGTGTTTCTCATTTCTTCTTGTCCTGCTTCTGAGGTTACAACAGAAAGCTGTTGCCATTCCCTGGTGCATCACTGGCCAGGATATGGCAACTTTAACAAGTTGCTGTGATGAAACTGAAGTGATTTATCCCTTCTCTGCCATGTACAGATACAGCAAATCTCAGCAAATTTGGGAGCTGTGAGGCATAGCCTGGCCTTTTCAGTGCTTTGCCTGTAAATTATCCTTCAGTAGTGGCTGCTGGCTGTAGGAATTCCTTGGTGAAAGCTTTTCTCCAGGATTTATCAGTGTGGGTTTTTCAAATACTTGAGAGTGTATCAGTGACCAGCCCACGTTAGAGAAGGAGCTGTGGATGTGTGGGAATGATTGTCTCATATCAAGGGTAGATATGTGTTACAGCCTTCACTGTTTGTCATGCTTACATGAGCCTCAAGGCCATCCTTTAAACTGTACGTGTGCATAAATATAAACCCTCACATCCCTGCAGCCAAAATTGTCTCAGTGTTTATGGATCAGGAGCCTGTACACCAAACAAGCAGCTTAGCTGCTGATCTGTGTGAACGGGCTAGTGACAAGCACACCTGCTGCTGACAATGTGTTTCTTTCAAGTGTTTTGCTACTCATGCTGCAAACAAAGTTGTTTTGTTAATGAAACTGCAAAATACATTTCAATGTAGCTGGGCTTGAACGATCCAGGGATAATTCATGTGCTTTTGTTACCTGGGAGACCTGATCAGATCACAGGGGTTCACAAAGGAGAGATGAAATACAGTTCAAAGTGGCAGCCCATCCAGCTTGAGAAAGGTGCATGTGATGCAGCTGGGCTTCAAAGATATTGCCATAGTGTCAGATAACGAGACAGGAAGAAGGCAGATGAGCGGAGTTAAATCACAGCTCTGTAGCTCTAAGATCTCTAATGGAACCTTTTGTCTCCTGCCCATCCCTTCTGGGCTTATTGGAAACAATTTTCATCAACTGTGAATTAAAATTCCTGTCTAACCTTTCATGCCTATCTCCATTATGAATCTTAGTGTCTGGATTTCAAAGAGTGATATGACAGTGACAAGAGAGCTCCTATTGTAATTGATGAGACAGCTCTTCTTGGCCTTATTTCATTGATCTATAGCAAGTTCTTAAAATTGTGCCACTCTTCCTCACTGTGTGTGTTTAAAGTTTGAGGGGAGGATATTACATTGCATGTAGACAATTAAAGTTGCTTTATACTTTTAACTGTTTATTATCTGGATAGAGTTTGGAAGTTACCTTGCACCAATCTGAAATCCAAACTTTTGGAAACATATAATTGGCCAAGGAATATACTCAAGTGAAACGTAAATGACTGTCAAGCCAGGAGAGGAGGAATGTAGTGAGCACATCATGATCTCTTTTTAAAAGTTAGCTACTGTTGACCTGCAGGTGTGTTCACTGCTGATTTTATCCCCCTCTTTTCTCACGTTCCTGAAGTAGACTGGAATCAGTGATGTGAAACATTGCTTCTGGCAGCTGCTGTCTTGGCCTGCTGTGAACAAGAATTCTTGCCTGTCCTGTGTGGACAGATATGCAGGGGGACAGAACTGGAGGGGAGAGTGCAGAATATGAATTCTAGGAACATGAGGAAGCTGTTGGCTTTCAAGAGAACTTGAGGAAACCTGAAGCGACTGTGACACTTCTGTCCTGTTGTAAGGATTGCCATCAGCTCACAGCCTCATTGCAGGTCTGGTTTAATCGGAGCGTTAGTCAAAGGGACACAGTAACATCTTCGTTCTGTGCTCTGCAGTGCCCCCAGGTGACTCCTTTCATTTCAACAGCTCCTTGCAGGAATTCCAGTCGCTTTGAAATGCAGGTTTTATATTCAAAGCTAATGGGACACTTGCTAGTGGATACTTGGTTTGGAAGTCCCTGTGATTTCCTCTGTGCCCATAACATTTTGAGTGATCACTACCATCACGTTTTTATGTATAAAAACCAAGGATTTCTCTAATATAACTTTTATTGAGGCATTAGTTGTTTAACTTAAGTTTTGGCTGGATGGTGCTCGCCTGACACGTGGGGAGGGAGGTGTGTGCTCTGGGCCAGTGCTGCACCCAGACTTGCCCAAAAGTTACAGATGAGCTTTTATCTCAGCCACACAAGTTGGGGTGTTGCAATGGACTTGGTGCCACAGAAATGCAAGCTGTCCATCTGAATGCTTTGAGGTGGGATGTAGGAACTGAGACTTCTGCGTGGCCATGTCTGGTTTGGGGCCAGCCCAAGCCTCTGGTTATCTGTGAATATTGGTTTCAGTGCTCCCATTTCACAGCTGGACAAGTTGGCCTTCTGTGGGAACGTTCCTAAAAGGAGTTCAGTGACACTGTCAGTGGCCCAGTACATGACCCTGAGCAAGCCTCTCAATGTGTTTCATCTTACCCATCTCTAACGTTGGCAGCCCAGCAGTTCTCTAGGATGGAAATGTGGACAAAGGCTCCAACTGCAATAAAGTGTTTGAAGTGTGCATGTTACAGCACTTACTCAGTAACACCTACACGGCACAAGGCTTGTAACTATCCTCACTCTAATTCTTCAGCTCTCTGCAGCTTGAGAGACTCTTGCTCTAGGCCACAGAAGTCTGTCTTTTCTTTCAAGAAAGGCTAAGAGGACCTGGAAGTAGAGGGAAGAGCTCTTGTTTAAGCTGAAAAATGTACTCCGAGACTTTTGGGATACAAAGTTTTAGAAATCTAAATCATGTTTCACTTGAAACTGTGAGTAAGAGTGGATTTTATCTTTCTGACTTGAGTCTGTCTGGTTCATTTCACAGGTGGATGGAAAGCTAGTAGCCAGAGATGCTGGACACCCGCACTACCCCTTCAATGACCCCTATTAACTGCGGGAAAATAAGGTGTTACAGTAATGCTCCAGTAATTGCCTTCACACAAAGTAATTGTTGCCACGATTTTCATACAATGTACTACTTCTAATCGACCTCCTGCCTGGAGATCCCGTAGCTGCTGTTTCAAAGTTGGTGGATTTATTACAATGACTGCAAGCTGGCTGCTGGAGGCATCAGATCTTTTGGAGATTAGATAAAGAGTGAGGAGTCTAAGTCAAGTTCCAGACACATCGTTATCAGACAAGGGCATTACTTTGAGTAATTACTTTGGTTACTGCTGTGAAACGGTTTTGAAATCTTCAGTTGCTACCATGATGAGGGGAAAAAAAGAAGGGTGAAAGTGTGAAAGTTTTTTAAGGCTAAAGAATTGCTCAGCCATCAACTTTGATCTCTTTTATTACCAATTTTTTACGCAGGGAATAAAGTGAAAGGTGCTCCAATTGCACTATGTCCATAAACCATCCATTAAAACCCAAGTAATCAGCCGTGGGACCTAGAGTTGTCAATTTTCTCTTTCTTTTAATTTGCCTGTAGATTTGAGCAGAATAAAGCAGACCCTGGAGCAGGCCTTCAGGGCAATCCCCTGTCTTGCTTGTCACAGTGCTGGGTTTCAGCTCTGACAGCAGCTCTGATCCTATCACAAAAGCCACAAGAACTTTGCAGCAAGTCTTGCAGAAAAACATCCTGCTTTTCCCATGAAGCTGTCCAGTGTTTCTTTACCAAAGATGTCCATTTTGAGTTCTGGAAGGTCACAAAATTAGTTCCTAATTGTACAGTAAGACCAAAGACCTTTCAGAGCTCCCAATGTTTTAATGGTTCATTTTTGGCTACTGCCAAAAAATGTCTTTGGTTGATGCTTAGGAGAGCTGCTCCTGTCTCCTGCTGGTAACTCGGGGTGACTCATTTGCCTTTTGTGCCTGTTTTCCTGCTTGCCATGCCTGTGTTCCCCTGGCAGGGACTGATTTGCTGAGTGCTGATGCACCCTTGGGCTGGAACTCCAGCTCTAAGCACAGTTTTCTTTTGTGTCTCCTAATGAATTGGCTGAGCACAAAGGGCATGAGGTGTTGGTACCTACCTGTGGTGACACTTTCTGTGGCCTTAGAAACATCAACACTTTATTTTGGTCCTCTCTACCTGTTAAATAGGAATAATTTTTTTCCCCACAGTAATTAGAATTGCTATTGGATTGCTATTTTCCTGTAGCAAGCAATTAGAAAAATAGTCTTGTATATCAAGTAGTTCAAAAGTTAAGGAATTAGACGCTTTAATTTGGATACCCTCATTTGCAATAGGCCTTTAGCAGATCTATGAATTCATTTTGAGTGTAAAGCCTTCTCAGGTAATTCCTGCCCTGGGCCTCACAGTGTGCAGCTGAACTGCAAAAAAAAGAGTGACACCAATTTATCACTCCTTGTAAACCGCAGGCAAAATTTCAGGAACTTCTGTTCCTTCGTAAAATGTTTCCTAATTCCTGATGAATTTGCCTCAGTGGAGGAAGCCATTGCACCTCATTTAGGATTCTTTAGTAGACTGGACATTTTCTCCTAAGGAAAATTAAATTCTTGTTGGTTTCTTTAATTATTCCACTCAACATGGTGACTTTGAACACGGTTCTTGTTGCAATTCTGCCAAGGACAGTGGCTTTTCTTGCTTGTTTCACTTGCATGTTTGCTTGTTTAAATAAATTCTGTACTCATTGTATGACTTTGAGACTTTTTCCCTCCCTCTTATCAAGGCCCCAATTAACTTTCTCTAGTTATTTCTCTGAGCGAGAGTACCTAATTGAGCTGGGAGAATTCCCAAGAAAAGCACATTAATGCTGTAGCTCTGTGAACCCCACACTTCCCAGCTCTGTTCCTGCAGGGAGGGACATAGCGGGGCTGAAGCTGGAGAACTTTTACCTTGAAACAGCAGAGCCTGGAGGTCTCGGTGCTGGGCTGTGCTGTGACAGGGCAGCGGCCATGTCAGCCCTGCCTGCTCGTGTGTTCGTGTCGCAGGGGAGAGCCGAGCACCTGCGTTAGCCGGGCAGAAGCCCGGGGTTGTTCAGAGCCCGAGCCGGGCTGCCAGAGCCCCCCGGAGCCCCAGGCTGCGGCTGAGGGCGTCCCGCAGCCGGCATGAGGGAGCGGACTGCACCTCCCGGCATGCCCCGCGGGACCCCGCCTCACTCTCCGGCACTACACTTCCCAGCGCGCCCCGCGCGGCGGCGCCCCCGGCGTCCCGCGGCGGGGCGGGCGCGCGGCCTGCCGGGAGCGGTAGTCCCCCCGCGGCGCGCGCGCGCCGCCAGGCGGGCCGGGGCGTGTCCTCGGGGGTATATAGGCAGCCGGAGGGGCAGGGGGCTGCACTCTGCCGCCGCCGCCCCTCTCTCCAGCAGCTTCTATGCAATCCTCGGCCATCGCCGCTCCCCCCTGCGTTGAGCCCGCGCCGGCCTCCCAGACTAGGTAGGGCCGCGCGGGCTGGCCCCGGTTACGGTGTGTGCGTGTCGGGGACGGGGGGCATCAGGGGAGGGGGGGGGGGGGCGCCTTCGGGCCGCAGGGTACCGGAGGGGATGGGGGGTGAGCGGGGCGGTGGGCCGGATTTCCTTAGGGGAGGGCCGGGGGTGCTGGTCGGGCTGGCGAAGCTGCGCCCCCGCCTCCCCCCCTTCCCTGCTCGCCGGCGGTGGTACCTGCGTCCCCCGTCCCCCCCTCGCCGTCTGTGGTACCTGCCTCCGCCGTCCCCCCCCGCCGGCTGGGGCACGGTGGTACGTGCCGCCGCCCCGCTCCTCCGGCGCCAGCTGGGCCCGCGCGGCTCGCGCGGAGCCACCACGTGACCGCTGCGCGGCCGCCGCCATCTTTGTTGGGGGCAGCCGACGCCGCGGGGCGGGCGGGGTCACGTGACCGGCGGCCCGTGAGGAGCCGCCGCCGGGGTTTGGCGCCAAGGGCGGGGGGCGGGGCCGGCGGAAGGCGGGAAAGGCCCCATTGTCTGCCCGGCACGGCCCCGCACGGCCCCGCACACACCGCACACAGCGCCCCGCGGGATCCGCCCCCGGGCTGCACGGGCACCGCTGACCCGGGCTGCCCGTGCTGCTTTCCCCCCCGCCAAGAGCTCAGTGAAGGGGGTGGCCGGTTCTAAACGTGAATAAAAGACCATTCGGTTTTCCGTTTGCAGGATGGAAGAGGAACTGGCAGCTCCTTCCACATCCACAGACAAGACAGACAGGTGAGATGGGAGTTGGCACTGTCAGTAATCAAATAACACAAAATCCCGGAGCTGCTGTGTCAAAGGCAGAGGTCACCCTTCAGATCGGTTCTTAGACTTGGGGTTTAAAGCCCACGTGTGATGTAGGTGCTGAAAACCTGTGCTCACCAGTGCTTTGCACAAATCCAATGTATCAGGGCATTTTCAGGGACTGATACATACAAAAATGTATCAAGCTGTTCTTAAAGTTTTTCGGTTGTTAATTTGTGCTGGAGTACGCAGCTGGCGTGTGATACATGGTATTCCTCTGTGGGTGGCTCCTCCTGTCTCAGTCGGAGATGTTGGGCTGGACCTTCTGGAAATGAAGCTGTGCAAGATGCACTGAATTGAACTGACACTTGCGTCTGTCATTCTCAGATGCACCATGCTGTGCTGTGAAAAGTTTTAACTTTTCTTCTTCTTGATTTAGCATTGGAGTCTGGAGCACTGGTGCTCCATGGTGTGTTAGTGTGCAATTCCTGAAGTATATTTTTTAGCAGCTTTTGTCACAGCAGAATGTGATACTTGTTGCAGTGATTGGATAAATTTGCCTGTCTTCCCTTGGTTATTGGAACCATCAGTTGTTTCAGATTTACACCCACAAAACCAAACAAGTCCCACCTACTCTGGTAATTCCAACTACTGTAACGTATGCAACTCACTATTCCATAAAGCAGACTAGGTTTTGAAAGCTAAAATTACAGTGAAAACTAACAGAATCCTTTATTTGATTTATTTTCCTTCCTCCAGTATGGATGTGGATGGAGAATCAAAGAAACTCTTGGGTTTGGGACAGAAGCACTTGGTAATGGGAAATATTCCAGCTGCTGTGAATGCATTCCAGGAGGCTGCAAGCTTACTGTGAGTAGTAGAAAGTTCTGTGTGGTTTTGCTGGGCTTGGGCTTCAGCTTGGCTGTTCTGGTGTGGATTATGCAAGAAAGATTGGGATTTTTACCTAGCATGTTTATAATTTATAATGCAGCTGTGGAGGGGACAAGCTGTTTAAATTCACCCAAGAGTTGTACAATGCTGTAGTTGGTGTGCAGTTTGGGTGATAGGCATTGCCAGCAGAGTTCCCTAAGGAGGGAAGGGGGTTTGATAGTTTATTATGCAGCTGTCTTCTCTAGTGACTTGTTCACTAGTCTGGATCAGTCTCTCTGAATGGTACTTTTTGGGTTACAGATTAATTTCCTCAGTTGGGTGTTTGAAAGCCATATGTAACTGGGAGAAGCATTCAGTATTTGTTTAAAGCAATGGGAAGTGAGCCAAGAAAGTGGTGCTTTTGTTAGGCTAGGAATGTTTAATGCTCAAGTTCACATATCCAAATCTAAAGCAGGCACAGGCAAATATTTCTTTATTATTTTTGTAGGGGTAAAAAGTACGGTGAGACAGCGGATGAGTGTGCAGAAGCTTTTTTTTATTATGGAAAATCTCTCCTGGAGTTGGCAAGGTATGGTGGCAGTTTGTCATTTGGTGAAGAGTGTGTCTGGTGTAACAGCATTTCACTCCTTTGTGGACAGGACTGCCGTGGGTGGGATGGGCTGTGGCACTGCAGCTTGTGCAGTTCAAATAATGGTATTAAATATCCGAGGGATAACAAACTCCTGTTCCCTTTAGAATGGAAAATGGTGTGCTGGGAAATGCCTTAGAAGGGGTGCAGGTGGAAGAGGAAGGAGAAAAAGCAGAAGATGACTCTGCACTGCCAGCTGCTGATGGTATGTAAAGCTGCCTGCCCTGCCATGGAGGCTCCAGGCTGTGTTTTCTTGTTGGAATGATCAAGTTTAGTCCACTGGTATCTTGGGTAGCCTGAATCATTCTATTGAAACTCTTGGCAGTCTGAATGGACTCTGTTTCCGTTTGGGGTTTTTTTAAGTCTTGCTTAAAGGTGAGCAAAATCTGTAAAACATCTGCAAGGAGCTGGTCACTGAAAGCATGTGTAAGGGTCACCAGGCGTCTGTGTCCTGAACACTGCATTCAAACTCGCTTTCTTGAGCTTCGCCGCTGATTCCGACTGCTTTGTAACCTTGTAGCAGTACAGTGTGTGCAGTCCCAGAGGTCAGTCTCTGTGCAAAGCCCCAGGAACAGTGGCTGTTTTATGCTGCCTGCAGCTGGAGGGGTTCAGGGATTCCTGTCCCTCCAGACTGTTACAGCTCTGGCACCTCTCGCTATGCTGTGACTAAAATCGCTGCACAACCGCGCACTGCTTGAGCGGCCGCTTGCAATGCTGCAGTCTGGGGAAGGGGAAGGGACTTGGCTCAAGCAGCTGTGTTGGTTGTCTCCTAATTCCTTGTACTTGGAAAATGAAGCTTTTAGGAGTGCCATCCAACTTGGTAACAAACCAACACACAGGAGGGTCTTGAGGGTGGTGTTGTCAGGGCTCGTTAATGTCTTTATCACTAAACTCGAAGAAATGTTTATGCTTCCTCAATCATGTAGAAGAAGCAAGGGAGGAGTTGAGAGAACAGGTTTATAACGCCATGGGGGAAAAGGAAGAGGCCAAAAAGTCCACGGAAGAGTCTACAGTACTCTCTGAGAAGGAAATCAAAGAAGAGGATGTTGAAATGAAAGAGATTAAAGAAGAACCCAAAGAAGAAGCTGTTGACAAGGATGCAAAGAAGCCTGAAGAGGCTGAGGAGAAGACTGAGATTTCTGTGGGAGAAGAAACTTCAGAAGAGCAGAAGAAGCAGGTACCTGTGAATGAGGAGGCAGCTGTGGAAGAGAAGGAGGTAGAAAAAGAGCAGAAGACAGTGCCTGAGGACAAGGTAGAGAAGGGAACTGAGGAGGAGAGAACGACAGAAGAGTCAGACAAGGAGGGAAAGGCATCTGGGGAAGAGGCTGAAGCAGAAGTGGCTGTGGGAGAGAAGGCAGAGACTGGAGAACAGGCAGCAGAAGCAACAGAAAAAGAGCCAGCTGTGGAGAAGGGAGAGGCTGTGGAAGGGCAGGCTGAGGCAGCTGTGGAAGAGAAGGCAGAAGCACAGGCAGCAGCTGCTGTGGAACAGAAAGAAGCTGCAGAAGGGGATGCAGAGGTGGCTGAACAGAAGAAGGCAGAAGAGAAACATGAGCCAGTAGAGACAGTTACAGAAGAGAAACCAGGTGAATCTAAAGAGACAGAGTCCTCAAAGGAACCTGTGCCCACAGAGGGCAAAGAGCCACCTAATGACACGAAAGAAAAGGCTGAAGTTGCTGCTAAGGTAGAGAAAGAGGAAAAGAAAGGTGACCTGATGGAAGAGGGTGAAGGTGCTAAGGTAGAAAAAGAAGAGAAAGATGACCTGATGGAAGAGGGAGAAGGTAACCCTGAGAGGCAAAAAATACTTGTGGGTGGATGACTTGATGGATTTGGCTAACAGTGGGTAAAAAGTGTTCCATTCAGAATTTTCTGTTTGCCTTAGAATAAGGAAAAGGCACAGTAAAGGGCTCTTGAAGGACTTTACATACAAGTAAAGTTTCAAGGAATGGTCTCAGTTTCTCTAGACTAACGCTTAACTAACTGCAAAGCAAGTCTTACTTGAAAGCAAACTGACAGCCCTGTGAAATGTGTAAGTAATGGCTAGGCTGGTGGAGAATACTGAATGGATGTTCACTTGCATGCATCTGGGTGTATTGCACTAACCTTCACATGACTGCAAAGCACAAATTGCCTCTGGTTATAGCTGTGTTTTATTTTACAATGGGGGTGAAAAACCCAGAACAGCTGAACACATAAATTTACTTCCCTTGGAGGAGAGGAACTCTTCAATTGAGTCTTTCTGATGGTCATTGCTAGCAAAAATTTAGCTGGAAAATCTGAACTTGTTTTGCTGAAGGCTTATTGCTGCTCTAGTGCAGTCTTCTGGCTGTCCAGCTTCTGCCCTTCTGCTTCCCTGCTTTATTGTAGCTGTTTCCTGGGCTCTGTTGAGGTAAGACTTGCACCCAGCAAGACTTGCACCCTTTGCTGCAGCAGTACTTTTGGTCTTAGTGGGCCTGTGCCTTCTGTTGCACCAGTTAATTGATGAACTGTAATTGCAACTTCTCTGGCCAGTAACTCATCTTCACAGGCAGTGCCTTACTTCAGGAGTGGCAGATGTTGACACTAAACAGTTCTGGAGCCTGGAAGGATTATTCTGCTAAGCATAGTGAGCACTCAGTGGTGGAGCAGTGGCCTAACAGGGTGTCTGTGCAGAGAGAGGATGACTGAAAATAACCTAAGAGTAGTTACCTGCTCCTCACTCTCAGTGCTGACAGGCTGCTGATGCACACATACTGCTGCTTTTTGCCCCAGGCTGGGAATGTGAGGACCCTCTGGAATATCCTGGCCCGGTGCTGTGTCATCCCAAGCTCCTTCCACTACTTAAATCTTAGCATCCTGACCTCTCTTCTGTTTACCTTTGTACAAGTGTCTTCATGTTCACAGGATTGGCCCTCTCAGTGCTGGGTGTGTGCTGGGAGTTAGACTAGTGAGTTCACAGGCTCTCTAGTCACCCCCCATCAAGCTTCTGCTCTGGAATAGAGAGGCTGTGATACAGGCATTGTGTGACTTCAGCCTGCAGACCAGCCAGTGCTCTGAAGTTATTAGCCATATTCCTTTACTGCACATGTTCCCAAAACATCTTCTGCTGCTAGAACAGATGTATTGCTTCTGCACAGTGTCAAAAGTCAAGTTAGTACTACACAAGAGGAGGTTCATTAACATGGGTAACATGAAGATCATGAACTGAGAAACAGACTAATTCGTGTTCAGCTTGGCAGCTATCTTGCTGAAAATGCTTTCTATAGCATGAAGTTTAGCAGCTGGCCAGTGCCTCTAGGGCTGCTCAAAATCTTGTGGCTTCAGTGAGAGCTGACAACAGATTGGTGAGAACTGAATTCTGTGTAAGTTTCTGTTGTAGATAGTAAGAAGTTGAACTTATGGACTGCTTTAGTCTACAGTGCTGAATGGTTTCAGCAAGATGGCTGCTGATGCTGAGACTTTAATGTATCTGCTCTTCGTACATCACACCTCTAACCTGTCACTGGAAGGGTAAGGGTTGGATATAACACACTCTGCCTGACTCCATGTTGAGCAAGCACAGTAACCAGAAGTGTCCTCATGCATCTACTTGCCTTCTAGAAACAGAAGAATCTGAAGAGGAAGATAAAGAAAATGATAAAGCTGATGATGACAAGGAGAATGAATTGACAGTGGAAGACAAGGTGAGGTTGCTGAGGTCTGACACCAGTGCTCTTGGAAGGATGCCTAAATATTAGGCATATATTTATTAGGATGCCTAAGTATTAGGCCTAAATATGATGTTTATGTCCTTCTAAAAGCTCAGTTGTGTTTCATTTAGTTCTGTGTAGGAAAATACTTCTGAATGTTCCCTAGCAATGGCCAGTGTTAGGCCTAGTCTGCATTGTAGCATCTGGCTCAGCTGTGTCTGTAGGCTTGGGTTTGCTTGGCTGCTCTGACACAAATACTTGTGGTGTGCTGAGCTAATGTGGCCTGGTGCAGGGGCAGGCAGGGAGAGCTCTTTCAGCCTGTCACTGGAGTTACTTGGAACAGTTAATTGTCTGCTTGTCCAGTAAGCTGTGATTAGGATGGGAATTGTTGGAGAAGTGTGGTGCTCCTCAAACCTGAGATGTACATTGATATAGCAGTAAAAACACCTGGAAAAATTTGCAGCTTCACGGAGTGGCACTAAGCATTCAAGGTAACTGTCCCTTTCTCAGACTATTCTAACAAAGCTCAAAGGCTCATTAAAAAAAAGCTGGACTGTGAACTTTATTTGGTTCATCGAAAGACAACCTTAACCAAGATCTTTCCCCAAGATCTTTAATTCTGGAAAAGGAATTAAAGCATATGACAGAACAATGTGAGTTCATGTTCCACTGAAACCTCTTTACTCCAGGCAAAGTCTTGGTTGATGCAATAACCTCTTCTGCATTTTTTTTTCTTTTTTTTTTTCTAGTGATTAAATGTTCACCTCTTGCAGAAATGGATTTCTTGGTAACACTGGTTGGGAATTTAGTGGTGCTGTTTGATGTGGTCTGTGACCAAGTCATTAATCTGTCATGCACTTCTGGTCTTTACAGGAAAGTGAGGAGGATGAAATTGGCAATCTTGAGCTAGCCTGGGACATGCTGGAGTTAGCAAAAGTCATTTACAAGAGGTAAAGACTAAAGTTCTAATTTGGGATATGCCACAGAAAGTGTAAATTGGATGGTGGCATAGCCAGTTAGAGAATGTGGCATGCTCTGATCAGGATTTGAAAACTGTTTTTTTCTTCTGGCTGTAGACAAGAAACAAAAGAAGCTCAGCTCCATGCAGCTCAAGCTCATCTGAAGTTAGGAGAAGTTAGCATTGAATCTGGTAAGTAATGTTAATTATCATGTGCAAAGTGTTTGGTTCTACTTTCTGTCACTGGGTTTTGTACTTTAAAATGAGCAAATGTGAATTAAAGCTGTCAGGATGAGAACAAATTAGATCGTGATAGTTGCAGCCGTGTGAGGAGCTTTGGAAGTGATGGTTGGTGCCTTGAAAATAGGATGGTCTGTGCTTTTGCAGAGCAGGGGAAAAAAGTTTGAGTAAGAAGCAATGTGTTGCCAGCCTTGTGTTCTGCTTTCTGAAGTGACCAAACCTTGCTTATGAACTTGAGACAGTTGCTGAAATTGTCATGGAAAATAGTTGGCTCTCTTAGACCCACCCAAATCCTGGGTTACAGTCAGGAAAGGCTCTTGTGTTACACAGCAGAAAAAAGGAGTGGGAGGCAAACCTCAGGATTGTGCCTTGTAATGACTCACTTGCCTTTCATTTAAAAATGTATTGTAATCTTGTTAAATCCAAATGTACACTTTCTCTGGGGCAGGCACTGGAAATAACCCAACAGGTTTCTGGGCCAGGGCTGCAGAAGAAGGGTTGTGTCTTGTGTCACTGGAGCACAAGCAGGGAGTGCTTGGCAGGAAGGTGGCACTGTCCTTAGCTCCAGATCCGTGTTACAACTGGGACCAGTTACGTTCAGTTCTCTTGCTAGAAAGTAAAGCAGGAGGATTTGGTGCCTGCTTTGACTTGGCTGCTTGTTTTCTGTGCTGAAATTAGACAAAGCACTCATGAGAGGACAAGAGGAGCTAGACAGTCTCTCAGGGGAGGCAGAGTTGTCATCTGATGGTCTGCAATCAGCCCAGCCCCGCTGTGTTCAGTGGTTCTGTTTGCAGACTGTATAATGTGTAACAAAACACTGAGTAACCAAACCAGGGTTTAGGTGGTGCTGCTGTGGATAATTACTGAGGTTTGTAAAGACCTTGGGGCTTTCTCCTGCAGAAAACTACACGCAGGCAATCGAGGAGTTCCAGGCCTGCCTGGCCCTGCAGCAGAAGTACCTGGAGGCTCACGACCGGCTGCTGGCAGAGAGCCACTACCAGCTGGCCCTGGCCTACCACTACAACAGCGACTTCGACGAGGCCGTGCTGCAGTTTGGGAAGTCCATGGAGGTCATAGACAAGAGACTGGGTACGTGGAATTCTGAAGCTGTCCAGTGAGTTTTCACAAGGCAAAGTGGTGAGGTGTGCTCGTGGGCTGCTGTGTGCTGTTGTGTCTGAAAGTGGTGAGACCACACCAGGGGAGAATTTGTAAAACTGTTTGTTAGCAGATAGTTGCCTCTGGATGTTGGTAACTGGACAGTTACTTTGTCTCGAGGTGTTTTGCCCTGATAACTGTTTCATGCCAGCAATACTGACTGAGCGAATAAAGAAGGCAGACACTGGGTCTCCTGAGGACGAGAAGGAGATAGAAGAACTGAAGGGACTGCTTCCTGAAATTAAAGAGAAGATAGAAGATTCAAAGGAGTCACAGAAGAGTGCAAAAGTAGCTGAGCTAGGACTGAAAGCAACTCTGGTGAGTGTGTGTGTGTCCTGTGGTTTCATTTTGAATAAATCAGTAATGGGAGGAGCTCAGACTTGATCAGGGACTGGTGGTTGCTCACAGGTGTTACCAGGCTGTGGTTGTGAGAAGGAAACTGAGGCAGCTGATGTCTAAAGAGAATGTTTACTAACAGCCCTGATACAAATTGTTCCAAACTAAACAGGAATTTTATATGCTTCTGTGACATTTAATGTATCAGGGCTGGAAATGACGGGTCAGGCAAATGTAGGGTGCACATTGCATCTGTCCTTACAGAAGTGCAGAATCCAGTGTTGGGATGTGGAGGACTTGGGCTTTCTGTATCTCACTAAGTTCCACATGCATTGTCTGCCACAGTCTGTTTTTTCTGCTTTTTTAAGGTTGGAACTACATCTGGGTTTGCACAAAGTGAAGACAGTGGTTCTGTGTCCACAGTAAGTTAATCTGAAATGAACGTTGTTAATTCTCATCTACTCTAAGGATTACTGGTTGTGTTTGCTCATGTGTCAATGTGTGTCTTGTAACAGATTCCAGTAAGGAAAGGAGCTGATGGTGCATCTCAGTGTGTAACAGACATCTCTCATCTAGTCAGGAAAAAGGTGAGTCCAGAAATTACTTGTTAAACAAGAAGTTTGTTGAAGTACTGCTGGCTTGCTCTGTGTAATAAGATTTGTCTTAAAAGTATTTTTTCGTAACTTAATTATATAATGGAAAAACACTCCAGAAGTAAAAACAGTAGTGTTTGAAACTCCTTTCCACTGGGAACCATCTGGCCTCCAGGAGACCATTCTTGGTGGTTCAGCACCCTGCCTGAGCCACACTGATGTAAATCTGACCCAGTTGTGTGGCTTCTGCAGGTGTTCCCTGAACAAGATTTTCCTCTGCTGAGGACCCTCAAGAGCAGCAGGGTCACCTGCAGATCCCAAGGAAAAGGCAGGCAACCCTGGGATCACCTGTAGATCCCAAGGAAAAGGCAAGGCTGGGCTGGGTTCCCTTCTTTCCAAAAGGAGATGGGGACTTGGACTTTTAATAAATAGTAATGCCACACTGGTGGTAATGACAAACTGCCTCTTTAGGAGATCAGATATTGAGAATGTGGTTCCTGTGTGTTCTCTAGAAGTGTTTGCTGGTAAAAACTAAGACCTTATAGGTGATACTCTCAGTTTTATGTTGCCTCTGTTTCTTTGATCTGTTAGTTCAGGTGTGCCTGGAGTGATTTGGAGCTGCTTTAGCTGATTGCAAATGTTGTAGATGCCCTAAGTCTACCCTGGAACTGTTACAGGCCCAGTGGTTGCACCTTTCTTGACCAGACTGTAACTACAGATAACAGCTCTGGAGATCCTGGCACCTAAAGTGTCACTGGGTCTAAAGCTCTGGCTAAACCCCAACACTGGGGAGTCTGTCCTGAGCCTGGCAAGCAGAGGTTGGGTAGATGATGTGCAGTGACATCTAATGCTAAATTTCTCAAAATGATTTGAACTTTGATTTGTACTTAGTGGAGATTCTAAACAATTTTTTCTTCAGAGGAAACCAGAGGAGGAGACTCATCAGGGAGACAATGAAGCCAAGAAACCTAAACCAGAACCAGCTGTCAATGGTGGTGGTGGGGACTCTGTCCCCCGTGGAAAAGAGGTTGCAGAAAAAATGGAAGAGGAGGTGGGCAGCTGAGCCAGGAGTCTGGGCTGTGCTTTTTATTTTATTTCCCCCTCCTCTCTGTTCAGGGATGGTTCTGTGCCTGATAGATGTCCTGATTTTATTGCCTGCTGTCCTTCATGAGGTTTCCCAGATGAGATGAAGACTATTCCCAGTGGGCAGGATGCATGTTGTGCTGTGGTGCTGACCTGTGTGGGCTGGACAGGCCCAGCCTTGTCACCTGTGGGGTGGGACAGAGACAGGTTCTGGGTGGTTTTTTGCTGGGCTCAACTCCAGCACAGGTCTTCCCCCACTTTTTCATGTTCCTGGGTTTTATTACTTACCCTTGGGCTGCACTTGTTACTATCAATGCTTTAGGGTAGTGTTGGGCTCTGGAGACTGGCAAAGTTCCCATAGTTAAGACTTCAAATTACAGAACCCTTGGGCTGCTGCATGAGTTGGTGCTGTAGGACTGTGTCTTGACTTTTAAAAACAAACCCTTATCTTCTCTTTTAGACAGAGAAAAGGCCACAAGCAGAATCAGGGGCTGCAGTTGAAAGCACAGTATGATAATGATTCTTTAACCTTGGACACTCCTCTCCTTACAAGGAAAATGGTTTTGTATATAGTGTATTTTTTCACTTTTTGGCAACTTTTGTATGACTTCAATAAAGATTGTAAGCAAATGGTCCCTGTCTTGACTTTCCTCCTGTGACAAGGTTCCAGCCTCTGCTCCTGGCTGTCCCCCAGGGCTGCAGGTCTCAGCCCTGGCCCACTGCTGGGCTCATGCTCCCTTTAGCTTTAGCATTTCCACCCACGTCTGCCTCCTTAGGAGCAGAGGGTCAGAGGGGCCAGGCAGGGCTGGCTGCTGCAGGGATGAGAGCAGTGCCTGAATTTCACTGTCTTGGCCAGGGACCTGACCTTTTTGTCTTCTGCTGGGGCCTTGTCAGAGCTGGGGCTGTGTTTTGTTCATTCCAGGCTGAGCCTGAAGTGGGGTTTGATAGTGCCTCCCTCAGCTTTGAGCAGCCTGAAGATGGTGGGGAAGGCTGGTAATGAAAGAGCTTTGTAACATCCTGGGCTTGGTTGCTGTGTGTTTTTATCTCTGCTCAGCCTCCACTTTGCACCCAGGAGGGGGTGCAGGAGCAGGTGCTGATGGTTGGAGCAGGGGCAGGGCTGTCCCCTGAGCCAGCTTGAGTGCCCAGGTGGGGCTGGGACCTGCCCTGGGTTGTGTTGTCTAAAAAAGGCCAAGAAGTGAAGAGCAATGAACCTTTTATTTAACATGTAACACAGGGCTTCTAACACTTTAGAAAGCTGGCTCTGGTTTTTGCTGGTTCCCAGGGCTGAGCTGTGCATGCCCTGGGTTAGGCTTTCCCTACAGAGGTTGGGTGTGGGGATGTGCCTGAGGGCAGGGAATTTATTGTGCCCCTCCGTGCCCCCTGCCTGTCCCCAAACCACCACTGGGAGCAGGAGTGGTTGAGCCACTCTGGCTGTGGGCTCTGTCCTAAGGTGGAGGCTGAGCTGTGTCACTCAGTTTGCTGCTGGCTTGGGCCTTTGCCTGTCCTTTTCCTGCTGCAATGCCCAGAGCCTCTTTGGTCCCAGCAGTGGTCCTGTACCATTCCACCCATCCCAGCAGTTACTGGAGCCCCCGTTTGCTGGTGGAGGGGGTGGCAGGGCAGTCCAGGGGCCATGGCCTGGTCCTGGCTCACCTTCGGGGAGCTCTGTCTTGTGCTGGGGGCTCCTGAGCAGGAGGAGGGTCCTCCAGGGCCACAAAGGGGGTGAGGGGGAGTCCGGGGGGCACGTGGGCTGTGGGTCTGCCAAGCCCCAGTGCTGGCCCGGGGGGCTCCTGGGAAAGGAAAAAGGTGATGTCAGGGGGAGAGAGTCCTGGCAGGGTGTGAGGTGCCTGGCCATCCCTCACATGTGGCACTGGGTGTGCAGAGCAAATCACAGCCCTGGTCCAGCACTGGTGGGGACTTGCCTCCTGCCCCAGTGGCTCTATCCCCAAGTGCAGCGAAGGGAGCTGTTCCCAAATGTCCCTAAGCTTGTACCTCCACACCCATCATCCCATCTCAGTTGTCAGCCCAATCCCAGCTCCCCTCCCCTCCTTGGAAAGCTGGAAATCGCCCTGGACTGAGGCTCTTACCATGAGAAGTTCTGGCACGGCAAGGGCTGGTGGCAGTGGGGGGGCTATAGGGTGTGGGAAGACAGGGGGTTGCAGCCATGGCCTTGTCTGCTCTGCGTGGCATCGCAGCATTCCCACCTCTGCCTGGAGCCGGGCCAGCTCCTCCGTGTGCCACTGGGCTGCCCGTGAGCCTGGGCAACAGGATTTGGTCACCGTGGGCTTTACAGCAGCCATTCTCCTGGCTCCTCACCAGGCCCATGTTCAGGGGACTGGGACTCTCACTGCAGAGAGCCCACCCCGAGCTGCAGCCAGCATTTCTAGGAGCCATCTCAACCCAGAGCTCTGATGCTGCAACCACAGAGGCAGCTGGAGGCTGTGGGGTGCAGGTGGGGAACCTATTTACCTACCAGCATCCACTCTCCTTTCCCTTCTGACCTTCAGTGCCAGCAGTTCATCCTCCAGACGCCGGTTCTCCAGCTCCACAGCCAGCAGCGCCGCATCCAGACCGTGAGTGCCAGTGCCCGGGGGCTCTGCTGGAACAGCTGGGGTGCCTCAGTGCTGTCTGTGCGGCCATGCTCCCTGAGGGGACAGGCCTGGGCCTGGTGTTGGCGCTTACCCATCCGCCTGGCCCTGCGCAGCCCCGCGGTTCCTTTCTCCAGCACCGTGGCCTCCAGCTGGAGGTGCAGAAGCTGGTCCAGGATGGCCGGGTCGTGTCCCCCGGAGCGCAGGTAGGACACTCGCAGCGCCCTGACGGAGCCCCGGCTCAGCCATGGCCAGGGCTCGGCTGGGCGCTGCGCTCGGAGCCGCCGTGGCCCACAGACCTCACCTGGCCTCGGCCGCCAGCGGCCCTGCGGGCGGCAGGAGGGTGTCGAGGTGGAGGGTGGCCCTGGGGAGGAGGCAGGCAAATGGGGGGTGAGGGAGCCTTGATGGAGGGCACCCCACAGGGCCAGGGCTCTGCTGTGACCCCTCAGCTCACCTGTGCTGTGCTGTTGGGACCTGTCTGGCCTGGTCCTGCAGGCCTTGGCTCGGCTCGGGCTCCCCGTGCTCGGGCTGGGGGCTCGGAGGTGCCCCGGCCCCCAGCGCCGCCAGCCGCCGGCACAGCCCTGCAGGACCGTGAGGGGCGGGGGGCTCAGCGCGGCCCCACAGCCCCACTCTCGGGGGGTCACTGCATCCCACACGCGCCTCCCCATCGCCCCAAAACCGTTTGCAGGGCCTACCCTCTCTCTGCAGCTCCAGCTGCCGGGTCCTGGCCCGGATCTCGGCCACCTGGCGTTCGTGGGCCTCCAGCAGCTCCTGCGGCGGCTGCCGGGGGGGCTCTCCCTGCGGCACACGGGGTTCACGGGAAGGAGGGGCTGGCCCCAGTGCTGGGGAGCCGTAGGGCTGCTGGTGCCCACCCTGGCATTCAGGATTCACCGTACCTCCACTGGCACCCTCCTAGAAGGGGGGTCGGCCGTGCGGAGCAGGGCCCTCTCGTGGGGGGTCAGCACGTCCCCCAGGGGAGCTCCCCGCGCCCGCCCTGGTCCCCGCTGTCCCCGCACAGCTGCTGGGACCCCACGAGGCACAGAGTGATGGCGTGCTTCAGCGTCGTCCGTACTTTGGGACATCCCGACCTCGCAGACACAAAGGGAAGAAAAGGGTGACGCTCCCACCCTCCCCCAATCCCCCCCCAGCCCCCAAAATATCCTTTTCTGGGTTTGGCAAAATAAGCACCAAGGGCTGCCTGTGTGGTGCAGGGATGGGAGGATGGAGGCCTGCCCAGCCCAGACCAAGCTGGAGCCAGGCTGTGATACCCAATTCCCCAGCCCAGCACTTGTCCCCATCCCCATTCTATGCCCGACCCAGCTCCACACTACCGAGATGTCCTGTGGTTTCCTTGCCGTGCTCTGCGCTCCCCCCGCAGGCAGAGGGTCCCCCCCATGGAGGCGGGAGCTGCTGGGTGCCGTGGGCCCGAGGCACAGCTTCTCCATGTGCACCCGCAGCAGCGGCCGGGATCTGAACGCCAAGCGGCAGCGGGGGCAGAGGAAGGTGCCCATGTCCGGCAGGGAGTCACTCGGGGGGGGCCACCCTGACAGGCAGAGGGGAGCCCCCCGCGGGGCTGGCACCCCGGGACCGGCTGGAAGTATGCACAGACCTGCTGGTGGCAGTGGCGGTGGCTGCAGTGTTTGAAGCCACTGTTGCTATGGACGCTGGGCTGGGCAGGGAGGGCCGGCCCCCAGCCCTGGACATTCCCACTGTTTACCACGGGCACTGGAATGGGGAAAAAATGTCGCTGAGCCACCAGAGCAATCCACAGAAAACAAGATGAGGGAGGCCCCGCTGCCCTGTGTCCCTCTGCGGTTACAAAGTGCTCACTGACAGGCACGCTTGCCCTGGGGACTTGCCCTGCCACTTCCAAAATTTCATCGATGTTTAAACCCTGCACAGCCCACAGGAGGGTCGGGGCACAACAAGGAGCTCCTGGCACACACAGGCCAGGCTGCACTGTCCCAGGGCAGGCTCGTTCCACTCCAGAGTGCTCAGCAATCCAATTCCCCCATTCCAAGTGGCTATCAGCATGGATCTGAGGTGAAGGGGTTTTTAAATTTACCCCATTTCTTGAGATCAGTGCACGCAGATCTACATAACTTGGTTTAAATGGATATAGGAAATTAAACTTTAAAAAAACCAAATGGGTAGGCTTCTCCAGACAAAAGCAGTGGTTGAATATTCAGAAGCAACAAGGTGGTTTGTGCAAAGTCATATAGGAGCCCCAGCACTTCCCCGAGCACTATCAGGCAGCCTCAGCCCCTGGACCCTGTTTTCCAGAGTACAGGGATAAAGGAATGCCCACTGCCCCTCTCCTCTGGGGTTCGCGGCAGAGCCAGCAGGAGCTGGAGGCACAGGTAGCAGGGCTGCACCTGATAATGCTGAGTGTGCACCCTTGAATCCAGATGCAAAGATTCAGGACTCAACATTATCACTTTCTTACACCTCTGTCCTCTCAGCCTGGCCAGAAGTAGTTTAAGAACCACAGGCACAACCTTGGGACAAACCCCCTCAGGCCAGCAAGCCCAGCTTTTGTGTGACTCTGTCCAACCCCCCTGCACAACCCCAGAGCACTTTCCAGTCCAAAACATTTGTGCACAAGGTGAACTTACACCAGACACTAAAATAGCTTAGGCCACAACTGAGTTGTTTGTAAAATTCTTTTTAATCTAATAGAAATGTTTTCATGAATTTTTAAAAAAGATTTCAATGAAAACAGCTTTGGATTCAGACATTCCCTTGCCACGTTGTGAACATAAACAGCAGCATTGCACTAGGAACAAGTGACACCGACCGGTCGAGCTTCACCATTTTGTATGAAGCGGAAAAAAAAGCAAACTGCTTTAGTAGAAGATAATTTTGAATTATTTTCTTTAAAAAAAATCCCCAAACATGGACTGTCATCTCAGCATTGTTCTCTCTCTCCCTTCTTAAAGGAAGAGTTCAGCTCCTGCAGTCTGAGCACTACAGCAATGTTTGCCAAGTGGAAAAATAGAGCGGGAGAAGAAACTGTTTATCCCCAGTGCTACTGAACCCCCAAAGTTGCAGGTCCCTTAGAGGAAAGCTCCTCTTACATAAGAAAGACAATTAGAATTGGCAAACTGATGCAAAATATTTATTCCAAGTTAGTTATTTTTGATGCAGTAGTTTTTCCCCCTCATACAGACTCAATGTGATAGTCACTTTTTAAAATCTGTAAATAATGTTATCAAAATAATCTTAATCTTTGAAATCTCACAAAAAATTTATATTTTACAATCCACCCTGAATATCAAGGCTGCAAGAAGAAGAACACAAACAATTCCTATATCCAAATATTTTACAGCTGTACCCAAAAAAAAAAAAAAAAAAGAAAACCACAAACGCCTGGTTAAGTGATGAAGCTCCCCGAGCCGCCAAAAAAAATAAAATAAAATAAAATATTCATGTTATTAGCATTAATTTAACATAATTAGAACTTCAAAAGCCATTTTGTCATCGACAATGATTGTTTTAGCACACCGTTACCGCGCGCTGGGCAATGCGGCGGCACTGTTAGAAGCTTGTTGTTGCAGAGATCAGTCAGCCACTTGTGTCCTGCTCACACGACTGAACTTGTGCACTGCCCCACAAGGGATTTTTGTCAAAATTTGCTAGCTGCACAAACTTCTAGTAAGCATTAGGGCAAAACCAAAAGAAAAAGCTAAAGAAGCCAATTTCTCTCTTCTTTGGGATACAATTATTTCCCTTGTGCATGAAGTATCAACAACAAAAGAAAAAACTGAACAGACTGGAGACAGAATAAACTCTGTTTAGTTTATACAACCCCAAACACGTGTTGAACTATGAACTGAGTTTATTGGGTTGGTTTTATTTATTTAATTTTATTGTGCCCAGTTTCAGGCATCGTCATCTGACGTTTCGCTGCTACTTGTTTCTGTGTCTGAGTCCTCAATCTTTGTCTTAAAAGTGCTTCCCCAGTGGAACAACAGGCTGGAGCCGCGGCCCTGAAGAAATCCATTCTTCCCAAATCCGTTTCTTCTTCGCTGTAGGAATGAAAGTAAGTTTTAAATCGAGCAGAAGTGTGGAGAGTAACTGTCACCAACCCTCTGTGGTGGACATGAATGCCACGTTTAACTGTGTGTGCACACATGGAAAATGCAGAATCATCCATTCCACTACAGTCTCCCTTAAATGCTTGGTCCTTTTGAACACCCTTAAAAACAAGCCCTTGAGAGAGGAGAGGAAGAAGAGCAGTCACAAGTAGCAAGAGCTGTAAACATACCTGCTCTGATTTAATCTGGAACTCTTTGAGCTCATCCTCCGTAAGGGGAAGGTAGTTCTCATCATTTTCAGGATATTCCTGCCATCCCATTTCTTTCAATAACCTGATTGTGGAGAAAATAAAAGGGGCATGGGAACTAAAGCAAGGGAACAATGGCAAAGAAAGGTACACTTTGTCCATGAAAAGCAAGGGTTTTGTAGTAAATCACTCCAAATTCACCAGGGAATCTTCTCTATCATAGACCACTTCAACAGTCCTTTGTGTTTACCCACCATTTTTCAATGTCTTTTACAAATATTTGACCATCAGCAGCTCTGTACAATGGGTACATAACCAGCCTGATGGAAGGCAGGGATTTGAAATTATAACTCAAGGACACTGAGGGAGGACATGAGGCAACCAAGCCAGTATCACAGCTCAGAATCTCCTGAACCTTACTATCTGCTTGCACCAGATGCTCACACTGCTTACTCACTGACGTGAGATACAGCCTGAGATACCAGGTAAATATTATCCTAACTCTCCTCCACTTTTACAGCATGTAAAGGAGCACAGGAGTATTCCATGTGCAAACAAAGAGTGGTGTGTGTCTTCAAATCGTACATTTAGGACACCCTGCTTGCAAATTAACCAGAATTACCCTTGGTTCATGCTGACTCCCACTGTGGACAGATAAATATCTCTAGGCAGCATTATTAACACATGGGGATGTGGCATTAAAGAAGCACTGGAATTTAATTACAGACCTTGGTAAAGCCTTGGCTCATCTGTCATTGGTGTCTTGTTTTACTTTCAATAAGACCCCACCCACTCCAGCACTAGTCACAAGGCCCACACACCTCCTTCCCTGTACAAACACAGCTACTGCTGCTTCCCAAAAATAGAGTTTTCATCAAAATTGTTTCCTTCTCCTCACACCGCCCAAGGATTCACCCTCCTTTATTCCACACACTTTATTCTGCCATTTACTCACCTGTGTTCTGCTTCCAATGAATGGGAGAGGTTTTCCCCCTCCTCCGGCAAAGGGAGAGAAAGGCCATTCTGATGGCAGTTCTCCTCCCAGTTTTCCTTTGGTTCTGGTGTGCTGTTGCTCTCCATCTAAAGAAAAATAAAACCATCAAAGTGTGCTTGCACAGACCGTGCCAACAGCACAGTTCCAAGTTCAAGCTTCTGCCTTTGAAAGTCCAGCCAAGCCTTTCACCTTGAGCCAGTGTTTTTTACAGAAGCTGCAGTAACATGTACCTGGCTGTGACAGGACAACACAGGACGAAGGACATTTGGTGGCCTGTGCTGCTGTGCCAAGGGAGCGAGTGCTGGCATTGCAAAGCCATCACCGGCAGCTCAGAGTGACAGCAAGAAAACTGTGAGAATTAAATGCTCCTAAGGACATACTTTAAATACACATTAAGGCACAGATCTATGCATTTGGGGGTCTGGTCTGAGCCTCTGAGGCTCAAGCCACATTCCTGCACCTTTCACAAGCACAAAATTCTACTTTTCTGTGAAAGCAGTTTGACAGGGAAGTTGGAAAGCAACTTCATGTTAAAATATGATACTGTTCCTCTCCCCTTAGAGAATCCTTGCAAAAAATCTAGATTTCCTTCAACATCTGTGACCTTCCCTTCCACCTCATTTATTACTTCCCACTTGCATTTCACTGTGCTACACATCTCCCTCCATCACTGCACTATTTCCACTGGCACATGTGCCAGACCAGTGGGAGTCATTCCTTTCCTCTTCCAGAGCCTGAATTACATACACTGCTCAGGGCTTTTTCAGCCCCAACTCCTGCAACAGTAATGACTGTATACACAGCAAGGACAGCGATCTTACATCATCCAGCTTGTCACATTCCCTGTTTTCTGTTATCTCCCCATTTCTATCATCCTTCAGTGCCTTCAGGAATTCGCTCTTTTTATCAGTGGTCCGGCGCATCAGCTTCGTCAGGCGTGAGGAGCAGATCTCGATGGGAGGGGTGGTGCTGGAAGGACTCTGCACAGGGAAGGAGAACACAGACATCAAACTGCACTGCTGCAAACCCGAGGCCTCCTCAGTGGCTGTGCTTACACCTTTCCAACACTCATCAGTTCCTTGGGTGGCTCTTAACCCCTCAAAAAATCCCAACCGAATGCCAAATTCTCTTCAAAATACTAATGTGTGTTGCACATTCACTTCTCCCATCTATTACTATCAACTCAATTTCTTTTCTTACCCTAGCAGTCAATTCACATGGCCATGAATATGTTTATTTTGTTCCTTTGTAATGTAACTCTCTCAGGCAAGCTGGTGCCTACAACAGAGAATTAGGGCAAAAGCTTCACGCAGAACTCCTGCCCTACAAAAATTAGCACATTAAGCAAATTAAGACTCAGTTCAAATTTGCATTTTAAGTCATCCTGACAGACTCTACCCTGAAATTAAGCTATGGGGAGGTAATCTCCTTTCAGGGAGTGGTCACATCCTTAACTAACCACAACCGGGTGCAGAACAGGCAGCCACAGCCTTGGAATCCTCCCCTGGAGAGAATGCTGCCAGCTGCTGGCTCTGTACACTCAGCCCAGATGGTTCAGCGTGGAGCCAGACACGGAGAGCCCTGGAGCCTGTGGGAAATCTGCTCAGCTCAATGCAGGAACACAGGGAAACCTCCTGTGCTCTTCCACAAGGTTTAAGCTTGCTTAATCTCGAGTTTGTGAACCAGGCCCACTGGCAGGATCTGGCCATGATCCTGCAATAGGAGCACTGCTAACCAAGGTGAGCTTTCAATTTTATCTGTTCCATGTTTTGACTGGGCACACAAAAGGAATCTAAAAACATGTTATGGGAAAGTTCCCAGTATCTTAACCTCCTGCTGGAGTTCATGTTTGGCTACTCTAAAACAATGAGGAATTTAATCATTATTATGGGTAACTGGCACCAGAATCTTGCATGCAAAACTACTTTTTCTTCATGTACATGCTTTAATTTTTAAAAAAATCAAGATTAAACCAGTAAAATTTCCTCAAGTTTGTAGTGTATTTCTCCCCACACACTTTTTTTAAGCTGCGGGCGAAGATTGCAAATTCAGGCTCTTCAAAATGAATCTCCTGTGCCAAAAATTTTTATCACACTCAGTGCTCTGAGCAAAGATCAATGGAATTAGACCAAAAACAAGGCAGCAACGGCTGCTTATGGCTGTTGAATGTGAAACACTGGTGTGAAATAATGCCTGCAAGGAAGTAAGTGCAGCTTGGAAGGAATTTCTCAGGCAGACCTTCCAGATTTTGTCTAATTCAACAAAGTAAGAAACAAATCAGCAGTTGTAACAGACCTAATGAGTGACTGCAACTATCAGGATAAAAAGCCAACACGAGTGAAATTAAGCTCTCAACGTAACTATTAGTCTGACTGCAGTGACAGAAGGTAACAATGAACAAAGGAGACTAAAATTAGATGTCTTGTGGTAATCTGAAATACTCAACTTGAAGTCTTTGCCAGTGGCTGTTTTAATCTCTAATAAACTATTGAGGTACTAAAAATTTCTACACATCAGGAGAAGACAGTTACAGCTAACGTTTAGTAACAACAGATTTCTGAAAGGGACTGAATTTCACCTCAATTCTGGTTTTATGCATAACTTTCTGTAGAGGGGTTATATTTTACAAAATATTCTTCTTAGCACTAAAATAGTAAACTGGCATCTCTTCTAAAGTAAGCTTAGCCCTTTGACTGAAACATCAAGGCATCTCAGTGTTTTGGTGTTGCTTTTTTTTGGATTTTTATGAACGAGAGCACTATGCAACACCTCAGATTTGTTCTGATGTCTGTGTAACATGGACGGCTACTCTTCCAGAAAAGTAATCCTGAATTCATTTCAAGAACTCAGGCTGTTTTGTAAGTTTGGCTGTCTTAGACTGGCTTGTGGGGACAGGGCCAGTGCTGCTTGGCACCCTTTTAGTTTTCAACACACTGTGGTCTCTTATGAATAAAGGTGCTATTTTTACCACTTCTGAAGGAGGTGCATTAGCCCCCTTTGAGAAACAAAAAGCCAGAGACTATGTGTAGTAGTCCTGGACAGCCAGTACTATCTGCTGGTCACAGACCTGTGTCTTCATAATCTAAATGTCCAACAGATTCAAAGAAAAATGTATTATAAGTGTCAAGTTTAGATGGAAGTAATTTTTAAGCTTTTTATGTTTAGCTCTCAGGTTGGTACCCAACATCTTCACTGACTGGAGTTCAACAGAAGATCTCCTTGGGGGCAGGTAAAGGAAACACTTGCATTACTCTTGTATGCTAAAATGTGAATGCCTCTCTCCTGTCTGCTGAGGTGAAAGCCCATTTAAGTTTACATATTTACACTGTCCATACTGTGCTGTGCATTACACAAAAGGAAAGCTGTCAGCAGCACAAAGAACTTGGTCTAAACAGAGACAAAAGCAAGGTAAGGGAAAGAAACAGAGTGCAAGATCTATCTGTCAAAGTGACAGGTGCCTGTGTATTAACTATTGCCTTTAATGACTTGTACACAGCTCTGGCTAAGGCAGAAAAGTGCAGGTTGCAGCAAAGTAAAGCCTGCAAAACAGAAAATCATAAAGATGACAAGGCCTTATTTTAGAAATAATGCCTATAACAGAACAAGACAAGTGCACAACTAGAAAAATCCCCCAATTCTACAGTTAAAACAAGCTAATTTCAGATGTTGTGAATCATCATTTACAGAATCACAAAATCATTAAGGTTGGAAAATACTTCCAAGATCATCAAGTTGAACCTGCAAAGAGCAGCTGCATTGGCCAGGAACTTATCACAGTCTGTACTATTTCTGTTCTTTTTTTTCTTATGCTCTGTCACAGTTATTGCTGAAATATTAAGAGATTTGTATTTCAAGGTTCTCTCTATACTTCAGACCAAAACTAGGGGCAAGTCAATTTCCATCTCAGCAGATTACCTCCTTCCAATGTCAAAATTAAAAAGAAACCATAGCTGAAATATCATATGTACACATGTTAAACTCCTTCAGCCCCCTCAGCTCCGACTGCTTCTGCTGTTGTTCCAGAGAAAGGAAATTAGGCAGATCACCTTCCTTCCCCTTCCTTTCCTATACTGAAAAACATCATGGGAATCAATTTGCCTACCTATTCACATCAGCTCTTGGTATCTGCACTCCCATAACACCAAGCTGACGCATGTCTTGTTACACAACACCATTTAAAGCATTAGTACTTTTTTTTTTTCCTGGAAGGAAATTCTAATACAGTTGAACAAACACCAATGGCTTTACAACCAGATAAACCCCATTTTTATTTCTTCTAGTGTATCACTGATGCAGCAGAATGTGCTAAGAATGTACAAGTGAGTCATCCCTCAAGGGTGCAAAGGTAGGTCCCACAGGCAGAGAGGCCCTATCATGTTTATGCTCCAGTAGGTGATAGTGCAAAAGCTCCCACCCTGTTCCCAAGCCCAACCCTTACCTCTTTGGGAGAGGTGAGGACTGAGCCACTTGCCAGTACCGCTGGTTTGGTTACAGACACTGGACTGGTAAAGGCAGAGTCGCGGGTGGAGGACAGTGAGCCTGGTTTATGTTCACTTCTGTTGGCTTTCCATGGGCTTGGCTGTATTGAAGAGAACACAAAATACAGGGCAGTAAATGGCAAGGCATGAGAAGGGGTTGCTTGCAAGTATTGAAATAAATAAGCAACATTGTGCTGGCTGTTGTATGGATTTCCTTTTCTTCTTCCCTCTCAACAACAGTCTCAACAGGTTTATTTCAACACCCATCGTTTTTCCCCTGGCATCTTCTGCTTTCCCCAAATCTCACACAATTCTGGTTCATGGGCACCACCCTTCAGTAAAACACCATTAAGAGCTCACAGAGAAAATCCAGCATTGCCCTTCATTAATTGGAATCACCACTGGGTAATGCAATTCACCTTACTGCTACCCACAGATAGAAAATATAAAAAGAAATCCCAATTCAAATGATATTTCTTAGAGGAACACTGCACACCCAATGAAAGGCTTCCAATCACTTGACAAGAAGTTTCCCTGTGTGAAGAAGATCATCATGCAATAGTTTTGTTTAGAGTAAGAATGAAAATTATTTATTTCCTAGGGCCCTGAAAGTGTCCATCATTGCACCAATTTAGCAATGATAACAAGAAAAAGAAGCAAAAGCAGCCAATTTATTACAGTGCAGGATCACTTGCTGTTTTGCCCTGGATACTCTCTGCAGTATCCCTTTGAATATACTGGCCATCTGGCTGAAGAGCAAAGACTTCAAGATAAGTTTTTGTTACTTGGAATGTTGCTCTTGAAGCTCTCTTATCAGTCAGGGACAAACACTGTAAAGAGAGAGTCTCTACAAAAACAATCCTAAGAAAAAGCTTGTACCAAGTAGCACTAGCAAGACACTGTCAGAACATTAAAACATACAGGTTCCTTTAACCCACTGGACTTCTGAAGCCAGCTTCAAGTCACTCATAAAATAATTCATGCACAAATGGGATTCAGCTAAATCTGAGATGTAACAGATCTTGCAATCTGCCAGCAATGAGAACAGAGGCACTATTTCAGTATGTTGTCACTGTCTACTGTGTACTATGAATTTGAAAAAAAAATGCATTGCATGGGGAGGCCATCAGCTTTACTCTTTCCCTCTAACTTAAAAATGAGCATTTCACACAATCAAATAGATTCTATGGCATTCACAACACACATTAAAAACATCCCCTTCAAACCTCAGAAATATCCTGATCTGCACAGTATTTATTGCCTGTACTAAAATTAGGGTGCAGTATGACTCTGACAAGAAGTTTCTCTCCGCAGCTCCAGGGCTGCACTGTTCCATTCCCACTCTCAGCTGCCCAGTGCTGTTCTCCAGGCTTCCACAAAGGGGCAGCTCGCAGCTCAGACAGATCCAAAGACAGACCCCTCTTGCTTTCCCTGCGTGGCTGAGTGTGACCTTCATGGATTGTCTGACTGTGAGCTATTGGCCATCTCCATCAGCCAGAAAGAACACACTGGTCTCACTGCCATCACTTCTCTTCCTTTCTGAACTACTTGGTACAACTTAACAAAACCATTTTTCATTCAGTTTTCCTGTGACAGCTTTCCAATACTGCTGACTTTGTGGAAAGGAATGTTTTGACTCCTCTACTACTTTATGCACTGCAATTCCTGGATAACTTTCTAGAAGTCTTCAGGCTAATGCATCCTACCACAGCTGCTTTAAGGCTGTGACTTTAAGAAGGCATCAATGCACACAGCTTTTCTGGCTAAGGATATGCTGCTAACCCACCTCTGGGTTTTGCTAATGGTCACCATTCATTAACAAAAGCACTGTTGATGACATCAGCTGATAATTCTTCCCCACTGCAATCCCCACCACAGAGGAATATCACACAGTAATCACAGCACCATGTCAGTGTGTAAACACTCAGAAATTAGCAGCTAAATCACTAAGTACATATTTATAGCCTGCTTAATGTGACTGATCTCTTGGGCTACACATTAAAAATTAATACCTTTTCCACTAGCCAAAGAACATTTCCTTTGTTATCAATACTGCAATATTTCACATATAAATCCAGGTGTAATTCAGGCCTACTGGATTCAGTAAAGTAAAAACTTCACTAGAAGGAACTTAGGCAGGTACCACTACATATTGCCATAATCTCTAATTTAAATACACATAAACAATCTGGAATGCAAATGAACTAGATAACATGTAAAGCAAGCTAAAAAAAAAAGCCCTACCACTATATTTTGATGGATGCTGAACCCTCAGATCATAGTCAGTTTTATTCCAACTGTAAGCACTGAATAATGTATTCTTTTTATCTGAAGAATCAAAACCTACATATTCTAATTTCAGAACATGGTTAGCAAAAGCTTTGAGAGCAGCTCTCCTTGACTGAATTAATGAAAAACCTCTGTCCATGGGCTTCAGAAGCAGCTACAACAAATGCAACAGTAATAGCACAGCAAGCTGCAAGGACCAACTTGCTGTGCAATTACTGTTGCACTTGTTGTAGCTGCTCCTAAAGCTGCTACACTAGCTAAGCAGATTTTTATGCCCAAATTCTACATTGTAATGCAAGGGATATATCATGACCAGCAGTAACAACACACATTCCCATAACTTTCAGAAGTGCATTTTCATCTCTCAATCTCTACATTGGTACAGCATTAACTTTCAGCCCTCAGAAATGATCTTTGCATACAACAGCCAGTAACAGACAAGCTGTATGCATTGTGGTTCACTAAAATTCTGTTTACTTTGAAGCCAGAGACAATCTAACAGTCTGTCAGAAACTGTATCTCTGGCCTTCTGTTTAAAAGAACACAAAAAACATCCAGACTAAACCCAGGTCAGGCTGTATCTACACATGTATCAATCAAGCTGTAAAAGCAAAAATAAAAGCCACACGAGCTCCCTTCTCATTTTTGTTTACCTAGTCTAAACAAGAACATACATGGACTGAAAACTGTGTGTGGAATGAAAAACTCCTTATAAACACCCTTTCTAATGGGTCAATTTATCCCATCTCACTAAGAAGTAGATCAGCTGTCAAATTAAGTGTTTAGACAAGATTATTTGATAATAATTGTAACCACTACAATTTTTTTCTGTAGCTGATAGAATTTAACCTTAATTAACGAAAATTTACAAAAGGGAAAGAAGCTCTAAACTTGCCTTCTTACAAAAGAAGCTGTGAGTCTCTTCTTTAATCTTTCAAGTGTGTAAGAATTTTCTACTGCAACCATAGGGAAGATTTTGTTGGAATGTCACAGCCAGCATTAGTAATGAATACATTTAGAACTCAAAGTATTTGGACATCTCTTTAAAGAATAACCCAGCTAACATTTTTTTAAGCTTTTTAAATACTTTCACTATTAATTCTTCAAAATTTCGAATGCATCTATACATGTTAATTCTCCTGAAAAATGGGCAAGACTAAGCCTAGAACTAAGGAAAAAAAATTACTCCCTTTTTTTTTTTTAGCACAACTGTATTTCCTTCAGTAAAAGAACTATAGTACAAACTCCACTGCTTTTCCAGATTGTTTTTAAGGCTCAACTAAATTACACCTGAATTGCAGGATGTTACAACCTAATCTGATTTTAGCCTCTATTGTTCTGGACACATCAAAGTATTGTAACCCAATAAAGATTATTCAAGGTAGTCATGTGAACAGTTCAAGCACATAGCAGCACACATTCCACCTCTCCAGCAGTGCTCGTTTTGTCTTATTAAGATAAGGATTTGTCTCATGCAGGAGGACACACCCATTCAAAGAGACTGCAGTGTAGTCAGAGGTCAGCTCCCCTATGGACAAACCCAAAAGGCATTGTAACAGAGAACAACAACTTCAGTAGCAAATAGACCTCTACTGTAAAAGCTACTGCCCAGAAACTACTGGATTCCAACTCCTGCTACTTGCTGGGGGGTTGACTCCTTTGATCTACAGTTCACTAATTTGGTTGGAACTCCCTGTACCTTGGAAGGAGGAGCTGCAGGTTTAGGAACCAGATTTTTGTAGACACTTGGGACAATGGTGGTGGCTTTGTTGCCGTTTGCCAGGTGAGAAACAGGTGATGTAAATGCAGCTGAGAAGGCGGCGGAAGGATCCTCTTTTGAAACCTTTTTGATGACCAGCATCTTGGTAGGTTGCTTGGCACTAGGGGGGTTTTCTGTAAAAACAGAACAAGAGATTCTGAAATACGAATATTCAGTTTCAGAAAAGCTTCAGTACACTGGTCCAGTTCCTCCCTCTCCATCTTAGACACTGCACATCTGATTCTGATCAGATCAGATCAGCTGCTCTTCTGTTTCAGCTCTGAGAGAAGACACTGGATGTGGATATCTAAACACAGTATTTTTTAATTTAAACACAACAGCTCCCTGGATGCTGAAAGGAAAAGCCTACAGTGACATCAGTTAACAGCCTCCCACCATTCTACAGAAATCAGAACAAGTATGAGCATTTTTTTGAGCAACCATGCATCAGCTTTATTAGTTCACTAACAAAGCAAAAATATTTACCTAACCTATACCTCAAAAGACACACTGCCTTTACAAACAAGCACAGTTAATGTTTCTTAGGCCAAACAAACACACTTTCAGGAGCATAACAATTAAGAAAATACTAATAGTATAAACAGCTAAAACCCCCATAAATGTTGTCATTAGGTTTTGAGCAAAACAGCTACCTGACAAACATGCAAAAAGAATACAACCCAACAGTATTGCAAGAAGTGGTTTTGAGTTTCTTTTGCATTTGTACTATTTACAGTATCTAACCCAACTAATCCAACTAGTTATTAACAAATCGGTGTTTAACTGCCAGAACAGGTACCTTGTTTCACTTTTTTTTTTAAAGGCATAGATTCACAGAGTACATCAGGATCAAAAGCTGTTCTGAGTTTAAAAAAATCAACTGAACTCAAAGTACAGAACTATGACAGCTTTGCTGTATTTCCACTATGAAGATCCCAAGTCAGGAACTAATGTCTAGTTCACTCCAATCTGCTCTGCCCTTCAAGTGATGTCTGTGTGAAACTGTAACTGCAGCACGACAGGAAGCAAACACAGAATAGTGACATTACTGCCACTGGCTGTTTTTTTTGTGACAAGACAAGCACAGTTTCAAATAGACAAAAAGGCCAAGAGATTAGGGAAGACTGTGGGAGGAAAACAGCAAAGGACAGAAAGCAGCAAACTGTCTGCTTCACTTAAATTTTTAAAATATTTTTGAGTGAAAAACCCAGCATTTAAACACTGGTTACAACTTTCTGCTCCATCATCAGCACTGTGTACAGTGACCTTTACCTACCCCATACTCCAGAAGGTGTCCCTAAAGGTTTGTTCTGGTTGTTCTGTCTTCCAGCTTCTGGATTCAAAGATGGCTGTAAAAAGACAGTGTAAATGAATATAATGTTATATCACATATAACAAAAATATAATCAGTATTAACATTTTGTTTCCAGGAACCCAGAGCATGGGTAGATTTCTCCTAACAGCAGCTGAAGTGGAAGGGAGTGCTTTGCCACAAGACATCTGAAAATCAAGTTTGCCTTCTCCCTGGTTTCTGCTGTATTTCCAATGGAACTACCAGAGGGTCCAGGATAACTCCTCTAGTCTTCTACTATAATTAAGTAGATTCTACCAACCACTACATGTATAAAAAAATTAGGTATTTGACCAGCAGCTCAAAAAATAAAATCCACATAATTAGTAAATGAAGAATCCACATCATTAGTAAATGAAGACTCTATCCTTATTTCATAAATATTTTAATACAATAGTTATGCGTGAGCCAATTAAAAAACACCCCAAAGCAATACTACATTCATAATGTAAAGGAATATATTTACTAAAAAAGAAAAAGCCACATTTAAATTTGTATCAAACCTCAGAGTCCACTTTTTAGGACAAGAGTGCATGCAGACTCAGTGCTCTCTGCACACTTACATGAGATTCAGTTTCAGAATTCAACTTGGTGAACAACTACAGACATGTCCAAGCTCAAAGCAGAGTGAAGAAAATCTAAGCACTCAATGACAAGTGTTCTTGATTAACTATTCCTCTTCCCCTGTCCCAAATAACCTCAGTTCAAAATACAGCACTCTTTTTCCTCCTTTTAATGAATTCCTCATATGTCAGTTACTATGGTGACAGCATAACTCTCTAATAGTGAGCATCTGAAATAGTAGGCATTTCTGTTCTATAAGAGTAAGGAAAAAATGTCACACCATAGCATAAATTCCTGCCTCAGTCTCTAGAAAATCCTCTGTTTAAGTGCTTCAATTTTTAGCTACAGGTCAGTTTTATAGTGGGGTGCTCACTCTTACAAGCAGCCTGCTTTGCAGACCTCTCAGGAGAAGTGCTGTCAGCCACGCAGGCCTAACAGCTACACACTGAACCACAGCATGCATCAGCTTCTCCACCATGGCAGAGACAGTACAGGAGTTACTAAACAAAGCTTGCTGCTAGCCAGCGTGTGGTATTATCATCTTAAAAATGAGGGAAGTAATTAGAGAACAAACAGCCATGTAGTTGGGGAAGGCACTCATCAAGGCACTGAAGAGGAGAATGAAGTATGTGGAAGAAAGATTTAGACTAAGATAGACAACAAGAGATTGCACAGTTGCAATCATTGCAATATTTCTAGATTTCAACAGACTTCTGACAGTCAAAAAAACAGGCTTATAGAAAGCCTGAATTGCAATATTCTTGAGAAATCAGCTAGTAGAAATCCACACACAAGTTTTATTCCCACTCTCCAGCTGTTAACCACTCTGTGATGCAGGCTCTTGCTCCAAGCAGCAGCAGCAGAACAAGAGCATGCAATCACTTCCCAGGCCCTTCAGTGAAAAAACCCCAGCAGCCTAAATCAAACTACCTCCTGTGGCAATTTAAGTGTAGGCTCTAGATTTTGGCCGGAAGCAGCTGTGGGTATTCAAGTATTTCACTCTGACTTGTAAATTCCTGAGCAGAAGCCATCAAACTGCCACAACAATTTTAGCTGTGAACAGCCTTCCAGAGACAAATGCTGAATAAGACAGCAAAAACCTCATGATGATGATGATACATACAAGTGTACACAGTATCACCAGAACGTCTCATTACAGGAGGCAGCAAAGGCTTTAGCACTGAAGATGAAGACAGAGGAACTGCATTAGGGGAAGGGACACAGTTACCAGAACCTTACAGAGGATATTCTCATTACACTGGTCAAGACAGCAAGAAATAGATGCAGAAAGAAAAACATATGACCCAAACCCCATAATCCAACAGGTCTTCAAGTCCTGAGGGCTCTGGGTACCAACCAGCATCCTATCAGCACGGGAATAATTTTCTTAAATTTGTTGTGTCTCAAACATGGAATGGAATGCAATTCTAGATCCTCACCACCTATCAATGCTAATGCAAACAAGATCTGAAAAGCCATTTCTTATACCTTCCACTTCTATTGAGAAGCTACACACTTACAAAATCTTCCTCCTCAAACTGCAAATGCTCTTTATCTTCCTTCTTCTCTTCCCTGGATTCGACAGGCAGCTTTTCTTGAAAGGCGGAACTTTTCCGAGAATGGAAGTTGCCATTCCAGTGGCGATGAACTCCAGTTCCTCCTCCTCCACGCTGGCTCACACCATCGTGGCCCCGTGAGGGACCATGCCAGCCAGGCTGACTGCCAGAAAGCCCAACATGAGCTCCTTTAGAAACACCAGAATCTACAGAATCATGGCGGAGAAGGGACGGCTGATGCCAGCAGTCTAAACAAAAGGAGATAAGGATGCAAATTAAAAAATCAACACAGTATGCAGAATACTGGAAATATCAGGTTGTTTTTCTCGTTGTTCAGCCAGTGCTCACTAAGGGATTGCTGAGCTGAACTTATTAAGTACTGTGTGATTATATCAGAAAACAAATCAAGTTACACAATGCACATACAGCTACTATGAAAACCTCTTAAGGCCTGAGCACATAGCAGAGGAGAAGTGAATAGCACAACTTCCTCACAGGATGCTTTGAAAAGGTACAGTTTGGGAAAATGTTTCTATTCTGCTGAATTCCTCATTCTGTAGAATATTTCAAGATGTTTGCTCTCAGGCTGCATTCTGACCCTCCTTACTCACCTCCCGCAGTTCGGAGGGGCCCATTATTGAAAAATCCATCGGAAGAGTTGTGTCTCCTGCGGCTCACGCCAAAGCGGCCCTCTCCCCGTGGAAGATGCTCTCCATGTTTCTCAAAGGTGGCTGCAGGGGACTGCAGAAAGTAAAAAGTCATGTAATGAAGCACGCATTTGGATTCTCCAGGAGCCTGTCAGCCCAGCAGTGCCATTTGGCTAACTGGAAAAACCACCAAGCCCCACATTCCTGTACGAGTTTTCAATACAGCATCCATAACTGCATTGATTAGCTAGCAACATCAACGAGCCCAGATCTGATCAGAACAGCTCACAAATCCACCTGTCTCACACAGAATCACAGAAACCAACACACTGATCTTAGCCATGGCCAGAGCTGTGCAAGGAGCTGATCTGTATTACTGTTACCTTGGTTGACTGTGGTGTTGAGAAGTTAAGCCAGGCAGGAACAAAGTCATGCTGCGCCATTTAGGTCCAGTGTCTCCCTTCAATAAAATGAGGCATCAAACCTCATGGCCAGGCTCTGTAAATGAGAAGAATATTCACTGTCATCTTATTCAAACTGAAATAATAATACCATTTATCTCTCAAGGCTTGGCCCATATAAATAGAATGGGTAAAGTGCTGAAGTTTTTTTTATTATACTTGAGCATTTTTCCTCTCCTGCTGACTCTGTTCCTCTAACTGAAACAGGTAAGAACTTCAACAGTCCAGTTCCTTCCTGTTTACAATTAACACACCCATGAGGTTCATGACAGAATGGGTGTGGAGGGGGAAGAAACAGAACCAATGGCATAGAAAAGCCATACAAAGCAGATGTAAAAATCAAGACATGACAGAATTTGGGGTACAATCGTTCACTGCTATTGTCTCATAGTCTGCAAAGGGGTGATCACTGCATGTTTTATTCCATGCTGCAAATCAAATATGACCAACTGGTGATGTTAAGAGACATTCAAAGCAGATCAGAGACCTGAAAGACAACCATATGCCAGCTCCTGCCCACCATGTTCTTTCCAACATATTATAGCAATTTTTACTGCTAAAAATGATGAACATTTCACTATTGCTCCGTATAACTGAATTCCACTTTTTTTTTGTGGAAGGTTCTCCAATTTACCATCTTGCTTTAATTTTCAACTGTAATTTATCTAGAAAGAAGTCACACTATAAGCAAAGTAGTAAATACATATGATCACTTACCCTGAGTTTGGCCTCGGCAGTCCAATGTCCTCAGTTTGTGTGCTTCAGTGACCTCTGGGTTCCTTCCTTCTCCAGAGCTGTGGAAGGCCAGCCTTGAGGCAATAGTGCGTCTCGAAGCAGAGCACGAGGGGCCGCACTTCGTGCCAACTGCGCCCTTCACCCCCTCAGCTGCTCATTTTACCCTCTCTTTGCACTCTCACTACAAAAAAAAGATACCTAAGAAGGTAATTTATATTTAAAAAAGCCACGCCCACGTTCACCTCATTAAATTTCCTCTGGTCGTGGTAGTACAGAAATCAGCCTTTACATTACAAAAAGGTTTGTCAAGTCTGCATGACAACATTCAGAGCAACATCATGGTTAATACTGAACAGATACACTCAAAGCTGCTGGACAGTTCATGATCCACAGCAGATCAACCTAAACACTCTGGAAAGAAGATGTTACCTAAAAACTTTTGCCCTAAATGCTGAGATCTAAACAAGATGCATCTGCCCAAGTGCTCTTAAAATATAAATTTCATTTTTATCACATACATCTGCTAAAAAAAGGTAAAATATTTAAAAAAAATGAATGCTAGGATATACTCTAGTCTTCACGTAACTTGGCTAATGCTCCACAGAGCGAAGCACTACTTGATATAAAGCTCAGAAGCAGGCACAAATGTTCTCCCTGTTTTTCACCATTTACATGCTGAAACATAGGTCACATGAACAAAAAAAAGCCAGGTCCAAAAATAATCTCTTCTACTCTATTTTTTGTAGACTGGGTGCTGCTTTTAAAGGGACACAATTAATCCACAAGAGCTTCTTGTTCTACAGTGAAGAGTTCACTTCTGGGTCATAGTCCTCTTCCATCAAAGAGGTGAGACAGGAACTGTCGTCACTGTAAAAAACCAAACACAACTCCATCAATACAAGTGGCATAAACACGACAAAGTATGACTAAAGAGAAGAACAGAAAGGGAAATTGAGCAACTACAGTGCGAGTGCCAAAAGCTATTTGATCTCCAATCAAAACAAAACCTGAAATAATCTAATTAAAAATGAGTCCCTGAAAAGGGCATTTTTACTTTTAAATGATCACTTCCCAGATTTAGTCCACAAAAGAGCAACAAAACCAATCAGAATAAAGGGAAGACTGGAGAAACTGCATGCAACTGATGAAAGCAATTCCACACTTCATAGCAATTTTAAAAACTGCTGCTCAAATGATGAGACTTGGGGCTGCAGGTAGCCCTGGCCATTCCAAAAGCCTCACCTCTACATGTCCACATCATTCCTAACCTGCTCCAGCACAGCCAGAGTCCTCTCTCAAGAGGATGATGACAGTAATACAAATGGTATTCCACTAACTTCTCCATGGAAAATACCACCATCAACACCAAAACCTGAGTTACTCTGCTGTGACCTCTTTTTTCTTGAACCATCCCACCTAACCAGAAGCAAATAGATAGTTTAGTGATCCTGAAACAACTGACAAGTTTTATTACTGTTTTGATGCCACCAGCTGTTTCAGAGAGTGCCTTTAGGTGCGCCTTATTATGCTTTTATATTTGATTTATCCAAGTTTGTTTTCTTTGTTTGGATAGGGTCCCATTCTTTGATCAGTTTTGTTTTTCACTGTGTATGTTATGCCACTCTTTAATTTTAAAAAATGTTTTAAAGGTGATTTTGATCAAGGCTCAAAATAAACACACCCTGGGGAACAGTAAAATAATAACCACCTTATATCCTCTGGGTCACCCCTTTAACAAACCCCTTAATTTTTATGTTTTTTTTTTTCCCCCCTTTCTGGAACTAGATGTTACTGTTGTATAGAGGAGTTTGGAAAGATGGAAACACTTCTGCACCTAAGCTCTGAGCCACTGTGACATTTCTGCAGACAAAGTAAGAACAAGCAGCCTCACAATGCATGTAAACCACAAGCCAACATGAGGAAAAACCAGAGTGCTCATGGCCACACACAGAATTGACCTGGGAACTCTCTGAGCACCCCACCCTGTGCTACGATCTATTGAGCGTCACTCACTGCAAACAACTCAAGTTCGAATCTGTAGAAATGTGGCTTTATATTAAAGTGTGCATAATGGACATAGCAGAACATCTGCAGAACAGACTTTCCAACCTGCTGAACTCTGTACAGGTACAGAACTCCTTCAGATGTGACCTTCTAAGTCTACTACCAAACGTTTGAGCAGTAAGTAGAAGATAAAACAGGGACAAAGTCAATGCAGTTGACTATATTTAAACAAGATTCATTACCTTCTGAATAAATATGCTTTTCAGAACAAACCGTATAGCAATTAAGCTACGTCAAGCTATTGATAGAAGTTAAAAAATTTAAGAAGTTGATTCAATGAACCTTGAGAATGGTTCACAGGAATGTGAAAAATGGACCTAAAGAAAGCCCACAGAGAACTGTTCTCTGGATTTAAGGTATCTAAATAAATGAACACCACAGATCTGCAGTTTTGAAGTAAGAACAAGGTCTGAGCACAAAATAAAAATAAATATACCACAGAAGTACAATACCCAGGTTCCATTTACCAAAAAGGTTCCCAGTACCCCTGGAAAAGGCAAGGGAAAAGCATATCAACAGTTTGTGCTGCTGTGAGTCTTCCCTTTAAATTTCACCACAATCAAAGCGAAGGTGAAACATTTTCTAAAACTACAACCACCAATTTAGAGATGATCTTGCAGAGGTTTGGGTCTCCTAAGCTGACATTCTGATATCACTGTTAGTATGAGTGACCAGGGCAGCTCCTTAAGCAGTGCCTAACAGGCAAGCAGACATCCTAGGACATCACCTAGACCCGACTCCAAAATTCAGCAGGGACAAACACAACTCTTCAGTCATTGCCTTCCTGGCATGTTCCAGCACAAAGAGAACAACAGATGCCACACTGAAATGCAATATTTTCTGCTAAAGCAAAAACTTTGTTAGTGAAATGCTGTAAATTACAGTAGCACTGAAACCCTTCGGTCTCCAGGATTAGCCCACGTGCCCCCTTCTCACACACACTCTGAATCCTGTCCAACAGCAGCAACATCTTCAACCTACCTGAGACCACTTCCACAACCTCATAACCTACCACTCTACTGACCACAGCATCACAAAATCCTAACAGGAAAGACAAAGTCTCTCTGTTACCCTCTCTGACAGCAACCAATAAATTAATGAGAAAAAAAGTACAAGACAAGAACAAATAGCATCAGGACGTCCAGGATACTTTCTCAGACTTTTAAGCCAGAGTTTGTATTACAATTTAACACCAGTCAGAGTTTTATGCAAATCCATTCAGTTGCTTTGTTTTCAGACACATTCATACATTTTTGCCTCCCAAATGAGAGTGGGCACAGTTTATTTGTGCTTTATATAGAAGGCAACTTGGAGCTAATAAAAAATGCCAGCCTCAATTCAACTGGGTATTTTCTTGTGCTAGCACAGTGTCCAACCACATTCTATTCAGTTTTTCATGATACTCAGGATTTTACCCAAGATAAACAGACTCATCAAGTCATGCCTCTTCCAAACCAAGAGTATCCATGGATGCCTTCTGAATACCTCTAATCCTCCACATTAGCCTTTACCCTATTCTTTAGTTATGTCGTCACCAAAACAACATCAAATGTTGAAGATTTGGGAGCATGGCCCATTTATACAGTGGCAAAACTGTGCATTCCTAATATCTAATGTACTTGTGTTTTTCCCTATTACTACACAGAACTGAAATGACCTTTGACAACTACTCAGTTCTTCTATTATTGCGTTTACAGTTCAATCGAACTGATCTCTGCTTCCCTATGGAACACATAAGGACAAAGATCATCAGTAGACACTCCCAATTCCAGAAAAAAGCAATCAAAAGTGCTTGTCAATGCAAATCTAATTGATTCTCACTTTCCTTTTAAATGAAGTAAAATGTGAATTATTTCTGGTAATACGAATCAGAAAAAGAGAAAATAATAGTAATATCACTAAATGAAATGTTCTCTAAAGACATACCTCCTTTCAGAACAATGAAATCTGCATTAATGAGCTTTGGTGTAGAAAAAAAAGTTACCTGTCAACTATCCCAAAATATTATTTCACCCATCAAAATGGCAAAGTCTTTGGTAACTAATCTAAGTAGAAAAAGAACTAAACTCTTTATTAGCACCTGGGCTCCACTTATTTTTAGAGGTTCATTAGAACTGTTAACAATTTATATTTTCACTTTTTACATGTAACATTAAAAATGTCTTAACTGCTAATTCACAGCAACCTATTTTCTTAAGTTTTTATTGTTCCAGAAGTGTTTTTCCCTTGTTAAGTGCCTAAGTTTCACAACTAAATGTCATTGTGTCATTTTACATGCAAGTAAAAGTGGTATTTATCACTGAGTCAAACAAAATTGTCAGGTGTTCTTTTATATACCAGATTTTATAGTGTATTTGTCTAAACAAATATTAAAAACTGGCATGAAAACAGAAGGAACATACAAGTACATGGGATTTAAAGAGACACAGAGCACAGTAAGAAACGTGCAGTCAGAGACAAACCCCCATTTTCACCCCCATTCTCCAATATCCTTTCCATGAAGTTCTTGCTGTACCTCAGTTGAATGGACTTGCCTGGTTGTTTTCAGCCTTCTGCTCCCTTTCATTTCTGCTCCTAACACGGACTTAATCAGACTTAATCCCTAAACCAGAGTTTCTAAAGCTTTGAATCTCCAGCTGAGCTGTTCAGGTACACCTGGCAGTGGGAACCCCAGAGGTGCTCAATATAGAAAGACCTACATTGACCAGAACACGAGCCTAGAGAGATGAGCTACATAAAATCAGAGCCACTGAGCTATGAAATTTGTCACTGGAAATAGATCAAGATACTTCAGAAATCCTAGAAACAGAACAGATGAGCCGTAGCAGTGGTGCATTTTTCCTATTACTTCCTCTTCCATCTCCTGCCTTGGCCTAAAGGCTGTGAAAACACAAGGGGAAGCAGTCCCCTGAGCTCCAGGCTGCTGCTGTGCTGCTCCAGCCCCTCTCTGGGAATACCTGGAACTAGGGCTTCCAACCTTCGTCCACATTACAGTGCACATTTCTGAAATGGACACGTTTTACTGGGTGCTTTTTCTGCCTCACGGTACCCTGCCAACATCCCCAGCTCCCTTCAGTGCTGCTGTCTACCAAAAATGCAATTAACTGCAGCCTCTAATTCAGTTTCCTTTCCTGCAACAGTAAATCAAAGATGTAGAGCCTTCAGCAGAAAACCAGCATAAAAGTAAACTTTTACCCTTCATTACACATTTATCAATCCAGTTAACAGCAGCTGTAAAAGGTCATAAGGACAACACCTGCCACAATTTCAGTTCACTGGATTTCTATCTATTACTCTAAATAAAACATGTTTACTTTAAAGAAGTAAAGATTTGTTTTTCTAACCAGCCAAGTCAATGGGGATTTCAGTAATATTCCTAAAGATCAGATGTCAGCTGGGTTGCAAAAGCATTCAGAAGCATTAGTGAACAATTTAATGGATGCAGAAGGCAGAACAGAATTTACTTCTCTCATCAGTTTTCTTTCTGTGAAGCTCTTTTAAAGTGATTTAATCAAGCAGATATGCCCAAATATTCAAAACAGACCACTTTCCACTCAGCTATTTTTTCAGAGTAGTGTCACTGAATAGGTGTATGTTACTTTATGGTAGGGAATTACTACAATGTATTCACTAAAATAGCTCTTGGTAATAACCTCCAATTCACCCAATACATTTACAGAAACAGGGAGCCACATCCTGGGGTCCAACTCTGGAAGAGTCATAAGTATGCTACTGATTTTCTTAAGGCTATCAAAAAGCCTCACATGGAATTTCACTACCCTGAAAAAAACCCCAAACAGAACACAGCTTGGTCTTACATGAACATTTAATTAAGATAATCATATTTGGGCACACAGACTTAAAGAGCATCTAGTTACAGCGCCCCTGCCACAGGCAGAGACACCTTCCACTTGACCAGGTTGCTGACTTCCAGGCATCCACAACTTCTCTGATCTGTGCCAGCAAATTCCATTTATAACGTAATTACAAACTCTGCTTCAACTTTGCATGCATTATTAGGCCTCACTGTAAAAGACAAGTGCAGCATAACCCATTCAGTTGTTGTAACAACTGGCGAGCCACAACTTCGCAAGTTGAGATCATTCATTTCCAGTTTACCTACATAAAGTAGCTACCAAAAAACCTTACTTTCCTTTTGCTTTCACTTCCTGAATACAATTGTCTAGACACACCTTCACCGTGCCTGCACAAGTGAAACCCAGCTCCCTCTGGGGAGGACAAACACAGATGTTCTGGAATGGCACCTACAACTGGTACAGCTCACACACCTGAGCTACAGGAACCAGAACTATATCCCAGATATGGCAGCACCACTCGTTTTTTCTCACTACATCCCAGAGTCAGCCCTCCAAAATGACTGCACAAATATAAAGGACAGCCCTATTAATTAAAAATACTGCAAAAAACCCCATTGTTTAAACGGTATCTGGTTGCTGAAAAAAATCTGGCCTCTAAAAACACGGAGTATCACTCATAACAGGTCTTCTAGAATTAGAGAAATACGAGCCCATTTTAGAACACTAAATGATGGATTAAAATGTTAATCATGTACTAAACTAAAATCTTCCCAGATACAGATATTAAATGTTTTAGTGAAAAGCAGCTATTACTGAGAGATTAACACCTTATTTTTCAAGTTTAAAGCAAATAAACCTATCTTGCAGAGTCATCAAAACTGTTTTGCATTCTAGACAGAACACTGCTATATAAATCTGTATTCCAAGATGAAAACATGCCAGAAGCTTGGCCATACAAAAGTTCTTCCAGAGTAACAGGCTAGGGGTGGGAGAAAATCATACCAGTGGTTACATACCTGACCATTTATACAAACCAGATGACAAACTTAAATGGACTGAAAATGGGTTAAGAAAGGTCCATACATCTGTGTCCTAATCCCCTTTTCTCTACTGACAGTCCTTCAGCTGGTATCTCACACAGCTCTGCTTCACAAACAACCTGTCCCTTCACATACTTACTTTCCACTTCTCCAAGGTCATGCTGACCCAGTCTTACCTCCTTCAAAACTTCTGGACAAACACATACTCCCACAAAACCACATACTGAACAAAGCCTCAGCACTCTGGTCTTGTGAATGCATACTGAGATTTCAAGTGCAGGGAGTAAGGAGATGATTTTTTTTTCCTTTCTGACAGCAATTAAAGATACAAGGGCATACAAGAGTAACAGCCAAGTAACAGAAAAGCAACTTCTAGGACTGTAGAAAAGATTCTTCAAACAACAAAACACCACTGACAGAAATATCACCTTTAGAAATGCTATAGATTGAATACCTGACCTTCAAGCTTCTGTTGATCCAAGTTTCTGCAAGCAAGGTTACCATACAAAGCCAGCAAACTTGTCTTTGGAAGCAGGTTGTACTTAACTCAAAAGCCCAAAGCACATTTTGGAAAAGGCAGCATCTGGGGAACCTGTACAGAAGCCTGTGTAAGACGATAAGTCTCTGGCCCTCAGCCAGCAAGTGTGATACATCAAAAATGAACCCTTCCAAGGGGTTTTCATGAGTTCATTCCTCAAAGCAGCAAGAATACCAAGATAAAGCCATTTAAAACATGTAAAATCTAAAAGGCTCAACTTCTCATAAGCACAAAAGAGGAGAGCACAGACTTTCTAGATATTATGCCTACCACCAGTTACTCCTGGGTGTTTCATGCTGTGCAGCCACTGGCAATGCTGTCATCCCCTTATGCCACTGTCCTGTGCCTGTGAAGATTCCACTTCCCTCCAGTGCCCCTTTAACTGCCTTTAGTACTGTTTATGTTAGAGAACTGTGGCATTTACCTGAAATATTAAAACCTGTTTACTGCTCTACCCTGCTGCAGGGAGTAGCGTTTCAGGGACTGTACACCTCTCTTCAACAAGTGCATCTATTGACACAACTGATACAAACCAAAGAAACATATTTTAAATACTATTAGGCTTTAAATGTGAACAATGCTCTGAACTTTCAAAGAGCTTTAGCATTTTATGAAATAATGTGTTTAAAATCTGGAGAAGGTATTCTATTATTTTAATCAAATCCAAAGGTCTTTTTAGCTCTTTAAGGAACAAAATCAAACATCTATTTTGTACTGCACTTGGATCTACAGACATTTTGCAAGTAAGCCAAAATAGGGCTCTGTTCTGCCCAGAGGCTTGCACAGCACAGCACCTTGTCATGGATGCCTTCAAGGTACCACTCTTGTCCCCAAACCCTCACGAGAGAACGAGTGAAAGGGCAATGAGGAGCCCATCTGTGCAGTCTGGCCAAAGCCTTAAGGAACAAAGTCACTTCTACTGCACAGCAGCACACACCAGGATAACGTCTCCATCATCAGGAAAGAATTGCAAATATGTAATTACTGCCTTGTCCCCACTGTATGCTACATACATCCTGCCTACCTTTCTTCCAGAAACGTGGATGGAGCCTAAGCAGAAGTTAAGTAAGCAGTTCTCCAGCACCTTAAAAATATGAGATGGGTATTTCCCACTAAGGGTATTTTACAAACCAGTATGTTACCAGGGTTATTATTGCTACTATAGCACATTTACATTTCAATATATTCTGTTTGGAGTGGAGAAAAACACACTTCCTTTGGAAAACAGCCTCAAATGCAACCAGACTATTTATCAAATATTTGTGTCAAGGCAAGAGAGACTACAAATCAAGTGGAGGGAAGTACAGATCTGCATTCCAGATGAAGGATAAGCAAGTAGAAGGCATGTCATTTGCAAAGAGGAAGAAGAATTGAAAGTCAACAAAACAGAGGACATCCAGAAATAAGAGACCATTCTCCTAACCTGTACTGGACTAATCCTTCCCCTCAGCACCATTGCCTGGGTCCTACAAGACCAGTACTACAAACTGGGAAGGGAGGTGCATTCCAGTTACAGGTACTTCCCCTAAAGACAGCCTGCCAAGGCTGAGGGACAGCTCACACCTCTGCCCCTCCCTGCATCTGGATTATTTCCAAACCTTTGTACATCAAGACCAGGACAATACGATCAAACTCCACATTTATTTGTCAGTAAGTAGGACATGACAAAGACATGTGCACTCAGCACTTTTCAGCATGTGTACAACACCTGCATTACAGTTTGTGAAGTTTACATTGTCTGCAATGGATTTAATTCACTGGTCTAAGATTTTCAGCACTTTCTCTGATTGAGAAAGTATTAACAAACATCAATGCAGAAAAGTCACTGAACACAGTTAAGTTTAAAACAACTCATATACATAAAAAATAATTTGCAAAAATAATATATATTCCACCAATTTGGTCTTGGCTTAAAAAAAAGGGGGAAAAGTGATCTCTAGTCCTGTGATCTAATGATTTGCTGCAGCTGGAACATATATCCTTCTTTGCATGTTCACAGTGTTTTTCTGGAGTTCTCTCTATGATCTAGTCCATGAAACTGAGTTAAAATAAAGCAAGGAGTTATGGATAAAATGTTGCCCAGCTGGTTTGGGCTTTGTCTTTAGATCTTGAAGAGAATTATTGTGCTGTTCTTCTCCAGGTAATTTATGCAGGGCAAGACTAAAACACTGTCATTCTTCTATCCTAGTACCCTACAATAAGTTAGGGAATACAAGCAAAACATTGGGGGGGACGACAGGAAATCTTCATATATTGCATGGTTAAGGACCTTTTCCAGAGATTTAAAATAATTTAGCTCTACCCTTGTCCATCTGATATCTTTGAAAGTCAAATAAGCAATGCTCCCTGCTTCACCAATTTGTGCAGTGATCTTCAGCCTGCAGAGGTCAAAAAATTAATCCTAAAATGTCTCATGAAGTATCAGAGAAAGAAGTTTGTTATCAGCAGCCTGGAATTCATTATGCAGCTATATGTACCCCCACTGGAGTATTTTTTCCAGAAGCTGTAAATGAAACCAGATTAGCACACCAGCATTCTCCAGCATATCCCTACAATCTGCTTTGGTTATTCCTACGGCTTGAAAGCCTGTCCCTGCATCTGATGCCTCACCTGAATATATTCTGCTACAATTTCAACTCATAACTGCTTGTTTTATTCATGATGGATGTGGAAAACTGACTAAACTCTCCTTGCAGATACCTTTTAGGAAATATTTTATTCAGACCAAAACTTCAGTATTCCCTGACTAAAACGCAACTTTAGCAGGTGTTGTTTTGGGGGAAGTCCCACAGACCACCCTGTATCCCAGCACTGTTTGGCAGCAAAAAAAGGATCTACTGTCATATTCTGGGATCAAATATAGCCATGCTTTTCTAAAAAAAAAAAAAAAAAAAACAACAAACAAACAACACACCCTCAACCAGTCAAATTTTACTGGCAAAGATCAAGTTTCAAGTTCAAAGCATCAAGGATGAAAACTGACGTGACCCACCTACCAAGTGTGACAGCTCACAGGCAGTGACAGGATGTCAGAGCTGCCTCCCAGTTATACCTGCAGGTACCTTTTTTAAGCTGCTTTATGTATCACCTGCTTATGTCTGATGTAACATGATGTATAAAATCACTGAAGAGCTAAACAATCCATTTTCCCCCAGTCCTTAATTACGGTCTCTCTCTTTCAGACTTCTTTATTTTCTTTACAGATCTTGTTACACAGCCATAACTTTCCCAAATATCACATTATCCCAAACTGCACAAGAGAGCTCCTGCTGAAGACCTACCACTCCTCAGCAGAATGGAGAAACTGCTTCATTGCCTTATTTAAAATGCTTCTGTATGTTCCAGTATGACAAATGAATTTTCATGACAGTGATGCTGCTGAGTCATGATAATTTAGGAACCATTACAACCCCCAGGATACTCCCCCACAGAACTGCTTCCCTACCAGCTGCTACTTGTCTGTGTAGGCAATACACCAAAACACAGTAATTTGAACCCATCTACACCAAAATGGCTGAATCCAAAGCTATTGTTTTCAGACCATTTATTGCATTTGTTAGGATCACATTATCTGTGTATTCAGTAAGAACACTACTGCAATACAGGGAAGTGAAACCACCATAAAGTACATGATAGAGGACAGACTCCCTGATGTGAACACTCTTCCCTCGGACATACCCAAGTCTTGCCTTTTTTCTAGATGTTGTGAGGGCAAATGCTCCTCAACTCTTCAGCATTCTGGAACTTTCTCCACCCCCACAGGCTCTCAGCTCCCTAAACACCAGAGGATACATTCCAGAAGGCCCAGTCAACCTGAAGACACTGAAGTTATCATTAACCCATTTCTCTACTTTTAACAGGAGTTCAAAGTAGAAGAAAGGCAGTTTCCCCAAACTAACAGTCAAGAACATAACACATTCAATATTTTCAGGATGAGAGATCCTTGCTGAGTTTTTTTAAGATTAACATCAAAGGTCTTTTCAGATCATCTCACGTGAGTTCTGATTAATCCCTTGATGATGGATGACGCATTGTAACACAATGGCAAAACACTCCTCCTCTCTGCTGAAAGGCTGGAGACCTGTTGTAATCTTAACCATCCACCTTCACCAGCAACTTTGTGAATACCAATAATTTCTGTGCCCAGAATAATACCTCCCTGGCAGACTCAGTCCTTTATTTACAAGTTAATTGTTCATCACAAACTGAAGATGACAAAATTCCAAGAGAGTGTCACTGATTGCCACATACTCTGTGTGTTGCAAATATGCTATGAGGAGGGGGTTACAGAGAATCCAGAACCTAGAAGAGACACCAAAAATAAAACTTAAAATGTCTCATTTCTTCCTGTATTGAAAAAAGGGATTCTTAAAACCAAGGACATTTAGACAACATTATACGCATACTTTCTTATCAAGTGCCACTAACATCACACCACAGAGCTGTGATCCTCCTTCCAGTGTGGAGGATAAAACTATGCAAAACACTGAACTGGAAATGATCACAAGATTCAAGGAGAAAACAAATCAACACTGGCATTTTTGCTAGAATGTCTGTAAGTCCTAGAACTTCAGTTGCTCCTGGCGAACTCCCTAATGTACAAGAGTCCCTGAGGCACAAGGTCACATGCTGTAAAAATATTTCTTTCTGAGCATCATTTATTGCAGAAAACCTCAGTCATGTTTGGCTGCACTGGTTCAAAGCATTTTTGTTAAGCCAGACCTTGGAAGTGCAACTATTTCAGATTAGTCATATTATAGAACTGCATACACCAACACTTTGTTTGCTGTTTAATAATAGAAAGGTCTAAGTAGTATCAAGTGTGAAAATTCTTCTCCTGACTTTCAAAGACCAGCTAGAGAAGGAGTTGCACACTTCAGTCAAGAATTTCCAGTTTGGAGGGCTAGAGCCTGATCACTAATATGTATGATCAATTAAGCCAAAATGCTTCCCTCCCTGCTCACTGTCATGCTCACAGCCCTGTCTAACCCAGAACTTCTAGGTCTGCCCAGTGTTTGCACAAACATGTACAGGGCAGTGGACACTTAGTCACTATCAATCTCTACCTAAATCCACTCCCAAAACCATAGATTTATCTTCTGACCATACAGTAACTCATTAAAGTTTGGCACATTTTCACAGGAACATATAAAGTTACAGTACACAAATGAAACAACATCTTGGCTTTCATGAAGTATTCTGAGCAGGACCACATTTCTGCCAACTTCACTGCTTTTCATCAAACCTGACGAGCAAAGAGAACATGGACTTTAATTCCTCTTGCTGAAACAAAAGCCACACATGATTTAGTTGGCATCCTGGTCACTACGTAAGTGACAGTAAAATGTCTACTTACATTGCTGAATTTGCAGAACCAAAACTAAACCCCTCCTGCCTCTACAAATAAATTAACACAAAAATCCCAGACAAACTTCCTGGTACACACACTACCTCATCATCAAGTGCAAAATCCTGTAAGTATGACCTGTCCCTGGCTAAGCTGGAGCAACAGTCACCCCCTGGTTTCTATGGAGCTGTGAGGAAAAGCTGTGTCCATGCAAGCACAGCCAGCACTCTGCAGGAGAGGTGCTTTAAAGCTTCAGCTCTACTGAACACACTCAGCCCTTTCCCAAATCTCTTCGTACAGACAAACAAACAAAGCACACCCTGGAGTACACTTCACAGCTAAGTCAATTCAGCAGTTACACAACTAACTTCAAACAACTCGTAACACTGGGGGGAGAAAAAGGTAACTTTAACTCCTGAGCCAATAGTTTTTCTTCACTTTGTAAAGGCAAGAACTACATTATCTGACATGCCACACTCCTGAAGAAATTCACAGATCTAACCACAGCATTTTTCTGTATTAAAATAAGGATCCCACAACTCCTGAAATACTATTTCCATTTAATGAAAATGCTAGTGAGTATTATTTTTCCTGTAGTGACTTAATTTCCTAATTTAAAACAGGAATGTCAAGATTCAGTAACACCATGCAGCAGTCACATATGTGACACAAGGTGACCATACCCTGTAAATATTCTCAAAGTGAAGATTTCTTTTCCTAACATTCAGAAAGTATGCATTTCCATTTGATTTGTTGTATTTCACATCTGCATTCTGCTCCTCATATTTCTGAAACACTGCAGAAAAAACAGGATTTGTGGGTTTTTTTAAAATGCCATCTGTTCCCTGCATATTTTCACTTTAGGTCCTCATATGATATCTGCAATGGAAACTTCTGTGTCATATAGGATTAAGGCTATAAACCAGATGAATATAAAATGCAGAGGGCTGCTGCACTTCCCTACAAACAGTTGTAAAAAAACCCCAACGCTATAAGGAAGTATCACCTGAAGCCTTTCTATTCCAAATAAAAAACTTTTAATAAGTTCTTCTTCAAGGGACTTTCCTCCAGAAATTATGTGGAAGAGTGTGAGAGAAAAAGCTGCTTTAAGAATTTGGGAGTTTTATTTGTTCCTACCACTGCTCTACACCTGTTTCCTTCCCGAGTCAGAAACGGGAAGTTTGAGATACGGGTCTCCAAAGGGATAAGCTTTACGGGGAACCTTTCACTGAAACACCAGCCATCTTCATTCATGAACTAGCATTTGCATAAGCTTTTTTCATAACCACCTAACATTTTTATAGAAGCAATGTCAACCCTACAGTAAACTCAGCTTTGATGGCGCTGCAATTATCTCAGCTGTTATCTGCATTCCCCCTCTTCGCTATTTCCACACTTTGCTCAGGCACTCGCAACGCTTCAGAGTATTATCAACATTACTAACACTTGTGTCACTCACAGCTCGGGGGCGGGGAAAGGCAGGCCGACCTACCTGGTCACGTTAATATAAAAAGATCTTTAAGCAACACTCTTAAACCATTCCACCATTACTTATAAGAATTTAAATAGCTACTGCTCTTCTAAAGCTGTTTAAAAACTCGTAACTTGCGCAGACACCTACTGACTGCTCTAAAATCGTTCCAAAACAGCTCGTTACTAAACTGAACTGAATTTAAAGTCTTAAAAGGATACTGGAAGAGCTAGGCACGTTCTGATCAAGTCCAGCCCCAGCCCTCTAAGTCAGACCACACAAGACCTTAGGCCAAGGGGGCATCAAACACACCGGACACACGGAAATAACTCTGACGCCCGGCGGAGCCGCCTCACGCTCGGCCCGGGCGCTGCTTGCCCACGAGCAGGCACCGAGCGGCACCTGACAAGTTTCCCAGCCCGGCTGGCAGCGGGCACAGCGAGCCGAGCCCCGGCTGCCCGCAGCCCACGTGTCACTGCCCGCCGCCGACCGCCCCTTCCCGCCGGGGGCAGCCGGGAAGCGCGGCCCGGGAGGAGCCCAGGGGGAACGGCCCGCTTTCCCTTCCAGCCTACAGCGGGGTCGCCCCTGCCCGGCCCCGGGACTCCCCCGCCGCCCCGGCCCGCCCCCCCCGCCCCGCTCACGGACGGCCCCATGACAGCAGCTCAGCTCCGGCAGTGTCAGCGCTACGAACTTCCCGGCTCAACAGGAAACAATAAGCGCAGAGCCCCGGCCCCGCCGCCCGCCCCGGCCCGGCCCTGCCCGCGGGGACCCCCCGCCGCCCCCCCCGGAGCCGCCGCGGCCGCGGGACCGAGCGCGGGGGGGGTGGCCCGGCCTGGCGGGAGGCCGCTCCCGGGCCGCACCGAGCCCGCGGTGCCGCGGGGGGCGGCGGGGCGGGCCTGGGGGCGGCGGGGGCCGGGTGAGGACGCGGGGGGCGCGGGGGGCGCGGAGGGGGCGGCGCGGGGGCCGCACTCACCGGGCGGGCCCTGGCGCGGCTCCGGCGGCCCCACAACCATAACAAAGCTCTGCCCAAAATGGCCGCCCAGCCCTGCCCGGCCGGGGGCCGGAGGGGGCGGGGCCCGCGCGCGCGCGGGGCGGGGCCGAGCACGCGGAAGGAACACGCCCCCCCCGGCTCCCCCTCCCTGCCCCCGCCCCGGCCCCCGCGCCTCCCGCCCCACCAATCAGAGGCGGCGGCTCGCACCGCCCCCGTCACCGCCTGTCGGAAGCAGCCGCAGACTACGAGTCCCAGAAGAGTACCCGCCATCTCCGCCGTGCAGACAGGCGGGCGGCGCGCCGCAGGGCAGGCTGGGATTTGTAGTCCGCCTCCGAAAGGCTTGCCCGATGCGGTGATGCCGGAAGACAGAAAGCAAGAATGGCCGCACTGCTCCCCAGGAGAGGTTCTGTCCCACTGGCAGGAGAGGACCGTGTCGCTCCTCTGCCAGACCGGCCGCGGCCCTCGGGCTGAGAGTGACCGGCACTGCTGCCCCCGGTATCGGCTCGGTGGGCCTTCCGCGGCCCGGAGGAACACGATGGGCCGTGCCGGTTCCCGCCCGGAGCGGTAGCGCTGAGCACCGGGCACCGCCGGAGCGTTTATGGGAGCACCGGAAGCCGCCACAGCCGGCGGGTCCGGCCCGGTCCCGGAGGGCAGAGCGGCCCCTCCTGCTCCGGACTGTGCGGACATTCTCCGCTCCCCTCGCCCTCCGGCAGGGCGGTTTGGCTGCCGGAGCCGCCTTTCTCTCCCGGCGCAGCAGCACCGGGATCTGCGGAGTCAATTGCCCACGTTCCCCCGGTGAGTGTCGTACCCCGGCAGGGAGCTTACCTGCAGCTTGCATGGGATGGCTTTTCTGCTCCTTCTTCAATTAATGATCGCTTTTCCTGCGCGTGAGGAAGTGCTCCTTTATGAGCTTTGTGTTGCCATCTGTCAGTTGAAGAGGGAATGATCCATGAACGGGAAGCCATCACCTGTTCCCTGATACTCCGTTTTTTAACTAGAAATTGTTCTTGCAACAGTTCACACAACTTTAAAATTTCAGTTCATAAAGCTGCTTGAAACGAAGTATTCTCAAGTGGGCAAGTACTGATTGAATACATATGAAATATCTATCTATCTATCTATATATCATATGCATACATTTTATGTATCATATACATATATATCAATATACATATATTTTAAAATATATACCTGTAAGACTCTGATAAGTGTAGATTGTGACTGAACTTTGAGCATCAGACCAACTCAGTCATTCATCAGTTTCAGACCTTCTTCTGAATTTTTCTGTTTTAGGGCATTGAGAAAACAAATATGTTTCCTCTCATACAACGATGCTGCTTCAACACACCTTTCAAAGTAAGTTACTGAAGGCTTTCTTTGCTGATTTTATTTTAAAGTGAAATAGCAAGAGATAGGACTGCAGCTTTGAAAAAAAAAAAGTGGCTTCCAAGTTGGAGTGCATCACTCAGCTTTTCTGGAGTAGTTCATTGTTTCTTCAGCACTTTTAGGCAAAGCTATTTCTTTTATAAAATCAAGTTTTATTGTCTCAAAGTCTTTTTTTTTTTTCCCCTATCACTTCTTGGTGGAGCAGGGAGGGGACAGTAGCTGATTTCTGGGGTGACCTTATCCTGCTTCTGTATGAAACTATTTTATATTTTACTCTGAGAAGGGCTGATATACCTTCGGTGTGGTGAAGGTGTATCAGTGGGGAGGGGAAGGTGGGCACTGAGTGAGCTTTGCTTGTGCTCTCTGGAGAGCCCAGGTGCCTTCATTAGTTCAGTTAAAACCACTTGGAACTGAAAAGCAAAGGCAGCTGTGGTGTGACCTGGCCTGGAGAGCCGTTGGTGCAACATTCAGGGTGGTTTAGGTGCCTGCAGCTCTGTGAGCCTGCCCTGTGCACTGCTCAGAACAGGCTTTGTGCTTGCAGCTGCAGGAGCTCCGCGGTGCCGGCGTGCTGCTCCGTGGGAGGAGCAGGACTGGCTGCTCTTCCCTGGCCCCGCTGCAGCTCTGGGGAGATGCACATCCTCTGTCACCATCTCTGAGCCTCAAGCCACCAGCAGCTCACACAGCCCAGCTCCGGGCGTTCCACGCCTCTCTGCCCGTCTCCCAGAGGAAAAGCCCTGCAGCCCCTGAGGCACAGTCACGAGGAAGCGCGGGATCTCTGAAGGACTGTCCCAAGCCAGCCCTGTACTTGAGCCTGGGGGGGCTGGTTCCCTTTGTGGCCGTGCCTCTGGCCATGGCTCTGCAGGGCTCCTACAGCCCAGGGCTGGCCCTGGCTCAGGTGGCCTATGGTGCTGCCACTGCCTCCTTCCTGGGGGGAATGAGGTGGGGGTTTGCTCTCCCGGAGAACAGCCCGGCCAAGCCAGACTGGCTGAACCTGGCTAACGGCACAGTCCCTGCTCTGCTGGCCTGCCAAGCCTTGCTTCTCAAAGATGCCACTCAGGGAGCCCTGATGCTCACGGTGGCCTTGGGGATAGCCCTGCATTATGACATTTCCCTGCTTCCTACTTACCCCAGGTGGTTCAAGGTACTGAGGGCATGGGGGACAGTGGTGATGATAGCATCCCTCTTGGCCACTGTGGCACTGAAAGCTGTCTTAGAAGGGGAGCAAAGTGATGACAGAAAAATACAGCAGAACACAAAGTAATAAATCTGTAAGGAAAAGCTATTATCTGCTAATAAGGTATTTGTATGGAGTTCCAGGAGAAATAAAGACTGATTTGTGCTTAGAAGTCTTATGATGGCAGGGATCAAGATGCTTATTCTTGAAGCAAAATTATTATCCAACTGATTTTGAAGCTAGTTCAGGAGGGAAGTATTGTAAATAGCAATTACTTCCAAGGCAAGCACGAGTCTGTCCTTATCTGTAGAACAGAACCACTCCTGAATGAGATGTTGCTACTCTAGGAATTTAGAATGGAGATTCAAAATGACATGGGTGTGAATTAGTCTGTGCTGAACTATGAAAGCATCTGGTTTGACTAATGTGTGATCATGTTCTGAGGTGGGGAAAAAAACAGTAACAAAGTGAAAGCAGTTCTAGTTTGGTGTTTAAATAAGTAACAGAGAATTATGCAGAAGCACATACTACTCAGTTGCTGTGTTGTGGAGGAACAAGACTCCTGTTCACTCCTATTTTCAGAGGAGGTGCTGAAAATCACAGAATGGTTTGGGCCAGAAGAGGCCTTAAAGATTGTCTCATTCCCATCCCCTGCTGTACACAGGGACACCTTCCAGGAGATCAGGTTGCTCAAAGCCCCATCCAGCCTGGACACTTCCAGGGGTGCTGTGTGAGGAAGTCTCAGTGTGGTGTCAGGTAAGAAAGGACAGGTGAGGTTTATTTGCAAGCCAAGGTCAGCACTCACCTGAAATGTGTCATTCAGCTGCTGTGCTGGAGTGGGGAAAAGCTGAAGAGGAAGCTTTGTATGGCTGACAAGGTGCCACAGGAGATGGAAGGTCAAATTCCTGCTCAGGCTTACTGACATTAGAAAGACTATTTGGGCCACCTGTTCCTAGGTTTTGTTTGGATTTAGGGCTGCCTGGCAAAGGAAGCTGTGTGCAGCACAGCCATAAAGATCTGCCATACTCCTAAATTAAAGGACTCTTAACTTATGCTATGACACAAGGGCTGAAGTGCTGGCACTAAGGGATCAGATAATGAGACTGAAAGTAGCTTCTGTGTTCTCCCTCCTAAGAATCCATACAATTGGACAGGCACCAGTGGGCTTGTAGGTGCCCTGCAACCCCTCCATGATGGGGCTGTTGCTGAACCACCACAGTGCTCTCTGTACTTGATTCTTCCTAGCACATCAGTTAGTGGAAGATACAACCTAAGTCACATGGATTTTCTTTTTTTGTGTCAGCTACCTCAAGAAACTATGAAATGGGATGTGGGCATATTTCTTGTAAGCTTTTTATCAAAAGCATTTAAGTACAGTGTAAGATGCAGGGAGAAAGCTGAAAATGACATCCACATGTGGTCTTAGGACCAGATAATCCTCATAGTTCTGTTATAGCACTATTCTTCATTGTTGTTCTACACCAAAGAAAGCACATGTTGTCCCTTAAAATTTGTTACCTGTTTGTTCTGCAAAGAACAGATGTTTAAGGAACCTGCCTGTCCTGGAGATGAAACCAGCTTGTATGATGTTGTTGAAACAGCAGCTCTGTACATCAGCCTCTCTCTTTTGCAATCTGTTAACAGTTTTATGTTAAAAGCAATTAAGGGTATCAATTTTAAGCAATTATGGGTATCAATTGCTCTATTCTGAACTATGAAAGTACCCTATTAAACTGTATTTCAGACCTTTCTGAACATAAAGGAAATAAAATTGAATTTGTGGATGAAAATGGTGTTTCCATTCTTTCTTACTTAGACATGGCATCTTTTAAGATGGGTCCAGAGAAGAGTCCTGTCTTTGTCTTGATTAGGTAAAAGAGGTGCTGAGGATCAGAGACCATAATCAACCAGCTTCAAAGTTTTATTCAGACATGACAGAATCAGTTACAAAGCCTGCAGAAGGTAACTTCAGACAACTGCAGATCCCTCAAACTCCATTAAACCAGGAAGTTTACAGGTAGGGGTCAGAGGTAAACCTGTAGTTCTCAAACTAATAAAAATACAGCTAAGGTAGTGTTTCTCAAACAGTTCCAAGAGGGATCCTGAAATATAAAGAAGAAAGACTAAGAAACATTACCAGTAATTTCATCCCACAGAGGGCTGAGTAGAGCTGGCACGACAGTCAGACTCCCAAAAAGTCTGAGTGATTTTACACTGAGAGGAGAAATACATGTGTATTTTACTGCAGAAGCATGTTACTTCCACCACTCAAACAGTCAAAATTTATAACCAATCTTTCCCTAGTGTTCTACTGGGAAATACGATTCCCAATAAAAAGAAAAAATGACCTATTATATGAAAGTGGCAGTAATACAGCTTACTAAGTTATGAAAGCAACCTGTTCAAGAGCATTCCAGTCAGTTCTGAAAATACATTTTATTATGAAAAACAGTTTAAACAAGCTTATATTTGAAAAAAAAATCAAACCATTAATTCAGACACATAAGAAATGCTTTGAAGTAAAAGCACACACAAGATTATGGAACAATCAGAGAGACTCTCCATCATCTAGTATGTTTTAGCCCAACTCTATGTTAGATTTCAGGACCTCAACTATTAAGGTATCTGCAACACTCACCTTGGAGGATTTCTCATGTAATAATTTGTTAATTTTACACAGGGGATATTGACCTAAACAGCATGAATGCTCCTTTGTCTACACAGTGCCAGGCTTCCTGTTTTGTGACATTCCAGTTGTGGTTTGGTGATCCAGAATAACACTGCCTATCAAAATTCAAGCAGCCTCACTTCAGACTCCATCCAAATCATCCACAGCTGTGCTGAAAATGCAGCCACAGTGTGCAAAAAGCAACTTCAAACACGTTAATTAAATGAATCTAGAAATAACCCCAAACTCTTTGTAGTATTGTTTTACTAAGTGTGTCTGAGCTAAATACAAACTCCGTAAGAGCACCATATCTTTCTTCAATGCTAAATGTAGCTGATTCTATCATAGAAAGCTCCATTGGCTCAAATTTAGAGGAGGCAGGATACAAGATGTAGTGAAGGTGAAGGGGTGTGTCTTGTAGAACAGCAAGTATTCAATGCCAAGTCTCAGCATGTGTCACACAGGGTAAAAACACATTTGACTATGGGGAAAAAAATCTGGGGGCAAGAGCCTTTCCCTGTGTTTTTATATAAGAATAGTCCTAAACAGAACATCCAATCTAATGAATAGCATTTGCATTTAAAATTCACCAGAGCTGACTTACAAAGGAGCTCTACTGGCATCACTGACACCACTGAGAAGAAAAGCCACTGCTGAAGGGGAATGGCATTATTAGAACTGTGAGGACAACCTTCCAGAACAGGAAATTCTCATCAACTCACCATTCAAATTTGTGAAGTGGCCAGAAAGTAAAGATCCAATTCAATATTTAATGCCCACCATGTCCAAGCTTAAATGCATCAAGGTCATAAGTAGAGGCATCAATTTTATCCTGTGTGTTATCTTCTCTTTTTCTGCCAGAAAAAGAACTAATGCCATCCAAATTGCCCACCTGGTCTTACCTACAGGTAACTCCTTGCTGTTGGCAGTAACTCACTTCCAGATTGCAAGTCTGGCTGAAGTGCCACCTCAGTAGCAACCTGATTAATGTCTCTAATGTGTTGGAATTATTTCTTCAGATTTTACAGGGCAAATTCACCATTTATTTCAGTGAGCTTAGTCCAGTGTAAGAGGCATTCCTACTCTTAACAGAATACTTCCTGAGACAGACACTGGATAAGCCAATTTACTTTGAAGGGCTTTTCCTTTTGCTCAGGAAAATCCCTCTGATCTAATTCTCCACTGAAGCTCCTCTGTTGAAAGAGGTTTCTGGCCAATGAAACAGGAAATCTGAGGAGACATAATTTACTCATTCCTTGAATGAGTTTTCTTCTTTGTGTTTTACAGCACAGCTACACCTCCCTCGCAGCGGCTGGTGATCATGTTGGCAATTTCAGTCCAGCTGTCCATGTGAGGGTTATAAACTTCAACAGAGTCAGAGGTTACTGGAGCAGCAAAATCAGGACTGGGAGCTCGGCCTCCTGAGGCATAGAGAAGTCCATTCACAGCCACAACACAAACACCAGCTCTTGGGATCTTCATCGATGCAACTTCAACCCACTTTTCCTAACAAAAAGATGAAGAAATAGCTTTGAGGCAAGCCCTGATTCTGCTAAAGTAACTTTTAAAGCTTAAAGACTGAAACATATACAAAGAACACTGTACACACTTCACAGGCTTATATGTGTTATGTGTACAGTATCCAGAGGATTACCAAGACAGGAATGACAACACTCTCACAAGGGGTCCAAATTGTGGTAATCTCTAAAGAGCAGATCCCATACTGTCTGCACACAACACCCCTCCCTTTCTTCAGTCACTGCAAGATGCAGTCAGTCTCTAAAATAGAGCATGGTACAGTCTGAGGTGGGGGAAACAGGAAAACTAGATTCAATTTCAAAAGCAAAACAGATGGCACATGGGATTATGTTCTGCTTTTAAGAGTAGCTACTCTTCCAAAGAGCATCATAAAAACATGAGCAATAACAGTCTGGAAATTTTTTTTATCTTCTAGTCATGGTGAAACACCACTACATTTTGATGCAGAAGAAGATCCCCAAATTTTGCAATAAAAGGTAACTCTTACCTTTACAATGAGTTTTTCCTCTCTATTCAGATTATTGAGCTTTCTATTGCAGAGAAGGAACCTATTCTCTCTTCTTAACCCTAAGAAGTATTTACCAAACTGCAGTATATCTGTGCATAGTTAAACCATGACAATACTTAGGACAGACCCTGAGATCACCAAAGCTTTGTTTCACTCACGATGCCCAGGCAGTAGTAAAAAGGAAATGGAATTTCCAGCTTTTTCTTTTTAAAGAAAGGAAGCAGGCTGTATAGCATCTTACACAAAGCTGATGCAATCTACATTTATGAAAAGAAGGGAATCTGCCATACCTCTTCGAATGAGTATCTTTCTACAGTAGCAAGTGCATCCTGGGATTCATTCCAGCCTCCCACAGCATAGAGACAGTCGTTGAGAGCAGCCACACCAAGATAGGCTCTTCGTGTGCCCATCGGAGCCAGCTCAGACCAGCGTTTAGAGATGGGGTCGTAGACTTCAACAGAACGCAGCTCTACTCCTTCACTGCTGATACCACCAATGACATAGATCAAACCTGCAGAAACAGAGCTTCTCCTCTTTTAGGCTTCATAATGCAGACAGAAAATTACTGTCACAAGTTTCAGCCTGACATTAAGATGGTTAAAGAATGACAGAAAATCCTCCTTTTGCTCAGTAGCAGCATACATAAGGCTTTTGCATGAGCGGCTTGAGCACTAGAAGCTCTGAGGAAAGCAAAAATTAATTAAGTGAGGGGAAGGTTCATTCAGAGGGTTGCAACTGCTGACCTGGCCAGGATCAAATACTTAGTAAGCACATTTATTGGTCAAGTATTTAGACATGTCTGTCTTAAAATAACCTGTGGCAAGTCTTCAGATTGCCACAAAGAGAAACACGCAAACCCAAATATGGAAGATAAATAAAAGCGGTATCAGAAAGAACAATCAACTGCAAAAAGACTAGCTGCATAACCATACTGGCAGCCATGTAAAAACTTTTCATGAGATAAAAGGCAGGAGACAAGAGAGAACTTTATAGTCTTTGAATTCTGCAGAATTAAAAATAGAGTATTAGAACAACAAACAAGCAAGGCACAATTGTGTGTGATTGACAGCTCAATACAAGACAAAGATAAGAATTCATGACTGAGACATAAAGCTTCAAAATCCCATTTGGAACTATTTAGGGATATAAACTTAAGAATATTCACCTTGCATTTCACAACACCCAAAGCAGTAACGGGGCTTAGCCATGCTTCCCACCACATCCCAACTATTCTCTTCAGGATCAAATCTTTCAATTGTGTTGCCAATCTCTGCTCCAACCCAGCCTCCTGCAAATAACAGCAAACACAGGAAGGAATTTAATGGCACAAAGTTGTGCATTAGCTGTGTTTTTAAACATACAGTGGACTGTTCAGGACAAATTCTGAAATCAGCATGCAGTCAGTCTACAATGGAAATAAATGATAACTAAACAGTAACTAATCCACAGAGATTTAGTATATATATATTAATATTTATGAACACAGATGTTTTTCAAAACTTAAGTTTGCAAATTTGCATCACCAAGATGTAATATTTAAGATCAAATCAATTTACAAATTCTATGAATTAACATCTTTAACTTCACCTAGGAAAAACCCCTCAGCTTACCCAAAGCATAGATGGCACCATAGCACGTGCACACTCCCAGTGCACAGCGGGGATGGTTCATGGAAGCCACGGTTGTCCATTGCTTAGTAACAGGATCATAACATTCAGTACAGTCAAAAATCATTGAGTTGTCCTCACCTGCATAATAAAAGCAAGAAGAGTCAGGGGAAATGCAATCTTTTGCGCTGCAGATATGGAAACATTATTCAACTTCTTCCAGGACAGGCAACACTTGAATACAAGATTTATCTTTTGGCGAAACAGCCAACGTAGCAAAAGCTTCATTTATACATAGTGATGATTATACATGAATCATCACTGGGAACCACTTTCATCAGTAGTTCCCTGAAATATTGCTGAAAACATCACAGAGGTAAACAACCACAGTGCTGCATGTTTTACTCCTCAGCACAACTGACTGGGTTTTCAAGACCAAGGAATGAGCTCCACAGTGACAAAAACAGTCTGCATATGCATTCTTTTGTGATGGGCTGGTAGAGTTACTCATCACATCCTTGTGCAAACAGACATAATGAGCCTTTCCAGGCAGGCAGTGCACAAGTGGTCTGTCCTGTGCTACTGCCTTTTATGCTATGGGCTTCTCCTAGACTGTAAGTGAGAAAACAAATTCCATCAGCCCCCAGAATAGCCAACATCTTTGAGTCTATCTGCAGATATCTATATGGTAACCTGTGAACAGCTACACCACGAGGGGAGAGCAGCTTAGTAAAAACTGCCAGTACAGGATCCCTAACAGGCATTCACAGAGCAGTGACAGTAGAGAATCAAGGAACCCCAATTCCCTTGTTATTACACCTAAAAATTGTATTATCCTCAAAATCACTTAAAAGAATAATAATTTTGAAAGTCTCCATCCATGAGTTCTCTAGCATTCATGTAAGAAAGCAAGCTGATTTCAGCTGTTACCTCCAATGGCATAGACCATTCCTCCCACCACAGCCACCCCCAGCCCGCTCCGGGCCTGGTGGAGAGAGGACACCGTGGTCCAGTAGTGGCTGAAGGTGTCAAATCTCTCCACACAGCTGAGGGCTCTGCTGTCACTCCAGCGTCCTCCCTGCAGCCGGGTGTACCCACCTGCAAAGCAAGTGGAAAGGCCAAGTAAGAGCTTCCTCTTCACCCTCATGCTCCTACATCTAAACCATTAAAATATCACAGTAACAGCCATCAGTCACTCTTAGAAGGAATTGGATTTTTCTAAGTAGCTTCATTTTTCCAGCATACAAGGAAGAATGGTTGCCTTGAGGGTCATGGAAATTGTGCTGAGCTGATGCCTCAACACTAAAAATATTAGAATTCATGTTTTCAGTGAAATACAAGGATTGGCCAACATCCTTTGCTGGCAGCCATGTAAAAACTTTTCATGAGATAAAAAGCAGAAGACAAGAGAGAACTTTATAGTCTTTGAATTCTGCAGAATTAAAAATAGAGTATTACAACAATAAACAAGCGAGGCACAAGCCTGTGTGACTGACAGCTCAGTACAAGCTGGTGCTACTGCCCACAGAGTGAAACAAATATGTTCCCTTCCAATATAAAACTGCAGCTTTGCTGAAAACCTGGAATTTCAAGTATCCCATCATATGAACCAAAGTGTCCTGCACAGAGAAAACTTCAGCCACCAGAACAAAATGTGCAGTGAATTTGTATACACCATTCCAGCAGTGAGCCCTGGGTAAATCCTCTGCTGATTTGCAGCTTTCCACCCAAGGCAAATTATTTTTGAACAGCAAATCTGGGCTTTGAATGCCATGTCACAATGACAAGACATGTGAATGCTGGACTCCTGTGCAATTCTAATCAAAGCTGCTACCATGGTAACTCAGCCATGATGAAATATTTTGGTATCTTTATATATTTTGATTTTTAAAAAATCCTTGAGTATCTCCTTCAGTACTGCATTCTGAGATACTACTTCATTTGTTTTACAAGGTTCAAACAGCCACATTCTAACCTACTGCATAAAGGTACTTCCTGGCTTTCCTCCGGGGACGACCTTTAGAAGCCTGCAGAAAACTGCTGACCTTGTTCTCTTTGGGAGACTTAGAGACTTCACAATATTCTTTCAACAGAGTTTGGAGGGCCACCCGAAGACTGAAATCTGGAATACCTTCAAGAGTAACATAAGCAGAATAAGAATAAAATGAGTAGAATTTAAAAGAAAGCACAATGAAAAGTAGCAAACTGTAAGCAATTCAGTTGTACAAAAATTACTAACTTCTCCAAAAACAGCAGACAAATCAATGTTGCTTACTTTTATAAGGCATTTCCAAAAGCATTTGAAAAATAAGCTGCGTTTATTTTTCTAAAAATAGAGCTTGTTCACTATAAATATTTTCACTCATCATGCTATTAATAAAGAATAGTCCATCAAAGCCCAGTAACTCTGAAAAACACATGTTTTCCTCACATACATGTATCTGATATTCCTTCTTTCACTTACTTTCTATGTATTTTAACAGCCTTTGTGCTGGTAGCAGAGGGAATCGAACAGGCTCCAGTACTTCTACGACATACTTCTTTCTTTTCCCCACATCCTTCAGAATCCATTGCATGGCCGCTGTGAACACCTGGTACTCGTCCTCGATGCTCAGGTCCTCGCTCCGCAGGATCTTGACGAGCTGCTCCTTGGTGAGCGCCAGGAACTCCTCCCCGCTCTGCACCTCCAGGAAGTGCGCGTGGATGTAGCTCTCGGTGAACTCCATCAGGTCGTGACAGGCGATCTGCTCGGAGAACTGGAAGAGGCCGATGCAGTTCAGCGGGTCGATCTGGCCCTTGAGGAACTCGCAGCAGAGCTCCACCACCTCGGTGAGCTGCAGCATGTCCGCGGCGACGATGAGCTCCTGGACGTTGTGCTCCGCGATGCTCACCACCCCTGCGGGCACCAAACCACAGCGGGGCCCCGCTCCAGCCTGCGGCCGCCGGGCACCCTCCCCTCGCCCCCCCGCCAGCCCTCACCTGTGTAGATGAAGTCGAGCAGCGTGTGGAAGGTGTCCGCCTCCACGCCCGCGATCCGCACCACGTCCCGCCCGGACTCCTTCATGCCGCCCGCGAACAGCGCCGCGAAGTACGGGCTGCTGGCCGCCAGCACCAGGCGGTGCACGGAGAACGCCTCCGGGCCCACCTCCAGCCGCACGTCGCAGAAGCTGTGCCCGGCGCGCAGCCGGTTGATCTGGGCCAGGAGGAGGCGGGCGTGCCGCTCGGAAGTGGAGACGGAGCTGGAGGCAGAGCTGCCCTTGCCCACGCCGGCGCTCGCCGCCATCGCTGCTGCGGCACCGGCACCCGCGGCGCCGGCCTCGCGCCGCGCACGCGCCCCGCTCCGCCCGCCCGGGCGCGTGCGCGGGGAGGGGGCGCGCTCGCGCTGAGGCGGCTCCGCCTGGACGGGGCGGGAACCGGGACGGGCGGTGCTGAGGGGGCCGTGAGGGGCCCGTGTGGGCTCTGTGTTTTGTGAATGCTCAGTGGGTGCCGAGGGCTCTGTGTGCCGAGCGCCCTGCCCTCGAGTCGGCACTGGTTCAGGGTGCTGAGGGCTCCGTGTGGGCGCCGTGTGGGCTCCGTGTTTTGTGAGCGCTCAGTGTGTGCCGACGGGTCTGTGTGCCGAGCGCCCTGCCCTCACGGCGGCGCTGGTTCAGGTACCTCTGTTCGCTCCTTTGTCTATGCGCCTGCCTGGGTACCTGGCCTCGTGAGGCCCCACAGGATCACGGAATCATCAAGGTTGGAAGAGACCTTTAAGGTTGTTCATTCCAATGGTCTACCCCTGTAACCCCTAAACTGCTAAACCACATCACCCAGTGCCAGATCCAGATGCCTCTTAAACACCTCCGGGACTGGTGACTCCATCACTTCCCTGGACAACCTATTCCACTGTCTGGCCACCTGAATAGTGAAAATGTTTTTCTCACATCTAATCTGAATCTCACCTGTTTTAGCTTAAGGCCATTTCCTCTGGTCCTTTCACTGCAGGCACAATAAAAGAGACTGACCTCCACCCCACTATAACTATCTTCCAGGGAGTTGTATAGAGCAGTGAGGTCCCCCCTGAGCCTCCTTGAGGCTGAACAACCCCTGCTGCCTCAGCAGCTCCTCATAAGACATGTTTTCTGGCTTTGTTGCCTTCCCTGGGCATGCTCCAGCAACTCAATGTCTGTTTTAAAGTGAGGAGACCCTGTGCATCCCTACAGACACCTTTCATCCCTGCGCTGCAAAGAGCTTGTCTGTGGTTAAAACACGTCCCACACTTAGTCACCGCCTTCACAACCTCTGTCCCTCAGCCCTAGTCATGCTCATGCAAACTGGGTCCCTGTCCACCTCAGTCTGTGCTTGTGAGAAATATGGCTATGTTGGGGAGAAATTGCACCAGCCCAGGAAACCACAGAGATGGGAGGCAGGGACACTGCCTGGGACTGTGGCAGCAGACCAGTGCTGACAGGGGACAAGCATCACACACAGAGGTAACTGCACATGATCACCGGGTCTGGCAGAGCTGACACTGATTCTGAGAGAACAGCATCCCTCCTGAGTTTTCCACAACTGTTCCAGGAATGTGACAGGCAGGCACAGCCCAGCACCCCTTTGTCCATAGTGTGATCCCATGTGTGGGCCCTCCTCTTCATTCCAGCACGGATGTTTCATCAGTGTCCTGTAGCAGCACCATGTGGGTCACTGGGGTCAGCACTGATCCTGAGGCAAAGTGTGCTTCCATCTTAGTCTGTGTAATTCCCTGAGTCATGGCATGCCTGAGCACTGATGGGGGATGAACATCACGTACTGAGTTAAATGCATGCAGTCACGGGTCCAGCAGAGCTGGCACTAATTCTGAGAGAAAAACATGTCCAGCTGTTCCAGGAGCATAACATCCAGCCAGAGCAAAAAGCGATCAGAGAGCCACTTGGACAGCTTCCATATCTATTTACTGTGAGACTGGGAAAGAAAAACATGTCTGCTCACAGTTACAATGGTCATGGCCCCTCAGGCTTTTCTCATGAGTCTGCATTTCATTGTAATAACTTTTAAATGTACTTCTGGAAAGAATCTGAATCATGATACCCTCGGGGGGCTGCTGGTTTCTCTCTTCATCAACATTACATTCTAAATACATTTCAAGTTGGTCTTCAAAAAATACCCATAGAAAACATAGATGTAGGGAGAAGGTTCTGCAAGTACACAGTTGGATGCATGCTGATATAACTCTATACATTTTAAGCTTGGCTAATAAATGCATTGAAGTTTTTCTTTCTTTGACGCATCAGTAAAAGAAACCAGACCCCTCTCGCGCTGACATTTTATTCATCGGAAGTGGCCTGTGAGTAAAAGGCTTAGAATTCTCCTAAATGCCAGTGGCTCGCTGGCTGATGTCAGCTGTTAGACTCTTGGCCAGCACTAGGATTTCACACCATAGTTCCAAATTTATGGACACAAAATAGTGTTGCTGAGAGAGCTCATATTGCCCCAAAGGCCTGTGCTGTGCTGTGTTCATGGTTCTGCCCCCAGCAAAGGGCACTTCTTCAGCAGATGTCTTCTGGGTCACACAGGAGCTGTACAGGGTGGAGCTAATGATCCCATATACTATTGTGAATCTCCCAAAAAATACTGTAGATTTTCAGGAATAAGTCTGAAAGTACCTTTGACAGTGTGAAATTGCATCGTGTAACGAGGAGGCCTTTTGATTAACCAACACCAAGAATAGCAGTCACTATAGTGAAGGAACTAAAAATGTCTTCAATTTTAATATAATAGGCTTAAAAAATATTTGCCAATAAGCCAGCTGAATGCTGACTGTGATGTAGGACAGGTGACAAAAAAAGGCATGCCCTGTGCTCCTCAAATGTCCCACTGCCCACACCTGCTCCAAAGTGCTGCTGCCACCCTGCCTAAACAGTGAGAAGATTCTCACAAAAAACTATCCAGGTTTTCTCTTGATAAACCCCTGTCCCACAGAGGCCCATGGCTGCTCAGATTTCCCTGGCTGAAAGGTTCTCAGGAAAACCTTTCCGGATGCCTGGATGACATTGTGCGGAGCCATGGAGGTGTCTGTGCTGCTTCTCCCGCATCCTGCAGGTGCCGCTCTTACCGCAGGGAGAAGTATTGGAGCGTTAACAAAACCGGGACTGCAGGGTGACGTACTGAACAGCAACAACATCGGGAGGCTGAAAGGTGTTGCCTGTGCAGATCTGAATCTCTCCTCTCTTACAGTATAATTTAAGTTTGTTGTTATTGTGGTGGTGGTTTTTTTTTTTTTGGTTGTTGTTGTTGTTGGTTTTGGTTTTTTGTTGTTGTTGTTGTTGTTGTTGTTGTTGTTGTTGTTGTTGTTGTTGTTGTTGTTGTTGTTGTTGTTTTTCCCCCCCTAAATTTGATAAAGATGGAGAGCTCTGCTCTTAGTCTTAAAAACCAAAACAAAACAAAACAAAACAAAACAAAACAAAACAAGACAAAACAAACAAAAACCACCCCCGCAAAACCTAAAAAGAGTAATAATTGATTGGAGTGTGCAGTTTTGCCTGACTGCTTCTTGTCACAACCTGTCCATTACACCTGCAGTTTTGGGGACAATTTTGACTTAAAACCCCTTACCATACTTGGCTGTTAAATTCCCTGTTGCAGAGGAGACATGAAACTCAGGCATTGACTATTCATAGGTACATCAGATCCCATGGGATCTTTTGTGATATGGAGCCACTTTCCATTGCAACCAGCATGTGCCATAATTTCTCCCCCAATTTACTGGGTATGAAATCTTCACTTTCAGTCATAAACTGCATCTCTGCACTTTGCCCTCTGTGCTAAGGCATCTGCTGTAACCTTTCAATGGTACAGGCAGTTGTCATTTTTGTTAGTAATTATCCACTAGAGTTGCTACTTGTATTGTAATGCACCGGATCTATCAGAGGAGAGGTGTTCTACAGCCTCACCAAAATGCAAAGGAGCCTACTTTGTGTTTTGGTGTGAAGGTCACAAAATCTTCATAGAATACAACCATTTTTGCTCTACTTCCCTAAATTTCACAAGGATTTGAATTCAAACTTCTCCCAGGAAAGCCAAAATTGCAAAAGTGCAGAGCTACTAAGACCTCATGAGGAGTACAAGCATCTGTAGCACAACTTCTAAGCTACATCTCTTACACTTCCAAGACACCTTGTCTCTGTTAAGGTCTAAGTTTTTCCCACATGTCCCATTTACTCTGGATGCCATTGCATGCCCAAAGCACTGATGCAGATCAGCAGTCTGTGCATGCACAGTTGGTGGATGCTGTTGTGCATCTCTCGAAGGGGTAAGACAAGGCAGGCTGCTGGACTTCACACTCTTCAGCCTGGAGGAGAGACGAGGCTCCCTGGCTACTTGTAAGGTGTTTCTTAAAGACAGCATTGGTTTACCCCATTATCACCTCAATGGTGATCATCACAACTGCTTATTGTGTTTGTCTACTCAGCCAAAAGCCTCTAATGAGCTACAGACACTATATTCTAATTAGATACCTGCACAAACCTGTTGTCAGCTTATGCTTTCACGTGATACATAAGCTTCAGTGGATAAAGAAGCTTCCCTTCAGGGTCTGAATGTTTCCTACCTCAGTGAGTTGTGCTTCACACATTTTCCAGACTCAAGCCAGGCACGAGAACACTCTCTCGACACGGTTGGGCCAGGCCCAAGAGCTGTTACCTTAATTCCTGTGAGAGTTAATGAATCTTGATGAATATGTATGTGTGTAGGGTAGAGGTCTGAACTGGAATTGACCCAAACACAGAGAGTAAGAGGAGTCCCCAAAGACAGTTTTTCTGCACAGGCAGTCCCACAATACAGGGCTCGTGTGAAAAGGTTTGAGTTTTCACACTACCAGCAAGGTGATGATGGCTCTGTCCATTTTTCTGCTGAACTGTTAATGGCTTGGGAAAAACGGTACAGCTCGCCTTGCCCCGCTCATCTCTGCCCCTCTCCCATCTTTAGAAGCCTTTGTGAACTTTTTTCTCTGTTTTGAAATTGGTAACTAACTATTTACTATTTTCACTGTAATGTGGCTTGAGGTAAAGGTGGCATTAAGGTAAGAGCCTGGGATCAGATTTGTCAGTCCAGAGAGGTTTAGCACTCTTGAAGTGGGGATTGAGAAACTCTCCCAAGTATTCAGATCCCACCAAAGATGCTGCAGCACAGGCTGTGCTGGCATCCAGTTGAGGGAGGTGTTGCCCTCTCCAGTGACCAGCCATGCCCTGGGGAGTCAGGCAGCAAAATTGGGTAACACATCTGAGCCACAGGAGGCTTCAGAGGGAATGTGACATTCCCAGCGAGTAATGCACAGATATTGGCTTGTGATTTCAGGAGCAGTGGCAGTATTTCACTACTCTGTGCTCCAGGCTTCACCCTCACAATAGCATTGGGTGGAAAAGGGATTGGTGTGTGATAAATAATAAAACAAGGGAAAAAACCCCTTTTCAGTCCTAAAGTATGCCCCAGCAATGAAAGGATTGTGTCACCTGACCTACTTGTGTGGAGAGGTGTGTGTTCTAGGTACACTTACCCAGCAGGAAGTTGGGAGGAATTCCAGTGAAATGGGGAATGTTGTGTAACATGCATGGCTACAGTTGCCCACCACTTAGAAGATTCTTGTGCTTAAACCATAGATCTGGATCAATTCCAGGCAATTTGATTTAAAATAAACATCCTGGATGCAGTGTGTCAGATACTAGCACAATATTGTTTTAGTTTTCCTCATTTCTCCTGTGGGAATAATTATTCCATGAAGGAGGAAAGTGATCTAATGAGAGAATTAACTCAAGAGCTTGAACATTGAATTAGTCACAGCTGTCTGAGAGGGCAACCAAGGCGAGCTCCACAGAGACCTCACTGCAGTTCCAAGGAAGGAGGCCAAAAGAATACTGGAACTTGGATAGCAGTTGGTGTCAAAACAGAGGCAGGAGAGATATGCTTTTAGGAGAGAGACTTTCCTCCCTCATTTCTCTCTGAAGATAAATCTCAGTAGTAGGGAATCACCGCAACTTTATCTTGGAGATGTTGAAAGCTGCCAGATTGTTGAGGTCTGATCCTAACTGTGTCCTCACACTTATTTGAAGCAGATGATTGATTCCATAGCTCGGGTCTTTTTTCACTGTAGTCAGGAGCTGACCTGCAGCTTCACACTGAATTAGATCTGCTCTCTTAGGTGACTGTATCAAAGGTGCAGGGTTTTTTTTTTTGCCAAAAGGAAAAATGAGTTGTGCTTGAGAATTATCAGTCTTCAGGCATGGGGGAATTCACTCTTGCCGTTAGTAAAGTTTGGCAATGTTTCAAATTGTAATCCAAACCCTAATGGTTTTTGGACTCTTTACTTAACTCTTGTCCAAATCTCAGTGTTTCCTTGGATAATAAAGTAGAGCAAACATACAATAGACATGAGCTGTCTGAAGCATGTGGCATTTTTTTAAATAACTCCAAGTTATGCAAACCTTTGGAACAGAAAAAAGGAAGGAAAATAACCAGAAAATGTGCACGAATTTACTAATTTCATTCCTTTTGAATTATATAGTCATTAGATATATACCAAGAGCATGTTTGTTCTCCTAGAAGATATTGCAGTGGCGTTGACAGAGCTCGTGAGCTGATTTCATTGGGAAGATGGATAGAGTTAAACTCTGCCTGATACCCACCACATTCCACAGCCTGTGTGATGCAGTGGGGTCATTCCAGAAGCAGGCCTCAGTGGAATGTGAGATAGTCACCAACTCTGAGTAACTGTTAGTGGGATGCCTGTAGGTCCTGCATCTGCTTGCTTGGTGAGTCAGGACTTCCAGGGCTCTGCATACACTGAAGCCTTAAAAGATCAAACCTTCTTCCACAGTGTAACATTTCAGCTGTAAATGGCATAGGTTGCTGCCATGCATCCCAGCTCCTTGGCTGCTCTGCTGTTGCTTTGCCATGTATTTTCCTGGATAATTTTTTCCAATTGTTTACCTTTCCTCAGCAGAAGCATTTTTCATCTCCCTTTTTAGAATTTCAGCTTTGGAGGCTTGGTCTAGTTCTTTGGATAGAAAGATCATTTTTATTCTAATCTTGTCCTTCAAAGTGCTTGCAAAATCTCTGCTTCATGGTTTAGGAAAACATAAGGGTCGACTGGATCGGAACAGATCCTTAGGGATTTCTAACAGAAAATCTGAGTTTAAAAACAATGTACCCATAGTAATCCTTTAATGTATTTTTAAGCAAGTATTATGGTGATTTCATTTGCACTTTGATTTTCTCCAGTTGCTTATCAGAATATTCTATCAAATATTATCAAAATCTTAAAAAGCCAAATCTCATCTATATTTTTATCTTTGGGCTGCTTGTCTCTCAGTCAGGCAAATTAGCCTGTTTGACATTATTTGTCTTATACAGTGCAATGATTGTTTTTTGTATAATTTCATTATCCTTCAAGGTCCATGGAAATGTATGGTTTAATAATTTGTTTCGGTTTTTGGATGCTCAGGTTTTTTGCACTATTTTATTTCATAAAAACCTGGAGCATCAGACTCAATGATCTTAAAGGTCTTTTCAAACCTGAACAGTTCTGTGATTCTATAATTTTTGCATAATAACTTTTGCATGATAATTTCACATAATAACTTTTTCTGAGGTTTATCTTACAAAGTGCTGCTCTCCTTGCAATGTGAAAAAAACCTCTGCAACAGAACTTGTCTGTGCTAGTCCTAGTTCTGCAATACTAGCAGTGATCAGATAAGTCTCTTTTTTCCTCTCTCCCATTGATACAGTTTGCTTCTCACTACTTGTTTTCCTCTCAGGTATATTTTGAAGATTAATAAATATTTATAAAATGTTTTGAGTGAAACCTGTACATGAAAAATGCAACAGAAGTTGAAAATGTCATAATTATTGATGTTTATTATTTTTTATAAAGGAAGACTCTATGGCAATCAATATCTGTGGAGATTTATGGAGCATAAAAATAGAATGAGGACTCTAAAGGTGCTGCAGGAAGTTGTGGCCTGAGGAGGAAAGCCTTGCAATGGCACAAGGAACAGTGGGCAAGTTTTGTTGATAATATTGCCTATTGAAATATGTGCTAGATGAAGCATTTGTATTACAAAAGTATGATGGAATTCTTTTCAGTCTGCAAGTAATTAAGGATGAGGTTCATGATCATCATCATAAGTCATATTCATAATTTTAAAACAGTAGGATAAGATAACATATACTAAAGAACTCTAAGAGATCTGTCATGAGGGGTCTCATTTGTAAGAAATCCTGGCATGTCATGAAATTTCAGAAGATTCACAGTATCCTGCCAATGTTTAAGGAAAGAACATTAAATAAACAGAGTAATCAGGATGACCCAGCTTAGCTGGTTAACGTGACACCAGGCCCAAATAGCACAGTACAAAAGTTGATTCTTAGCCAGGTTGTAAACAAGTCAATAATTGGCATTAATTTTAATTTTTATCAACACTCTCTTGTTGATAAGTCCAGTTCAATTCATTGATAAGAATTTTAAATCTGTTTCCTCAGATTGGTGTAGGAATTATTTCCCAAAGCATTTGACTACCATTGTGACATTTTAATAAAGGCCTTAGTAAAGTCTAGTGTCACTAAATATGGAGGCATTTCAGTGGTCTGGGCCAGTGTGGCTCCAAGGCAGAACATGTGTTTTTGGGCTGCGATGCATAGAGGCACCTACCTAATCAGGCAGCATTAGCTGGGGATGTCTGCAGCCACCAATAACTTGAATCTTTCTTTTCCCTGGTTACTTTCATGGTGTATTGCTGTGATTGGTTTTTTAGCCATTTGTATTATTTTTCATTTTGCTTTACCTGAGTTATCCTAGTCTTTGTGTAAATGTAAAATATCCACTGATAGCATTTCTGAGTATCACAAAGGTTGTTTAGGGTGTAAATTACTGTGTGTATAAAGCAACTAGACAGAGCAACAGTGGCTTAAGGAGATTGACATATTCATGTGAAGTTTTTGTAACACAAGCGAGTGCAAAGTAAGGAGCTGAGAGCTAAGATTACTGTTCACACCTCTGGGACCAAGGAGCTCTAGAGTGGAAAACTGTCCCATAGGGACAACTGAGAAGTTCTTGACTTTTTGTCCTAGAAGAGAGATGACCTAGAAGACATATGGTAGCTCTGCAAAATTATTTGGGTTACAAAGAGTTAAATGGTTTGCTTAGGGTGTGTCATGAGTCAGTGGGAAAGTTGTGAATAGGAGCAAAATGATCTTTCTTGGTCCTTTATCTTGCTGTAGAACCCAATGTTCTTCAAAAGCATGCAATAACCAGTCTTCTGGGTCATCCTGAAACTAAGCATGGAGGAGTTTGTTGAGAGTGGTTTCAAGAGTGATTTAGTCAGAGCAAAGAGAAAAAAGTGGAATGGGAGGAAAAAGAGCAGAGAAACAGGCAGAAACAATTGTGCTATACTTAACAAAAAGCACGAAGAAAATGTCTGTCCATGGTGATACAGAAAAAGTTGGTGTTAAGGCAGTGAGAGGGGATAATTAATTCTTGAATTTTGAGCATAGCAAAATAAAATGCAGGAAAATTTCTGCTCTGATTCAGGTTCAATAAAAGACAGGAAAGAACAGAGTTAGTGAAATAGGGGGAGAAAAGGACTGTTAGAGCTTCACAGAAGACTAAATTCTTGTTCCTTCTTTCCTAACAGTAGAACTGACAAATTGAGTTAGCACAAAATACAGCTGTGGCAAAGTATCATTCTGAAAACAATTCAGTGCTGGTAGGAATTAGTCCATTGTTAAGTGTACTGAGAAGCTGGTTGGAAGCAGAGCATGACCTAATGGGATCAGCATTACTTTTGCAGCTGTGTGAAACCATTCCAATAAATAAACAGCTCAGTGAAGAAAGTGTGTTAGATTTTTAAGATTCTCCCAGTTACAGAGGATATGCCAAGTCATTGTTTCAATGTGGAACAGATCCTTAAACACTGTAAGGCAACCAGATCCTTTGGAAGCACCAACATGATGCTGATTTTCACAATTTGATAATGTGACCCCCAAATTCAACCCTTCTCCTGACTTCTGTGGTGATGGCATTGCAAAAGGCTGTAGAGAATGGCAAAGACCTGTCCACTCTGCAGTGATGTCAGAGGAAGTATGGATGCATAACTGAAAGCAGGATTTCCTTAATTTTTACCTGAAAAATCCCTCTGGGACTGGTGCAGATTTTTAGTTTGACTATAGCAGTGATGCTGGGAAACAGAATTACTGATGGGAGAGACCTGACTGGAGCTGTCCCTGACACTTTGCTTTCTCAGAGATGATTATGTTTGGAATACTTCAGTGGGAATAATTTCACTATTGTAGGAGACTTTTCTACTGCTTTTGCTTAAGGTAAAAGCCCTGTGCAACAGACTGTGCATGCTGTGTACTGACGATATTTGCATCTAGGGATTTATGTAGCACACTATAAAGCCCTGTTTTTAAGATTCAAAATGAATACATTTTCAGTGGTCAATAGCCAGGCTCCCTGACCTATTTCTGCCTGAGGATTTCTTCTGTATCTGAGCAGACCCAGGCACAGAGTAACTCGTGACAGGAGTGCTGTGTGCCTGTGCTAATGAAGTGTTTGGGTTGAAGATTTGGTGCATTACTGGCAGGCATGACCTTCCAGAGGTCTCTGGTTCTCACTGTTCCACCTTAAGTCAGCAGGGGCTGCCTGTGCCTCTTCTCCTTGAAAGTCAACCCCTAGATGTTTCCTTCAGGCTTGTAGCTGTTCAGTTCAAGTCACAAGACTACACCTGTGCTAGCCTGTCTGGAGCTTTGTGATGCAGATGCAAAAACATCAGAGAAAGATTAATAGAACCAGCCATTGATTTATTATGCTCTGGAAAGGAAGGGATAAAGCAGGCTGGCATGATGCCCCAAGCCCAGCCTCCACCACGATTTCTCTTGTGCTGACATACATTCACTAGTATTTATCTTGTCTGTTCACCTTCCTTTTGCTTTAGTTTCTTGAACTTCAGGAGTTTATTTTGGCAGGCACGCTCCTCACTGCTGCTGCTGCTGCTGCTGGAGCTTTCCTCTGAGCTTTTGGAGGGGAGATACTTGATTGCAATCGAGTCCTTCTTGTTCATTTGCAAGCAGAGGCAGGAGGATTCGCTCACCTTAAATGACTTCCCCCACATACTCTGGCACATGTCAGTCCCATTTGCATACATCTGTGTGTCAAATAAGAAATGCCTCAGTTACATTTAAATAGAATTGAATTAACATCAGTTTGTATCATATTGATAAGCATTTATCACGTTTTAAAAATTGGTACCAGGATATGAAAACATTGTCTGGAGTCATTTACTGTCTTGTGTGTGCTATGCTTCATCTCTTCTGAGATGTCTGAAAATGTTACCCAGTCCCACAACTGGCAAAAGCAATTTGCCTGTTTTGAGAGCAAGTGGTTACACAAAATGCAGGGACCAACAGCTGCCCTTTGTTTCCACCCTGGGGCTGACAGCCCAGCAGCTCTCTGGGGCTGACAGTTAAAGCTGTGTGTGAGAGCCTTTACAACTTGTAGCATGTCAGGACACTCTGACATGCCTTGAAATCTGAGTAGTGCTGAAAGTGCCAGATAGTGCTTTGAATACAGGAATCTTTTTATTTACAGGCCAGGGACAGCCCAGTGGAGTTACAGCTCCGAGGGATCTCATTGTGCCTGCTGCAATGCACTTCATGGCCGGGCAGGACCTCACAGGCAAAGAGAAGAGACATAATTTGGCAACTGCTTGAAGAAAGTAAGTTTTTGTCAAGCTTCCAAGGTGCTTTTTCCAGTGGGGCAATGGCCTTTCTGGCTCAAGAAACTGCAAATTGCAGCTTCTTGTATCCTTATCAAGTGAAGCTGTTCTGTTGTTGCTACTATTGCATTTTGTAAGTCCTGTGTCATAGGACCTGTCAACCACACAACAAAGATACTGTTTGTTTGCTGAGCTCACATTGTGACAACGTTCTGCCTGCCCAGCTTGAGTTTGTCTGAAGAATATCAGCAAGTTCTTCCCTGTGTCCCCTGTGCAAAAAAATATGTTGTCTTTTGCCTTAAAAACCTATCCTTTATGAATAATGAAAAATCCATTTCAAATAGCCCCAAAGACTGTGTAGTCTGTAAAACAGCTTTTCAGCCATTACCATCTCTAGCCAGGGCTTGCACCATGGATGTTGCAGGTGCTGGAGAAGGAGTAAGGAGATTGGATGGGAGCAGGGTCAGAAAAGGAAAGCTCCTCTATCTAATTCTTTCCTTGTGTTCTTGGGGCAGGCAGATCTTAGCTTTTTCCTTCCTACTGTTCCTGTGATTTTAAGTAGCATTAGACATTTTCTTCCAGCTCCTGTGCAGTTCTGAATTTCTATCTGCTTTTAGCTAATCATTCCAGAAAATATTAAAGCCTGTCACATGGGTTTGTTTAGGTCTTTATTCAAGAGACCTGTATACACCTATACTTGTGTCCTACAGGTTCTGTAAAGTGTTTGTACTTTTCTACTTGCTAAATTGATAATTTTATTTTTACCTTCCTCCTAATTCTGCTTAAAGATCACAGGATAATCAGAATGCTGCAGCAAACACATGGAGCACATAGCCTGTTTCCCCAACATGTTCCTAAATTACTGCAAAGGATTCTGACTCTTGAGCTTCTTGGAAAATGTCCTAGCCTGTGCATTAACACTGCTTGGGGAGCACCCAGTTGGGAGAATAATGACAAGGCTAAAACTGGCCATGGTCAGTTGTGCCTCCTGAATATTCAGCATTTTTTCTTTATTCAGCAGTTGTCCCAAATGGGCCTTAGAACCACTTGCATACATCACATATAGGGCTGCTGATTGCTCCTCTGTGTGAAAAAAGGAACTGTCTACAGTTCTCTGACCTGGGGGAACCCTTCCATGAGTTGAGTCCAAACCAAGGCAGTATAGTGTTTGTATATCATGTAATCTTCACATGGGAAATGTGTTTTTAAAATTTCTCTGCAGAATTTTCATCTTTATGATTACTTACCATGCAAGCCTATTTGTGGTGAAAAACATGGGTAGTTTAGGGTGTGGCTCCATGTAGTTAAGGAATAGCTGTGCCTGGCTTCAAGTGATAAGACCTTGGAATTTGCTGCATGTTTTTCCCTGCAGATGGTATATTTTCTTTAAGAAATAAGTGCAAGGGAACTCAAGGTTAAAAACTCCTATCTTTGAAACAGGGACAGCTTGAACAGAGACTTGAGATTATTTATGGAGATTATAATTTTGTTTTTCACTTCATCTGGAACTACTGATGATTTAGCACATCTGGGAAACTAAGCTGTAAGTTTCCACAGCCCATTTGTTTTTGGCCACCTTCCTGAGTTTGCTGATTAGTGTCACTTTTGCAAGGCAAACAGCAATCCAGCACGAACTGGACTGTGCTTTCCACTTATATCAGTTGTTGAACTGACTTCTGGAAGTACATGCACTTGAGTTGAATTCAAAATAATGAATCTGCAAGCCTTACTACCAGTCCCTAAGCACTTCACCTAAATTTTGTTTACTTCTTCAATTTGGGCAGTTTTTCATGGACTCAGTGAAGTTCAACTGTTAAAAATATTCCAATACACTTTTGAACTGCTAAACTTACTTGAGTCACTAGAAAAATCCTACCTGACTCTGGAAAAGTCTGTAGACCAGGTTCCAGGCAACCTTGCTCCTGTAAGTCTTGTCAGTTCTCATTTTATACACTTTTGCTCATAAAATTAGTTATCCCAACCATTAAACATTCTCAGAAAGATGGGATGGAGAAGGACAAGATAAAATAGAGAAAAGGGCAAAGATACCCAATAGGCAAGAAAACCTTAAAAAATCCTCAGTCATTTGGGAATTCATATTCCAATTTAAAAAGACAGAGGTGTGTAGAGCCCCATAGTGTGTAAGGAACCTTATGAAATGCATCTTAGTGTCTCTGTGTAAACAAAGTTCATTTATCTCTTACTTTCTAAACCCACTGGGTTAAAATATCTGTGTTTCTTGGACTTTTTGTTTCACAAGTGGAATGAATAGTGATTAATTAAATTTATATCTACCTACAGTGAGTGCTGTACATAAAAACGAATGTTTGAAAATTTGTATACTTAAAAAGTCTGATGTAGGAATGGCTTGAAACTGCTGAAGTAAAAATAATTCACCGATGGCATTTTACTCCTGTATATTCAGGGAAAAAAAACCCCAGAACTCCTAATGCCATAGTTTCTGCTTCAGCTGATCAGGTTTTCTTACCTTATGGTACGGAATGCATTTGTCCTTACAGTGGTTTTCTCCACTTTCATCCCACTCCCAGTCTGTCAGCCAGTTACGAACACATATGGAATCATCTTTGCAGGCTTCATACCTTCATGGAGATTAGTGTGGAAGATAAAGTTACTTCTCTCACTTTTTCATTGGACTCAGATTCAACTCAAAGAGATGTCCAGGGGCTCTGTTAGTAACGTGGTGTGATTACAGTGCAGCTTAGCAACAGATCTTCAAGCAATGTGCACATTATCTTAGCTTGACATGTTCATAAACTCTGAGCTGCCCAGGAAAACCTAAATTCCCTTGAAAACTAAACAGTTCACTCACTACCTTTTATACTGACAGACTTAACAAAGGGCTCATGTTGTGGGTGTTTTCTGCTTGGACATCTGATGTTTCTGAGTGGAGGAAATGCCGGGAGGGAAAGAGTGAGTTTCATGAATGCTGCTGTTCAATATAATACAGAGCAAAGGTGTGCTAAGGATGAACTGTCACTGAAGGAGATGTGGGGAAAGTTTGTATTTATGAATTAATAGGGGACAAGAAGAATGATGTTTGCCAGGCAGGGGAGTTGTTATGAAGAATGTGCACTAAAATAAGGAAATTCCCCAAAAACCAAAATAATCTAAACTAATAGGCTGTCAGCCTCAAAATGACAAAGAAGTTCAAAAGAGAAGGAAAGATAAGAGTCCTCTAGGGTATAGGTCTAAAATATTAAATTTCAAATTATTTTTAATTTGTAAGTGGTAATGTAGAAAAAAACCTATAAATGGCCTGGAATGAATAGAGTTCTGGCTGGTTGATGTGATGATCAGTCTCATGACTTACCATTATCCTCCATTTCCCTTATTCTACATCATTTCCTCCCTTCCACTTCTCTTTTATGTTGTACTTTTTGGCTCTTCCCTTTCTTAAGGACTACTTTCTGCAAATCAGTTAACATCTACTTAAATTTAGTCTCATTGGCTTGTAGGACTATTCATACCAGTAACTGAGAGTGCCAAAACAATGAGGCACAGCTTCCAGAAAGTTAATGTGTTTAGCATGGTATTTGTAATTAGTGCCTTTGGATAGATTTTCTGTTTGTAATTTTTAATCTTTAGGGTCATGCTTCAAAAACTGTTTTGATATCACAAGGGCTGCAGCCTTACATTTTTAAATGAAATATGGGGGTTGTCATGTGGTCATGAGAACTGGACATTGCAGTAGATTTGCAAACGCAGAAAGGTCAGAAGATGCATATCTGCAGTATCTTCACACTGGTTTTCTGGGCTATTTGGCAGGAGAAAGAGCAATAACAGATGAAAACTGGGGCCTGAAGTAAACAGCTCAGGGTCAGGAGACATGCACTCTCAGTGGGTTCATCCCTGAATCTGCTGTCAGAGGTAGGGCTCTGCTGGAAATAGAGGCTAAAATTTGAGAAATTAATATTCATCGTACGCATCTGGTTTCCTCAGGAATATGAATAAAATGTATTAATTAAAGTGTTTCTATTTTATTCACCATTATTTATTGACTTGTCAAGATGACATGTTTCCTAATCACGATTATTACATGACTGTGGTTTGTTCTATAGGTAGGTGACAAGGCATAATTCCATTGGTAGGAGTTTTTCTTTATCCCAGTGGAAGTAATTATGAAGTCAAGTTTATGAAAAGTCATGATTTGTGAAAATTCTAATTTCTGCAGTCCAGAAACCCATAAGTTGTTTATTCAAACATTAACTAAATGTGAGAAACATGAATACTTAAAAGATCCTCCCTGAACATATTAGTTCCCTATGTATAATGAGCAGGATATTTTTATTTTAAAGACTTTTCCACTGTATTTTTTCTAATTAGCTCTTTATCTTTTATAGGACACAGGGCCCTTTCACAGGTGAAAGAGAAAATGACTTGTACATTGGGCTCTTTCAAAAGCAATAGTTTAAGGACTAGTTAGAACAAGGAATCCTAAAACAATAGGAAGAAAAGGAAGGCCCCAAGCTACTCAGATGGATTTCTTTTAAATTAAGTCACTGCTCATTGAGAATACTCTGCACATTTCTGGCTACAAAGACATACAGTATACAGCAGGCACACTCACAGTATGTAGAGAAAGTAGGTCACATCACCAGCAGTGCTACAGCATGCTAAAGGGCCTCCACTGAATAGAACATGAAAAAATGTTACTTTAAATCACCAGAAAGAGTGGGAATTCTGTCCAGGCTCTTTTCTAGCCTGAGGCCTTAAGCAGGGCGAGGGAATGGGTTTGACACTGGCATTAGGCAGGCACACGGACCAGCATGCAGGGTAATGGGCCATCAGGACATTTTTGATTCAGGCCAGGCATCTGTGACGCCAACAGCAGCAATAGATCATTGCTCAGGACTTGTTTAGAGCAGATCCTCTCTCTGCCAGGAGACTCTGTACTGGAAAAGGGTCAGTTTTCCTGGGCAGCAGCTCTCAATCACCCCACTGTACTTCCCAGCAACAAAAGTTAAAAGTACAGTTTACCTGCAGGCTTTGGAAGTGCCCAGGGAACACTGAGGATTTTGCAATGTAATATTGACCTACATGATCTACAATTGACCTACAACGATCTACACTTTGATATAAATCTCATATACACTAAAGCTGGCTTAAACTAGTTAATAGATGCCAACTAAACTTACAGCACACATTTTCTTTTATCTTTACACTTTCACTTGATATAACAATTTAGTACAGACTTTTCATGCTACTTGTGTTGGGACACATTTGTTTTAGATAATGGTATTCTATCACTTTGCCCATTGGATCCCTTCTAGAGCTCATTGGCAACTCCAGCACTTTAATACCCAAATGCAATATTTGGTAATTGGTTCTGAGCTTAAAGATTCAGAGCACTGAGGAAAATTCAAGGTCTCAGTCTTCATCTTCAAGGAGGTCTATAATCTGATTTCAGTTTAGAAGATTAGAAAAAACTTAGCAAGGAAGACTGTTGACAAATCTGTTCCTGAGGCACATGCAGTTTCCTGACACAGAAATAAAATTCATTGCTAGAGAAACCTCTAGGAAAGCTAAGAAATACATCAGCCTTTCTAACCCACTTCCATTACAAATCCAAGCTATGCTTCTTGTTTCCTCCACTGGCACAAAGCAATGGAGACATATTTGAAGACAAATCCTACCAAAACTCTGCACTGCATACATGATTTTGCCCTTGTAAGGAATGGAAATGGATCCACATGTCAATAATATTCAAGTTGTGTAAACCCTAGGAAAGGAGGGCAGAGAGCACCCCAAGAGAACCCTACTGTGCTCCGTATTTTCTGTACTTTTAAGAAATGCTCTTTTATAACATTTTTAAAAGTATTGTAACGATTTTCCATGATTTTCAGAGTGGCCTAAGGGATCCAGACATTCACAATCCATTACTTTCATGGAAAGCTAGCACTTATAATCCTACAGTGTGAACAGAGCCTGGGGTGTTTGTGCTTCACACACGCAGTTCCTCCAGTGACTGGGCACAACATTCATAAGGTGCTGACTGAGTTTATGTGTCCCACAGTGATGTTTTAAGAACCAACATCTCAAAACAGGGAGGGAAAGGAGAGAGAGAGGGAGGGAGAGATATATGCTGGATAAGTACCAGTGGAAAAATCTCAGTACCCTACATGGATATAATTCTCCTTCCCCAAGACCAAGGACAGATGGGTGCTGGGTTGCCCTACCACATGCCTTGCACTCAAAACATAATGTGATTCTTTGATGCTGTGTTTTGGGAAACAAAATTCAATGCTATTATGCTGCTCATTGCTATTAATAATTTTACCATTAGTTGGCTGCAATTGTCTCTGATATTCAGGCTTTTAGAAGAGATTTTAAAGAGTGTGATGATAGAAGGGATAAGGTCAAGGGTGAAAAATTAAGGAATTAAGCTAATTAGTAACAATAATTTGTTGAAATCCCACATGAATTGATGTCTTTCCTGATTACATAGTGCATTTTATACATACAAAACAAACGTATCATATAATGATCAAGTAGTCAGATTGAAAATGCTAATTGCATAAATTATACTTAACAAACATGGGCTTTTTGAAGGGTGGGCAGGCCCCTGCTTCTGCCAGTGCCTGTCAGTGTGGCAGGGGCTCCTCTGTCACAATGCCACTGCACTGCATCCTGCCCCAGAGCAGGTAAGTGCTGTCTCTGAGTCACTAAACTCATCTTAGTGTCTCCATCCTGCATTCACAGCCTGTGTCATTATTATTTTGGGGGCAGTAGCTTAGCAGAAGGAAAAGCAGCAATGGCGAACAAGAAATTAAAAGCAGAACAAGAGAAAAGGTGGTGCAGCACCACTGAATCACGGGCATATTAAAACTAAACAAAAATACTTTGATTAAAAAGCTGAACCTACCAGTCATCACAGAAGCTTTGACACAATGGAACAGCCTGAATAGCAGCAGTGTCATTGGGATGGATCCAGCGAGCAGCATGTGGAGAACACCGGTAAAAGCACTCGATTTTCTTTGTGAAATCTTCACAGCTGTGGTGGATGAGAAAAGCCACAAATAAGCTTGTTTCTGAGCATCAAGGCTACAGCCTCAGTTTTCTAGGCCTGCTTTGATGTGGACGCATTACTATGGATTAGGAGAAAAACACAGAAAAGCATCCTTTGGCCCTGTTAATGCCTAAGTTTGAAACTCATTCCTCTGGCATTGTGTACAGGCTCTGACCGTGCAATTACCACAGCCAGCTACAGCACAAATGTTTCCATGCATATTTCAGCCCTATTTGTGTAAGCTTTCCGTAAACTTTTGAGGCCTTGAGTTTTCCTGGCAACAGCGATTCCAGGCAATAATAAAATGTAGTTTAAAACTATAGTATAAAACTTCATCTGTGCTGTAGCCTCATGGTTTCACTATTCTTTAGATTTTTCCCACAGCCCAGCTGAATTTACTTAAAATCGCATACTGTGCTGCTCTCCTGGGAGGGGCAGGCAAGAGCTGTTACTTTTTCACATCTGTTTTTGCTTAATTGTTTTGTACTTTCATCCTTTTATTTCTATAACTTGCCATGTTTCACAGCTTTAACATCTAACAGGGTACTAAAAATCTTAATTAAGGAGACATTTTTCATGGTTACAAAACCCACAGGACTACAAGAATTCTTATTCTAAATTTTCAGCCATTTCATTTCTGGACTCCTGTGCTTTTTTTTGGTGAGATTTAGTAAGCTGGTTGATGTGCTCTCTAAACAAAGGAAGAAGCCTGGTCTCTGTTCATTACTGATCACTCACTGGTGGGTGATGGTTGGAGAGTTACAGAGGTGCAGGGTGGTTGTCACCTACTGGTTACCACCTGACTGGTTTGCATTGCTACATCTGGTTCTGTACTGAAAGCAAATTTGAAAAAAACATAACCCTCTCTTGAAAAAATGGCAGAAATTGTGTAGACTTAGGGATTTGTGGGTCTGTGAGAGAGGAGAATAAGAGTCAGAGGTTGCTCAGGTATAGAGAAAAGGTGATGGGAGCTAGGCTGGGTGACAAAATCTCGAGGGTAACCTAATGTCCATCAGCAGCTGGTGGCTGCTCCAGCCCAGCTCAGTGGAAGCAGGACACAGAAAACATCAAAGCTGACTTACGATTTACTGAGCTGCCCACATCTGTTCCAGTAGCTGTCGCTTACTTTAATTACCGGGGAACGAGCCAATTGCTCTGTGAAGTCTGCATAGCAACAGGAAGCTGTTGGGAATAAAACAAAGATCTTGCAAGAACTGTTCCTTTTTAACACTGTATTTGAAGACACAAAATGTAAAATGAATCTGGTTTGAACCATAATATGATAAAATCTCTTAGTAGTAACTAGAAGATGTACTCAAGCTCTAACAGTTTTGGATGTGAAAGTGGCAGTGTAAATGCCAGGTGAGGCAGACTGGCATAAACAGTGCTTTGTCAAGTTGTGCCCAGAGAGTTCCAAGAATTTTACCAATGTTCTGCCAGATGCTACATCCCGAGGGATACTAACTTTGAAAACTACAAAACATTAAAAAAAAAGAGTTGAAGAATTTTAATAAGTACTGTACTTTGCTTACAATAGAATTTTGATGTCAAATTTTCCCATTTGGTATCTGCTACAATTGACTCTTATACTTAATTACAATAAATCAAAATAATCTTTGCTGTAAACATTTTTAAGCAGATGAAACTACAAGAAAGGCAAACTGCATCAGAATTTTGAAAAGAAGATAAATGAAGTCCATGAGAGTTTTACAACTGACTTTGTTAAGACCCAGAATTTTACTCTTAGTTTCCGTGCAGCAAAACGCCAGCGAAGGAGGCTTTTCAAATAGAATGTATACTGCATCTTATATATTTTTGAGAAATTAGGGGAACTGCAAAAACAATAAGTGTGTACAATTCTCTATTTCTTGACCATATTTGGAAAAAATTAAACCACTCTTACATTTAGAGTAGAGAGTGCACTCTTGCATATTTGGCTCAGGACCTGGCTTCAGTTTTTGGGTGTCCCCCTCCAGACATCCATATTTTTGGCAGGTGGATGACGTTATGACAGCAAGGAGGGTGATAGCAAACCTCAGCATTGTTCTTCAGCTCTTTTTCCTGTATAGAGAGAAGTCTTTGTTTACATCCTTTATTTCTAGGAGAACCCATAACATTAATAGGAAGGACTGCATTTAAAAGACTACATATATAAGCAAATAAAATATGCTCAGCAAAGATGCACAAAGAAATCATAAGAGACATTCTCCCTTCCTATTTGTTTATAAGTGAACACTTAGCCTTCTGTTACATTATTTCTAAGGTTTGGTGTCAAGTGATAAAAGTCATCAATAATTCAGACTACGTATGAAAACATATAATTTTCAGTATTTAAGAAAATTATTTAAAATTTCTTCCACTGAGCTGAATTATTTTTAAACCTTCCAAGAGACATTTCTATGTTTCACTAGATTTGAACAAAATATTGATTAGTTCTAAAACCCGAAGTGTTTTTTTGCACACTTGGAAATTATGCATTAAATACAGCTGCAAGTGAGATAGTAGTGTTCACCACCTGAGCTGGATAAATTACATTGAATACTCACCTTTGTTGAAGCTATGCTAATTTATATTTAAGAATCTGATCCATTATTTTCTGCCTCTTTTGTAGAGTTTGGTCAAAAATGCAATACAAAAATGTTTTGTCTTTATGACCAAAATTTCTCTAAACACAGGCTGTACATTAGTCACCTATAAAGATAAATCTACAGCTTGTTACATAAATCAACACATTATTCTTTGTACATAATATTAATTTAACTCTTCATTCTTTAGTTAAATATTCCTGTTAACTTTTTTGTTATAATTTTGTCTGAATAAGCACTGCAGTTCTTCTATGTACCTAGACTTTTCAGATATAAAGAACAATTTATACAGAAGAAGAAAACTATCTCTTTGATTTCTCAGAAATTTCTCACCTCTTTTGCCTTCCTTCTGGGTGATACTTCTCCCTGGAACAGGAACGCAGTAAATTGCTTTTCCCATTTCCCACTTTATATACACACCATCTGGCATCAGTGCTCCAGAATTTGTTTGCCCTGGAAGAGTTCCTTGACCCTTTGGAATGCTAACACAAATTTATCTCAAAAGCAGATGCAATGACCAGCACATAATGCCCTTTTATTGCTTGCAAACGTTGACATGATAAAGAGGAAAGTACAAACATGGGTTAGAATTAGAAAAACAATAGCTCTCCTGTATTTCAAATGCCATTAAACCCTCCTGCCTGATTTTTCCATGATTCCTTGTATTACTAATTATTAAATTGATTTTTACAACAGTTTCATGGAGCTCTCACCACAAATTCAGGCTTCAGTAAATTCAAGATATTAAATGCTTCTTATTTCAGCCTGACTGACTTAATTCTGAGTGGCGGCTTGCCTTGTTGCATAGTAATTTTACTACACTCCCTGGAAGATATTCCATGTCGCCTGATTCCCAGTTCTTTGCTCTCTCTTCGTAGGATCCCTTCAAAACCTCCTGCTGTTCACCCTGGTTGCTCTATACCTGTTTCATATGCACCTTACAACCAGTCTCACAAGGACTACAAGAAATGGTTGATTTTACCACTGATAGTGGCTCCTGATGGGATTTCACTGGGAAACCTGCTTTCTGCAAAGAGCATTTGCATCTAAACGTAAGCCATTGGTGGTGATGATGATAAATTGTTGCACTCATTTTCACAGGTTGTCTTGCTGTACTGTAAAAAGTAGCACCCCTCAGTACCTTGCAATTATTTATATGCATAAAGAAAGCAGCATCTGTTTGTTTTGTGTTTTAAATAGAACACTGATTTGTCAGTCACTCTGAGGCCATTATCTACCAACCTTTTTTGTGAAAATACAAACCTTGGCACAGTAGAAGTGTGGTATGATTCTCAGTGTGCAAAGGCACATGTATGATAATAAAACAATCTCTACAAGCTGTAAGCACTGCTTCCTATTCTAGCTCTAGTAAATGCCTCAAGGTGAAAGTCTTGCTGGCCTAAAAAGAGCCTTTTCCAGATCAGTGGAAACTGAGCAATTTCCATGTTCCAGAATGAATTTAATTAAGGCAAGTTTAGAGAATGAATTTAATTAAGGCAAGTTTAAAAAGGCATAAAGTAACTATAGGAGAAAATGAAGTAAATCTAATGGCTCATTACCCATGCTTTCACCTCATGTGGCTTGATCTGGTGTTGGCTGAAATTCATGGGGCTCCTTGCTGCTTTGCAAAGTAAAGGATTGCTGTGTGCTGCTCGGCACTCAGATCTGTGTAGTCATACAAAATAAAGACCAAGGTGTAGTATGAACATTGACCTTTAACCCTGTGAGGAGTGGACAGGCTGGCCAGCCTGGTGAAAAGCACAGAAATAGTCCATGCTCTGCTCCTTCCTGCTTGGTTTGTGAGAAGTACATGGACACTGGTGAGGTGTCAGCATGCCAGGAGGTTCTTGTAATGCCTCTGCTCACTGAATTGGCATACAAATTATATTAAGCTATAGGAAACTGGGATCGCTTTCAGGCTTTGAGTATGAGCCAAATGGGACCGCTTGCTGGGAGATTAGGCAGAGTTTCTAGCAGCAGGAAGGAAAATTGTCATATGCTTGTGATTTCCCAGACTTGGCTTTGGTTAGCAGTGCATGTAAGCAGGCTCAGGCTAAGGAGCTTTTAGTGATGTTGGCTATACATCATCTCCTGAGAAGTGAATCTTGATTCTTCTATTCTAAAAGTATTCTCTGCCAATTGCTTTATCTGATATCTTGTACTGGGAAATTTGTTAAAGGAATTTTCTTATCTCTTCCCATACTTGAAAGGGTCATTTATCTTCATTTGTTAAAATTTAACTTATTTTCAAGCACTTGGTGATATTCTTGTATTTAAATACTCCTACTGCCATTTCATTTTAACTTTATTATCAGTACCCTGGAACTTCTATTCCTCTCTTCAGAAGCTAGAGTGAAAGCATCAATGATGTTGAGGTATTACCACAGACAACAATTCAGGCACCACAACAATAAACTATTATCATCTGATGATCTAATTGATGGTGGCCAATGGTGTTAGCAAACCCATGCATCTATTCCAAACCCACAAACACTGCTACACTAGGTCTCAAGAGTCATCTACCTGAGCAATTTCCTTCTGGCACAAGCCATTGGCAGAAAATTAGGGACAAAATGTTTAAAAAACATTTTAATTTCCCAGCTTCTGGCAATCAGTTTAGTAACTATGTGAACTGACATCTCGTAACTCAACAGAGTGATTCCTGCTTTGTGAGTCAGATCTCTTTAATGACTGCAGCAAGCTTTCGTGCTTTTATATTCTTGGTAACTACAAACCCGATGTGGTTAAGGGAAAAATTGTTTGTGCTTCCAACCAGTGACAATTGCCAGATCCATTTCCCTTCCTGGCACCCTGAAAGTGTAACAACAGTGTGACTGGAGGGAGACTGAGTTTCAGGAGTGTAAATTAGAGCGTTTGGCCTGTTACAGCTTTATTAGACATGGCAATGTCTGCTAATGAAATTAATCTGTTTGTTCCTCATGTCTCAGCGTGAGTCTGCATGCTCAGAGGTTGGAAGTGTTTTTCTTGTTAACTGTAACAAAAAATGTAATTAGGAGGACAGGTTGTTTTCTAATTTAGTGACACTCCTTTAAATGCAAAACTTCATTTAAAGTTGCAACAAGAACATGTTATTTGATGATCAGTGAAGTACATAACCTGGACTTCCATTACGTCAGACTTTACAACTGAGAGTTTGTCTTCACAGGTCCTGGTTGCAAGTATCATGTGACAAGTCAAGCTGAATGCCAGGGGAGACACTCCAGATGGACTCAGTCTGGCACTTGTGACTCTGGAGAAAAACAGCTGAGGTCAAATCTTAATGCTACTGAATCTGAGGTGTGATTTGTTTCAGTTCACTGATAGGATTTCTCCTATTTTTTTCTTGGTGTAAGGAATACATCACAGAACAAAGTAAGGCTTATTTGTTTTATTTGAGTACACAAATGTTGCTGAGCTAGTTCTCCAACAGGGCACAGGAATGACAAAAGCACCAGTAATTTTATATAATGAAGAGTGTGAGTCAGTGGTGGGTAAAAAAGCAGATATTTTAATGAATGGTAGGTTTAAAAAGGAATCACAAACCAACAAAATTAGAATTGTAAAAATGTCATTTTAAGCCCCACGTTAGGCTTTTCAAAATTAAAGGGGACAAAAACCTACTTATTTCAGCTTATTACTGAGTTGAAAGCACCTCTTGAAAGCATAACAGAATGCTCTTCCTTTGCCCTAGTCTTTCATTTGCCGTTCACATTCTGCTAGTCTGTTACTGTGGGGCTCCTTGAACCACTAACAACTACTGTTAGTTTTTCTACAAAGAAGGGTTTGGGTAGCTCCTGACTGGTGTGAAGGGGACTTTCACAAGTGACAAAGAAAATCTGTGCCCAATTTGACCTATACTCCAGAAATAACCAGCTGCAATCATGCTTTGAATTTAGACCATTAATATTTAACTGAATTTTCTACATCACTTATGTAGAAATCACTTATGAGTGATGAATTTCCTCTTAGGGGAATAGCAATACATTTTAAAAAAAAATTACACTTGTATTATGGGTAATCATTATTTGAATAGAGATAATGCCTAGATGTCCCTGCCTAAAGTTGTGATGTAGTGTTTTAAAGTACTTGGTGCCATTACTGGATTCTGGGTGGGCACATCCCACAGTCCCCTCTGTGCCTTGGTCCTGGACTGCCCCTTTCCCTCCCCTGTCCTGGCACAACTCACATGGGATTGTGCACCCAACCAGATGGGGAAAGTGATATAGCAGAAAGAAATCTAGAGCTCCCCTTGCCTCCAGTGTTTCTGTGTGAATGAGTTTCAGTTTAGAGCAGAGCTGAAGAAGAGTTTTGTTGCTGAAAAGGTTGGTATCACACTGAGAGAGACACGTGAGGGTAGGACTGGCAGTACTTTCAGTCAGAACTGCCAGCCTCTGTGCCCCACTGTGTTGACATTCTGTCCTGGTTTTCTTTAAATTGTTATGTTGAACACCTTGTAATAAAAATTAAGAGCTGACAGGTCTATAGAGAAAACAAATAATGCAAGCACAAGGTAACAGTGAGATCATACTGGTCAACATATTAGAAGGCAGTGGCTGGAAACCACCAGATGAGTCACTGCTGAGCTTTTCCTGTTGGCATCACTGCAGGGATGAATGTTAAGGAGGACACGCTGTCTGTGATGAATGACTCCCATACATGCCATATTAGTCCTAGTTAGCTTGACTCATTGTCCTGTGATGATTCTGTGGTTAGAAAATTGACCACAACACTCATGAAACAGGTGGGTTTTTGCCCAGTACCTTTGTTTACATTGTCATCTCTCTCTGCCCCCCTCAAATGGCTCTGCTCTCTGTTGTATAAACCAAGACTTGTTTTTGCTTCCAAATCCTCCCTCAGTTATCTAAGGCCCTCTTTGACTGTTCTCTTTCAACACAGACACCTTAAGTCTCTCCAAGTATCCCAGTGCCAGCCTTCCCAGCATACCTCTTGGATTTCCAGGGCTGCTGTTTTGTATTTTTCATCTGTTTGGGAGGCGTTTCTGTAAGTAACAGTAGAACCACGTGTAATCCTCCCTTGGCCCTTCTTAAATCTCATCTTTGTTTGGGTGCCAAAGAGAGGGTGACAACAGTTAGGATCTGAATCTACTCCTGCTGGCCTATTTCTCCCCCTTCCTAATGTGCTTCTCTTTTTGGACCTTTCAGAAATACAGACAAATAGAGGTATTTTTGTGTGGATGTATTTGTCCTCTGTTCACACACAGGGGTAGCAGCCCTACTGTAGCAACTGCTGTACAGTCAAGCCCAAACTGACAGAGAACAGCACATTCACTGGCCTCTTCCTCTGTTTAAAGCTCTAATGTGTTTGATGAGTTCTTGTAGCTAAGAAGTGCTGTTAACTTAGCTATTGCACTAGGCTCTCCTGATATTTCACAACCATAATTTTGAACTTCTACTACATATTTTCATATTTTCATATTTTCATATTTTCATATTTTCATATTTTCATATTTTCACATTTTTACATTTTCACATTTTCATATTTTTCATATTCTCATATTTTCATATTTTCATATTTTTATCTTCTACCTCCTTATTGGATGCAAATGTGACACCTAGAACAAGGTTAGAGCAGTGCAAAGCTGTCACTTTGACATACCACATCACTGCAAACAGGGATACATGTCCTTCATGGTATACGAAGAAGGAAAATAACTATTGGAAAGCAAATCATATCCAGTTATGACTGGAATTTTGCTATATCTAGATCTAGTAATTGCCATTCATATGTCTGCTGGTTTACTTCCTTAGTCTGTCCCTAGAACAGACTAATAGAGTAGTTTCCAGTGAAGATGCACTGGAATAATATATGGTATAATATACTTTAATGGAAAAAACCTGCTAGTAAGAAAGTTCTTCCTAATCCTCCTAAGTCAAAGATAATTTGTGCCTTGAAAGATAACTTTTTGCAACTCTTCTGTAAAAACTCCTTATGTAACTATGAGTATTTTTATTAATTACACAGATTATTTTTATTAATTACACAAATTGTTTTTATTAATTACACAAATGTCTAAAATGGACTTTCTCGACCCTGGGATGAGTTCAGCTGGTCAGAGCATGGTGGTGATAACACCAAGGTTTTGGGTTAAATCCCCATGTGGGCCATTCCCTTAAGACTGAACTTGATGATCCTTGTGGGTCCCTTCCAACTCAGAATATTCTGTGATTCTCAAACAGCAGACCTTGCTAGGTCTAGATGATGAGAAATTTTGCCTAGATTGTGTCAAGGTACCAGACTTACTAATTCTCCTGTGTTCTTTTGGAAAATCCTTTGTTTCTCACCATTTCCCTGGAGCTTGGGGGTGCTGATGGGGAGCTGTACTCTGTGGCTACACTCCTGTGCTGTGCAGGCAGCATGCATTGCCAGCCTGGCAGGGCTGGGATAGGGAACTTGAACTTTGCTGAACAAAAGGATGCTTATTTCTATAAAGAGCAATGGGTTAGTCTCAGTCAAAGCTTTGCCCATCACATCTTGCTGGCTCTGTGGGACTTTGTTACCTGTATTTTTTATTTTGCTTATAACTTTTATTCTCTAGTTGTATCGTGCTGATTTTTTTTTTTAAATCTTGAAGAAAGAATGCTGTCACATGCATGGAGTTGAGGAAACTGGCAGGAGTCAGGGTGATGACATGCAGCCTGTTAATTACTTGTCATTACTGACACTCAGTGCAGGTACAGCAGCACATGCCGCAGTCCCGTGCCTTCCTCCTGCCTGACTGCACATTGCCAAACATTAGTATTCCAGTGTAGAGCCCAGCACTTGTCTGTGAATACCATTAGAACTGGGTCACTAACAGAAGGTGCGTGACAGATTCACATGCAGAACAACCAAAGCCATTTCCTCCGTCTCGTACAGAGCACAAACACTGAGAGGGAAGGCTGTGTGTACAGTGTGAGTGGAATGACAAATGACAGGATGCAGTGATAGACTTGTTTGATGGCATTAGTGATGCAGTTCTGCCTTGGAAACAGTGGGAGCAGGTGATCAGCTGGGCTATGTGGGGCACTGGTTTTGCCAAATGGTCAAATTTAATAGGGATTCAAATGATTAAGTATTTCATTTTGAAGAGAAAATTCTCTTGCTCAGCAGAATGACTTCTATTATTTAGCATTTTCTATTCTGTTTGGAATAAAGAGGTTTTAACCTCACAGCTTCAGTCTGCATATCTCTCTTCCAGCTCCAGGAATTATTGCTGTAGCTGTGTGCTAAGCAGTCATAAAAATGTTGCAGAGGAATTTGTCATTCCAGAAAACATGGAGTGAGTTCGAGTAGACTGTGTTCTGCCCTACCAAAGTCCCTTTAAAACAGCTAGAGAAGAATGGAAGGGAACTTTTCCTGACAGCATCATTCCAACTACCTTCTGAATCAGAAGAGCACGCTGAGACCTTTTTTATATGGAAAAAACCAAGGTGGAAGCCAGGGAAAGGAAGTATCTGGAACTGCAGAGAAACTGCATTAGCTGAGTGTCAGCACATGAGCTACACAGACTCTGTGGTGCCCTGCTCTGTGTTAGTCAGTGTAGATAACCTAAGAATCATGCCCTTTATAAGCCTTTATTAATTACTTTTCCTTCTTTTTTTTGATGTAACAGAAGATTTCTGGAGACAAACATCATGCGCATAGATGTAGCACCACACCACGCTCTGCCTCATTCATCTGTACTCCTTTTCCCTGCCAAGCCTCTCATGATTCGTTCACTTTTATTTAAAGCTGGAAAAGAAAAAAAAAAGTTCAGAAAACCAGCTCATATGGAAAAGAAAAATCAGGTCACTCAGACTGGTCTGCAGATTCAGGTCATATCCAGTGACATGTTTAAATGGAAAAAAATACGGGAGAATCAGTAAAATGAGGAGTATTTTTCCTATTCTGTTAATATGAAATTTTACTGTTCTTTTGTTTCAAAAATATTGGAAAGACATTTTGAGTCCAAAATACTAAACAGGGATTAAACAGAGAAGGAAATGAGCCAGAAGCAAACGAAGCGCAATCTCTTCACAAATAAAATGTCCTATTAACTCCCAAATGGCTTTTTGATTTGGAGAAATGAAAGATAGTTTTAATTTTTAAATTAAAATACAGAACCAGAAGGCAATTACTTGCAATTCTGTCTAAAGTGAACAACTGAAGATTTGTTTCTAACATGTTTATTTGTTTAACATGTTAGACAGGTAATGTTATACACATCCTCATTGTGACTTTTCTTCCTGTGTGCATGAATTCCTTTCTGGCACACAGAGCAAACAGGTGTGAGCCAGAGCAAGGTGTCCCACAGGCCATAACCAACAAATAACTAATTGGCATCTATGCTGCAACAGGGCAAAGATCCAGCCAAATTATGATGAGGCACTGTGCCATCCTAATAGACTCACATTAACAAGGACGCCAAGATTCCATAAATTTGCATTATTTACATTTAGTTAGAGCAGGATTCCCAGCTGGGAAGTTCCACATGGTTGTCCATCCTGATCATATACAATTATGATGGAAAAAGACCTCTCTGACTAATCCAGCATCCTGAAATAGTTTTCAGCAAGCTTTTAAACATTAATAATTACTTAAGAATGTTCCCACTCTTCTACCTCAATAAATCGCTGGGAATGGTATTTTTGTTGTCTTTGTACAAAATGAATTAAAAATTTATACAATTAGATTTCCTGGTTGAAGATGTATGAGCCTTTTCAGCTTGGTAAAATGGAAAAATGAGTTATTTTTTCTGCAGGAGCAGCAAGATTCCTGACTATGTAATAGCGAAGAAAAAAACCCAAAACTTTGAAGTTGCTTTTGTGAAAAATGAATGCAGAAACTGCTAACTTAAACCCTCAAGAAATAATGCCAAGAGGGTGTGAACTCTTGAGATGAAACACAAGATGATGATATTCTCTTACTACTCCTTGAGGTAATGAATCTCTGAAGGTTTGTCTTTTCTGCTAAGATGGTGAACTACATCTGAATCCACACCCTGAGAAGTGGAGTGGCACAGCTGGTGAACATTTTCCTGCAGCTCGGAGTTCCTGTGGAGGGATGTGGAACGCCCAGAGGTTCTTCACTCACCCGGGCACTGCAGGCTCGGGCTTGGATCCCACCGTGTGTTGCTGGAGGAAGTCTATGGCATTTTTCCAATGTGACTGTCTAGGTGTAAAACCACCGGGAAGGTCCTGCACCCACCTGAGATTTTCACGGACAATTAAGAATTTATTGACAGGGAAGCTGGATTGTGCTGGACATCGGAGCTGATCTCGGATCACAATCACAGGGACAGGATGACGCACAGAAAGTTCTACCTGAATACGAGGAAGAACTTTTCTCTGTGGGTGACCGCACACTTGTACAGATTGCCCAGAGAGATTGCGGAGCCTCCCTCCCGGGCGATGCTCCAGAGCCATCTGGATGCCATCCTGTGCCTCCTGCTCGGGCAGGGAGTTGGAGCCGGTGAGAACTGTGGTGCCGTCCTGCCTGACTCATTCCGCGATCCACAGAATTGGAAAACTGGAGAATCAAAGAGTCACAGCACGGTTCAAGCTGAAAGGGACCACAGTGGCTCATCTGCTCCAACCTCCCTGCTTGAGCAGGGTCTCCCCAGAGCTCGAGGCACAGGAGGGCACCCAGACGGCTCTGGAACATCACCGCCCGCGAGGGAGACCGGCTCCATGGGACACAAACGCTGCCCTCACGCCCAACGCTCCCGCAAGAGGCACCCTCGTCTCGCACCTCCCAGCCTCCTCCCGTGAGGCAGCCCTGGCACGGACGCGGCGGCTGTCCCGCCCGGCACGGCACGGCACGGCACGGCACGGCACGGCACGGCACGGCACGGCACGGCACGGCACGGCACGGCGCGGCACGGCACGGCCCCGCCCGGGCCGCGCCGCGGAGCCTCCCCCGGGGCTCCCGCACCCGCCCGCCCTCAGCGCCCACGCGCCCCGCTCCTCCTCCCGGCGGCGGGCCCGCTGCTCTCGCGATAGCGGGCGGCGCGCGGGGCGGGAGCGGGGCGGCGCCGCGGCGGCCGCGCTCGCTGACAGGCGGCGGGAGCGGGAGCGCGCGGCATGTCCGCGCCCGCGCGCCCCGCGCGCAGGTGCCCGCGGCCGCCCCGCCGCCCCGGCGCTCCGTGACCGCCGCCCGCCATGCGGCCCCGGCCCTGCCGCCGCCGCCGCTGAGGAGGAGGAGGAGGAGGAGAAGAAGAAGCCGCCGCCGCCGCGATGAGGAAGGGCCGCTCTCGGGGGGACAAAGCGGCGCCGCCGCCGCCGGCGCGGAGGGAGCCCGGGCGGGCGGTGTCCGGCACCGCGGCGGAGCGCAGAGCCGCCCTGCTGGGGGGCGGCGGCAGGAAGGAGCCGGAGGATGCCCGGGCCGCGGGGGCGGCGGAACGGGTAAAGCCGGGGCGCGGGGCGGGGGTCGCCGTTGTTATGGAGACGCGCCCCGCGTGGCGGGGCCGGTCCGCGCCCGCCCCGCGCCGGGACCGCGGCGCTCCGGCCGGGAGAGCATCCCCGTGCGCTCCGCAGGTCGTGCCCCGCGGAGAGCGCAGGGGGGAGCGGTGCCGTGCCCGTGGCCGTGTCGGTGCTGCCGGCGTGGCGCGAGTGAGGGAGGGAGGCAGTGAGGGAGGCAGTGAGGGCTGCGGGAGCCGCGGTGCCGGGATCTGCCCGCGTGCCGCGGAAGGCGGGGGAGGATGCACTGGAGTCGGGTGTGTGCTGTGCGCTGCTGGCTGGTGTTACTAATCGCAGAGCACATCTTTCTAGTAACCCTCTGCAGGTCACTCCCGATCGCCGTGGTAATTATGATGCGTTTTCCAGCGTTTTAGGTCTTAATTCCAGAAGTGGTTTGTTTAGGAAATGTACCGTACCTTTGCAGAGACTTGAAAATGCACAGCCTTGTGACATGTGATAGTGTGTAAGTTCCGTATGCCCACTTTCATGTCTTTCATACCCACAAAAATAGGATCTACTGATTGGTGGTTAGGTTTACAAGGACGAGAGACCAAAGCGATGCTAAATCAAGTTTAGGACCATCAACACATTGGTTTGATAGTCCTAGTTTTACAATAAATAAAAATGGGAGATGACACTTTGCAGTGGAAAAATGTAGGTGACAACTAATGCTATTTTTTTGGTTTATTTGAAGAGAAGGAGAAAGTATCACAAGTATGAAGATTCCTGGGATGCAGTAATTCATTGCTGTGTTTTGCCATGTTTTGGAGCAAAGAGAAAATCTAGGTTCTTTGTCAAAAAGGTGTTTTAAGTTTACGTCATTGTTGCAGATGCACAGGTTTGTGCTGTTTAAAAAATAATTTCTTGGGTTTTTTTCCTAGAAAAGCTGCATTACATTGCCTTCAATTATGGGAGCCTTGGATTTTGGCTTTGACTAGTGGATATCTCTTGAATACAGATTTATCAGACTGGGCTCTTGAAGAGGAGACCTCTATTATTTTATTCTTTAGTGCTTAAGCCAGGTGGTTAAGAAGGGCTGCTGCTTTTGATGTTTATTCTTTCCTGAAACAACTAAGGAATGCTATAGTCTTCATTCCGGAAAAAAAAAATTAAAATCAGAAGAGGTCAACTGGTATCTTTCCAGCTGTCTGTGAAATGGACAAATTTGTAGAGCAATCAAATGCAGCAGCAAGGTGTTTGTTGTACTGTTTTGACACATTGTTTATGATATTGACATGGAAATGGAAGGAAATTATTTCCATTCTTGGTAGTGTGAATGAAACTTACAAGTCGTGCACACAGAACATGCTGTGCCTTGAGCAATGAATTGAACACTTGGGCAGTTTCACTGCAACAACCCCAATGCTGCAAACCAGGGAAGGCTGCAGATTCAGAAGTGTCAGTTTTTGACATGCACCAGGCTTTTTAATGGGAAATAGTGCCAATTTGTGTTTAACTTGGGTGCTCTGACTAGGACCTGAAGTGACTTGTAAGAACAGATCTTTGTGTGTTGGCAGGTATTCAGTGTGATGGAGGAGGAATTTTTCAGCTAAAGTTTAGAGAGCTTCTACTCAGCTGTGTGTGAGATACTCCCCAAACTTCTGAGGAGAAGCTCTCATCCCCTCTCCCCTTTTGTCTTTCATTTAAGGTTTTGTAAGTGTGGTAAACAGCTGCAAATAAATGGGTGTGTTGGACAAATGTGACAGACATTATTGGTATTAAAGACAGCATTTCTGTCTTTAATACCAATAATTCAGCATTTATTTAAATGTTGGCAGTTGGTAGTGTGTGTGTGGTAAAAAAGGCATTCTGAGATGCAAAAGACAGTGAGATACTCCATTTTCACTGGTCCAGCTTGTAGCTTGACAAGTATTTCCTTTGGGGCCCTTCTGATTTAAGTAGCCCTGTTGTTCCCAAGTCTGTAACGTGCCCTCAGCAGTGCCAGTACAAGAGTGTGCACAGCTGCAGCAAACCATTCTGGATTAAATTCACATCGCTTTGTTTGCCATACGTTTGCACAAGTTTGCAACTGAGAGAGAGGCTGAGCTACTCCAGTGTTGAAAAAAGCCCTTATCAAACTGTGACTGCAGCAGTTAATCACTGTGCTGACCTTAAGGCCTGTGAAAATCTGGTCCTTTGCTCTGCTTGTAGTTCCGACGTGCACACAATTAATGTTTGCGCTTTCTGGTGCGTTATGCAAGAATTAAGAATGACTGTACTTGGGCACATTAAAGATCCCTCTCGCCCAGTATCCTGCCTCTGCCAGCTGCCAAGAACAGATGCTTGGAGAAGAGTACAGTGTATATTGAGGAAATGCCTCTCCCAGCCTCCAGTAATTTGTGGCTCATAGGTTTCCTGAACCAGAGGTGATATTTGTTTTTAGAGCCCCCAGTGGGTTTTTTCTTCTATGAATTTGTCCAATTAGTGTTTGAAGCCATGTATGCTTGTAGCATCCACAACATCCTGTGGCTGAGTTGTAGGGCTTAAACACATTTTGTGTGGAAAAAACACTTATTTTTGTTTGCTTTTAAACTTTCTGCCTGCTTGGTTTCATGCCTTGCTTGTTCCTTCTTGTATTGGAAGAAGCAGTGAAAAGGAGAATCCATGTTATTCTGTGTGCCTTATGGGTTGATGACTTTTTCTTTTATTTACCATCCCTTGCTTGTGACTTGTCCAGAGGCATTTCAGGAAGAAGTCACTCTATCCCTTTCATTGTCCTTGCTGTCTTCTTTGCACCTTTTGCAGGTGTGTTTCTGATTGGAGACAGTGATGCAGGAATCCAAGGAACAGGGTTGGGCTACAATAACCAGGACCAGCTACAGTATTTCACCATATGCCACCCAATAAACTTACATGGCATATTCACTCTTTAATCTTCTGCATGCTTTTTCTGGACAGTCTTTAAGCATTGAGTTGGCACTTCTGTGGAACTCTGATAACTCCAGTCACTCTTTTAAGTGGTAATAACTAGTTCAGAACTTGTGATTGTGTACATATTTTTAATACTATGCATCATTTTACATTTACCTGCTATTTTACAGCCCACTTAAACAGTATCATTAAAGTCTTCTTCAGATCTTTGGTCATTGATTTAGCAATCTTCAATAACTTTAAGCATTGTCAGCAAACTCTGTCATGTAAGTGTTAAACTTCTTTGCTAGATTTTGCTTTAAAATATGGAAGGTGTTGATCCCAGAAGAGATCCTTGTGAGACTCCAGTGGTGATCCTTCTCTTTTGGGAAAAAGGCCAATTGCTCCAACTTACTTCCTGTTCATCAGTCATTAATTCATGACTGAATTGTCCTTCTTTTACCCCGTGACATTTTAGTTTTATTGAGTGAGGCCATCTTTGTCAAACACAGCCCACTTGGATTTCTGTAAAGGATTATTTTAATCATTGTGTGATTGCTGACTGCACTGGAGGAGGAAAACGGGAAGTTGAGGTGAAAGTGATTGTTGTTCATGAATGACACTCGCCCTCATCCAGGGGCACATTTCAAGCACTAGGCTGTTTCCATATCATGCTGACATAATTCGTTTTAGTGATATTTATAGTGAAAGATTTCACATGGATCATAGCCAATATTTGTCAGAATTGCTTTGATTAGCATTTTTTTCTTCAGGTAGAAGACAAAGTCCTCATAGAAAGGACTCTTCTGTTTCTAGAAGAGATGGCTGTAGAGGTTTGTGATGGAATTATACAAGACCTGGTTGGTCTGCAGGGGGTAGGTAGCAAACAGCATCTCGCTGTATCCTCTGGTATCAAGTGATGACTCAGGCTTTGCAAGAGGTGGATCTTCATGCTCAAGGTAATACATGTACTTTTTATTTTTTTTCCCCCAAGGGATGTAATAGATGAAAAGGAGACGATTAAGAGTAAGGTAGGCTGGGTCCATCTGAGGAAAACACCTGAAACCAGCTAAAAACTAGGAGAACATTGGAATGGGGCAAATCTGTGGTCCTTGCTTTTACTTGTCTGTATGGAATGTCTTTGTTATTTTTTTCCATGAGGAGTGGGAGCTGATGTGTCCCTAACAAATCTAAATGCTCTCTTCCTCTAAAAGCAGAGGGATGATAAACGGATGTGAGGAAAACTGAAGTATTGTGGCAGGTCTAGTGGGATGGAGGTTGAGAGTCAGAGAGTAAAAATAGAGAATACTGAGCATCACTGAATGACATTTTCTGCTCTAAAGGCATACAGGACCTAGGGAGTGCAACCCAGGGGTGCTTTCTTGGAGATGTGACAAGGAACAGAAACAGACCCCATCACTTCTGACAAGCTTCTCCCTCTTGCTGTGGGTGGCCAGGGAAAGATTTATGAGTAGATTCCATGCCATTGTGGCTTTGTTAGTCAATAAGAGATGAAGGAGAAAACAGTAGCAGAATGTCAACAACCAGTTTAAGGCTCTGGTGAGGACCTGCCAGTTGTAGAGGTAGGATTTTGGGGTAGATGGACCATTTGTTGTGTACAAAGTTTAACTCAGCTGCTGCTCATGAAGATGTGGACTGAAATGTTGTTAAACCTGCAGGCTCTCCTGCCATGTCTGTTTGTTGTATAGGGAATGTTTGGAGGATGCCAGCAGGAAAAGTGCAAACATAGTACAGGGAAAGGCCAAACACCTCCATAGTCCAGTTTAGCTTTGTGCTGGAGAGCCCTTTCTGCAGGGCAGTCAGTGCCATGGGCTGCCTCCAGCTCTAAATTCTGACCTGCCTGGAGAAGGGAGATCCTGTGTGTTCCTCAGACTGTACATTTAGTAATTTCTGCTTGGATAGAAAGTGTTTCCTGACCTTTGAACAAGCTAAGTGACTTACAATAAATTCATTTAACAACTGTCTCTTGGAACTGTAGTGCTACAAACTTTCTGAGAGTAACAAAAATATTCCTTTTTTTTTTTTTCCCCACCTATCTTTGAAACTTTGTAGATCTTTCTGTCCCAAAGCCAAAATGGAACACTGAGGTTATCCAGTGTGCAGTCTGTGGAGCTTTCCTGAAAGATAAATTAAAACATCTCTCTTAGAAACTGATCTTATCTTAGCATTAGATCATGGTGTGTTTGTCACCTCTTCTGAAAGCTCTGCCAATGTTTAATTATTCCTGCCGTTAGAAAACCAAACGACATCTTACTTCAAGGCTTGCTTTGTCTAATGGCCAACTTTCAGCTGTGGAATATGCCTCTGCTAGCACAGGCAGTAAAAATTCTCTACTATCTGATCTCTTTTCCATGTAGAAGTATTTGAAATGTAAAATTGAGCTTTGGTTGGAACAGAAGACACTGAGTTCTTTCGCTTCTCGAGCTCTGTGCTTTTCCCTCTTGATTGTTCTTGGAGTGTTTGCCAAACCCAGGTAATATTCTGGCAGCAGCCTGGAACAGTGTGATTGCAGACAAGCTTCCTCCTTCACTACTTTTGGATACTTGTCTTTTTGCAATTTTGGGGATTGCATTGCCACAGTTGGGTGTGTCATATGAGAGAGGGTTTTGTAACATTATGCATATGTGGATATTTCTCCTCCATCTGTGAGTAAAATCATGCAAATTGGTCCAAGACTACTTATAAACGATAGGTTACAAAGCTTATTACTTCTTTCATGTTGTCATTATATTTTGATTATTTCTTTTTTCTTGGAAGGAATAGCAAAGGATCTTTTCCACTGACTTCTCACCCTGTTCTTTTTTGGAAAGCAGTCAGTGACCAGCAGGGAGAAACTGGCCAAACCCCAGAGTGCTACTCAGATTTATTTTGTCTCCACAACTGCAGAGAAGCTGTTACCATGCTTTCCTTGCTGCGTGGCAAGCCTGGAAACTGAAGAGATCTTTCTTTTTTCCTAATTAGAACTTCTGTACCGCAAATATACTAAGTGTTTTCTTTTCTTTTCCCTCTAGGTGACAGCAGTGCTAGTAAAGGCAGTACCCCTGTTGTGATGAGCTCTGTATGTAGACTGCAGAACAGTTTGGTGTTCTTTGCTTATTTCTACCATGAGTCTTCCCTTTTGATTGACAAGTGAAGAATAAAGTTTTTGGATTTCAGTATGCACTTTGCTTCTCAGTTTTCTCTACAGCTCTGACTCTCAGGTTGCTGATCACAGCTCTGTTGCAGCTCTCCCAGTCGTGGACCCTGTGGGTAACAGCTCACAGCACTCAAAGCTGTTCTTTATAACTTCATATCAAAACCTACAGGCTGGGATGAAACTTAATCTGAAGAAGATGAAAGTTTATTTTCAAAATTCAAGCACATAAACCAAATCAAATGGACTCGCTGTTAGTAATGCAGATTGCATTTGCAATCAAGTGTAGTTTTACTATTCACATTACATATTCTATAAAAGCAAGTATAGCTTAATCATAGCCAAATATGTTCTGTAAACATCATTGCCCCTTTTATTAAAGGAGGGATGGAGTGCTGCTAACTTCTAGAAGATCAGAAACCATCTGTTTATATAAATGCTTATTATCACCTGTTCTGTGAAATTGTTTAAGGTTGTTTTAGGCTAGTTCTGACCTGTGTCTATTTTGTCAAGGGAGCTAAAGAAATTTCTTAAGGAGGACATTGGTAAAGACTCCTGAATTACAAGTTGTGATTGCAACTTGCCATTAAAAACTCAGGTACTGTTTGCAGACCTCAAACTTCCTTTTCTCATCTTCCTTTGTTGCTAACTCTTTTTCTTATGTCAGGAAGAAAGCAAAAAAAAAAAAAAAGGTGCTGTTTTCTAATAAAAAGATGCACAGTTCTAGCCTATATGGTTGGCTGGCATCCATTCTTAATTATCCTCAGACTTTATTTTCTGAAGCTTACTCCCTTTTCTATGGAGAAATAAAGTTACTGAAGATGCTGGGGTGTAGCTGTGGAGCAGAGGAATCCGTTGTTCTCTTGTGAGACGCGTGGTTCTACCTTTATTTTCTTCTTGATCCTTTCTCTGAGGAGGCAGGAAAAGAAACCAGAAAGAACAAACTTGTCAGTGCCCCATAGGTGTGTCTCACTGCCTGCCATAAGCTGATTGTTGTTGATGCCAGAGCTGCTTCTACCTGACTCCTTCATTAGCCGTAGTTTTGTCTTTCTGTGTCCTCATCAAACAGAGATGGCAGCTCCAGGTGAGCTCTTCCTCTGAGTTCACTTGTGTGCTCATACTAATGTTTAAAAATATGGGGTGCTGGAAAAGTGACTGAGGGAAAGAGCCATCTAAAAGCAGGCAAAGGGGAATAGAATCAAGGGATCAGTTCTGTAATGTGCTTATTAGATAATGACAGAATTGAGCCAAAAGAGAAATCCAGATGCAGACAAAAGGAATGTGGAGTCAAGTGACCAATTCTGCAATGGGCTTGTTGGGTAAGAGCAGAGTGGCACCAGAGGGCTGATGGCACTTCTCTGACCTGAGAAAATGGAATCATCACTTCTCTCAAAGCTGAGTATTAATGGACAAATATCTGTTGTGTAAATCAATATCTAGGTAGGCATTGCATCAGCAGCTTAGATGATTCAGCTCGCCCATGTGAGATTTCGATTTCCTGTCACAAGTGAAGAGTAAGAGCAAATACTGTATTAGCCACATTAATTTCATATCTTGCATATTAGAATAGCTAAGCACACAGTGGAAAGATGCAGTACACTGCATTTCTCATCCAAAAGTGAAGGAGCCCAGAGAATTCTTCTGTTAGAAGTGCTAGGGTTTGGTGTGGCACTGCTTTTCTTTAGAATAATTATTAACCTTAAGGGGAAAGCTGCTGCTACTTACTGTTGGTTACAGACCACTTGAGGATAACAGTGGGGTGCTGTCCAAGGCTAGGATTAGGCAGCTGCAAAGCACTCAAAGATTTTGGATATATTCCTGACTGGATGCTTTGTATATCCAAGTGTTATTGTGTTGGAGCAATGGGTATGTGTTACTGACTTTACACCTAACAGTTGACTTCTTGAGCAAGCTCACCTGCCCTCTTGCAGCCCAGTAAATGTTGTCCTGCCTGTCAAGGTAGTTCTTAGAGTCTTTAGAAGGGGCAGTTCTTTATTTTGCTCTGATAGATATTTTTTATTGCCCATGCTGCCTGCCATAAGCCAACATAGCTTTAGTGCTATAAGAAAGGCAGAGGGTTATTGTAGATATGATGATAGGCATTTATTCAAAATGAAAGGTTTTTTAAGTCTTATTTAATTCCTATTCCTTGAAGCTGAGTAGCTGAAGCTAACAAAGCAGTGAAGACCATCAAGCTAGTGAACTGTTTGAGACTAAACCAAAATGCTTTATCCCTCAGCAAGACTTTGTTCTTTAAGAACCACAATAGATAAATGGACAGGTCATAGAGAGTCTCAGTGATTTCATTTCCACATCAAATAATGATGTGCTGCGGTTAGTGTATTTTTGTAGTGATGTAGTACTGTTTGAAGCCTGGTGAAAATGCTGCCCTTTGAAGGAAGAAACATGAATACTCAAAAAACTACCTTTGAAACCAGATTTAGAACTTTTTAATTTGCTCTTCCTCTAAGCTGTGTCTTTTGTGAGTTTTTTATTCAACTTATAGTTAGGTTCCACGAACCCTAAATCTAGTAATCCATCAGAAGTTATTTTCAAATGTTCTGTTATAAATACATGTTACAGTGCAGTGAGGGAAGAGAGTTCAAGACTGATGGCTTAGTCTTGCAATAATTTGGAAGTCTAGCTTATAATTTTTTTGCTATTTGAAATTGGTCTAGTGTTAATGGAGTTTATTATGTACGTGGAAAACAGGATGATGCTGTGTTTCTTTCCAGGAAAAAATACTGTCTTTGCTATTGGAGTTGCATCATAAATATTTTCACTTTTTGTTATACATATAGTAAACATTTCTACCAATAAAACATATTTTAAAACCTTTTAGTTGGTCTGGATTTTATGAATGTAAAAGCAAGACAGCAATTCAAAACATTCCGTGTATGTGTTTAAATTTCCAGAAGCAGATGGCACTGTTGAGGGTGGACTCTGGGGAGTGTAAGAATTTTTGAAATGTAATTTCTGATTTAGTTTCAGTCCACACACGTCTTCATGAGCTGTCTGTATAGGAAGATTTTCTCTGATGATTTTTGTTATAAGGTGTGAAAAGTAATCCACCATAGACATTCTCAGCTGTTTGTAGCCAAAATAAGTTGATTAGTTAATTGATTGATACTTGGCAAATTTTTGTCTTGACATTTACTGAGTCATGCTGTGTTCTGAAACTCTTGTAGGTGTTTGAAATATAAGCTAATTCAGCTAATGCTAAAAATACTTAACAAGAGTTATAATAAGAAACTGATTTTCAGTGCACTTCTGGAATGCACCGTCCATTATCTGCTCATTGTCCAAACACCCAGCAGTCCATTCAGGACAGATTTCCAGTGAAGTTTTTGCTTCTAAGGGGCTCATTCAGCTGGTCCTAACTTCTTGCAGTGGCTGGGAGCTGTCTTGTGGAAGTTGGCTGGATAGACACTGTGTGTGTTTATCACTTGGATATGTTAGCTGCTAGCACAACAGGATTAAAAACCAGTAATAGATCGTGTAGGTCCTGCCATCCCTGTTGAATTTCCCCTATGGGATTTGATGGAAGAGTTCACAGAGCAGATTGTCTTTCAGGATGGAAGAGACAGTACAGAAAGGTTACAGCTGTAAACAAATGCTGGTCTGCAGCATTCAGAAGGCAGTTTTGCTAAAGACTAAATTATGTGTGCAGTTAGACCCAAACTTGAGACACTTTGTTGTACTTTGTTAATCCAAACAAACAAAAACTAAGTGGAAAAGGTACATGCACCAAGGAGTGAGGGGCATTCAGTCTGTGGGATGAAAACTTGAGAAAACATTTCAGCTGCATTTCAGGAAGCTTGAACACTTCTATGCAATGCAGTACATGTCAGATTGATTAATTGATGCTCAAGCCTGTTTTCATTTTGTCCTTTAAAAATACAGCTGTCATGCTTTGAGCTCAATAATAACAATTTAAAAACCTAGTTTTCTAATACATTAGTTTTCTTATATGCCTTTCTGTTGCTGTGTGTGATGGGAACTTGCCTCTGCAGGTTGTTTTCATCCCACTGAGGGTCATACATGTGCAGAAGGACTGGACAAACACCTGAGTTAGACTCTGCAAGTGGTTGGAGCCCAGTTTCATGTTTCCAGGAAGGCTGTCTCCCTTGCATGTGGAGTTCTTCTGGTGGGGCCTCTTGGGATAGGATAAGGGGTAGTAGTTTTAAACTGAAGGAGGGTTGATTTAGATTAGATATGAGAAGAATTTTTTACCAGGAGTGTGGTGATACACTGGAGTAGGTTGCTGAGAGGGGTGGTGGGTGCCCCACGTCTGCAGGGGTTCAAGGGCAGGTTGGAGGGGGCTTAAAACAACCTGGTATAGTGAAAGGTGTCCTTGCCCATGGCAGTGGGGTTGGAACAAGATGATCCTTAAAGATCTCTTCTAACCAAAACCAATACATGATTCTATGATTTGGAGATATCCCAGGTGCTAAGCTAGAGATTTGCTTCTCTTTGCTTTGAAGGCCATACAACTCAGAATGATCAAATTGTGTTTCTCTGCACTCTTAAAACACCATTTGTTATTATGAAACAAGTACACAAATGACAAAACTACCTTTGTCTTCTCCGCAGCTTTCAGAGAATACAACTTCATTAATGCAAGCAAAGTGTTAAAACTCTAGGAAAGCCAAAACTGGACAAGAGTGTGTAATGTCAGTGTGGGGTGCTACTTGGAAAAAATGCACTGATAGTGAAATGATTTCATGTCTAGCAATGTTTCTTTGATGTTTGTTCTGTTAATCTGGTAGTTGTGTGTCCTCTGTTCACTGAGGACTAGCAGCAGCTCTCATGACTGTATCATACTCCAATTTTATTGTAAAGGAGCTTTTATAATGCTCCAGAGCAAGGAAATGTCATCTCAAAAATGGAATGCCTTGTAATTAAAACAGGTTTATTAGTTGCTAAAATCACAGCATTCAATATTTAGTGTATTTACAAGCATTTTATTATCATAAAAATAGCATTTTAATATGGAGACTTAGTAAAGACCTTTAGAAGGAAATGAGGGAATCAAGTCAGAACTGATATCAAGTGTTCTGGACAGCACCAGAAGATCAGAGAACAAATGAATAAATTATAATCACTGTTTTAGAGAAAAGCTTAAAAAGGAGTCTGGTTACTGCAGTGACTGAAGGCATTTAGATATTTAAATATTCAGGCATAGATGAATCCAGTGACATATTGGTAGCAACTAGGTCTTTATTAATTGACTTAAATTGTACCTGTGCAGTATGAAGGTGGCAAAAATATGACCTGAAAGCTAAATTATTCATTAATTTAATTATTTGTATATTCTTTGACATTGACATTAATCTCTGGTTTTGGAACAGAAGAGAATCTGTTTCCAGGGTTGTCTTGCCAGTTTAGCAGAAGTGTCTGCTGACTCCAGTCTTTGTTTGAGCTCAAGGCACGGTGCTGTTCATAAACCCAACACTGGGCATTGTTTCTGTTCTCAGGCAGAAGAGAAGAAATACGTCTTGTCCTTCAAAAAAATTTTGGCTTTTGTTCCTTTGTGATGGAACTGTATTACCCTGCTTGGTGAGGAGAAGCTTTGTGCAGATTATAGAGTCTCCATTGCTTTGTGCAGACATTGATAAGAATTGTGAACTAGCTTATCTTTGCTATTTAATGGGATCTGTTACAAGAAGCTAAGGACTAAGCACTTATTGTGTGTTCAAGGGTTGACTTAGTTTTGTTCAGGTCTAAAGCCACTGGTAATTTTATTTACAGGTTTAGAATAAATTGATAATTTTTTTCCTGTTGTGTGCATGCAGATCTGCTGTTGAATCTCAGGGAAAATTTGTTCTCAGGAAAAACCTCACAAAAGTGCTTCTTATTTTTGGCTCTGAATCGATCTGCTTATCTCATTTGTGGTAGGAAGTGAGAAGGTTGCAGATGTTTTATGGAAACAAAAATATTGATGCCAAAGAATTGGAACGCCACAAAATTTATTTTTCATGCACGTAGAGATCCTCCTCAGTGGTGATAACACCAGATTAAATTGTATGCTGGTCTCTCTTTGTCATGTATATGAACAAATATTGTTTTAACTCTTAGCAGTCCACTGGTTCTTGTTATATTTTATTTTGCCAGTAATCTAATTATGGATGGTTTCACTACTGCTACTATTCAGGCCATATCTGTGATCCATAAAGGAATCCTGGCAAAAAAATTAGTGTTGCTAAAGTGGATTCCTGTTGTGTTTTCTGATTTCATACTTTGCATTTTGCAGTATTTGTTATTGAAGTGAGCTTTAACAGTTATGATCAAGTCTTGAAATTCTGTTACCCATCTGTAAGTAGCCATTCAATGTCTGGGATTTTCTAACCATTGATTTTGAGCTCACCTGAGTGATTCTCCACAGAAGTTCAGTTTATGAGTTATTTTTAAAATTTTCTTTACAAGCAGCTTCATTTGAAATGAGCCTTGGAACAGCAGTTGGGCATGGATTTCTTTCCTCTGTCCTCCTTAGTCTTGTGACAGTTTTTTAAGGGCAGTATCTTATACTGGACCAATAGATAAGTTTATTAGAGATTGTACTTCAAACTTAATGAACCTTAACATTTTTCCTGGGAAACTGCTTTTTGCAAAACAAGATTAGAACTCCGTATTATTAGTAAATAAGTACTTTTATACAGCACACACATTTTAATACACTGTTATTGTTCACTTGTCAAACTTTGTATTTTCAGCTAATATTTTAATTTAAAATATATTTTATTTGTGCCTTAGACATAGAAAAGTCTATATATTTTGGGTCAAGAATCAAATATTAATACAGATAACATCTCTTAGGTTTTCCAACTCAACCTGGAAGTGCCAGTCTGAAATGTATAAAATCAGATGAAACCTTCTTCCTGGTTCTATTGCTATGAAGCAATTGTTTGTTCATGTAAATTGAATGAACGTAAAACTTACCATTAGGTTTTGTTCATCTCTGTTCCTAAAAAACCAGGGAGTTTACATTCCAGATAAAGATTAATTGGATTGTAACATTTTACTGGGCATTAAACAGAGTTTACACAGGTATAGGTAGGTATTTTAGGCTGGTTTGTTCTTTCCCTGTGAACGAGACAGTGAGACAATGTCATGTGCACAAAAATCAATATAGTTGGAGATCTGAAAGCTCCAAAGTGAGCATCAGTGTTGCAGGGAATGAAGGTGCCCTGCAGAATCCTCTGGTAAGTCTCCTTTTTATAGCCAGTAGGAAATCATGGGTTTCTTTGCCTGCACAGAGGAAAGTGCAGCTGTTCCTGCTGCTGGTTCCACGAGCAGTTCTCTTTCTAGCTCAGAGGGGTTAAGTTCAGTGTTTTCTGTGTAATAAATATCTGAATAAATCTCTGAGGAACTGACAAACATGAAAAGTTTGGTTTGCTAATAGTGTGGATTAGGGTCTTCAGCAAATCTAAACATGCACCTCTATTTAACCATGTAAAACCTCATAGACAAGAATAAAGATAAATGAGTGTTTGATAACACACAGGATGCTCAAGAGAACTTGCAGTAATCCTAGGCAGTGATGTTGGGACTCATCACATGCTTGGCACATCTTTTGAGTCTATTGAAAGAAAATCTTCAGAGAGAAGGTGTTTTGATATCTTATAAAATCAAATTTTATTACAAATCCCTTTTTTGGTGGGGGTCATATTTCTTTTAATCCTTACAGCATGTGAGTAAGGATGATGAATGACAGAGTTGTTTTGTTTTATCTGGCCAGGAGTTAATTTCCCTGTTCAGACAACCTTTTAATGTTTGCAATACTCATGCTAGAAGAGCAATGATAAAGGAATGATGTGGCCTTTAATGCTCAGTGTCTTTGTTCAGACTGGTTTTGTTGTGAGTGCAGCTACTGAGCCTGGTGTGGGGTTTGGAGTCCTGATAGATTGATAGTGGTTTCTTTGAGCCTCTGTGAAGTCTGATACAGACTTTAGAGGCTCTGTTTCTTTTTCTTCCCTTGATGGAATTCATTTGGCTTTAGGCATTTACGAGGTGAATTCAAGAATTACTCTTCCCTTTTGGCTGTTGGGGAGATCTTGAAGTAGGGTTGAATACTTTGTTTAAGCCATTTCTGTTTTCATGTAAGGACCAAACATTTGAGCTGATATAATTTAATCATCAATTACCTTGTCTTCTAGACTGTGGTTCCATTAGGAATAAAACAATTCTGCATCTCAATGGGCCTCAGAAAGGGGCTAATAATGTACCCAGTTATAAATATTTACCTTTCCTTTTTAACAAGCTTTTTTGTGTGATCCTGCAGCTGGGACACTTCACAACAAAGTTAACAGCACTAACTTCCCTGATGAAACATTAAATCTTCTAATTCATTTGTTCTACTCAAACATGCCATGTAGTTGTTTCCTGAAAAGTTAACAAGAAAAGAAATCTCATTGAAGAACAAGATAAGGAGGGTGTATCTGATCGTGTGGGCTTCTGATACTGGGTCTTTTAGGGAATGTTCCTTTTTTTTTCTCTTTTGTTTGGTTTTAACTGTGGGATTTTTTTTAACACGAAGTTTTGAGTTTGTAACTTTTCTCTCATCTGTGTTATAACTGCAGATGGGTGTGCAGAGGAAGCTGTAGATATTCAGAATGGTAAATGTGTGCATGATGTGTTGAAAACATCACTGTGGCAAATAACACCCAGCTTTGCAGTCATTTTGAAAACTAATATTGATGCTAAGTTTAGTTTATATGTTTACTGTTGTAGGAATGTTGAAATTTATTGCAAAGTTCATCTAATAATAAAGTTCTTCTTTTATATAATGCAATACATTCTGTAAAAGTTTTCTCTGTTGCTGATGTTGTAAACCAATATATTATAGCCCCTAAGAGGCTATGTTGATCTACTGTAATTTTCCCTGTTTCTGCTGTCTCTGACATTTTTCAGGGTGCTGCTGGCAAGTACATGAGTTAAGTAGATACAGTTAAAAAGAAACTTAGTTGCAAATTCTTATTTAGCCTATAATTTTGGTCACATGTGGGCTCACCCCAGCTTCCTGGTAAACTGCTGGCCCTCTCCTCTCAATGTGTAATGCCCAGACTAGAAAGTTAAGGCAAATTTCAGTGCTAAATACTAAAGCAAAAATACTACAATTCCATTGCACTAATTGCTACTTATATAGATAGATATTTGGTCTGTGATCTCTTGCCCAGGCCTTTAATTTTCAGTGTATTTCTGAGTATATTAGAGCAGGCCTAATGACAGGATCAGATTTATCTTTCATTAAGAATATGCACACAGATTATATAAAGTGATGAGGAAAGGCTGAGAAGAAAAAGAATGCTTCTCAGATATGCACACAGCCCTGACACAATAAGCTTTTATCTTTTAAAGGACAAACATACTGTGTTAAAAAATAGAAAATACAGCTTTCAATGTTGACTATTTTTGGTGCTTTCAAAAAATTCAGAAAGTATTCAGAAAGTAACTTGAGTTACCCTCAAGTTACATTGCTCATTGGTTATATTCCTTACAAGATGGGGGTAATAACAGTGAATTCTTGGCCAGTTTATTGTAGTTAAATTTTCATTCTTCCTTCCAACAATTTGCTAGGATTCACTTCCAGATGACCTAAGGTTTTCTTTATTAGGCTTCATAAAAAAGGTTTCTAATTTTTCTTACTAATGTATTTCCTGTTCATAGAAAACTTTTGTGTAGATTCTGCACCCCCTGGCTAACAGTTTAACATATTTTGACCTGCAGACTTGAATATTTGTCAGTCACAATTGAGTGCTTTGGCTTGTCATAGAGATTGGGAGGCAGTTTGTGTTTGATTTAATTACAGCACAGTTACAAGCAAGGAAGTACTCTTTGCATGATCTGTTACTTCTTAAATATAGGCCATAAAAACAGGGCTTGGGAAGTTTTATTCCAGCACTGGTCTGATGCTGATGTATCAGTCTTGCTGCCTGTGATGCTTCACCTGGCAGTCGAAGCAAAACACAAATCAACACTTGCAGTATTCACTGCCTTCTGGAGATTAAAGACCTGTGCTGCTCTCTTGCAGCACCATTCAATGAACAATGGTTAAACAAAAGAGCTTCTGACAATCCTTGCCGTGGTTTAGTGCTTGTTCTTTTATATCCTGCTTTTAATTGCTTGGAACTCTTCCTGTGCAGTGAGGGCTGAGGAGGATCCTTGTAGCTGTATTCTGAAATTACCAGATCAGGATTTTAACAGGGGATTTAGTGATCAGGCAAATTGAGAAGCGTGTTTGGCTTCTTGTCTTTTGTCTGCATCCCCTGTGACAGTCTGGTTCTCCCATCCAGCTGAGTGGGATAACCCCAATGTGAGATTTCAGGCAAGAGGAACAGACTTATTCCAATATCAGAACTCTTTTAGTGGTTTTTCTGTGCAAGTGTGGTAAGTGACTGAGCTGAGAAATTCAGAGCCTCTTGATAGTCAAGAAAAGCTTTGGCCATTCTTATTGCAAGTTATGTGAGCAAACTTTTGTCTGCCTTGGTAGGGAGTGATAGCAATCATCTTTGCCTAGCAAATCAAGATTATGTGATGCTTTTATCTTCAGCCCTAAGCTTTGCAGGAATCAGCTGGCTGTTTGAACCTGATTTTTAGCTTGTGGCAAAAGCCACAAGCCCAACGTAAATAAAGTTCTTTATCACCTTTGAAAAGAATGAATGGACAGAGGCTCACAGTCCTTTTCACACGCTGTGAGCAAAGTGTTACGTGCTTACTATGCTTTCATCTTTAGGGCTGTAAATTTTTTTCTTTTGAAAAGTGGAAGTGGAACCCTTAAAATTTTGGCAGTTTGTTCTTTGTAATCTACTCTTCAACCATTTGCTCGGATAGATTAATTTACTAATTTGAAAGCGTGTAAGCAAAATTTTGCTCTACCACTGCAAAGAGTTTCTTTATTCATCAATTTGGAATGTTGTGTAAGATTTTTGTGTTCTTTTTATGCATTGCTTTGGGGCAAGGACAGGGAAAGATCTCTTCCTCTAGTTTTTTCCTTCTTTGTTTGAAAATGGTAATGTCATCTACTGCTATTTTCATGCAGTTCATCTGTGATCTGCAATATCAAAGCAGGGTTTTGATTGATGAGTGAAGTAAATTGCAATCTTATGGAAGACAGCTCTATTGTTATCGAGCTAAAACTTTCCCTCTTCATTGTTTTACTGACACAATATGGGCACAGCTCTTAGAAAATGAAATTTTAAATTGGCTGTGTTGCACTTAGCATTTTTAAAAACATAATAGGATGTCTCAGAACAGTGCACTTTAGAAAAACTTTTTAAGTATCTGTTTGAAAAGTGACTTAAACAGTATATAAACCTGCAGAATGTGATTGGAGGCCCTTTCTTCCAGGCGTTTAACACTTATGTAGTCTTCTGAATATTACCCAAGTGTTTAATGTGCTTAACAAAAAGGGTTCATGAAGAGGTTTCCATATGTAATATGTGCCAAATCCATCATGTCTAGAAGACAGCCTGGATTCTTTGGTGAGTGTGGGAAGCTGTTTTTACCTTTCTACCATTCCTTTCTTATCTCTCTGTAGTAGAAGCTTTGGTGGAAAGCTGAACCTGGGGACAGCTGTCACAGGGAATGGCTTTTTGAGAAGTAGCTGATGCCACTGGGCTGACCTCAAAGGTGTGTGTGGGAGGGTGCTGGAGCTGATCAGAGTCTGTGGTAGGTGTGCCCTTCAGCTGGGAGCTTTTGATTTAGATATTATCAGAGCTACAAGACTTGTGTACTGTAACTCAAGAAGACACATTAAGAATTTGTAATTATTTTTGCCAATAAAAGGAGACTGTGCATAAAGGGAAAAGGGGAAGGGTAGGGAAGTGGGCACATTCCTTGCCTGGAAAGCATTGTCTGTATATTGTGGAGAAAGAGACATGTAAAACACAGAAGTTTCTTGTAACATGGCTTAGAGTACTTTTGTTTTTGACTTCAGTGCCTTTCCTTACCTGGAATGTTCTTATTTAGTTGCAGCTCATTGAGAATGATTGGTGAGAAGTGTGTGTGTATGTATGTTTGTGTATGTGTGTGTTGAAGGGGAGGTGAATATGCACCTGCAGGGGAAAAACCAAAACAACAAGCAAAATGAAACCTCTAGAACACCAACAAACACCCCCAAAACTTTGAAGAAAGAAGTTCCAGTTAGAACACTTCACTTTAAGTTAATCTTTGACATTTTAATTTTAACTGCTGCTGTTGTGCATAGAGCCTTTCAACACATAACTAGTTTCAGGGAAGTAGCTGGATACTGAAGGATGCTGGGAATATTTGGAATTGAAGCATAGGGAGTGTGAGAGGGTAGGCTGAATGAAGTTCTTACGTAATTTTTTTTTTGAGGGTGTGTCAATTTCAGACTGTCACAGATGGTTAACATGTGCCAGATTTCAGACGTTATAGGCAAAGGACAGGCCTTATTAAAAGTTTCTGTATGTCTACCTGGAGTAATATACACAAATATAACCATGTTCTGCCATCCTGAATAGAAACAGCACATCTCTGTCCTTGGCCTCTGCAGCTTTCAGAGTTCCCTGTGCTGGGGGACTGCTAATGCTGCAATTTAATATTATTTACCTTACTCCCAAGTACAGAGAGAAAGACAGGTAGATGCCTTTTCAGCCCTTCAAATGACAGAAAAGGAGAAGAGTACAGGCTGCTGCAAACTAAGGACTTCAGTATCTTTGTGGGGAAGGTCAGAGACAAATGAAAATGTGATGCTCTTTGCTCCAAGATGTGCATAAGATTTAAATAGTTTTTCAGCTGGGCAGTTTTCTCTGTCCCTCCCAGGTCACTTGTTTTTGAGCCCCCCTTTCTTGCACCAGCACAACTGTTTGCAGCTGTGTGAAGAGTTCTGGTTTAGACCCTGTGGTGACTGAAAGTCTGACCAGAACCAGAGCAGAAATTGTATCCAGAGCAGCCTGGGAAAGGTGCACCACTGAGGCTGACGTGGAGCAAAGCATTGCTGTCCCTTGAACAATAATAAAGTTACTCAGTATTATGAGGTGCCAAAAGGTTTCATGATTAGAAGGAGATGGGGTCTGAGAAAGGTTGTGAATGAGTGACTCAGAGCTAAAAAAGAATTTTATTTCAAATCCCAAATAATTTTTTTTTCATATAAAACCACTTTATTCATCTTCTTCCCCTCCCCTCCCTTCCCCTTGAGGTTTTTAAAGTGTGTACTCCTGGTCTGGATTTGACAGTTTGAGGCATAGCACTGTAGACTGAATAGATTTGAATTAATGACTTTAGAAATAGATTTTTACTTGAATCTGCAAATTTTAATTAAAAACCATAACTGGTAAACTAGTTTTTGATTTAAACATAATTTAAAACTATGTTCAGTCATCTGGACATGTATCATGCTGGGAAAGTTTTTTTTCTGCCTCAGATGAGATTTTTATGAGGATAAGCATGGTTTGAAGTGCTGTATAGCTAAGGAGAGGCATTTGAAATAAAATGGAGGAGTCCATTAAAACAAGTGGAGTGTTTCACACTGCAGAGAAGGGAGAACTTGAACAGTTCATCTATATGGGCTGTAATGGAAAGTGTCACCTCTTCAAATCCATATCTGATAGCAAAGCTTGTTGTTCTTCTTTGGGTGTAGAATGAGAGTTTGACACCCCCAGAACAATGAAAAACATGAGGAAATCACTCACAAGTGGTTGTGCTTGACACTGCTCTGCCTACGCTATTTTGACTGAAATTTTGCTGTATGCTGTGAAAGGAATTCACATGTGTGGGAGTGTTTCTGACAAATACATGTCTAATTTTGTTTGTAGTAATAACAAAGACATGACACAAAGGCTGATCCTTATCCTAGTTATTATTTAGTTATGCATATGGTCTTCGTAGAGCTATAACTTATAATAGGAGTTTTGGGTTGCAATAGACATTGCAACAGTTTCTTTATGGTATATTACTCATAGGCTGGATGGAATAAAGATTGAAGAAGATTGGAGAAAGTACTTTTGCTTTAGCAAGAAATAGCTTTAATCAAAGCTGAGCTTGTTTTTTCAGTACCATTTGTCCTAAATACTCTTAGAGAAAAGAACTGCTGTAGCATAATTGCGTTTTTCTGACTATTATTAATGGTATTTCTTGCAGCAGTGGTGTTCAAGGACCACAGTTGACAGGGACCTTGTGATGTGCTTTCTGTGCAGCTATGGGGCACAAGGGGGATGTTAAATGTTGGAGTTTTTTTGTTTGTTTGTTTTTGGTTTTTTTTTTGGGCTCTGGTGTGTTTCTTTGTATTTTTTTAAACAGTCTTCTTTATGCTTTGGAGGTTGCATGTTTCAGACAGGCCATACTTGGCTGGCATTAACAAAGTTCTGCATGTTTTTCTTCCCCTCCAGGAGATGATAACAGAGTCCACTCCACTGCGTTGCAGGAAGCTCAGCAATCCTGACATCTTTTCATCTGCTGGGAAAACCAAGCTGCACCGTCAGCTAAGTCAAGATGACTGCAAGCTACGAAGAGGTAGCTTGGCAAGTTCTTTGTCAGGTATGCCATTTTGTAAAGACAGAATGACACGTGGTTAGTATTAAAGATGCAGCATTGTTGGCATAACAGTCATAATAAAAGATACTGGTAAATCACTAGTAAGGTGACCTCTTGTTGGCAGGGCATACAAAATTTTATGTAAGAGAAAGATGAAAAAAGAAAAGCAGTAGAGAAGAGTGAAAAAGCCTGGATTTAGAGTGAAATTTTGTATATTTCCCACAGTGGAAAGTAAAAAACCAAGATTTAATATGCAAAGTTAAAGAATGGAGTTGTGGAATTTTAGGTGACACATTGGTGTATTCTTACCCGTTTTAACATCAGCACTGAATGTAAACTTGCCCACTTTGCCCTTTTGTTCTTTACTTGCCCACTTTGCCCTTTTGTCTCTTTCTTCTTTTACATCATGTTTAAATTACTATTTAGTTTCTTTTTGGCTTCAAAAGCACTGTAGGAAATTGTCATTCAAAGTAAAAAATCTTGCTTACTAACTTGATGTTTTTTTCAGTTCATCTAAAATTTGTTTTTTCTTGTGAACATGATATTCACCCTTGTAATTGTATTTAGTTTGTCAGCTGTGGAATCATTGGAGCGAGCATAGGCAAGTAATTACCCAAAAATGGACCAAGTTCAGTAGTTTTCTTTTTTTTCCAAAAACTTTGTTAGTGGGCTAGGGGATGGTTTCACAACTGTTTAAAACAGATATCAGAGTCTGTGATGCTGGAATAGAGCACAGAGAGCTGCATGATCAGTCTAGAATGAAAGAGCTGATATGCCCGAATGCCACTGTTCTGTAGGGTTGAGTTGCAGCCCATTTCCTCCCTAATTAGGCTGCTTGCCTGTTTGCATGTTAGTGCAAGAACTGGAAGAGTTGAAAATTTTCAGTGGGAGAGAAAGAGGAAGAAGGTGAAACCACCTTTTTTGATTTATATGATTGTGAAAATACATCCAGTCCTAGTCCCTCATCTTTTATCAGAGGAAGATAAATATTTTCATGTTTGAGGTGTTAGGTGTAATAGAATTAAATAAGCATTATATTATGTATATTTTATTTTGGCTCGGCCTTGGCTTAGCGTTTTGTTTGTAGTACTTGGATAGTTTTTGAAAAATGGAAACATTCATAATGTTTTGTGCATGTGTAAATTTGTTCTCCAAGGTAGGTTAATCACTAGAGAACAGAACTTTATGAACCACACAGCTGTTGACTGCCTGCAATGGCCAAAGTTAGTACTGTAACTTCTTGTTTTTTGAGTAGAAGAAAGCAAAGTAAATAGGAGGAAGCAGGAAAACTGGAAGGTCTGTTCTCTTTTAAAAACAATTTTTCTGTTTGGAGAATGTAATTTCAGAACAAGAAATTCTATATTCTCCAGAACCTTTTGATTCATCTTGATTACTTTTCAGCCTACTATACTTGATTCAGGAAGGGGTAAAGAGCCTGAACAACATCAGTCTGACCCAACTGGGTAGAGAAAATGTAGAGGTTTAGATGTATATTTTCAATGTAGGTGTTTGGAATGTGTGTAGAACTTGAAGCATGACAGGGAAAGGCTTTAGCTTCAAGTTCCATCCTTAAAATGATTCCTGCTAATTTTTGCCACAGAATCAAATAAGTTTGAAGAATGCAGATGTCTGATTGGCTGAGATTTGACTCTTGATGGAATTCTGCCCTCCTGCATTCAGGTTTTGTGGAACTAAAAGGAGATATTGATAACTATATCTTATAGAGACTTAAATAAAGTTATTCTTGTCCTCAAGCATGGGTATTTTAGACTGCTAGATAATGATATTATTTGACTTGCTATTACAGGGAAGCTTTGTTAATGCTGTATAGAGATAAATACAGCAATGTACATTTCTGTAGTTTTAGGTCTCTGCTGATGAGTTGTTGTATTTATACATTATCTTGAAAATGATCAAGCCACGAAAATCATGGCCACAGCTGTAAGCAGCTTGAGTGGGACCAAGAAGAGGGTACTAATATGTTGTGTTTCTGTTTGCTTGACAAAGTTGAGCGTGCTCATCTCTCATACACTTTGACTGATTCTGTTGGTGTATGCTTGGCCCATTGCCTGTAACTGTCACAGAAAATTAATCTTAACAAGTTAAAAAAAGAAAAGAAACCACGCCACTTCCACTCCATACCTTTCCCCAGCATCATGGCTGGTCACATTATGTGGCAGTCTTCCAAATATTGCAGCCACTGTTATGGAATGAATGTAATCATTCATATGTAGTTCTAAGGTGCAGCTGAATTTGTAAACACCTTTCTGCCTCTGAGAGAACGTGTCTTTTTCTGCAGCATATTTGTGATTAAAGGTGTAGCCTTCATGCTACTTACTGCAATAAACGTCTCTGTCCCCTGTGATTCCTGAGCATGCAGTAATCCATTGAACGCAAGAATCTTTACTATGCTTGGGAGGGGGTGTGTTATTTAGTCCCATAGTCCTAATTTTAAGGAAAATAGGTATTATCCACTTCCATTTTGCAATGGGGAAATTGCAGTACAAGGCTTGACTGACCAAACTCACAGAGTAAGTCATCTGGAAGCTAATAACTGAACCCAGATTCACAGACTTCTTCACTTATGTGTTTTTAACCACAGAAATATCTTCTCTTTTTTCTTTGTGGATGACATTGTACATAAAAGGAAGCTGTCAAGCTCTGTGCAGTCAAAATATGACCTACTTTGACTTTGGTTCTTTCTCATTGCGGAAATTTACTGCTTGACATTTTTCAAAAACAAGTGTTGCATTGACTAGAAAATATGTATCGAGCAAAAAAATCCATCCATTGTTCAAAGCAAGGCAATATTTAAACATACCCTATGTTATGTTACAGCTGTGTGAAATGCAGTGCTCAGTGTTCCAGTGGTAGGAGAAAGTGGGGATGTCTACATGACCAAGCTATTTTAGAGGAGACAATATTTTACAATTAGGAATCTATTTTCAAAATAATTTTTAAAATTAGACTAGAGAGATTTTGCCTTTCTTTAGGGCAGCAAATATTGTTTCCTTTTTAAGGTGAGTGGAATATGGAAATTTAAAAAGTCATAGCAGTCTGTTTTTACAAGGTTTCTGGATTTCCCCATTATCTCATAATGTAAAGTAGATTTTTTTTGAAATTGTTATCAAACATAATGAATTTACTGGTAAGGTGCTCTTACAAATTTTAACCTACCAAAATCTTGAAGTTGCTTTTTTTATTAATTGCTTTTTCTTCACATGCAGTATTTGTTCTCAGCTTTGTACCTTCAACTTGCAGACTTGTTTAGAAACAAGCTGATGGTATTTTGATTTTATTTTTAAAGGAAAACAGCTACTTCCCTTATCCAATAGTGTCCACAGTGGAGTGGGGCAGACGCTGTGGCAGCCTCCTGGAGACACCTCCAACCTGGTCCGCATGAGAAACCAGTCTCTGGGACAATCTGCTCCTTCCCTTACTGCTGGTTTGGTGAGTGGCTCTGGGCATTTGTGCTATAAAAAGTGATCCTGTGCTTTAGTTTTTACCTTGTTTCCCCTGTTCCTGCTCAGTGAAAGCAGCATTTTGTTCCTGTGGGACTTCTTAGGCTACAGGGTGAACCAGGAAGAGAATATGTTCATCCTGCTTTAGACAGAAAGCAGGAAAAGATGTGTGTTAAAGAATAATTACTTTTTGGGGACATTCCTTCTCAAGGCCACTTCAGCTGCCTGATGCCTGAAAGAAATATCACTGGAAGTCTAGGAGATGTGAGCTTGGCAACTCAACCATTTCAAACAAGCTTAACTGGGAAGCAGCTTTCTGAATATCTACCTCTGCCTGTTTTGCTAGGGGATAGCTAGGGGGATGAATCTGAAAAGGATAACTCTTATGTCCAAGTAACTGAAGAGCTGAAACTGATATATGCTCTTCTTTGTGGTTTTTCTCAAGAGGTTTTGGTAAAAAACCTTTGGGAAAATATTTTTCAGGAATGTTGCATCTGCTAAATTAACATTTTCTGAGAAAAGAGTGTTCTGTATGGGGACACACATTCAGGTGGCTACAGTCAAGTCTGAACTGCACACAAAAAAGAACACATGTTTGTTTGTTTTCCTTATTATCTATAAAAATCTAAAATCAGTGACATGTGAGGAGAAGAAAAATCCAAGGGTAGGAAAAGACAGTTATTTGTGAGCAGGCATATATGCAACAGAAATTGTTGGTAAATAGTAGATTGAAGCCAAAGTTGAAATGTTTTTTTTTGCTGAACATCTACAGACTTATTTATATAACAAGTTTTACTCAAGTGAGGAATTTTGGTGTGTGCTACTTATAATGCTGCAAGTAACTGGGTAAATTTATGCTACACTGTAAGACTGCTTGGAAGCAATGACCCCTTAAGTAAAAGGGTGTACCTTGGATAAAGCCCTGAGAATTTTTTGGGGGTTCCTAGACAGTTTGGCACCACCAGGTTATGAAAGGAAACTTAAATCTTTAAGGTTCAAAAAGCCACACATTTGTGTTACAACTAATTTTGATTTCACAATGAAGTAATTGTAGTCTTGACATTTTCAGACATGTTACTATATTGAAATTCTTCTGATTTGATTTAATTGTGTTGTGTCTTAATTTGGTGCCTGTTCAGTGTTTGCCTTAAATTTATGCTCTCACCAGTACTAAATTCAGTGGTAACAGAAAGGGAGAATGTTCACATGAACTTGGCTAGAAGTATTTATCTGAGGGGGATTAGGAAAAGTATTATGTTAAAACACAGGCCTGTTCTCTAGAGGCTGATAAATGCCTTGAAGCTTCATAGCTTAGGTTAATGAAAATAACTGTGCTTTAAAACAAAGCACTAATTCTCAGATATTTAATTTGGAGTACGAGGCTGTTGCTTAACAGCTGTGTGCAGCTCAGCGAGCTGCAGATGTTTGCATGTTACAATTCTGCATATTACTCATATTATACCCTGTGTTTTCAGTTTGTGCTGTCTATCAAATGTTCTGGTATGAAACACAATGCCAATGAGTTATTTTAAAATAATTTCAAATTCTCTGTTTCCTAAGTAAGGCAGAGAAATTAATCTCTAAATCCAATTTTTCTTCCTCTGCGATAGTGTTTAGGTGTTGAACAATATGGTCACTTTCCTATCTCTGTATATTCTCTGATGGGATGTGTGTTTCATTACAGTTGCAGTTAATTAAGCCTAGACAGTACAAATTTTTATGTGAAGTGGGTTTCAAAAGCAGTGACTAAAGAACATCACAAGATGAACACCTAATTAAATGCAGTGAGTCCTGAGATTTTGGAGCCACTTACATGTTTGCAGCTGTTTTAATATGCTTGTGGTATTGAAATACATTTCACAAATTAGAATAGCAAAAGGTCTCTTGCCAGTATAATTAATCTCCTTTGAAGAACAGCTCTATTAAGAGATGAGTAAGTTCAGTAATGCAGAGTGTGATTTTTAATATGCCAGCCTTGACTGCTAGAGCATTTAATTCTTCTATTATTTGTTATAATACAGTAGTTGGAATGCTAGAGAGAAGTGGAATGTGATTTAGGAAAGCCAGGAAAGCTGTGTGCATTGTTTCTGCTCCCTCTTTCTGGTTCTGCAGGTATCAAAGATCTTCCTTTGCTAGATTGCTTTGTGGCATTCAGTAATATGTTTTTTCACTTTCTAACCACTACTAATCCTACAGATTATTTACTGTGCTTAAATTGCTTTTCCTCTTTAAAATATTTGCAAAGTGAAAAAATAAGTTAACAACAGTAAATCTACGGAAATTAGTTTTCAGTTCCTGAAACAAGCCTGATAGCTAGGCTACTTATCAGCAATGACTCCAGAACTGGGAACACATCAAATTCTAACTTGCTAAACTATATAAACACAATTTATTGTTGGGCAGGATCTTTCAGCTCATACATGTGTGATAATCTGGATTAATGTGCCTGCACAGCAGTTGCCACCAGGTCCTTGACTTGAGAAAGAAGCCAGGGCAGAGTGAACACTGAGTGCTGTCATTGTGGAATGAAAGGTGTTGATCTGATCTGTGTGCCTTCTAAATATATGTGAGGATTTTAGAGGATGACCTCCAGCTCATCATCTACCTTAAGACAAATGGCTCTGATCCTATGAGATTGAATTCTGCTGGGGAGTATCCTATTTAAGACTTTAAATCCCTAAGATAGCCGAGGAAGTAATCAGAGGAAAGCACATAAAGCATCCTCGTGGGCAGCTCAGTGGTCCTGCTGTCAAGACCCAAATACACTAAAAAATTTGGTTGCAGGGAATATGTATGGAGTGCACATTTAAGGAACAGAAGGGTAATTTTATAGAAAATTTCTTTTGACTTAGTTTTGGGGGTTTATCTGAGATCTTACCCTGTCATAAAAAGATTTAGACCTTGGACTGTGGTTTTTTAAGGGAGGTCACAGAATCCCAGAATACACTGAGTTGGAAGGGACCCACAAGGATCATTGAGTCCAACTCCTGGCCCTGTGCAGGACACCCCAGGAGTCACCCCATGTTCTTGGGGGTGTTATCTGAATGCTTCTGGAATTCAGACAGCCTTGGTGCTGCAGCTGATACCCTGTGGAGCCTGTTCCAGTGCTCAGCCTCCTCTGGGTGAAAAACTCCTTCCTGATATCTGACCTAAACCTCTCCTGACCCAGCTTCATCCTCTTTCCTTGAGTCCCGTCACTGGTGATGCAAAAGATCAGTTATGTGGGTGCATTCTCTTATGAAGAAAGGCATAGAGAGCATCAGGGTTTCTAAATTTTAGAAAGGAAAACGACCTTGTGAAGAGATGGTTGTGATTGTTGTAGAGGTAGATTGGGAGTGTCTTTCTTGCAACTGTTAATTTTGACAAAACACAATGTGAATGCAACTGATTGCCAGGAGCAATGCCATAATGTGCTAATATTCCATAGCTGAGCATTTGTTGGTGGGCAAGGGGTGACTTTCCTCTCATTTTCATTAAGGACAGGATGCTTAACTAGAGCACTACACTAATGCTGAATATGCTTCTTTATTTGTGAAGAGAGATTCTCTGTGTGTGTGTGTGTGTGTGTGTCCCATGTCCTGGCCCCTCACAGAGAGCATCTCAAGCACCCTCTCCAGGGTTTTGTGAAAGAAACATCTGATAATGTGCAACCCATTAATTAGGACTACGTCTCTTATGCATATTACGTCTCTAATGCCTGGAAAAGTTTGGGATGTTCCAGGAATAAGAAACCATGCATGTTCCTTCTGCCAACTGTGGCGATGGGAAAACGTTTGAATAAGCCTGTCAGTGGAAACTTAGATATGTTTGTGAAAGAGATTTTGAAATTATTTTTAAAAATACTTACAAACTCTAATTTTCTGAGGTGCTTCCAGTACTGAACTGAAATTTGTGGTACTCCCTGAACTGAAAAACTGGACATAATTTTTGTAAATAAGGTTGAGGGTTTCAGCTGGGTGGTAGCAGTTCTATTTAGTGTAAACTTTCTTCCTTATATTCTGGGATATATTATGGGATGTGGTCAGAGCCATTTCTTCATCTTCAGAGATGAAGGCTGCTGACTAAGCAGTGGGTGCTCTGTTAATCCTCTGATGTCAGACTTGTAAGATTTCCTTGTAGAGTCAGTCTCATCTTCACAGGATAATTTCAAATGCCTTAGGGTTTTACATTTACTTTCAAACAGAGTGGAAGTTGAAACAAAGTGAAATAATTGCATATTCATTGTGATTGAACACAGTGCCAGAGAGTTAATCTTTCCCTCATCTTGTTCTAGAAGAAATGGTTAAAAACCCAAGCCTCTTAGATTTTGAATAATGATCTGGAGGGTGGAAAAGCTCAAATGCAAAGATTTGAAACAACTCTCAACTGAAGAAGTTCCTCTGTGGAACAACACTCGGTGTGACTTATTGTGAACATTCAGTTCCCCAAACTGTGTGGATTAGGCAATGCTGAGTGGAATGGGGAGAAGGGGTCACCCTTGTGGTGTTGGGCCTTGGCTCGGTGTGTGCTGGGAGCCCGGGAACAGACAGGTCTCACACTGTGGTACCTTTGGTCTCCAAGCTGGGGTACGCTTTTTAGATGTAGGAGATAATATTGACTTTTTATTATCTAAATTTTTGCTCCTTTTTTTTTGTTTACATTTCATATTACATATATTAGGAATAAAATAAATTGTACCCAATATATAAAGTTCCCCTAACAGCATATTTCCTATGTGCAGAACGCTGTTTATTAAAAAGAAAATTAAAATTTGTATTGTTCCTGGCTATGAGGAAGAGTGGCAAATTTGCTACAGGTTTGAGTTAGTGAGTGGGATTATTACAAGGTGGGTGATTCCCTTTGAATTCCTGTGGAAGTGTGCAGGGCTCTGTGGAGCTGGGTTGCCATCTGCTGGTGCGCAGGGGCCGGGGACGGGAACTGGGAACTCCACCATCCAATGAATTTTTGTCAAACGTCTTTAGGACCCCGTAATCATCAGTGATTTTACAGCAGGGCTGTTTTCTTTCTGGGATCGTGTCCCACAGCAATCCCTTGTTAATAACTGCCCTTTTTCTTTTAGCTGGAGTATGAATTCGCTTTGTGATGCCGTGCCGTGGTTTGCAGCATCCTTTATATGGTGATAGAGACATGATGGTTGGGACATTTACGAATAAAAAAAATTAAAAAAAAAGAAGAAAATATTATAAAAAGTATTTGTGGCCGATTCTAGAAATAAAATGGGGAATGTTTGGGTGGCGGCTGTGTGAGCTGCGCCTCGGCCTGGCCCGGCGGTGGCGCTGCAGCCCCGGCGTCTGCCGGGCCGCGCTCCCACAGGGAATGTCGGCCTGGCTCTGGGGCAGCCGGGCTGGGCACCGCCGTGTTTCCCGCAGCTGAAGGAGACCTTAATTCTGTGTTGTTTGTCAGCTCAGTACGGGGATTCATAATTCAAGAGGCCCGGCGAAGTGCGGTGGAGCTAGAAGTTCCAGCTTCAAAACCCCTCCTAGTTATAAAGGGAAATTCCATCTCCACAAGTCCTGCTTAGCCCCCAGCGCTTTAATGGGTTTGCTGTTTATTATTTAGTGGTTATTAAACCTCAGGTAGGGCTGTTAAACTCACAGGGATGAGGTCTTGGAAGGAGTGGGGCTGGCAGGCACCAGGTACAACACCTGCTCTCCCACCTCTCTGCTCTTTATGTGTGCTGGCAGTGAGGTGAGGGCATAAAGCTTGGAGCTCCACCTCACAAAATAATTAGATATAATCTCTTTTAATTGAAAAATGCAGCACGAGTTCAGGGACAAATCATTAATGCCAGTCGTGCATAGTGCTACCTCCTGTGGATTGCCTGGATACTTATTACAAAAGCAGGCGTTTGAATCTGATGGGAAAACTTCAATAACATTTGTGTCTTCTAAAACACACAGCTGCTCTTTTCCCAAAATGTTTTGTCAGAGATAATGTTACTTTTAGTTTGCATTTTAGACGGCAACATGTTGACTATTTAAATGTTGCTCAATACAGATAAAAATAGTTTTGTTTAAGAACAATCCTGAAAGTCATGGGTGATGAAGGCTATAAATTATTTCATTTTTTAATTTACTATTAGGGAGTAGAGAACATTCAATACTTGACTGTACAAGTAGGATTTAATATTTTTATGTTGGTAGAAATGGAAAAGACAGCAGGAACTATGGCTGCATGAATGAAGGGATTTTATTACTGTTTGAAGGCATGGAAATTGCATTTTAAATTGGCAGTTTTAATAACCTGAGTTAGGAAGTAAGTGGATTTCCAAATTAAGATCACGTGTGAAGTCCAAGTTTGTGCATACTAATTAGATATTTGCATGGACATATGCTGCAGGGTCTGTTGGTGAATCTTTGGGGACATTATCAATTTTGGAATTTGGGCAGGGCCTGAGAAAGAAGTATGGAGCAAGTTCTAGACATTTGGCAGTGTTTAGAGCTCTTGCAGGGACTTACCTTTGTCACAGCTTTTAAGGTGTCTCTGGTAGGAAACCAAAAATGGATGTGCTGTGACTCTGTGTTTTCATGATACATTCAGGACCCTTGCTTCACACTGGCATCCAAAACTGATAGTCCTGATTGGTTTTTCACTAGGAAACTTCATTCTGAATAATTCATGTGAAGAACAGAAAATTTTTGTGATAAACTCTGTACTAAAGTTATATTTACTATGTAGTGCATATTACTAGAGCACAGTCAGCATCTTGCTCTGAAGAAACTTCAGCATATTACTTAAAACACAGTCAGCATCTTTTTGCTCACTTCAGTTAAGTGAATTCCATTTTGGAGTGGACTCATTGGCTTAAAGGAGGTTTTCATATTTGAAAGAAAATGTGAACACCCTTCTGTGTAACCTGAGGCTTGTCATTGTAGGAAATATGAATTCATAAAACTTGCCTTGTGATAATTGTTAGGCACTAGACTGTCAGTTTGAATGATTGCAGTTCTCATTATCTTCAGATGCTGCATGTTATTTTTTTGTCTGTGAATATGTTGAATTGATTTTTGGCACATGCAGTCACTTCTCTTCCTGACAGCAGCACTATTGTAGGTGTAAAGTGAGAAACTGCTGTAGTGTGCATGGAAAATTAGCTATTTTGCTTGAGGAACTATGGGAACTTAAAACATAAGTGTCTCTGGTAGGAAACCAAGACTGTCAGAACACACTCTGTTGAAGAGTGAGGCTTTGTTCCTTGAGTGTTGTTCTGTGGCTCTCAATTACTGATGTACACAATGAAAGTTCTGGGTTTTAATTTAAAGTAGTTTGCTGTTTTTTTGGCAGATATTTCCATATAAAGGTACTGTGAGATGTCTGCATTTAGTATTTTAATATGGCTGTCTTCTGTGTCTGGTAATACCTCTTGAAATAGTTTCCTAGGATGTGGTAATAGGAGGATGGGTCTTAAAATATGAAGTAGTTTGTTTGCTTAAGTTTCAAGCTGCTTTCTTTCAGAAATGCAAACTGTTTTGAGCCTTAGGACATTTATAAGAATCCCCTGTAGCATTTTGACTAAGCAAAAGCTTTGGACATGCTCTGTAATTAGTAGCATAATCCTCCATGTTTGGCTGCCACTTTTTGTTTGGTCTGTTTTCCTGCACCGTGTCACTTTGGTTTATCCAAGCCATGCAATGTGTCTTTCCAGCAATCCTTTTTCAGTCCCAGAGAGACAGTGATTGTTTATTTTACCACTTTCAGGACAGTGGGAATACAGAGGTTTGTGTGCATCACCTCTGAAGAGCTGCAGCTCACAGTCTTTCCTAGGAGTTAATCTGCAATCCTTATTGCCTTGAGATTACCAGGGTGGGAGAGGTGAAATCTCTTGGCAGAGATAAGGGTAGCCTTGTAAGTGAAACACAAGCCTGGGACTTATGCAACAACGCTGATATCTGAACTTTGATAAGCTCAGGTACAGAGAGGTTCAGCCCCTTGGTCACCTGAAGAGCTGAAAGTAAAGCACGTCTCGCAGACTTTCTGTAAACCTCAGTTTATTAATGTTTAGCAGATGTTTGCAGCTCAAATGGATGGTGCTGTGGAATAATTTATTGCTGCAGTCACTGTATATAGTGTGCAGTATAATTTTCTTATTTCTGATTGTGTTCATATTTAGATTTTCAAGTCAGTTGTTGAAGAGCTGAGGCATGCCATTATCTCTTACCTGCCCTTGCTGGGTTATTATTGCTAACCCGAGCATTTCCACATTAATTGTGAGTTTCAGACTCTTCCCTGGTGGGAACTGCAGAGTCCTTGTGGTGTGAGAACATGAGGTATGAAGTCAGAATAACCAATATATTACCAAGCTTGATTTAGAGTCAGTATCTCTAGTTCTTCCATTTGTCAACAAAAAATAGGACAACATAATGGCCAGGCTTCTTTTTTTCTTTCCCCAAATTGTTGTTTAATATAGGAATAGATGAGAAGAATTCCTCTATTGTGGCATTTTGGATTGATCAGAATTATTTTCACTGAAAGCAGTTGTGGCCAACTAAGCACAAATAGTGTAAAATTTGCTGAGAGGGTGCCTTACTGACTGAGGGGCTTCTGCTTTTGTTGTTTATTGCAGTGACCAAGTTTCCATTAAAAAAAACAAGATTCTGTGTCCATCATGAATATAAAACGCTTGTCATGTTGAGACTATAGTGTGAGTATGCAAAAATATGTCAGTGTGAACTCTCAGCTATTTGGCAAAGGGCAGTGTTTATAGAAGAGGATTGAAAGATGTGCAGGGTTTCAGATCTGTCATAAAAGAATGTGAAATGTAATTAACCTAAAATAACCTTTAAAATATTTTTTGAGCCTGATAAATTAAATGAGCTGTTGAGATAACTTAATGAGAGATTTTAATTTTATACCTTAAATAATATCCTATTAAAATCCTCAAGATTTTGCTTTGTGATGGAATCCACTGAGATTTATATTTTCACAATGACCTCATGATTCAGTAACATTGTTAATATATTTGGTGCATATTTGAGGGTAAGGTCTAGGTTAATGGCAGCATTTATTCTTTGAGTGCTTGAAGCCACAAAGCTCTAATTGAAGATTGGAATGTTCAAACCTCATTATTTTAATGTGGTCATACAGTGTAGTGACACTTAAAGTAGTTATATGATGAACTCCTATGGCAGGGTTCATAATTTGTCCATGAAAACAAATTATTATGTGAAACTTCAAATTAAAATTCTCTGCCTTGGAGTTTAAATAAAACATGAAACTTCAGGTCTAACACGGTTTCTGTATTTGTCTTTGCTCAAATTAGCAACAAGCATTTGCATACCTTTAACACAGAGAATTCTGCTGTGAATTGTTTACACAAAGTTACAGTGCATGCACTGAATCTCTCACACAAAGCTGCCTCGGTAGGTGCAGTGAGATGTTTCTGTTTCAGGCAGTTAAGCCTGCAGAGGTACTTTTGGCAAATCTGCATCTCAAATTTTCTAAATATTGAAGTAATTGAAATAATTTACTGGATGAGCTGTTGTCAAGGAAAATACATGCCGTGCTTATCACAGTGTCAGGAATTCAGGGGCTGGAGACAAAGGTCCGAATGTTCATTCCTGCTTGCATTTCATCAGTGCTGCCAGCCTTGGTTAGGGCAGTTTGCACACTGGGCTGCCTCCACTCTGAGCTAGATCCTTTTAAGACCTTCCTACCTCTTCAGTGTTCCTAAGGTCTCCTTTCCCTCCTGTCCTCTCCCAGAAGTGTTTGTTTTTCTCCATGGCTTTCCCTACCCCCCCCCAAAAAACCTCCCCACAGTAAAATTTGGTTCTTAATACTTGATGATAGCCACAAAATTCTGGCTAATTGTGAATTTGAGCTGCTTTATGCACACACATACTTCTACTGTGACCTCCTTAGTTCCTCTCCACTGTCAGCTCTTTGGGCTATGGGCCAGTCTGGGAACTGTGAGCACTGTAGAGTTGTATCTTGTACTACAGCTTTACAGCTGCTCAAAATTTGCTCTCCCCTTTTCTACTGTGCAGTTAATAGTTCTGATACTACCTTTAATTCTTTAGTATCTCCTTGCTAAATGAAGTGTTCTGAGTCATGGGCTTTTGGTCCGCAAGCTCTTTCACAAATGACAGTATGCAACATAAAAGTTTGTAGGTATTATTAAATCTATCAAGAACTATTTGTTTGGTTTTAGGTGAGGTTCTGATGTTTTGCCTTAAAATTAATCTATCAAATATTTTTTTTTAAAAAAAGGAAAATGTAGAGTGTTATGAATTTCAAATGCATAAATTTCTTATCAAAGTTAATACTTCAATCTTATTAGAATGAAATAGGCTAATGAAAGGGAAGTTTGGCAAGATAAATGATTAGGTGTTTGAAAGACAAGAGGAACAATGTGTAATATGGCAAACATGCAGAACTCTCTGAATGGAGAGGAAAAGAGCTATGTCAGCATTGCCTGATTATATTGATCAGGCGTCAGCATCAATCCTGATTAAACAGGCAGTTGTTTAAAGTGGTACTTTTGACAGTGACATCTTTTATTTTCTATATGATTACTAGCCTGCTGACATGTTTACTTTCTCAATGTAATTTACATACAGTGTTTAGAATGTTGCTGACTGAGAAACAGTTGAATTATACAAGGCAGAGTAAAAAGAAAATCAGACCTCCTTATAGCTGAAATGAACATGTATGAATATCAGGTAATACTTACAAACAAACCAGTTGATTTATGTACCAACTTAATTCTAGGAGAGCACTCTAATAAATTGAATGGCTTGCTTATCTTCTTTTTTTTTATGATAAAGGTGATTTAGAAATCAGTTTATATATACACATATATATACACACACACATACATATGTATATATATATATATGAAATTTAAAAAGAAAATGGCTGCAAATGTTTGTATAAATGACAGTTGCTGAAACCCTTGGGAGACCCTGTTCCATGTGGTTTATTGTCAGACAAATCTGTGGTATCAACTTCCCAGGGAAAGTGTGAAGAATGGATTAAAAACCATTTAAGGGTGCTTGGCCATTAAACTTGGGTCTGCAATGAAGTGATAGATATCTCTTACAATTCTAATTGCTGGATTTCTCTATTTTTCCATAAGCAAAAGGTGAACTGCTCTTTCCCCTGGCTTACTATAAATTGCAATAATTCCAAGGGAAAGGTATGATGGTGCTTAGCTTCGTCAGTGGAGTACATTAATGATGCATGCCCTTCCATCTGCTGTTGGCTTTCTTTTTGTCCCATTATCAACAAGGATTTTATCATCAAGCTTTGCCTCCAGTGAGTGTAATCTCCCTCTGAGAATAGTCATGGACAGTTGTTCGTAATGGTCAGCTCCATTTTTCCTTGCACATCAGGAAACATCCCCAATAGTTTGGGTGTTCAGAAGTAGGTAACCATGGAGCAAGCCATGAAAGGTTGTTTGAGCTCCATTTTGTGTTATGTAAAAAGGATAAAGCTGATTTAACTACATTTCACCTAAGTTACATTATTGAGCTTATGCTTTGTGCTATAAGCCTCTGTTCCGTGTTGAATCCCCCAGTTCAGAGTAGTGGAAATCATATAATAATGCTCACTGCCCATAAGTGTAATTACCACATTACTGTATGTTTTACAGATAATTAGTCCCTTAAAATGCTCAAATTCTGTCATGATTGTGCTGAGGACTGCCTGTCTCATTCCCATGCAGTTCTGTGTCCAATATCCTGTCCTCAGACTGCATGGGAAGGGTTGTGGAGGCTGGGACTGTGGCTGGGTGGTGCTGCATGTTTAAAGACCCTGCTGTCTGCTCCCTTTTGAAACAGGCAAAGCACACACCACCAAGCCTTGAAGCTTGGGTCTAATTAAGATGTATTAATTGTGGGGCCTGTATTACCCTCTGCATGGCAGGGGATGCTGACTGCAGTGTGCTGAAGAGGATTGGACACCCTGGAAGAAAATGTTAGTGGGAGAATTCACTTGCTTCTGTGTAGACTGGGCACATGCAATGCTGAGACATGATGAGAGCAGACTTTACATGTTCAGTGATGGTTTCAAGCTCTAGCAAAGATCCCGTGGGAGGAGGAGCTATTTGTGTCCTTATCACTCCTCAGTTCTGGTTCAAAAGCTAAGTCAAAAAAACCACCCAAAAAGCTGAAATAGAAGTAGAGGTATGCAAAGTTAAAAACAGTAAAAAAACAACCTGCTCTGAGTTTCAAAAAGATGAACCAATTTAGAAAGAGAAGTGTGAAGAACAGGGAACATCAGTGAAGAGACCTGCATCTTTATAGTCTTCACAGAATTGAATTATTTTCCCTACCCTACCTATGAATAAGAATTAAGAATGGTTAAAAGGAAAGCAGGAGGATGAGGAACAGACCAAAGTAGGTTGTTAATTCAGTGAGTAAAAGCAGAAAATGACACAGCTTTAAAATAATTCAAAGATGAAATGTGTGAACTACTATTTGTGCTGTATAGCCAATTGCTTAAAATAGTCAGAGGACTGGAAAATGGCAAATTGAGTACCAGTATTTGAAAAAAGGGATCCATGAGAGATTAATGGAGTTAAAATTGCAGATGTTCCCTTCATGCTGTAGTTGCCTAAATCCTAATTCCTGTGAGTGTAATTTACCATTTGGTTGCATTAACACAGTACGTGCACAGAGCAGGTCATTCAGATCACCCTGACAGTGCTGACCTCACTGTTCATACTCTGTTAAAATACATTTGTCATCAGTGGCTTTATTTTTAGGTTACCCGTTGAAATAATAGAATCACAGAATGGTCTGTGTTGGAAGGGACCTTAAAGACCCTTTTGTTCCAACCCCCTGCCATGGGCAGGGACACCTTCCACTAGACCAGGTTGCTCAAAGCTTCATCCAGCCTGGCCTTGAACACTTCCAGAGATGTGATATCCACAACTTCTCTGAGCAACCTGTGCCAGCACCTCCCCACCCTCACAGTGAATAATTTCTTCCTCATATCTAATGTTATATGCATGGCTGTTCTTTTGACATAGAAAGGTCATATTCTCTAACAATTCTTCTGACAGCTACTTTTAAAAATTCAATTGATTGGCAGGTTCTTAACCCAGAAAGTTTTGCTGTTTCCTAGAGATACATTTTCTTTAGAAATGTAGTTTTCAGTCAAGCTGTAAGCTTGTAACTATTCAGAGCCTGATGTTTACATGTTTACTTGATCAGCAGAGACAGTAATTTAAACAGCCCAACCTCTCCCATCCAAAAGCACCTAAGAACTCTTCTCAGAAGCCACAGTGATTTATTTGTAACCTTTTTTCCCCCGCTATTAAAATCTCAATAACTAATGCTATGATGCTTCTTCTACTTGTTCTTTGGAAAGCCGATACAGGACTGAAATAATTATTTTGCCTTGGACATTGTCCTGGCTGCTCTGAAACCTCCTTGATAATCTGCTTACTTGTTTGGCTGGGCAGGAGCGGACTTTGGCTTTTCCTCTGCTTCCTGTTGCAAAAGCAGCTTTGAAGGCAGTTCTGAGAAGGAAAGGGAGCTGCTAGCGTGGGAAATTCAGGAGCACAGGACAGAGCAAATCAGCTACAATCAACTGATAATGCTGATGTCTGATAACTCAGAGGTATATTTAGAATGCTGCTGCTGTTTTCATGTTTGTCTTTTGTTGTCCATTGCAGCTCACACTTGCATTTAGTTGCTTTCTACTTCAGTGACTTGGGAAGGAAACCTAAGGAGACAGGGGCTTCTTCAGCTTCATTAACTATTCTGGAAAGAGCTTCTCCTTTCCTTGAATTCCACCTTGCCTGTAGAGATTTGTGTTCTGCTATGAGATAATTCTGTCAATATAGGCTTGTTTACTTTACAACTTCAGCAGTTTTGGAAGGCTCCTTTCGATATTGAAACATCCACCCTTTGCACTAACAGCAGCATGGAACTGTGAATTGTAACTGATGATTGTCAGTGTTTCTTTATTCTAGGAAGACCTAATGGTTTGCTAGAATTGAATTCTCTGTTTTCTAATGTAGTTTCCTGTGTTAATTGGTTTCTTGCTGGATCCTGTCAGCCTCACTGTGATACCAGCCTTCTGAGAAGCTCATTCTGTGGATGCATTTAGAAAAAGCTCTCCTCCCTTCATGGAAAGAATTTTCTCTAGGGATGCTGCCAAGTCTCAGAAGACCAAGAAATGATATGGTTTTCTATATAAGTGTAATCAAACTGGCATTCATGATCATTTTGTCTCTTTAGAGCAGGAACAGCTCTGTAGATGAATATATATTTTTGGCATTGGCTTTAACCAAAATTGAAATTAATGGTATAAATGATCCTGACTGCCAGAAACACTGAACAGCAGTAGGGAATCAAAGTTTCTCCAATTGTTCCTTCTTTCCTGGTAACTTCCAAGCTGCTGGCCAATTTCATCCAGGCTTGAAAAGAATAAGAAATGTCAAAAATAACTGTAATTGCAATAGTATAAGAATTGGAAGTGAGTAGGAGACACCCCCTCACATTCTCTCAGTGACAGTCAGTTCATTGTTTATTGTGCTTTGGCAGCACTGGTTGACACTCAAATATGACAGTGCTGGATTAACTGGGGCCGGTGCTGTCTCCAGTTTGTGGAAGCAAAACAGGAGAGCCAGAGTTACCTCTGTCAGGGCTATGGGAGGGAGCAAGAGACAAAAAGCCAAACTCAAGTCTGTAAGCAATTGGGCAACTTTAGTCTTTGTTGCTGAAGAAGCAGCTTGTTTATATTGCAGAATGAAGGAATCTGACATCCTTCTGTTTCCAAGAACATGGATGTTCATGACATAACTCTGGGCAAAGTTGGAAGGGCAGCTTTTGAAATGCTCCCCTGTTGTCAGCTTGGCATGTTGCTTTTGCTGTGGGAGGAGTGGCAGGATGCTACTCCAGCAAACTGAAGCTCTTTCCATGTGGTTGCCTTTGCAGTGTCCTGTGGCTGTCCCAGCCTGGGACTGCACTGCAGGGTCAGCACAGGGAAGTGATGGATGTCTTCCCTGGACTGTAAATCTGACCTTCCAGAAAGGAGGGAAGGGAACCCTCACGTTTTGGTTGTGCGTATTGGAGCTGAGCATACTTGTGGCATCATCTGCAGTTTATTTCTTTGCTTTTCACTACTAACAACATTACAAAAATTAGTATTCTACAAGCTTGAAAGACAGACTATTATCTAATTGGCTTTTGGTTAGGAGGATACTGATTTCTAGGTCAATGTAAAACAAATGAGCATTTAAATTGAAGAGGAGCAGCTGTTCCAAAGCCCCTTTCCACAGTGCCTGGTTTTGTTAAGGATAATTATGTCTAATTTTAAATTATGATAGCTTTGAGTATTGAGCTTTGCCTTGTTACATTCACTATATCATTCTCCTTCATCAGTAAGAATGTTCTATCATGGAGCTAGGTTTCTGATTGGATTTATTTTTCTGGGCCTTTTGAATTATGAAGAGAAATACAGCTTTAAGGATGGAGTTTTCAACACTTTCATGCCAATGTTACCACACTTGGATCTTATTTTTCGAGGTCTCAAAACTGATACAGCGTGTCTGATTCCTGTGGAAAGATACTGCTGGGAAAATACATATTTATGTAAATGTGTAAGATTTTTGTTCATATTTTTAGCTTGACTATGGAAACGTCAGACTCCAGTGCTGAAAAATCCAAGAAAGCTCTTGTCAGCCTTGGAAGGAAACATATGCTAAAGATGTCCTGTGGATTACGTACTGCTTGTTTCAATTAACACATTGATATTCTCTGTCAGTTCTAGAGACAAAAAGCCCAGGTGACAATTCAAATGATGCATGAAAATAACATTTCAATTTTTACTGGTGAGCTCAGATTTTTTTTAAACAAAGAACAAAAGATTTCAACTGTTTTGGTCAATGTTACATCAGCAACTCAGTAGTATGTCTGAATTCTTTAAGGAACATATATTGTAAAGATACTGCTGCTGCAATAGAGCACATTTGTTTTACTGAAACGTTTGCTGCTGGACAGGTATTGTGTCACACGTAAGAATTTTGTGTTTGAATTTTATTTGGAGTAAAGTGTAACTGTATCAAGAAATGCGAAACATATATATTTGACTATTAATTTGAAATCCAAACATTTTTTATCTGCTACTTTTGTGGAAGGAGATACGTTTTCACGTGCCTTTTAAAATAATTATTGTCACATTTTTCCTCTGAGAAATATTCTTTGAGTCTTTTAAGTCAACAGTTTTACTGTCTTCTGTTTCTTCTCTCCTGACTGAATGTAAATGGTTCTATTAAAAAACACCAAAAAAACTTCAAGAGATTTCCAAATTACTATTATGTCTCTACTATTTTTTTAAATGAAAAATATCTTTCAAATGAAAAAAAAAAAAAAGACCAGGAGAACTCATAAAAATGGGAGGTCTGATGCACATCCTGGAGAAAAGGGAGATTTGAAAAGAAAAAATATCATTGTACTGTAAATCTTTGAAATCCTGAATTTATTATTTTTACCTTTCTTTCTGTTTTTGTTCAAGTTTAGTGGATAAATGTCGGAAAGAAAGGATATCTATAAAAAAGCTTTTAACTTGTCCAGCACTTTAAGGAGATGACAAAATTGTGAGAAATCAATAGCAAAGTTTTGTCTGAGACCAGAAACGGAAGAATAAAAACCTGTCAGAATCCATCAGTAAAAAACTGCTGTGAGATGTCTCCCTAGATATTGATGTAAGCTTAGTCAGGTATAAACAAGGAGAGTAGGAGAGAATAAAGCCCTCTAATTTCAAATGTTTGGCTTATCTTCAAGTATTTATTTCAAAGGCAGTGTTTAAGTGTATATCATGTTGGTCTTAAGCCAGCAAAATGGTCCTAACCTTTGGAGTCTTGTTTAAGCACTTTAATGTCAGCGGGAAACCAAGGTAAAATTCATGGTATATTGAAATGAATTGTATATGGATTAAGATGGAAAAATATATTCAGTCCTGTAGATTCTGTTCTGAGCAGAATAATTAAAGAAAAAGCAGTTGAGCTTCATGGCATTTTTCCTAATGGGTTTTTTCTTAATGACAGTGTGAATCATTATTTGTAACTATTTTACCAGTGTAACAGAAGAGGTTCCTTGTCTCATGAAATATCAAGTGTTTGTTTTGAAGAAATGAGTGTCCAAAATTACAAATATCCTACAGATACAAGTGGGAGGAAGATACGGTGAAATGCAGCTCTTTTTGGTCTCACACCTCTGCAATTTGTTGTCCTTAAAACTCTTTAATTGAAAAGTGCCATCTTTCTATAAAAATTGTCTAGCTTGTACTTCAAAGTTAAATGGCTTTATTGATGAAGTAAGAGTTGGAAGCAGAAGTTTGGGAGGAGTTCATAGAAAAGGAAAGTGTGTATATGCAAACCACTGCTGTATGATGAGGCTGCAGGAAGGGCAGTGCTGGTCAGGAGAGTGGATAGTGGAGGAAATCTTTTGTGGGCACTAAAATTTTGGGAGTATTTATCAGTATGTGTTTGCAGGAGATATGAGGTGCATCTGTAATTTTTAGCTTTACAGAGCCAGTTTCTAGGGAAAAAATAGCTTCTGGGCTAACTATTCATAATGTCTTTCCTGTGGGATTCTTGAAACTACAGGCTTTGTTTCCATAAACATTTCAGTAAATGTCAATAGCTTCATTTGGGAAACACACAAGCTGCTATTGAGTCTTTGAGCTTTGGGTTTGTTGCCATTCTAATCGGAGTTATTAATTGCTGAGGTTTAAATCCTAACATCTGAAGCATGAGGATTGTCTTATAATAAAGTAAGAGAAACTTGATTTTGGTAGTCATCGAATGTTTAGTAAACAGAAATTATATTTTCTTCAGGTTTAAATTTGCAGCCTATACTGAGAAAGGCTTTTCTGCCTATCAAAACCAAGTTTCTTTTAAAAATGGCATTGTATTTGAAAGGTAGCAAGAGAGAAGCTGGTTTCCATTCTGTTCTAATGTCAGTTCAGCTCCAGAATATGAATTTGCATAGTGAATCCACCATTTTCTATAAATATTAAATTTAATTGGAGATTCCTTTCCAAAGATGTTAGCTTGAGCCAGGGTTCTGCCTGGAAGCTGGTGTCTCTTCTGCACATACCTGCTCTGTTACAGTATGGAAGCAGTTGTTCTGTAGATGAATGAACTCTTTCCTCCAGCCTTGTCGGCAGCAAATTTACATTTGTATGGAAGATGAGTGGGAGTGCCGCCTTTCATAAGGCATTGCATGTGGGGGATGGGGCAGCCTGGCCCAGGAATCTAAACCTAACAAACCGGGAACAGAAAATGTGCTCTGAAAGCCTGAGTATTGTGTAAACCTTGAGGATTTTCGACATTTTTTCACTGTTTCTTTTTCGGGGACCAAGCCTCGTAAGCGGTGGCTCAGGATGAGTTCCTGCTGCGGTTCATTGCTAATGCACAGCTCTGCTCCAAAGGTCTTACTTTATCAAACTGAATCTTGTAAATAGGCAAGGCATCCAGAAGAAATTCAGACAAGCTGTCAGGCGAGTTTCCTTAGGTTGGCTGCCAAGTTGTGTTTTTTTCCTTTTTTTTTAAAAACAAGTTACCTCATCAACCTTCCTGGTTTCAGTAGTCTGTCAGTGTATCTTGAAGAGACACATTTTTAAATCTTCAGATAAACACAGCTTGATCAAAATAAATAAAAAAGCCCCAAGCACTTAAGTTTCAGTTTGACAGCGAAACATTTGGCTCATTTTTTTGCACAGATAGATGTTACCAAAGACTTAAAAAAATGTCACTAAAGTTGTCAGCTTATAAAATTTTGGAAAGTGATCTTTTTTTCCCACCAGACAATATGTTATGTAAGGAAATGTTATAGCTTTAAAGTTTCCCACAGCTTGATGTCTTGTTGCTTTTAGTTTTGATTAAATAGAGTAAAAACTATAATGAATTAGGAGTTATGAAATTCGTAATTTACATTATGAAAAATGTAAATTTTGAATCTCAGTATTTTAGATAAGGGCATTGGTTCAAAAAAATCCTTGATACAATATGTAATTAAAAACATTGCATCTTGCTGCAGAAAATTGAAAAGCTGTTGGTCTTTTTAGCCTGATTTTTGGATGGGAGCATTCTTTGTGTGGCAAAATGTGAATTGGTGTTCATCACAAGATCATCCTTTTGTGTAGTGCTGACATCCTTCACACTCCGTCTGCAGTGATGGGGCCCTGGTTGTGTGAGAGACTTTCTGGTGTTTTTGTCATTATTATAAAATATTAAAAGTTTCTAAGTGGTCAATATAAGTGGACTCGGACCTCTGGAAGGACCTCCAAATTCTCCGGAGTTATGAATTTAAGGACTGCAGCTATTGGATTTACTTAAGCTATTCTAGACAGCACACACATTTTTGATCCACAGTGTGATGATTTGATTGCCAAGATGACCTTTACTGATTTTGCTTTTATGGTAAATAATGGTAGGTTTCAGTTCTGATGCAATAGCATAAACCACATAAGATGTCAGGATGCAGTGCCAAGAACATAAAAATGCTAGGAAGTCATAGCAAAATTATTTGCCCTATTTTAGTTAATTTTTAGTTTTTTCACGGATGGTGAGTGACACCTGAAATACACTGTAAGTATCAATTACAATTTAAGATAGGTAGTTTATATTCAGCATAGAAAGTACAATATGCAAACTGAACACAGCTCAGCGATGAGCCACGTGATTCTACACAGATATGTCTTTGTGCATATGTAAATGCACTCTGATATAGTAGATACAGACTCCTTTCTTATTTATCCCCCTTTGCAGTTGCTTTGGTGAGTAGAAAATGTGAGTAATGGGATAATAGCTTATTCAGGAATTCTCAATTATGTCTCACTAAAATGTATTGTACACAGGAGCAATTGCACAACTTCTAAGTGGCTTCCTGTGGTCATTGCTTTTCTGACTGTGAAATTGGTCTGTCCTTAGTCATCTTCCACTGATGCTATTTGAAAACCTGTGGGCTGCAGAACATCTGAAAGAACTGTTGTATTGATGATACTGAAGTTAATAGATGGAAAACTCCCATCATTTTCACCTTGCAAATGTTCTAATGTTCGAACCTCTCAGATTTTTTTCTTCTACAAGACAGAGAAGTGGTAGATTTTGGTAGCAGGCAGTGGAATGGGGTCTGGATCAGCATGAATGAGAAGAGATTTCTTCTTATCAAAAGACATAAAATGCTGACCAGAATCCAAGCACAGACCCCTCCTAGAGACCTCTGAGAGGTAGGGTTGGTTGCTGTCTAGTGTATAAAAAGTAAAATTCCAGATCCTATTAATATTTTTCAATGTCTTATCATACATGTGGCCTTTCCCGGGATAATTAAAGAAGATTAAGCTCTTCAAGTCTTTTAACCCTGATGCTTTTCTACCCTGGAAACATTTATTTTGGATCTTTCATTTTATCAAGATTCATTTCAAAATATAGGCTACAGACATGATTTTCCATGGTGATGTCACCAATATTATATCTAGAGACAATACCACTAATTTATGATGTGTAAGTTCTCTTGGTCTGTTCAGAGTTTCCTTGAACTGTCATTGCTACACACTATTTTTAGAATTACTTTTCAGTTTACAGATTCACTGTTACACCTCGTTCCTTTTTGGAGTTTGGGTGCCTTTTAGGATGCAAGACACTCTTCAGCAAGCACTGCCTTTGGACTTTCTACCTAAACAAAGCCACGGAATGGTTCCACTGGCTGAGCTCAGTACCTTATCTCTGATTGCACGTGTCTAAGGCAGAGTCTCTTCCCAGAACACTTACAGCTGTTTGTGACTCTGGGTCAACTTCAGTGTGTTTCCCTCTTTTAAGAGTTCTTGGCAGATTCTTCAATGCATTTGTCCAAACACTTCTGTCCACGCTTGTGATTATTTTTCCCTTCAGCCTTTTACAGCCAGAAATAGCCCAATGTGACTTGTGTAAAGCAGTAGCTCCTTTTTTGTTTCTTTGGAAATTGCTCCTGGCCTCATTTAATTCACCCCAGTACTGGCAAGCTGATAAACTGCCCTTCCCTCCTTACCAGGCTGATCCTTGCAGGAATATACAGTAACTTCATGGCTCTTTCCATTTCTTGATGTCTTCAAATCAACATTCAATTAAGAACTTTCTCAGAGCTTTTTCAGAGTGCTGCAGCTAAACAGGAATTGGTTGGATTATGTCCAGGAGATCCCAATGCTGCACTTCCCTTTCTCTTTCCCGGTTGCTGCAGAGCAAATCAAATTTTCTCCAGATTTCTAAATTTGATGGAGAGAGGAAGAACTGAGTTAGGAGCTTACTGAAGTTGTTGGTTAACCAACTTTGAAGTCCCTCTTTTAGTCAGCCTTCCTAATTTTTTTTAGTGAAGTTGAGTATTTAGGTAGGTACTTTCATTCTTAAAGGATTCAAGTATGACATGACCTCCTTATTTTGATTTTTCTTTTTTCCCACTGATGAACAGGTTTGTTAGACCCTTTCCTAGTGTTGCCTGCATCTGGAAACTGTTTGGGAACTTTCTTCTAGAATTAAATTACATTTTGTATCCTTCAGTTTCTTTAATATCTTTCAGTAATACATCCTTTAATGGAATGTCTTCTACAAATATTTTCTCATCTCTAATTGGAGACTTACCTGTAGACTTTTTAGGGTGTTAAAATCACTGTCTAAGGGTGGTATAATCTTTCGGTGAGATGACGAGTGAATTTAAATTTCTAAAGGTAGTATTTAGTAAAAAAAATCTTCCATGTCAGAGAGTTGCTTTGAAATTCCATTTGTCTTTCGCTTATTTCAGTTTGATCCTAAGTATTTTCTCCCATCTTCTTTCAGCATTGATTTTCTGTGGTAGATTTTTCTGAAGGAAGAAAAAAAGAGAGTGGATGAGTCTTAACAGTTAAACAGGAGGGAAGAAAAGGTGGTTGCCCCATTTGTGATGTTTTTGGTGGTGGTTTTCGATCTGACATTTAAATAAACTGATCCCTTATAACTGAGGAAGGGAAGGGGACAGGGAAGCTGGAGGAAAAGCCATGCCTGTTTCTTTTTTCCAGCAGCCCCAGTTGGCTTCTTTAGCCCAGAAACTGGGTAAGTGTGGCAGGCAGCCAATCTGAAAGCATCCTCCCCAAGAAAGCTTGAAATTTGGAAGAGAACAGATGATTCTCATGGTATTTCAAGACTCATGCCAGCCTCAATCAATTACAAGTCACTTGTGAAGACATATTGAGAATTGGCAGTGTCTGAATATTATGGTAAATAATCCAGGAAGGATTAGATGTATATATGCCAATAAGAACGCTTCCAGTTATGTTATGGAAATAAGTTATGGTTATATACTACTGTTATCTGCCTGAAACATTTTCATTTAGTGGTTGATGTAGGAGGAGAATACAATGGGAATGGTGTTGCATGATTGTTAAGATGCCTTGATTCCTCTCACAGAATGTGTTGTTTAATGCTGGTGACCTTAGAAGAGGTAAGATCAATGATCTGGTTAGTGCATGGTCTAATAGAATATTTCTAAAATCTATTGTAGACTAAAATAGATTGCAAAGTGCATGTGATGTATGTGAGCAAGCATGCCAAAATGTTTTGTTTCTATGAGATTTTCTTAGGTAAAAATAGAATTTGTATGGTACTAATGTCTGATTACTGAAGTTAGTATTTTGTATTTTTTTCTGAGGAAGCTTATTTGATGGCAAAATGCAAGAAATTATATTGAAATCCATCATGAACATTATCACAGTGAAGTCCTGTGATCATTTTACATTCCTGTGTGCTTTTAAAGAGCTTAATCTGTATTTTATGTCGCCGTTCCCCCCGGTGACACATCCTCAAGTTCTCCCGCAGAGTTCCTTGGCTGGCTCGCTGTTCCCCAGCCCCATTTGCAAAAGAAGATGCTGTTCCTTTAAAATGAAGTGGCTCATGGAGTTGTTTTCACTAGCGCAGGTTTTTATATGGTACAGTAGGCTCCATGCAAATGAGCTCTGCCCTCTCCGGAGCGCACAAAGGCGCTGCAGCCCTCGCTCGGCAGATGGATGCGGGGAGGCACGGCAGCCGCAGGATTTATTAGCTGCTCTCAATAAAAGACCACACTCGCTCCGCAGAGGATCAGGGAAAAAAAAAAAAAAAAAAAAAAAAAGCCTGGTGAATGGGATTGAGTTGTGTCTGCTTTCAGCTGACTTTACCGTGATGCGTTCAGCTCATGTGACTCGGTCACTTAGCCTGAAGATCAGCTGAAGATTTCCGTGTAAATCTCTGCTCCTCTGAGCACGGCCAGCCCCGTGTGCCTGGCCGAGGACTCTTTGTGGCTGTCAGAGCTGCGGGGACGGGAGCGCTGCCCCGGGCTGGGCTCCGCTCGCTGCTGCGTTCGCACCCCTGAGGATGTCTGGCTGAAATGCCCTCACAGTCACAGCTCTCCATGAAGTTTGGTCTCTGTACCGCATGAAATCCTTCAGTCTGAAGTTAGGTTCTTTTTAAATACAGTGTTTATGTTCAGAAGTTATAAATAGACTCTCTTCCTAAGCTTTAATCGGGAGATGAAATCTGTTGCTTTAGCTTTCTGCTAAAAAATTGAAGGTCATTGCGGCAATAGGTTGTTCATCGTATTTGCAATACTTTATTTTTTCCTTTTTAATCTAGAAGGGGCATGTGTAGGACAAAGGCTTCTTGACATGCTCAGTAATTTAAATGATACTGGGATGAACATACCTAGAATTTTGGTTTTACTGAAATGGTGCTCGGTATAGCTAGAAGCATTGTTGCTGTTTTATTTTTCGACACGTACTGTATGCTCATGTTTTAAAATGGCATTGGCATTATGGACCTAAAGGGGCAAAGCCCTTTTTGACCTTGCTGGAGTGGTCTGTGTGAAGGTAGCTGGAAAACAGAAACTGCAGGACAGACAGAAAAAGCCTCAGCTGAACTGTGCTTTTTTCCCCCTCCCTGCCTTTTTGCTATGGATGACGATGAGGGAAGGGCTACTTCAGACAGCTCTGTCAGTGATGAATAGAGGAATGAATTCTTAAATGTTCAGAACTTGCAACATGTGTTCCAGACCCTTCAGCACATGAGAGTCGCAAGATCTCAGCAATGAGCTGAAGAATGTGCCGTGCCTGCTGCATGGAGGAGCCCAGCATACCTCAGAGATAGCAGAAACAAAAGAATGTGTGACAGTATCTGAAGAATCTCACACTTGCTTTGTCTTGCAAAGGAGTAAAGGAATTTTTCAGAATTGGGAAAAATAAAATTTCCATGGTTTTCATAGCGAGATTTTTCTGTATTTTCGGTGCCAGTGTATCGTCCTGTGTACCCACAGTATTGCTTTTTTAGTTAGCGTGACTGTGTGTTTTTTAAAGGAAATGTGACCTGGATTTTGTGAGCTTGTTATACACAGTAAATGAAGGCAGCTGTTTTAGCTTACTGATCCCTTATAACAGCTCAAGTAAATTGAAATAAAGCAAAAATGCCTGTGTATGGGATCTGAATTAAATTCCACTCTTTGGCCGTACGTGGAGTTGTGGAATATTATTATTATAATATATTTGTAGACAGTTGTGTGTATGAGGGGAGTGAGACAGCCAACCTTGAAAAGATTTAGGAAAGTCGAGCAGATTTTTTCTAATGTGACCTGCTAAATCTGCCACAAAGAGGCAGGCAAAATTTCATACAGATAGTCAGAGACGGTGGCTGCAGTTCTTCCTGACAGGCAAGTGAAAGACCATGTCCTATTTTTAGCAAGTGGACGGAGGGCGAGTGGGAGGGGGAGAAAAGTTTGAAAATAATGGACTTCTTTAATAGTTAGAGAGCAAAGCTAGTGAGAAGCAAGTGAGCTTTAGTGATCAACAGTGGAAATATGGATGATTCAAGTATTCTTCGAAGAAGAGGGCTGCAGGTAAGTGTAACTTCAGCCTTCTTTTATTTGTTCTTCTGCTTGTAATGTGACAGTCTCATAAAAATGCTGACAGTTGTTTGGTGTAAATCAGGTTGACTGAGAACATAACAGTGATACTAGAATTTGAGTTTTTCTGTTTCCACCTAGTGTATATTTTATAAATTAAAAGCAGGATTTTGTATACAGTAATGAAATAATATTTTAATGCCTTGGATTATATGTAATAGTTTTGTGACTGTTCCTATGGTAAGAAGTGAAGTATAAACTATGAGGCTTACCTTATTTTTGGGACTTCACTTTTACAGATGCATACAAAAATCTGTTACATGATTTGTCAGACTTGCCTTAGAGTAGCCATTTTACTTGAGCATTAATTAAAAATGAAATGTCAAAGCAGATTGAATATTCTCATTTATTTTTGACATATGTTTCTTTATTGCTTCAAATGCACAGTAATCCAAAACCAGAAAGCAATTCAACCATGCAAATAATATTTATATTTTATTTTCAACAATATCATTGTTGGAATAAATACTCTTAATTTGTTTTGAGCTCAAACATCCCGGTGAAGTTTTATCTTGTACTGGTGCTGTGGAAGTTGGACTCAGTTGCACTGGTCTGACAAACAGTGATCTGTGCCAGTGTCAGCGGCGTGACAGCTGAACTGATGCTTATGGAATAAAACTGCTGGAAGTGAGTGAGCTCCAAAATCTTGTGTGAGATGGAGACAGGGAATAGATTTGTGCTTGAGAGCAACATATTCTTCCCCCAAGCCCCCCTTGTCATTGTAATAGGATGGTGGATAGCCTATTACATACTTGCTAGCATAAGTAATTGTTTATAGACCATGAACGTTGCCTATGAAATTAACCATGTCTGTCCCATTGTTTAACTTCCTTTGAGGAAAATAAATTTACTATTTTAGCATATTGCTATTCATGCCTTGCTGATGCTTTAAGGCAATTACAAAGTAATTGTTGCCTTATGTGAATATGTTCTACATCTCACCTTTTTATTTATTTATTTATTGCTTATTAATGTTAGTGAAATAGCTTGAGACAGTGTGCTGCATGTACCATGGTGACAGTGTATTAGGATAGTGCATTTCCTCATCATAAAATTAGCTGTATTTGCTTTCTGTATAACTGATTATATAGGAATAAGTAAGATTATTTGGGGGTGAATTTTTGGGTAAATTGATATTTATTTTCAGTGTATCTAATTAGAGTTTCATAACCAAGAAGATTGTTTCTGTCCAGAGATAATAAAAAATTTTTTCAAGCCATTTATTGCTTTTCTGAACCTAGCATTTCTCAGGGATGTTTTATCTATTTGACATGCCAGGGAGTGGTTATCATAGTAATTCTTCAGGGGAGTATTGGAAAAGGAAGGGAGGTTGAAGGAGCCCAAATGTCCACCAGTGTCAGCAGAAGACACTGCTGGGGATGAGAATGCATTTCCCTGGTTTAACTGTAGCATGGTGAAATTCCATCATTGTGGTGGTCTTGAATAGACAAACAGACATAATTTTGATGTCTAGATGTGGTGTTGTGTCTGTCCACAGTTGGTGTAATCAATATCTACATCAAAAATGCTTCAGGAACTAAAAAAATAGGCTAAAAGGATATCAGGAAATAAGGCAGGTGTCCAAAAGGAAGTTAATACTAGATAATTTCCCCCCCCCCCTGTATATTGGAGTACAATTTTTGGAAGGAATTGTGGCTTGGAAAAGTGGCCATTTTATAGTCAATTTCAACTTCAAAAATCAGAAAAAATTAAAGAGCTATTGGGACATTGCCAAGGCAATATATTTAATTACTTCCCTTGGAGAGTTGGGTGAAGCTAGTTTGAAAGGCCACTGATGAAAAAAATTAGTTTCTTAGTTCAAGCTGGATGTTGATGGCTTTTAAAATGAGCACCACAGCCCAAATTAGGTTCTCTAATCCAACCTCTCCTCTCAAAGCAATGCTAATTCCAAAGTTAGATCAGGCTGCTGAAGGACTTGTCCAGGCTGGTTTTGAGTGTATCTAGGGATAGGAGATTTTGCAGCCTTTTTTGGCACCTGTTCTGGTACTTAATCATGTGCACTGTGAAAATCTTATTTCCTTTATGTTTCACTACAGGGCACTTTCCAAATGCACACATTTGTTTTCCTTGTGCTTCCTTTTACCTCCATCACCTGAAATGCTTGTGATATCAAGCCTGTGATAGCTTTGTCTTCCTGGGGAGCTCTCCCAGCCCTGATCCCTGCAGTAAATAGCTGTGGACTAGAGGGAGCAGATAACCTAAAGGAGCAGCAATGTTCCTACATGCAAAGTCAATATCCTGGCATGTGGCCCTTCTGTGTCACCTTCTTCATTTGTTCAGTTCTGCTTTTGTTGCACCCTGTTTGGTGCTACAAATATGTAGTGGTGAAATGTGTGGAAATTTAAGGTCCAGGAGAGGCAAATGAGACACTAAATGGGACTCAAAATTTGATTTTCCTGTTCTGTTTTTAAAAAAAACTTCTGAAATACACATTAACTAAATAATTAGTATCTACATTTTAAACTGAAGGTTACCTTTGTAAGTTTAGCATGAAGATAGATGCATACATACACATGCAAAGATCTTCAGATGTTACCAGTCTCTTGGATTTGAGTTTTTGGAACTGTGTGCTGCAGGGGAGCCTGCCATGGGAAATACACTAGCAAGACTTACTTTATATTGCTCACAGATTTACCAGGAACATAACTGAACCCACAGGTCAGATATCTGCTGAAGAGCTTCCAACAGTGATGATGTAGGCAGTCACCACTTCTACTGACATCTGAGGAAGAGGTGATAACATGAGAAGATAAATAAAAATTATTTATTCAGATACTGAAATTTTAAACTCATCTTAGAATACCAGAAAGCGCATGCCAGTTTTCTTTTAAAACATACTAGTTAAAGAAAAATAATTTTTTCAGCTTGGCTTCCAAAAGAAGCAAAATTTATGTTCAGGCTTGGTTCCTGTTCCCTCAGTAAATTTCCATCACCTGAAATTAATTAAAAAGACAGTCTAAGTTCTTTAGCTTCTGTGAAAATTGGCAGCTGGCAGGAGGAGTGGGATCTGCATTGGTGTTACCCGTGTGGAGAAGGGAAATGACCTTGCTCTTGTGCAGAGGTTGGTGGCAGAGGTGGTTGGTGCCAGACTGGGCAATGTGCTCTCTCTTCTGCTGAGGAGCAGAATTGGGGAACTCTGACTACAGGTGAATGGTTGCTAGAATTCATTAACTAGATCAGTCATAAGCAACTGGTTTTTACTAAAGTCAGTGGAAAAAAAGGGTGAAGTTTTATTGTGTGAGTCTGTTGTAGTCTGGTGCTGGGATGCTGTGTGTCACAGCATGGGAAAATGGATTGTGGTGAAATCTGTGTGGTACCTCTCATTGTAGGACTGAGGGGTCCTGCTCAGACAGGTGTGAAGCCTTGTGGGGTTTTGGTGGATGTCTTCTGGGCATGTGAGCTTTCCCACTGGTTTGATTTTTCAGATTTGCTGCTTTTGGTCCACTTGATAATGGAGTAGGGAAGGGAACCAAATTTGGGGAGCATGAGCTTCTAGCATTCAATTTGAGGACACTAGAAAATGTACTAAGGCAAAAGTGTGAAACCTTGTCAGAATAAAAAGTCCTTGAAACATGGACAAGGAGAAAAGGTTAAGTGGTTTGCTCAGGCAGAAAAGATGGCATTTAGCTGCTGTCTTCGGGGTATTGTTAAATTGGTTTGATAATTTGCTGTAGTTAATGCTTAAATAAGTGCTTTCAGTTTGTCAGTAAGGACATTGTGAATGCTTGTATAGCTGCACTAGACTATTTATTTTCAGGCTGTGAGAAAAGATAAAAATACCGGTAATTAATATTCTACTACTTCAGGAAGAATGGTTTTGTTAGCAGGGGACTGCATGAAAGAATGGATGTATGTGTGTGAACCTGAGCCCAAGGAAATGCTGGATAGAGGAATTCTTCCCAAAGATAATCAGCAGTACCTGTTTCACACATTTATTGGCTTGTACATGTCAGCTGGACTTGCTGTTGCCATGAATGGTGTTTGCTGCTGGTGGCAGGGCTTGCTGTGTAGGGAGTGGGAGTGTTTCTCCTCCTCACCATCAGCCACTGGGAGTGTTTCACTGGTGTTAACATCGCTGCATTTTGTACTTGCTTGATGCTGGAAATCCCAAATCTTAAAGGGAAACCAGTTCTCCAGCCTAGCAACATAACATAATGCTGCCATGCTGCAAGACTGGTGTTTAATCTGCTTATCTTTAATAGTCTTCACTGCTTACACAGACCCACTTACCTCTTTAATGAGAAGAAATGTCCTGCAGTGAGGCACTGTGTATTTTGCTTCTAGGCTTATGTCATCAGCCTGGAAGTTGAAATTGGTTAGAGCACATTTTATTTTCCTGCTGTCAGTTCTGCTGGTTATGGTTGCCTCTTCAGTTTCTCAAAGACATTGAAAGATGGTATAGAGTGGTGTTTTTTTTTTTTTTTTTTTTTTTAAGGAAACCTAATTAAAACATGCCAAGTGAAAAAATCTAATTTTGAAAAACTATCACTCTTGATTGGGAGTAGGCAGTCCTTTTGTGTTTTCAACAGATAAAAATTATCTTTGCATTCTAAATATTTGTAAATTGTGGATAGTAGTCACATAAATTACAGAAAATATTTTAGGAGTACCAGTATTTAATAACACCTAGAAAAGGATCTCTAAAATTTCAAGAGATATTTAAAGTCAGTTGTAAATATGTGGCAGTATTTCCCATGTGATTTATCAGTTGTTGTTCTTTTAATTTGTATTAAATTGATTTACCCAAGTCATTAGTATTTATCTGACCTGTAGAAGGTATGTGATTTTAGAATTTCTGAGATCAAGACAGGATAGGCTTTTCAGGGTTGGTGATTCTTGAATTTCTAGGAGCTACTATTAAAAACATGAAGTAATTTGTGGACTCCAAAGTGTTTTAGTGTTATTCTCTGAAGGAGCTGATATTAAATCTTAAGATTTTTTTGATGTGCACTCTTAGCACAACAGTGAGAGGCAAGAAGTTGGATTACTTTATTCAGCAGCTACAAGAATAGCAAAGTGTTTTTGCTCACCAGAGCAGTGTGCAAACGCAACTGTTTTTCTTTTAGCATCCAAGGTAGGTCAGGTATTCCCTGTAGTTTGTTTTCAATTGTGTGGATCTATTCTGAATTTTCTAACCTGTGACTATAGTATAGCAGCTCTTTCTCTCTTTCTCCCTTTTTCACAAAATGTTTAAAGTTTACATAATCTTTCAGTAATTGAAGACATGAGGTTGACTTTGGTGGAGGTGTACTTAATGTTTATTAAGTTTTGCTCACTGAATGTTCCTGTTTCCAGTTGTTAAAGATTTATCTTAGTTGTGTGACTTCTGGCCTGGCTATCCATGACATTCAAAAGAATTGCTAAACAAAATAAAAGCCACCTACAATGACAATAAATTCAAGTGGTATTCAAGTGGAAAATGATTTGGTAGACTAAGTTTAATGTAAGCAGGTATGCTTTAGAAATATGAATTTTCACTTTACTCATATCTTGTGAAAACATTGGGTTTGTACTGTAAATAATGCAGCAGAGTTCCTTAAACTTGGCTTATGAGCTTTGAAATCATCATCTCTATTTAAAGATTTGCTATGAATCACACTTTGTAGTTTTGTGATTCAGAGTGTGAAAGTCTATTCCACGTTAGAAAGCTAATTTGAGCTTGAATTCAATTATTGTATACTATAGTAGAAATATATAATACATGACATTTTACATAGATGCTTCTGTATGATTAAACCTCAAAGTTTCTCTTTTCTTGTTTCAAGGATCAAGAATGAGATCCAGTAAAAAGTATTAAGTTGTTTCAGATTTTGATAGTCTTTATTCTAACATTCAGCCTTTCTGTCCATAACTGTTCTCCAGTATCAATTTCACTGATATGTGTGGAGGCAATAAGGGCCATTTTTCCATGCATCCTGACGTGTTGTCTGCTGTGGGGCTTTGGGTGAAGTGCTGCACTGCAGGCATGTCATAATATAGTGAATTAAGGGTTTAACTCTTCCCCTTTCTATGCAGAATGCTTCCTGATAGATGTCATTGCTGCCTTTTGAATGAACTTCTTAATAGATAATGACATTTATGGTTTTGTATTGTTTCTTTTTAGAAATGAGTAGTATATATAGAGATCTTTGAAATCTGGCCTTTGAAGTTATCAGCACATCATCTGTGAATACATTTTCTGGATGGAAAGTGGTTCAGCTTTGTTGTTACCTGGTCAAATCTATAAATGACTCATTTTGCTAATAGCAATGCTCCCTTTAAATCAAACTGTTGAAGCACAACAGATGCTTTTGTAGCCAAAGGTTTCTCTTTTCAAAATGCTCTTGGGTATTAGTGTGATAAAATCATGTTTGGAATGAGGGTGAATATAAATATTACCTATTGTGTGGCACAGCTTAAACAACTGTAACCTGATATAATTACTTTTAAATTGCTTTCCTCAAAAGATGAAAATATTAATTGCCTCTGACATTTATCACTTGTTTTACATCAGCATAGGCTAATAAATGTCACTTGTACTGCCAGCCAAAAAAAAGAAATGATATCAGATGTCACTGGGGTGGGTTGGTGTATTCTGTGAAAAAGGCTCTTTCTGCTCCACTGGTCCATGAGCTGTGGCTCGTTCCTGCTGGGGGTGACTCCAGTGGTCTGAAATGGAGCAAGCCAAGCTTCTCACCATCACTTCCCAGCAAATCTGTGGCCCTGAGAGTGTTTCCGAGTGCTTCCCGTATTACACTTATTTTTTTCCCTTAGGTGTAGGTAGTGATCTCCTTTTAAAAATGTGCCTTATTTTTCATAATTACAGTGAACAATTTGGCTAAGGTGGAAGAATGTGTGCTGGCTGGTAGAGAGATCCCCTGGGGGGGCTAATTGTGAGGTGCCTGTTGGGAGGCAATTAGGTTCTTAAAAAACCTAAACAATGGGGATAAATTTAAAGGCTGAAAGAGGAAAGAGGAATGGATTGTGGTGAGCTACAGGCAAGAAAAGATTGGAGGTGACTTAAACAGGGACATGAGTGATTTTACATTTGAGATTGATTTCAGATTGCAAAGGCTGTGGGCTGACAGTTTATTCTCTCTAATGGTCCCCAGTCATTTACTATTTGTTTTCCTAGCTTTTATCTTTTCTTCTTTCAGATGTGAATGTCAGGCAGCTTCCTGTTCTGAGCTTGTTGACTGTTTTGGTAGGGCCTACCTTAAAACTCTGTGGACCAAATTTAAGCCTGGCAGTTCTGTTGCACGTTGTCTCAAAACATTTATTTATGAAATAGCACCCAAAACTTCTTGTACTGAAATGGGCAAACATTAAAGTTTTATAATTTTATAATCTGGGATAGTTTTGCTGTGTGGTGACTGCCTGCTTGTAAATTTTGAGAGTTTGACAGTGCCAAGCTGATATTTTTCTTCCAAAGTGGCTACCATGAAGAAAGCCCCTCAGGGACATGAGACTACTGGAGACCTTCAGAAAGCAATGTTGTGCTTGATTAAGTTTAGACAGATGATGGAGTGATGTAGTAAAATCATTTTTGTTAAGGCATAATACAACATAGAATCCAGTGTAGTACCATTGGGACTGATAAAAATGAAATACTAAAGAAAAACCATGCCCTTACATACAGCTTTCAGCAGCAGATGCAATAGGTGTAATTTAGTTGTGTGGTGCTGGGAACATAATATTGATTTACCATGAATCAAGAGAAATAGCCTGTACCTTGCCTGGCTGTATGGATTGCAGCAATCTTGGGGAAACCTGTTACCTAAAAATGGTGCTGTAACAGAATCCCTTCTTTTTGATAGCACTGGGGAGGTGATTATAGCCAGGTGAAAAATCCAGTTACATAAATGGGGGGTGAGAGGTCCTTACGTGCTGTTGCTGGGAATTGCCAGTTTTCCATGTACTTACCTCACACTTCTTGAAAAGAATAATTTGTTGAAAGCAATCCCTTGCATAACTTGCATAGAATTGAAGGCAGTGAATTGAGAGGGTTTTGGGGCAGATCTTGCATTGAATTGCTCACACAAATAACTTCAACTTTTTGTGTAGCATTTGTGTACCACAAGATATTTTTCCTCTGTTAAAAAAAATAGCAAGCAAAATAGCATTTGAGGTAAAGTTGCAGTGACTTCAAAGAAGGTCAGACTGGTCACTGTGGCATGTAAGTTCTTTCTGGGAGGCAATAGTTCTCTTGGCCTTTAATAGGAGAATCACTGGATGAAGTGATTGCTGCTTGTGTTTTTTGGCAGACAATATAATGCTACCAAAGGTTTTACTAACCTCACCTTTCAACCAGAAAGAGCTGTATTATCTTATTGTTTGAGAGATTGGTGTATGGCTTTCATTCATTTACCCCTTAATCTTCAGATGACCTAGTTTATCCTGAAGTAAGATGGCTTTAAATGCCCTTGACATAGACTCTGATATTGGAAACAAAGCACTCCTGTATTGGTGTCTTGGGTCTCTTTATGTGCTCAGGACTGATATCAGGTGAAAGTGAATGTTTCAAGAAACAACTATTCATTTTTGGTTTTGGACTTTAAAAAATTCTCTGTTGTAGGCAAATGAAAGCCTTGTCACAAGAGGGCTTTGCCTCCCCTCGTTCTTCCTCATTTATCCTCATGCCACAGTGCAGATCCTTCTGCCAGATCCCAGTTGTTCCACAGGTGAAGTCAGACACAACTGTGCATATTCTATAATGGGACTCAAAAGGAGGTTTTATAGTTGAGTTCCTTCTGTTTTCTGAAAACTTTGGAGTTTAACAACCATCATTTTAATATTCTCTGCTTTTCTTTCAGGAAGTGAGCTTGATTAGAGGGCTGCTAAATTAACGTCAGCAGGGTGCATTGTGCAAATGAAACTGGACCACTTTAGAGCAGAAGGGATGTTTGAAATGGAATGGTTGCCTTTTTTTTCCCCCAGCTGGCAACCTTGGTTTCTCCCCAAATACTCTTGGTGGAGAATTAGTGCTTTTAAACTCCTAGAAGGCAGATTTCAGAAAGCATTAAAATGATTCCTGTTGGTATTTCAAGAGCCCCCTGCTCTCTTGGAAAAGAACCAAAACAAAACCCAAAAAATCAAGCCAGCAAGATAACTTAGCTGTAGAAATGAAAAGAGGCCACCTTTGTACCTGGGCTGGGTTTTTGGGTCTTGGCTGAAGGATCTTATGGGAATGGTTGATTTGGCTTTTGTGAACTTTATAAAAAAAGAAATGAACAAATGCTGTTTGTTTTCAGGAACCAAGGAGAGGCATAAATTTACATTGGTCCTGTGTGGAGAAGGTTGTGGTTAGGATGGGGAAGGATGGGTGAACCAAATATATGTGAAAGCTGCAAGCACTCAGTTTGGGATGCTGAGTTAGTTCTGATAGAACACAAAACAAAGGGAATTCCTCTTCAATATTTGTGTAACAAGCAGGTTTAGGGAGTATATTACGCTACACAAAGGCAGGGGAGAAAAACCTCTGCCACTTTTCATCTTGGATGTGTGCCAATTAAAAAAAAAACAAAACCAAAAATAGAATACAATCCTATTATTAGTGTAACAGATCATGATTGATAGTTGTTATGGCTAGAAATTGGTTTTAAGCACTGTATTTTGGAACAGCTTGAGCAATATCATAGGCTTTTACTTAACATGGCTCTCTTAAAATCTTGTTTCTGCTCTCAGTCTTTCAACCATGCAAAGAGATATATTTGGACAAGGTATCTATTTTTTATCTGTTTGAAATAACATTCACTTTACTGTTCAATAATCAGCCCTCTTTTTTTCCCCTCTGAATCTACCATATCTACCATTTGTTATTTGTGTAGCTCTAAACTGCTCTATAGCAGCAAGAAAACCATAATGAAACAGAAAACAAAAACTAATTATGAAGACAAAAAAAAAATTGTGAATATATTTGAGGTTGTAAAAAACTGTACTTAATTCCTTGAATAAATATTTTTTTCCAAGCTAAGGCCATTTTGAAGATTTATGCTTAGAAAATGTAGACAAAGGAGTCAAAGTAGCTGTAAAGATCATAAAATGCAATAACAGAGCAATAAGGTAGAGATAAACATTCATAGCATTTGAGCAGGATATTAGCTTTTAAAGGTTAAAATTTTAAATAAAATTCAGAGGAAATCTTTCTTAATTAAAAATGAGGTAATGTGAGAAAAAATGAAAGTTGATGTTGTACTCAGAGTTGTGGTCAGTGCTTGACGTCCAAGTGGAGACCAGTGAGGAGGGGTTTCCAGCAGGGAAGGGAGGGAATTCTTCCCCTCTGCTGTGCTCTGGTGAGACCTGCCTGGAGCTCTGGTCCAGCTCTGGAGTCCCCAGCACAGGAGGGACATGGAGCTGTTAGTAAAAGACAAGTGTATTTCAGCCTGCATTTTGGTGGTGGCTGGGTGAGAACTTCATGAAGTTCACAGGAAATTAGGGAGGCAGGAAGATGAAATCCAAATGCCAGGCTGGAGGAATGGTAAGAACCAGAAGGTCCAGAGCCTTTCAGTGCCTTCCCATGTCAATCTTCATGCACAATGTTAATTCTTGGTACAGTGAAATGAGTTCTTGAGTCAGTGGCAGGTGAACTGAGCAATTGAAATCCCAAGTAAAAGAGATACCTGTCAACCTGCTAAGAATTGTTTGCCTTTGTAAATTTAACAGAAATCAAAGTCACAGAAACAAAAATGAAAAAGTAGAAGCGTCAGATTTAACAGTATTAAGATGCTTGGAGGTTATTCACCATTGCTGCTGTGAAATAAACTGGTAGGTTATTGAATTTTTGTGTTTGGAAAAAATTACTTTAGAAATAATACACCAACTTCTAAGGTCAGGCAGGCTAAACCAAATGTTTTAAAAATTGATTTATCAAATAACTGTCAAATTCTTAGGGAAAAACACAGAGTTAAAAAGAATAGAAACCTCATAGGTGGAAATGAACAAAATGCTACATCCAAATAATCAAATAAGTTTTGATGAGAGAAATGCTGAAGGGATTGCTCTGGAAATATGCTTCTTATGTTTTAATTGCCCTGTCAGAGAAGACGATCTCATTAAGTTTTGCTTCCCATATTAAAATCCATGTTTGGGTCTTGTAAGTGATTCCGTACATCATCTATTTGTTTTATCTTTTCCTAAACATCTGAGTTGGTTTCAAATTTGTATTATGGACGAAAGGTTGCAGTAAATGTTGAACCTGATCATATGGATATACTGTCTTTTCTACATTCCTGGAAGCAAATCTTATTTTGCTGCTTTAATATGTTTGAAGTCCAAATTAATCTTACACCTAGATTAGCATTACTGGGAGTGATAATGGATTAAGTACTGATCTTTTCTGCCCCCTGTTTCATCAGCTGCTTTCTTCTGCAGGAGTGGTAATTGCTTTGGAATGGAAATCTTCAAATACTATTTCAGTTGATAAAGATTTGTGCAATATCCATGCAGATATTCTTTTGCATTAAAAAGGATTTTTCTACTATTTATTTTGACACATGTTAAATAGTGTAAGAGATATCAGAATGTGAATCATAATTCCTTAAAGAACTCATGTAATAGCTGTATGAGTCGTCTTGCAGTAATAAAAAATCATAACAGGGAGATCAGCTCATGAAAATCTTAAAGTAAAAATTTGAGTATCAAATAAGAAATAGAACACTTATCCTACAAAATACCTAATGCCACAGGACTGAAAACATACAAAGTAGGACTCTGATAAGGGAACAATGTGCAGTATTAGCTCAATGAGAAAAATACAAACATTAGTATTAACAATAAAAGTGCTAATGTTACTAATGTGAATAAGGTCTTTTTTTTGATGCAGGTAAAAATTCATCTGTACTATTTTCATCTGGAGCTTTCAAAGACAAAGCTGTCAATTTCATGGAGTTTCAAACTGAAACATAACATAATTCCAAATTTGGAGTCCAAATAGAAGCACAAATCAGCTTTTAACTTCAGATGAATTCACCAGGGCAGGCAAGTGTTAAGAAAGTTAATTAAGATAGTGTGAGTAAGGCTTTTAATGGACTTGCAGCTGTGCACGTGGCCACTTACTGCATCTGACTGAGGTGGGGCTTTGTGTCTTTGTGTCTTGTCCTTACCTGGCACCTCCAAGTATTTGACCATGGCCAGTGTGCAGACAGTTTGAGAATTAACTGAGAAATAAGACCATTTATGCTGTTCCTCAAGGATAGTCTTGAAACAATGGGAAAAATTCAATTGCAGTATTTAAGGGCAGCCAGTGTGCACTGAGGTTGCAATTGTAACTCCAGCCTGTAGGGAAGAGATTTAAACTTCACTAACAGCAAAATACTAAATATGATCACTCACTAAAACAATTTAAACTTTCAACAGAGAAAAGACATAATTTTACAAGAAATTGATTTTTGGACACAGGAGGTTGCATTCCGATGCACAATACATAATAACAAGGTAATGGTAAAAGAAAAGCAGGATAACTCCTGTTGTCCCCTAATGCTGGACAAAGTAGAACTTTCTCCAAAGTACATAGAATTATAATTTTAATTTTTGCACATAATACAAGATGCTGATGCATTAGCAACACTGCCATCAATCAGAGTTAGATCTGAAATAATCCTTTCTCAGTTAAGAAAGATTGCATCTTCATCTCCAGAAGCTGTTCAGTAGAGATCTGTCACTCTCCTCCTGTTGCAGGTGGAGATTAATCAAGCAGTGTCTTTCCAAAGTCCATATCCTAAGTATGTGCAGTATGAAATTTAATAACCAAGTCAAAATTCAAGTAAATATTTTCACTGATTAACATAAAGGAGCTAATTCCTTTTTCAGTGGCGGAAACCTCAGTGATTAGAGATGCAAAAACTTGAAGTAACAGCTCATAATAGTTGCTGGTGGAATGGCATTCAAATGACAAAGCCTTTGAACTCTTGGTAGCTCTTCCTTCTGCTGGAAAATATCCTGATCCACAGTGTCTTCAGGAGTTTGATTGCTATTCCTGGAGTGCATCCTCTTGAGAAAAGATGTAGTGATGTAGCTCCATCCATCCCAAACGGCATAAGAAGTGTTTCAGCTGAGACTTCTGTGTATCAGCAGCAGATGGATCCTTCTGTAGTCCTCATTTGCTGGGAATTGGGGCTGAGAGTCTTGTAGCAAATCCCGCAGTAGTGCAGTGGAATAATAGAGCGGAGTAAAAAGCCAAAAAGGTTGATTGTACTAAAGAGGATTCACTGAAGGTGGGCCATAAAACAAGCAAAAAAGTGCTCCCACAGAAAATGGCAATGGCAGCCGTAAAATCAGATAGTAAAGGAATCCTACCATGAAGACAAAAAAGCAAAAAACAATTAAGCCTCCCCAGAGAATCAAACTAAACAGAAAACAAAAAGCAAACAGGCTTAGGACAGGGAGACACAGGCACAGAGCAGCAGCCATGTTGCCACTAAAAAAATCCTGTGCTTAAGCAGATTAGGAAAATTCCTCTTGCCCTAAGCTTTCAGAGCTTCCCTGCTATATATATTGTAGGCTGTTTTTGAATGCCTTCATAAATTGCACATGTAGAAAATGCATTCCAGAAACCTGTGGCTTTCAAGCCTTTTGTTTTCCAAAGAAAGAAGTCAGTTGTAAAAGCAGGTGCTGGAAATGATGCTGTAATCTGTGGTGCATCGGAACAAAATTTGCTCTTGTGGTGTCTTTGAAGTTTGTATATACACAAAAGAAAACGTGTGAGCTTTCCATTTAAGCCAGGAAAATAGCATTTCTTTGTGTCTGTGTATTCATAGAAATTGTGTGTATCTATGAAATAATGTATATATGCTGTCCAATTGTATCTCTTTACGACCACAAAGAATTTAAGTACTTCATTGCTACTGTTTTACAAGCATAGTCTTCTGAAAATCAGAAACTTTTAGTTTCCATTTGTATGGAAATGGAAACACACCTATTTGTATGCATCATTTCTTGTGCCAGCATTGTCCTTTGTTCTCAGTAGCTTTCCTTCTGTGGGAATTCTTCCCTCAATTAATCCATGAGACTGTCCTCACTGCAGCCAAAGACTTCTTTTGCTGGAATGGTGGCTGCCAGCATTTGAATATTCATTTTAGATAAACTGGTGGCACTCCTTGCTGAGCTGTGAAAGGCAGTGCTGTCACACTGCAGGTGTTTGAAGATGCCTCTCTTTCTGATGAAAACCTGTTTGGTGGTGGTTGGAGGCTTTTTTCTAGCTTTAGGCTCAAGTATGTATTCCATAGGAAAATTAATTTCAAGAAAAGCAGCAAGCTGTCTTGCCCAGGAGTCTGGGATTTTTCTTTGTGAACCATGTGCCCAGAACCAGACATGGCATCATAGCTGCTGATGTGCTTCTGATTGAACTAATGCCATTATAATAATTTCCATATTATGTTCCATCCCATTCTTGATGCTGCCTAACAGCCTGTTTGCCTTTATTCCTCATTTAAAGCTGTCCATTTTCTTCACAGTTTGTCCTCTGTCCTTTTTCAAATTAGCTGTGATTTGGCTGTATGTGGGTGTGTGAGGAGTTAGTTGTGTATATCCTGATTCTGGCCTTGTGTTGACCACTTGCCTGATAAATTCCTCACATTTCCAGGATTTACAGGAAATCCACATTTGGTTCTGTATAGTATCTGCTATTGCAGAGTATCCTGGAATTAAGTTAGGAAAACTCAATCTAAATGGAAAACTCAAATCTCAAATTTCTAACATTTTGCAGTAATAAAATAACAGCACACTTTTGAACTTCTGCATTAGTTTTGGGGAGTTTTTTTTAGTTCTGTATGTAAGATTTTTGACCCACCCTACAACATTAGCCAGCTTTCTGCTTGATCATCTGGGATACTGAGAATGCCTAACCTATTCAGAGATGCAGGAGTGAAAGGAAAAGAAATTTCTAACTTGTATGTAGAACAGGGGACAATGAAAAGGTTGGCTGTCTTCAGTGAAGAGAGAATCCTCAAGTCAGCATTTAAGAAGAAGCCCATAAACTCAAAAAAGTGAACCTGCTTTTGGATAGATCTCACCTATTTTTAATTTACTTAATAAAAGTAGAATAGAGTGGAAGGAGAGTAAGTTTAATTACTACTTGAAGGAGCAGCTTAATTAGCATCAGGTTCTAGTACCTAACACATTGTTAAACATAAGGGACAGGTAAAAATCTGGTGTCTGAGTGAAAGATTCTCTATCTTTTGCAGAGAATGTAGATCACATGATGGAGCAGGTCTTCAGTGTGTTTGGGTGTGTGGTTCAGGGATCTCTCAGCACTGAGAGCACAGGATTGCTCTCAAAGTACCTGAACTGGACAAACAGTAGAGAGGCTGAGAGGTGAGACCTGCAGGGACACCACAGGGGCAGCCCCTCTGCTGCTGCTGAGCATGGACCCGACCTTTTGGACAAGATCACCTTCCAGACAGGGTCACTGTGTCCTTCTGTGCTGAGGAGGCTCTGCAGCAGAGCTGATACCCCCAAGGATCAGGGGAAGCTGGCTGTGACAGTGATTCTGTGAATAAATGCAGTTAACTCGGTTTCTGTGTGGGAGGTTCAGGGAGGGATGCTTCCAGGGTAACTTGAGGTTGCCAAGTGGGCCATTGAAATACAAGATTTCTGTGATAGCATTCTCTGTAATACCTGCCAGTTCTGTGTGTGAGAATCTGTAGACAAGAGATTGGCAGCCCACATGTGTGGACAACATAAAGGAGTAAAAAGGAGGAATTAGGTGTGATGGGAGCTGATCACATCTTTGGGACAGGAGGCTTCTGCCCAGGAGCAACACTGCACCCCAGTAAAGACAGAGTCATGCTGTGGGCACTAAACAGGAATGTAGAAGGCTGAGGACAAACCCAAAATAGCATCTTTTTTGGAGTTCAGACGCTCTTCTGTTGTCCTAGTAAGCCCTGGCCCAGACTGAAAACTTCCATTGTTGTGACTTGTTCTAACTTTGCAGCTTCCCTGATCTTATTTAATATTTCCTGATTGTTGCCATTGCCTTGAACTGAGAATTGGTAGCACAGCCCTGGAACTGTATTTTTGGCTCTTACAGGCTGGGTTTCCTGCCCAAAGGGATTCTGTGATGCATTTCTTCTGTAATATTTTTATCCTGGCAAATTTCATCTGCAGAGCATCTTCCCTGCTCCCACAGCTTAATCCATCAATCCTGATGAGTAAACACTGACAGCACTATCCCACAGATTATCCTCCTGTGGGCAGGTGTGTGGGATGCCTGTTACAGAGGGTGCTGTTTGATGCCAAATAGACCTTTGTTTTATTTTTCAGGCTTCTAGGATTCATGTAGAAGCTCTTGTAAGTTCTGCTTTGCTTTATGCAGTATTGCACATGGTAGTTCCCTGGCACTGTAGTCAGGTTCATTTCCCTTTCCTGTATCTTGCTATTATATTGTTGGCTTTTTGAGCCCTTTGTTTGTTCTCTGTCTTTCCCAGGCTCCAGAGAATTATTTCCTTTGATAGGAATACCTGAATCTGTGAAGCAAAAACCTTCTAGGCATGAAGGAAGCCATAGATGGAGATTTTCAGACACTACAATGAACCTAATTTCTTACCTTTTCCATTGAAATGAATGGACATTTGTGCAGTGAGGTTCCAATACTGTTTTGAAAATACTATTTTTTTTGGTCAGTCATTTGCTTTAATAGTTTCTAGGTCTGAACGGTGGAATGCTATTTAAGTACATTGAAATTAGGAAAACTTGAAGTATTAAGATTGAAAATAAGGTTTTGCTCTCCTCAATATGGTAACTTTACAAATAATTCTTTCAAATTTTTATAAGAGTACAGATTCTGCTTCCTAGAACCAGAACACATTTAAATGCTCTCTGTCCATTTGCATTTAATGTTAAATCTGGGTACAGAGGCTATAAATATTCAATTAGAATAAAATGAAAATGAAAAGAATATTTTATTAATCTATAATGTCTATTGATTTTTAAGTGAGTGGGCATAATGTCTATTGATTTTATTTTTTTTAAGGAGCATGTACATAGCAATTTAAGCACTCTGAACATAAATGCTGAGCAGCTTCTTTCAGGTGGGGGAGGGAATGTGACTTGAGTTGCTTTACCTTCATCTGAAAAATAACCCAACACCATGTTAACAAAGCAATAGACTTTCCCAGTGGCTCCCCTAGTAAGACACCAGGCTCACTACAAGTGAGCCATCCTAGGATTTTTCTTAAATAAATACTAACCTGACTTTTAAATTTGTTTCAACGATAAATACTTCAATAAAAGTAAGTAGTGGGCAGAAAAGAAATATTCATTATTTAAGAAGCTACTGTGGAATTAAAACCAGTGAAAATAAAGTGGTACCTGTGACACACCTTTTTTTTTAAATCATGTAACTGAGGAAAGTTCATTTGAGCTGTAAAAACTGTCACTTAGCACATATGTAAATCTGGACTAACCCCAGGGGCTGCACTGGGTTTGTTTTGGGTGTGTGTGTTAGAGAAATCCCCCTATAGCCAGTCATCTGTAATTCCTTGACTAGATGGTGGGTTTGCTTTCTGGTGTTAAAATTCTGAATTCAACAAGTACAAAGTTTGCATTAAAAATAAATATTTCAGTCTCCAAAGTTTCTTTCCTCCTGAGTAAACAGAAATACTTGAAATATAGTGGTGAATTTGGAGCAATGTTTCAGCTCCAAGAATAGGACTGAAATGGGAATCACCATCTTGCCTTTTCTTTGCTGTGCTTTTGACTTTGTGAGAAACTGAAAAGTGAAACGTGTTAAAAGAGCTTTGAGCCTGTTGCAGTCAGACCCAATTGAAACTATTTTATCAGTTTCTAAACTGTTTTATTGAAATGAAAATTATCAATTATCACAGAATTTAAATTTGGAGGAGAATTAATGAAATTCATTCAATTTTTGTGCATTTACTGAATGATTTTGCAGGATCACTTTAATCTTTTACTAATCCTTTGTTCTGGCTGCTGAAGTTGCACTTCTGTTGTGAGAATTTGGGAGCACCAGTGCAGCTTGTGGCAGCACTGCCTGAGAGAAAACATTGTGGAAATAGGGATTAAGGAGTTACACATCTAAGGGAAATAAACCAAGAATTTTCTTGATGAAGAAGATAACTTATCATACCAAGGAACATGGGTAGATGGTTGCTATCAGGAAATGAAACCTTGAGTCATTCTTTGAAAGCTATTTAGGTTAGTTCTTCACAGATGGTCACTAAACTTCCATCTTTTTCCTTATTTCTTTGCAGTCTGGTCCCTCTCAACAATGTAACAAGTTCAGTGAAAAATCTCATAAGGTTGTTTTTTTTTCCCCCCATTAGTTATCAACATAAGAATTGCTTTATTGTCCACAGCAAACATTCTTTGTATAAAAAGTCCTCTAATGCGCATAGCAGCACATCAAAATTGTAACTTGTACTCTGAAAAAAAGCTGTTGAGTTTGGGCAGATTGTTATTGAGGTGGGATAGACAAAAGAAAATGACAGCAAAACTTCAAAAACAGCAGTGGGAAAGCAGCGGTACAGACCTGGTTTTTAGGTAGTGTGAGCACCATTTGTACTTAAATGCTTCGATGTACTGAAGCTTTTTTTTGCCTGTTAGATAGTTTGCAGTTCCATGCTGCTTTTTCTTTCCAGTATGAGTAGCTTTTTTTGTAGCTTTTATGAAATATGTATCAGAGGAGCAGGGACTTTGGTTCTGGTATTCAAGTTCTCCTATAGTACATTACAGACATCGAGTTAAAAACATTATATTAAAGACTTTTTGGCTCCCCAGAAGCTATTCTGAGCTGAATGCTTTAATCATGCATTGAATTCAACCTGAAAGTGTGAACAAGGCCATTGATTAGACTTGTGGTTTTGAGACCTGTCAAGTTGAGGAAAAGCCCCTTCCCAAATCCTCTTTGAAGAAAGAGACTGTTCAGTGACAATTGGTGATGAATTTTCAGGTCTTGCGAAGTCTTTGGAAATTTTTTTCTGTACCCATAAATGCAAACAGGAATATACCTTAAAACCTCACTTTGAAGCCAGCAGCAGAATTTTAAAAAAAACCTTGCAGTTTCTTCTGAAAGGAGTAAAGGATGAAGAGGAATGCACAGCAGAGAAATTACAGTGCAGACAGTCCTGAGTACCTGCAAGGCTTTTCCTGGTGGTGAAGTCAGTGTTTGTTCTAATTTGAAGTATGGTAAAGGACAGAAGACAGAAGTTTTAGATATTGATTAGTATCTTTCGTCTTGATGTTTTCAGGAGAGTCCATATTTATAATTTAAATGCAACAGAAAGAGAATCCTTGCCAGAACATGTCCTTGTAATAGAATCAGCTGTTTCTGTCAGCCCATTACAGAGCACAGTAATCACCCATCAGAGCTAAAAGTCATTAGGCACAGTCTGCACTTTCTCAAATCTGTACTTTGGGAGTGAGTGCCTGTATTTTACCACTGCTTTAATTGGGGATGCATTTTCCTTTACTCTGAAACAGATCTCTTGGCACTGAGTAAACCTGAATTATCCAACTACATTAAATGTTGTAGGGTTGCTCATAAATAAATCTGTAAAAGATGCTTAGATGTATCCCATGCTTTTTCATAGGAGAAATCGGAGTGATCCAAAAACTTCAGTTCTCTTGACGTTTGCAGAATTTATGATGCAACTGAAGGACAGGGCTGGATGTGGTTATTTAAAAATATGCCTGGGGATGTGGTTGGTCCGTTTCTATGGTTCCCAGCTCACCTGTCTTTCATTTTGAAAGCAATAAATGCTGCTTTTGTGAGATATGTTCTGTCTCTTCTGAGCCTGAAGTTTTTCTTACCTACACAAGCAGAAAACTTTCCCCACATTGGGTTTGATCTGTAAATGAATGCTGGGTTTGGCCTAGCACCACTTTGCAGTTTCCTGTTTTATATTCCATCTTAGAGCATTGTCACACTGCTGAACCCTTGAAGTTAATATAAGATTGTAATTTTAAAATTAGAGTTCAGTTGGTGATTATTACAGTTCTGTCTCACTGAAATTGAGAAGACCATTTAATTACTTTTTTCTAATATATTTTTTTCTCTTTATGATTAATTTAAATATGCCTAAGCAGAAAAAACCCCACCAACAAGTTTGAAAGTATGTGTGAAAGATGATAGGAAAGCATGTTCCATTTTAATGTTTGTTTTTTCACTGAAATGATTGTTTTTCAGAACTAATAATAAAATGTTGTGGTACAAAGGCTTTGTGTTATAACTGAAATGAGTCATGCTAGGTGTGTAACCACCTGATATATCCAGGGGGTGAATAAGTCTTCCTATACAGATAATATGTGTAAATGTCAAATATCTCTGGCTTTTGCTTTTGGTGTAAAAAAGTATTTATTTTTGGGGAATGAAGCAACACAGCCCTTTCTTTCATCAGTCTTGTCAAGGGTTTATGCTCCAGCGTGGAACCCAGCAGGCATAAGCAATATCAGAGACTATTCACTTCTGAGGGCAGAAAGAGAAGTTAAAATTCTCTTGTTTGCTTACAGAGGTGTAAATACTGTCTGGCTCTGATTATTCCCAGTTTTCACATGGTGCTCAGCATGTGGATTTCTTCACTAAGTGGATGATGGCCTGTAACTGTTCCTTTGCAGAAAATGCTCAGAGCACCCTGTCTGTCCCTCCTTTTGTGGTTTGTGAGAAGCAGTGATTTGAGAGGGGTAGGCTGAAGTGCCTCATGTAGCTTAGCTAAGCAATGGAAAATTACATCTGCTTGTTCTGTAAATAATGTCCAGCCAGAGCAGATGTAATTAACTACTGAACTTAATGGATGCCACGTGAGGTTACAGATGCTATCAGTCATAAACTAGATGAAGGCAAGGGAGCTTTATTTGCTTGGAAATCCTTTTAGGACTAATTACTAAATATCTTTAAAATTGATTGCTTATGCTTTCAATTTCGGAGAGTGTTTTCCCATATCTGTGTGGAATGGATTTGATGCAGCTTTAAGGAAGGATGGGAGACACCTTTATTGTTGAGGCCTTTTGTGGAACTAAATGGTTTCTCTTCCCTGGAACTTTCTCCCAGAGCTTTACTGTTAGGAAACTTGGTGTTATTTTAAGGCTGCCCAAGCTGTCCAGCTGTCTGGCAACACTGACCTGACACATTTTTCTTTTTGTCTAAATTAATTGAGAAATAGACAATTGTAACGATGAAATTCTGTTGATGTCACAAGTCTTGGCCTAACATTGACAAAGCAATTGGAGACATGGGGAGTGCCTCTCAAAAACAACCACCAAATTTAATTTCTGCCTGTTTGCTTTCAGACACTTTACAACTGGGGAGTCAGTGAGAAACCAGCCTGACAGACTTTGGGCTGGTGGGAGAGTTCTGCTGCTGACATTAACACTGCACTGACCATGTGCCTTTTGTTCCTTCAACTGTGGTATTGAAGAATGTCCAATTTATTTTAATATCATATAATACCAATGTATCTCAATATAATTTTAGGGCTAACCTTTGATTTTTGTTCATGGTCTGTGTTAACAGTTCACTGAATTGATATGAGCTGATGAGCCAGGCCTGGAGTTTCATGAGATGCTCATTGTTTTATATAGATTTTTGTAGGATAAACCAGAAAGGTTCTTGTGGAATCCTTTTGTTAGGCTTGGTTATTCAGTTTTTAGGGGATATTTAAAGAGTTTTAGGAATCAAATTAGTTGTCAGGTAGCCTTCATGACAATTAATTTGTCTAGAAACAACCTTTTAAGGAGTAGATTTCTGTATAATAGAAATATCAACTGACTTAATCATATATTAATATTAGTATGAGCCTACAAGGGAGAGAATAAAACTAGATTTGTTTATTTGTAATGCTCTTGGCATTTTTAGCAGCTGTGACTGTTTCCTTGTGACCATTGCATGCCCAGTCTTGAAGGAATTTTTGGTGCAAGTCAAGACAGAGTAATTTTAAGAGTGGTTTCTAACAATAGCATTACAGCTGCAGTCCTGTACAGCTCTGAGATGAGACTCTTCCCTGCATTTTCTAAAATTTTGCAGAATGTGACCTTTTGACTTAAATTTCTGAAACTGGCGCCGTCTGAAAAAATGAAAGAGAATTTTGAACAGTTGCTGCCATTATTTGGGATGAGTGTTCAGTGCTGGGCAGGCTCTTTCACACATCAGGAATCTGCTTCATGGCCTTGTAAAACTAGAATTAAGTAATGAGAAAGATTAATGATCTGTCTAAGCTCTGTGCTTTATTACTCTCAGTATTCCTTTGCCTTTAGGCTAATTTGTGCAAAAATATATAAGGAAGATTTGGAGAATTTATTAGTGGTGTTATTTCTCAGGTTTTAAAGTAAAACCTTTTATTTGCAGAGGACTACCATGTGTCTTGCTTTTTGTTTTGTTGCTACACACACACACATTTTGGGTTGCTGCTGTTGTTTAATTTGGGGAATAAGTTATCATAATGTTCTTCTGGAGCTGCTGCTGTTGCAATTTATGGATTGTCTGTTAGGAGAGTAAATTCATAGTTTTTCTTCTGCTCTGCTGTTTTGTTTTGTTTTTTTTTTTTTTTTTCCTATGCTTCTGCATCACATCTAGGACTCTGGGTTGCAAAATTCAAGCTGTAATATTTAAATTTGCTTTTTCCTGCTAGTGAAATTGCGCCTTAAAAGCGTTGTCTCTTATGTGCTCTATAACATTTAAAAGTAAGTTTGGCAAGTGTACTTGAAGAGGGCTGCTTCTATGGTTGGTTTTATTTTTTTAGCCTTGAGGAAAATAATGAAGTTAATAGTGAATTAGCTTGCTGATGTCTAAGGATTGAACAGCTGAGTTACTGTACCTCTGTTATTGTGACCAGGGCTCTTAGAGGTTGTCTTATTTTTCAGAAGCCACTCTTTGTTTAATCACAGCTGGAAAGCTTGGGATCAAATATAAAACTAGGAATTGTCTTTACTATGGGAAGAGACTTCTGCTTGACTGAGGGCATGAAATCAGAGTGACCCTGTGCTCCTGGTCCTGAGAAACAGAGATAGGAATGAATCCTGTGGAGGAAATGAGAGCTGGAGGATTGCAAATCACTCATGGCTCTGGCTGGTGAGGGACATGTGGGTGCCACCCTGCCCTGGGCTCTGGGTGCCCACTGAGCTGTGGCAGCTGTGGAAAAGCTGTGGCTTTTCCTGGGGCTGGTCCTTCCATCCCTTGGGAATGTGGTTTTCATTGCCATTTGCCAGCCCAAGCCATGACGTGTGGTTTCAGTCCCGTTTGTTGCCGTGAGCAGTGGCCCGTGGTGTGCACTGTGTAATGTTGTATTTTGGGCTGGAAAATATGATGTAATGTACAAAATATGGAGCAGACACTCCAGCTTACTGAAATACATATAGATATATTATATATACACACATGGGAGTGGGCACTGAAAATATTCTGAGGAAAGTGTGAATTCTTGCCTGTTTTGAGATGTATTCTGGAATCATTTTAGGTCAAGCAGTCAAAATCCATAATCTTATGGAAAGCCCTGAGGTTAAGTGATATGAAGGGTTAGTGGGAAGCTTCTGGTCACATATATTCTTGACAGGTTAATGCACAGGTGTGACCTGGATCCTTAGCTTTGCTTACCAAAGAATAAGTTTCTGTTGCCCATTCAGAAGGGCTGGTGGGGGAGGGAAAATAATTTGCTGTGTTTGAGAATTTTGCTTGAAGTTTAAAGGGCTTTTAGCTTTATTTCCTTCTGCAGTAACTCTAATTTGAAATAAATCCAAAGGCTTTTTATTTTGCTGACTAGTAAGGGATTTCTAAGCTGAAGAGAAAAGAAAGGCTGGAAGATCTAAAAGCATGAAATACATCATTGGCTGATTGGTGACCTGTGGGTCGAAAGACTGATATACACTGAATATTTAGAGAAGTAGGGCTGCCTGTTAGTTAAACAGCTGAGGGGTTTTCCCCCATTTGGTTTTATATGTTAGAATAGTTGCAAATGGTATTTTTATTGTCATGCAATTCTGCTGAGGTAGAAAGTGAATCAAAACAACTACTTTATTTTGCTTTGAACTTGTAGTATGTTTAGGGTAGCACTGGGTGAACAGACATGCTATTGGCTATTCTGGTGTCACACACATTTTTCTGGAGGCTGTGGCCCTTTGCCACCATGAAGGTGAGATATCTTAGGAAAGGGTGGTTCCAGGCAGTTTGGGTAGCACTGGGAATATGGGGGAATGCCCTGGGACTAAGCTATCCATGGCATTTTAGAATTTGTGTGACGGCAGACATAAATTCAGTAGAGTGTGGAGAAAGGTCTGGGAATTAAATCCATGTCCTCTGAATATTTTGGATGGTATTGGCAAGAGGCTGGGTATCCGTTTTCTGTATTTTAAGTATCTCTGTAGCTAAGCAGATGATCTAACAATATGATCCTGAATTTAGCTTCTAAAAAGTCAGTGAATTACAGAAAATATCTGCAGCATATTCCATAGGTTCATCTGACCTTCAGTACAGATACAGTTTCAGTGTTGCTGTTTAAAATTCTTTACTGATGAGTTAGGGAAACAAGTTCAGATGTAATCATTTCTAGACAGAGAAATTGAGAAGTGCTGTTTTTAATAACCATTTACAGTGATATGGTGAAAAGAAGGAAATTATTTTTCCTGACAGATTCTGATAGCGGAAAGAAAAGCTTAGCATGGGGCATTTTTTTTTTTTCTTAATCACCATGAAAAATTCCTTCCTGTTAATCTGATGGATGGATTACAGTTTGTCCTTGCACGGCCAGGTTGTACTTTCCATCAGAATTGGAGATTCCAACCCTCATTATATCATTTCTGTAATGCAAATGGTTATGTATAGAGGGAGATTTAATTAATCCCCTGCTGGTTGGTAGTATACCCTAAAGCAAACATAGTCAGCAAAGGAAAAAAAATTAAAACAAGAGTGCATGGTACCAGGTCACTGACTGTCAGTGGAATTTCATCATCTGTGAAATATTAACTTATTAACTGAAATGTATTTACTCTTATAGCTGTAAAAATATTTGTCTATTGTCCCAACTGGTATGATAGTGAGTACCCTGCAAGGGAGCCAAGGTCAAAAGCAATCTCAGGAATCATGCTGTCTGCTCTGGCAAAAACATGGAACATCCTGTGTGGCGATGGTTCTCATTTTAATTTGCAAGGACTCCATTTAAGCTGCCATCAGTGCAGGCTCCAGCATCCAACTTTGCCTGTGGGTCTGTGCCATATGTGCAGATACATATTCAAGGACAAATTACAAGACTGAGAGAAAGTGACAAATTTGAGTGATGGGTTCCTGTTTTTTCACACTTCTGTAACATAACGGATCTGCTGGAACGGTGTGGGCTGTATTGTAGGTCAGTGAACAAATAGATTTCCAGACTTTATTTCCTCTCCATATTGTGTGCACACACCTATGCAAAAAGCCAGCACTCTTCCTGCTGCCTGAAGCATTCCTGTTTTCAGATGCAGTTTCTGTATACAAAAAACCACAACTGAATAAAATGTTCAGTATCTATGTACTAAACAATCTATTTTGCAAACAGAAAAATTCTCTTTAAAATGACTGGTATTTCTTCTCTTTTAGCCTTCTTGCTGCCTGTAAAATGAGGATTGAGTCTTATTGTGGAAGCTCTTCTGTAGCATGATATGGTGTCCAACTGATTTTATAGCCTCATGATTGAGGTGATGAACTTAAGATAAAAGGAAATATAAGGAACTCTTTTGAAGGCAGATATTTGAATCAGCTTTTTATAAATTCTGCAATGCTGAATTTCTTTCCCAAAGTTCCTTTTTAACTGCTTGTCTGAAAATCTGCTGCTTCTTTTGTCTTGTGGAGATCAAGTTGCATGTTTAAAAATTATGCCTTGAAATGTGGAACTGATACAAAAAATTAACTTTCAGAACAGTCTGTTCTTGTCATTTGGGTACTGCAAGATTTAATACACTCCTTATTTTTTAGGATCTGTGAAAGTTGTTCTTTATTTCCACTTCTGAAAGTTCTTTGTGAATAATGTGCACCAATATTTTAAAATGTTCTTATGCTATTTAGCACTTCATATAAATCAAATATAAATGTAAGCCCCTGTTTTGAGGGTTATATTGTTGACCTAGAGAGCAGGTGGCATGGAGGCTGGCTGGAGTAATAATGGCAATATAAATATAGCTACTGGCAGCACAAGTGCTCAGGGAGGCAGATGTGCTGTCAGAAGGGGCAGTTTGGAATCTTGCAGGTTCCTGTGTTGTTCTCAACAGAAGGGTGGTCTTTAATGAAAAATGTCCTTCAGGATAAACTAGCATATTGAAAGGATTACAGCTGCACCCTTTAAATAGTGTTTCAGACCAAGTGGTCACAGCTCAGCACTCCTTTATTAGTTATCTCACCTCTTAAAATATGATTTATTTTTTCAGGATACATAGATATGTAATGCCAAACTCCTTTGTGGTGTGAGTGAAAATCAGTTAAGTCATACCAGCTACCTCATAATTTACTAACTAAAACGTTTAATCTCTACTATAAATGATACTATATATGATTCTGAGTAGACTTTAACCTTTATAGGGTGCTTGTGGAATGCTGTTGGACTTTTCCCTTACATTTTCAATAATTATTGAATCACTGGTTTTGTAGTGCTACTCCATATGTTTGAAATCACCCTGCCATTGTAAGATACAAACTCTGTGTTGGTCCCACTGCACACATTGAAGTGTTGAGCTGTCTTCATGACCCTGTGTGCATCCCCATCTCTGGGAGGCATTTTCATTGTCCCCTTGATCCCCTGAAGATCTGCAGTGTTCTCCTGGCAGTGGGCATCCTCAAACAGGAAACAGTTCAGCAGTGGTCTGCAGTCTGCTCCCTCCTTTTCATCTCCAGGCATTTTCTCTCTGGGATGTAACTTCACACACAACAACTCCCTGGTGATTTGGGAAAAGCAAATCTCATTACACTGCTCATGGCTGTGCAATGTCCAGCTCTGGTGCTTTTGCCTTGGCCCCACTGCTCATGGCCTGTTTTGGGGGATTGTAGGGGCTGTTACCTGCTCTGGAGAGAGAGAATGGCAGAGCTGGGAGAGTGCATTGTCATTTCTCCAGAGGACAGGAAAGTGCTGCAGAGGCCAGGACGTGGTGGGCTGTGTGGCTGTTAGGGTTTGTGAAGGGGATTTTAAGACTAACATGAACTGAGGCATAGTGGAACAACAGGTATAAAAATTGATTGTTTTGATTGTGCTCTTTGTTGTCAAGACCACAGTGGTATTAAATGTGAACTGCTGCCTATTGATTCCACAGCTGCACCGTGTTTGTCAAGGTGGCGGTGCAGAAGGAAGACAATTCCTGCATGGATGGGATAATATTTCAATTGCATTGAGATGTCATCTGCTAGGATTTTGCTCCTTCCTTATTTGGAAACTCAGTTTCCAAGGGATGTTTTCAGGAACAAAGCCCCAGGCAGTCCTCCTCCTAACCTTGCATGGATTTTATCCTGAATTACCTACATTATAGGAAGTATTAAAGGTCATCTTGTTTGAATAAAGCAAGAGTTCTGTAAGGGAAAGGATTTGTCCATTCTTGTTCCTGGACCATGTTTCTTGTGATGTATGTCTGGTAATTACAAGTCACAATTACCAGAGCTGTGCTGCTGCAAGGGAGTGTTCTCTCTTTAAATGACTTTTCAGCTCTAATGACTGGAGCAAAGCTTGGAAAAGTGAACCCTAGAAGTTCAAAAACTAGAAGGTAGTTAGATTTAAAGGTCACTGTTTTGCTTTTTCATCCAGTACTATGAAATTCCAGAGCTTTATACATACATTCTAAAAATTTCTGGGGCTTACTGTGTTGGAATCAACAGAAATATGTAATTGGAATGGAAAAAGTGCCTTCTGCCAAGAGGTGCCATCTTCTTAAAAAAGCATAAATTAAATACAGCTGCTCATATGATGAAAGAGATGTATATGCATGTCTAAGTAACACACTATCCACAGAAGCAGAATAACATATAATACCTATATCTTACCTGGTTTTTTATTCATTTGCAGTAGCAAAAAGCTGTCCTTGCTACAAAGGTTTCACGGTTGGAAACTAATTCTTTCTAACAAATGAGAGTGGAAGAAATACCTTTTTTTAGAATATAAACCACACAACCTGTTATAGATGCTAATGATTTATTATCTTACGCACTTGAAGTGTTTTGATTAGATCTTGACAAGTTTGTCTGACGACAGGAATTTATTTCTCCATGCTGTAAGCTGTCAGCCTTGAGATAATTCACACATGGAATTTGCTCGGCACTGTTAAACTGTAATGAAATTTCAAATTATGGAGAACTAATACTTGAAAAGAATAATGGCATGTAAGAGTTATTTATTTGTTATTTGTGGCTGTAACTTTTTGGTATCTTTGAAAAACTTCAAGCTGAATCCAATGTGTTACTGATCAGACCAGTGACTGCCTGTCAATAGCATTGTTAGTCATGTCAGTCAGCACAAATACTGTGGCTAAAGATGGAAAAGAGATTACCTTACCAGTGTTATGGATTTGATTTTTTTCCCCCTATTGATCTTTTTTTCAATATTCCATGAAAACAATGATATTTTTTTCTTTTTTTCTTTTTTTTTTTTTCTTTTTCCTGAGCGGGGATGACAAACCCATCCCGTAGATCAGTAATTGGCTGTGCTGGTGCTTGCTGGGCTCAGCCGGAGCGAGGCAGCCGGGGATGAGCACGGCCCGTGCCGGTGTTTTAAGGAGAAAAACCCCAGAATCGGGGGCCGGGGCGGCGGCCGCGGCTGCCACCTGGCGGTGTCCGGCGGGAGCGCAGCGCCCGCAGCCGGGCGGGGCCGGGGATTGCGGAGCCGGGAGGGGACAGAGCCGGGAGGGGACAGAGCCGGGAGGGGACAGAGCCGGGGGACAGTGCTGGGAGGGGACAGAGCCAGGGGACAGTGCTGGGAGGGGACAGAGCCGGGATGGGGACAGTGCTGGGAGGGGACAGAGCCGGGGGACAGTGCTGGGAGGGGACAGAGCCAGGGGACAGTGCTGGGATGGGGACAGTGCTGGGATGGGGACAGTGCTGGGATGGACAGTGCAGGGAGGGGACAGAGCCGGGATGGGCAGTGCCGGGATGGACAGTGCCGGGGTGGGCAGTGCCGAGGGATGTGCCATGTCCAGCAATGCCCCCGCCTGGGGATACCCCCGGGCTATGGACTGCAATAAAAAGCGAAAAATCCACTGTCTGCCTTTGCTTGTGCTGCTGAAATGCGAAATGCTGCTGAGAAGTGGAAATTGTGTTTGGCCTCGAATTTTTGTTTATAATACATAACACAACTAATATGTGTGTCTAAAAAACCCCAAAAACCCAAATCACCCTCCCCCAAATCCACTCCATGGCATTAATTCTTCCTTTTGGTGAGAGTGTGAGATCATACCCAGCAGCTGCAGGCACACCACGTTCCACACTTCTGGAAGTGGTTCGGTCTGATGCTGATGAGGTATGTAGGACAGAATTAATTACTGCCTTATCTGTGCTCAGGCTTGAATTTCAAAGTTATGTTTGCTCTGTTGAATACTTATGATTTTTAACTCCGAAGGCAATGATTGTTTAGGCAAAATGAGCAACTTTCATGCCCCAGACTGTGCATTGTGAATGTGCAGCAGCAGAGCTGTGCAGTTCCACACTGAGCATGCTCTGGGAAATGGCCAGCTCTTTATTCATTCCACATCAGTCATTTATTGATAAATAAATCAGTAATATCTAATAAAAAGTAAAATTAACTCAAGGTTTTCATTTTTTTTTTCCAGAAAGAGCTCAGTCTCCCCAGAAGAGGAAGCTTGTAAGTATAATTATTCTTTATTCATCCCTTGGTTTGTTTTGAACATATATAACTGTTCAGTTGTGAAAGTAATTTAGATGGGCAGATGCTCTGTTTTCTCTGTTAAACATTTTCAAGAATCTGTCATGGGCTTGGGAAGAGCTAGGTTGGATTTCTGCGAGACTGAAGCCTCTGTTCATTTCCTTAAGTGTAGCAGCAAAAGCAGTGGTAGTGTAAGCTTACTTCTAATGACCAGCTTGAGCTGATCCTGATACCAAAGTAGCTGCGTGTTGAGTGCTGCCCCTCCGACGGGGCTGAGGCTGCTCCAGAGGAGTCGCTGATTATTTATGTGACATGGACAACTCTGACCACTGCTCTTCAAACAGTCTGTTGACAGAAGTCTGAGCACACAGCTCCTGGGCCACACAGGTCAGGTGTTTGTGGAGCAGGCAGCCTGGTGGAGGTATCTCCATAAAGTAGTGTATGTCAGGAAAAGTAGGCTTTTAAAACTGTCGTTTAAACAAATAGCAATTTTTTTAAACGCATTATGATGCTTAAAGAATTTCAGTGAACTAACTTGGTGTTTCAATGGTATTATGAGAGCTTAGCTTCTGCTATGCTTACAGATTTATGGTGGAAGAAATTGCATTATTGATTGCATTATATAAAAGAGAAAGCTTTTGTACTGCCTTGCTATTGCATTATGATTTAAAATTGTTTCCCAAAGCTTGTGGACTGCAGACATGAAGCTCACAAAAGCTTATAACCTTTCTTCCTCAGGTTTCTGGTTCTAATGAGAAATGATTTTCAGTCTTTCAGTGTAAGCTATCCCTTTTGTATAAGAAACAGTGTTTGGAAAATGCTATGTAGAGCTTGTGATTCAGGGCTGAACAATACAGAGGATCAAAAGGTCTTTTTTTAAAAGTGGGGCATGACCAGACCTTTTTGTTTAGTTCATATGACAATGATAAACCAGTCAGGGATTTATTTAAAGAACATGAAGCACTGACTGGTTTTGGGTTTTTTTTTTTGTAACCAGTATGCTTCAAAGGCTGGCTTAGCAAGATTTGAGAGATTTCTAAGACAGGTGGTGTTCATCATTTGAAGATTATGAAGGTTCTTTGATCAAATAGTGGAGCAGTGAGTTGCCAGTAAGTTTTTTGTTGAATGTAATTTTTGCACAAAACTTTTGGAATTGAAATTGAGGATGCCAGAGATATTCCAGCTCATTCCAGCATGGAGGTGGGTATGACACAAGACTAGTTATGTATTTTCATTTGAGCTATCTGAGATACAAATGAAGTGCTTCAGATGTGGAATGTTTTAGTTACTGGTAACTAAACCAAATGACTGAATATTTTATTTCTGTATTACTTAACTCGTGCAATTTTCATTACTTCACTTTAGTTTTCCTCCACAAGTGAGTGCCTTTTAAGCTGTCACTGTGTGAAGTAATTTAGCAACCTGTGTCTAGAAGATCCAGGCCATAAATTTTAAGCACAAGGTTGCAGCTATTAGTGAGACTAAAAATCTATGAAGAATTGAAATATCTTGGTTGCCTGTGTTGTCCAGCTGATTATTTGATTGTAGTTTCTGGAATTACAGAGTCTATATTGAGTCAAGTACCAAGTGTAGTCCAGAACCAAATGATGTTTTGTTGTTTCAGAAGTTTTAACTGTTCATTAAATCAGTAGTGCATTGTGGCTGATGTAGACCTGTGTTGATGCTGTACTATGAAATGAAGAGGGTCTTGTGGGGTTTATCTGCATGATTTTGCATATCCCAATGTCAGAGTGATTCCTTGTTTAAAAAAAAAATTCTCTTTGTTTTCAAAATAGAAATTAGAGTAATTTATATCAAGGGAATAATTCTAATATATGTGTGTGATATAAGGTAAAATATACATATACTATGTATAAATTTGTTCAACCATTCTGTCTAAAAGAATGGCATTTCAACTGTAGGCAGTTCTCAATTCTTCTGGAGGATTTTCCTCTGCTGGAATCAACTTAACTGTGAATCTCAAAAGCAAAAAGAAATTCTGAAAATAAAATTTATTCTGAAAAGCTGCTGTTGTGCTGTGGCTGATGAGCAGGGATGGTTATGGGTGTAGCCATGTCCTGATTCATTGACTGTCAGTCACTGACTTTTGTTCACCGACAGAAGCAGAAGCAGGAATGGACAGGAGGATGAAGTACCTGGCTGGGAGCCAGAAACCCTCAAGAGGTGCATCCATTTCCTGCACAAACTCCAGCCTTTGTAGCAGTTCAGTAGCAATTGAAGTACATACAAAAATCAGCCACTCAGCATTTTTTGCTGTGCTAGTCTGGAGGTTGGGGTGCACTTCTGTAAAAAATCTAGTGCTGCTGACTGGTTTGGTGATTGCTTTCTGGATTGTTGAATTAGAAAGGGTTTAGCCTGCAGATCAGCTCTGGTATTTGTCACTGCTGAATGAAAAAGGATGAGCTATTCCTGACAATGCTTCTAACTTTTTCTTTGTGTGACTCTCCGTACTTTATATTTCCTGGGTCGGTTTGAGTAATCTCTGTTTTATTGCAGGAACTGATTATAAGCAGGGACAACAAGAGTAGCTGTGCTTATTTGTGCAAAGGAAAAGGAGTAGAGTTACACGTCTCACTGTTTTTGTCAGGAGAGCATGAGAAATTTTGTTACCTAAAGAAGGACTTGGGTGGGAGCTGAAGAGAATGAATGGTGGGATGGAGCCTGTGAAGTCTGTTGGTGAGTGTTGATGACTGTTTCCATATTAGCAGAAGGAAACACAGGCACACTGTAAAGGATGGCTTTGCACTTGGGTATCTTGCAATCCTAATTTTGAAATAATCAGCGCAGAGTGAGCAGACATGTAAAACAGACGGGGGAATTGTATGCAGGGTGACATTAAGAGAAATGCCTCATAATTTAGATACCATTTTGTTGTTAATGTGCTTAAAGTGTTTGTGTTTCTATGGGGGGTTATGTTTAATGCACTAAAGGAGATGATATTCAGCTGAGTTGTAGGCTGCTAAGAGACTGAATAGTTAGAGAACAGGAATAAGTAGTTATGTTTTGTCTCTGGTGTGGTTCAATAATCAGAGTTCAAAGTTTTCCTTTAATGAATTATGCATATAAATGTATTGGTTATGTTTTTCCCCATGCTTTGTTCACAAAAGAAATAATTACCATTCATGAATATTTTCTTTAGTTTCAAATAGAGAATGTGGAGTGATAGACTCAAACTTTGATCTCCAGCCTATTAGTCGAAGTGGTTTAATTATTTTCAGCCATTATCCTGTTCTGTTCTCTGTAGGGATTGGTTTTTGTATTATTGGCTGTGGCTTTCACATGGTTTTGATGTGCACCTGCACGTGAATGGCAGCAGAGATGTTGCAGGCTTGAAAGGACAAAGGTGGGGACTCTGCAGCAGGAGCATCCCGTGGTGAAGCACCTCTGCGTGTTTGTGTATCTGAGAGCACTCAGCACCCAGAAGATCAGGCTGCAAACTGCATTTCATCCTGGCTGCAGGATGCCCAGCACCAGCCTGGAGCTCACTGTCACTTCTCGCCTCCTTGGCTGAGCAGCAGTCACTAAATCCAGTTGGGGTTGCCCTTGAGCCATCTGGTTTCTTGTTCAGTACCCCAATAGTAATACATTAATTATAAATTCAGTTCTTTATAGCATGAACTTTATTGAGCTGTTCAAGCTTTTTGGTGAAAAATGTGGGTTTATATTTTAAATCCTCGTGGTTTCTAAGGCAGGGTTCATGGTGTGGGTTGCTGTAATTTTTGTGCTAAATGTAAAATCTTCTAAAAAGAAAACACAGCTTTCCCATATTATATCCAAATTTGAAAAGAGTAATTTCCTCAGCAAACTAAATTTGTGAAACCAGTTTCTAACTTCAGCTGTAAGTTTTTTTTGTTAATTATTTCCTGCTATCAACCATCTGTATCAAATATACTTTAAAAGGCTGTATACAAATGGAAAAAGAAAATGGAGGCATAAGAAACGTGAAAAAATAGTTTTAGTCCAGAGTATATCCAGTAAATATACACATTTATATGAACCAAATATTACACATTGTTGTTTTGATGGAGATAGGTGCTGGTAAAGAGTAGTATTTACCTGAAGTTTTTATTTCTATCTCTGAAATATGGTAAGCAACATAAAAGTGTTTGCTGAGGACATGTGCAAGCCTTTTATGGTGGTCCTTATTCCTTCTAATCACTTTTTAAGGCAGCTTATGTCCCCCGTGGGAATTGTTTTCTCTCATTTTCTCCCTCCTTCTCTGAAAAACCATTCTACTTCAAACCTCTGAAGATTCTTAGTTTCTGCTGTCCTAGACATTTCTGAGAGGGTTTCATTAAACAAGTCTTCATCATAATTTGTTAAACTTGCCCCCAGATTCTTGACAGTAAAATAACACACAAACACACCAAGGGATTTCTTTGGGGGGATGTGCTGAACTACTTGTATTCTTTTGAATGTTTAGACCTTGGAAACAATAAGAAGTTTGATGGCAGGAAACAAAATTTCTGGCCTTTAGTGGTTTAAGTCTTCGTGCTGCCATGCTCAGGTGCTGTGGGAATTTCCTCTGTATCTGCAGAGAAATGGAGTATATAATTCAGTTTCTGCTCGTCTTGGCAGGTGAGTGTTTGTGCTGGTGATGGATCGATGCCATTTCCCTGCCAGGAGCAAGTGCCACTGTCCCAGGAGTGGGAAAGCCAAAGTGCAGGAAGTGGATGAAAAATGGTTCTGAAAAGAAGTAGGGAATTTTGCTGCTTTTGCACTCTGTTCTGATTTGGATGTGGAAATAAAGTAAGAAATAATGCCTCCAGTTGATGCATTCTGCTTGTGGTGCTTTATATGATGGGGAGAGAAAGAGGTGCACTCTTCTGAGCACCCCATCCTTCTCTGAGCACATAGAAGCAGCTCACAAGCAGTAGGTCAAAAATAACCTGCTGCTCTTAAGCTGATCCTTGGGGCTGGTTCTGGAGGTGGACGGATGGTTCTGGATGATTCTTATGGGGCTTCACAGCAGTGCTGCTATTCCTGTATTAGACTTTAAAAATTATTTTAAAGCATTGTTTCTTTAACAGAAGTGATTTGGTGAATCAGGAGTATTTAAGTGTTGTGTATAGACTGTAATCTCGGGGACAAAGAATTTATGGATGTTTTCATCAAGGATTTAAAAGTGGAAAAAGTATTTTGCGCAGTTTTTATTGTCAAGTTTCCACTACTTAATCCATGCTCTCATTTAATAAGTACAATAGAATTATTTGCAGCATACCAAATTTGTACTTTTTGTTGCTTGCTGTGCTGTCTGACTCCAGAGGCACAGAGTGGGGAGCAGGAGCTTTGGTTGTGTAAGGAACAGCCACCCCGGCCCTTCCTCCTCATCCTGGAACTCTGTTTTCCTAATTGCTGAGAGATTGGGGTTTTGTAGTGTGGGGCTGCGATCAGAATCATGGGAAGGTCTGAAGATCGGAGTTGTCACCTGGAATTTGACTTGGTCGATGAGTACTTGTGAATGTCAGCCTAAATGCAGCCTTTAGCACTCTAAAACCTATCAAACATATATATATGGAAACTTTTTTTGGGGAAAGTAACATTCTTAAAACTACACATTTTAAAAATGTTGGACATCACTTGGGGGCAGTTTAGTTAATAGCACGGAATTGATTTTGAGCTGACTGAAGCCGCTGTCTGCCAGCAGAAGCGTGAGGGGAACATTTCCTCCTGGTGAAGGTGTTCCCCCTTCCTCCCCTGCGGCTCCCCAGGCAGCCGCTCTCTTCTGGGCGCTGGAATCCATAAAGTCTCTGCCTGGAGCACGGCTCGGGAGTGTCGGGAAGGTGTTTTAAGCTGCAAGTGTCGCGTGCAGTCGAGGGGATTGATTTCTGCCCGGGTTCACGTGTCCCGCGGCCGGGCGCAGCTGCTCCCGCGCCCGCTGAGGGCTCTGCCGGCCTGCGGTGCGGGCGCCGCTCTGCTCCTCCGCCCTGCGGCCGTCAGGCTGCTCCGGGATCCCTGCCGGGCTCTTTCCCCGTGCCCTGCCCCTCCGCCGTCCCTTCGGTGTGCTGGGAGGCTGCTGGCAGCCCCGGGGTTGGTAAATCGGTGGGCTGATGTGTGGCTGGCGGTGTGACAGGTCAGATGGCCGCTCCGTGTCCTGGGCGCCTTCCTTTCCTTCTGCTGCCTTTCGCCGGATGCTGTGAATAACCTCGCAGATGATTTTTTTTTTTTTTAATCTGATTTTTTTTTCCTTATAAATAATCAGGTTTTTGACATGAGCTGTGTGATTAATCTGGACCGTTACTGAACTCCCGAGGTCTCTGTGACACTGGGGGTGTGTGAAGAGCTGGGAATTGCACTGACTGTTCTGTGCTCTGCGTTGGAGTGATAACAGTGGCCTCTCCCTCCCAGCCCTAAGCCTCTTATGCTGGGAAGAGGCGTAGCAGTGTATCAGCACAATGATGAAGCGGAGGAAGCAGAGGCTCGGAGCCCCATCTCTGCGGATCCAGTAAGGACTGTTGTGGAAAAGGAATTGCACTTAATCATTTCAAATTGAAGCTATGAAGAAGAAAAACAGGCCAGAATTTTCTGTGGCCAATAGACATTGCTTTGATTTGTTAGAACTTTCTTTATGTGTCATGCTTATTTAGCTGTACATGAAATTTCATTTTGGAAGCTTTAGCATTTTACTTTTGTGGAGTATTGACCATGAAGTATAGCCAAAAAACCAATGTTTTAATGTTTTTAACTGGGATATATTGTGGTTAAATTTTGTCCCAGGCATTAGTGTAGTCAAACTAAATGTTTGTAACTCTGTCTTTCTAGTTTGATCATTCTTCAGATTTAAAAAGCACTTTTAATAATCTGTCAGAAAGCTGTCACAGTGCTAAAATCTTCAGAAACCTTTGCTACCTTTGCTATGTTCTAGAATTAAGAATGCTTTTGAAAACTTCTAGATTTGAAGCAAGAAGTCTTAGCTACATTGCCACTTTGCCACATGTATTTCTACAAATGGAATTTTAACAATAATTTCCTTTTAAAATGCTTTTCCTTTATAAGTGCTTTGAAATCTACTAATGGAAACTGCTATTTGTGATTGTAATTGTATTTATTATTTTTATTAGGTAAAATTAAGGAAATTGTATATTTAATACGGTGTTCATAAGTAGAGGAGGTGAAAAGAATCTCTTGTGTAGTCAGTGGAGGGAGGAGCAGGGCAAGAGGCAGGCTTAACCTTTTCTGTCTGCAGACTGTAAAGCTCATCAGCTGTTTAAGCAGAGATTGCTGGTGAGGAGGATTTCCAGTATATAAAGGCTGCTTTACTGATAAGTATTTGGATTCACCAGGAAATTTAAAGCTAGGAACATGGACAAACATGCTTGACTTCAGGACCCTAAATGTAAAATATCTGAAGCATGCCTCAGTTTTCCATTTTGCTCACTTTTGTGTTTAAATATGGTAAATAGAAACCTTTTTTCAGCCCTCAGTCAAAAATCAAAGTTATAGGTGTAAGAATACACTGGCACTAATTTGTATTCTAGCACATAAGCACACTGTGTAATACCAATAATTGTAAGTTAACTTTTACTTTGTTTCTAGCCAAGGACATCTCATCGTGTATAGTTCACTAAAGTAGGTGTTAGAACCTCTGCTCTGTGTTTATGTACAAGTCTGTTTGCAGCTTTTTGAAAAGCAGCTACTTTGAGACCTTTTCTGTGCCCTGTGTGAATACAAATGTGCCTTGGCTGCTGAGCCTGCAAATGCAGGATAGTTCACAGAGCTGAGCACAGAGCTGGGCACCAGCACCCTCAGCTGCAATCCTGATGCTACCTTGGATGTGCTGTGGACATGTCACTAAACCTCTTCATGCCTCAGTTTCCCCACTGCTTCCCCACAAAATTAGAATAAAGCCATTTTGCAGTGCTGCTTTCAGGCTTAATTAGTTGTTGCTCTAAAACAACTGCCACTGCTAAATGTTGTTTTATAGTTAATGGTTTGTGTCATTCATATTTTCACAGTTGTGTGTTTTGGTTATTGCCACAGCTGTGGCATGGAACCATGGCTCCCAAATTGTGAAGGCAGTGATAGGAATGGCCCAGGCTTGCTGCTGGTGCCATTATTAATTTGTTCATTTTTCTTAATTAAGCACTTTATATTAGAGACTGACAGTGGTGTGTATTCCAGAAAGCCTGGAAATCACTGCAAGAAAGGATTTGGATAATTCCAGATTGGAGGATTTTTGTAGTGGAAAAATAACATTGAATAAATATTAAATTGACCGAAAAATACATTTTGGTTTGGATGATAATGGAAAGAAATTACTTTTGACCACTTAGTTTATTGCATTTGTTTAGAAGATATAAGTTGTATTTTGAAATTATCTTTTTTCTTTATTGAAACAGAAGATGTGATATTGACCCTGATTTTTTTTTTCTACTGTGGTACCTTGTCAGAATCTCCTCTCCTTTGTTCTCCCACTGCCGAGGAAATGATGTTCATCAGCACATGTTCTCTCCTACATCTGCTCCAGGTCTGCAGCATCTTAAATTCCCATTTAGTGCTGACTGTGCACTTGTCACTTCTCCTCTAGTTTTTTACCTGAACTCACAAGCCCAGAGCAATCCATCTAGTCCGTGCTACAGCCATCCTTTTCAGTGGAGGTAAGGAGAGGTATCAACTAGGAATTCCTAACAGTTTGGTGTTGGCATAACCATCTATGAACTTAACAGCTTTACAGTTCAAGAGAATAACGTCTAACAGAAGGAAACAGCTTCCTACTCACAGCTTACTTCCAGTCATTTAGTGTTCAAGTTGATGTTGCATATTGGGACAAATTTTTTGTAGTTTGCACTTAGGGAAAAAGATAAATTGGATTAAGGAATGGAAATCTGTCTGGTGGTGTGTGCATGCCTGTTCCTGGTGGTACCTTGTGCAGCTTGTACCGTGCCACAGAGGAGCCCTCACAGGCATGTCTGGTGTCAGGAAAACCAATTTAAAAGTAAAGCAGCCTAAAGTGGGGTTCTTAAAAACCCCTGTCTAAGAAGTGGTTCTGTGCTAAATACTGAACCCTCTTCTATTCCCTGGAAATCCACTCTGCTTTCTTACAGAGGCTGGCAGGCTGAAGTCTCCAAGCACAGGGTACACAAAGGATAAGGAGTAGAATCAAGCCTGTTGTTAGCAGGCTTGAGTGAAGGATACAAGAGTTTCTGAAGCAAAAATAGCCCAAACCAGCTCAGTTTATGTTAAAGCACTTAACAGCTCAACTGATAGATTTTCCCATCAGGATTAGCTCTTGCTCCTCGCTGTGCTTGTGTAGGACAAGCATCAGCCACCCCAATGGAAACCTTCAGCTTCTTCACTCAGAGGAAATGTCACCAGCTCTCAGGGGACAGTCCCAGGCAAAGGCTCACACACGCTGGAGATCTTTGCGTGTGCGGTTATGAAACTGGAGCTCAGTGGTACCTACTTAAAACTTGAGCCAACATTGCACCAGAGGGCTGGTTTTGAAGTTCACATGCTGCAGGGTGGATGTGACTGCTCAAATTTCAGTTACTCATCAGGTGGTAATGCAATAGCCCCTGAATCTAGATGTTATTTCAGAGGGAGGTTGGTCTTGCTGGCCAACTCTGGTAGGACTAACCAGAAAATGTGAAGTTGAACTATTTTAGGCTTCTGCTCCTCTAGTGCAGAGTAATGTATATGACATCTGTTGAGTGGAAATCAGGTTGTCAGCAGAGGAAAGTTGCATGTGTCTGTCCTCACTGTGCATGGCCACGGGGAGAGGCTTGCCCAGCATCTGCTGCTTTCCCTGCATGATGGGTGGCACTTGGTGACAATTCTTAATAAGGTGCTCACTTTGGCAGCACTTGGGGGAAGTGAAGGGCAGCAACTACAGAACAGTCTCCTAACATTTCAATGTCATGGCCATCAATCTAATTTTAATGAATTTTTATTATTTAAAGGCTGGTGTTGGGTAATGTTCCTTTAAACAAGGGTGATTAAACTCGATTAAATGCTGTTTAGCCTTTGGGGCTAATTAACGGACTGGTGAGTGGCAATTAAATATCAAAATTAGATTATTGTTAAAGTCAACTGAGAACTGTTCTTTTTGGAGATGAGATGTGATGCTTATTGATTATTTTCAAAAAGCCTTTTTGATACTTACTGCTTTTTCTTCCTCTGAGAAACCTTCAATTTTCAGAGTTCTGACATGGGTCAGTGAATAATTTACTCTCTAAGAACAGTCCATATAAAAGTCTTAATAGCAAGCTTTATTCCACTGTTACTATGGACTCCTTGATAATAGTATTTTTCACATATGGGGACCTTCCAGCCATCTGCTCTTTAAATACTGAATGGTTGATGATTCACAGATACATGGTTCTGTGTGAGAGCTTAGGTCGACTATAATAAGTTTTTATTTTTGTCGTTGTTGCTTTCACCTGTGCAGCTCTTGATCCTGTTTTATCCTGTCTTTCTTTGTTGTAGTTTTGTTTACTTGGTTACGGTGCCAGTGATAGCCATTCCTGCTTGCTTAGAGCAAAGGTTCATCTTGGCAAGTTACCACTGTCATTGATCTGCTCAGCTTAGCACCTCAGGTTAGCCAGGCAGTGATTCATTTCCATGGCTATGCAGGGGACTGCTGGAAAATGTAACAAGAAAAGCTTGTGCCTTCATGTTAAATCTTCCTCACTTTTTACCTTTGGTATATTGCATTTGCAAGAATCTGCACAGATTTCCCCTTCTTCCCTATATTTCATGGTGCCATTGATCATTTTATGTCGACAGATGAACAACTGTTGGTGCGTCTGATGTCAAGACAGATGGCATGGAAGTTCATGGTTTCTGAAAGAATTAATCTAATTAAGATTGAAAATATTTTATACATAACCTTTGAACAAATGAAAATCATGTAAACCTTGCAAAAGAGTAAAAGGAAATGTGGTGTGATTACAATAAAACCAAATTGATAACAGGTGGAATAAGACTGCTATAGTTGATGGAAATGTGGGTTGGAATTAAGGTCATGCATCTTTAGGAAGAAAAGAGAATTATGTTCAGAATTAAACAAGTTCTGATTTTTGTCTTTGGGATCTGGCTTGCACTCTTCTGGGGGTAACAGGAAAGTCAAATTACTGAAGAAGAAAATGAGGCCATGTTTCACAGCTGGTTCTCTTTATGAGCTGGCAAATCTTTGTGCACCCATATTTGTCCTTTAATTTAATCAAGATATGAATTTACAGCATTTTTTGCTCTCAAGTTGCTTAAGAGATGTCATGAATTGATTGTTCCAACTTGGAAGTGATGAACCGTGAGATTAAAGGAGAGTGCAATTACCCCCATTCCAGAAAATGTTACGTTCTGTGTAACACCCTCAGTAAGATATAAGACATTTTCAGTAATTCTAGAAACAGTTTAATTTGTTTGTGGTAAAAAGGATGAAAGTGTCCAGGTGCTGTTTTTCTGGCATCTCTGATTGCTGCAGCTGAGGTGAAGTCTCAGTGGAAATTTGCTTCAATTTCCTAACAAACCAAGGAAAGAGTTGGCTTCAGCTGGATCATTCAAGGGACATTTTCTCGTGCTATTTCAATTTCATGAATTCATGCCAGTTGTGGAACATGTTCTTATAGGGATGTATGGTGGAGGTTATTTTTACAGGAATGTTTTCCCTTGGAAATTCTAGCTTTAATGAAGTCTATTGGAAATAGCTATTAATTTTTTTATAGCTTTTCAGAATAGTTTAATAGAATTTTTTCCTAGCCTCTACAAAATCTGGTCACCATTTGTGGATGTGATGGTGACCAGACCCTTGCTGTCTTATTTAAGTAAAACAAAATGGGAAACCTAATGTTGCTCCAAAATAGTCTTTAAGCACACTACATAATTAGTTGATCAGTGTGTAATTGCAATGTTATGAGTTTTATATAATTAGGATTTTATGGACATCTGTGATATAATTTAAGAATATATTAATTTATTTACATAAAAAGCCTATTCTAGGAAACAAGCCTTTCATCAATAACTGTGGTAACTAGAATATATTATACATAGGCATTCAGGAAATGTCCTGGAGGGCTGCCTGCCTTTATTTAAAGCCTTTTTTGTACAAGCTGTTGCAGTGGATGAGGGCAGAACTATATTTAGAGCTATGGCTTGTTTGGGTGTATGAGTGAGGTTGGGTGGGCAGTGTCCTGGGCAGGTCTGCTCCATTGCAGTAAATCCAGTGGGCTTTCCACATTTGCAGGATGCTGGTCAGAAAACCCTCCCCAATGGGAGGGGATGGGGGCATCCACCTTCTTGGAATGGGTCTCCTGTTAGACTGTGGCTCTTCATCTTGTGTGTTAGCATTGCTGTGTGCCTCAATGAGAGGTTTGTAGCTCCAGTCCTGCTGCTTCAAGGCAGGTGCAGAAATCCCTTCCTTAGCACAAGGATGTATTCTTGGCACACACATCCCCAGATCACCTGAGGTTTGGGTTTTGAAGACTGCATATATTTTACAACATCAGGGCCATAGCTGTAAACAGAAGTTCCTTATTTTTAAGGAAGATCAAAACCATTTCAGAATTCAGACTTGATAAGTTTCTTTGTTCTTATTTTGAAGTACCTCAAAGCTTGTCAAAAGTTGTTGATGGTTTCCTGTCTTTGCCTAAATTTTGCCTAGTGTAAAGTCACTTGATATCATACAGGTTTTATATTTATTTTTTTTAGTTAGAATTCCCTATTTGACAAATGCTGAAGGATTAATGAAGAGGCCTATATTCAGTTTGAATGACATTTGGAAATTGTTCTGGTTTTGCAGTAAGTGTTATCCTCCTGGTTTAGTGCTTGATTTGGTACAGGGTCTGCTTTCTTAAATGTGCTAAATAATTGGTCAGAGTTGACTGCAAGATGGCATAATGTCACTTTTGGAAACATGTAGATCAGCAATTCACGAATAATGAGAAACAGAACAACTTTGTGGATATATCATTATGCATAATGTGAAATGATGAATTTTGAGTAGGTAAGCTTTTGGCAACTGAATTCTAATCTACATCTCACATCGAATGAATGAGTTTCCCAGAATTAATTTCTTTTTTAATGGAAATTTTTCTCCTTATTCCTTTTCCTTTGTACTGGTTATTGTTCTTGGGAGTCATTTTTCCCATCTACGAAACTACATGGGAGGGACACACTGGTGATACCTGAAACGTGACAGGCTCAGATAACTTCTTGTGTGTCTTGGGCTGATGGGAAAATGTTTGTTTAATATGGTTGGCAATATTGAGGTATGGTGGCCTGCATGGTATACTTTTTTCATGTGAAGGCATTATGTAAATGCAAAAATGCAAAAATCCCTGCATCCTGCCTGGAGCTGCAGTAGCAGAAGAGTTAAACCCTGGGGTTTGGAGCCTGAGGTGTGAATTCTTGTCTCCTTCCAGGCTCACATTTTGGCTGCCCTCCATGGGACCAATTGTAAATCATAACCTGGTGGTTTGACCTGGGAAATTGGAGGCTCCCAGAGGGGAGCTTGTACTTGTGACTTTAGGAGAGCTGTACTGTTTGTTGGCCATTTCACCTATAAACCATATAAGGTTATGGTTCATAACTGTTTTTTCTATAAAATCATGTTTGAAGGCTGTGATCTGCTGGTGCACCTGTGTATGAGCTGACTCATGTACTACCCCTGCACTATTCAGAGTTTGGGATGGTTGGGATAAGTCAGCAACTTCTAGGGAGGAACAAAGAGCTCAGAAGTTTCTTAAGAGACTGTAGTAAATATTGAAGCCTTTCTTTTTCTGTCCTTATCCTCAAATAACAGAGAGTTCCTCAAACGACAGTGGTGTGCTCCTTCCACGTAGTCTCTCCTTCAAAGACTTTTTGATCTTGGATACAGATACAGAAACAACCAGAGCACTGAAAGATTCCTGGCAAGGGAATCGTTCTGAGAAAGAAGTAAAATTCTAAACCAGACAGTCTGTGTTTACTATTGTTGATAGACAGTGCCATGCATTTTCCAAGGTTTGTTTTTAATTGGACTATGAGGCAACCAGGGGCTATTTTTAATATTCATTTGGAAAATCAGTGAGTGTGCAAAGAGGACTGTTAATGTCCTGTGCTGAAACATTAATAGTAGAGATGTACTAACAGCGAGTAGCTTGTGTCACCTTCATGGCCTGGAGCTGGGGGGAAACAGAGATTATTTTACACAGCTGTGTGTGTCAGCCCAGGACTGTTCCTGCCCATGAGCAGCAGGTTCCTTTCCAGTGTGTTTCCTTAAAAAATTGCTTTTTGAAGACACGTGTTCACATGTTACAGATTTAATTTAGTTACATAAACCATTTAGTGGATCAACATTAACCTGAAAGCTTAAGGAAGGTTTAGGATGTAGAGAAAGAAGAGAATCTCAGGGTTACTTTTCACCAGTTTTTGGAATGTCATCCCATTTCATCTGTGTCTCGCTATCCTGAGCTATGGTGAACTTTTGTCTCAGATTTTGCTCTTGTTTGAATATTCATAACTGCCATGCCAGAGAGCCTGCAGAGCTGCTTCTGCTGTAAATGGACCCACTCGTGCTCTCTTTTCTGCAGGCTACATCTGTGCTCCCCTTTTCTCAGTATCTCTCTATTCCTGTTTTTGTTCATCTCAAATATGCTTCATTTAGTGCTCTGAGTTCTCTCTTCTCATTTATCTCCTGAAATTTTGCTACTTTGGCTAGTTGTTATTATTCTGTCATTCAATCCCTTGTGTGGTACTTGAGAGCATAATCTTCTAACCTAGTTTACATTACACTGTCATTATGAATTATTAATGTTCTAAAATAAAATCTTCAAACCGTAATCTTTGCTGTGGTGAAAGAGCTCTGTGTGCTTTTGTTTCCTTCCTGTTCTCCCTGTCCTTTCCTTTCTTCAGACCTTTAGGTCTTTAGTGCAGGGATGTTATTGATCCAGCCGTCTGGGAAAGACTTGCTGTGCACTTAGAATTAAATTGTCACATCTCTGGGCTGAGATGGGCATTTATTATATAAACACTAAAAAAGCTGGTTTTGGAAGTAATTATTTTGATTCTCATCAAAGACATGCTGCACAAGTAGAAGTAATAATGTATGTTTGGGTTATAGCTTGCCTGAGAAGGTGAATATTATTTTTTGTACTCTTTATTAAATTTCTGTTTTGTTCCTGAGATTCTCACTTGTATTTGTGAGCAGATGAGAAATTTAAAATAGCAGAACGGGTCAAGTTCTCAGCAAATTTTTAGGGCACAATTTTCCACTGAAGGACAAAAAAGTCCCTACTAGCTTTCTTCCACACTTCATTTAATGCAACTGCTTGCCCATTCTGCTGCCGAGAGACTGGAAGATTCCAGAATCATGAAACGCCCAATTTTCCAAGCGAATCAACGCACAACTATTGACCAGAGGTGTTCCTTTAAAGTCACGAGTGTCTGCATTGCCCTCGCAGGGAACTTGCAATTCGCTTGAGCCAAATGCAGTTGATTGGAGCTGCGTTTGTCTCTGGCATGGAGGAGAGGCCGTGGGGACGTGTCCCGGCCTGTGCCCCACGGCTGAGCGCGCAGCCTCCGCTGGGGCCGCCATGGATCCCACAGCCGGGACCTGTCGCTTCTGCAGCTCCCGCCTTGGTGTCCCCAGCAAGGGCAGCTGCAGGCTGGGCCGCAGGACGCCGCAGTCGCTGCTGTACATCGTGTTTTTGTGAGTTCCGTGGGCTGGGAGCCGTGCCTGCCCTGCAGGGAGGGAGCTCTGCGCAGCGCAGGTGGTGTTGGTTTGCACACCTCGCCTGTGCTCTGCCCGCTGATGTGTTTGTTCAGGAGCCTGGGTGGTGTGCTGAGCACTTTGGCCAGCTGGAAATAGGGTTTGCTTTTCTTACTGGCTGCGTTTTAATAGGTAGCGCAGAAAATGTTTTTGTTAGAAAATATTTTTTAATATTGTATACACTTGTGCTTAAATTTTAATTTTTTTTCTTTTCTTAATCTATAAAATCTGTACAATGCTGCGTCTCCTAATAAAAAACTGAAAGAAAAGAAAGTGAATACAAGATGGATATTCCCATTTATTAACACTTACTCTTTTTCTTTATATCTGAGATGGCTTAAAAGGTCATTGGTGAGGTGGGTTATGAAAGTAATTTATTTTAAAACCAAGCAATTTTGTTATATATTTTTGTTTCTAGCTGTATTATTTAGATTTATTTGTGCCATTTTTAATATTACAGTAGCGTGTAGTAAGATACAACATTGCAAATGGGTAAATTTTGGTTTTAGTATTTCAACATGAATGTTTCCCTGGAGACTGCAGAAATCATTACGAGTTCCATATCTGTCCATATCTGTACTTTATTTCAAAGCTGAGAATTCAGTTTGAGTCAATTTATCTTAATTTATTAAATCTGCTTCTGTGATCTAACACTTATGTCTCCACTTATATATAGGTAGACACTTGAGTTAAAAGTCATATGTAAAATAAATGTCTTCATTCAAGACCTTTTAAATAATGTGTGTATTTTAGGAAACCTGGGTTTTGTATTGAACCACCTTTGTGGGTTTCTCAGAATTAACGTAGAACAGTTGATGGAGTTGTGTAGTTATTTAGAATGGTATAGTTATTTAGAGTTGTAGTTATTTAGAAATCTATGGTCCAGGCTTGTTCTTATGTTGGATCTGTTTGTATGCTATATATTTTTCTGAGGCTCACAACCTGGAGTAGTTTGTTTGTCTGACAGTTGATGATATCACAGTTTTCCCAGACTTTAAGACTAAAAGCTAAGTTTTTGCTGTGAAAATTCATAATATTCCAGAGGAATGGCTAAAATAGGGGCAAATTTATCTTAAAAATGCATGGCCAAATAAGGATGTAATTCTGCCTTTAAAACTAGATAAACTTTTTCTCCTTTTTTTTGTGTGTGTATGTCTACTAGCACCCCTGATGTTTCCCAAGCATGGTTTTGATTTCTCATGTCTCTTTTGTACCATGCTTATTTTGTAAAGTCTATTCTTATCCCATGCTCTAACTTCATTAAGAATTTATGCTTGAAAATGTAAAATTCATCCTCTTCATCTGTTCATTACATTAGCATTCCCCTTGCTCCCAGAATAACTCTTCTTAGCCAAAATCCTACAAAATAAGCTTTTTGTCTCAGAAGAGCCATGGAAAATGCAAGGGCTTTACAATATCCTTAACATTTCAGCTAAGCCTAAGTGTGTTAACCAGGGAAAGAGGAAACAAGCTGCGAGTGGAACGTCCTGCACCGGAGGTTTGGGTTGGAGCAAACAACCTGAATTATACTGAGAAACAAATCAGATGCCAGGGCTTGTTTTGGAGTTCAGGCTTGATTTGGTCTGCAGGGTAATACGCTGTGAAACAGGTGACAGCACTCCCTGCTCATCGTGTGCCCTGAGCCTGGGGCACCATGGTGATCCTTGGCACAGGCTGCTGCCCTGGGATGTGCTGGGGGCCTGTGGTCCTGCATAGCTGAGGGGAACCCTTTTTGCTTTTGTGAGCTGGTAATTGAGAGCTGAGTAACTCAAAGCCCTCTAATTCACTCACTGAAATGCAGCTCAGTTCCGTCTCTTTGTTGTTTGCTTTGTTCATTTTACCTTAATTACTTGCCTGTTGTCTTGGTTTAGTTTTAGCCATCCTTTCTTCTTCAGTCCTCACTCCCTATGAAGACACAAAGTCTGCCAGCCATCTTTGCTGTTGCTCTTACCCTAATTTCTACTTTAGGCTCTGCACTGTAACTTCTCTGTAAAATGGGGGGAATAACACCTGCTTTTTCAAATCTGCTTTGCTGACATAGTTTTGTTGGAATGGTTATGGACCCTGTTTGTCAAGGGCTGTGTGCTACAGCTCTCTGGGATATGTACAAACCCTGTGTTACAGGAATTAGCAATAGCCTGGTGGTGTTATTCAAGTACAGGGAGTCAGAGGTGGAAAAACTGCAAAAAGCTGAAGTGCTGTACTTCATCGTGGAGAGGCTGCTGCAGCCCGGAGTGGCAGGAGAAGAGATTAAGTTGTCTTCCTGTTTGCAAATCCAGTTGCACAGTGAATTCATTAAGACTGTATTACAGACTGTATTAAAAAGGAAGTTTTAAGTGCTTTGGGATAAATAATACATGACAAAGATGAGGAAATGCTATGGTGGCAAGAGGAGGTTCAGTCTGTGTTTTTCCTTTGGATAAATTTTGGCTGGTGAAGAGGAGGAAGATGTTTGGGTTACAGCAGCACTCCGTGATGCTGTGGTTTTTGCAAGTGCTACTGAATGTCCTTAACTAAATTTTGGATAAAGCTTTAGAAGATTTCTGTGTAAACAGGAAGTGACATTTTCAGATCTGATATTCAGTATTGTTGTTTTTCAAATAACATTTCTCAATTTTTATGGCATTTGAATCACATATGGAGGTTATATTTGATTAAATTGGACAACTGACATTTGAATCACACATGAAGAAGGCTGGGCTAGGGAAAGAATGCAAGATCCAGTAACTTATTTAAAGAGGTTAATTGACCTTTCCATGGCATCTGAACCCAATTGTCAAGTCTGTGAGTTTGAAATTCTGTTAAGCTTATGTTATATTGGAGTAGCTGAACATCTTACTAGTGTTACTTGGGAAGGATAGTGTTGCATGGAACATGAACGTACTAATAAGTGATATTTTTGTAAATAAAAATACAGAGAAAGAATATTTCTTATTAAATATTCATAGGATTTGGGGCACAATTAACTTGGTATTTTAGCACTGCTCACTTATCACTTATTTAGTAGTGTCTTCACTTAAAAGATAGTGATGATGGAGCTGTAGTTGGCATCCTCTATATCTGAGTGAGTACAATTTTGTGAGAGTTGTTTTAGGCTGAAATCAGAGCAGTTGCTTGTGCTTAACTGTGCAGTGATATTGTAGTGCATTAGATAGCATTTCAGGCTGTCCTCTAGGATGGCAACCCCTGTTAGTTCAGTAACTGTGCCCAATTAAAGTTACATGAAGAGCTGGCAGCTTCCATGCAGGTGCAGTGCCTGATAGCTGCTTCAGTAAATGTTTCTGATCCTTTGAATCATTAACTAGTGCAGTCACTAGGCTGTTCCCTGCATAGGGAATGCACACAAGAGGGAGGTTTAGTTGTTCTTCAGCCCCAAAACCCTTGGCCCAGCTGTTTGTTGAATCTCATACAGCTGCATCTTTGGGAGCCCTTTTATGCAGAGGTAGCAGTTGAAATCCATGGGAGCCACTGTAGTAAAAGACTATGCCTCTTTAGATCTTGGGTGGTGGCTTGGTGATTTCTGCCCTAAAAAGGAGAAATCTCTGGTTTTATAACTTAGCAAATGATAGAAAAGTGAACCTTGAAGATACGTCCAACCTCATGTTTTCTGTCAGACTGTTGCTCAGAATGGGACTGTTCCTTAGGAGTCTCGCGATTGCAGGCGGCTCGAAGACAGTCTGTTCTTCACTTGCTTAGGTCACTGTTCAAATAATAATGATGCCCCAAATAGCTCAACACACATCTCCCATGTAATTTTTTTTTTAAAGGAACCTTCCTTTTTATTTTTTAAAGCATAAATGAAGAATTTTCTCCTTTCCCTCTATTGCAAGACCAAAGTTTTCTGCTGGAATTTTTACACCTTATATGCTTTTCAGTGTACGGTGACACAGAGTGGGTATCTTCACCTGTGTTAACTTCTGCTTACTTACAGTGGAATAATTTTCTGTGCTCGTTGGGCATACAGTTTAAAGTTTAAAATCAGTCAGTATGCTCTTTATAGAGTTAGAATGTATCTACTTATGTTGTGACTTCTCCAAAGAATTTGGCTTTGCTAGCAAAATGGTTTTAATTTCTAGGTATTTCCAGTGAATAATTTGTGTATTTCAGTCTAATGACTGTTTAAAAAAATTATGTCCCCAAGTATCATGTTTTTATGTGAAGCTTAATATAATATAAGCATGCAAGTGATGGCGTAATTAGCAAGAGCTATGTTTTTCCCAACGGCATTACAACTGGTTTCCATTATAAATTTTCCTTTACCACAGTGTAACTTCTGAAATTCATCTTCATTTGCAAACTACTGCACTATTACATGGTTCATGCTGGTTGAAGTGTTTAAAATTATAATCAGAACTTTGTGGAAACTTTTCTTGATACGTAGTCAACTTAAAATGTAGTCAGTCAGAGGAGTTTTGTTCTTTGGGATATTCTTTTTCAAAATTACCTCATTGATCTGCTTGGTACTGCTTCAGCCTTTTCAGGGGGTTCGGCTCACTTCTAAAATGACAGATTTTATTTAAAAGAAGATGATCTTATACCAAGGAAATTTATTTAATGATAAATGTAGCTGCTATAAAAAAGTCCAGAAAGCAATGGGTTTCATGTGGACTGTTTGCCTAATTGCATTCTCATTTAATGTCAGGCTTAATTAATGTCCTGCATTGGTAATGGTAAAGATGAGAAATAGGGAAAGTCGTTGACACTGACTATTTATAACTGTCCAGTGGATGCAGTGTCATTAGGAGGGCTCTGGAAACTCTGCATTTGGTTGACAGAGAAATACTCCATCATCATAGGAGCTGCTGAAATGTTCTGCAGGTGGTCTTTTCAGAGGACAAGTTGGGCATAAAGAAGGGAAGGTGCATTAGGAAGATTGATGGAGACTAAATATCCTGAAAGGCGAGTGAGAGAATGTTATAAAGAAAGAGGTTTCTTCAGGCTTGGAATAACTCAGGGCCTGGAATTCGTAAAGAAATGTTAATGTTATTATGAGTTAAATAAAATAGAAAACTCATTTTGTAACATATTTCTGTGAGTGTGCTGTTGATATGTTCTCTTATATACAGATATGATATATTTTTGAATTATTGAGAAGTTTCTGGTCCAGATTTTCCAAAATGTTTTGTTGATTGTGCAGAGACAGTAAGGCAGTTGCTTCAAAGGATTTAATTTGTCATTGTTGGTGTGAGAAAACCCTTACGTTTCCTATATTTGTCATTACTAAAGACAATTTTGCAAATGTTGACACTGTCATATTTTAAGACATGACTTACTTTAAAAGCTTTTTGACGGTTTGTGTTCTTCTGTTTTTCTGGCAAAAACACTGCATCTCCAAGTGTGGTGTCTTCCCATTTTTTTTGGGTACTCTGAATTTCTTGGGAATCTCTGGCTCCCAAAATGAGCGCTTTGCAGGTGCTGATTTGCAGGATTAGAGCCTGTGACTTCCATTTGGGACAGGCATTTTGAAAAGCAGGAATATAAAGTGTTAAAAGAAATTTCTGCTGGTTTTGAACCAGTGTTATGTAATTCTCAAAGTGCTTTTTGCAGTTCTTGGGTAAAAGCTCTGCAGAACTGTGTTAAATGGCAAGATGGGTGAATGGATGGGTTTCTGATGATAGCAAACACCCCATCCCCTTCCCTGCTTGGGGTGCCCTGTGCTCCCCAGGAACAGCAGAGGATGGACAGGGTTTAGCTGGATTAACATTGCTGTAGGGCTGTCAGTCACTGATGCCCATGGAGAAATGTTCTCCTAAAATGGCTTCTCCTTTTTGTGTCCTTTCTGCAAGAGATGTGAAAGTGCTGCTGCTGAGTACAGTGATAATGAATGATATGTCTTCAAGTACTGAGTTTTCAATCATTTTTGTAAAAAGCGTGACTAATACAGATTTAGGGGTGTTAGCTGATTGTGATCTTATTTGCTAACTATAAGCAGTCAGGAATTTATTTCTACTGTGATAGGTTTATTTTGTTAGTTAACTGAACACTTTGATTCCACCATTATTGCTCATGAGTTTCAATTCATGTTTTAGCTGACAGAGTAAAATTTTCATACCTTTTCAAAACCAGGGTTTATTGGAATTGGAAGGTCATATAATATCCTGAATATAATTCCAAAAGGCTAGTGTTCAGTTTCTACTTGATTGGTATATGATATTTTGTTGACACAAAAATGAATGTGTTTATTCTTTCTCATCAGTAGTAGACAGTGGCAGAGTTTGGTTCCGTTGTACTTTAAATTAACTTTGTGAAATCAAACCACTATGTGATGTAGATTAACTTTGTAAAAATGTTTAAAAGCACTAGGCAAGACAGTTGTGTTGTGCAGAGTCTAAAAACCCCATTTGCTTGTTTTGAATTCCAGATGGAAGGGAATACTTTGCACAATCAGATACTGCAGTTCTTGATTAATGTATGTATTAAAAATATGGAATTATTGAATGGAAAATGATGAAGACCATCTAATTCTAGCATGAGGTTCTGCGGAAAGCTGAAGTGAATCTATTGGGATTTCTTTCTTCCAGACATTTTTGTGTATTTTTTAGGGCTTGGAAGGCTGTGCCAGCTGTTGATTGTCATCTTTCTCATGTCTGTGATAAAAAGCCACTCAAGAAGGCTGAAATATGAGAACATCATTAGCTTTCCTACTGGCAGAAGTGCTTAAAGAAGCCACAATAAAAAGAAAATAGATTGCAAACTGAAATAAAAAAAAAAAAGAAAATAAAAAAGAAGCACCTCTAGTGAGGTTTTGTTTAGACCCCACAAAAAGCAAAAACATGGCAAGAGGGTTCTACAGGCATGAAGGGATGAAGGGGAATAGTGAACTTGTGGCTGATGTGCGAAGGGTGTGTGTGGGAAACCTCTGATGTGCATCACACGATTCCTGCTTGTGTTTTGTTGTCAAAATTCAGCTGTTTGAGTTGGTTTTGGGCACCAGGTGCTACGTAGGAGTTTGTGTTTACTGTGACTGACGTGGATTTGGTGTGGCTGACTTTAGGGGGAGAATGGATTTCTGTTTTTAAACTGATCATTGGAGGCATTGGAAGCTTTTTTTATTTTTTTAATTAAAAATCCACTTGGGTTACTGAAGATGAAAGATGGGATTTGTTTAAAATTGTAAGATTAATTAAGAATAATAAGCAAAATGCCCCTGATGTGCCTCATGTAGTTAGGAAAAGAAGAGCCACCATGTCAGAATAAAAACACAAAGTAGGCAGCCAGTAGTGCTTTCTGTGCAGACACAGCTTAAACCCCCCTGTGTTATTCAGGATTGCAAACAGTGCCCAGTTATGGCTTCAAAAATACTGAAAATATTTTGTTTGTAATTAGATGAACACAGAGAGATGTATAGAAAACATGTATGCTGTGCATTCAGCAAACTCCAGGTTTAAAGTGTATTAGGAAGAGAATAAATATCTCGTTTTGCACTGCCTCCTAAGGTGGAGGGAGGGAGGCAGGGATGGAGCAGGGAGAAAACAGAGGCAGTGGAAACAGCAGCAATATGTACGCTTGCCTGCCTGTCTCACATTAATGGAACAGCTTGCAAGGTCTACAGGGAATTTGCATTGGCTCTGTCACTGGTATTATTTAGTTCCTTATTTATTGCTAGTGGCTTGATTGTGCTGTATTTTCCCAGCAATGAAAGCTTTTAAAGATCATGTCTGACTCCTTTTGGACAGTGCTGTCCAATTTCTCTCTGCCTGCTACCAGCATGTTGAGACGATCCAAAAGGTAATCTAAGGATTTTGCGAGTTATTCTTATGATGTTTTTCTAAGCTACTTGTTTTAATACTGTTTAATCTTGCTTTTATTCGTGTTTTAACAGATTGAATCATATTCCTAGTACGTTAGATATGATTTCTTAATTTCTGAATGATTTGTAATTGTAGTCATTGTAAAAATCATACTGTGCAGATACCGTTCGTTCTTTTTAAAGGTATTTATTTAAAGGCATTGTTCCTTCTCATACTATGTGAATATGATAAGGGGTTTGTTTCTGCAAAATGATGGATAGATGCTTACTGGAAGGAAGCTGCTTTATTATTTGAAGTAGCAAAACAGTATTATGTTGAAATAGGCAGCACCATGAAAGACTTGCAAATATTTTGACTTACAGCACTTACGGTCTTCACAGAGATATGCATAACCTTAAATTTTAAATAATGCTTAATACATTTAGCTTTTTTTTTTAATTAGAGATATGAATATGTTGGTGTAGCAGTTAATAGGATGAGTGTGTGTATTTTCTCTGCTCTCTGGATTTTGATAAAATCCCATTGAAGTGTGTGAACTAATGAATGGTATCGAATCTGATGCCGTACAGGGTTGTCCCTTCAATACTAGGAAAATATCAACATAATTATCACTCATCAGGTGCTCTGTGGAGCTTAACATTTGTAGCCTGAAAACTTACTGGTAAGACTGGTAGGTAGCTAATCCTGACTAAAGCAGTATATTCAGATTTATGAGTAAACAGTTGCAGCTGGTACCAGAATTTCTCAGCAGCTGGTTTGTTGATACAGTTAATAATCTGTGTCAGACTCAGAATATAAGCTTTGGCTTAGGTTTAGGTTGATTGTTGTTCATCAGCTATCAGAAATTATATGAATATTTTTTAGAGGATTGTAGCTTCTACCAACTAATATTTCAGGGGACTCTTACTTTTTTGTTATTATTCCACATTCGTGATTTAAATTTTATTGAAGCTGTGTTCTGTGCTGCCACTGACTTCTAGAAATCTTAGTGGCAATGAGGAAAGATTTTGTAAATAAATAGGGATCTTAGTTGCCAGGAATTGCATTAGCAATTTTGTTCTTTTCAAGATTGTTGTCTTTAGCCTGTTTTTTAAAGTAAAGGAGCTCCTTGAGATTCAGGTTGTGTGTTGATGTCTCTGCTCCAAGCAGTAACTTTCACACCCATTGAGCAGTTGTAGCAGTGGTTTCATGGAGTGCCAGAAGAGATGAAGATAAAGCTTCATATTTTCTTAAAAATTTCTTGAATTTGGCTGGGGAGAGGAAAGAGAGGCCAATTATTCTCCCATGCCTCCATTTCCACAGGCTAAGGTAGGTTGCACTTGGCTTTCAGGTGCTCTTGGCCACCAGCCTGTGAGATGGGAGCAGCCTGGTGTAACGAGACCTGGCTTACTATGGGAGCCAGGGGAGCTGGGCAGAGCCAGGAGCAAAGGAGCTGCTTTGGGGCACGTGAGGAGGGAGGACACCTGTGCATAAGAAGATAACCTGTGTTAGACCTGCAGATTCTGGATCCTTTCATTACTGGTGCTTGCACAACTTTGGTTTCCTGAAGCTCCTCCATTCCAGAAGGTGTCCAGTGTGCCTAAAGGCAGTATTTTGTGAAAATTCAGCAATGATAGTCTTCCAAAGAGAGTAGACACCCACAGTGTCTCTCACAACAAAAATAAACCATCTTTGTTTTTCAGTATATTGTTAGTGTGCCATTTTGAATTTAAAATTGCACATCGAGGTCAGAAACAATTTGAGAGATACTAACAAGGTTTCAGGTGTGATATTCTGTCAGAAAACTCCTACTCAAAATTTACAATTCCATTTATTGTTAGTAGTCGAAGTACAAAAAGAAAGAAATTGATCTGTAAATCCGCTGAGCATCTTAATGGAAAAGAGATGACTTTTTATTGATTTAATCACATAAACGAGTATTAGGTATTTCAAAATGATCAAACAGCACTATGAGTATTCAGAGCAGAGAGCTGCTGCACGAAGTCATGTGGTGGAAATCCTATTTTGCACAGGATGGAAACTGCAGCCTTCAGCCAGCCTCAGAAATGAAATATTTGAGCATGTGTGACAGTTTGCTGGGAATATCACCTTCTGCCGAGCCGGGCTGGCAGCCTGCCAGCTCTTTGCCTGCCCTCTTGGGGGAGATGGGTGGGCAGGTTGGGCTGCTCTGAGGAGTATTGTGATAAATCACTGTAATAATGTGATTCTTGCCAGGGTATCCATCCTGAAGTCCCGTGTCCACGTATGTAATGACTTTGCTCCTGAGAGTATCTGGGCTGTGAGAGTGGTCACTGCACATGGAGTGCGTCGCAATGCCATGACTTGGGTGTTTCTGTGTGCTAATGTTCTCAGGACTGTGGCATCTGGGCACTAGGAATGGAATACTCTTATCACTAAATAAATAAATAAATATTTTCCAGTTTTAATTGGCCCCCTTTCAAAGCACAATGTTCGCTTTGTGCACTTCCTTTAAAAATTATGATTTCAATTTAAATTTCTCCTGTAACTTTGCAATCTTGGTCATGTTTAGCAGTAGAGAATTTTTTACTGTGACAAATATTTGATACAGTTTTCTTCTGCTCTGTTTGTAGAACTTCTGTACAGTCCTGTTGCATTAGTGATAGTTTGTATGCTCTTAGTTCAGGGCTTCTCTGCCTTGGTTTTTTCTCAGTTTTAATTTGGTTTCACATTGCAAGAAAGGGTTACTTGTGGTATTCTGACTACTGAGCTATGGCACATTTCTCTATAATGGCTTCTGATATGTACTAAAAGTCCTAGAGGGCTCGACTCCCATATGGCTTCTCCTACATTAGGAGGCAAATGGGAAGGACTCCTCTTTCTGCTCGGTGCATTTGTGGAAATGAGCTCTCTCGTGCAGCTGGTGGGATTCTCGCCGCAGCTAATGGCTCTGGAAAAGTGAACCATCTGCTGCTCCGGTCAAAGTGGCTGCCTTGTTTCTTCTCCAAGTATTCCCAGAAGGATAGAGAAAGTCAAGAGCAAACTGTAAATACATAAGTTTCTCATGGGAGGGGTGACATAAACATAAATCACATTTACCTGTCAAACTGGTTCTGTATAAATATTTATGAGTTTAAACTATAGGAGAAATATGAGAACTCCTCAGTTCAAAGGGCATATGGGGCTGGTATTCTGATATCAGCTCTACTGAGGCATTGCCTATTGAAATTGGATTATGGAAAGAGAAAGCATAATTCTGACGTATTTAAATTAAATGTCTCTGCATTTAAGCCCTCTTGTTTCTTTACACTTTGGGTGTATCTTGAATATACTCTTGTGATTTGATATTAACAAATAGAATTGTGCAAGTGTTTGTTGGTCTTGTAAAACTGACTTAGAATGCTGATTTCTAGTGTTTTTTCTCATTTTTTCATTTTAATCCTCTCTGGGTGGAACAGGCTGTGACTGTGGGTTTTAATGATTTCACTTTTGTTTAGTGACTTTCTCTTTGCAAAGTTAAGATGGGAGATTTGTATGTTGGAGCGACTTGAAAGATAATTCTAGAGGATGAAAAAGGTGGATTTCTGTGAGGAAGGACATCTTGGATTTGTATCCACAATTGCCATTGATGCCTTAATTCTCTTTCCTTTTAATGAAAGGGCAATACAGAAATTGGTTAAAATCACAGGAATTAACTGCTTGTAAAGTGTAAAGTAATCTTTAAGTAGTAAAACACCTCTAAGGTCAGTGATTCTTTGGAAATCATTGTATTTCATACAAACAATTCCTTGGTAACTAAGAAAAATGCTGTTCATTATTGAAATAATCACAAACAGTAAGAGAACCCACTTTTCACTGGGCTGTAAATGGGTGAATGGAAATAATCAAGGTGATCAAGAAGACATAAATGGTGCTTTCTGATGCACTGGTGTTTTTCTGGTAACTTTTCAGTTGCCATAACAGGACCCCATTAGACAGTGAGTCCATACATATCCCCCCAAATGTATTCAGTGCCTTTTTTATGCTGATTCATCTAGATTGACATTAAAAGCTGTGTGTGTCAGAAGAATGCCACCTCCTCCATATATACATTGTCACTTTGAAGAAAAACAATTAGTTTGATGCTGGCAGAATACTTACCTTTTTGTGGTAACATAAAGCTAGCATTAAAAATGTGAGTCTATACTGTAATTAACTTTAAAGTGACAGCTGTCTTGCCACACATTTCCTTGCTTAAATGAATAATATAAGAAATATTTCCCTTATGTTGGGAAGGATAGGAAAGACCTGGAAATCTGATGCTTTTGATAATACTTAGCTCAATTTTTTTTGCCTAGCTCAGCATATTAAATGACCATCTGACACTCATAATTGGAGAGGAAATTTCATTCAAATTACTTCTGCTAGGTATTTCAATATGGCCTTAGGACAAAAGCACTTCTTGGGGGAGAAAAGATCTCCACCTTATCTTCTGAGAATCTCTTTATGACAATAGTCTGTTGGATTGCACAGAAATGTAATGGATATTTTGCTCACTAATGGATGAGTTTTGGGGAGCTTCCAATACACTCTCCATTACAGGATATTTGCACTGCTTAAATACAATGAAAGAGGCTGGTCCAGTGAAGGGAGGGGAGGTCCTCTTGAAACCCCCAAACATTTGTAATGATTCAGGCAATCCGCCTGGACTGTTTGTATTTTCTAGTTTATGTGGGATTCTGCGTAAATAATATTTTTATTAATTTTAAATACTGTTGCAGTTTCCCTGCTTGACTGAAATCCAGGGAAAGGGTCTCAGAGGGTTAACACTGAGGTTTTGAGCCTTGAAAGCTTTTTGTTCAGATCGAAACTCTCTTGTATGAACATTTGGCTATTACCCAGGACAAACCAGTTTTTCAAGTCAAAACCTTTGTGGAGGGGAAATGAAGCAACACACAAATTGCAGACAAATTCATGAATTATTTGGATCTTTCACATGAGTGAGCCTGCTGAGTATAAAATAATTTTGCACTGGTGTTTTAAGTGAGCTAAATGAAATACTGGGGTAAGAGACTGGTTTGAGGAGAGGTATGAGGAAAAGGGAGATCCTGAACTTTGCAGAGGACGCTCAGATCAGGTCAGTTCTGCTGTGGAAAGTGAGACAGAGAGTACACACTGGCACGTGATCGGCCTGGAAATGTGCAGTTCTTGTGTTTAATTGAAGTCGACACATTTGGGTGTTGGAATCCTTACAGAGTCTGTGCATCTGCTTATTTTGACTGGTTTTTCTCTCTGACAAGTGCATTTTAAATCTGAGTGCCCACCAGCCTGAAGCTCTGGGATGGACTTGGAGGAGATGTATCTGGATGTGAGAACCCCTGCCCCTGCCATGATGTGACCCTTTGCTGGCCCCCGTTCTTTGGACAGGTGTGGAGTTGTGGTCAGGAGAAAACTAAGAGATGTTCTCTGGTGCACTTGGGATTCCTGTTATTTTACTGCCGGCTGGATGTTGACCTTACAAAGAGCTGTACAACTTAGAGCAATATGTTTTTTATGCAAAGGAGACCTTACTTAAGGAACTGAGAGATACATTGTATGACATGTCACCTTCTATCACCACACACCTACCTGGAGAGAAAGTGCTTAATTTTCAGCTGGGTGCTCAACACTTCATATTAGACACCATTTTAGTTACTATATCCAGCAAATAAATATATTTTCAAACCATTAAGGAAAACACCTTTGAAGTGATTTGATTCTACATTTGTAGCTAATTATCAGGTAATCCCTGAACAGTTTTTCTCAACTTATAGCCCAATTATCTTATTTTTTTCTATTATTTTGAGGACTACAGATTAATACTCATGAGTTCTTTAGAGTAATTTGCCGATAAAATGAAACACACTTCCATAGTGAAATATCACAGGTTATTCCAGGCCTCTTAAAAATTTACTTTTAAAGACTGTTCTGGTAGTTTTTTTTTTCCTTTTTTTTGGTTGAAAGTAGAAGGGTCCAGAGAACTGGAGTTCAAAAGGAAGATGCTTACAAGTCCTGTGCAGGGGAGTCCTCGTGCCAGATATGAAATCCAAACCACCTGATACCAGTCTCTTTTGTCTGTCATTTTAGGCAATGCTATGCAGTAAATTAGATGTGTTTTGAGATTGTTAGCTTAATCAATCACTATCTTTCCACAGAAATGCCTCAACTGTCATGTTTTACATGAGGACAAAGCTTAGTCATGTACTGAAAATCTAAGCAAATGTTATGCTTATATACCAGTATGATGTCTCCCCATATTCATTGCTGCCTGCTGTGTTTACGTAGCACTCAGCACATAATTTAAACTCCTTCAGAATTAGGGGAAGATGTAAACGTCACTTGACGTGTTCTGTTTGAGGCTGAAGGAGTTACTTCTGGTATCATGCAGCACTGGCAGTGAGCATGTGCCAGAGGAGAGACTCACAGTGACGTGAGGCAGAACATCTTCTGCAGGCACACATGAGAACAGTCTTGCCCTGGATCTTTGTTCTCTGAGGAAGCGAGCTTGGATCCTGCGGTGCCATTTGAAATTACTTATTTCCAGTACATTGTGTGTTTTCCTGTCCTGTAATTTTTTTTTTCCAGTCTTGATTACATGGTAAATTAGGATGTTACAATTAGCAGACCTAATTTAAATTAAGCATGATTGCTATGGAATTTGAATACCTGACTTTCTGTCAGTGTTTGCATCTGTCTTCCTCTGTGTCTTCATTTGTGTATGTTCTGCAATTTTCATGGGTCTCCTTTGTTTTCCTGCTGGCCAAGCTGGCTTCTGACAGAAACAGAAGAACAGAACTGGGGCAGCAAGAACACTGGGATTTCACAATACATGGCTCCCAGAAATGAATTTTACAACAATCTCTTACAGAAATAGGCTAATGTTATTAAACAGCCCTATCTTTCTCCACTTTCTCTCAGAGAAAACTTGGGCTGTATTTTCCTGTGCTTGTGAGTTTCTAATGGAGTTTGTTAGACACCATTTGTAAAAATAATGCCCAGATGTTCTTGGTTCCTTTAGTTATGAATAACTGCTTAAAGCATTCAAAAAGCTTTTAGCAGTTTCTTTGCTTGCATTCTGATCCAATTTTACATGAGGTACATTTATTAAATATCTGCTTTTTGAACAGCTGTGTAAAATTATAGCTCTGATTTTACTCGGTTTTAGTTTTTTCATTCTTTTATGATTTCTTTTTGTTATCACTGCTACCATCCATTTATTTTTGATACATTCATATATTTATACATACTGCTTTCTATCATCTTACTGGAATTGATTTTGATTTTACTTTTCAGCCTTCTTAAGTAGAATAGCTCTTAAAACAAATACCCTTTCTTGCCAATGGTGAGCTGCTTCACCCTTTGGATGTGCTGCTGGTACAATCTTTAGCTGTCAGCTTGTGACTTCAAATGTTTGTGTTTTTCTTCTGCTCAGTTTTGTGAATGGTTGTTCCAGCTTCAGTCCTCTAAAATTTCAAACCCCTGTGTGTGTGTATCTATTTGTAGTACACATTTGTATAGTTATTAAATGGGAACAGCCATCCTTGTATGAAAAATTGATGGCTGTTGGATAATGAACATTTGGCTCAGCAAGTAGGCTTTACACAAAAGAATGAGGTTTAACATGTAATCAGGCTTGATTGTTCCAGAAACTTCCCCTTGCTGCAGATCTGAGGGCTGCTCTGTGTGCAGGGCAGGATCTGCACTCAGGACCTCCCCCTCTTCTCCTGCCCTTTGTGGTTTTGTTGCTCCATTAACATGAAATGCCTTCTACAGGTGTATTTTATTATTATTTTAGTAGTCAGCTGATTTGATCTGATATACACTGCAGTATAGCTATCTAATGGGTTTTTGTAAATAATTTTTTCATGTCTTTTTAAGTGTGTTGTGTTATCCAGGACAGTGGTTTATTGACAGACCTGTCTGTGTAAATGAGTAAGGACCACATAAACGGAATGCTTTATTTCAACACTGCAATGTATCTCTGTACATGAATTTACACCAGTTTTAGTGGCTACACTGAGCATTTTCCATGTCCACAGAACTTCAGTTCCTGTCTGCCCCCTTCTTTGACATTTAGAGCCAAATCTTATCTCAGTAGCCTCTTTTCCCTCTCTGCCATTCAGTGGGTGCATTGATTAGAGAGGTCCCAAGCAGCATTTCCTCTTCCAAAGATGAAGGGAACAACCTGAGCCATCTGTATTCTCTCTCTGTATCTGTTTTGAATTAAAGCAACACCTTGGCAAACACAACTCACCTTTGTCTTGCTCTGCTAGGGGACAGCTCTGCTCAGCCCTGGTAGAGTCCAGGCAGGCAGAGCATGGCATTTTCCTGTCTCAGCTTAGTCCTGGACAAATGTCAAAAGTTTTGTAGCCTGCCCACTGAGATTACAGGTTTGTTAAGCCCAGATGTTTTCCTAATACGTCTATTGGACTATTAGCAGTCTACCTTAGTACACTCATGCTTTGCTGTTATTTTTTAGATGTGTTTTTGAGGATTTTTCTCCCATCTTTTTGTGTGTGCAAACATGAGCAACAAACTGGTTTCAATACTTCTGTTTGAAGGCCTTTAGAGGCTGAATGTTTGTGTGTACATGTATATATGTACTTTAATACTTGCACAGAAAAGTGGTTTTACCCTCTTGAGGAAATGAATATTTTTTTCTTGGACTGTCTTTTAGAAGTATCCTGTTCTTGTTTTTTCAAATTTTATTAAATTGATGCTGATACTTTTCTTTTGGTTTTATTAAGAAGCTGCTAAGAGTTGGGAAACATTGCTTTAGGAAGGAGAGGGTCTTGGTGATGAAAATAGAAAGCACATTCTCACCTTCTAAGATTAGAAGAAAAAGTATAAATTTAAATTATCATTGAAAGGTAGGCAGATGGAGACTGATTTTCTGCATCTATGTCATTACCTACTACACTTTGCAACTGGGGATGATTTTGAGAATTGTTTACCTATTCAATGAATATTTTTTTATATATTCAAATTCTGCAAAATTAAGAAAGGCAAAATGGAATCCCAGTAAGATAAAAGAGCACGATTCTCATAGCAGGCAATGGTTAGGGCAGTGCCTGGGTCACAAAGATAGAAGGGATGAGAGTGTTGATGTATCAGTGCTGCAAAGCATGGTAATGTATATGTTGCAGCTTATCTTGGTTTTTGGGTATTTTTTAAAAGGTCAGATATTTTGGTGCCTTTTGCTACAATGTTAAATCCAAAATATCTCTAAAACCTTTCTATCAAAAGGTACGTAGAACTGAAAAATCGAGGGATGGTGGTTTTACAAAAAGCTACCTAAAAATGGTGTGGAATTGGCTGCAGATGGGGACCTGGGGAGTGGGCTTATTGTCTAACAACTTGCTCTCTTTGTTGTCTGCTCTTCTGGCACGTCTGTCCCGATGCAGTGCCGTGTTCTGTTCAGGATTTTCTGTGCTCTGGTATGCTGGAAGCTGCTTGCAAGTTAAATATGCTGGGTGATGCTTAAGGAAGTTGATGTTGCAGAGCTGAGGATGCAGTAAGTGAGGCTCATGTGCAAAATAGCAGAGGCATCAGGGGTGGAAGCACGGCCCAGCACTTGTCTGAAAGCCACAGCAGAGAGATGGTTCCAGCTGGGAGGAAAGCACATCACAAGTATAACATCCTGCCAAGCAAGCACAAACCCTGACACTCTTCAGTTGGTCTCTGTAGCTGGAGAAGATGAGTCTTACCAGCAGAGCAAAACCTTTCCAGTGGAGCTCAGGAAAGCACCTTAAGAACGTGTATTTTTAAAATGTGCAAATAATTTGATTGCAAACATCCCAGTGTTGTTCAGAATGTTGCCACCCTGGTTATTACTCTGCTGTTCGGCCGTGTGAAAATCTGTGTTCTGTGCAGTAGAGGCAACTCCCTGGACAGACTGGAGATTAATTCTAGAATAGTGTATTGTTAGAATAGATTTAAAATTAGATCAGTAATTAATCCTCATGCTGAGGTTTGGAACCTCAGGTAGCTGGTAATGAGCTAATTTGTAACATTTTTTGATTCTTAAACTAAGAAAATGCTCTGAAACAAAATGAAGAGAACTGATTGTGTTGAGTGCTGCAAAGCAACCAAATGAGTTTTCGTATTATTTTATGTAACATTTACATTAAACCTGAAAAACTTTCTTTCCATTTTCAGTTGATTTGCTTTGTTTCCTAGGTGCATCTTTGGGGAAAGTGTCTAGAGCAGGTTTGTTGTATTGTACACCTGTATGTAATTGTACACTCCACGGTTAGAGGATTTGAAGCAATACAAAATCACTTTGTCATTTCATTCTGGAATTTGTTTGCTTGTATTTTTTGGAGGAAAATAAATGTGATAAACCATCTTCCATGAGAATTGCCAAGTAGAGACTAATTTAAAAACAGCTATGCTATGTGAAGCATTTAATAATAGATTTGGAGGAAATGGGAAATGAAAGTATGCAGTAATGCTTAGCTTTCATTCAATCAGCCTTTCACACTTTGTGATGTAACTTCATGGCAGTATAATGTATAACACAACTGAACTAGGAGATAGGAGTGCTTGAGAAGGTTTGTTTCATGTTTTTGCCCATTAAATAATGTCTATATTTATTCTGGGGTTTCTCTTCCATAATCAGAGATTTTTTCTTACTTTTTCTTCTTTTATGCTAAAACAAAGATAGGTTTGGAGTGTGTTCAGGATAAAGTGGATTTGTGTAGTTGAGAACGGCTGTACCAGTCACTGTAATTTGTTGTGACATCTCATTTTGTTTGGCTTTGCAGAGTTGTTCCTATGTTGTTAATAATGCAAAAGGTCTGGACTATGCAGAGCGGTGTAAGCAGGTGTGCATCAGCCTCAAGCATTAGGCAAATTAGACATAAATTTGGTGTTCACTGGCAATTCCAGCCTTTTCTTTTGTAATTTCTTAGCTTGCAGTGATGCTGCTTCTTCAATTTGAGCTCTAAATTAAGTAGGAGGGCTTGTCTAACATATAGCTTGGTTTAGATGAAAGGAAAATGGTCTTTCATGCAATAAGTTAATTCCTAAGTACAAAGATGTTAATTTTCCTTAAAACAAAAGAACCATCTGCACCCATTTTACTCCTTGCTTTGTAAGTCTTGCATTGCTTGACTCTGTGTTCACCTCGGTTAATGGGTTTGGTAGCAGGCTGAAAGGTGTGGTGGCATTGTGGAAAATTATGTCCTTTGTGTGTTTTACCCCCGTGCACTCTCTGGATATCTGTACAGAAGTACAACCCACACTCCACAAGCTGACTGCATCTTTTTCCTCTGTGCTCTTCTTTTTTTGTCCGGTTTATTCTGTCTCATGGGCTTCAAAACATTGGGCAGTGCAAATTTGATTACAGCCTGGCTTGCTGAACAACTTGCATCTGTTACTGTGTTTGTAGTAATCGAATTGTAGAAAACTTCTTGGGGAAGAGGACCCTGCACTTAGGCAGTTGGTTTTCATTGTTGTTTTTATTTAGGTTCCAAAATTAAATGCTATTTGAAGTTCTTCAGAAAGATGGTGGAAACAGGAATACTGTAATCCAGTCTCAAGATCATGGGAGTTAGGGATTGGTTTTATAAAGGAGTGAATGGCAGGTACAGATTGTCCAGAGATGCACTGGATAACGGATCCTTAGTTTAGTCTGGACAAAATGACCAGGAAGGAATCCAAATTCAGGATGTTTCCTTGCTCCTGGGACTTTAATGGCAGGAAATACAAAGCAGTTTTCCTAGGTGACGTTGGGAAGAAGATAGTTCTGTGTCTGTTGTGGTGGAGACTCTGCCTGCAACCTTTAAGAAGTTGCTTGTTGGATTTGTGCTTCCTTCCTTCGTGTCTTAACTGTGTGTAATTGTATTTCTTTACAACAAAAGAAGTGTTTATTGTAGGAATGTGCAACCCCCCAAACCTACACCATGAATAATAACATTTTTTTTCCCCTCAGTTATTCTAGGATGAATAATTCTTAAACTATTCTTGAATGTGGAAAAAAAAAAGAAATCAGTTGAACCAGATGCTTACTTATCTATTTTAGAGAACTAATTATCCCTGTTGTTGGTAGTGCTAAAGCTTACAAAATTGCTTCCATCTTTGAATTACTATAATTAAGACGATAACTTCCACATCTAGTTAACATTGCTGTGCAGCTGCTGCATTCATTGACATGCAGATTTTGGATTTTGTAAATTTTCTGTCATTGTGAATAAAAATTTTAAATACTTATTTTCATTTCCAAAATGTCTGTTTCTCATAAAGAACTCTTTGTAAAGCAAATCAACTGAAACCAAACTTCTGTAATATCAGAGGAGAATCTGGTGAAGTTTGGTTAGGTAATATTACATTTTAGGAAAATATGTAACCACAAATAACTTCAGTAGATATGACTGCTCTGAATTTGGATCCCAATTCATAGGGATTTGAGGTCACTAAATGGAGTGTCAAATCTGGAACAAGTCTGATGTTTGGCTTCTGAAATGCTATTTTGAAAGAAGTTAGTGCAAGAGTTAATCTGGCACTCTGACAACTGGAGGTAGTTTAAGAAATTCTAAAATTAAAAATTTTGGTCGAAGGTTGGGCTTGATGATCTTGTAGGTCTTTTCCAATTTTAGTGATTCTGTGACAAATCACTAATATAAATAAAATGCATTCATGAATAGTAACCAAAATGTGATTTAAGCTGTACTTTTTCCAAGTATTGTATTTCTTCAAGTTGATTTCTGTCCAAGTCAATGAGAAAGCTCATGCAATCAGTGTTATCTTGTTTACTTACGTACTCTAGAAGTTTCAGCTACAAGAAATTCCTCAAGGCCTATAAATTCAGATGGATTTTGAGAAACTTCCTTATCATTATTCATTTATAATAACCAGCATCACTATGAAATTGCATGATAGTGGTGGTTAGTTATTTATATTTACATTGTTTTTTTCTGTGGCCTTCGCTTTCATTACATGGATGCCTCCTGGGCATTAATCAGTTCTGCTCAGTGAGTTGAAGATGTCCCCTGAGTAAACTGCTAAAATAAAGAATCAAATATCGATTTATGCTGAAACTGAGACATTGATTTCTTTTTCAGACTGAGTAGGCACAAGAAACAAGGTGCACTCGTGGTGCTCATTTTAGAGGCTTGCCCTGGGCTTGTCCGTGGGTGAGGAGGAGGAGGCTGGTTGGGGTGCAGATGAAGAGCTGGGGGCTGAGTGCAGGTCACAGGTACAACGACAAATGTGCTCAGAAATAACTCTAGGCAAGGGTGCTGCCTCGGGGGCACATTTCAGTGGGTCCAAAAGCAGTGTCCAGTTACCAGAGCTGTCCGATGTCCCGCGGGGTTCAGTTTCAGGGACGCGCTGGGGACACTTCAGTACACATCACAAATGATATTTTTACTGCAGGCAGAGAAGTTAACTCCAGAAACAGAGTAAAAGCTCTATTTCCATAGTGATCCAAAGGCATTGTTTCAGCAGTTTCAGTGTAAGATATCCATTTTACTATGTGTGTTTAGAATTAAACCAAGGTGCTCCTATGATCTCACAGGTTTCTAGACTCAGGTTTGGCTGTGTGGGTGTTTGACCAGGGAAGGGAGGACAGCACCTCCAGAGCTCTGCATGGGCTGGAGCTCAGCCCTACAGCTCTGGGCCCTACAGAAACTCAGTGCTTTTAAAATTGTGTTTTGCCTAAGCTGGAAGACCTGGAGGGGATTGCTCTCTGAAATGATGAAGTGAGATCTGAGAAAAAAAAAAGGTTAACAAGACCCATAGCAAATTGTGAGAGAAAAGGAGGTTCAGGGCAGGGCTCACCTTGTGTTTAATGAAAACAGCAAAACTTTGGCTTATAAACAAATAATAATGCTTGAAATCTCTCTGGACTTGTTAAAAACTGATTTTATTTCTAGTTAAAAAGTAAGATATAACCAACCTTCTCCCCTTTTACTTTGTCCTATTACTCCTGTTTTCTTATGTAGATTGAATTAATTTTTGAGCAAGAAAACATACTGTATTGTTTAAAGAAGTCACAAATGGTAATAAATAATAATTAATGCAATTTAAAGGATTAACAATATGATCTTCTCATTATCTTTGGCCTGGTTCTCACATTTGAGCCGAGTGCTGTCTGTCTGGCTAAAATGAACCTTCCAGGAAATATTTTTTTCTTCAGTGGAACTGCTTCTGCCAACACTTAAATTTACTGGTTTGAATTTCTTTGGCACTAAGCCCTGCTTAAAGCCAGCTTTGCTTCCTTCATATTTAGCTCTTCTTCAGGAGGTTCTTAAATGCTGTCTTAGTGCCTTGTGGGGGGAGAGGTCATCCCATTGAAGTCTGCTCATTACCTCCTCCCTTCACCCTTTTTTGTTTTAGTGCCTACCAGAACTTCATCACTCTTTTCTACATTTCCTCTACAATTCCTACATCTGCTAAAAGCTCTTTCTCTATATGCAGAGGGCTCTCTTCCACCAGTAGAGAGTGTGATTGTACTTGTATATTTTTCTCAACACAGAACATGAATTTGAGCAGTTGGGTGTTGTGTTTTGAGTCTCTGTGTTTAAGTTTTACCTTATTGCCAACACACATAAGTCATAGCAATGGCTAAACAGACCCAAGTGGTGTTTCTCTAGCAGATGAGAGATCCAGGAAAATTAAAAGTTATCCAATGCTGAGGTGCAAAGAGAACAATGTTTTATTCCCAACTTGGGCTAGGCTTTCACTCCAAGCCATTCCCTCCTCTGGGTACATTTGTGTAAACCTGACCTATTTTAAGGGGTCTCAGCTGTGCTTGCTCTCCATCCCCTTAACCCTTTCTCTTTTGGCTCCTTATATTGGCAAAGACAGCAAAGAAAATGGGTTTAGAAAACTCTGTTCAATTGGGAAAATGCAGGCAAGCAGTTAAAAAGCTCTGAGCTTGGGACAGTTCACTTCCCCTGTTATGCTGTGGTTTAAATATACCAAGTTTCCATAGTCAGCTCCAGACATTGCTGTGGTCAAGTGTGCTTTAGGAACTCTTTAGCAAAGAGATAAAACTGTAGAGAATGGAGCTCTCTTTGCTCACTGTACTAGTGGTTTTCGTTGAGCAAGATCTTAAATTCTTACATTATATTTGATACTAAAATACCCAGGATTTTTTTTATTTCTTACATAGTAATATATATTACACTAGAATACTCAGGAATTTCATGATTCAAGAAAGATTTTGTGCTTATGTAAACAATGATTATCTGGTATTAATGTTGAAATTGAATATTTTGGTTTTTTTCAGCAGTTACTGAAATAGTGTAACTCAAAACATGTTAAAAATATCTGTGAACTGGGATTTTAAGCTTTTTAAAATCGGGCTATTAGTTTTTCCATGAGATGTGCACAATGGCAATCAGTTTTTGGATGGACTGTTGTTGAATAATACATGAATGTAAATGGAGATTGTATGGAATCAGTTGGATAATTCTGAGGAATGCTTTAAGTACACTAAAGAGCCTGAATAGCAGTTAATGGTGCTTCAACTTTATTACTGTTTATTATAGTTGGCAGTTCAGTTGTATTTTTTTCTGCATCAAGTTCTCTAGTTTCCTATAGAACAGCAATAAAATAAGCTTACAAATAATAATAGTCAGATGCACTGTATCCTGTGGCAGCAAAATACTTTTGCATTGAATTGTGGCTCTTGGCAGCCCGAGTGTGTTTATTGTTGGGCAGCTCCAGCAGATCAGTCAGTGCACGAAGGACCTGGCAGATGTCAGCATTTGGGGTCTGCAAGCAAAGAGGCTTTTCCTGTGCCTGGGGAACCCAGTGTGGACACACAGGGCACCCCTGGAGTGGGGCCAGAGAGCTCCTTCCTCAGCCTTTCCTCAGCTTTCCCTGCTCCTGGCTGTTCTCCCACCCCTATCAACACCAGTGGGATCCTAGTGACCTGTTTTGGGAGCTGCTGAAGTAATCAGGAATGTTTCTGCCATGGAGGAAGCAAGCTGGAGATACAGAGAATAGATATGTGTAGCTGTAGTGCTTGGTCAGTTGTAAGATTTTGCTGGCAACTTCATTTCTTCAGTTTGAACAGCAGGAGAAGTGGCAATCACAAAGGGATTTAACTGTCTAACTGCTCTTCTTCACAGATCCCGTGATTTAAAAATGTTTCCCTCACCCACTGTGATTCCTTTTATCATCTTTAGAGCTAAATTTTTGCTACCAGCAGTCACGAGCTGGGAAGCAAATGGAGGAAGACATCCTTCTCTTCATTTGGCTCTGCTTTCTCAACAGGGGAAAAATAAATCTGAACTGTTCCATAAGAAGTGTCACTTTTCTTGCTGGAACGAAGTCATGGCAATGAGTGGAGTTGATGTGGTGGAGGCGTGTCTGAAATTTGCTTTGCAGAGTTTTCCATTGGTATTGCCACATGTGTTCACAAAGATTTTTGGATCCCAGTCTTTAAGTTTGATTAGTAATCCCACTCATCTGCTGGGTTGTGCTAACACTTTGCTCTGTAATTTTAACTCTGCCCTAAGGAATATGCTCTAGTTTCTTATAACCAAGCCAATAATTGAAACGGATTTATTTGCTATGTTGGATATTGGTAAGAGTATCCAGAGCACTCTGGGCTATATTACATTGTTTTTTGCTTTTTGTGCAAGTTGTAAAGCATGAGTAGCACATATTTTGTGAATCAGGAATAAATTACCAGCTATCTCCAGTGGCCTGTGTAACAAATGCTTCCAGAGTGTTGAAACACTTGCTGCTGACAAAGTACCTTTCTTCCCTGTACATTTCCTTCTTTGCAGGATCGTAACTGAGGTCAAGAGTATGAGAGAATCCCACCCTAAATACTGGGAGATTCCTCCTTAGCAGAAAGGGATTCTGCAGGACTCGAGGTGCTGTTGTCCATCGGACCATGCCTAATGGTTGGTTTGTCTTTCTTTCTTTCTTTCAGCTGTCGGACAAGCAACAGGAAGAGTTTGATTGTAACATCCAGCACATCTCCAACTCTTCCACGGCCACATTCTCCTCTTCATGGACACACAGGTAACTCCCTAGGACTGCTCCACTTGGGAAGCATCAGCAGTCACTCATTGCAGTGAGTTTGAACATACTGATACTCAGCATCAAAGTATGCCCTATGGAAATTACTCTGATTGGTTTTTCACCTTCCCTAACTTGTGAGTGGGTCCTTATGGTTTCAAAATAAGTGTTTTATGTTCTGCACTTTCTAGTTTGCTTCCATATCCATCCTCCACTCTTCCTGGGGGATTCAATCCTCTTACATCCTGCAAAAGAGCCTGAGATGAAAAACGAAGCCAAATAAAATTAGATAAATACATTTCAGTAAATCTCTTGTTTTGAGTCTCTGAGCATGGTTAATTTGTGCCAGTGATTTAACTGCAGTTCTCCTGAGGAGGAACATCCTGCCTGTTTCTGCGTGCCTCCAGCAGCTGTGCAGTGTGCCATCTTATGGTCTCTGTCTGCTCCTCACAGCAACATCAGGTGTTTGGGAGTTCTATTTCTTTTTTACACTGCTCCCAGTTTTACCATGGCAGCAGCTGGGAAATGCTCATTTCAGAGCACATGGGCAGGGGCTTGTTAGTCATTGAAGCGAAGTGTGTGGAGATGTTCTTCCAACAGAAAAAGCAGGAATAATTCTTCAGAAAGGGTCACACATGCAGATTCAACAGCTTGCCTGAACAGCATGTTCCCTTGTTTTTGCTGCTGAGGGAGGTAGATGGTGTGTGACGACTTTGGTGTTGCTATTCCAAAGTGCCAGAGAGGATGCCTGGGCTCCAGGTCCGTCCCTGGTGGGCACCAGTCAGCAGCAGGAAACAGCTGGAACGTTTGTGGCACATCACCCTCAGTGCAGCCTCTCTGGAAACACGTCACTGCTGCGTGTGAGACGAGGAATGCTGTTTTCATTATAATCAGGCTGTCTTCCTCCTACATGGCAGTATGTTCTGTAAATGCTTTCTGGAGACTGAAACTGAGGCTGTGCTGAGAAAGAACAGCAAACCGATGGTAGCTCAGCTAGAAGGAGCCATCTGCTTCTGTTTGCAGAGCTTTGCATCCCGAGAGGTGATATCCAGCCTGTTGAAAGGAAAAAGAAGGCTGAAGTTATTGTTCAGGGATGCCCATAAAAGCCTCATTCACTCTTAAGCTTTCATAAAAATCTGCCACATTTTCTTGGGATGCTATAAAACGCTCAGTCACGGAAAGCTAAGAAGATGCTTTAAGTACATTGTTATTCTAAAATGACCCATGATTTTCAAATTAAAATGTTAACAAAATCTTACAGATGGTATATTAAAACCATTTTCTGCTTCAGAATCTGGAAGAAAATACAGGGCCAAAAATGTGTATAGACCATCTCCTTCCACTTCAAACTCCCTTGTTGCTGTTGTGCGTGGTTATGGTAGCAATAATTTTGTAAAATTTAGTTTAAACAAGGCATTTTTCTTGGTAGAGATTCTCCACTTAGTTACATTGTGCTTTTTGCTTTAAATTCATATATGTGTTGGTTTCACTGAATTCTAAATTAGCTTTACAAGCCTTTAAATGAGAAGAAGAAATGCTTGGGAGATTGCAATAAGATATTGACATGATCACTGGTCAGAAAACAAATACAGAAATGTTTATATTAGAAACATGTATATTATATTTTCTTTTGATTTGCTTTTCTCCTTTATTAAAAAAAATAAGTTTCTTCTGGTGGTTTTGATACTGTTTCAGGCTTTACAAGCTTATAATTTATTAGAAGTATGTGAGTGTCTTCTGAAAGGAAGACTAACTACTCAGTAGTGTGCCACCTTACTTTAGCAGTAATTTTCAAATACTTCCTTTTTTTTTCCTGATGTTGCATATGGGATTTAAAATTATTAATTAAAAGGGCATCCTTTGTTACCTGCAAGAGTAGCCAGTAGTACACAGGAAGATAAATTTATTTAATTTGGGTTCTCTACCAGTACTATATTTAGGAGTCTTCCCTGGGAAAAAAATAATTTATTCAAGAGACAAAAGTAGATGAAATTTAGAGTAGAGTCACAAATATTTTCTTAAGAAATATCATATATGAGGAGTGAATTTGAGAACAGGCTGTGATATTTGTTTAGTATTTGAACAGAATCTGTCAGTCTGTTTGTTCAAGCACACGCAGTGATGAGTTACTAAGAAATGCTGGTGCCTCTCTCCGGCCTCTTTTGTCTTGAACTTTTGTCTTCTTAATGCCCATTCTGAGCCCCTGCTACAAATCAAAGGAACAGCAAGCATGCGGAGAAACCAGGGAGGCTTTCTAAAATGTTTCTGTTGAGACACCACACTGAAATAAATTCCTAAAATACTAAAATAAATACACTAAAATACAATACACTAAATACACTAAAATAAATAAATGGCAGTAATGTCAGGAGTTACTCTTTTCTACATGATGTAAAAGTCAGTGGGTGAGGTCTAGGAGAGTTCTTTCTGTCAGGCAAACCTAGCTCCTCATGAGCACTAAGGGACTTACATCTCAAACAGCATCCCAACAAGATGCCAGGCAACTTCGTGTCCTGGAAAACTTAGAAGAAAAGTATTACTTACAGAGCTCTCAACATTTGAGAAAGAAGTACATCCAAATATTTTGAATACTGCCATGAAATCACTTCTGAATCAAGAGCACTTAAGTATGCTAGTTCAGTTTTCAGACTATATAAACCAGAATTTTCTAGAATGAGCTGGTACTTTGGCATAAAGAGCGACAAGCTCATGGGGAAGCCACTCTGCTGATTTTGTCTCCCCAAACTTGTAATGGCCAGTTTTAGGAATGCAAGTTTGAAAATTTTGCCTTTTGAAATGAAGGGGGAAGTAAAGAGGTACACATGTGTATTCCTTTTTTTTTTTTTCTATTTTTTTGAATCCGTTTTTTGAAATCTGAAAATAACAAAGGATGAACCATAAGGTTCATAACTAAATTGCCATCAGATTACGTTTTAAATCAAAAGGCTTAAAATCAAAGAAGTTATATTGTAATTTAGTAGTAAGGAGATAGGTAATTACAGCTGGGAAATTGAAACTCAGGCTATTTTAAAATTTACTTTTCACAGCTGTAAGGTAGCAAGGTTGCTCTGTGACTTCCAGTGGGGCACTTGTCACTGCTGGGACCTTTGCCCTGCTCCCATGTGTAATGGCACATGGAGGGAGCTGCTCACAGGCAGCACTGTGAATTAAATTATTCTGCTATTACACTGCGAGTTCAATTCCACCTTCTGGCAGAAAAATGGCTATTGCTAAAGTGTCTAGCTATTTATTTTTAGAGTGTGCAGAGTGTGTAACATCCCACCCTAGATCCTGCCATGGTTATCAAAGCTGAGGTTCATCAGCACATTGTGCTGTGATCCTTGGCTGGTCTGAGAGCACCATGGCATTCATTGTTTATGAGACTGGTGGTACACAGGGTGCTTTAAATATGGTCATAATTTTGAAATTTGTGTGTGCTGGAAGGCATCTAATTCTGTAGCATGCATATTATCTTTAGCTGCTTGCTTTAATATTCAGCAAATAATTTTAATATCCTGCATAGAAGACCACAAAAACTTAGCTTTTGTGTTTATTTATTAATTTTTATGGCTCTCAGAAGCAGGTTTTATAGCATGGTTCTGATGTGAAGTTTGGGATTCATAACCTATCTGATGAGTGTCATTCATGTTTGTAGGAGATAGCTGAGACTGTCCTTGCCTGTAAGGTCTGGTTTCATATTTTGAAGGTAGTGGATTTACAAATGCTTTGGCTGCATCCTTCTTCCTGTGTCCGGAAGATGTAAAGGCTCCTGCCTGAATTATTGGCATTGGTGTTGCTGGGTTGATTTACCTAATGGGCAATCATTCTGTGTAACAGCCTCCCTTGAGACAGAGGCATTTCTGGTTCAGTAGTAGCCAACTATAACCCTGGAGCAACAGGGGAATCTACCTTTGCTGCAGAATAAATAGGGTTTCGATCAGCCTTGGTGAACGAGGCCATTGCACTCAGGCTTCTCTTATTAAAATACCTTCATCTACAGCAGATGCAGCAGTGCTGGGAAATTTTAGGGAAAGTAGAAATTCCCTGTCTCCCTGTTGTTGTTTTAAAAGCTTCACCCAGACTTGAATTGAGTAGAAAAACTAATTGCTTTTCATTTTAAAACTAGAAGCAAATCACAGGGGACCTAATTAAAATTCCAGTGTCTGAAAGGAAATATGCCATATACATCTGAAAAAGTAGTTGCTTAAAAATTAGTAGTATCTCTGTACCACACACTGCAGGCTCAGAAGAGTTTCAACACCCACATACTTAATTTCAAAATTTAAAAACTGTCATTACCCAATTTGCTCAGTTATTCTGAAATTCCATTTTGATCATAGCCCAGAAAGTTCAAAGATTGATGAAGATGTAAAAAGGCAATGACAGTTCATTGCTTGTTTATAACAACATTGGGCAATGAGGTTTTTGATCAAAACTATCATCTTGACACAGTAGTGTTCATTGCCAGTAAAGCTTGAAAAATGAGGAGGCAAAGACCAAGGTTTCCAGCAAAGCTGGCAGCCTCCCTTGCTTTGTTAGCTCATCTGCATCACCACAGAAAAGCCTCACTCCTGCAGCCTCCTAAAATGCTCCTTCAGCTTTCAGCTGCCAAGTGATTGGTGTCCCTGACCCTAAGGTATGTGCTGCTGCTAGGACGTGAATTGTCATGCATGGCTCCTTCACTTGGACTTCCTCAGTCTCCTTGGAAGCTTGCAGTGCCTCCTAGACTGCCACTGTCAGACCTCTCCATCTTCTTGTGGTTCAAAAGCAGCAAAATGGTTCTGGTTTTTCACTGCGACCATTAGAATTAAAATGAGTACAAGCTTAATAAATGAAACACCAGAAGTTACTTAGCTATAGGTTTCTGATCACTCTCTCCCCTCTGCTCTTGGGATATACTGGGAATGGGTTAAACAGCATCCAGTTTTGGATGAAGACTTGAATTGTGTTGTATACAACTGTGAACTCATTGTTAGTCTTAACTAACAATATGAAGGAAAACCAAGGCAAAGGAAAACAAACCTGTTGCTCAAACTCTTTGTTTTTAATTTAGTTTGCTCTTGATGAAGCAGATTGTGGAGTGGTGTGGAATTCACTTACTTCTCCAGTTCTCTCTTCCCCCCATGACACGTGTTCCATCAGCCTGGGGCTGGGTTAATCTCAACCAGCTGCTATTTTTCCCCTTGCAGACTTGCAGACCAGATGGAGTTTGCTGGCCTGTGCTGCACTGTGACCATCCTCATACCCCAGGAGGTGTCAGCCTGTTCCCCCTCTCCTCCTCCTCCCTCCCTGCCCTGGCACACGTGCCAGGTGTGCACACCTTGCTCACAGAAGTTGTGCAGAGGTGCTGCTGCAGACTTTTGTGACCTTTTGTAGGGCTGAAGTGGGAGGGTACATTGCCTTCAGCTGAGCACTGTGCTTATATTCTGCTCCTGCTCAGTGGAACAGCAAAGGTGTGTGAATAACTTGGATTGAAATTAATGTGACTTAATTTTAAGCTTAATTATAAGCTTCAATAGGTTGCTAGATGGGACTGCAACCTCAGGATCACTCCTGCCCTGAGGGGCAAGCTGGGAAACTTGAGCTTCTGAAACAGAGACAAGTCCTGTTGTCTATGATGGCTCATACCTGAGGTTTGACTTCTCAACATGGCTTTTAAAATAAAACCATTTTATATGGGATCTAAATTTCAAACAATTTCTGATGTACTTTGCAGTGTATTGCTTTTCCAGAATCTATTTTGTTTTCCTGGTCTTATTTTAGTGCTATATTGTTGTCTTTGCACAAAGAAATTGCTGTTGACACATTTACTATGGATAGTTTCTCTTCTGTGCCTGTATTAATGATGGGATAGAGCAAAGCACTTCATGCCCAATAGAATGCACACTCACTGATGTGAAGCTTCTAAATTCACCCATATCTTTGAAATATTTCTGTAGTTCGTTTGTAAATGATCCTGGCTTTCAGAAGGGCTTCCTGCGTGATGATGCTTTTTACTTTGAAATAAAATACATTGCAATAAGCCACTCACCATGATTATACACCACATGACAAAGCCCAGAGGAAAAAAACCACACAAAAAATTAACTGTTTTTTCATCTTACCAGTTTCACTGGTACTTTCATTTTCATGATAAAGTAGCATTTCAGAAAAGTGGTAGTTAGTGTGACTGCTGATAGGTTTTAGCCTAATCATCTTACATATAGATAGTCCTTTTATTATGTGCAGTTTTCATGATATGTACTTTTTTTCAGTGAATTTTCCACTCAGCCTTAGCATACATTGGGAAGAAATGTTTTCTTACTGTTTATTTTTCCTGAAACTGGCATGTGTCACTTCTGACTCAGGTTTTTCATTGACAAGTGTTAGGACAAGCTTGTAGATAGAAATTACTGCAAAATATTAAAAGATTTTATTGTTTATGGGTGGTACATTACTTACCTGAAAGTGGGAAATGAAACATACCCTTTAAATTATTTTAAAAAGAGGAAAAATACTGGTACATCTGTGTCAAAATATTTCTTTAGCAAACTAATACTTAAAACTCAAAGACTCAAAGCTCCATATTTCCAATTATTTGTCACTGTAGCGTGCAGTTCAAAGTCTTTCAGAACACTGAAAACTTACTCCATTTGTTGCAAATGTGAACAAAATGGTTTTGAACTGGTAATGTTTGCTTTCTTAAACAGGTAGCAGCCCCTTGGACAGTCCCAGGAACTTCTCTCCAAATGCACCTGCTCATTTTTCCTTTGTTCCCTCCCGAAGGTAAGGCAAGATCTGTTCTCTTTGGACTGGCAAGCAAATGGTCTGTGCATTTTATTTACAAATGGCCTATGGGTTAGAACATTTTTGATTGTGTTTTACTTTCTTTGATGTCTCAAATTATGTTTTGTTTTACTCCTTATGGCTCACATCTTGGCAGCACCAGAATGTATTAGGTGCTTTTCAGACCTAGAAAAAGATAAAGTAAATGAAGCAGTTAATGCAGCCTGGGGAAGAGGCAATGTTCTCCCAGAAGAATGACACGTAGGGCACGTGATATGACACATAATTTAGTCAAAGTGACATTAAAGCCAGTCATGATTAGGGTAATTGTAACTTAGTTGTAGTCCTAGATGCTGCTCTCACTGAGGTGTATTGAAAATGTACTGGCCTTCTTTGCTGTGTCTGCACAAAGGTATAAAAATTCCTTAAATTAGGTGTGCACAGCTCTGTGTCTTCGTTCCCTGCCTTCTCACTGGTAGTGACTCCTGAGTTTTTTCTGATGTCTTGGGCATTGATGTCAAGAGAACATTACTGCTCAATGAGGAAAATAGCTGATAATTGAAATTGCAAGTCTAAATGAAGCTCTGCAAGAGCAGCACTGAGGGACCCCAGTATGGAGCTGTCATCTGTCCTGCAGCCAGTGCTGGACAGGTGCTGGTCATGTGTGTGTCAAACTGCTGGGGAGAAATCTGATCCCACAGTGTGGATTTAGTGTAAGGAACAGGAATGAAAGAATACAGACAGCTGGGAGAAGCAGAAAAATGGTGATTTGAAAGTTCAATCCCAGCAGGTAGGCAGAAATGGATAATGATACAGAAAGTTAAATTTTGTGAGGAAGAACAGGGAAATTAGAGAGCTCCCAAGCAGTGTTTATGCATAGAAGGTGGGTTATTAAAGTGTGAGGAAGGCATTTTGGATTTGTTAAACTCTGCCTTAGCTGAAAAAACCCACTCTGTGTTAAAATGATCTGAGAATAGGAAATGTGTGATCATCCTGAGAGAAAGTTTCCGAGAGACAGATTTAGCTTGAGGACTAGTTAGAAAAAATGGTAAGTCTCAAAACTTCAGAGAAGAGTAAAGGGCTAGGATTTGATGGAATAAGGTACACTCTTTATCTGAATGGCAGGAAAATCCTGGAGCATTTCTCCATTGAGATGATTAGCTAGAAGACCTGGTGTCCTTGAATTCTGTTTGAAGCAGACTTTGGTCTTCTGGTCTTATGTAAGAAAATGCTTTTTAATAGCACATGAAATGTAAGATATGTATTTTCCTGTTGCCTCAGAGGGAAAATTAGTGCTCTGCCTGCTGCTTAAACAATTTAAATGGACTCATCCACATTTGTTTTTAAAGCCTGATTTGGATGTATTCAATAACCTCTTTGAAATCAACTGAACTTTTACCAGTTTTCACAGTATCTAAAGTATCTCACAGGAGTTCTGGAATCTGGAAAACAGTAGAAAAGTTGCAACAGAAACAGCAGTTATTGTCAAAACTTAATGTAATTTTTCAATATCATGTTTCAACTTGATCCTTCAATATGGCTTTCTAAAACTCAGAAGAGTGCCCTTCCATACTTTTCCACTTTTAAAATCTAATTTTTAAAGAAATAGGTGAATAAAGGTTTAGCCTGTCCTGTTGAGTGCAACGGTTCATTTTATGGTGTTCATGTTCCTCTCTATACTTTTCCTGCCAGGGAAAAGAACACTTAAGCACTGCTTGTTTTAGAAACCTGTTTCTATTTTCTGCTTGCATTACAGCCTGAGTAGCTATGCCAGCAGTAACAACAGATACATACTGGATTACCCCATACTGATATCAGAATAACTTCTATATGATGGAATTAAGGAATTACAAGTGTGGTGCCAGGGAAATGGATATTTCACAGTACCTTATTCATTGGCATTGCGTGGAGCTTAAGAGATCAGGCCCTTGCCTGATTTCCTGCCTTTGCCATCACAGGAATTACTTGTTGCTGATTTTCTGCCTTTTATTAGCAGTGTAATTTCTTCATTTATTATCCTGTTTGGACATAATTTATGAATTCCATTCTTTCTTTATAGTCCTGTAATGAGTTTTTTCTTGAGATGGAATAGGAAACTTGTTTGGAAAGCTTGTGTTACTGTGAAGCCATTACAATTTCCTGCAAGGCTGTCCTTAGTCTGACTTGTGATTAACCATAAATCCCTTGTTAGATACCCTTTCAATGATTGTGTCAGAGCCACAACACTATGGGCAGGAATCCTCATGTTGGAATAAGGAAATGTATGGTTAATTCTGCTCAAACTCACAAAAATTGATGTTGGAGGAATATCAGTAACAGAAGATGAAGGGGTTTTCTTCAGAAATCACGTGCATCATTTACTGCTCCCTCTCTCATAATTATTGTGCAATTTTTTCCACACAGCCATGGACACAGAGCAGACAGGTAACGTGTATCCCATTGCTGCTGTTTGTGTGTGTGTGTGAACTGTGCTTCTGTGCAGCTGAGCACGTGTCCCTAACAAGTCCATGCTGTAACAACCCCATTTAGGCATTCAGCTTCTAGTCTTTGTAATAGAAACAGAAAATCTTGACATTTTGGCTTCAAATGATAAACAGGTAGAGCTCTGGAGAAGATGTCTTGTTTTTCTAACTCCTTGTTTGAAACTGATGTGCTTATTCATGAAATAGCATCTAGCTGCCATAAAAACACCTCCATAATTAACTAATTAAAATATCATTTTAGAGGCAAAATTTGTTGTCTGCATGTCTTTGTTGGGCTAGCAAAGCATCTATAATAAATAAAAAAAAACAAAAGTGTCATTCCAAGTGTCTTATCCTGAAGTAATATTGCTATTTTCTCTCTACAAATATGTTTACTAACAAAACACTCAAGTACTTTGAAATGCTTTGCATAAATGTGGAAGGAATTTGCTTTAAAGGTTTTTTCCCCTTCCTTGATTTGGAAGATTTTCACTCTTGTCCCACTTCTTTCTGCTAGAGTAGAGCTGATAAGTTTGTCCTGACTCCTTAGCACGTTGCTTGCCTGGATTGCATCAGCAGAAAACAGCCTAAGCATGAAGGGGTGTGCTGGAATTTTCTAATTGAGAAAGATATTCTCTTTTAACTTGGTCAAAATGAAAATTCTAAAGTTATTTCAATACACCATTTAGGTAATTCAGTTTAAAAAAAATCAAGCTTTTCTTTTGCAAGAAATTAGTAACTTGTGCAGCAAGCAACAGAGTGTTTTGCTCTGGGACTGAGGATCCAAAGTGAGGTTGAATCATTGACCTAAATATTTCCCCAGAGCCCCTGTATGTTACAAGAAACTCAATGAAGATTATTGAAGTTTGGTGTTCAATCCCTTACCACAGCATGCTACAACTTTGTAATGTGAATAGTTGTCGTTTTTCAGGGTTAAGAAAGGAATTCCATTTCACTTGAAATTACTTTGAGATTGTTCTTTTTCATTTAATTGTCTTGCCAGAGAAGACATCACCTGTGGCTAAATGGGGTTTAGCTGTAACGTAGGCATGCAATAAAAATCTGCATTACAGACTTATTATTTTTTTAATGCATGAAGCATGAGTCTTTTTAAAACTATATTGACATAATATTCTTTCAGTGATGTGGAACAGTGAGTTTATTTCCCTCTCATTCAAGATAGATGGCAAAGAGAGGTGTGTATCAGTGCCTGAAAATAAAAGGAACTAGAGCTGGAAAAACTGTAAACAGTGGTTTTTGTCATGGTGGATATTGAACCTTTACCTGGAGATGGGGCTTCATGGGTATGGATAGTGGGATGAGAAATATTAATGTGAAGATAACAGTTGAGGTTTTTATAATCACTATTTCAGACTTGTACCAAATATCCTATTTTGTAATGCACTTGCATAAATGCACTGTATCTGTGTGTACCAAAACCCCCCGTATCTCTCCAAAGTGAGTTTGAGCTGTTCTAATTCAGCTTCATGATATGACCAGTTACTGATAATCTGCTGCAAGAAAAAACCCAAGCAAATGGAAACTGATGTGAGGAAGAGACTTTTAACATCCATCCCATTGTGCAACAGGACATGGTTGTCCATTTCAAGGACACAAAATGTGGGAAAATAGATCAGAGACAGAAAAAGTGCTGTGAGACTGAGCTGAATGTAGTTCAGTTTCCATCCTCACTGTGACGGGGTTTGGGGGAAGAAGAGGATTTCAGGGAGGGCAGCACTGATTCTTCTCAAAGCTTTTGTGTAGTTCCTCAGTTCCTCAGTTTTGACACTGACAAAACAAGACCTTTCTTCAGTATCTCCACAATGTTTTGGATGTTTTCCTGAGGAACATGTTTATTTGGCTACAACAGGGAAATAATTACTAATGTTATACTGACTGGAGGAGAAAGGACCCTAGGTGAGATTTCTGTGATTTACTTATCTATTTGGAGTGGGCCCCTTGGCTCTGTTCCTATCTGCTGGGTTTAATTTTCCAGCTGTACCAGGCAATGTGCTGGGCAGAATGCCCTCTGAATAGGTAAACAGATTAATCTGCTTTCAGTTGATTCTTGATGTAATGTAACTTTTTTTGTCCTCAGTCTGAATCTTCATTTGGAAGACAATGAGCTGCATAAGTATGATAAGCATGAGTGTCTTTTTCACAGAAGTTTGCAAGGAGCTGTTTGCATTTGTCTGTTTTAGGAACTCCAAGTTTTGTACAAGTACAAAGCATCTACTTAATGCAGGATTCTTGTGCCCCTGTGCTTCAGCTTTTCTGAGATCACCTAGTTTGCTTTTAAAACTTACTCAAATTGCTTTTCCACAAGTGTGACTGTAAATAGGATCCCTGATTTATCTGAATAACTCAAGACATTAATAAAAGCACGAGGTTAGGAGATGCAGAGGAGAAACTTGCTTATTTCTCTCCCTAATTAGCCACACTGTGTTCCTGACCATGATTTCCCTCATGTCTTTTCCCCAGAACGGACGGACGCCGCTGGTCCTTGGCCTCCCTTCCTTCGTCTGGATATGGAACAAACACTCCCAGTTCAACAGTTTCAGTAAGTGACATAGACTTTTCCAAGCAATTCAGTTTGTACAAACACACCCTAACAAATCAGCTTCTGAGTCTCTACTAAAATACTGGATCTTTCTTCATTGTTTTGCTAACATTATTTAATATACTAATTATTTTAAAAATTATTTTAATTATTGGTTCTGCTGCTTTTTTCCTCCATTTCCCAGCTCCTATCATCTTGCACTTTGCCTTCAGCATTGGTAAAATCCCAGTGCAGCACTTGGCTCAAGTGATCCTTTGAGAGGCATAAAGTCTCCAAAGTGGCAGGACTCAGAGATAGTGCACAAATACCTTCCAGCTCTCAGCTTTTTGTAACTGGGGAATGAAATTCTTGTCTGCTTTCAAGTACTTAGTCTGAAAACCTCTGCTACTGGGCTAGCAGAGAGAAAAATTGATAAGCCACATCTGTTATTTGGCTCCAGTAATTTGAACCTCCTAATGAAGCTTTCCAGTTCTTACAGCCATCATTAGAAAGGCTGGCTGCAGCTTGCTTGAGTTCTGTCAACAATTCCACCAAGCTGACAGCCCCACATTAACCCTTGCAACTCTGACATGCTTCCTAAAATGAATCTTACTCTTTAGTTTAAGTCAGCTGGGCATTGTGGTTATCCACATTAGAACCTTGCAGAGACAAACATTAGAACTATAAAGTACAGACTTAATGTAACATGCTTTTGTATGTGTCTTATGGTGTCTTCAACTGTGTGGTAACAAATCACTGCCTCTTTCCATAATACTGGTCATTTGGTTTTGTATTAATTATTTAGAGTATGCTCCTAATAATTGTAATACCTTCATTAATTAGGACTCATTAGTACATGTTATGCAAATCTTACACTGTATCAGTTTTTTCTTTGTGAACTGTTCTAAGTTAATCCATAAACTTTCTAGTGCCTCTCAAACACAAATTTATAAGGTTTTTTGGGAGTGAGTGTTAAATTCAATCTATATAGAAAAAGAAGAAATTGGGGTCAAAAGTTTCCTTTTAGTATAAATTGATATGATGAAAATTTGATTCTGCGATGTTAATCTTATCTCTATAACTTAATTTGTTCAGACACATTCTTGCAAACTCTAGTTCACACAATTTCTACCATTTGTTATCTTCTGAACTTCAAGACACTGGTTTTCTTGTTGAGTTTGGGGTGCTTTTTGTCTCTTTGGAAGGCGGGTGACCTGATTTCAATGTGCACACAGATATGTGGCAGGAGCATAGAAAAATGTACATTAAGGAGATGTCCCTGGTTTCACTGCCACACATTATTATACATTCAAGTTCTTGAGAGCAGCTGTTAAGAAGGTGCTCTGCTTTGGCCTTTATAGTCTTAGGTTAAATCTTTATGGGCATAATCCATGTCTAAGTCCTCTTCAAGCTATGGGAGCATGGAGCATGTGCAGTTATTTCCATATGGATGACATCCAAATAGCTTGGTCATTGGTAGTCACTGTGACAAGTTCCATTTTGCTTGTGAAGATGACACTTTTGGAGTCCAAACTGTAGTTTTTAAAGAATTTGTAGTTTGATCAGACTTAAGGTGGATGCCCATGGAGAGAGAAAAAGTAACACCACCAAAAATCTGTTGGAAGCATCAGTTCTTGCTTTGAAATCGGGACACCAAGGCTACTTTGAGAAAGTTCCCAGATGTCTGGCTTGAGAAAGCTGAGAAGTTTCTAAAGTTCTGTATTTTTTTCTGTACTCAGTCATTATATTTGTCTCTTGTCCTGTTCCCAGAAATAGATAGATAATTTTTATTAATGTTTTCCCATGGAAAAAAACAAACTAAACAATCCAACAAATCTGAGATAGACATGCCACATAGAAAGCATCAGTTCAAACGGTAATTTTTCAAAGTGCAAGTAACAGGGAAGTGTAATGAGAAGCATAAAGTGATAGCTGTAGTTAGACCTGAATTCAGCTTCATTCAGGAAATAGGTTGAAACGTGTAATTCCAAGGCTTTTATTTGTTTCATTGAGTTCTTCATCTCTAGTCCTTTTGCTGGTTCAGTAGTAGAAAGGCATTGAAATGGGCTGTTTAGTAAGCAGTGATGCAATTGTTAGAGCTATTAAACCTGGTATTACATTTCTAAGCCAATCCTATTATCTCAGTATTTCATAGATTAGAATTAATTTGAATTGATCTGAATAACACCTCTAAAGTTGATAAGCAGTGTTATTCCTGCATAGACTTTGAAACTGAAGTAAGAGGCAGTGAAGGGGTTTGTCAGATGGACACGATGAATTAGTGCTGCAGATAGGAATTTAACAGAAGTTTGGGCTTCCATTTCATATGATCAGTCCTCAAGACTGTTTCTTTCTCAAGCAAGATAAAGGAAGCCAGGAGACCTTGCTCTGGTGGATGTGCCAGTGGGAAATAAAATATCCAGAAGGGCCCAGTCCATCCTGTGTCCTGCTGGTTGAGTTTCTGTATGAGAGCAAGAGCTGACCCTCATCTCTGTGATCACCTGCTGTACCAACCTAATGAACAACCCAAGGCATTTACCTAGTCCTAGGTCACTAAGGACCTGTAGATTCTGCTTTATTTTTTAATTCCAAATGAGGGATGACACTTCAATCAAAACCAAACCACATTTACCCTTTTCTTTACAAATCCTGAAGACCAGATGTATCATCAGACCAACACTGAAGAAGCTGGAGAAGACCTTTCAAGTTAGGTGAACATAAAATAATCAATTAGATTATTAATTAGGCCAGTATACAATTATTTTTAAACAGTTAATCTGCTCTTAATTTTCTAGATGCAGAGTTAGTTTACAAGCAACAGTAATATAGATTGATTTTTTTTTTTTTTACTGGAGAAGAGTTGGCTAATTCTGCATCTGTAATTAAGACACCAGGGGGATATTTGTATTAGTCTGCTGCAAACATTGAGTACTGTGGTGTGATTACCTGAAAATCAATACTTCAGAAGTGTTTCACTTTGCTTTCATTCTTTTTCATTGAAAGGTCATATGCCTGCTAGAGAAGCCCTTGGCAGAGAAAGTCCATGGTCTTTATCTTCAGGGCCTTCATTAATTATTCTCTGGAATTCTAAACTTTGTGATTTGATTGCTTTTAGGGAGAGGAAGTGGAGAGAGGATTTTGCTGGGCTGTCCATGGGTTGACTAGCACTACTTCCCCAGTGATTTTGCTGTTGGGAAATATTAAGTTTTTAATGATTTTTCTAGAGTATAAGTTTTGATATTTTTTTTCTAATTCAAGTAACTACGTGCTAAACTAATTTGTTTTGAATCAGACGTGTATTTGCAATACCAGAACTTGGGTATCTGTTAAGGCAGGTTTTTAAGTGTCTTTAGTACTTCCTGCTCCCCTGCAGGATCTGTGTTATTCACCATGAATGGGATTTCAGCTGCCACCTAACTTTTTCTTTGAGGTTTTTTCATAGAGAGGTTCTTCCTACTCCTTATATTGTTTGAGACATAAACAAAGACATCAAGACAATCTTTGAAAATGAAAACAGGATTTGTATAATTCTGTACTTAAGGGAGAAGATAGTCACTGTACTTGGCATAAACAGTTTGAGCAGCAGAACAGATGTGGGCAGAGGGACAAATACCCACACTCTGTCTTGGCTTCAGTGTGGAATAGAGCAGTGAAAACTGATACACCACCTGGGTAAACATCAGTGTGTGCACTCTGGGCTGGAAGAGACTTCCCAACATGGTCCCTCCACATAGACCTGCCTGGAAGAAAACATTGGAAGTGGTGGCTTTCAGTTCCAGGCACACTTGGGAAGTTCATGCACAAAGGCTTTCAAGGGGATTCTTTTCTGTAAATGCCTCTGTGCAGTGCAGTGGGAGTAGATCTGAAGCCAATTAAATTTTTGTCTAAAATAAGATTTTTAGGTTTATAGGTTCTTACATCACCTGATTTTCTGTTGCTTACAGTACTTGGAATAACTACACCATTTGAACAGATGCGTTCTATGTGACTTGTTCATCTCAGGTTTGTTGGTTGATTGGGTTTTTTCCCTCAGGAAATGTCAATCCAAATGATCTAGCTATATGGCAAGAGACAGATATACTTTCTTTCCCATGCTAAATGAGTTAAATCTTTGGTCATATGTGTTATATCATGTATAACTCTCTCCTACCAATACTTCTGATACTAGGATGTGGTACTTCCAGTCTAAGTGAGGATTGTAGCAAAAGGAAAAGTTTTCCTGCTGGAACAGTGTATGTAATTAATTTCATCAGATAATAAGGAGCTGTGGAACCTAGGTCAGGGTGATGTTTTTAATAGGGCCCACTGGTGTTGTTCAGTGCTACTCTGATTATTCAGCACCTTTTCTTTTTCATTTTCCCTTTCATTTTTAAAGAGAATTTTTAATTTGTCCTTACGTAATTTATTTTCTTACTTTTCTAAAATGGAAAGAGGCATTGAAGAATCACACACAAAAATACATTTGTTAGTCGACCTTCAGCTTTTTCCCCTGGAATGTCTAACTTTGATGTTATTAGCATTTCCCACAAATATTTCTGCAAGTATTTCTTTTCATTTCAGGTTTTATGAGGTTCACAAATTAAAACAGTTTCATGTCTGTTATTATCACAGAACATGTGTCATATAAATGCATCAACTTATTTACAGAAGAATAAAATGTTTAACTCACTGATGAAAAACTTTGTTAGTCTTAAAGTCAGATACTTTATTTATTATTGCTTCCCTGGTTAGAGAAGAAGCCTGAAAAGGAGAAATAAAATCCTGAGCATTTACAATAGCAGTTTCCAGTGAGAGCCAATAACCAGCAGAAAATCCCATGTCTACACAGCTCCATAGCATTCTGCATGCCAGTGAAGCTAAGAGAATATGAGGGAAAAGGAAAGAAAGTTGCTCACCACTCCAGGAACCTCCTTGTCCTTTCCTGAGTAGTGCTGGTACTCCTGTGCCTTCCTTTCTGTCTCCTGATAGTAAATTATCTGCATGATCAGATGTGCTGGTTCCAGAATCAGATACAGTGGTTCCCTAGCCTCTCCTAAAGTTTTCCTGATCTCACCAGCTCTGTCATTGACTGTAAGGGTTGGTTAGCCTGATGAGAACAGTAAAAAGAGGCACCTGGTCTGATAAATAGCTTTCTTTTCCGCTGGAGTGCGCAGTGTCTGGCAGAATCCGTTCCTCTTCCATTCATTAGCTGACCCCTATGCATGCGTTTAGTGCATTTCTTTTCTGTATTTTTTTCTGTACTCAGTCATCATGCTCATCTCAGGAGAAGCTGCACCAGCTGCCCTTTCAGCCCACGGCAGATGAACTTCATTTCCTGACAAAGCATTTCAGTACTGAGAGCATCACTGATGAGGAAGGGCGCCATTCTCCAGCCTTGAGGCCTCGGTCTCGCAGTCTCAGGTGAGCTTTGGATTGCTTGTCAAATTTTTAAGATGTTGGACACATTTATTGCATTTCTATATGTGCTTTCAGATCTAAGAGTAGTTATTTGTAGCTGCTTTGTTACATGTGTTTGAAACTTTTAATCAGCATTTAACTAACCTCATCTGACACAAAGTATTTTTTATCACATTGCTGAGCCTTTGGAATGCGAAGTGGTTGGTATACTCTGCTTTTGTATTTTCACAGTAACTGTATGAAAACATGATCAGCAAGTGTCTCAAACGAAATGCATAGCGTGTAGATTTCCTTTAGTGAAGTTTCTTCTCAGAATTTTGCTGCAATATCATAAGGATGTGGTTATAACCACTTCTAATAACTTTTCTGGCAGTGTTTCTGAAGGGGTGTGAAAACCAGAGTAGATAAAGTCAAAACCTGAAATGGAGTTGCACCCCAGCACGATTTTGTAATAGCACTGAAAATGTTTATGTTGCATTAATAGTTGAATAATTTTACTTTTAGTGCAGAGAACTTGTTCAAAGTTAACTGTCCAGGTTATTTCCTTGTGTAGTTGATTTCTCCATACATAATAGCAGAAGCAACTCGAATTTCATCTTTAACAGAATTACAGAATGGCTGAGGTTGGAAAGAATCTCTAGAGGTTTCTAGGAATCTCTAGGGTGCAAAACCCTATTCAAGCAGGCTGCCCAGGATCGTGTCCATATAGCTTTGGAATATCTCCAAGGACAGAGATTCCACAAACTCTCTGGGAAATTTTTCTGCAGATCTCTAACAGTTATATGGAATAAATCCACAAACGTTTTGTGTCATGGCAAAAGCCTCAAGTTTTGCAATGCCTTTACTGCTGGACCAAGTGAATGAAAGTCTAGGGAAAGTCTAGACACACCTTGTGAAAGAAAAGGTTTTTTACAAGCAGGGTTCAAGTACGTGTAGTCTTCATTCACCTGAGGATGTTGGAGGTGGATATCACCTTTAAATTAATGGACAATATTCAAAAAAACTCTGCCAGCTGGAATTGCTGAAACAGTGTGCCCAGCTCAGGACTTGGATGGAATTTGTAAAAGGAGGAAGTGAAACAGGCCAGGATAGTAACAAAACCCATGGTGAATATTGTGTCATGGCAGAGCTGACCTTTCAGGATTATTTGTAATTATTTGTATGTTCTGAACTTCAGTGCAGGCTGCATGGTAATTGCATATGGACCTGCTAAGTGTAGTTACACAGTAATCTACAGGAGCAGGTGAGTACTGTGGGTAGTGGCACACGTAGCCAGAGACCTCCTCAGTGCCATTAGTGACAGACTAATTATAAATTTTGTACTAAGTCCCTTTGAACCATAGTCCTGCCTGAGTCCTCGTGCTGACCCCTGCTGAGTAGAGTAGCTGTAGTGGTACTAATTCTCTAGAGGTGAGGCAGCTCCTGTAGACACACGTGCTGAAGTAATGATTGTCCTCTAACACAGGTGTAATCATGTTGTAGAAGACACTTTTGCTAATGCAGGAATGATAGACATGATCACGTAAAGAGCCCAGTTTTATTTTCTTCCTTGTTGGTATGGGTTATTAGGTTGCAGAGAATCTTGCCTCTTTGAGCCAATTTGAAGCAGACTGATCATGGAGTGGGTTTATAATTTGTGGTGGGATGAGATTAATTCAGTGTGTGATATAACTGATTAATCTTCCTCTTCTCTTGAATACCTTTTCTGGCTCTCTCACTGATTTTTGGTGTGAAAATGTCCAGTCTTATTGGTATTCCAAAGCTTAGAATGAAGTAATTTAATTTTTGCAGCTCACTGTGCCTCATTTGGTTTTCATTTTGCTTATTGCCAGTACTGTGATGCTGTGTGACTCTAAAGCACCCTTGCCACTACCAAGAATTCATGCTGGCCCTTGCACCTACAAGGAAAATGGATAGGTCAATCCAACCAACTGCAGCAGTGGTTGAAGGAGCAAAAACCCTCTTTGACAGAGGGCAGCCTGTGCTTGTGAACAAATGCTGAAACACATGAAGACCAGACATTGTTCACTGCACAAAGCTTGTTTATTTGCCCCTTTAGAGTTACCTCACTTGGTGAGAATATATTTTCACTTACTTAAAAAATAAAAGCTGAGAACAGCTTTTGTTTTTCAACATTGAATTTAATTAAGCAGTAATTTCCTAAAATTTTTTTTTTTTTCATTCAGTGGTCTTGTTTGATCAGCTTTAATGAAAAGCAGATGAACAAAACGCATCAGACATTTCCCTTAATTGGCAGCCATGGCTTTATAATTTAAAAGACGGTGTCATTGTTAATGTGCATTCATTTTCCATCCTATATGACTGCAGCCTTACATCTGTTTTTGAGAGAGGAAGTGGCATTTTGAGATGTCACTGGCAAATGCTGAGATTGTTTTTTTGTTTCTCTAATCCAAGATATTTTTTTTTTAGAAGTGTCAGATGATCCTTTTATGCTCCTAGGTATAGAATATTGCCTAGATGTAACTTCTGGAAAAATACACTTACTTTTTTGGCTAGTACCATTTCCTTGTACCTATCTGCAAATGTTCTATGCATACAGAGCACTCTTAATGATCAAACTGGATGATAAAACTAACAAAGTGTGCAGTCATGGAGGGTGCACTGACAGGTTGGTAGCACCTCTGCTTTGCTTGAGGTGTTCTGCCACTGTGCCTTGGAGATACTCATCTTTTATTTAATCATGCATTATTTGAAATGCCTGAAATTTCTGCCCTGAAGAAGTGGCAGTGGCTCTTTCCCAGCTGCTTTCCTATGCAGGGGGAAGGAGGGAACATGAGAGCAGCCCTGGAATGCAAAGATGTGACATCCTTATAAAGCTGCTTGAAAAATCCAGGAGCATATACTCTCATCTGTCTCAAAAAGATCCAGTACTCACGTGCTCAGCCAAAGAACATATTTCCATGTGACCCACCTGTTTTGGTGCTTGTAATGTGTCTTCAGTAGAAGAAGATATTCTTTATTACCTGCAGAAGTAGTTCCTAAATATCATCTCTCAACTGTTCTCTTTTTTTTTTCTTTTTTTTCCTAATAACCTTCAAATCCTTCCAGCTGTTGACCAACAGGGAGATCCCCAGGCTACATTTGTTCTGTTTAGATCAATCCTGGGCTTCAGCTGAACAAGGTCTTTTCTCCCTGGAGTAAAATACATGAAAAGTTGTGAATACTTGCACTAAACTTGGCATCATTACTCTTTTTAAGTTAAAGAGATACTGCCTTCCATCTTTTCCCAGTTCTCTTTACTTGTCATCTTTAGCAGTTGTTCACATGTGGGAATGTGTGGAGAATGTCAGAGATAAAAGTAGAGTTAACTAATAGCGACTTTTTCAGGAGCTGCCTTTGTGCAGTCACTCAGCCCATCAATCTGCCCATTTTTCTTGATCTCTTTTTGTATTTCAGGATAATGTTGTCTAGGTAAAAAGGGCTGAAGATTGTTGCAGTGAATTTTTATATTGTTGAAGTAGATGAGATCATCCTTCTTCATCTCTTTGCTGGGTAGTGCTTTTTAAATGCAATCCCCCAGCCTGACTTTTAGCACTGTGGATCCCGCCGTTAAGAATACACAGACAAAACAACTGGAAAACACCAAAAAAGACTCCTGATGATAAAATGCCCAAGAAGCAATAGGTGTTGTGAAAACCAGTGGCCCACACAGCCCATTTTTATCTTTCATCCTGCAGGCTGTGGGGCTCTCTCATCTCAGTGCACTTCTGAGGCAGCTTTAACCACTTGAGTAATCGTGCTGGGTTCATCCCTTCACACTGCTCTCAGACAGTGCCATCCACCACAAGCTGTGGAGCAGGGATTCACATCCCCATGGATTTGGAAAAAGATAATAGTTTTGTATTCTACAGCACAATGCATCTGTTCCTTCTGAAAACACATTCTGACTGCATTACAGATAATGTTGGTCTTTTTTTTTTCCCCTCTCAAGACAGTGTGTCCTGTGAACTTTACTTGAAAAGGTTCTTCAAAGTGATCGGTTTTATATTTATTAACTTTCTGGTTCACTCACCTTTTTTGTGGTTTTCTGTTATGAAGAAAACGGTGTATCCTGATTTGTTCTTTGCACTGCTTATTACTCCAACTTTCTGCTTTCATTCTAAAGCAGTCTCAGTCTTTGCTGGCATGCATAGAACCCCTGAAATACTGGAAAACAGAAGGTGCAGCCCCTGCTGCTGGGGGAGTTTTCTGACTTCTAGTATTAATGTAACTTTCATATTTATTTCTTGGAAGAAGAGGAAGGCTCACCTTCAGCAGAAGGCTTATCTTAGTGCCTACTTTATCCAACTTCAGCTCTATAGTTTTCAAATTCCTTATTTTGTGTGTCTGGAAATAACAGAAAATTAAAGCCTATAGTTCTAAGTTTCCCATGAGAGCTGACTTTGGTCATGTCCTGTAAATACAACCTAATTAAACCTTTATATACAGGGTGGAAGCAGAGGGAAACACAGTGCTTTTAGCTTTTTTGCTTTTTCCTAGTAAGTACAGCTATCATAGTGAAGGAAAAATTACCTATTCATAAACATCTCTGTTTTATTTAGTTATCCTTAAACTAAATTTTGTAAGGTTTAAGTTATTGCGTAAATGTTGCTCCTCAAAATAGCTCTCTGTAAGCTATTTTCACTTTGAAGCATCAGATAAGGAGACATGAGTTTTGACAGGTTGAAGGCAACAGAAGTCTTTGTGGGAGACAGATATCCCTGAAAATCCACCTCCACGTTGTCTCATGAAGTGGAGGAAGCGTGAAGGAGGGAGGAAAAGAGAGAGTAGTTTTTCATTCTGCTCTTAAGCTTAAGGGGACAGATATTATTCTTCTAATGTCTGCTCTGCTGAAATGGAAAACTCACTGACAATAATAATTTCTTTGACCTACCTATCTGCACCGAGAAAAGGGAAGGAGCCTGCCTTTTGTCTTAAAATGTTATGCACGTGCACAGCATGTGTCCTCTGCTTTGCAGAAAATAATCTGTTCTTTTGTGAGGCTTGAAATGTTAGACCGGTTTAGTTCTGCCTGTGAAATTTTTGGTGCTGGGTAGATGTGTGAAGCTTTTGCATTTGAAAAGATGTCATGCCAGTAAAACGTATTAAATTCCTTTTATATTATTTCTAAATTTCCTTGTGTTCTCCCTTGGTGGCATTCAGTTATCTCTCCAGTCCTTGTTCCTTTTTCACCTGGCAGTGCTTGACAGGCAGCCTTTGGTTTAGTTAGTCAGGTATCCAGCTAATTCCTTAGTTTCCCAAGCTGAGGATCAACATTAAAAATTATGGTTGTATTATGTTGCAGTCTTGCTATAGTCAGCTAGACAATTTGACCTGGTATATTGAGCAAATTTTATTTTGGATGACAATGTGGCCCTTGATCCCAAGTTTTGTCCAGAGATTTTTGGGTACTCTGTTGTTTTGGTTGGTGGAAAGTGGTAGGAGGAGAGAGACAAAACTGCAAATGCCCAAGGAAGCACTTTCTTGCCAGTTGGTGTGCACAGAAATTGTTTCGTAAACAAAAGCAAACACAGTAAATTCTCCTATCATGGTTCTCCCTAAGGAAATGCTACATCTGCTGGCAGGACAGCTCAAGTAGCCTGATTTCTGCAGAGCCCTTAATTTCCTGTATTCATATGAATAAAGTGCCTTGAAAGCAAAAGGCAAAATCCCTCATGTTTTATTGTAGCCTTAAGACAGCAAATACTCAAGCATGTGCAAATTTTAGTGTTAAAGTGAAGTATGTGTGTGCCTCAGAATTTCTGTGTAAGTATCAAAGGGCTTATATATACTTGTAATTTATACCTCACTTAGATCACACAGAGAAAAATTACATCAGAGAAAAATAAATTCTTCAGTAACTGTGTTCACCAAGTCCTCCATCTCCATATGAAGTACCAGTAAACAAGTATGGTGCTTGTGTCAGCATGTTTGATCTTGAGAGAAAAAAGGATAAGGATAGTAGGCTAGATGTGCAGGGGAATTTGCTTATAACTCTGCAATTTAAATATTTTTACCCGAAAGTTTAATTATGTCATACATTACATGTGAATAGAAATGTAAGTTTCTTTTTAAAGAAAATTCTTCTTGATTAAAAATAGCTATCTACCAAGCTAAGGGAAGTTGATGAAAATGTCTTTTTACTTGCTATTCATAACATCCAAACCAGTTTTCTCCTTCTTCAGCATAAGGACTCAGTGACAGATTTAATCTGAAGTGCATTTTCTCAAGCTAAGGGTTGAGCAGTAATAAAAACAAGACATGATGTAATTCATGGAATTTCAGTACAAGGCATGAAAAGAGTTTGGTACTGCTACATTCTGTAACCCAATGAGTTAAATTTTCTTTGAATTGTTAATATATGTTGCCAAAAGAATGTTTTGTGCTCTAAATAGGTTAGCAGGAAGGTAGTAACTGTAATGCATTCCAAGTTTAAAATGCATTTATTCCATTTAGAGAGATCGATTTCATCCTTCACTTCAGAGTTTGAAATGTTTGAAGGCATTCAAGATAAAATTGTATCTTTTGACATAGAGTATTTTTAGGAGTATTTAGTACTCTTAAAATCATGAAGACAGTGATCACTTAAGATGCCAAATAATTGAAGCCCTTGTTTGTCTTGAACATTGAAACAAGGTAGCTGGAGCAGTGAGTGCTGCAGGCGATCTGTAGCTGGGGATTATCTGCATTACCTCATCCGCCTGTCCTTGGTGGCAGAGTGAGTCAGAGCCCTGCATACCATCAGATGTGATGAAACAAGATGCAACCCTTCTTTAAAAAAACCACCCAAACAGTAACATAAATGCAGCTCATCAAGATTTGCTGTCCTGGTTTTTTTGGTGTGCCTTAAAATTTCTTGCATATGGATCCATGGTGTAATGTGCATCAAGGGAGTGCAGCTTTCATAAAAGTACTCTGTCCCTGTTTCCTGTGGTATTTATTTTATATGTAAGATTTAGCTGAATAACAGTGCTCATGCAGTATCCTTCAGACAAAGGAAAACAAATCATCTCAACTTCCTTACCTCCTATTGCCCTGCTCCCTTCTGGCACTGGAGACTCCAGAGCTCACTGTGATTTCTTTTGAAGTAGGGCTGCTCCTGCTGCCATGGAGGGCAGTCACAGAATGGGGGGAATAGCAAATACATCTGCAATAAATGCACTGGGGTTTTACAGGCTTCTGTGTTAGGGTTTGCATTCACTGGAAATGAAATAGGGGGGTTTCTGCCAGAGCCCATGTGGGGACAGGGATGTCAGCAGTCTCCAGGAGACTGCAGACTGCCACTGCTTGCCAGGATCTTCTCTGAGGTCCAGCATCTGCACAGCAGTGAAGTGAACTCAAAGCTTTGGAAGGGCTACAGTCAATGTGGCAGCATTATGATCAGCACTGGGTTTTGAAAAGTTTTGGTGTGATATGTGTAAATGATAACATGATTTCTTTTCTCCTCCAGCCCTGGTCGCTCTCCAGTTTCTTTTGACAGTGAAATAATAATGATGAATCATGTGTACAAAGAAAGGTTTCCAAAGGTAAAGAACCCCTTTTTGAATAATGCATTCAATGAACTTATGTCCAAGCTCAGAATTAGTTTGTAGTGCTGGTCGGAGAAGGAGTCCAGCTCTTACATCCCATTTCCAAGCAGTGAAGTTTGCTGAGAATTTGAAGCTGGCTCCTTATCTTCATATCTTAATTCTGCAGTAGAAGAAATAGATTTAGTATACGTAGAGATGAAAAGGCTGAATTATCTTTTCTTATGTATTTCATATTTGTTAAATATCTGATGTCTTCTGTTGGCACAGGAAATTCTCACAAGAGTGAGAAGTGCCATGCCTTGGCTTTTTAAAAAGCTGAATAATGAAACCTGTGGAAGCAAGTTAAAAGTTAAAATCTCATTGAAATGAGTGTAGAAGATTGTGTATCCCAGAGCTGTCAATATGGCCATTCCTTCCTGTTCCACCACCAGCAAAAATAGATGTTTCTCTGGAGACAGGATATCAGGGCTTATAGTGATAGAAACGCTGTGTGTTTCTTGCTTGGGGCAATGGTTTTCAGCTTCCACAGTCTTGTCTAAAAGTTCTGAAAACTGCCTCACATCTTACACCCTTACTTTGGAGACCCAGGGAGGAATACAGCCTCAGGACCAAGATATTTTTACGGTCATTTACATTTTCAGAAAGCATGTTTTGATTAATTTTTGTTGTTTGCTCATGTGAACATAACTTTTGCCTCTGATGTGCTATCCTGATTCTCAGGAAATACTACTGTACTTTGGAATATTTTTTAAGCCTTGTGCAATTTGGTATTGCAAATGTTACTGTAGCACTCTATTTGTTTATGCTTTAAGGTCTGCTTTAGTAAAATTCAGGAGTAATTTCTCTTTATTCTGCACTTTCAGGCCACGGCACAGATGGAAGAACGGCTGGCTGAGTTTATTGCCTCAAATGCTCCTGAGAATGTGCTGCAATTAGCAGATGGGGTCCTAAGTTTCATTCATCATCAAGTTATTGAACTGGCCAGAGATTGCCTAGATAAATCACGTGAAGGTCTTATTACTTCTCGATACTTTTATGAGCTGCAGGAAAACTTAGAGAAACTTCTCCAGGATGTAAGTGTCCTCTGGAAAGTAGAATATATTATTTTGATTGAAACATTAACCAATAAGCTGGAGCTTTGATTTTATGATGACAGTGTTTATTCCAGGGGAGGGGCAGCAGGTGGGGGGTGTCAGGAGATCTGAGATATTCCAGTCTCCTGGAACAGGATCTACTGTGGGTAGATTTGAGTAAATCACTTCACCTGTGAACTTTGTTTCTACAGAAATTAAATGTGAATATGAGTAAGTCAAAGGCAGTCTTTACCATTTATGAAAATTGGCTTTATTCAGTTGAACAAAATTATTGAAATATTTTCTCATGAACTTTAGGAGTCTGAATAACATATTAATTACAATAGTGCCTTCAAGGAGTGAAAACACCATAGTTATTAGTGTTGCTGTAGATTTTTCACAAAAGATTTTCTTGAGCTGAACATAATGCAGTTGTGGGTTTTTAGTACTTGGATGTGTTTTGTGGCATTCAAAGCATATGAAAATACACAAGGGGGCGTAATTTTAATACATTCTCAGTATGCTTCAGCTACTCATTAAAAATTGCTCTTTCCCTTCAAAAGGAAAACAATATTAAATTTCAAACATCTCTTAGAATTTGTGCCATAACTGTTGTGAAGAGTCTGTGCTATTGCCAATTGCCGAGTCCAGACCTCTGTTTAGGAATATTTTCCTAATCCTCTGCTTTAATGATACAGCAAGCTGAAAAAACTGATTTTATAAATATTTATAAAATGTATAATATTTATAAATATTGCATTCTCAGATAGCAAATACCACAGAGACACCTGGAAATAGAACATCTAAAATACTTTGTTTTCTGTTATGATTTAAATTTTATTTTTATTTTATCATTATTGATCAGTTTGCCAACCCACTGGCACGAATTGCACTAGATTGTTTCCCTTTGCCACTCTTTTCAGCCATTAGAAAAAGGAAAATGAGTAAAAATACTATATTTATATACATTTTTTGTATTAAAAAGCTTTGTGAAAGCTGCAGAAACTTCTCTTGTATCAGCTAAATTTTTTGGCTGCCCCATTTATGTAAGTGTGGCTGTAATTTTTCTGGTATTTGTTATGCTTGAGAGAAAAATGAGTCATGTTTGGATCTGTGGTGTTCTGCTTGGATGGAGAATATAATTTTGACATACCAAGAGAGGTAGGGAATATCTTTTGAGGGGCTATATGATTGTCTGCCTATAGGATACCAGTAACCACTTGTGGATCCTTCTTCTATCTCCAGAGTCTGGAAGCAGAGTATTTGCACATGTCAGCTGTGAAATAATGGATCAGGGCTGTTTGGGTGATGGTTTGGAAGTTGGAAAGGTTTCATTAGAAGTGACTTTGTATGCTCAGCAAAATCCCTTACGTTTCAGGGGCACAGGGGGACTACACTGTGTTTTACTGCTTCTGGTAGCAGATCCTTGGAGCCTGAAATTCTCCCTCTCCCTGACTTTCCTCCTGTGTGTGGACAGTGATTTCTTACACCATAAGGAACTGAGAGAGCCATAAATTAGGGCTGGCCACTTCCAGTCTGCATTTTCAGTCCTGTCTTCTGGCCTGAAGAGGTTAATCAGGGTCTCAGAGGAGGTGTGGGTCAGACAAATCAGCTTTTTCCTTTTCTCCCCTTTCGCTCGGAACAAATCCTCAAAACACACTTCTTAAATGTCCCTTCCCCCTTGATCCTACAGGCATTTTCCTGCTGCTCTGAAATACTGGGGAAGGTGTCATTGAGCTGTGATTAGAGGAGATGCAATGGTCATCTCTGAGCTTGTTCAGGAATTGACATTTGGGGCTTTCTTTGCCCTCTTCTTCCTTAACGTCTCCTGCTGAGCAGGGGCGAGAGAGGGGTCAGCTCTTCAGTGTGATTGATTTACTCTGGGAAGTAAGGCAGGCTAGAGGTGATTAAAGGAAAGTTTAGAGAGGCAAGGAAGGCAGAACAGGCTGGGAAGGAAGAGAACAAAGACATTAAAAACACGGGAGAAAAGCCAAAGGCTTCATTCCACTTCTTTCTCTCTATTTTTTTTTCCTGTCCTATGTATTTTTCTGTTCCTTAGCTTATCTTTTTGATTTTAATATTTAAGAGCCACTTGTTTCCTCTGGTTGCCTAGTCTGTGCTTTGCCCTTCAGACTGCACTCTGCAAGGAAATAATTGGAACATTTTAGTCAAAATATATAGAAATTGGTGATACTATTTCTTTTGGAGGACTCACCTGAAACACAGGACATTTTGGAGTCAAATTTAAGCTATTCCAAATTTGATGGCAGGATCTTAACCTTTGTTTAGGTTGTAAAGTATTATAAATAATAGGTACATAAAGAGTACCAATTAGAAGGTAATTCAAAGAGCTGTTCAGCTTGGGAGTTGTATGATCTGTGTAGCAGGCTATGGAGTTTTATGGTATATTTTTATAACACACTGAAAGATTGGAAAGATGCTTTATTGGTGAATAATGAGGCCAGCAAGTGGCAGAAATATCCACAGATTTTCTTACAATTTTACTGTGAAAGAATGGATTCTCTCTCTTAAAAATTCCTTTTTATTGTGTAGGTTCCGATACCTGGTAATGAACTAAACTTGCACAGCATTTCAAACTATAAAATGGAAACTTGATTTAATATATTGTATTTTGAGTAAAAATGTAAAACAGACTGTTTGGGTATGCAAATAATGAGCTAATGAGCTGTTTAAACGCACCAAAACAGAAAGCTTTTGGAAGATTTTTAGATCCTGGCTTTTGTAATAACATGCCAACAAATCTCTTTAGCTATAGCAAATGAGATCTTTTCCCTTGTTTGGAGCATGAAATACTGTCTTTTAGCCAGAGAAACTTATCACATCATTGAAATAATCATGAACTAAAAATGAATTTAAGAGATTTTCTTCATTTTGGAAAACATGAACTTGAATGCTACATTTCACATCAAAGTAGAAATACAAAAAAATAAGATAAAGCACTGATCTAAAAAAGAAATGTGACATTCAGTTCTTTACCTGTTACCATGGGTTGGAATCTCAGGTTACTGAGGAACAAAAGGTTATATATAGGCAGTTATTCCTTGGCTGAATCAATAAGATAGAAGTAGCCTAGGTGTAGCCAGTTGGGCAGGGAGGTGAAGGATTACAGGTGTGGATGGAACAAAAGGAGCAGGGGAGGGTATGAGTGTTCTGCAGCAGTGACTGATGCTGCATATTGGCAAATGGATATTCTGGCTGGGGCTGCTTTCTTAGGAGGAGCCCGGGTGTAAATTTATCAGTCCTTGGCTTTGCAGGTCTATTGTTTTGGTTTCCATCAGTATATTAGCTCAATTACAGCGTTGTGACTTGCATATCCCAGTTATTGGTCCTGCTGAAGCCCAGGGGAGGACAGTGATTTTAATTTCATGCCCCAGCAGCCACAGTTAGTGACGGATGGGTCTTTCAGATGAGGGAATCGGTTTGTAAATTACCCATCTCTACCTCCTGAGCACGTGTCACCAGCAGTGTGTGCAGGAATGGCACCAGCCCCTGCCCAAAGCCCTCCTGGGGACGGGAGGGGAGCCCTGAGATGCCACCAGCAGCCCGGAGGCTGGCACATGGTGCTGGGGACGCGCTGCTGAGCTGGCACAGCTGGCACCTGGCTCATGGGAGTGGCAGGTGGTGCTTGGCTGCACAAACCTCCTGCTCCTGGGCTCTGTCCGTGGGACACCGGGGACGAGGAGTCTGTCGGGATGTCCGGGCTGTCCTGGGGGAGCAGGAAAGAGGAGGAGGCAGTTTCCCTGAGGATCGTGGAGGAGCAGCGCTGTGCAGAGATGATGGCTGAGTGGCTGTTACAAGTTGTGTTTGGTTTTTGTGAATGCTTCTTTTCTTTTTCCTTTTGCTTTTCTGTATCACTTGGCAGTCATGGTCTAGCTTTTCATTTTCAAAACAGACACCTGATTAAACTAGCTGCATTTTTAAATTGTTTTGCCTGGATTGTCAGAGATGAGAATAGGAGAAAACAAAAAGGCTTGATTTAAAAGACTAAGTTCTCTTTAACAGTACAAATGGATGCAAAATGATGAATTATATCTATTATATTATACTTTTTGTATAATATAACCTATGTGGGCGGGGGGAGAAAAGGACTTTCCAATTGCATGGCTCAAATTTAAAATAATACAAAGTTGTTGATGTTTTATCTATTCATTTCAGTGCAGCTAACTTCTGGTGATCTGGAATGGCTTTTAAAATATGAAAGCATTAATTTCTTTCTAAAATTCATATAGTAACTTGTAAGTTTGCATAACGCATTAGTGGACACAAAGTGACTATTTATCATTTTCATTGTGATTATTTTCTATTTTATAATTTTAAAAAATATTTTTAAATTACGAAAATAAATCACAGCTTCTTTCAATATTTCTAAAATAATCTTCTGTTTAAGGCTCTATAGCCAGGAAGGACCTCTGATGTTGTTTTTAGATAATGGACCAGCAGGTACATCATTCTCCTCAAGGTTAAATTCCAGCCAATGCTAACCAGTGCCGAAGGACACAGTCAACACTTCTATTGTGACTGGTGTCAAAATGAAAAATAATGAACCTCTTAATATTTTTTGTTTGGCAGCAAAGTATCAGAGATATAGATAAGGTGCTCTAGTTCTGAATTTCTGCTCCCTGTGTTTGTATTGCTCTTTTAGGTGGTCACCAGTGTGATTTGACTTCTCAGACATATAAAGACATATAAATATGTCTTCTTCTTAGGTGATTCTAATGGACAACACTAAATGAACCTTTTAGTTTATTGCACTGTTGTTGATAAAATATCACTCGTATAAGTAACTGGCTCATTGCCAGCAAAAACTCATTTATTAAGTTCTGAACTCTATATCTGTGGCTGTGTTAAAGCACAATTTTTAGATCTTGGGGAAAAATAGCTGTACTTTATTTAGGAGTTTTTGCATTGCCATTTTTTTGTGCGTCTGCAATGAAATGCTATTATATTTCTGCTCCAGAAATCATCATGTAGCCATTGAAGGGTAATTTCTGAGGGTTTTTTTGTGTTGCTCTTTTTTTTTTTAATTATTTTTGTTTTGGTTTGTTTGCTGTTGTAAAAAGACATCCCATCACACAAATACACACATACATCTTGAAACTAAGATTTGAATTTATACTGAAATCTGGTGAAGTAACAGACAGGACTAAATCCTCTGAATTAAGTTTTTATATGCTCTTTTCTTTGCTTATCTGCTTGGTCCTGCATAACGTACAATGTAATGCTGGAGTTATTCAACAGGATTGATAAAACTGAGAAAGGAGAAACTGAGATTGAGTCTTTCTAGATGATGAAGAGAAATTCTAGTTCAAATTCTAGCTGACAATAAAGCTCAGAAATGTGTCTGTTAGTGATTGCCTAGATGTCAGTGTTGTGTGGAAGGTAAAATTGAAAAAATCAATATTCCTCTTCTCATTTTAAAAAATAAACTGAGCCCACATTGTATCTATTATAATTGATAGGTGATATATTGCAAATAGAGCCTTTGAAATATCTCTTGCATGATAATGTGAGTCAGAAGTGATGGAAAAGCCATGTGTACCTTGGCATCCCTGAGCAAGCTGAGCTCAGCCTGCCCTGACTCAGCCGTGCTTTTGCTGCTGGATTGGTTACTGAGCTGGTGATTGCATTCAGCATGTGACAGAGAAATTCAGAGTTCAGTGCTGGGACCCTGACGTGCTGCTGTGCTCCCACAGGCCCACGAGCGATCCGAGAGCTCCGAGGTTGCCTTCGTCACCCAGCTGGTGAAGAAGCTGATGATCATCATCGCGCGGCCAGCGCGGCTGCTCGAGTGCCTGGTGAGTGTGGGCCTGGCAGAGGCTCTGCAGAGTGCTGTGCACTTGAGGAGATAAGGGACACAAAGCCTTCAAAGAGACCTTCACATGCTCATTAAAACACTGATGAAAAATAAATTTATATTGAAAAAGAAAAAGAAGTACTAAGTGGCTTCTGCGTGAATATAGAAGTAGTTCTCCAATGGACTGTCAGCTGCATCAGCAGCTAAGTTATATTTTAGTATAGAGTTTATGGCTGAGAGGCCAGATGTAGCTGTCAACATCATTCCATGCTACTTGATGTCACTGAATGTTCCTCATGTTGTTAATAGTTACTGTAAGGAGCCTGTAAATGTCTGTATGGGGTGTGCCTGGTGTCCAGGGTGCTGTGCTAGGGAAGAGCTGTCACTAAGGAAGGAGTTCCATGACATAAATGGTGTTGGGGCTCTGGGACTCAAACCCTTCCTGTAGACCCAGCAACAGTGAAACCTGGTGTCAGGTTTTCCATCTGTGAACACACAGTGGGATACACTGTGTGAGATCCAAGGAGATTTGGGAGCCTGGGTTTGAAATCCTATTTGGTGCTATTGGAATACAAGCAAAAGCAAGTCTCACTCTTTTCTGACAGGAAATATGTCTATTTTTAAATTTATTTTTAATAATAATGCATTTTTTGAGTTTAACACTAGAAAATGCTGAAAATTGTTTAGGCAATTCCAAAATAGGCCACTGTGTCCCCAAGTTCTGCAACTACAAAATATTTCCTTGGTATGGTGGAGAAGCATCTTGAAAACCTGTGTTCTCACTCATGACATAGCAACAGGGCTAATATAAACCTTCAGTGTATATAGAAATTTGTGTACCCAATTGGAAGGGTTCAATTCAGTGACTGTATCTCAAAAGAATGTTGAAAAATTAATGAGTGTAGGGAAGTCAGCAAAAATTGTGAAGTGTCACAAACCTACAATGGAAACTTAGGTAATGACAGGATGAAATTTCCTGGTGTGTCAGAGCACACTTGTGGTGGTTCGTTCTGGACATAGAAGTGACAGAGATGCTACAGGTGTTTGAGACATCAGAAAAGTTGGCTGGATTAGGGGTCTGTGGCTGGCTGTAAAAGCACAGTTAACATGTTAGTTATGTTGTGGTCAGTGTGTCTGTGGGTGACTTTTATCCCTGGAGTCACTGGAAGATGAATTACTTTTGTGGAGCTTTCTTTGACAAAGTAGACAAGAGTGGTCCAGTCTTTGATACCAGTTTTTGGAAACACCTGCAAAAGTTCTGAGAACCAGTGGACTTTGGAGGGTTCCTTATTCCTCCTCCACAGCTGTCAGATGGATCACTTTGCTGGGAAGGCCACCCTATGGAAGTTGGCTGCACAGCCAGCAGGACAGATACCTTCACTTACTGATTCAAGAAATCTCCACCAGACTGCACTGAAAATCCCAGGCACAGCTCGATTCAAACTGGGAATTCCTTGGTTTTCAAACCATGTTTGTGATTTAGATGAGTTTTTGTGACTCCCACTTATCTTCCATAACTTCTTCAAAATTTATTTTGGAAGTGAAGACAATGGAGAAAGGAGATGAATTTAAACTCACTGTGTTTGTATTTGCTGCATTCACCATTGTCATTTTTGCTTGTGTACACTCATCATCTAGGAAAACTTGGAACCTCAGAAAGCCTTGTGAGGCCGTGTCTGTACCTGTAGAATTCCAAACTCAAGGCAGCTCTTAGTTGCAAATCAGGAGGTCTCCAGGTTCTTCTATGTCTTCTCCACCTGATGTTCTGCAAAGTGAGTGGGAGCAGGTGGCAACAGCAAAGTCATTGAGATTTGAGTAATGAATTGCAAAGTATGTAGTGACAACCTTGACAATCAAGTGGCCAGACTCCAAAGTATAGAAATAATATCTGGATCTGTGGGTTAGTGTTACCTGTTCTTTTGAACCTGCATTGCCTTTGTAGCAATTTTTTTCCCAAATATTTATTTTAATCTGTTGACATGAAGAACTAAATACTTATGTTCCTTTTGTCCCATAAAACAAGAAATATACTAATGGATGGTCAACCATTTAAATAGCTTTTGAGAGAACTAATTTTCATTTTTATCTTTAGCATATCTTTTTTTGTAATTCAATCTTTGGCTTCGGTATATGTGAATTTATAAAAAGTTTTTCTATTATTTAGTATTAAGGTTAACTAAGGTTAACTTTAGTAACACAGCTCATTCTTCTTTCTTCCTTGTAAATGAAGTGTCCATATAGACAGTGCTTGTGATGATTGTGATTGTTTTAATGCAGTCAAAAATATTTAAGTATTCCAAAGTTCAGTTATTTGGCTTCTGTCTTTGCATTACCTGTTGGACTACGAAATGTTTATTGGCAGACAATCTCTGAGGCTTCAAGAAAATGATAGTGTGCTTGTGCATCTCTAAAACCTTCTTTGGGAAAAAGTATCTAATTTTTTTGTTTTGTTTTGTTTGTTTTTCCATAGCACCCACCTCCCCTTAGTAGGGTTCATTCTCCTGTATTCAAATGATTAAACCTACCATAAAGAAGTCAGAACTGGAATTTATATAATTCCTTAGTGTTTTGTATGTTTGGGGTTTTGTCACCAAGTTGGTTTTTTCCCTCTCTCCTTTACTCACCAATGAATGACCTGCAGTTGTCAGGACCTCAAGAAGTCCTTCCTCAGCTCCAGCATCCCTCTCACTGCACTGGTGACCATTCTCTCTCTGTTCTCTCTGGTCTGGCTTCTGCTCTCTGCCACTACTGAGAGTGTTGATTAAACCTTTACCAGAGGAGGTGGGAAGGACCTTGTTTCTCACATTGTTGCTGTCTTTGGTGACAGCATCTAACCAAGCAGCATTGCTTGGAGCAGTTATGGAAAAGTGCATCTGTTCTCTGTTCAGGTTTCTTCACATCATTGTAAGCTCTAATTTCCTTTTCTTGTTTGCAGTTCTGTGCTCTTTTTCTCTTACGTTGCTGACCACACAGCAGTTCTTTACTGATGCCCTCACTGTTGTCTGTGCATGCTCAGCTGTTTGCTGAAACTCTTCCCCTTTCACCCTCCCATTTCACTGGAGAATTTTTGAAGAGTTGGCGAAGCTGCTCATTGCTGGTGAATGATGAGGTTTGTAGTGGGGAGAGCTAAAGTGAACTGGTGAACTTGTTCCTAAGCAGAGTGCTCCTGCTGCCCAAAGCTTGTCTTTTGTTTTCTACTATATCTCTTAGTCCAGTGCAAGAGATCACACCTTCTATAACCTTTTCTGGCCTAAGAGAGCACATGCACCATGACTGAGCTGCTGAAGTGATCCTGTACTGTAGACTACAAGAAATAGGGCCAGCAGTATTTCTTATGAAGAAAGTGGTTTTATTAAGAATTTTATGAGCAATTGCTGAGGTTAGGACAGTGGCAGGATTGCGTGGGTGTATGGCTGGGTCAGAAGTGATAACTGACAGCAGGAAAGGCTTATCTTGGGTTAACTCACCTGTCAGATGGAGGTGGCAGAAGGTGGTGCCTCAGCTCTCATCACAGACCTTTCCCTGGCACGTCTCAATGTGACAAAACTGGGGTTGTGTCCACACTTGACACTTAAGAGGACATTTTGAAAGTTTGGGTTTGGTTTGTAGAAAGTCTCTACAGTCCTTGTTCTGTTTTGATTTCCAGATCTAAACCCATGAACACCCCGTGGGATGTAATTATCTGTTGGTTTTGCAGAGCAGAGTGGGAAGCATTGCCTTGCTTGTTGTGACTCGAAATGTTCTGCATCGCTGCTGAGCCCAGAATTACCTTTGGATGTTTCTGAGGATTCCCCTCTAAGGGGGAGAAACCTTTCATAATTGTAAAGCTGTATCATTTACCTCTCTCTGTGTCTCTCACTGCTTTGCTGTAGGAGTTTGATCCTGAAGAGTTCTACCATTTGTTGGAAGCTGCAGAAGGCCATGCCAAGGAAGGACAAGGAATTAAATGTGACATTCCTCGTTACATTATCAGCCAGCTGGGACTCACCAGGGATCCCCTGGAGGGTGAGGACTCTAGTTATGTACTTTCCAAACTGTTGAAAAGATAGTCAGATCTCCTGGTCACTACATAGGTGAAGGATGCTTTTATTTTATTGATTGAATTTCTAGGCCATTTTTCCTTATTTTCCTGTTTGCTGTCAAATCCTAGACTGTCCTTTTCAGCCCTGTGTCTCAAAGGAATGTTGCTGGGGTAAGGATGGCACATCAGTAGTGACAGTTCTTTACTTATGATGTTAATAATGTCTTCCTGTATCATAGCTGAAACAATGTTAGAAAATGGCTGTAGGATTTAACTGTTTTTATGTGCTATTGGACAGTAAAAATAAATTTACCTGTTATTTTTCTGATCTTTCTGGCCTGCTAGTGGCCTGGTTGGAAAGTATCCTGTCATCCCACTTGATTGTCTCTTGTGGAAAAGTGTGTTTTTTGTGGGTTTCCATGAGATTACCATGATGAGTATGAATTTTTAGCTGGAGGTGAGATTGAAGTTTTACATCTTGTGTAGCAGCCAAACTGAAGAGAGCAGTGTGAGGACAGAAACAGCTTTTCTGTAAGGTGCCAGAATTGCATATGGTAAATTTAATATAGACATACATTGGCCCAGAAGATCGTAACTTTAGAATTAGTGAGTTAATATCTCTGCCTGGCACTTTGCTGGCTGAAATGACAAGTTTTCTGAGCATGCACAGCTTGTTCAGCAACAATAGAAAGTGTGACAGAGACTGGAGGTTACTGCAGAATATTTCAGTGATTGAATATACTTCTTGTTACCTCAGGAGAGCATAATTTTAACATAAATTAGTAGTCTGGCTGGGACTAGTTTAACTTCTCTGGTGTTTACTGGAATGACATTGACAGGTTGACTTCAAGTGAAGAGCTCTTCGGGAAAATTTCTACCAAAGATTGCTAAATGCAATTTAATAGCATTTGTTGAAATCTGACATTAAAGGGAAATTTCCTTTGATCCCTGTCATGGGAGAGAACCTTTCCATTGCTAATTCCCTTACTAAAGTCAAATTTTCTTTGGAAATGTGGGGAGATGTCAAGGTGCCTTATTTCCTTTCTGTAAGGAGGGCACCCAGAAATGTCAGTGATGTCTGTTCAGAGACTCGAAGCTAAGGGAGGATTTGGGTTTGCAGAGTTTACAGCATCTCCTGCCACAGCTGAGTAGCCCAAACTAAGTGACTTTCCCCCAGTTTGCTGCTGCTCAGCGTTTTGCAGAATCAGCCACGTCACGTGGAGGACAGCTGCTTGAAATGTGATCCTTTTTCTTCTTAGAGCACAGAGATGCCACCAGGCTATGTGCAGACATATATGTGTGTAATAGGTTTTAATATTAACTAGACAACACTTTCCCCAAACATGCATTTATTGCTTTTACTTATTATAGAAACTATCTAGAGTAAGTCAGGCTGAAATTAGAACAATTAATTATATTCATCTTTATATATAATACTGCCTGCAGAGTACAAGATGTTAAAGGTTATCACTGTATAATTAGGGTGACTTTTTACAGAAGGAGAAAATGTCCTTCATCATCTACAAGCATCTTTTAAAATCCTGTTTTTCTTGCATAAACAAAGAGAATAGTGTTTGATTGAGATTATTAGGAGTAATCTTTCCTCTTTCTTTTCAGAAATGGCCCAGTTGAATAGCTATGACAGCCCAGACACTCCCGAGACAGATGATTCAGTCGAGGTAAAGCAGTAATACACTCACTCTGTCTAGCACTTTTTTTTCTCTCAAAAGAAGTAGTCTACAGTAAAGAATTAATTATAAGGCAGAGTAATTGTAATTTAAAAAAAAAAGTGCAGACATTTAAAAGCTCATATTAAAACTAGAGTACATGCTCATAAAAATGTGAAAATCTTTATACGGTGGTGGTAAAATGCTTAAAAGATGCAAATAGGCATTATTACCAAGTTTTGTGGATTTTTTTTAATTTTTGGAGTTAAAAATGAAAATTATCTGGAGGAATTCTTTATATCTACATTTGTAAAATGTGATGGGTATTGAAAAGAGTTGACTTTAGTAAAACCACTGGAAAAATTTAATTATGTAGCTGGCTAGGTTTCAAAGATGCTCATTTTATTGTTTTTTAAAAAATATAATATTAATGAAAGGCCTGAATCTTACAGTCCACTGACTTTTTGTGCTAATAATTTGTGGAGGGAATCTGCGAACACCCTATGGATACAGACAATTGTCCTAAAGCTGAGGACTCCAGAAATTCAGAAATTGATTGAATTTGAGTTAATGGGTTCTTAAAGAAGAAAAGGACAAAAAAAAAAAAAAACCACAAAAAAAAACAACAAAAAACACATATAGAATTAAGTCATTCCTGCCCCTGATTTTCATTTTCTTGTTGTCTTTCCCCAGAGCCGTGGGGCCTCCGTCCAGTCAAAGAAAACTCCATCTGAAGAAGAGTTTGAAACCATTAAACTGATCAGTAATGGTGCTTATGGGTAAGACTTTTAGACTTTCAATTAGAAGAAAATGCTATTATTGTCCTACCCAGCAAAGGGCTACAGCAAGGTCTGGCAAATGTCTGGGTTTTGTTGGGTCCAAAGCATAAAGTAATTTCACTTGGGTCTTACAGACGTTCCACAGTTATTGTATCTTCTGCATTCTTCTGGGAGATGCCATTTTTTCATTTATTCAGTTTATATATGTAACATATGTGGCTGTTTGTGAGCCCTTGAAATGCTAAAAGAAGTGCTAGAGTTACACTGGGGTAAATCTACTGTGAGGACTAATACACGAGAAAGGCTATTAGATTTTATTATCCATTGAAGAATCAAGTATGAATTCAGTCAGTTACAATTTTAACCACACACACCAACCTATCCAGAATTTTAAAAGGCAGTTCCTGACTCTTTGCAGTTCATAAATCCTTACCAGTGAGGTCATTAGGCTGTTACTGAAAAGCAGTGATACTCAGTAGGTCATAACAACAAAACTTGAGCATGTGCTTGAACGTTTTGTGGAAATGGGTGCTTAGTTCACAACAAATCACTTTTTAAAAATTATATGTGGAAAAAGTGTAAGCATGGGTTTTTAGTGAGTGAAGACACAATGGAGCATGTTGAAGAGTCATTATGAGACAAAAAGATTTTAAATCTCTTCAGTCATACTTCTGCACAAGCCCCATGTAACTTTGTAAAAAGGGGAGAGAAAAGTGGTGGTTTTGCTGTTAGTCACATGTCTTTATCCTGGGTTTATTTTATAGCCAGTGGCTGGTGAGACACAATACCACGTTAAATGTAATGTACTCCAGAGAAAAGGAAACAAGTACTGATTCAATAAGGCAGGCAGACTGGATGACAATTTTATTTGCAAACTGTATTATTAATGTGAAGGAATCTAATGATCTGCAAATGATAGAAGTGTAAGAGATACTTTACTGAAGGAAATCCCTGGTCACAGCACTACGTCAAATTAATTTTATGGAGCTTGGAAAGAACTCCTGCTGATTCCATAGATCTTGGACAATTTTTTAAGCAAAGTGGTCACTGTAGTGTTGAAAATTACATGCTGCTCTGCAGTGGTGCATATGGAGATTTGTGACATTGGTGTTTGAGGTATCTCCTTGTTTGTCACATCAGCAAAAATGCTGCTTTGTTCAGGAAGGCGGAGTAGCTTTGGGAAGGAAGCATCATGGGGCTCCTTCTTTTCTAGGGAAGCTTGCCACTGAAACAGGATTTTCTGGAGTCATGGATAAGTCTGTCAGGATTCATTCAAAAGAGTAACATCACTGTTTAAAAAACCCCAACAAAACCACAAAGAACTGCAAACCTAAACCCACAACAAAGCAGTTTGTACCAAAATGGACTTTTTCCTCTCTCTTTGGTGGTTTTGCAGAGCGGTGTATTTGGTGCGGCACAAGACCACCCGCCAGCGTTTTGCCATGAAGAAGATCAACAAGCAGAACCTGATCCTGAGGAACCAGATCCAGCAGGCCTTTGTGGAGAGAGATATTCTGACATTTGCTGAGAACCCCTTCGTGGTCAGCATGTTCTGCTCCTTTGAGACCAAGCGGCACCTGTGCATGGTTATGGAGTATGTGGAAGGTATGGTTGCTGGTATCCACTCCTCCAAAGGGGTCTGTGAATCCCTGGGACTGATACAATACGTTTGCAGTGAGCTGAGCCTCACTGCTGAGGTTAGAAGTCAGCATGAACTTCCCAGTCTTCACTGGAAAGGAAACCCTCCCTCCCTCCTGTGGGATGGTATGGCTGGATCCATAGCACATTTGCTTGACATTCCACTTAGAAAATGATTTAAGAAACATAAGTCTTTGTTCTTTAGCCGCCTTTTAAAAAATAAAGTGTCATTTTATGCTGGGGTTGGTTTTTTTCATTGTTTGGTTTGCTTATACTTTGAAATATAATTTGATTTTATTTTATCAGTATATCTTATTATAAGCAATATCCACTGGTGGATAGGATTAATTTCTTATGCCTGGCTTGCTTGACTGAATGTTTGAGAAATAAGATTATACTTATTGTATCAGTGCTCTTTCAGATAAATTAGTGGAATGAAATCAGATGTATTGACAATAGGAAATTTTAATATTAATTCCTCTTTGCAAGTAGAAATGAAGGTCGACTGAAATGTGTGGCCAGTGTTCCCAAGGAAGCTTCAATCACGAGCCCATAGACTTATTTTCTTCAAGGCTTCCTGCAGTTTGCAAATGGTATCTGTACAATTCCTGTCCAAGCCTGCCCAACATATATGGATCTCAATTTTCCTAGATTTTAGTATTTGTTTTAAGTTCAAGACAGAGTACAGAGAGATCTTCAGAATTCTTCCTAACAGGGTTGTAAGAGACAGCCTTTAGAAAACATAGTCTGATCTTGTACTGCAGACCCATAGCTGTTGTTTCTTGCTGATATTTGCCATTTCAACATGCCATATGTGCAAATGTTTTGTTTCTAGGAGGTGATTGTGCTACGCTGCTCAAGAACATTGGTGCCCTACCCGTTGATATGGCGAGGATGTATTTTGCTGAGACTGTTCTGGCACTGGAGTACCTACACAATTATGGGATTGTTCACCGTGACCTAAAACCTGATAAGTAAGTCTTTGGGCCCTCAGAGGCAACAGACCCAGGCCTTCAGGGGCTTTCTCTGTAGGTAACAGGACATGGGGGCTGGAGACACCATTGATCAACAGCATCTGACATGGAGGAGGTTTTATGGAATCTCTTGCTACTGATGTAGAAACAGATGGGCACTGGGAAAGCGTGGGAAGAATGTCTTCAGGTATATTATCCCAAAGATGTTGCTACACTGATGGTGTTTTGGCAGAAGGTAGTCCCACTCCTGGTTGCCTTGTCTGCTCTGTGATATTTGGCTGCACAGGAGGTTTTTTCCAGGTGTTTAATGGGGATGTATCACTGAGATTGTCCTTCACATTATCTTGTGTTCTTTTTGTTTGAAATTGCTTTTGGGAAACAATTAAATGAATGTTGTATTATTTTACTTCTCTCTCTTTTAGTCTTCTGATAACTTCAATGGGTCATATTAAACTAACAGATTTTGGACTGTCCAAAATTGGGTTAATGAGTCTTACAACTAATCTTTATGAGGGCCACATCGAGAAGGATACGAGGGAATTCCTGGACAAGCAGGTAAGCTGAAAAAAGTTGTTTGTTGATGTGGGATCAGATGCAGGATTCTGTCATGGGGTAGAATCAAAGTTAATAGCACTCCTTCTCTGCCTTGATGCTGTGCTGTGCACTGTAAATTGGGAGGAAAAGGTACAAGTCCATTCTCATGTTTGTACATAAATTGACATAGGTTGTTATTTCAGTTTCTTGTTTTGGAGTCATGCACTTCAGCTCTTAGTTTAGGATCCTGAAAGGGTGGCCCAGGCAGCAGTGCAGGTGTAAACAGAAATTGGTTTAGGGATATAACATGGATTTTGCTGAAGGTTGTTCCACGATCTCCCCCTTCTGGTGCTTAGAAAGTTCATGGCAAGTTTCTATATGCTTCTTGTAATTTTGTCTAACAGCTTAAACATTGATTTTTATCCCCATGATATTTACTAAGGGTCATTTTTCTCCTTAGCCTTCATTTTGCTAGGCTTAACCAGCTAAGTTCTTGTAGCTAACAAGATGGATTTTCCTTTGATGAATGAATAGCTTTTGCATGTAACTCGTTCTGTTTGAGTTGATATTTTCTGGACATGGTTGTTCTGGATGCAGGCTCACCAATGCCTTGTATAATGGGATTGAAAAATGCTTATCTCTTCTGAAAATACCTAGGATCACAGCTGAATTTTGCAGCTGAATTTTTATTTGTGCCAAGTGTTGATTCATAATTATCCTGTGGTGTTGTCTTCCTGTTGTCTTCTGAGTAAGGATGCTTTTTCTAACAGAACTCTCCTAGGTCATTAGATCATATTCTTGTACTTTACAGTGGTACATTTTTTACAACTATTTTGTTATTGTTGTTGCTGCTTCTAAGCCCCAGGCAATTTAGATCTTCCAAGGTAATTTCCTTAGCCATTGTCCATGCCAGCTGTACCTCCCAGGATTAAGGCTGAAGTGTGTAATCATGCTGGGCTGCTAATTCTGCATCTGTGAAACTAAATTCTGTTAGCACAGAGATGTGAGAGGCTTGTCAAAACTCAGTTCCTGATGGCTGTAGCTGTGCCAGCAGACATCCATCAAGCTGTCAGACCTAAACACGCAGAATATGCATTTTTCCCATATGCTTTCCTGTGCATGCACCAAAGAACTACTTAGCTGGCATGTCCACACTAGGAACATTTAATTTCATGTGATGTTATTTCTGTGCAGGTAATGTCTTCTTCAAATATAGACTCTTGCTCCATGGCAGTAGTTCACAGCATGAAGTGGTTAGTGGCAAAACATTAATAACTTCCTTGTAAAGCTCTGAAGGGGGGGGGAAAGAAAAGAAAAGAAAAGAAAAGAAAAGAAAAGAAAAGAAAAGAAAAGAAAAGAAAAGAAAAGAAAAGAAAAGAAAAGAAAAGAAAAGAAAAGAAAAGAAAAGAAAAGAAAAGAAAAGAAAAGAAAAGAAAAGGAAAGGAAGAAAGAAAGGAAGAAAGGAAGAAAGAAAGAAAGAAAGAAAGAAAGAAAGAAAGAAAGAAAGAGACAAAATAAGCTTTGACATGCATTTGGCAATTTGTAAATTTATTGCTTTCTTGCATGTTTCTCTTGAGGTGTGTGGGACTCCAGAGTACATTGCACCAGAAGTGATCCTGCGCCAGGGCTATGGGAAGCCTGTGGATTGGTGGGCCATGGGCGTCATCCTCTACGAGTTCCTGGTCGGCTGCGTTCCTTTCTTTGGGGACACACCTGAAGAGCTGTTTGGACAAGTGATCAGTGGTAAGTTTCGGCTCACAGCACATTTCAAAATGTGCTGTGAAAATATTGAGGGCCCACAGTTTAGTCAGGAAGGACTAGGTATAAAATAATGGGGTTTAATTTTAGTGTTTCTAAATTTCTGTGTCAAAGCAGCTTCCATCTGATTTCAGCTATGGAAACTTGTGTTGTTTAACATCTTCCTAAATAGTTCTCTTATGGTGTGGGAGTCATACAAATCCTTGTGGGATTGATGAAAAATATTTGGGGATTTTTCTGTTCTGTCTTTTAACTTAAGTGATGGAGAATTTGAAAGGAGTAGCCACCAGCTGGTCTAATTCAGGCTGATTTTGGTTATTGTTTTTGTAGGTCCAAATGCTAGTCAGTTAGTAATTTTATATAAGTGAAATGAAAGGAAATTCTGAGCACAATGCATTGAAGTTGTTGTACTCAATACCTTCACATTTTGTGGCTTTTTAAACCTTTCTCATGCTTGGAGTTGGACAGACAATTGCTTTGTGTTCACTCAGTGAATATTCCACTGAAATAATTTTCTATTGGGAATGCTTTCTGAAGCAGTAAATTTTTAACACACTTGGCAGATGTCCTTTGTAAGAAGCAAATTTCATCAAAGCACTAAATATGATGCATGAAATTGTTACCTGTGAATTGTTCTCTCTGTTCCAAGTATAACGACTCTGGAATGTGCAGGCAGGAGATACAGCCACAGTATTGTCACTGCCTTTGTTTATGGATTGTCATGGAAGTCCCATTTCATACTTTATTAATGGAGTCCTTAAAGCTTTTTTTTTTGTCTCCACAAGCACTGCTTGGATTGACAGCAGCTTTAGCTGATGCTGAATTTTATGCATTTTGAAAAATGTCAATGCTTGAATTATATTAAGCTGCTGAATTCAAGGTATTTACGCTTCTGGGGCAGTTCTCAACACTGCACTTTGAGGTGTAGGAGTATGAATGGTTATTCAAATTAGTTGGGAAGCTGGTAGGAAATGTCAAGTCTCTTTTTGTCCCCAGATGAAATTGCCTGGCCAGAAGGAGATGATGCACTGCCCCCAGATGCCCAGGACCTCATTTCTAAGCTTCTTCGCCAAAATCCTCTGGAAAGAATGGGAACAGGTAAGAGCCTTGTGCACAGGAAAGCACTGCCCAGAAGCAGGGGATGAAGCTACCTGGCCAGTGATGCACACCCATTCGTGTTGAGGAATGCTCATCTAGAGCTGGGGAGCAGTTTGTACTGGATTCAGTGTGGAGGAGCTCTGGGAATTGGTGTCACATGTCCGTGAGCCAGGCAGATATTGCTGTCCTGTCTGGGAAACAGGAAAGGGGCACTGTCAGCTTGGCAACATCACTTCTCTGATTTCTGCTGCTCCATTATAGGCTTGAGGCTTGTGTCTCCATTTGAACAGTGTCTAATCAGATTTCTTTGAAGTTCTCTTTGAGTAGAAGCTTAATCCTTGTCATGGATGTGAATTCCTGGCTGTAATAAAGTAAATGAAAATGCTCCCATTCCTAGAGGCCTGTAGTGTAGAATTCTCCTAACATATAGCAAAGTCTGATAATCTTTTTGGCAAAGTCAGATATGTCTGTCAGTCTTTCTGCATTATAATGTCAGATTGGAAGTTTTGCAAGCCAACACTTCTCATTTCCTCATGGTAAATAATCGTAAATGATCTCTAGCTACACTTGTTTTAAACTAATTTGTGCAATGCTGTGGCTCCACATGACAGCTCATCTTTCATTGATTTGACTAGTTTAATTTAATTTGGGATTTTCAGTTCAAAGCTACACTTTAAAAAAAAGCTTAGAGATAAATATATAACAATTCCAAAAGGTATGTGTATTCAGCAGACTTAGCCCACGTGCACACAAGGGTGATGAATAGATCATGAATTAATAATGATATCAGATGGTTTTCACATGTTCTTCTCTACTTAAAATCCATGTACTTGAAAGATGTTGCTGTCATGGAAAAGATGTAGAGCTTCTAGCCTTATAAAAGGAGTTGATGGACTGATTTTTTTTGATTTCTTATATACCTGTAGTGCTGAGACTGCTGTTTCACTTGGCATGTTGTAGTGCCACTGGCACTCAGCAAACCTTTTATCTCTTTTCCTCTGCTCTTTTCTTTTCTAAAAGGATGGTAGCATCTGCAATGAATATTAATTTCATCTGAAAAAAAATGCATAAATGGGTAGACAGATAGTCTTTACTTTTTCCTTCTGGGTACCCAAGCTTCTGAGCTTAATAATAATAGATACTAATTCAGGTAGATAGGTGAGCCCTGTCTTGTTCTAGACACATGAATGAGTTTATTCACAACAGTGGAGTTGTGAGTTGTCATTCACATTTTAAGTGCCTCTCAGAGTCTGCTCTCTTTATTCAGTTTTGAACAAGATGGTGTTTAGAGTTTGAAAATTTTAAATTAAGGTTCTTAATCTTGCAATTCGCTGTGGAATGCAACAGCAGATGCTGTCTTCCAGCCTCTGTGTTGTTGCTAAGCAGGAAGAGGAGGTGGGAAGGAGGAAATCTTGTTCAGGTTCTATCCTGCATGGCCACTTTGGTTAAAGGGTAAATTTCTCAAAATTCCTGGAAAATGTGTGTCTTAAAAATACTTGAGTACATTCTCTTAGGCTCTTGATATTTTTAGGGTTTGTTTTTCATATTATGCAAATGCTGAAAGAAATACTCTGCAATAAAAGGTGCTTATTTCAGGTAGTGCCTTTGAAGTGAAGCAGCATCGGTTCTTTAAAGATCTGGACTGGAATGGATTACTCCGGCAGAAAGCTGAATTCATCCCACAGCTGGAATCTGAGGATGACACAAGCTATTTTGACAGTAAGACTCGAGATTTGGCCTAAACAGCATCATATTTCTTGTGCATATTTCATTTTTGAAATTGTTAGAGATAAGTTGTTTTAGAAATTGAATAAAACACTTGATGGGAATTGCTTTAAAAAATTTCTGTGGAATGCCAAGGAAGGTTTCTTTGAAGGCAAATTAATTTTAAATGAAAAAATGTTGCTGCTGGAGTCAATTGGCCTTTCACTGGTTCCTGTGGTCCTGCCAGCCATGGGCCTGCAGTGAGAGGTGCTGCCATTGTCATGCTGGGTTCATTAAACTTCTTCCAAAGCATTTGGTAAATCCAAATTCCTTGAGTTTTTGAGCAACATGATCTTTCCCTAGTGACTGTTTTCAGCCAATAAATGTTTTTAAAAAAACCCAAAACAAATCCTAGACCTTGAAGACAAGTATGTGGGGAAAATTCTTAAGAGATTTGAAGTAATTTGAATTATTTTTGCTGCAAATGTATCGCTTTATTTTGGTATTACTAGCTCTAATGAGATATGAAGTGTCTGTCTGGTGTATATAAATGTCTGGGAACTGCCATAGTATCAGTGCTGTGTCAGATTCCTGGTATTTCAAGATAAGCACCAGACAGAGTCAGTGCTCTTGGGAGAGAAGGGAGGAGCATCACAGGAGGGATGGAGAGATCTCTGTTCCCAGAACCTCTGCTCCCTAACTTTTCTCATTTGTCTTGGGAAGCTGAGCAGGTGGAAGGGGCTTGGTCAGGGTGAGATCTTTCCCCCTCTCCAGCTGCAGAATGGGATACTGGCTGTTTCAGTTCCCTGAGATATGGAAATTTTTGCTCTGCATCAATGGAATCTCTCCCATCTTGACCTGGTTGAATCTGTGTGAAGCACATTTTTGCTCTGCTCCTGTGCTTTGCTGAGAGTGAAAGGAGAGAGAGAGGAGCTGCCTCCAGCCCCTTGGCTCTCACACTGCACAAGCAGTGATTCCATTTAGATAGTGCTCTTCCAGTTTGGGGAAGGGGCTTTTAGGGTGGGGCTTGTTTGGAGAGGTTGGATTGGCAAAGAAAGATGGATTGAGAAATCTCCGCATGGTTGCTGCAGAGAACAGCTGGAGTCGAGCTGTGCAGAGGGGGCAGAGGTGGGGTTTCTACATGTATTTGGGTTGTACTGGTACAACATACACGGAGAAACTGCTGTGGTGGGCTGTCCTCACCACTAACTGCACCTACAGGATGGGGCAGCTTTGGTCACTGAGCTGGGTCAGCAACTGGCAGAGGCCCAGTGCAGCATCCATGAGCAGATCCTGCTGGATAAAAGCAAAACCACTGGGTCTGTCAAGTCAGAGCTATGGGAAAGTCCCCACTGCCCTGGCACACTCGGTGTCAGGGTGACCTTCATGTGAGTCCTTTATAAAGGCTAGAATTCTCACATCAGGAAATATCTCACTTAGACACTGATAGAAGTTGGTGTTGCTGTTATAAACCATAATGCAGAAAATGCATTTATAAAAGTAGCTTTCTGGCTGATTGGCTGATATGGTGCAGCAAATTTGGCTCAGTGTAGTTATCGGCTTTCTGTAGCCAAACTTCTTAGTGCCTGCCCCACAAAATCCAGTGTGGCTGGCTTAGAAATCCAATGCTGCAAATCTCAAAGCACAAAATCTCTTTGGAAGAAGTTTTTGCATTAAAAATAGCTTTGCATATTGGCTGCTTGCCCATTTTCTTTCACAAAATCTAATCCTTTTCCTAGTTGCAAGAGGAAAAAGAGATTTTCTTTTGGGGTAAATATTTTTATTTTTTTTAAGTAGGCTTGTGTGTATCTATGTATGCAGGACAGACTGTATAATCAAAAATCTGTTTATTGGAAAGTTGGACAGTGAATTGTTTCATGTTTCCTTCCACATGATTGTTTGCTGTAGGAAAGAAATATCCCTACCATGAAGGGTCTGCAGGATTAGACACCTTTTGAGTATCAGCTGCTTCCAGAATGGAATACAGCTGACAGGATAAGATAAATTCAGTGCCAAGGAGATATTCTTCATTGGCAATTGCATGGGATGAGCAAAAACTGGCTGGGTATGTTTCAGTATTAAGGGAAATACCCTGCATGGTGTATAAACATTCCAAGTTCTTTAAGCAGACCAGTAGCAATGCTTGAGCTGTGAGTTGCCAGCACTCCCCACACTGATGCAAGTGCCATGTCCTGTTCCCAGCCCGTTCAGAACGGTACCAGCACCTGGATTCAGAAGAAGAGGAGGACACTAATGATGATGATCACGTGGAAATTCGGCAGTTTTCCTCGTGCTCGCCCAGGTTCAGCAAGGTGGGGACATTCTAACTCGATGAAAGAAAACAATCTAGAGAGGAACAAGGTTTCTCTGCTTTGTATGGGAGAGATTTTAATCATGTGGCTGCTCTGTGGGATCTCATGGTGTGTAGTGTTCACTGAGGAAAGAAAACTGCATGACTTGTTTATTCTGTGGTAGTTTGTGGCCTGTTGGAAGGTGAGTACCAGAATAATTGGAGAATGACATTTTATATTTCTTAATGTTTCACCAATATGCAGGGCATTGTATAGTTCTGTTGTGCATCTGATACAGTCTGATGTTTTTACCAATGACCTGGATGCTGGCATAGGGAGTATCCAAAACTTACTTGCTTTGAGCAGTGTCAGTCTGAAAGGACCTTCCATGGGTGACAAGATGGTTTTGGGAAGAAAATCTATTCTGGCATTTGGAATAATGGTTTCAAATCAAAGGGGTAAGAACATCAGTGAAGTTTACATCACTCGTTGTCTCAAATACAGCCTGAGGAGCAAAAAGCAAGGTGACAATTTCAAAGAGAAGGGTCTCAGCACATAGTCCTTCATGAGTTAGATGTGCCAAATTATGGAAGCAATAATTTTCCATACTTGGCTTACCAGTAGGAAGGCCATAGCTGGGGTATTCTGGTCTGTACTGGGCAATGTTCTTGAAAATGAACAGGGATCATTAAAAGGGAGTTCAGAGGAAAGCAGCAAGAATGACCTGAGTTCTACAAAACATAAAACCTCTGGTGTTTTCAAATGCATAGGTAGAAGGAAAGGACTACATTGATCTTCCTGATAAAATATAGTATGTTTGGGAGGGGCAGAAGGGAGAAGAAATGTTGTTTTGAGGCAGCCACTTCATTAATTGTATTTCCCCCTTAGTGAGATGGGAGAAGGAATTTTACTTAGGAGGTCTGAAAGGTATTTTGGTTTTTTCATAGCAGTTCCTCCAGTTTTCCACTGCTGAAGTCAGTTTTTAAGGACCAGTTTGTTCTTTGTCCTCAACCAGGCTACAGTGGTTTAAATAACAGTTACTCTTAATTTAATGGAGTTGCTCCTGATTTGCATCACTAAAAGTATGTTCAAAATTGAACCTGAGGATTAGTTGGTGTTTTAAAAAAGTTCTCATGAGTATGTAAGAGTTTCTTTTCTCTGCCTTTTCTCACCATAAGTATTACTCATTTGTTAGACTGAAGCTTTTCTTTAGGGTTCAATGTTTTTGCCACAAAGAGAGAAAGTTCACTTTCAATGAATTTATTTTAAGACCTGGAAAATTATACAGCATTTGTAATGTGGGAGGCATAAAAGGCTCATTATATTTTGAAATTCTTGTCTGACAATTCAGCCATATGATTTATTAATAGTTATCTTGTTGATGCTCTGAATTTTTAATAACATTATTTTCATTAATCTCTTCTTATGTAAATTAGGTCCACAGTCAAGTGTAGTTTTAAAAGGATGGATTTTTTTGCTTAATCATTTAATTATTTAAAGACGGCTGTAAAACCAAGAAAGGCACTTTCATTAAGCTGTCAGCATTATAGTAGATTCCTTGAGGAGGGCAGGACTTTTTTGTTCTGAAATAAGCTTGGGGCAATGCTGATAGACTGATAATGAAATGGGGTCATGAGCATGATGCCTATCACTGAAGTGAATTTGTGCAGTAAGATTTCAAGATCAGATCCAGATGCCAGTCCTCAAGAGTTGTGCAGCTGTCTTTAGCAGTAGCTCCTCTTGGATTTGAGAATATTTAAAACCAAAAATCAAAGTAATTTCATGAAGTTTGTCAGTATTTCTGTTGTGTTTTCAAAGGAGAGGCATTGGGTGCTGTTGTAGAAAAGAATTTTAGTGTTTCTGAGGCTGGGCCTTTTTCCTTTCCTCCCTGGCACACCTTGAGTGTGTCACACCTGCCCTGTGTTACTTGGTCAAAGAACATTCCCAAGTTCAGGCTTTCAGGGGGGAATTTCAAGAGGGGATTTTTCCCCTTGCTCAGAAAAGGCCCCTGGGTTGGTTTTCCCTGCTCAGAAGGGTCTTTTGGTGCACGCAGGTGTACAGCAGCATGGAACGACTTTCCATCCACGAGGAGAGGAAGACTCCACCACCAACCAAGCGGAGCCTGAGCGAGGAGAAGGACGATCGGCTGGACAGCCTGGGGGGCTTGAAGAGCCGCGACCGCAGCTGGGTCATTGGGTCTCCTGAAATGTGAGTTCTGTGCAGCTGAGTCTTCTGTTCTCCCACAGCAGCTAAAAAAGACCCCCCCAAAACTTTCTATGACCAGTGTTTAGTGAGGAGAGCTTCTTATGTTGTATTTCTACAAGAAGGGTTGAATAGCTAAAAGTGAATGTGTAGAGCCTATAAAGTCCTTAAGTGTATCTAGTTAAGTACTAACATCTTCTAAATCTCTAGCAAATACTTTTAATGAATGTAAAGGTATTCTAACCTTAAGGGCAAATTTTGTATGTTACGTCAGACATGTGCCCACATCAGTTTTTTTCTTAAATTAATGCAAATTCTGGTGTCGCCAGACTTTGACCTTTTGTTACAAAGTAGAGAAATCATTAGGAAAGTTCAAAGTTTCAAAAGTTCAGAATATGCCCGAAAAATCTTGTGCTCTAATAAAAAATGTCAGTAAAATATATGAATACCCACAATTTGGATACCTGCCATGTTTCTGGCATTACTGAAAACTTACTGTATAAAAGGGATGTCTCTCATTTTGTGCAACCCCTGTAAAACCTTTACAATAATATTTGGCATTAGAGCATAAAATGTGGCTCTGACCTAGTCTGTATGACTCCCTTAAAAATGTTTTACGGATTGCACTCATAGCTGAGGCGCACTTCATTTTGCATTAGGCCTTCCTGGCTTCTAATTTAGAGCAACTTCGAAAGAGAAATTCAGCTAGTTCCAAAAGGAACATGGAGCATGATTTCATTTTGCAACTGTGATTTTTTAAAAAATAATATTTAATACCATGTTCATTGTACTGTATTTTCCTTGGGTTTATCCCTTGCTTTCCTAGAAGCCTAACAGTTGGAAATCTAAATTCAGGCAATGCCCCAAGCCTTTGTTGTTTTAACTCCCAGTGTTGTAGCTTGGCCACCAAACTTCACCTTACATTGGTTTCAGACGCGTTGAGTTGTGTCTGTGCCCCGTTTTCACCCTTCCAAGTCAATCATGGCCCAACTCACCTGGGCCATGTCTGGTTGTGCCCGCAGCCTGCGCAAGCGCCTGTCCATGTCCGAGTCCTCGCACACGGAGAGCGACTCCAGCCCGCCGCTGACGGTGCGGCGCCGCTGCTCGGGCCTCCTGGACATGCCGCGCTTCGCCATCTCCGCCGAGGACGAGGGGGCCGCCCTCAAACGGCCCCAGTCCGAGGGGATGCTCCTGTCCACGGTGCAGGCCCGGGAGGGGCTGCCCCTGCCCATCCCAGAGCAGCCTGTGGAGCACGAGCTGCAGCTGGAAGGGGATGCTGGAGCCACCACGCCCTCCACGGCCGCCGGCAGCGCCTCAGCGCTGACAGGTACGTGCTTGGGGTGGGTGTCCTGCTCCCCAAGGAGGCCGTGTTACCTGGCAGAGATGAACTCTGTAAAACTGGCTCTGGGTGTCAGGGGATGTGAGTGCCTCACGCTGAGTAGATCTTGCTAAAAAACTACTTTCAGTGTAGTTTTGTGGATGTGCTTGCCTTTGAAATAATGCCAGTGGTTTCATCTCCTCAAAATTGCATCTTAGATTTCAGTCCTGTCGCTTCGAATTGATTTAGGTCTTCTCATGCTTGAGATTCATATGATCTATGCCTACTTACAACCACTGGGTGCCTACCTGAGACAGAATTAATTTACGCATTAGTCAGAACAGATCACTGCTGAGTTGGAGCTGGAGAATGTGGGTGTCAGCCATACCAACAGATCCCTGCTTCCTGGGGTTTTGCTTATCCCAAGAGTTTGGAGAGACTTGAAATGTGCTGGGGAAGTGGGGCTTGTGTCAGGGACATGCTACTTATTTTAACAGCCAAATATGCCGAAATTCATCCAGTTGTAGTCTCAGAAAAGTGCAGCCTAAATTTAGTAGAGTGGCTCTTAGAAGTCAGTGCTTGATTTCTCAGCAACTTTGACTGTCCTGGGGTTTTTCCCCAGCTCTGGGCTGAGCTGAACCTTTCTATGGTGGTGCCCTGGGCTGCTGCAGTGCAGGACTGAGCTCTGGGTGCTGGAGTGTTCCCAGCTCCTGCCCCTTTCAGGGCATTGGGAAGCCAAGGGGGTGAAGCTGCCTGTTCTGAGAACAGAGGAGGCCAGAGCTGGGAACTGCTGCAAAGTAGTAAGGAGGTGGAAAAAAAGGAAGTTTGGAACAATGGAAGAAAGGAGGGAAGTTGAAATGAAGGTTGGCAAAAGAAAATTTGAGAAAGAAGGCATAATTAGGGGAAGGACTAGATTGTAGGGTTGAATAAGAAGGACTACTGGGTAAGAAAATAAGGAACGAGTTGCTGGGACAAACTGGGAGGGACAAACTGTCCTGCTGGGACAAAGCAGGCAAAGCAATTGTGATGCATTGAGAATGGAGAAGAAGGGGGTACTGAGGAAGCAGTCAGAATGGCAGCAAGAATGGACAAGGTGGGGGGCACTGGGCACATGTGATGGGGGACTGATAGCAGAAGGTGGAAATGCCCTAGAAGAAATTTGCCTCCAGAGTAAAGCCAAAGATTCCTACATCTTATTACTCCTCTTCTGCAATCCAGTCTGTGAAATTCCTTCAAAATTTGAAATTCCCATTCCCCTTCATTGCCCATGGTCCCTGAAGAGGCCTGGTGCTGCCATCATGTAAAGAAGAGGTACAAGGGTAAAGGAAGGAAGCTTAAAGAAAGGAAGCTGCCTCATAACTTGTTTGGCATAGGTGCTGTAAATGAAACCTTGGGCTCTCAATTTCATGCTAAGAGCCTAGAAACATGCTGTTAAAAATGGCAAGAACTCTTCCATTGCTAATTTGAGTATCTGCAATGTGAGATTGGCAAAAATGAAGTTCTCCTGGGCAGCCTGCTCCCCTGAGCTCAATACATTAGAGCAGTCTTTGATCTGGTGCATGGAATCCAGGGATACCAGTGCTTCAGTGTCCCCAGGTCAGAGGCTTGAAAGGAGTTTAATTCCTGTCACTGTCTCAGATTGCTCCTCTAATTTATATGGCACCTTTTCCCATGCAGCCTCCAAATCCGGGTTCCTCATTGTCTGGGAGCCTGATTTGGAACTCTGTGCCTCTTAAATGTTGAACAAGCATCTGGTGCTGAGGTCTCTGGGAATAGTGTTTCGAATTTTTATTTTCATGATACTTCCTGCTTCACTTAGTATGCACAGCAGTGCTGCCCACTTAAATAACGATGATCAATGTTTTGTTCTGTCCTCATTGTTCAAAATGTGGCCCTTAGGCTTTATTTATTGCATGCTGCTTAAAATTTGCTTTTGAAGACAGAATGATTAATTTCCCTTGTGGAGTTGCTGTGATGCTCACCACTTTCATTTCTAAGCACCTTGTAAATTCTAATTACTGTATTTTCACAGTGCCCATCACATGGGGGACTGAGGCACTGGCCTTGAGAACAGGACCCCCAATCCCCAGCATCTGCTGTTGTTACATGCCCAGTCTGATCTTCAAGATTACTTTGCATTTTATATATAATTGTAGCAGGTTAAGTAATTCAAGACTAAATTGCAGTGGTGCACAGAAGGAGGCAAATTAAGGTTGTCTTTGCAATCCACATTTTTACTTTCCCTGACTTGAGTACCTTAGTATTCTCTTAAAGTGGATTTTTTATGTGCAACTCCAGTAGAACCTGGATCTTCTATTACAGGCAGTTTTAACTTAAAGATTGACAGTTCTTGCTGGTTGTAAAAATGCAGCACTTTGTGTAAACTCGTTTTCATCTGTGAACGATCCCATTGAAATGGTGTGCAGAAGTGCACCACAGCTTTAGGATTCATGAACTGCCACTGAGCAATGTGATTTCATTAGCGAGCTTTTCCACAGAATAGAAGCTGCTAATTTTCTGTGTTCGGAATAACACCATTTCTGTAAATAAAAATTCAAGCCCTGGGGTTTCTTCTTAGGAAAATTTACTCTTGGACTTCATGTAAACATGACTTTGATTTAATGTATTTTGCCTGTAGGGGAATAGACTGTTAGGAATTCCCTGTGGTTCTAATCTGTTTTAATTTAAACTGTAGCTGGGAGCACTGCAGATTTCTCTGATCCACGAGCTCGCAGTAATAGCAATGAAGGCCCAGACTTTACCACTCCAAAAGCCATCAGCGATTTGGCAGTGCGGCGGGCACGACACAGGTTGCTCTCTGGGGAATCAGGGGAGAAACGCACCTCGAGACCTGTCAATAAAGTGATTAAATCAGCATCCGCTACTGCCTTGTCTCTCCTGATTCCCTCAGGTAAGAAATGCCTTGAGTGAGGCATTGTCAGAATCTGCAAGCACTAAACAAAAGGTCTGCAGACAGATCCTCCCCCTTCGCTCTCCTGGAATAATGCCTTGGCTGGCAGGAGGAGAGAGCTAACTTTTACAATGGGTTTAATATTTCCTGCTCGCAGGTTGATGAGCACTGCTGTGCCACAGACAGCAGCGCTGTGCGTGTGGTCTGACTGCAGCTTCTGCCAGTGGCAGCTGGGCCCTGCTCTTCCCCTGGTTTTGTTTAAATTGACTCCTAGCTGGTCTCTAGACAATGGTGCAGCAAGGAGGTATAGAGCCACAAAATTATTTTAACCCACAAGGTGCTGTTTTTTGGGGTCTCATGTTAACTGCAGTGCTGTTTGGGAATGAAATGTGTCCGGTGCATTTATGCACCGGGAAGTTTCAGAAACTCCAGATAACTTGGTTGAGATTGAGTGCTCAAGAACTGAACAGTGTAAGGAACTCACTAAGTCGATGCTGAACTGCTCACCTTCTTGGCCCAGCTCTGTCTGCAAGCAAAACCAGACCTTTACAATTCCCAATGGCAGGTGATAACTCCTAGAGAGCAGCTCAGCCATTCTGAGCTGTGACAGACTGGTTCAGCAGGAGTTTCTCCCCACAGGAATTTTGTCCCTTTCCAGAGGATAAGACCATGCTGTATTTCCAGGGCTGTGCCTATTCCTGCCTAGATGGGAGCAGGGAATGCAGCTGGGCCATGAGCAATGCCCACCTGTTCCTCCCAGCAGTGAGCTGGAGGCAGGAATGCACCTGCTCTTGGCAGCCTCGTGGTGATGCACATCACATTTCTTGTGCTTTGGGCATCGGTTGCTTTTTGAGCTACCAACTCCCCCATGAAAACCTCTAAAATGTGTATTTAATCACCCAGCAAAGGTTTCTCCAGGGCTGCTCTCATCTGCCAGGTAAATATGTGCTGGGCGATTCAGCAGGTGTTTCTTAATGGATTAGAGATTACCTTCTGCAGCTGCATTTAGTGTTCCTGCTCTTTGGGTTTATTTTACTGATGTTGACCAGCTTCACTTTAAAATGAGAGTTCTGTATTTGCTTTGTACTTTAAAAAGTGGATGTTGTTCCACCAGCAAGCAGAGTCAGGTAGTTTATCTGACAGCCCAGCCCATGGCTTTTCACTTGGGAAACTCACTCAAAAATAATGTGTGATGTTGCTTTTCAGTAGCAAAGTCCCTGCAGTAGATAATATTTTAGATATTTTTGCCCCTGTGAATTTAAAACACTAGCAAAACTGCCTAGACATAGTGGTAGTCTGATCACCTACTCATTCCTTTTGTGTTAATACTAACTGATTTGGATTTTTGTCAGCACCAGTGTGTAACTTGCACCAAGATCTAGAGACATCTGATCTTCTGGAGGAGGATAATACCTGATAACCTGGAAATGGGGTGTTGCAGGATTGTGCCTAGAGCAAATGCTCATGATGGGTTGTAAATCCTGGAAAGAGAAGTAGAGAACACCGTGACCCAACCATAATTCTGTACGAGCAGTGCACTAAATGTACACCTCCAAATGTGCCTTTTTGGACACTGCTGTTTGTACTACAAAGCATGAATTAGTTGAAGCTGCAGACAGACCCAGCTCTGGTGAAGGCCACCAGCTTTAAGACCATTAGAAGATACGGTTTCATAGCTGTTCTCTAACAAGAATTTTTCTCTCTTTCGGAGGCCTGTTTTCCTAATTTTTGCCCACCTTTATGTCATCACTGTAGATCACCACACGTGTTCTCCATTGGCCAGTCCAATGTCACCTCATTCTCTCTCCTCCAACCCATCTTCGAGGGACTCCTCACCCAGCCGCGACTTTTCTCCTGCTATCGCAAACCTGAAACCACCAATCATCATCCATCGGGCTGGAAAGAAATACGGTTTCACTCTGCGCGCCATTCGCGTCTATATGGGTGACAGTGATATCTACACTGTGCATCACATGGTCTGGGTAGGTCTCTGCTTTTCTGCAAACAGGACCCTCGGGGCCACAAACGCATCTAGCCAGGGGTGTCGGGTTTAGCTCTAGAGATTGTGTTTTGCCACCTTGTTTTTTCTCTCCTTTATCACACCCAAAGTTGTCTTTTTGGTGGGGGGAACCCTAGATAAATAAATATAAATAAATAAATAAATAGCAGCACTTTGGGTTTTCCAATAGTTTTCAAGCCCATCACAGAACCACAGCAAACTTTCTTTCCTTCTTTTCTCCCTGGTTACATGAATCCACCTTCTTTCACCTGCAGCATATCCTTCAAAGCATGTTTCTGTGTACATACCCTCTTTCTCTTTATTGGGGTTGTTGCATGAGGGCCCATTATAGCTAATTTATTCAGGCTTGTGTTAGTGATTATAACCTGCTTCTGATCAGTTCAGTCTGCTGGGGTTTTCCAAGCAGTCGCTTGGAATTGATTACAAGCCTTAAAGCATCACTGCTGCTATGCTGATTGCCATGGGATTTAGTTCTTGGCTTAGTTGTGAGCTGTGCTAAAAGGTCTGGTTTCCATGTCTGTATCGCTTCCCTCCCACTGCTGCTGGTACTTGATCTCTGTGTTCCTTTTGTGTCAGTGTAGATGACTTCTAGGAATGATCCATTCCCTGAAGCAGTGTTGTTAGGATTGTGTAGGTAGGGAGAATGCAGTCAGGGTAAAGGTGGTTAATTCTTTCCCTTGCACTTCTATATTCATTAGATAATATGGACTTCACACCCTTTGGTCCTTATTTAACACTCATTCTGAGAGAAATAATCTGAAACTGAATTTTTGCCTTGCCCCTCCCTTGCTTTTCTTGAACAATGCTGAGTTTACCAAAATGCTCATTTGGAATCTTTCCTGGCTAGAGAGAGAGATGTGCATTCTCCTGCACATCTGGCTCCTCATGGTGAAGGAGGAGGCTTACATTCCTGACCAGGGACAGGAGAAAGGCAGTGTGTTCACAGGGGAAAAGTCTGGTGTTGGATAGGTTAATAAAGGATGGAAAGTAGAAAAAGAAACTCTGTTTGGGATGAGGTGCAATATAGGCACCTTAAACACATGGCAGAGTCTTCCTTAAAGTCTGTTGGCCACCTTAGGTTCCAGCATGTACATGGAAGGATGCTGGATTTGGGATGGCAAAGAAATTGAAAGAGACTGAATGTTTGTCTGGAAATCAAGAGCATCTGGGTAACATTCCTGAGTGTTGTAAAATTTTTGGAAGTTCTTTTGCTTTGGGAAGAGCTGGTCTCTCGATCAGCTTAACCATTCCTGTCTGCCTTGGGTTGGGATAAGGCAGGCAGGATGCTGGGGGGGAGTGGAAGAGCGCAGGGTTTTGTGCTTGGCCGTGCCAGGGGTGATTTCTTTCCCCCTCCTCAGAATCAGCTGGTGCTGGCTGTGGCAGGAGGTGACACAGATGGGCTTTGAGTCCCATCTGGGCCAGTGGCCTTGCCCATTCCCCTTCTCAAAGCAGTCACCCTTGTTGTTGGCAGCACGTGGAGGAAGGGGGTCCGGCCAACGAAGCAGGTCTGCGGGAAGGGGACCTGATCACCCACGTCAACGGGGAGCCGGTGCACGGGCTGGTGCACACCGAGGTGGTGGAGCTCATTCTGAAGGTAGGGGCTCAGCACTGCTGCATTTTGGAAAACATGAGCAGCTTGTTTAAAATGTATGTAATTGGCATTGTCTGAAACTCAAGTGTGCACACAGCACCTGGTGGTATTTAAGAGCAGCTTGGTGTTGAAATTATCCAGTTAAATGACTTGTGTTTGATACCTCTCTGAGCAGAATCCATTTACAGAAAAAAACCCCCCAAAGTTCTGGACTGTTCCAAGAGACAGACGTCTTTGGGATTGCAAATAGAGGAGCAGTCAGGATTATTTTTTTTAACATAAGTGAGACAAGCCATGCTCTGTGTTGCAGATTCATCATGATAGATGCCTGATATGCTCACATCTGCCATCAGTCAGAGCATTGGGAATAGGATTGGTGACAGAATATCACTTTGTTCAAGTTTCCAAGTATTACAAGTATTAAATTGAGTCATTTGGGATCTCAATGGGAGAGGTCAGATGCTGTGTTCTGCCTGCTCTGGGAAGCTTTACCTACCAGCTGGGGTCTGAGCTAATCATTTGTGAAAGCCTGACTAACGAGGGCTCTCTCTCGGCAATTCCTTAATAAATGATAGGTGGAAAAGCTGAGGGGAAAAATGGAGTTTGACAAAGGATTACAAAATGGCAGGCAGCAATAAACTAGCAGCCTACCTGCTTTGCCTGCAGATCTGCTTCAAATAACCATGTTTTAAGCAATGTCTCTTTGTCTTGTGTCTGACAGAGTGGAAATAAAGTGTCCATCTCCACCACACCATTTGAGAACACATCCATCAAAGTTGGTCCAGCTCGAAAAGCCAGCTACAAATCCAAGATGGCTCGTAGGAACAAGAAGAGCAAAACAAAGGATGGTCAGGAAAGGTTTGTTTTGATGTTTCTCTGTTAAAATTAAAGGGTAACCAAGATAATGTAAGAGATCCTTAGAGAGATCTTGTCAAATCCATTTGCAGATAATATATATTAGCAGGTATGTCCTTTAGTCCTTTCTTTCTTCCTTTTTTTTCTCTTTTACTGTGACACAAAATTGACTGAAATATGCTAGTAAAGGTAAATAAATCATTTGGGCTTGTAAACACCTTTTGAATGCTCTTCCCCAGTAAGAAGAAGAGTTCTCTGTTGAGGAAGATCACTAAACAAGCATCGCTGCTTCACACCAGCCGGAGTTTATCATCCCTGAACCGGTCTCTGTCATCTGGAGAAAGTGTGCCTGGCTCTCCAACTCACAACCTGTCTCCTCGGTCACCAACCCAGAGCTACAGATCCACTCCAGAGTCTGTACACTCAGGTAAAACAAAGAGACATGAAACAAAATAAAGCTAAGCCAAAAAATCCAGTCAAAACACGAAAGGAAAATATTGGAGGAGACTTTTGCTGATTGATTAATTTTGGAACTAAAATACACAGCAGCAGGTAGTAGGTATCTGTGAAGAAAATGACAGCGGTGATGTTGATTACTTTAAGGATGGATGTGTTCTTGTTCATTGATTCATTTCAAAATGGAAATCCATACATCCTTTTAAGAATGCACTTGCTGTACTACAGCATCCTTCCACTTTGATGAAAATGTGTGTTGTAAGTTGAAATCTTTTCATAGCAGTTTGACACATTTTCTGTGTTCAGAGAAAAGAAATCAAAACAGTGTGGCAAAGTCATATTTGAAAATTGAATCAGCTGCTGGAATAAAGAGATTTGCATCCAGAGAATAGCAATGAAACACGTGGCTTGTCTGATCAAAGGGGGTTTTTTCCAGAAAAGTGTTCTCATAGCTGAGTGTTTCTTACTGTGGTCTGGTTTTGGGTGCTAATGATGTGAATTTCCATCAGAAGCCTGGCAATGTTGCCTTCAATATCACTGCTGTGCTTTGGAGTAACGTGGCATTGTGTCTTGACTTATTTTCAATAACTTGTTTTAATGGCCAAATATGTATTAATCTTCTTGGTATTTTTTTCTTTGTTCTTTTTTTTTTCTTTTAAGTTGGCGGCAATTCTTCTCAGAGCAGCTCCCCCAGTTCCAGTGTTCCCAATTCTCCAGCCAGCTCTGGACACATCCGACCCAGCTCCCTGCATGGCCTAGCACCAAAGCTCCAGAGGCAGTACAGATCTCCGAGGCGTAAATCTGCAGGAAACATCCCTCTGTCCCCCCTGGCTCACACTCCATCACCAACCCCACAGTCCACGTCACCACAGCGCTCCCCATCTCCTTTGCCAGGACACTCAATTGGCAGCTCCAGTATTATCCAGTCTTTCCCAGTAAAACTACACTCCTCTCCACCACTGGTGAGACAAATTTCTCGCCCCAAAAGTGCCGAGCCCCCTCGGTCTCCTTTGCTGAAGAGAGTGCAGTCAGCTGAGAAACTGGCTGCCTCTCTGTCCTCCTCTGAGAAGAAGCTGGGCTCCTCACGGAAGCATAGCTTGGATATCTCCCACTCTGAGTTCAAGAAGGAGATGTTGCAGCGGGATCCCAGCCTCCAGAGCCTCCAGGAATCTGCCAACGAAACGACGGGCGGCAAGCTCGGGCTGGCGGAGAAAGGGATGCTGCAGAAGCCGGGCTCGCGGAAGCTGGGCGCCATCCGGCAGGACAGGGTGGAGAGGAGGGAGTCCCTGCAAAAGCAGGAGGCCATCAGGGAAGTAGATTCTTCTGAAGATGAAACAGATGATGGTTCGGAAGATAGTCAGGATGGGAGAAGGCTGGACAAGCCCCATGGCAGTGGAGACCAAGGCTCAGATTCTTTTAATGAGGATAATAAGTTTTCATCTAAATTGGAAAGCAAGGATAGTATTGAAGATGATGCCTTTCTACCTGAAGATCCAAAAGGTACAGAAGATTTGCAGAAGGGAAATACTCAACAAGCAAAGCCTGTCTCAGAGCCACTGCAAATTAGTGTGCACCCCTCCCCACCAGAGCTCCCCTCAAGAACTTCTCCAGAAAAACTAGGTAGTTCAGAAAAGCCATTCCTAAAATCAGAAACAACTGCAAAGGAGCATAAGTTGCCAGAAAACAAAACTTTGGAGTGTTTTGGTCCAAAAGACAGGTCTTCTGAAGCAATCAAAGATCTTGGGAGAACTCCAGGTACTCAAAAACCAGTAGATCTCACAGAACATATGCAGTGCCCATCTATCAAACTCCTGGAACTTGAAGAAGGTGATTCTTCTGGGGCCTCCTGTGGTAAACTTGACTTGAAAGAGCCTGTGCTAACAGAAAGCAGTCAGAAACAACAGGATTCCCAACCTCTGCTGGCCCTTTCCTCATGGTGCCCAGCAAGCACGAGCACTCCTGTCGCGGTGAGCCCCCCGGACCGTGGCGAGAAGGGTCATGAGGAGACACCTCAGCCTGTGGAACAGCACAGCTCCTCATTTCTGTCTCCTGGGAGCGCCAGTGAAACATCCCAAAGAAGTCCAAGCCCTGACAAGCAGCAGCCCAGCTCATCCCAGGCAGAGGGTGCTTTAACCTCCAGCAAAACCAGCCCAGCAGGAGCCGTGTCCTCCCCGCTCCTCATCCCCGGTGCCATCGAGTGCGCGCTCTCCGTGTCCCAGTTGGTGCCCCTGGCCCAGAGCGTGCTGGGCCCTTTGAAGCTCAGTATGTCTGGGTCTGGAGAGGTGGAAACGAGAAAGGATTTGGGTGCTTCCTCTAAAGAGGAGAGAGATTTGAAACAAAAAAGGCAGGAAATTTCACAAGTAGGAGAATGTCAAGAGAAAGGCAAACCCTCTAGCACAGATGGTCTGACCACGAGGAGTGGGTCCTGTGCAGAGTCCTTACAGCCAGCAAAGCCCTGGGAGGCAGTGTGTCCCGTGGGGACCAAAAAGGAGGCAACATGTCCTGTGGTGGTGAAAAAGGAGGCACTTTTTTGCAGTGCTAAAGCATCTGAAGCATTGGCAGGGAGCTGCAAAATCACTCAGTCAAAAGAGCTGTCTCATGCTCTTGGACAAGCAGCTCTGAGAGCGTCTCCTCTGCCAGATGGCAGCACGAGGCCCTGTAAAGAAGGGACTCTGGCACAAGCAAAAAGCAAAGAGGTTGGAAATCAGTTAAAAATACAAGACTTTCCCCTGTCACATGATGATGCTGTAAAGAAAACATAGCAGCATCGCTGGTACTCATGGACTGGAGTGTTCTACATTCAAAATAGAGACTGCATGTTTGAATTTTGTAATATACACTAATATAAAATAGAACTTGTGTACATCTATTTTTGGGAGGGTTTTTTTCATACTGTTTTTTGTGTTTTTTCATCCTTGCTATTCTATTTTTGTACACAGTAGTGCTTGCTGTTTGAGGTCTCTTTAGAACAGGGTATCTTTAAAGCAGGGCTTAAGAAACACTTTAGTTTAATTTTTTTTCCCTTCCATACCTTTTATTTTACCTGAGTTTAGGGCCTCATGTGCTCTTCCCTCTAATTCTGCATTTATCTGAGAAGTCAAAAATTCTGTGTGCAAAAAAGGCAGCTTGTTTTTAAATTTCTGCTTTTCAGCATTCTCTTTGAAATTCCATTGAAATTCACAAATGTCAAGTTTTTGCTCCAGTTTTACAATCTGATGTCCCTTGACAAAAATAAGAACCTACCTTCTTGTCTCCAAATTGTTCTGAAATTACAGACCGTCTTTGGTGCAAGTAAAACCTCTTTGTCACCGTGTGTCTTCGCAGTCCTGTGTCCTTAAAGGGTGTGGAGACAAAGGACTTGGCTGGAGAGACTGGACAGAGAGAGAATCCCTGTCTTCTCTTTAAAACAAGTCAGAGTATTTTTCAATTGAATTATCAGAAAGAGAAATCTCCAATCCATAAGCTGGCTTTTTTGGGGATTGTTTTTACTTATCTGTATGGGACACATGGCAAATTTTCCCTCTGTTTTTAAAATTTTAGTGATGTTTTATCTTCCTTTCTCTGGCTTCAATTCATAACTTGCCCTGCCTCAGAGTAAGTGACCCCAGGAAAGGGGTGCCTGTAGGTTGGTTTTAAAGTAGAAAAATTTGTAGTTGCATATTCTCCAGTGTGTCTGGCAAAGTTATCTCAATGAAAAAAAGACCTTTGGAGACTTTTCCTTCTCTTGGTGAGTCTAAATAGGTAGGGATTCTAAGGTGTCCCTTAACATTTCTGAATTTGGGCTTGGGAAACTTGCAGAGTTTTCTGAATCTGCCCATTTTAAAAACAAACCTATGAAGAGTTCAGACTCCTCGAGTTCTGTGGTCAAGCTGCAAGCAGACTTCAAAACACATGAGATATTTTCAGATTTCAGCTTTAATAGCTAGATCATTTCCACTGCTGAGGTCACTTTGCATTAAAAGCTTACTCTTTGCTCCTAGGTTTAGACATCGCTTTGCTCTGAGTGTGACCGACTCTGGGTGACAGTGCTCCTTGCTGAGGATTAGACCAATAATAATGCACCAATAAATGTGTCGAGTGGTGATTCCTGTAGCACTGTAAGCCATTTCTTCATCCAGTTAAAGATTCCTCTCAATGAACACTCCCATCATTTGTCCCAGACTGTGCTCAGCTTGTATCCTTGTCTTGTCTGAGTGGATCTCCCCATGGATCACCCTCGAGGGATGGTTCCCTGCTCACTGGCTTACTCTGTTAGAAGCAGAATGACTGTGCAACAGTATTCCAGGCTAAAACCCAACTCTGTTGGTCTGATTTCCTTACACTGCTGCTTCCTTCACTGTCTTGGCTTTCTCTGAATTTGAAGTTCTGATTCGCTTCCCCTGAATGCAAATATGTTTATTATATAGGAATATATTTTCTCTCTTTCAATCTGATTTCGGTACAACCCACAACTCAAAAAAAATCTCTGGAATCTCACCCTGTTTCTTTCTGTGTAGCAGTTGATTCTCCCCATTATGTACTTGATTTTGGCTGCTTGGATTTCATTTCTGGACCAAGTTTTGGTTTGGTTTGAGGTTTTTTTTTAACATGTTTAAATGAGTGTTTACTCCGTGTGTCAGTGTGAACATGTATGGTGTTGCTACTACACTAACCAAAGCCTCAGTGCTCCCAGGTAACACCTTAACAAACCTGGTTGTGGTGGTACTGAGAGCAGAGCCTGCTGTGCTGCCTCTCTGCTCTTTTCCCTGGAATTCATAGGCTGCTCGTGTGCACTTGGTTTGCAATTACAAACCACAGTATTTCCACTGCCTTGTCAGGGTCCTGGGTGTCTCCAGCCTCTCCAAGTGCTCTTGGTGGTAAGCATCATTCAGTGTTGATTTAGAGCAGTAGCAAGTAAGGAACAGACTTGGCAGGATCTGGTACTTGCCTGGCTGGTTTTCTCCCTGATGGGTTGATTTGTTAAAAAACTGTTGAGAAACAGCGCAGGATATTATGGCATGGACAGGAATAGTGAAAAGTGGATTTGGCATCCTGAGTCTGTGGTAATTACAAAGACAAGCCTCCTTGACAAGCTGCTCTCCTGAGAGCACCTGACCTTGGCGAGATGGAAGTGTCTGTGTAAATTAAGGAGTTGTGTGAGGACGTGGCCCGACCTGGCTGTTCCCTGGGTGGCAGGTCCCCCTTTTCCTTCTGTGTTTAAAAAACCTGAGGAGAAGACCGAGCACTGCTCGTAGGAGGAGAGCACGGGGTGTGAGCCAGGCTGGGTAACCTGGCTCATCCCCCACGGGCACGGGTGGGACCCTGTGACGGTACCAGCTGTAAGCTGCTGCCTTTGCAGCCACTGCTTCCCATGCTGAATTGCAGAATTATCCTTTCCTAGGCATAAAAGGAGGAGTGAAAACCATTGCTATGTCACAGGTTTTGCTGCTTTTGCCTGTGTTGGCCAAAGAAAAGGTGAGGTATGTGTTTTGTTGCCTCTTTTGTAGCTGCGGTACAGAGAGTGGTCAGTGCAATTAAAAATCCCTGGGTTTTGGAAGCCAAAGCCAAACAGCGTTGCCAGGAGAGCATTCTAGTGAAGCCCTGCATCCCCTGCTCTTGGTCAGTCCTGCAGTTTCCCTCAGTGTGCCAGGTGCCCCATCATCCCTGTTCTGCCTGCTGTCAAATTTACGTGGCGCACTTTAGCAAAAGGTTTGGTCAAAAACACTTTATTGAATTTTGATAATAAGCCAGGTAGATACACCAAGACTTATTCCTTGCTCTGCTATAAATTCCTTAAATACCTTCTCAAAAAAAAATCTTGCAACATGAGCTGGGAAGGAACGGGAAGCTGGAAGAGCTGTGTCTGAGGGGCACGAGTGTGTTCCCAGTGCCGACCCGCGGTGCCCAGGGCGGCCCCAGCCCGCACAGCCCTGGTCTCCGTGGGGAATCCCGAGTCAGGCAGGCCCGAGGTGGAAGTCACGAGCGTGAGGTGTGTGTTTGGTGAATGAGCCGTGCATGTCACCATCCAGATGTGCTGCTTCCCTGCTTTGTTTCCCTCTTCCCTTCTGTCAGCTTGGCTGTGTCTCCTGCTCCTCAGCGTGTTGGGATGGCAGCACTCAGCTGGTTCAGCCTCTCCTCTCTGCTCCTGCATCCAGCTGCTGCATCCCTGCGCCGTGCCTCAGTGTGTTATTTCCCCCTTTGTCTCTTACTGTTGCAAACTAAGAGAAATGGATGATATTTATTGTAAATATTAGACTTTAGCGTTGTACTGGCCACTCCTGGGTCTGAATGTTGGAGGCCTTTGGCTGCTGCTGTACTGAAGAGCGCTTGTGGGGGAAGGGGTAAGAGTGACCTGTGGGTTTGTTTGCCACACTTGCATTAAGGTGTGATTTGGAGTATTTTTTTGTTTTGTTTTGTTTTTCTTCCGAAGAGGGGAGGATAAAGTCTTTCTCTGGTTTTCTCTTACTGGATGTGAAGGATAATTCTGTACTTCTAGTAGAAGATTTGACAGAAGTGTGTGTTTACGTTGTGTTCGATTACCATATCCAGGTGGCTGTGAGAGCACCTCCTGCGCTGGGCTCTGCCAAGCCGTGTCACTCAGCACTTAGCTAGATAAGAGAAAGTGTGGAATTTCTGTGTTTTTAGAAACTTGAACAATTGCCACATAATAGCGGTGCAATAATTTTTATTCATGTTGTACCTGCATGTCGATGTTCAAATCCTCCTCCAAAATAAATAATTTTTTTTTTTACATAAATCCAAACTCGTGTTTGTCTCTTGGTTGGTCTCCCCTCAGTTTCTCATGGTGCTGAGGGTGGCTGTGCTCCCAACCTGCCTGCTCAACCAGCTGCTTGATGGGGCAGAAAATGGCCTGTGGAGTGTCTGGGTACAGGAGTAACTCTGCCAGGCTGTTTGGGATTTTCTGCTCCACAGGCCAGGTGTGTGGCTAAGCCAAAGCTTTCCACTCTGAAACTGAAGCCCAGAATTTACCATCCTCCACTGTCTGTAAGTTTATAGTGTTTTGTGTCACTGTTAATGCAGGGCCCTGATGGTAGAAGCATGGAAGGGGTAAAAGGGGTAAAAAGCTGTCAGATGTGAAACTTGGCTGAGCAGGATGAGGGTGTGACTGCCCACAACTGCACACCGTGTCTGATGGGTTCAGGAATTAGATGCACAATAAAATCCAAAGGGCAGGGGCTTGGCATGGGCTTGGATCAGCCATGGGGCAGAAGCCAGCAGGTGCCCCTTTTTCACCCACTCATTTAGGCAGCCTTGATGCTGCACCACCCAAAACCTTTCCAGCAACAGATCTGTGCTTTTAACATGTGCAGGTGTGTGCCCTCCACATGGAGAAGCCTTCAAAGGCTATTCCTGTCCTTGGAAACAGAGCTGGGGAGACGTTCACGTCTGGTGGGATTGGGCTAATCCTCATTCGCTGCTGCCAAGGATGCTCAAAATATCCCGTGTCTCCGTGCTCCGGAGAAGCTGCGGAGCGGGGATCGGCTCCGCCCGCGGGGATTTGCGCTGCCGGCGCCCGGGACAGGGCGATGCTCCCGGCACGGGGCGGCCCGGGGACAGCGGTGTCCCCCCGGAATGAGCCCCTGTCCCTCCTGGCAAAGGCTCCCTGCTCCGGCTGCCCCACAGCCCGAACCCAGAGCATCATCTCCAGCAGCACAGCCTGAGGTGGGGGCATCGCCCTGGAGCAGCGCAGCTGTGGTGCAAGAGCTTCTCAAATCGCATTTTCATGGAAACAGAGATATTTTTCTCCTTTTTAAGGCTCCCTAGATGGAATTTAATTAGGGTTATTTTAGAGATATTTTTCTCCTTTTTCAAGGCTCACTGGCTGGAGTTTAATTAGGGTTATTTTAACGTCCGCAGCCCTCCTGTAGAAGTTTCCCCAGCCAGGAATAAGTAATTCTCAGTCCACAACAGTTTATTCTTCCAGAGGATTAAGCCACAACAACTAAGGGCCATTTTTTCCTCCCAAATGATGGCATGGAAGTGGCAGCCCAGCACACTTTGGTGCTCGCTTGCCAGTGCTGAGATTTGACTCCTTCCCCAGGATCAGAGGGTCGGGGTGAGTCTCTGGGGAAAGCAGAGACTGCAGAGACTGCAGCTGACCTGGAATCTTGAAGGTGGGAACTGGGGGAAAGCCAGAGCATCCTGCACAGGTGCACTGTTGGTCAGAGCACGGGGCTGATGGGTTTGATCCCTGTATGGGCCACTCACTTAACAACTGGAGTCCTGGTCCATGTGGACCCTTTCCAACTCAGAATATTCTGTGATTTCATAGACAGTCTGCCCAGAATGGAAGCCACAGCTGGAATTGCTGTTGGATGCACTGGGGACTCGAGAGGAGCCTGGGGTCCCTCAGGTGTTGCACCCCACACTGCTGCCTGTTCCCGTGTGGATCCAGGGCACTGAGTGCAGGTGTCCGTGGCTCCACAGGGTTTAACTCTTCCTGTCTGCCTGTGCTCTGTGCAGCCTCATTCCCTGTGGCCACGGAGGCACCCAGGGCTGGCCTGCAGCCACCCCCTCTCCAGCCTCCCTCATGTGCCAGTGGGCTTTATATTTTAAACGCTGATTAGGGCTGACCTCATATTTCAGAGCTTACTTCATAGTCACTAATGAGGGATTAGGAATGTTAAGCTAATTAGCAATCAGCAAACGAGGGCTCAGTCAGTCTTCTCAGCCTGCCACGCTGTCAATGAACGAGTTATTTGATGATTATGGTAAACCTGCTCAAACGGGCTGCCTAATTCTGATGGGCAGCAGGGAGCCAGGGCGAGCTGCAGCCCAGGTGATGGGAGCTCACAGCCTCACACAGCCCTGGCCACTCCCCACGGACTGGAGGGTGCAGGACACCTGCTCCTGGAGTCAAAGGATTTCAATAAATAAAGAAATCGGGGTGCTTTTTTTTTTCCTTTCATCTCAGATTTGTTGAGTTATGGTCCAAACTTCCCAGCCTGACTGTTTTAGGAGAGGCTTTATCTGATGGGTCACCTAAGAAGAAATTTGGCCACCCCTGGATGCTGTTCAGCTCCAAAAATACCCTCAACTCAAACCTTCCCTGCTGGGAAGCTCCTCCCAGGCCAGCCAGAGCAGCCTGGCTCTCGGCTGGGTTTCAACTCCCTGGATCATTTATTATCCCATTATTTTGATTTTCTCCCACACCCCACCCTCCACTCCATGAGGGAAGCAGGGCAGCCAGGAGGTGTGGTGGGGTAGGGGGTGGGAGGGCAGCAGAGACCTGATAAATATTTCACTCTGGAAAGGGGGAAAAAAAACCCCAAACCCCCAAATACAAAACCCCAGAGCACTTGTGGGGGTGAAGCAAAGGGGGAAATGAATGGAACTGTCCTGGCCCAGGAGGGATGCAGGGATGCTGGGCACTGTCCTTCCTGCTGTTTCTCTGCTCTTTTCAGGGTACTTAAGGCCCAAGGGAGCTCCACACCTGCTGATGGCCCGTGTGGATGGGGTGCTCAGCCTTGTGCCAAGGACTCACTCCAGCTGTGCTGAGGGGCAGGACTGGAGAGAAAGAAGGTATGGGCACCAGTGGGATTGCTGCCAGGCCAGTGCCACCGCAGAGGGATGGGACTCTGAGAGTGAGGGAGCTGCCTCTGCCCTGGGCACAGCTGTGCTTTGTGCTGGGTGATTCCAAAAAGGACAATTTCCAGCTCCTGGATGTGGGGGTGTGGGAGGTAGCAAAGGCTGGATGGATCTGGGGCAAGGACTGAGCAGGGATGCTCCTATTGCTCCCCGAAATCCATTTTCCTGCCTTTCTGGGGGAAAAAAATAAAGCTTTCTCTTCCTTTGCAGCCAGTTTGGGCAGAGATTTCTTCCCCCCAGGGGCTGAGTGTTGGCCAGGACCTGCGGCTGTGACCTCCTTGCTGGATCCATCCTGCCTGGCGTCCGTGCCCTTCCCCATGTGCCACCCCCGCCTGGCAGACTGGGAGCTAAAAATAAGTGCAATGCAGGGGATAACCGGGTGCCTAAATATATCCCTTCTTTAATTAGCACCAGGCGACTGCCTGGCAGTCACGTCCGTCTGCCCGAGCGCTAATCCCGCGTCACGGGGCTCCCCCGCGGAGCATCCCGGGCACGGAGCATCCCGGCCGGATCACGGCCGCTGACCCTCGGGCAGGCCGGGGATGGCCCTGCGGGGGAGGGTGACACCACTCAGGGCTTAAAGCAGAGTGGCGAGGGTCAGGGGCCAGGCGGGGACACGGTCCTGCCGGTGCTGAGCTGTGCGGGAAGGGATCGGGGAGCGGCAGGAATGGTGATGCCCGGGGCTGGGAATCCCTCTGGCTGAGGGATGCTCTCCCATGGCGCTGCCTGGGGAGCTGCTCTGTGCGGGGCTGGGGCTGAACTCGGTGGGGTCAGGCTGGGAGAGCTGCCTCCTCCCCCGGATCTCACCGGGAGCATCCCTGGTGCTCACCCGAGGCAGTGGGGTCAGGCGGGATTCAACCCATCGCAGCTTCATTCAGATCCGAGGTTCTTCAGGGCCTTGGAAGTGGGAATTGCAAGATACTAAACCACAGCTGCTGGTTTAGTACCTTCTTCCATTTCCAATACAGACACACCAGTAACTCTTCCTGGTTTGCCCCCTGGCAAGGGCACTGGATGCCATCAGGAAGGGATGAGCTAAACCTGTGGCCCCTGTGGCTGCAAACCCTTCCCTGGTCAGCAGCCCTTCTGCTTTCCTAAAAAGCTGGATTTCCCCCAAAACCGGCTTCTGGGAGGCTCTGTGAGCAGCACAGTGGGGCAGCATCCTGAAGGCTCTTCCTTTGGGTTCCCTCAGAGCCATGACCAAGCCATCCCTGCTGCTGGCAGCGAGGACGTGTGGTCTCAGTGCTCTGTGAGTAACTCTGGGCTTTGCTCTGGGCACCCCCATTAACCCTGCAGGAGAAGGTCTCAGAAAGGTGCTGCCCTCCCAGGTCACTGGCAGCAGAAGGTGACATTCCCCAATAAATGATCCCTATGCTCATCCTCTCACCCCCTGACAGCCATGGCTGCTTTGCTGGAGATAAAAAGGAGAAGATTAAAATGTAAAATGAGATTTTAAAGGTTTCCAGCCCCAGGTCGCTGGTGTGACACCTCAGGCCACTTTCCTGCTTGATTGCTCACCAGTGATCTTAAAAGTAACTGGCTCCTGTTGCCCCCCTCCCACCCTCACCTGAAGCTGAGTGGGTGCTGGAGGCAGCTCGTTAATCCTGGAGCTGGCATTAATGAGGGTGCTCCTGAGTGCTGCAGGTGCTGTGGCTCTGCCCAGGGGGCTGCTCAGGGGTGCACATTCCCAGGGCAGGGGGGATGCTCCTGTGGGACACGAGCATGTTCAGAGCATGGGGAGGGAAGCAGGGCCCCTTGTGCCCCTTCCTGTCCCCCATTCCCTGCATTTCCATGTTGCTTTAGCCAACTTTCCTGGTTGCTTTAGCCATGAAGGACTTTGGGCAAGGAGCAGCATTCGCCTCCCTGCCTCTTTCCCAAACCTTCAGCTGGATGCAGCAATGTCCAGCAGGAACCTGTGGGGCTGTGGCTGCTGTTCCCTCTCTGGGGAGCCAGATTTTTCCCCAGGAAATCTCCAGCTGTGGGAGCCAGGCCAGTGCTGCCCATGCAGCCAGTGCCATGAGAGCTTCTGGTTCATGTGGAACTCCTGACCCAGCACCCAGGAAAACCCCTCCTGCTCGTGGGACATTCCAGCCCTGCTGCTCTGTCCCTGTGCTGGAGGAGCAGGTGCTGGCACCAGGACAGGAATCAGATCAGCTGATTTGGAGACCAAATTTGAATTTTGGGGGGTCTGTGGGGTTTGGCAGCTTGAGCTGCTGTGAGATTGCATTTGGAGTTGGGCTGGAATTCCTTTTCCTTCCAGCCTGCTGGGTCCTTCCTGCATGGGGGAAGGACATGCACATGTGTGTGCAGGCACATCCCAAATTCAGGGCAATCCACCCCATCCTTCTCCAGTTCCTGCTCTCAGGGGAGTGGGGCTGGAGCTCCCCCAGCACTGCTGCAGACTCTGAGGCTGCTGTGGCCAGGTGCTGGTGAAGCTCCAGGAGCAGCTCATCCTGACAGGGGTGCAGATAACACAAGGAAGGGACACCAGGGACATTCTGGGCAGGTGCTGCACCCATGGGAACAGAGGGATCCTTTGGGGCATGATCCTTTGCTCCTTTGGGGTCTGTTTGCAGGATGGGGCATTTGCTGCTCAAAGAGAGGGGGATGAACCCCAGAGAGTGCTGAGCCTCATGGGGAGGGCTGAGGGGATGTTTCTGAGGATCTGGGAATGCACTGGCAGAGCCAGGAAATGCACCTGGAGGCGTGCAGCATGGCCCAGCACATTGGGCTGGCAAGGGACAGCCTCCATGGCACCTCCACACTCTGGAGACACCAACCCAAACCTTGGCACAGGAGAAAAGCACCATTCCCCAGCACGGGGGTGGTCTGGGGCTGTGGGGGGCTGCTCCCCTTCCCAACCTCTGCTGCTCCAGCGGGTTCTCCAGCTGGATTCCAGTGCTGGGGAGTGGGGAGCCCGCAGGTGCTCCCCTGGAAAGCCAGGAGCTGCCAGCAGCAGGCAGGAGCAGGGCTTGGCTGGTGTCCCTGTGCACAGACAGTGATGGATTCCAGATGGCCCACGGGTGCACAGGGCTGCAACAGGGTCTGCTCCAAAGGCAACATCCGCCACAAGGCGGGAGCTGGGACCAGGAGGAGAAGGGTGAGCAGCAAGAGGAGAAGGAGGAAGAGGAGGGGGATGGTTTTATTCCTTTGGCTGCCACAGTGACCTCTCAGGGCTGACTCAATTTCTCCATCCCATCTGTCTCCTCCCAGCCCTGCATGGAAGGCTGGCAGCAGCAAAGGCATGTTCCCAACTGCCTAAAAATATTTGGGATGTGGGCAGTGGGCAGGGGAGGCTGGGGCTGCCCTGCCAGGGGTGTCAGGTGTGCCCCACACTGTGTGAGTGAACAGGCTCATGGGGAGCCATTCCCTGTGCTGCAGGAGGGCAGAGCCCTGGGCTGGGCACGGCTTCAGCTGGGGAAGGGGGCTGTGCATCCCCTCCCTCTGCATTTGGGGTGGGGGAGCAGGCTTTAGACAGGTGACAGGAGAACTGGTTGGAAGGCAGCACATTTGGGGGCTGCTCAGGGGGAAGATGCTTGTCCCTGTCACCTGAGGAGTCTGAAAGGCCACCTGAGAATGCCAGCCAGCGAGTCCCCTGGAGGGGATGTGGTTTGGGAGGAATGTACACGGCTGTGGAGTTTCCCACCCTGAGTGAGGCTTGCATTTATCAGACATGTTCAGAAAACAACGTCTGAACTGAAAATGATGGTGATGAACACTTGTGCCTCCAGTGAATCCTGGAGGAGGGATTTTTCTCCCTCAGGAGACAGGTGAAAGGGCTGTGCAGCGTGGGCATCTTGCTCCCAGCAGAAGGTTTCTCTTCCCAGAGGGGCAAGAAAATTCTTTTAGAAATCGTAGACACACACAAAAATATGCCACGAAGTAGGAAGGAAAAAAATTAAAGAACAACACAAAGAAGGAAAGGAAAAACGCCAACAACCTGCCCTGTGCCCAGGATCAAAGCTGGGAGCCGTTTGGGAGCCCTGGGACAGGAACATTCCCTGGCTCCTCTGGCCAAGCTGCTGCTGTGAAAGGCTGCTTTGTTCCTGAGGCCTCAGCCCTGCTTCTCCCGCTGCGGACTCTGCTCCTGCTGGTGACTGGGCAGGTGAGATGGGGCAGGTGAGGATTGGGCAGGTGAGGATTGGGCAGGTGAGATGGGGCAGGTGAGATGGGGCAGGTGAGGATTGGGCAGGTGAGGATGGGGCAGGTGCTGGGAGCAGGGGCACGCCGGCTGTGCTGCAGTGGCAGTGCTTTGATGGGGGCAGAGGAGCAGGAGGAGCAGCCCCCACCCGACACTGAGGGCAGGTATAAAATACCCAGAGCTATTTATTCCATGAGTGATGTGAATCCAAGTGCCCTTGCACTCCTCTTCTACCCTGAATCCTGCATTCTCCTCAGGTCTTCACAAACTTTAAGCCAAATTAACACTTGCTATTTATCCTTTTATTTTTGTAGGGGTTTGGTGGTGGTTTTTGGTTTTTTTTTTTAATAACCTGTGTTTGTTGTCCTGGCTTGGTGATGAACTGCACCATTACATGACACTGGAATTTCCCTTCCACAGCTCCTTCTAGGTTATGGGGCCTCACCACCTCTGTCTGCAGTGCTGGGACACTCAGGTTTGCCAAAATTCCCCTTGCCAGAAGCAAGGAGAAGCGAGGTCCCACATCCTCTAGGTCTCCAGGTCCTACATCCCCAAATGCCACATCTCAGGTGCGGGAGGGACTCTGGGGCTGACTCAGCCCCTTTGGCTGTGAGGTGTCTCCCAGCAGGGCAGCCTCAGCCCTGCCCAGTGCCGGAGGTGGTCACGGTGCCTGGTTTCCGCGGGTCCAACGCGGGGCAGGAAGGGCGGCTCTGGCCGGAGCCCAGCCCGGAAAGCTCGGCCAGGCCCTTGCTCAGTGTGGTGGGGAAAGCTGCCCGGAACAGACCAGCCCTGTGCAAAAATGGGAACTTGTGCTGCCGATGAAAAGTGCTTTCTTTGGGTAGGATGTTTGTGTTTCCCTTGGCAGGGCGGCCGCGGGAGCGTGCACAGCACCTGCCCAGGGCGGCTGGCTCTGCTCTCAGTGCACCCATCCTGCCCTTGCCTTGGAAGTGCCAGCAAAGGGAAAGTTTGGGAAATGCTCCAGCCACAGATCTGCCTGAAGCAGGCTTATGACTACTGAGTGTCTCTCCTGGGCACAGACCTGGGGCAGCAGCTGGGAAAGCCGGGATCTTGCCCAGAAGCTCATGCAGGAGCACAGGGCAAGGATTTTGGGATGGAGGGGCACACCCTGGGCCCTGCCCTCCTGGCATCCTCATCTGCCTGAAGATGCTCCACCGTGGGACATGCCTTTGCTTGCCCCCGAGGCCTTGTGACAGCTCGTGCTCCTTTTCCTGCTCCTTATCCCTCTTCTGGGAACCAGACCCTGAGTTGCCCTAGTTTGCATCAGGGCTGGGAGGCTGAGCCAGCTGGACGTGAGGAGCTGCCTCCTCCTGCTCAAGGGAGAGGTCAAGGCTCTGTCCCTCATCTGGGGGAGATGGATTGGGTCTGGTGGGGCCAGGGAAGGGAAGGGCTCTGGGCAGGTGGCTGAGCACAGGAGAGCTGGAGCCCGGGGGAACCCGCACTGGGTTTTGCTCTGAAATGCACCAGTGACTGGGCAGAGGTGGCCAAGGTGCTGCCCAGGAGCCACCACCACCACCAAGGATGGGTTTGGAGGCAGGAGAGTGGGCAGCAACCCGGGCTGGTGCTCTGCAGCCTCTTTCTTTTCCTCTACCTTCTGCCCAGAGAGCACAGACACATCATGCAGAGGGTGCTGTGGCATTTTGTCCCCTACCCATCACTTCTCTTCAAAGTCAATTAGATCTTGGCGAGAAAGATTTGCCATCACTAAGAACAGATTTGATGAAAATAAGAGTCAAGATAAAACAGTGGAGAAAATCGTAGCCAGAGAAGTGGATTATGTTGGTCAGAGTGAAGCCTCTGTCCTTCCAACCCTTCTGGGCTCACGGGTAACATGGATATAGAAAGGCTAATGCTGGTGTGGGACAGTGCCAGCTCAACAAAAATCAGTGTGGGATGTTTCCCCACCCTTGAAAGTCTTTTCCAGAGTCAAATTTTGTATATTACCATTTTGTTCCAATTTGGATGAAACCTGACAAGCAAGACGATGAGATTTCCCATGAAATGGGGATTCTGGGTCTCTGGCCAACCCTAATCCAGCAGCTCATTTGAAAGCTGCTGACTGCTGCTCCAAGCTTGGACTTGATCCTCCAAGGAGGAAAATGCTGCATCTCATGTCTCATGGGGAGGAACTGTGGGATTCAGGCAGTTCCCTCTATCTTGGGTACCTTTGCATTCACCCCAACCCCAAACCCAGTGGGTCTGGGTGAGAAGCAGCTGCCCCAACTGCATTTCCAGGCTCAGGTGCTTCATTCCTGGCAGAGGCACCTGATGGATCCCCCATTCCAGCTGTGCATGTTGCAGTGGGATGGAGGGGACAATCCACATCCCTCATGGATTTTGGGCTGCTCAAGGTGCTGTGCAGCACACTCACCACCCTGCCCTTTACTGATGACTCTGGTACTCGGAGCTATGGCTGTGGTTGTGTTGCTCCTGCTGCCCAGCAACACAGTGTCTGTTAAACTAAACTATTAGACTAAAATAAGTCTGTTTTGAGAGATGAAACCAAGGAGGAAAAGTGGAGCAGCTTGGTTGCTGCAACAAGCCCCAGGTTTCAAACCAAACCCTGATCCCTTACATCAAGGCATTATAGCTAGGGGAGGATGGGCTTTTGGAGGTGTTTGGGATTTTCCTGACAGATTTTTTTCCCCATGGGCAAGATCCTCACATGAATCTCCCAGTACAGTGGGTTCCTTCACGGGGGGGAAGAGAAATCCCATGAAAGCAGCCTGGGGACTTCTGTCCATGCATCCTGCAGCCCTATGGTGCCACACCTGGGGGTGCCAAGCCTCTGCCTGCCCCCAGGAAGGGTCCTGTGTGTGAGTGGGGAGAAACCCAGGGGACTTGCAGGAAGCTCTGTGGAACTGCTGAGGATGGAAAAATCCCCGGGATCTGCCCTTTCTCTGAGGAGACATCTGAGCTGGGAGGTGTTTTTCTTTCCATCCAGTCAGCACGGCCGCTTGGAAATTTCCTACGCCGGCTCTGGCTGTGATGTTTTCATAACACAACGAGCAGCCTGGCAAAGCCCTGGAAAACTATTTGCCAATTAGTGACTTACATCTTTCCTGCAATTCTGCCTCATTAGCCCTTATTAAAAAGAAATAAATTAAATAATAATAAAAAAGAGCCAGGCCCCTGGAGCACCTTGCAGAGTCCTCTCAGTTCCTTGCTGTTTCCCCACTGCTCTCCTCTTGCCTGGGGGTGCCAATGCAGTGAACACTGGCCCACAGAGCCCATGGCTCATCCCTTGGGTACCACGTGGCTGGTGCTGGTCCAGGTGATGTTTCCAAGGGGCTGCATCCCTCCAGTGCTGTGGGCAGGACAGCAGGGAGCACCCCGAGGTGCTGCAGCATGGGGTGAGCTCCTTGTTAGGTATAAAGACAGATGCCTGAGTGAGCCCATCAAGGCACCATTTGGGTGTTCCCAGCTCCTCTGCACCATGATCAGGACTTCGGTGCCCAGTTGGGTGCTCCCTGCCTGCTGCTGGAGGGGCCTCTGGTGCGGGTGATGGAGGGAATGCTGACTCAGCAGCTGAAAAGGCTTGCATGGCCCTGTGAAAAATGCTGATGCAGCAATTAAAAAAAAATGGTTGACTCAGGAGGTTGGAAAAATGTTGCTCGTTAGTCTGCAAAAAGGTCGACTTGTGGGGCTGCAAAAACACCTAGCCACACACAGGCACAGCCACTGCCCTTAAATTTCTGAGGATGCTAGGCTGGCATCGCATCTGACTGCCAAGTTTAAGGGGCACTACATCCCCCCAGGTCTGCCCTCCTGCCATCACCTGTGTTTGTAATGAAAGAGCATCAGCAACACCACCCCCAAACTCACTGATTTTTCAGTGGTTCCAATGCCTGGTGCTCATGAAGGAATTGGGAAAGCAAAAAGTGATTTCCCAAACACCTGCAAAATCTAGGTGAGTGGGTGCAGCTGAGCCATGCCTTTCCTACACCTGCTCAAGTGGTGCATCCCCTCCTCTCCTCCCAGCAGCAACAGTGGCATCACCAGAGGTGGTTTTCCCTGCTGGCAGAGGAAGCAGTGAGCCATGCAGGAACACTGCTGATGGCTCTGCTCCCTTGGAAGATGTTGTGAAGGAGCGAGGGAAGGCTCCATTAAGGAGCGCGCGTGTGCTACGTGTGTTCCTCCCTCCTCCCAGACCCAGGAGGGGCTTTCTCTCCAGCCTAGAGGAAATCAGACCTCTGCAAGTCTTTTTTTTTTTTTTTAAAGCTTCTGTTAAAGATGATGCCCATGGCCTCGGCTGGGAGACAGACACAGCTACACCAAGGCAGCCCAACCACGCTGCAGTTCGGAATTTATTAGAAACAGCTGTCAGTACATCCTTCTAAAACATTACATGTCAATGTGCTTTATTGCAATTTTTTTTTTTATTGCATTTTTTTTTTGATCTAGAGCAAGTAGGCCCAGGATGCTTAGTGTCTGGGATTTAAAAGCCCAACCATCTAGTAAAAGAAAGTACAGCAAAATTGTAACACACCCGGTGACAAGTACAGTGTTGCATTACTGAGCTAGAAACTACAGGATGACTTGTCAGAAAACACTAACATACACTTGGTTTCCTTATGAAGCAGTTTGTTTCTTTTCTTTAAAAGTTAAACTACATGAATTCCTTTTTTATTTCTTTTCTTCCCCCCACCCCCCTCCCCGACTACACCATAAACGACAGAAGAACAGATTTTACACAAATAACAAACAAGAGTACCAAAGTTACATGCTGGAATTCATCTGGAAAACAAAATAATTCAATAGCTTCTGGAGAAGCAGGTTCTTAACAGATGCAGTTTCCCTTAAAGAAAAAAGAAGTCAAAGAAAAGCAGAAACATTGATGCAAAGGTTGTACAAAGGAGTGTGCTGTTATTTCAGCCCTCGACACAAGATCAAACACCCACTCATGCTTTACATTGAACCACACCTTGTACAAAGAGTCCACTCACAAAGGGACACGCACCAACACCACCCATTGCACATCAGCTCTGGACAGGGGGCACTGAGGGGCCACTGGAACGTGCAAACAATCACTGCATCTCACAGCAGAGCAAGAGGGGCTTCTTTTGCTAAGCCTTTGCTTGGGACACGGTTGAATGCTTTGTCCCAGAGGAAATAACACCCCAAATCAACTCTGTTTACAAATATAGTAGCAACCCCCCCGAGGAAATCCAGAGTTCAGCGTTTCAGAAGCACATATGCAAGATGAATACAATAAACTCCTTTTCGTTTGACAAAAAACCAACCCAATTCTGCCTAAACACGTGGCAGAATGTGCTAACAGTGAGTTTTGTTTTATTTTTAAGGGGCAGTGCCACTTACAGCTAATGCATATAAATGTGTACGTGAATATATTTTACATATATCTATATACATACAGTACATATACACACACACGCACGCGCACACACACACACGGATGATGCAGACCATTACAATCCCATGGTGCAATAAACAGCCAGATATACAAAATTAACAGGTTTTCATCAAACAGATCTTTGCTGGATGTAGAAGTCACTCACGAAAACAAAACAGATTCAAACCCCGACCCAGCTGACTGAAGGTGAGCCCTCCCTGCAGCCAACAGAGCCCTGGGGGCTGGCCCCAGCATCCTTCAAACCCTGCTGGGGGTGACATCACCCTTAGAGACCTTTTCTTTTGTCTTTGGATGCAGTAACTTTCTCCAAACGATCCCGAGCCTCTTGCTACAAGCACTTGGAGAGTGCATGGGAGCGGCGCTGCTGGACATGGGGGAATGTCCCTCCCCTCATTTGCCAATGCCAATCTCACAGAAGCAATCCCAAGGGAAGGTGGTGGAGGGGGCATCAAATTAAAGCTGCTTTCTCTAATACAGGTTGATCAACGAAGTGGGTTTTTTCCTACCAAAAAGGGCCTGTCTCACTTTTTTTTTCCTTTCCTCTGAAGCTCATATTACATTTTTTAAAAGCAAACTTTAGAACAAATGGCGAGTCTAGTCATAAAATAAGGTGAGTATATGCCAATAGCAATTTAAAAATGCAAATTCTGCATTAATTGTATGGAGCCAGCCCCAAAGACCAGCACTTCAAGCGCTGTCATCATCTAAACAGTTAACAAGCTAAAGCTCCCAATCTGCCCCTTTGAACAAACAGGAAGGAACTGAAAAGATTTCAAGAGAGATTTTTTTTCCCCCCCATTCGGTGGAAAGTATTTCTGCCCACAGAATGCAAGATTCACAAAAATGTTGGCCAAACTTCACGTAACCCCGTCCAAAGCTGCTGCTCACGCAGGGCTGAACTGGCCCAGCCTCCCGGGGAACAGGCCAGCACTTCTTTGGGCTGGTCCTTCCCTTCTCCCAGTGCCAAGGGAAACAAGGGGATCAGCAGTGCAAGTTCCCTTCCCATACAGAAAGGGCAGCAGCTCCTCAAGGACTTGTACCAATTCCCTGAACCTCTCCTGCATGTGCATTCAAGGAGAGTACGACTGGTTATTCCAAAGGGAAGGGTCAGCTCTGGCATCCCCTCTTATTTCATGGTTCCAGGCAGAGGTTTCTGGTTCATGGTCTGTCTCCTGCTTCATCAAACTACAACCAGAGGGATGCTTTAGGGTGCTGATCCTTCCTCTCCACTAAAGCTATTTGCTTTGAATGCTGAATTTGAGCAAGCTTGACCCCCTCCCCTCACAGCATTTCTGTTCTTCGGGAATGTTATTTTGATTTTGCTATTGCAAAAGCAGAGATTGCAAATCAACCATAAGGAAACTACACATAAGGAAACTTGATTTTAAACATGATCTAAACAAAACAACCCCAAACCCATCATAGTGCTTTGTAAAACTGCATTTTGAACCTGTCTGTCTCTTACCCCTCCTGATCCACAAGCAGTACCTGTTTCATGTCTGCACAATGCAGCAAGCATACAAGACTCACTAACATTTCAGATTTTTATTCCCTGTTAGTGTAACAAAAAATAAAAAAATAAACACACATTCAAAAACAGAAGCGAGATTGTTCAAGTACCAAATAAGGGGCTTTTCCAAACTTAAAGTGTGACACTCCTATAGCAATTCTGCTGTTTTAAACAGCCACAGCGCTCAGTTACAGACATGGTGCCACCTAAGCCTGCAGAGAGCCCAGGATTTGGGGCAACCAAGACCCTCATCCTTCTCCTGTCCTCCCCAAAACAGCACTAAGTGTCAACACTCATTTCCACAGTCCCATCACAGTTGCCTGGCTTTGCAGGGGAAAAACTTTGATTTTACCCTGCTGTGACTAGAATTCAGCTGTGATTAAATACAAGTTTTTTTTTTCCTGGGAATGGCTTTTGGTTGTGGAAGTCTTGCCTACACTATTGTCAGCGAGAAAAGAATCAGGCCCATCACATTAAATGGAAAACTTCTCGAACATCTGCCACCTCAAGAGAGATGAGTGTGGAAAGAGCATTTTATTTTTGGCATAAGAAAAAGGGCTATACTGGGTATAACTCTAGATTGCTACTACCAATCGTGCAAAGCAGCAACTCACTTTACTGCTGATAAGAATGAAATAAAAACCCAAAGACAACCCCCAAAACTAGAGCACTCCAGTATCAGAAGGTGGACAATTGCACATTGCTGCTTCACACACTAGTGAAGCATCTGTTGGGATATCCTTCTTGATTCTAGGTTGGTTCTTCCCATGCTCAGATTACTTGTAATCAACAAACAAATTAGTGGGAAAAGATTTGTAACTTACTAACTTCAGAAACATGGCACTCGTGGCTGATACAATGGGGCCAATGGCAACTGTGGAAGCAGACCTGATTTCCATCCATACCAATACAAAATACTGAAACACCCCTAATTCCCTGCAAATATACTTCAAAACAGATTAGAAGAAACTGTGCATATTCGAGTTTCAACATCCCCTCCCCCCTCCCCCATTTAACACTGTGCAAAAGTTATTTATTCAACTCTACACATATATTTAATACAACATGGGTCAGTGAGATCAATGTTCCTTTAACTGCAGCCTGGTACCAGATGGCTGCTACGACAGTGAGGCTACTTCCCCCTTTCCTCCTGATGTTCTGACTCTTAAAATTAAAACCTTCTCACATCTTACTGTTTTAAAAGAACTTGAGTTTCTTTGTTTCGCCTCTTTGTTCACATTTCCTGTATTTGTTTCAGGCTTAACAGCTGCTTTTCATCCTGGGGTGTAATCCTGCACCTCACAGGCCCATTTCTGATTTCTCAGTCATGCAAGTGTAGAGCAGCTCCTGGAAGCTGTGGGTTCTCTCACAGGTCTAATGCTACTGAGCAAACAGAATTAGGCTGAGCACAATGAGAGGTGCAGGACCAAGCCCTTGCCCCATAGATCACACCAGCTACACGTGTCAGTTGGTTTTATAACAATTTTCATTTTCTCTGTGAGTGCAAAATAGCACAGAAAGAATCTGTGCAATAGCACGTGCGAGTCAATGGGGAACTGTGGCAGCAGCTGGGACTTCAGGTGCCTAAACCACACACAGGGAGAGACAGTGGCAAAACAGCCTCAGGAGACTGCTCAGAATAATGGAGCCAGTACAAGGAATGCAGGCTTGCTCTGCCCATAGCCCTGCTCTGAAAGTTTGGGCAAAACAGAACTTCAAACAACACTTCAGGATGGCTTATTGGCTCTGGCTCCATCATTCACAGCAAATACATCACCTGTGATCAGTAAAAGAGCTCGGGGAGCAAAGGGCCAAGAGTCCCAACTCACTCACACCACGATAAAACCAAGCTACCTTCACAGATGCTAATGGAATTACACTGTATTTACCTTGGCAGAGCCAGGGCTGGAGCCTGGAGCAGACCTCACAGGATCAATCAGATTCCACTACAGGGAGACTTCAGACAGCCCTGCTCTGCTATCCTGCTGCTGTCAGGACTGCGAGGGTGTGCCAGGATTTATGAGCCTGGAAGTAGATCTGTACCTGTTTAAAACAAATCTGAGCCCTACCTGAAATTGGGGCAGACCTGAAATTGGGGCAAATATAAAACACTCTGGCCAGGTTACCTCTGTTACAAAAGCAGGGATCAGAAATACAGGTCTCATCAGCTTCAAATGTTAACACTGTCAGTAAGAGAGTGCAGAGAGATCACAAGGGCAGGGAAAAATCAGACACTCCTCTCACACAGGTTTTTCTACAGGCATGAGGCACCTGGCTATCACTTGCGCCTTTGAACTGATTTCTTTCATTGAGCACTTGGTCTCAGCCCAGCATCAAGGGAATGCTAGATGCCTGAAAGGTGTGAGAATGGCAGCTGTACAGCTCCCAGATTAGCTCCCAGAATCAGCCAAGAAAAAATTCCATGTCCACAGACCACTGAGGAAACCATTCAAGATTTCCACTAACAGCAAAGGCTATGTCTCATTTTTCCTTTTTTTCCTGGGGAAGTAGAAGGGACACACAAACAGATGTGGTTCATTTTGACATAGCAGCTTATGTGAATTTTATTCTTCTCTCTCACAGTTTTGAGTTTTGGTTAAGCTTTGTAGAGTATAATTTAAATGAGAAAAGTGGCATCTACAGAATTCCTTGCCTGAAGATTGCACTCTGGCCAATTAGGAAGTATCTGGGATGCGTCAGGGTCATTAGTGCAAAATAAAAAATGTCATGGCATGCCAGGCAACCAGACTACCCTTCCTGCAATGGCTGTCAGTGCTCCAGCCTTGTCACTTCCCTACTTGCGAATTCAAGACATTCAGTGAAATAATACTTCTAGTGTAAACAATATACATCAACAAGCCTGGCACTACTGCCCAGGCATTACAGAAAAAAGCCATTTGAACAGGAAATCAGCCCCAGGGTCAGAAACGGGTCTCCAGCATTCTCAGACCTGCATGACTGTCTGCTTCCTGTCCTGCACAATGGGTGCATTGCAAGGGAAACGCTTCCAGTAATGGGAACAAAAGTAACTTTCAAGGTTGCACGCTGAACAATTACTTTGCCAGTTGTGCTTTGATGCCAAGTGGTTCAGTTTGCCAAACTTAGCTCTTTTTCATTTTAGAAGCTTAAGGAATGGAAATAAGCCGCTTTGTACACTTTCCAGGGAGGGGATTTATTTGATGATTGCTGTAGTTGATGAAGCCCAGGACTACCCACTCCAGTATTTGACAGCAGCCCTTGCCAGAGGATGGTACCAGACATCCAGTAACTGAGGAGTATGGCTCTCATCCCTTCCTGTGTTTTGCATCATGTTTAAAATAACTACAAGGGAATTTAGATTATTCCAGAGTAAAATCTTGCTTGGCTGCAGTGGTGTGAGAGTTCAGAACCCAGCTCACAAAGAACAAATCAGAGGAGATCTAGGATTACATGCTCACTTTTTACAACTGGGAGTAACTGTACCCCACCAAAGAATTGGGTACAATAAGCCATCCAGGAGCATTTGATTACACCGACCTCTTCTGTACCAAAATCAAGTGTTACAAGAGTCTGTCACTGTTCAGCAAGAGACCTGCAGCAGGTCAGTGCAAGCTTCGTTCTGGTTTACATTCTGAAGCACAGTATCATTAAAACTCTGGGAACAGAATCCCAAGCTGAGGAACAGGAGGGAGAGGGGGTGAAGAAAGAGGAGAGCGAGCAATTACATCAGATCAGACAAATTTAGTGTTTTGAAGCCAGACAATGTTTAGCTTTTTCTTTTATTTGTTTCAAGTTTTGGTGCAGAAAGTATGTGCGGATGCTAATGCAACCTCCCCTGTAAGTGCTCGGTCTAGCAACGAACAAAGTTTTGGCATGTTCAGTTTGGTTCTGTTTCCTTTAAGTGAAGACCTGTAGTGCCATTGAAACCAAAACTTTGTTACTGTTGGCAAAAAAATAAAGCAACTTTCCTTTTACAAGCATTTTTCCATTTAAATAAAAACCTGAAGCTTTCCCATAATTCCTTTGGTCTTCTCTCACCAAATTCCATGCTACCTCAAGACAAGCCCTCTTTTGGAAGTCCGGCTGAATCGCAGTGAAGCTGCTAAAATTAGCAGAGAAGAATTGCTGTGGCAGAGTTTCCCCCTAGTTTGTTGGGAGTTTAAGACTGAAAGACATTACCAGTGCCTCGGGTAGAGGCTTCAAATTGTGTCTACTAGAACAAGAGAAAACAAAATCCAGTCAGAAGTTCCACTGAAGGTGCCTGGCAAAAAATCATCTCCATAAAATGATGCTCTGCTTCCAGTATTTTCATATGCGTTGTGTTGAGTTTATTCCCCTCATAAGGAAACAAAAGTATCGGTGTAAAAGCACAGCTGAGCTTTTAAGGTAGCACCAGGACACCTACACCCAAGTTGACGTCTTGTTGCTGCTAGGCCTCTTTTTGATTCACATTCACAGAATCACTTCTTGTGCAAAACAAGCAGTCTAAGGAGAAAGAATGCCCTCCGAGTTCTAATAAAAATTGTAGAAAAGAATCCAAGATAAGCCAACGCTTTCCTCCTCCCCAAAATTTACCTGCAGAGAGAGGGGGGCATCTGTGCGTAGACAGGATAGGCAAGCCTGACATTTAGGGAATCATTGTGTTGGACAAGGGATGTCTGCTGGTAATGAAGAACCAAATCCTTAAGTGTGCTGTACAGGTTGTACGGTTCTGCAAACCCATAACCTCTTGGAGTGCTGTAGATCACACAGTGTTTCACCTCTCCATCAGCTCTGTAAGGAAAGGAAAGAGAAGAGTTTAACGTAAAAGGACAAACCCAAAGTGACAGTCTATTAACAATTAACTAATGCAGCATCTCTGCCAGTCACTGGATTACATAATGGAAGACCCAGAAGATGCAAGTGGAGGAGATTAATATAGTCTGTGAAGAAACAGGGCTTCAGGGCATGTGATTAAACACTCTTGCATAATAATCCACATAAGAGGGCTCTTCCTTCCCAGCAGTACAATTCCCTACTGCATTGTTCTCCAAATGGTCCTTGGGAAAAAAGTCAATAACTGAACCAGGAAGATAAACACCCAAAGTCAGCAATGACTTTGTGCTCAACTCACCTAGAAACCTTTCCACTTAGCAAAGAAACCAAAACCTACAAATTATCAGGACCTACAAAGTATTCCATGAAACACAGTGCTAACCTTCCATGTGCATTTTTTAATGTTAAGCATGGGACAGGTTCAAGCTGATTCATTATCTGAAGCCATAGCGACCAAGTCTCTAACTTGGCAGAGCAGCTACCGGAGCACAGCAATTCTAAAGCAGCTAGAAAAATTTATCTGCCAGAAAGATCAGGTATTATGTAATCCTTGTACTGGAGCCTGTTACAATCCCAGTCACATGTAGGAACAGGTTACTTTGTGCCACCCCTTTGCAAGCCTGTAGCATGATCCCAACCAAACAAAAGCCTCTGATGAATCCAACACTTGAGTGACTGCAATGAACAGAACATGGAACACAGCAGATACCACAGTCTTCAGTTACCTTGAGGTGCTAAACCTTCATATATTCATTTCTCAGGCTTGTGCTCAGAAGCAATTAACCTCATATGAAATAAATCAGTAAAAGCCATTTTGGACTGCAGGACAGGCTTGAAGGATTTTTAGATAATGGAGTTGGAGCATTTCTGACCTTCATTACACCAGCATAAAATGAAGTGAAATACAAGAAATCAATGCAAGGCTGTGTGAATGTCATCAAAGCTACTGCTCACAAATAATCCTCTGAAGCACCACCATTACCTTATATATACAAGAAAAAGATCTAGAGTTGGGCATGTCTGAAAATGAGAATGGAGATGCCACACCTTTACAGCCCTGCTTTACTTTTTCCCGTATGTCCCTTAGCAGGGAAGAATATGGGAGAATTAGGCCCTAACTTAGCCCCTTACTACAGAGCTTCAAGTTGGGATACTTCAGAATTTTGTACTAACTACTGTGGGAACTGCAGAGGCTGCAGGACTACAGCTATTGCACATTCAAAGCACATTTTTGTTACAAAGCTTTTACCATGCCGGTCTTCCTGCAAACATGCAACACATTCCAATGGGTAGGCCTAAGCTAGGCCTGCCTTTTGTTCTCCAAAATAAAGAGCTTTGGTAGAGATTTATGAATTGAGTAGTTAGAACAAAAAGGAAAACACACTTACACCACAGAACAAGCATAACATCCTTTCTTGCTACTCTCGCGAATTAAAAATGCTCCGTCAGGTTTCCCACAGAGCAAGTCTTCCGCTTGGACACGGTTGAGATCCCCAACAAACCAAGTCTTCTCATCATGATGTGGCAGGTTTTCATCTTCTTCGTTCACAAAGTATGTGCTGAGAGGATACATTTGTTAACGAGTGATCAGTAAAGAGTTAATAAGCAGAGTTATTTCCATAGAAATCATACAAAGAAATACCAGAATTGCCCAAACTGGGAGGTCGGGCTCCTAACGAACATATATTAAAGGCTTCCACTTATATCTCAGTTTTAATCCTACATGTTTCAGCAGAATTGCTGCCTCACATGACATCACATGACACCAGTCCTTTATTGAGAAACTGGTGGCTTTTGTTACCAACCCCACAAGAGAAAACACTTACTAATGGAACACTTCTCAATAAAATCATATGTATAGTGACACTTACTCATCAATATTTTCATTTTTGATCCCCAGCCAGTCATTTATTCGCTTCTGTCTCACCCCCTTGTGATTGAGCCATCTGCCAGAAGAAGAGAACATTACTACATCAGAGCACATGTATGGGTTTTCTTAGCGAACAAGCTGAAGCTCACACACAGGAGAAACAGTCTGTGTCCAGCCCAGGGACATTAGGAACTGCACAACGGTGGTGAAATCAAGTGTGGGTATAAGCAACATAGCAGAAAAAAAGTACTACCATCTGTTGTATTAGCAACCACAGGTTTTGTTTATAACTAATTTTTCTGTAATTCTTTATTTACAAGAGTTGCAAATTGTGCACCTAGTCATGGCTGGCTCTTTAAATAATGAAATTGTGGAGAGACCAACCAGCTCTCAGACATCCCCTGCCAGACTGTAGCACCTTAACATCAACAGAACTTTGGTTATGAAAAGAAAATTAAACTCTCATTATCCTGATGGAAACAGCCATTAATCAGATTCATCAGAGACACTATTCTGAGGTATGGGTCAGGCTTACTTACACAAGATACTGATCTCTGATTTTGCGGAGCTGAATTAGGTCAGGCTTGATGCTGTTCATTTTCTTATCAGTCTCCCTGTTGTCCAGAGCTTGTTTCTTCAAGTCTTGTTCCAGGCGCATTTTACTGTCATGGATCTCACCCAGGCGTGATTTTAATTTTTCGTAGTTCATCATTATCCTTCAAATGAGTATGAGAAAAGAGGTCAAACCAGCACTGAAGGACTGAACCTATTGGTAACACTTACAGAAGAGTATCACAGAACCACCACAACAGCAACTCCTCCCTTTGACCACCTCATCCTTACATGAAAATTACTGTATGAGTGACAGGAGAGACCTCTTGCCAGAGGGCCTGCAACCTTCATTTTACCTTAATATATTTCCTTATGGCAGAGATGAAGGAAAAAATTCTCTGTAGGAAGGTAAGCTAGAACAGATTCCTCCCTCACTGTCAGATTCAGTTTTTGTTGTATCAATTATGCAAGCCCAACACAGGCATCAGCAATAGCAAGATTTCAAATGCAAACTTCAATTACTATCAAGAGCTACAAGGAAGTAATGCTGCCTGTCTCTTCATTCAAGATGAGTTTGCAGGTTTTGCGTGACTCAGGAAAATTGCATCTTTTGCTTCTTAATTGTCTTTACTCAGAATGAAGCACCCCAAGTGCAAAATAAGATTGTTACAGGTAACTGTTTCTGGTCCAAAAACCTCCTTAATATGGTTCATAAAGCATTATGTCAAGTGAGGCATTGTACCTGGCCTTTCTTCAAAGGCCTAGATCCAGCTTTTTCTGCTAATACCCTCTTGGAAGGGCAGTTTCAAACAAAGCACTCACTGAATTTGTTAGATGACAGCCACTAAACAGTGACCTTCTCTGAAAGTGACTAAAACTGACTACGGACAATGAGATTTACCAGACTGATGTACATTTCACAGTTTGCAAATACAGAGTTCTCTGAATTATATTCTGAGCAAATCCAAATAGAAATGGGATAAGCAAATTAAATCATTATTTCCTGTTCTTTCCTGGTCCTCATCACAGTATCTTGGTTTACTGAAGTTAAGAGATGATAATCCAGAGATTTCCCAGCTCTGCAATTCCTTGAGAGAAGAGAGGTTTACTGAAGGCTGAAATACCTTGAGGGAAGGTCTCAGAAAACAATGAGCTTACAAAGTGGTTTATATGATGCTGTAATGGCAGGGTCAGAGTGGACAGCACTGTTTCCAGGTAAGCAAACATAACCTGAGAGCTCACCGCTCAATTTCTTTGTCGTTGCCCTCCCTGCGGAATCGCTCGATGTATTCTTTGCTGTATCGCTCTTGTGAGTGGCACTGCTCCTCAAATATCTTAATTGTTTCATTAAATGCTTCGATTGCAGTTCTCTTCATCTGAATTTCCTGTGTGAGGAAAGAGGCCTTCATCATTTGTTCATAATACAGATGACAATGCAAGACTCAATTACTCGATTACTGATTACTCAAATACTGAAGACTCGGTTCCCTAAACTGACTGAGAAGATGACATTTCTTCCCCCCACTAAGTTAAAATAGGATTAATCTGCTTTAAAATCAGTCAAATGTCTGAGTAGGGTCAGGAAAGAACTGGGCAGACTTTACTCCCTGTAAGTCTACCCTCCTCCCCTACACGATGCTCTCTATTAGGCTGCAAACCCCTCAAACATTTTAGTCATATTTTCCATCTTAGTTTGCAGGAAGACTGCCAGCAAACCTCCTCCCCATATATGAACTATCTTATTTTACAAGAAGCAGTCCAAATACTGTATTCACACTTCCTTAATGTATAATATCTGGTAACTGACTTGCACATGATTTCACAAAAAACCTGGACAAACCCTCTACAACTCTCACTGCAGCATGTGGCAGCTGGAAATACTCAGCAGCCAAGGAAAAAGCCTGCAGTGCAAAGCTTGTAAGTGTTGGCCTTCTCCACAGCTTTTACTTTAAACTAAAAAGTTCAGCTCCTCTTTGCTCCACACCATACCTCTAGGACTATCAACAACAGCAATATTCACTGTTTCCATCAAATACGAAACTTCCTTGCTGTATTCCACAATTTACTAAGATTTTTTTCCCTTATATTGCCTTTATTAGCCTTAACAGGATAAAAAAAACCTTTGCTTTTTAAACAACAATAAACACATTCTACAAAAAGCCAAAGCAGTACCAACCTGGGATGTTCTGGTATATTCTTCATACAATTTGTCATACTCTTTGCTCTTTTCCTGATACTGAGCATGGTATTCTTGAAGCTTTTTACCTACTGCATCTATATTATCTTCTTTCACCAACTGATCCTGTACATACAAAGAACTATTAAGTCTTCAAGCAAAGCAGCTTTTCCTTAAGAGTATTCATTTGTCCACTTATGCATATTTGCATTTTACAGATATTAGCATCATGTTTTATAATCCAGTTTCTAGAGAGCACTGTGTCTAAAACTGCCTTCCTTTGTGCAACATGTTCCACAGTTTACAGACACAAGGAACTAGAACTATGGGACACCAAGAGCCATGCCAAAATCCTAAACTTCCAAAAACACACCACACCTTACTTTCAAGATTGCTATCCCCAGTTCAAGAAAGAAGGAAGCAAATTGCTTAGAATCTTCAGTTAAAGATCAGAGCTTTGGGGTTTTTTTTTCCCCTTTTCTAAAAAGCTCTACAGTTCTTTTTCCTTAATGCAAAAATGTGTTTTGAGCTACTGAATAAAAGTTTAAAAAATGTTCTTGAAAAATTTAGATGGCTATGCACAGAGTGAGCAGCTGCACACCTCATATGGTACCACTGGCCACAACAGCTCTCAGTGGGTTCACAATGGTCCAAGGAGAAATGAAAAAGTTTCTCAAAGGTTCAACTCTGCTGCCTGTCAGGGTTTAAATTCTCTGTTGGGCTTAGATGGAGACTGGAAACCTGATAAAGTAGCAGCTTAGATGGTTAGACAATTTGGAAGATGCAAGTGAGGCCAAATATGAAAATTTTGGGAAAAAAAAAAATTCCTGTTTTCAAAAAAAACAACCAACCAAAACAAAACACACACAAAAAAACCTCACCACCAACAAAAAAAAAATTATTCACATCTGCAATTTTTTTCTTGTCTGCACAAGAAGCCATTGGGGTCTGATGAAGCTCTTACCTGCTGGTACCTGGACACGGGATACATCAACTTCACATCGAGCTTGGGGTTGTACTGAGCAAGGGACTCATTGCGGTAGTGGTTAATGAGTTCCACAACGGAATTAAATGTCAGTGGGTCAGAAAAGCCGTATTTTCCATCCCGATGGTAGATCTTTATCAGCTTGTTGTTGCCACCCTTCCTGTAAAGTACAGTCATTCAGAGGTTTTACAGTGTCCCTCCCATCCCGCAGCAGCACTAAGGCTGATGACACCAGTGAAATTCCTGGGCGAGTGGCTCCCACACTGCACACCTTCACAGTGATTCTTTACACAGCAGTAAGTATTAAGTAGTTTAAGAGTCAATACACACAGAATTATCATCAGATTATTTGAACAGGAACAAAGCCCAAAGTAAATCTCTTCCAATGTGTTCATTCTGGAGCCAGCTTATGGTACTTAAGTCCCAGTTTTGCCAGAAGTTTTGCAAGGGAAAAGGAGAATGCTGAAGGCTGAATAAAGGAGCTGTAAGAAAACCCAAACCCATAACTTCCTGCAATTCAGGGTCACTAACAGTATACAACAGAATACAGATTTAGACAACTATTAATGAATATTTTTGAGTTATGGGTGCTAACACAGGATACATGAATTTACAAAATCCTTAGAGGATAACAAGATGGCTGGAAATGTAGTCATCCAGATTTATACATTCTAGTGGTTTCCCCAAATACAGTGCTTATTTTTTGCTTTTTTTTGCCAACAACAGACTGTTTAGACACTGTCCTGTCCTTCCCCTGCAGTTACAATTTTGCCTCCTAAAGACAAAAATTCAGTAGAATTCAGTAAAATAACCAAATCATGCCAAACCTTAGCACACAGCCTGTGAACTTGGAGGCAGAAATTAAACCATAATTTTAACTACACCCTTGGGATCAAACCTACCACTAAGGCAATGGAATTTCAAGGCAGGATCAAGTACCTGCTGTATCACAGTAACTCCCAAGGGTGTGCAACAAAGGCTGTGGCTTACTGTGCCTCACCTGCCTGTCCCTAACAATCAACCTTGGGAGCCTGTCAGAGGCAAGTGGCTGGGCAGGCTGGGCAAGGCACCAGAGGCAGTCACATGAGGTTTCTGCCTAACTGCAGAAGACAGGGCTGGGGCAGCTCTGGGAATCCTGCCATGTGCAGACATGAAGCAAAGAACATGGTTCCATATCAATATTCCCTACACTTTGGATCAGAAAGCACAAGATACTCTTTTTACCAAGACATTGTGTTCAGTTCTCCAGAGCTGCACGCTGATTAGGTGTTCAACACTCTCCCATTAATCAAAGGCCTGGTTTACAAACACCTTTTACCTTAGCAGTTCTGAAACCATGAAGCACTCCTGAGCAGCTTCTCCCTGAGTCCCAGCTCATCTACACAGAGATCCTCAGGGTAGTGCTTAGTGAGGGACAGGACTCAATGCACAGAGCAGAACTGACTGTCACACCTGGCTCTTTATCTGCTTGTTCTGTGATGTGCAGAACTGGGAACACCTCTCAGCTTGAGCCACACGAGCTTTACACAGCCAGGGCTGTCACTGGAATGGCAACAGCTCCTCAGGGTTTTGCTGAGGGGACCACAAGTGCTCAGTGCTCACCGCAGTGTCAGAGTGTAGTCTCCCTGCATCTTGGTCGACGCGTCGCGCACCAGGAATGTTCCATCTGGCATGTCTCGTAATTTGTCATTGACTTCTTCCCTGGAGAATGGAAAGAGAGGGAAAATTAGAAGTGCTAAGGACATGACCACCTTTGCCACAGGTGAAACATCGGACCCAGCAACACCAATGTCTGCAGAGTTCAATCTTCTGTCATGCTCAGGCTCTCCAGTTTTTTAGGCCACCCAAAGCAAGTCTCAACTCGCGCAGCTGTACTAAAGAAAAGTAGCTGCAGTCAACTGCCACTTAGGAAGGAGTCTCTGTTTAAACAACAGTAGCAGCTGTGACTCAGTTCACAACCTTTCTCTTTAATCTGCTCAGGTTTTAAAGTCCACACTGGAACAGGTGCCCTTTGAGAAGCCAGTCCTGACCTCTTAAGACACGGTCTCTAGAATCACAGCTCAAAGGTGCCTAGAGTTTAGCACAGTTTTAGTCTCAAGAGGCTCATTATTGGCTTAACTCTGATCTTATTTACAGCCCTTTTAAACCACTACAACCTTGCTAGCTTCAGTGCAACTTTTCCTTATTTACAACTGAGGCAGAAGGATACTCAGTCCAGAGCTTTAAGCTAAACCAAGAAATCTTTTAGTGAAAGTGAACACCTGTAGGCATTAAGAAAATTATTTCAACTGAAGAGATATGCAACTTGCTTATGAGCATTTCACCCAGATTATGTATCTCACTTTATGACAGCTCCCTCAAAGGTTTTGGAAGCCCTAAGCACTTTTTAATATAATCATTTGGAAACTGAAGTTTCTCAGGTAGCCTCAACATTTTTTAGGTGCTGTAGGAAGCCTAGCTGAATCTTACAAAGAAAAATCAACAGCAGTTGTTTTTTTGTTCAAATACTAAGGAACAAAAGTATTCAAAAGAATAACAAAAGAATGGCCTTAGCTTTGATTTAGCTACTTGAAAACTATTTTGTTAGTAAAACTGACTCCTACTGAGTATCACATGCTCATATCCATTTATTCCTCTCGGACCATTTTACAGATTGGACCCAGTTAACTCTTTTTTGAGTGGACAGATAATGACCTACAGGTTTGTGCCTGCAAGTTGCACCCTGGAGCTCATGACAGAATTTTCAGCACTAGTTCTTGACTGAAGAACATTGCTCCTGCCCTGCTAGCCTGATGCAGCCTGTACCTGCTGGCTGCCAAACCAGGGTCATAAACAATTCCATCTTTACATAAGCGTGTATCAAGTTTAAATCTAATAAAGCCACTCCAATGTGATTTGCAGTGCATTAGCTCCTGCCATCATGGGCACTGGTAATTGAGGGACAAATCCACAGTCAATAAACTGATACCAATATTGAGCAGTTTTAAACAAACTGTGCCTAGTGAGTTTTGTGATCAGGTTTTGCCACTCTGCTTCAGCTTAAAATTAACAGAAAAATATCTCTGCCAAGGCCCTTCAAAAGCAAGATCTATGAGGGTTTGCTTTATAAAAAGATAAGGGTGGTACAATAAAGATATGAAAACTTTTATTTCCCTTCTCAGAACGTCAGCGAGCTCATGTGGCAAACACACTCTTCATGCCTCTATCTGCTAAAGTGCTTCAAAGTATTATGTGCACAAGTTTGAGCAATTCCTGATCACACTCCCAGCACATTCCCTGTCCTCTTACAGCTCCAAATTCCAGACTCTTCAGAAGTGCCTTAAGAGGGTAAGAGATGACTGAACATTTCAGTTCTTTTATGCAATTAAGTATATAAAAAAAGGTTTTTCATTTTCTGAACCTAGCCCAAGCAATGTATTTTCTCAAGTGCATAAAAAAGGGTTTTCTTAAGAGGCAAAACTTAATTTGTTTGCTATGTGTCTCTATCATCTGCTCAGTACAGCTGGATGATGGTTAGCATTTGCAAGAGCTATTTTTCATATCACTATGTAATAGAGATTAATATAGCTGAAACTTTAAACAAACGTTAAAGAAATAAAAAATAAGAATGCAACTCCTTTTATCCTGAAATAGTAATTTTATACTGAAATTTTCCTGAAGTGCAGGCATTCCAGGATTGCATGCTTACAACACTTCATTAAATATCAGATTCAGAGGAATTTATCTTCTTTTTGAAGACTGTATATGTGGGCAAATTTAGAAACTCAAAAATTACTGTCACCAAGACTGGCAATATCTGCACCAGAAGAGCAACAACTTAAATATCCTGAATCCAGCTGAATGCTTTCACTTAGGTGCTTTGTCAAGCATGGTCCTAAAGCATCCCTTCCAGTAAAATGCTGCCTGAAATAGGCATGCTCTTTTTGTCTTCAATTCTAGCAGGCTTATCCTACTTTTAACAATATATATTAATACATTTTAATTAATATGTTCTAGCAATACTGCTTACCTTGAGATGTCCCCCCAGTACCACTCTGCTTCCTGCAGAGAGAAACTGGAATTGTCCTTTATTCCATTTGTATTGACTGGAGTCATTGGTTTGGGGGGCTTTGGAGGAAGAGCTGAAAAAGAACAACAGATTAACAGAAGGTAAACAGGAGAAAATAATCACTAAACTGTTAATGAAACACTACAGAAAAAAACCCAAAAAACCAAGAGAAAGTGTGCATCTTGAACTCAGCTTTCAAGCTCGCTAAAACCAAATGGAACTTGTAATCTTAAAGGAAGTCTGAAGTCAACTGTTCCACTGTGATCTGAGATTTTTTAGTATCAAACGCTTGAGGGAGGGGAAAAGCAAGGAGTATGAGGAAATGTGAGTTTTTGTTAAAAGAAGACTGGTGCAGGCACAACTACAAGGGCAGGTGCCGCCTAAAGCTCCAAACAAATGACAAAGGTGTATTGTGTTTGAAAGCCACAGCCTGGAGAGCACTGGGCACCACTATGGAAAAACTCCAGTTGCTCAGGCATCAGCAGCCCTGAGACCAGCCCACAAGAGCAAAGAGGTGAACTCTTCAGAAGGAAAAACACTGCTAGAGAGCAGCGGTGGCTGGGCAGGGCTGTATCTGTCACACACCCAAGGTTCATGTTTTACATTGGGTTTGTCATTTAGGCTTCTCTTTGGAACAAAGAATGTGACTCTTTGAGTACTACAGGACATGAGGTGACAAGGGAAGGGGACAGGGGATGATAGAATGCCTGCACTGCTTTGCTGAAGTGCAAGCTGAAGTGTTTACCACAGAAAGGGGGATGCTCAGATGCCCAACAGACAGGCAGAACTGCACACCTGCAGAGCTGGTGCAGCCAGCTCAGAATTCCCCTATCCTGAATTCATGGCAAGCAGGGTTTACTTCCATTCTCAAAATAGCTTACACAATGTAAGGGCATGCAAGATACCAAAGCTGTTTCTGTTTGGCCAGTTTTTACTCAAACAACTTTATCATGAGCCTGACTGTAAACCCTGAATCAGTTAATTCAGCAGCCACAGGCACATTCATGTACTGGGAGAGACTGGTCTGTGAGCAGAAATGTATTATACATTTTCTTTGGGAAAGGTGTCCTGAACATTCTCCCCTGTTTTGCAAAGACCAGATTCTTCATCAGGAATATTGCCAGCAAAAAAGAGCATTTTTCAGACATTTCATGAGAGTGCTTTACAGAGGGACAGGTCACATTCGCATTCAGAGTAAGAAAGCAGCTACACACATTGATTTGCTAGCACGTTTCTCAGTCAGACCCTGAACATCTGCTCCCAGCCCTGTGCCCTCACCATCAGATTACACAAGCACCAGCAAGCAGGCCTGACAGAGTGACAACAGCCATCTTTCAGATGCACAATCCCCAGGTACACACAGAAACACAAACAAAGGCAGCAGAAAGAAGATTTTGATCTCCAGCTTCAGCACGGAATGGCTTAGCACTGAGAGGTGTGCTACTTGGCACCATCCAGCTGCTCACCTCTGAGCCACACCTCCCACATTAAAGAAGAGAAAACAGGCTTCCAACTGCAGTTCCAAATACCATTTCATGCTGAATCTCCAACACAGTAACTTCACTGTTCTCTGACAAACCAGTAGATGCTTTAATTGAGCCAATCTAAACTAAATCTGAACCTTGACCCAGACGTTTGCACCCTGGGGTTGCTGACCAAACACCTGATTCAGATAGCAGCATTCATTCTGTGGGCCTGAGCATTAAACCCTAGCATACAGGTTCTTTTTATGGGGTGAGCTGGGAACTTTCAGGTGTGCACACATCTAGTGAGGCAACAACAGGTCTTGTTGTAAAAGGAAGGTGAAAACCTTCAGATTCAGTGAAGTAGCTTCCCGGTTAGGAAGCTTCAGTTATTCCTAGCTTAACTACTACAGTTGTTTGTGTAGTGCACAAGTATTTGCACAAAGCACCGTTGAGAGTAAGACATGGCTCCAACAGCCCCATCCAGGGTCAGAGGAACACATATCCAGGCTAAGCTGTGGAATCAATTGCATTCACTGTGCTGTTCCATCTCTCCCATTCAAAGTTCCTGAATTAAGAAATGTCATCAGGTCCTCCCTGCTCCCAACATCACATCTGGGACAGGACAGCTACAGCAGCTCTGAGTCTCATCAGTGTCACAGTAAATCTGAGTTCAGAAAACCTGTAGATTTACTTCAGAATCTTTTGTAGGCTCTGAGTCATCAAAAAGCACATTAGGTTTTACATTAAAAAACACACAAGAGTGCAGAGAGTTCTTAGAAAGCTGCACCAGCACCTGCAATTATTTCAAAGGGACCTTCAAATTAAGGCCTGGACATATCAACAACTTCAATATATTTTACAGTGTAAAAAGCCTGTTTTACACTGGTAGTGGGGCTTTCCAGAAGGGGCTTTCAAGTGCTCTCTAGAATACTTGAATACTTCTCTAGCCCTCCTTGTAAGATTAGGTCTTGCTCCTTTATACACTGGGGGATTATTTGGCAGCTTTGTTAGGGTTCACTCCAAAGCACTGGGTGCAGAAAAGCAAAGACCAGAAAGGTAAGGAATGGCAGTTGGGACTCAGAGCACTAGACATTACACCAAGTGTCCCTACTACAGGTGGGAGTTTCTCCTTTCCCTTAATAGGCAGATATCAGTTCTCACTATCGGGACGTTGCCTACAGAACTTCATTCTTCATGAGAAAACTGGAAGGAAATTCTTTCAGGGAAAAGAATAAGGCTTGGACCAGTTCCTGTAAAACCTGACTCATGGAAGCCAGTCCTTTACACAATAGACTTTTGAAAAACGCTTTTTAATAGCTTGCACATTTTAAAAATACAAAACTATTTGCAAGGGTGGATCCTGTTTCCAGAGAGCTATGTATCTAATTCTTTACTTTCAATGCTTTGAGCTCTTTGAGTCATAATAGATTTCCCCCTGTACGGGATACAGAACCAGGCCCTTGCTCTTGCTTTACCCATAGGCCAACATGCCCATCCATTTCAGTGTTTCTTGGCTACCCTCTCAGCCTATAGACTTTAGTCTGTACAAATGGAGAACACCCACAATAATTTAAAAGCCTCACAGCCCAACCCCGTGATGACAAAGGGGAATATTTTGTAGTGGCATGGCAAGTCTACTGCAACAGAGCAGCATCCACCACACTGCTGCTCTCATAATGCTGGCCCAAGAGGTTGCTAGGAGAGGCATCCTAAAGAAGTTTTTGCTTAGTACCTAGATGGTACTAACAACCCTGCTCGGAGAAATCCTGTGTTGTTTCTACAGAAAGCCTCAAAGAGTCCACAGATTTTGATTTTAAATTCAAAAGAATTCAGTTTTTTATACCTTACTCAATGAATATTAGAGATCTAAAATCCTCAAGTAAGATAAGACTGGCTTGAAGTCAACAGAAATGCTTTCAAGAGCAGCCGTGTTTCTTTCCATGTCACTGAGTTCAATTCTGATCTAGCCACAGGCACAATTTTACTTTATCTGAAAACCAGCTCTGATTAAAGTGAGTGATCCTGATGGTTTCTTCCCTACTTTTTCCTGGGAGAGAAACACTGATCACAAGTCATTAACAGCACAACAGATCTATCTGTTCTAATAAAGAACTTTCTCTTTGCACCAGATACAAAGCATTCTTCCCCTAGCATGTCTCTAGGACAGCTTTAGAGTACAGATCTTTCCAAACTCCAAAAGGTGACAGCTCAGTTGTACCCTTCACTCCCACATGAGAACATTCCAAAGATCAGGTTCAGCCCTCAGTGACTGCCTGGCAATGAGAGCAGACTGGCTCTCCCTCATGCATTCACGGGCATATCTGGTTTTAATTTCTTTAGCAACTCTTGTTCCCTCTTTCTAGCTTTCCGAGGCAGACTAGCTTGAGCTAAACCCCAATCCTAACTTAGTGTCACATAGAAGGGGGAAATAAAAATGAGCTGGTGATGGAGCAGAGGGATGGCAGCCAATGCGTGCCAGGCGTGGGATCGGATGTTGCTGACGTCAGGTCCTGGAGGCTGCTGTGCCATTTCCAGCAGGTACCTTCAGTGAGCTGCTCCCACACTGCAGGGCCCTGGAGGGACAAGCCCATGGACTGGCCTCTGCCAAAGGTAGTTTTGGGATGCTTTCTTGACTGTGCAGAATTGTTTTTTGTAAAGGGAACTCGTGACTTTAACTGAGCTGACTCTGAAATTCAAAGCTCCTCCAACACCCAGGCAGGCAGGGAAGCTGGCAAGTGTCTGAAGTCCAACGCCGCTGTATTTCTTTTAAAGTCTCTCGTAAAAAATTGTGGGCTATATTGGTCCTGAATTTAACTGCAGTGGAGTAGGTCATGACTTCAATGAGATACACACATTCCCCAGTCAGGTTTTGAATAAAAAATTTTACAAGTTTACATGATCTAAGAGCCACCGAGCCCTGTGTGTGAGGGTTTTCAATGGCACTGATTCAGGAGGAAAACAGGAAGAATGCCTCGGTTATCCAAGTGCTATATCCCGTGCAGTATCCAGTCAAACAGGCTATTTCTTCTCTGGCTGCAGTATTTGTGCACAAAATCAACCTGCCAGTTAATTAAACTCTAATTTTCACTTTTAAGGCAGATGCCACTTAGTCTAAGAATGGCTCCACAACTCATTTTTTGCAGTATTTTCCAAGAGCTTCAAGCCAGATACTTAAAAGCATAGCAGGTTCAAATGCAGCATTACATCTACCTTACTGTTACAAATAATCTGATACTGTTACAAGTACTCTGATAAAGTCAATTTTGAGTCCCTCAGCACTTCCGTGGGCTTGTTTACTAGCCTTCTTTCTGATGCTCTCAATCTACTCTCTCTCTACATTGTGACAAGCAGAAAACAGATCAGAGGATTTCCAAGACAGTTACTCAGCTTCAAAAAGGCTGATGTACAGTAGATACCCTGCAAAGTGTAATATAAAGCTCTACAAAGTGTCATTGCTATGGAAACATGCAAGTAATCTGTGGTTAGGCCAGCTAACATTTTAATGACATAGTCCTCAAGGAGAGAAGACTTTTCCCTTTGGAGATATAGATGAAGACTTGGAATGAAAATGTAGGCTAGCTTTGTTGAAGAGAAAAATTCACCCCAATCTTTAACTGTTCTCTGCTGTCTTACTCAATTTCTCAAACACTCTTCTCAATTTCTCTAACACATTTCAGGCAAAGCCTCAAAATCTTTCCCTCCCTCAGGAGTCCCGTACTTGTCCCTGCTGCATGAGAACCCCTCAAAGACATCTGTGAAAAAAGCACAGGCTTGTGCAGAGGTTTTCCAGCTGACAAAGAGGAGGGTCGTGCCCACCTGCTGACAGCAGCTCATTCCCCAGCACGGCAGGTAAATGATCTTGGCAGCTCCGTGTCTCAGCTCTGCTGCCAGACCCCTTCTGCAGAGCCTTGAGCACCGACGCCTTCGGAGCTGCCCTTCCTCAAAGGGCAGCTAATGTGCACAGAGCACTGCTCTGGGAATGGGGAAGGAAGCTCCTTGATGGAATTATTGCTGGCCACAGAACCTCAGGCATGCTCACATTTTCACCCTCCTCCCCCAAAACAGGCCAGATGCCAAGGAGTAAGACATATTCAAAGAATTGAAGTCTTTCAATATCTCATTACAGAAAACAGCAGACAAGTTGGCAGAAGGCCAGGCAGGCTTCCAATGAAAACACTCCCATTATAGCTTTGCTTATGTTTCTATGAACTTTCATAAAAAACAACACCTTTAAGAAATATTTCAGTTTCTATTAATTGGCTTTTTTGATAAAGATCTGTTTTGTTTGAAAACTCCCCAGCTATCCAGCCCTCTCCCACACCTCCCAATCACCGCTTCACCTCCTGCAACCTGACAGGCTTCTGCTGCACTCTGCTCCTCATGAGCATCCACAGCTACTGCTCAGGTTAAAATATTATCTGCTCTGGGGCACCTGCAGAACAGGGGACAACAACAGTGTGTGAAGCAGCTGGATCAAATTCAGCATTTCTTTGGGTATTTCAAAAGCATCTCTCACTACTTTGCAAGCCCTGTTACTTCATGGGCTCAGACATAAGAAATGGAAGATGTTCACAGTCAGATAAATGACATGGGGATCTTTGACTTCTGTACCAAAACACAGCTCCTCCCCTTCATTCCAGCCTTTGCATGAAGGTGCAGAGCCAAAAAAACTCAGCTTCCCAATTATTTTCACTGCCCAAAGAAAAACTGTTTTCCTTCCAGCCCAGAGCCCAGTGTGACTGCTGCAAAGCTACAGCAATGTCAGAGGTTCCATGATCAACAGGGTTGAGGTGACTGTCCCAAAATTAACATGAGGAGGATAAAAAGGATAAGTCCTCTTTCACCTACCAGGCATAATTAGGACATTCTTAATGAACTGGAGAGGTTTTAGAACTTTTGCCATGTTTCATCACTCAAAGATTATCACTACCCAGAGTCATATGCCTGGCTCACACAAGGAAGGAATAATTTTATCATGTAAACAGCAGGCCCAGGCTTTTGCCAGCTGTGGATGAAAGTCCATGACAGACATTTTATTGCCATGAAAATTTCACATATTCAACAAGAATATTGTACTTTACAGTATCAAATGTCGGCTCTAGAAGACTATACAGCAAAAGTAAATGTAAACTGCAAGGAGGAAGGAGTTTCCCTTTTTGCTTTCTAAGTAAAGCAGCTCCTCATCTGCCTTCACAGAAGAAACACCACAGCATGTTTTCTACTCCTCCACAGGCAGACTCTTCAGAACACTATTAAAAGTACTCTTTGCTCAATATGCAGGAATAGATTTTTTGACAAGAGCAAGGAAAACACAAAATTCAGAATAAGCAAAGAACTACAATGATTGAGAATGAAGAACTGGCTTTTCATTGTAGAAGAGAGGGAATGAAGTCAGGACCAAGCAGTGACAGCTATGTCTAGGAGACATACCAAAGCCAAAAGAAAAATATCTTTAAAATAATAACTAATTTTAAATAATAAATAATTTAAATGGAAACAGCTCAGGGCTGTTTCCCCCAGGTATTTCAAAGACTAATCATCCATCCAGATGTCAGGTACAAACCTCACAAGGGATCCAGTTCACAGAAATAACTGGTGCTACTGAGAAGTTTGCTGCACAAGAGGCTATTTAAAAATAATAATACAGCTGCAAATGCATATGATTCTTGCTGCTCTAAGCAGCATTTTATTTCAGCTTACCACTAGCTCCAGTCTTTCAGAGCAGTATGTAAAATTGTTCCTCATACAGTATGTGCCCTTGTGCTATGTCAAACCATTTTCTAGTTACCAAAGCACAAATATTTCAACACCACCTAAATTGCAAAGAGTGAGCCATCTAAATCAAGATCAAAAGGTGCATTTCTAAATCAAGACTCCAGAAGAAATTTGAAGGTAAAAAAGTATTCAGAGGGAATGTGTTGTACACTTTGTCATGAGTCATCTTCTTTAAGAACCTTGATCTTGAAGGAAGCTCCACTGAGGCAGAAGTCCCCGTCCATGGGATCCCACGCAGTGCCTGCAGCACAAGGGGAGGTTCAGAGCAGACATGGAAGAGTCAAGCCTCAACTGCTCATGCTCAGATTTAATCTCCTTACTCAATACATGGTGCTCTTCAAAGTATTTTAATGAAATCCATTTCAGAGCAGCAGCTTGACTTCTCTCACTGCCCCAAAACTTATCAGTGAGACTGCACCCTTCAAAACTGAAAGGATCTTAAACACTCTTCTCATTGATTCAAGCTGCCTGGTATCCTTCAAGGGGCACTCTTGGAGACAGGAGATGAATCAGGGCAACGAAGCCAAAACCACCAAAGACTTCTAATTGGACACTTGGGAGCAGTTCCTTGAGGACCAACGATGCAGATTCTGACAATGTCCCCAGGACAACTACACAGGGCAGAGCAGCAGTACTGGAACACAGTACAGAAATACAGCCTGGGAAATTCAATTGCAATGTACAAATTCACATTGTAACAGACAACAGGACTTACAGCCTCAAGTTCAATATTGTCAATGAACTTCTCATCCATTTTATCTCTAAGACACTTTCCTAGGACAGGTGTTGAGTGCAAGCCCTACTGCTCGCACTCAAAAAGCCCCACAGGTCAACAGTGAGACAAGTTCACCCCACTACAGCAAATTTTCTGGAACTCCATTGCAGCAGCTGTGCTTTCAGGGGTCTTGTTTGGGTTTTTAAAGGGGAGGCATGCAAGGAAGGAAAGAATTCCTCCAAAAGAAAACATGATTCTGTGCAGCATCAGATTTTAGGGACTCTGGAAACAAAAATAGGATGAGGCTACAGAAGGTAAAAACCTAAAAAAATGGCTCCAGTATTCTTCTTTCAAGGGTTAGAGGAAGAAACTAACAGAGAGTAAGCAGTAGTTAATAAAAGGAAAGGATCATGTTTGTAAGGAGAAAACTGGCCTGAAGTACAAGAGTCACAAAGTGACACTGAACCAAAAGTCAAGTTATTCTGTAGCAAAGGAACAAACAATATTAAGGAGTAGATTGGTATTTTTACAATTCTTCCAAACCCACCAACTTCTGTGTAGAGAAATGTGATGGTTTTGAAGCCATTTCTAGGTAACTATTTGTCATCTTCGGGAATATCTGCTTTTAGAAGTAACATTCCTATGAACTACCACTAAAATCACAAAAACTGGTGGAGTCTGGGTGAATGCTGGAAGCAGTCACAGGCTGAAGCAGCTGAAGTATTTCATCTCCTTTGTCAAAGTGCTCTGGGTGGAAGGCATCCATCTTGAGTGTGCTGCTGCACTCAAAGTCAGTGAAGATCCTGGATCCTGTTCAGGCACAGGAAAGCTTCAGAGCTCATTGTGCTGCAGCATCAGGATTCACCAGGCAGCTGGTTGGTGTTCAGCAGGGCAGCTGGAGTCCTTTTTGGAAAGGGCTACAAGAGGCATCACCTGCACTTTGCCTTTTTTTTGCACTGTATGAATCCCTGTAAAGACCTCTGTATATAGGCAGTTTTCTTCAGAACTAGAAAAACTTAAGATACTGGAATATATTCGCTGGAACACGGCAGAATCTTTGTTGAGTGGAGGACACAGCAAACATGAAGGACAGTGAAAATATCTTCTGAAGAAGTTACATCCCCTCACACTGTTTGGGGACACAGCACCAGCTCATTGCTGTAGTTTACATTATGTGGAGAAGCAAATTCTTGCTTACTTAGCTATTGTGCAGACTTTAACCTGTCAGAAGAAATGAGATAAAAAGCAGAAGAAAAAAAGACAATCTGACTCATTTCCATAGGGGCACTTAGTACATGAGCAGAGATTGTTCCTTAAGCATTACTCAGCAACCTACTTTACAAAAATGAGTTTTCCAAAAAATCCAGCTGGAACACACCTATTGCTTTAATGGGACTGAAGTTTTACAGCAAACTGTTTCAACACAGTTAACAGTCTTTCTGACAATAATAAAGCCTAAGCTTTAAAACACACAGGGCATGCTGATAAAAGTATTCTTTATTCTTCTCTAGCTCTCTGCCCAAAAAGTGACTCACTAAACAACCAACATGAGGTGATGTAAGGCACCCAACTGCGTTCAGTCCTGGGTGCAGATGTGTATGACCAGCTATGCCTCTGTTTTCCCAAGCTGTAGAGCAAAGATAAGCACAAACAGCTTCAGTCTGGAATAAGATAACCATGCAGGCAATGGCAAAGACAGAAGACAGCTCTGCTGCTTGGGAAAGCAACAGCCCCACAGAAGACTCCAGGAAGAGTCTTCTCCCTTTAAACAAGTGAGACAGAAGGAACACCGTGATTAACTCCTGTCAGTACAGGAATCACGCAATACACACATCTGCTTGGAACAACAATTGCAGAAATAACATTTGCTGCAAAAACACACGTTGAAGAGCTTAGTTTCTTCTCAGAATGTTCCCTCGTGTTTTAGTTTGCATAAACCTATAGCTTTAAGAACACAGAGCTGAAAAACTCCTTTTAGCAAGTTCTGCCTCCCCAGCTATTTCTACATAAACTGAAAACCTAGTAATAAACACAAATGTCAGCCTTTTAAGTCAGGCTCTCTCATCTCAAGCAAAACAGCATTTCACCTTCTATTAATGATGCTATTTTTTGTGGTCATGTATTTAATTGAAAGCTGATGAGTGATATTCTTTAACAGTTAGAGCCATCAAAAAGAAAATGCAATGCAAGGAACTCAAAAGCAAGCCTAAAAATGCAATCAGAAATAAAAGAATAGTTACAGAAGTCATTAAATAAAAAGGCCAGTAGAGAACTCTAGATGAAACAAGAACAGAATAGAAGCATTTCACACCACTCATAGAAGCTGAGACTCCAATCCAAACAATTTTACCAGATATGCAGAATACAGTGACTGAGTCTTATTTACTCCCTGCTCTACCCCAAATCAGCCTGCACAAACTTCCCTTCTGTAACAGGGAAACTCTTAATCCCAAACACCTACTTTTTTTGAAATACATTTGCAAAAAAAAAAGACAGTTGAAGCTACAGTGCTGTTGTTTTGAATACTTTTTTTTAAGATGTGCAAGAACAGAACTTTTCTTTGATAAGCTTCTGGAGTCAGATAAGCTGAAGGACAACACTGACAATGCTATTCAAATTTGCATCTGTTCTCCCACTGGAAAACTAGTCAGGCATAGACAGGAAGTGTTCACCTACATCTGGCTACTGTGTACCACAAACCCAATTTGAGAAGCCACATTCAGTTTCCACTGTAACACTGATAATGATACAGCACACCTGGTATCCCAGTAAACACTACCCTTGAGCTCAGAACCCTGTGTTTTCCAAATTACAATTACAGTATCGCTCCCCTAAAATAAGGGTTGTCAAATTATATATGAGAATAGAAACTATAATGAATAAATACAGTCTTTCCCATAAATACTTGGAATATTTATCTTACTCATACACTGGCAGTGCTGCCTAAACTAAATAGCCCACAAATTATTGCTTCCCCTGCTTAAATATTGGAAGATTTTGTAGCAACAGCATTGTTACAGCATATGAGGCAAGGCAAAGTACTGTTCTTGAAAAAGACAGCTGAATGTTACAAATGTAGTTAGTCATATTTCAGGGTTCAAACAGGTAGCTTCCATATAGCTTTAGGTCAAAGAGTATTGTACTGTCTGCTCATAGACAGAGCCCATTCTGCATTAGGAAGCCTGCCTTAAACTTGTGGTTTTCTTCATAACCCACACAAAGGAAACTAACCTCTAATTTGTAGTTGAGCCAAATATCTTTGCTGACATCTGTATCAGAAATCCCAGCAGACCACTCTTACTGATTTTCATCCAACTGTGACAAAATGTATTCAGTGATTACACATTTTATCACCAACACAACTGATAATGCATCCCAGATCTACAGAGGAAAAGACATTACTTAGCCCTTCTAAGTAGAAGTGAGGCAATGTATAGGTAGCTGTGCTTTAGATACTCTGGTAACTTTTGCATTCAATTTGAAATCCTCTGTTCTAAAACTTCTGGCAGTAACAACTTTTTGCAGACCTGAACCATGTTGTCAAATAAGCTAAATTCAACCCAGAACCCATTCCCTTGTCTTTTCACATCGCAAGACCCACCGCAACAACAAACATACGAGTGAACCCCTGACAGTTTCCTAATGCCAGACCAGCACATGATGCTGCTACAGCCACAGTACTCTAACTTTATCAGCAGAAAGTTGAGAAGCTGTTATGTTAGCTATATGCAAGCAATGGCCCCATTTGTGTCTTTAGATACTGAAAGTTTCTGGTTGTAATATTATGTGCCATAAAGAGATCCTCCCTTACGCCAGTGATGCGTGTATAGATGCAAAATAAAATGTAAGCAGGAGGAAAAAGCATGAGGTAACAGGAGTCACCCTTCTGGCTGGCACACTGTGGCTCCTGTGTTAGTTGTACTGCTCTAAATTATGCTTTGTGAGGCTGGCAGAGCTGCACCCCTAGGTCCACCACTCTGTTTGGGAAAACTGTCCCACTCCTATGTTTAGGATGGATTAAAGCCTAGCAGAAACCTTGCAGTTCCTTGTTACCTGACTGCCTCTGCTCAAGTTGAGAAAAACTCAAGTGAGAGAAAAGCGTTATTACTTTTATTTCTGAACTTTAGAGGAAATCTTGTAGCAGAGAGGCTCCAGGACCGCTCTGAACATCCATTTACACCTACAGCCCCAACAGCAAACACAAGCACACTGATAAGCTGGTGCAGGTGCACTGAGGCCTGACAGAAGCTCCGGCCGCCTGCCATCACCAGATTTTATTTCTGCATTATTATTGGGCAAGGCTAAGGTGGGTATTAAGACGGCCTGCCAAGATAAATTAAAGGTCTACCGGCCCTTAACGAGAAACAGTATCCCCACCCTCGGCTCGGAGGTTATGGGTGACACCGCACATTATGTTCACCTTGCTTTTGTCTTCTGCCTCAAGTTTAGACGCAGTAAAATGTAATCAGGGGCAGCCATGCGTGAGCCCAGACACTGGGCTCCCGGGATCCGCGGCACAAAACCCAACCGGGGGTGTCTCGGCTCAAGTTGTGGGAACAAAGGAGCGCTCCGGCTGCCGAGGCAGCGGGGCCGCACACGGGTGCTCTGGGGGTGCACACTGCTGATCTCGGGGGGCTGCCGAGGCAGCGGGGCCGCACACGGGTGCTCTGGGGGTGCACACTGCTGATCTCGGGGGGCTGCCGAGACAGCGGGGCTGCACACGAGTGCTCTGGGGGTGTACGCCGCTGCTGTGAGGGCTGCACACCGCGGCTATGAGGGGGCTGCCGAGGCAGCGGAGCTGCACACAGGTGCTCTGAGGGCTGCACACCGCGGCTCTGAGGGGGCTGCCGAGGCAGCGGGGCTGCTCGCCGCTGCTCTCGGGGTGCACACAGGTGCTCTGAGGGCTGCACACCGCGGCTCTGAGGGCCGCACGCCGCCGCTCCCGGGGCACCCCTCAGCCTCCCAGGAGCTCCGGCCACCGCGCCGGGAACGCTGCACCGAAAACCTTCACAAATTTTTGTTGGAAGCGGGCCAAATGGAGCTGTGGTTGTTACCGGGAGCAAAAGGCAGTGACTTTATCCCAAGGCACGCTGAGTGTTTAAGCCTTCCAAATGAATTCCTCCACACTCCCCTCAGGGATGACCTATCATGCCAGGCCAGAAAATGCCTGCCCACCCTGGCTCTGGACAGGGAGAAAGCAGAACCCACTCTGCCACACTCTCCCTCCCTCCCTGCAATTTAAAAGTTACAGTTTCACGAAATCAGGACATACACATGGGGATTATCCCATGCATCATTTCCAGCTCTGCCTCGTCTAGTTTAAAAATATGAAAGATAAAGTTACTGAACACTTCAGGGATCAGCCAGTAACACGAAGTCCTTTTGCTAACTGGTGTTTGGACTGTGCAGATCCTTGATCCCTGACAAGAGGGCTCCAGTGATGGAAGCATTGGCATTATGAATGATAGAAGAGCTGCTTCTTAATGTAAACTTTGAAAGGCTTGGTAAGAATTTTGCATGGACAAATTCTTGCAGAAACACTGGAAAGTTGTTTCCTAAGCAGTTCATTTTGTCCAGCCCCTTTTAGCAGCCTCCTTGTACTAAGCCATTCAAGGGGCTTTATTTATTTTTTTTTCATAAAAGCTCCACACTAATTGCTTTAAGTCACCTACAATGGGACTTGGGTTTTTGTTCATTTGATACAAACACACACAAGTACTTACCTTGTGAATAGTTAAAAATCAAAAGCATTTACAAGACAGATATCCTTTAAAATTCACAGAAGCAAGTGATTTGATTGAACTTTAGGCTTTCAGGAGTAACATCTAAAAATAGGCAGTGTCAGCTATGCAAGAATTTAATGAGTAGTGGCCAGTGCTGTGTGTTTGAGAGATCTGTCCAATTTTCAAAGCGTCAGAATTACCAAAAGAAGCAAGTACAGGTCCTTGAGATCCAAAGATCTCAGGATGATCACCTCCTCCTGTTTTAATTAAAGTACCACATACCTCCAGAGAGAAAAATACAGCTCACTGTGCTGAAACAAAGAGAATAAACCACACTTGCAGTACATGCCACGATTCAGGCACAGGTTGAAAAGCACATTCTGAAAGTACGTGCCCCATAAAAGACAGCACTTGGAATTACTTATTTGCTATCAATTTCTCTGCAGGCTAAGACTTTTGGTGCATGTTTTACTGTACCTTCTGGCTGTACAGATCAGAGACCTGAGAAGATAAAGGCCCTTCAAACACCTTACTGCTCCAGCCTGTTTGACTCTTACAGGTATAGATACAGTTTCACCAGTACCCATTTATGCTTACTTTAATTCATTTGCCAAAGAAAGACTCAACCTCTCCTCCTCACAAGCCTTCCCTCCCTCTTCAGACACAAAAGAAACTTTCTGCCCCATCTAAAAACTTCAGGCAAGCAAGGGATAATACATTTTCCCATTTTCAGCACTAGCACTCCATGGAGGGGGGAGGGAAGAAAAAGTGAATCAAATCCTTTTGAAGAAGGTTATTAAGCGTTATCAAAGTAACTGTGCCTCCAGGGATGGATTCCAGCCTGTTCCCAAGTATTATCCCCCCATCACCAAAACCCAGCGACAACACACACCTCATCTGTCACTGCTGGAAGAGAGCTGGGGAGAAAAGGGTCTTGGAGGCTGTAAAAGCGATTAAACTGGAACTGAATGGAGGTGGGTAAATCACCACCATCAAAGTGTTACAGGCGCATAAAGGCACACAGGTGAAGAGGATAATAAAAGCGCTCCTCTAGGAGCGAACACAGCCGAAATATACACTTTTCAATAAAGGTTTTCAAAAAAGGAGACACGGGAGAGGGGCTGCGAGCAGCTCCCCTCCTCCTGCCTCCTTCCATCTCCCAAAAGGCACCACAAATTGCTCTTCTCCTCCCACCTCCCCCACAAAAAAAACCCCGGTATTAAAATACTTTTGCCCAGGAGACAGCGAGCTCAAGTCCCTGGGAAGTTTACACAAAGTTTAACTACAGATATTAATTTTCACAGCCCCCCCCCCCTTTTATTTTCAAAGGGAAAAGTCTGCAGGAGGAGGAGGGAGGGCAGGGATGGACGGCAGTCCCCGACCCGCTGCCAGGGGTGCGGGGCCAGCTCGCAGGCTTCGGCTCCCTACCTGGAGGGTCCATCTCAATGTAAAATATCAGCTCAGTGGAATAGGGCATCATCACTTCCCTCCAGTCCGTGTCATCGCGGTCCATATCCCACAACGTGTTGTACATCGCGACAGCCAAGTCCCGGCAGGGTTAGAAATAAGAGGTTGGATAGCTCGGCTTTTAATCGAGAGGTGGGGAACAAAAAGAAAAAAAAAAAGGGAGGATAAAAAAAAAAGAAGGAGAAAAAAAAGCCGAGAAGGATTCACCTCGATGTAAAATAACACTTATAGGAAAAAAAAAAAGAAAAAAGGAAAAAAATTTAAATCGTAAAATTGAACTTAAAAAAAACGCCTCCACGCAAGTCACCTCAGCAGCTGCCCTACAGGAACTAAAGGTAGGTAGCAATATATATAATAATATATAGAGAGAGTGCTTTTTTTTGTTTAAAAAGACACCTTTCCACAGAAAAGCCACTTTCCCGAATTCTTTCTAAAAATCGCCGTTTTCGGGGTGTTTTCAAAACACAAGCCAAACAAGCCCCCCGCAGGAAAGCCGGGGGATGGTGGGAAGCAGCGGATAAAAAGGGGCGATTTCAGTCTCTGGATGAATTCTTTCCGCCGGCGGAGGACGAGAAAGGAGGCAGCGGCGGCGGGCAACAATACGGGCGGGCGCGGAGCCCGAGCGGGGCGGGCGGCGCTGTGCCCGCGGTGCGGTGCGCGCCGGCGGGGCTGGGAGCGCGGGGCTCAGCGGCGGGCGGGCGGCCCGCGGCGGGGCCCGCCGTGCCCTGCTGGCGGCGCGGGGCGGCGGGCGGCGGCGGCGGGCGGCGGGGCCGGGCTCGGGGCGGCCGCGCTCGGTGACATTTTAAGCGGCTCTGAGGGGCCCGGCCGCCGCCACCCGCCTCTTGCCGGGGAGCGGGCCACGCCCCCCCGGCGCCAGGGGGCGGGGCTTCGCGCCGGCTCTTTAACCCCTTGGAGGTGAACGGGGGTGTGTGTGTGCGGGCGCTTCCACGAGGCCGAGAGAGGGGTGGAAAAACAAAAAGACATAAAGGGGAAACGTTCCTCTTCGCGCCGGCGAGGCAGACCCACATAAAAAGCTTAGTATAGAACAAAAGTCTGCTTCCCTCCTTTTCTAGCTTTTTTCCGGCTCGCTTTCGCCACTTTTCTCGACGCTTTTTTGCAGTGCCCCCCCGTGCTGAGGCGCGCAGTGGCGGTGGTAGGTCCCCGCGCTGGCCGGCCGCCAAGGGGCCGCCGCCGCGGAGCACGCGCGGGGGGCGGGGGGAGCGGAGCGCAGTTGCCAGAGCTGCTGCCTTTGTCTGAGGGAGCAGCGAGCGCCGGGATTGGCAGAGGGCTGCCGGCGGCTCAGCCAATCAGCGCGCGGTGGGGCCGGCCGGCTCGATGGCGATTGGCCGCGAGCGCCGGTTACCAAGCGGGACAAAGGAAGGCGAGCGCTGAGGCGAGAGCGGGGTCCGGGGGGCGCGGGGTGACCCGGCCCCGCATCCCGGCCCCGCATCCCGGCCCCGCATCCCGGCCCCGCATCCCGGCCCCGCAGCTGCCCGACACCGCCGGCCCCAGCGCTTGCCCTGGGGCAACTCCTCCTGCCCACACCGCCCGTGGAGCTGCCGCCGCACCGAGCCGGTGCGCCGCGGCGCCGGGGCTACCTGCCACCCTCCAGCCCGGGCCGGCCGCCGTGTGGGGATGGGGCTTGTGGGAGAGCCGGGCACGGGGGAGCCTGTGCAGGGAGCGCCGCTGGCCGCATTCCCGGCGGGAGCCTGTCCTGGCTGAGCCCTCAGCCGCTGCACCGGCCACAAACAGTGGCTCTCCCTGCTCTGCAGGGCCCTGGCAGCTCCCTGCTGTGTGAGCCACGTAATGTACGGAATAACCTGCCCATCTCAGAGGGCACCGTAACCAGCGAGTGTGACCCGCGAGAAAAACCCGACGCGCTTTCTAGTGACATAACCAGCGGGAAAAAAAAAAACAAAAACAAAAACAAAAAAACCCAAATAACCTCAAACCAAAAAAAACACAGGAAAAGGCACCAAAATGGATGTCTGTCTGTCACCAGGTTTGGGATAAGTCTGAGCTGCAAACAGCCCCGAAATGGAACCTCAGCCTGCCTGGCAGCCGCGTCCCGAAGGGCAGCCGCAGCCCGCAGGCACCGGCGGGAGGCAGAAGTGCAGCCAGCTCCACACTCAGCCTCGGTTTTGGCGCGGCGAAGCATCCTTACAGAAAGGCGGCTGCTGCTGAGAAATTAAGGAAGAGTCCTTTCCCGAGACTCCCAACCAGTGTCACAGGCACAAGGGTGGACAACACCTTGATCTGCTGTGGAAATCTCAGGGAATGTTGGAAAACCCAGCACTGAAGTTGTCTGCTTTATTTGCACTTCAAAGCGCAGAAGAGCAAGTGACGAATAATTTGTCCTGCTCTGGCATTAGGCAGCAGCTCCTGCAAACACCCTCTTGGCTTGGCTAAACCTCAGGGTGACTGCGACACTGAGTAACTGAAAGGCTGTACCCGATGGAAGAGTGTGAGGGAAGATCTGAAGTTTGCTGATGTATCACAACTTCCACAGCAAGCAATTTAGAGCAGCCTGCTCCAGGAACAGAGCTCCTTGAGGGATGGACGGCTGCAGAAGAGCACAGGGCTTTGATTCAAGTCACTCACTGTACATAAATTAATTTTATAAGCCTATCCACAAACTCTGATTAATCCACGATAACCAGATATGATTCCTTTTCCTAATTTTTAAATTAAATTATTGAGCCAATACCATGTATCAGCTCCAGCTTCTTCAAAGGGAAATGCCCTCCTTGGAAGCACAGCTGGCTCCCCCAGTGAAATTTAACTTGGTGCTTTCTGCCCAAGCCATCTGCTGCCAAGGGTTGGGCATGGGTGGAGGTGCAGAAGTGGATGCTGCTCTGCAGGACCTGCAGAGCTAAAAACTGGGGCTGTGGTCCCTATGGCAGCCCCCAAACTTAGATTAGCAGCTGTGGCAGAGAGGGGGAAGGAGGCAGACTCGGGTTCAAATTCATTTTCCCCCTTCCTGCACCTCATTATAAGTTCCACCCACATAAGACCTAATTACTTGGCTTTTATGCTGGCAAAGTGGATTTCATCCTTGCTGTTTCCCATGGTGGTTGCCTTCATTTTCATGGCGGCACTGATGGTTACAGCTTATTGATGTTTTCACTTTAGTGATTTAAAGCAGAATACATTTTGTTATTAGCACTGGTTTCTCTCATTGCTGCTTTAATCAAAGATGCAATTTAAGGCAGAGGATTGTGTGTAATGGTAAACAGTAGGATAATGCCTTGAGAGAACAGAATATTAATGTGTTTTTATTTCTCAAAACTGTGCTTATAATTTACCCAAGATTGCTTGGCTCCCAGAACACACATAGGGGGTGCTCCCTTTTTTACCACACTGCCTGCCTCGCACCAGGGATGAGCATGGTGTGCATGTGTGTGCCCAGGGGGGAGAGGGAGGCACAGCTGCTGCCTCACCCCCTCTGCCTGTGCCTCTCCCACAGGCACACGGTCTGAGCATCGGAGAGCAGAGACAAAACCGGGAGCACGCCGAGGGCTTGGGGATGCTCAAGGTCTGGGAGTGCTCCCACTGCCCAAACCTGGCCATGCAAACCCAATACGTCACCCCAAGATGGGGAAAGCTACATTCAAACACTGAAACAAAATAATGGTGATTTGGCAGTGCCTGAGCACGGGTCAAAGTGCTGGAGGAGGGGACCTGGTGCCCCATGCTGTGGCTGAAAGACAAGAAGTGAGCCCAGTGCCTGCTGCCTTCCCAGCATCCCGACATCCCGTGTCGAGGCTGTGCATTTGCTCACTTTCCTTTCCTTGAATCTGACCATTTGCATTTCAAGGCAAGATTAAATATTGAAGTTTTGAGCGCTTCCATGTGCTTCAGGAGGAGCTGAACAGACCTGCACTGGAGCAGACTGAACACAGAAAAGCCATTTGTGCCAAACTGCTTGGTTTCTCTTTGCCGAGCCATGATAATGTGATATCCGACAGCTGAATGTAGGCCACAACAGGCTTTTATAGTTGGAGGGCTGGAAGAGGGAGGGGGGCTGGATCCACAGTGCTTCCAGCCAAATGCTTGAAAATGATGAGAGGATTTTGGGGCAGGCTGGAGACTCCTGGCCACTCCTGAGATCCAGGTATTAGCTGCACTGTTAGCACAAGCTCAGGGCCTGCTGGAGTGGAACGTGGAGAAGGTAGAGCTGCGTTCACATCAGCAAGGACAACTCCCTGGACATCAGTAGATGCTACATGAAATTACTGGCCTTTTGCTGCACAGACACTGGGAGTTTTAGAGAATGTGCTGTGACTGGTGGCCAGCTTCCCACGGGGGAAGCCACACCTTGCAAGGAACAGCACTGGAACAACCAGTCACAGCAGTTTGGTTTAGTTAACGGATTCTTCCTGCCCGTTTCTCAGCTCCTGGTGATGAGGAGCAGAGGGAAGGTGCGAGGGTTTGTGTGCCTTGGCTCAGATGCTGCTGCTGGGGTCTCACTGTGGCTCAGTACACTGCAAACCAACCCCAGGGCCTGCTGGCAGGAGAAGAGGTGTTGGGAATGGCAGAGGTTCATCCTGCCTTCCTGAACCACGGGGACAGTGCAAGCACCATCTTCCCCTTCAGCTGTACAGTCTGAACCCCAAAAGTACCACAGAGACCACAAAGCTCTTGCTGCAGGTTAAGGGTATTAATCCCTGCAGGGGTGAAGCAGCAGCAGTTTGCTTCCCCGCATCCTCCAGAGCCTTAATGTGAAATGCAATGGGTGTTTTTAACAAGGACTGTGCTTCCTCTCTCTGCTTTATAGTCATTTTATGTCCTAACAGGCTGCAAAACAGTTGCCTCACTCCACCCCAGATGCAGCCACATTTCTGTGGTGAGGAAAAACTCTGGCAAGTGTGCTGAAGTCGGGTGCTTTGGTTTGAAAATTATACATTGTATTAAAAACCTGTATTAAAGAATAATATGCGGTCTGCAAAAAACATTCAAATGAAACACTTCAGTGTTAGGAAGTGTCTTATTTACAGCAGTGAGAGCAGCTTGCGCCCTTTTCCCTCCCCTGTCCACTGCGTAAGGAAAGAGTTTGAAGCAGGGGCTCGTGTCCATAAAGGTTGGAACACAAGGCATGCACACAGAGCTGAGCTTGCGAGGAATCATACATTAGGCATTTCCTAACTTAAAAGCACTTGGCTTTGCATTGTAAACAACATTCTTTTAACATAGGAAATAACGTTTTTAAAAAAATAAAGAAAAAGATCTTTTAAATAAATGTCTACAATGTAGGTTGCTGCAGCTGGACCTAAGGTATTCCTCAGCAAGGCTTGGACTGGCCTTTCCTCCCTGCTCCAGAGGCTTCTGCCCAAAAAATTTCAGGAGTAACGGTCTGGGATGGAAGCAGAAAGCTGCTCTCCTGCAGGGGGAGAGGAGTGTGTGTGGCTTTTGCAGCTGGACAGTGGATGCCAACCCCGTGCTCTGCCCACGGGTGTCTGGGGGGGACACATCTGCACCTGGAGAGTGCCCGGGGATGGATGAGGGGTGGGCACGGGGCGGGGGGTGAGGGAAAGGGCACGCCGCGCTGGGCTGTGCTGAATTGCTGCTTTGGCAGACAGCAGCGGGCCAGCTCTTTAGAAAGTTCACGTTCAGTTATTGTTTTGACAGGCTGCCAAAGTTTTCCTGAGGAATGCAGGCAGCAGAAGGGAAATGGTGATTTTCAAACTTTTTTTTTTATAACTCAGCCAAACCAGAATGGAATTTCATGGGAAAAGTGAAAGGTACATCTCTAGCCTCGGGGCATCGTTGTTGCCAAGTTTCAGGGTCTGGCTGCAAACAATGGAGGTGTCGGAGCATCTCCAAAGCGGTGCACCCTTGCACGCACTCACATGTGCTCACGCACACTCACACACACGCTGGAAGCATCTTCTCTAATGGTGACTGCTCCCAGAAAACTGACATTAACCCGCAGCTCTTCAAAAAGAGTGTGCGTGGTGTAAAAGCAGGCGACAAAGCAGCTGATGAAGGGTTTTCGGTGCTCTCCCCACCCCACTCCTGGTGTGCAGCCAGCCATGGGGACACCGCTCCTCTCCACACGCTCTTCCCTAGGTCAGTCCCGGAGGCACGGGGTGTTTTTGCAGGTCTCCCTACCCCTAGGAAGGCAGGAGGTTGTAAGCTCCCCTCCTCCTCCTCTTCCTCCTCCACAGAGGCAGGAGAGCAGCCGGTGAGCCGGGCTCTAGCGCTGCAGCACCCCGGGGTCTGCGGGGCTGTGGAACCGGGCTGGGGAACTGCCAGTTACCTTATATTTTCCAGTACACTAATTTCTCTTGTCATCATGCCAGTGACAAACAGAGAGAGTTAAACAGAGCAATCCATTAAAGAAGCAGCCTGACAGACCGATTGTTAAGGGTTTCAGCGATCCCCATTTACACTGGCTTGAAAAAAATTTTGCCTCGAGCAGCTCCAATTACAGAATTATCGGACCACACTCTGGTCCCTTTGTGCACTTCGCATCTCTGTCATCGTTCCAGGCCTCTCTCTATTTTGTTGCTTGGAAATGGTGAGCAAAATGGAAGGAGACTTGTAACAAATTCAGAGAAATTAGAGGGGGGATAAAAGAGAGAGAGAAAAGCTCCTTCCCGGATTCTAATGTCCTAAACCATGACACTTTTAAAATGTAACACTGTATAGGAATTTAAAATATTTTTCACTTCCTCTATTCATTGCCTTAATGCACTGGAACTACTTGCTTAGATTTCCACCCCCCTTCCTCCCCCAAGGAATGTACAATAACCACTCTGTAAATTCCTCAGGTCTGATTTTAAGAGGTACTGTAGAACTTCATTCATGGAGGAAAGAAATAATCCCAATACCTTCCTGCAGTAACTCTCTTTAATAAACATGGCAGTGTATTTTGTGATCCCAGCCAGTGATGCAAGCAGCAGGAAGAGGAAATCAACATCACCTCTAGGAAAAGCGAGGTCTCAGCCCTGCTCTGCTGACATCCCACTTGGTGACCTTCAGGCTGCATTGCCAGCATGGGTTTGAAGGTGGCACCATTCCCGGTAAGAGGAATTCTGAAAAGCCCAGAGGATTTTCACTTCCGCAAAGCAAAGCTTGAACTCTGTAGATTTGTTATTATTGTGAAAAAAACCCCAGCACAATCGTTTCCCTACCCTAGGATGCGAAGCTGAAGGTTTCCTAACCTTTGGCTGAGTGAAGCATGGCCCACATGATGCAGCAGCTACGTGACGTGGACATTATGCCCCCAACCCAGCGTGCCATCACCGATTTATCTTCCAGCAAAGACTTCCATTCCTGGCCTCCCAAACAATTTTACCATCCCTTTGCCAGTATTATTCTGGTAGCAGTACTCTCATAAGTCCACAACATGTAAGAACTTCCCCCTTTTCCTGGCAGTGGAGATCATCTGGTTTCAGAGGGAGGGAAAGTGAACACAGCCACCCCTGGGCAATGCTGGAGGAGGCTGAGATCAACCTTCAGTCCTAATGCACCAGGGAATGCTGGCTTCCCTCTGGCCCAAAACTGAAGGAAGTTTCTCATGGCTCAGTCCCCAGTCCTGCCATGCAAGTCCTTTGCCCCCATCCCTTTCCCTGGGATTTGATGGAACTGACCTATCCATTTCTCTATGTCCAGGGAACCTCACTGCAGCACATCCACACTTGGAACCCTGCAGAGCTGCAGGAACAGAGACTTCCCACACCAGATTTTGGGTGGAGATGGAAGGCAGGAGAAAAACTCCCATAACAAACCAGGGAGCTCTCAGGGGCATTGAAAAGTCCTCTCATTTCTTATTAATCACTTAGGCCAAGAACTCAAGTGCCGGCAGTGTGTTGGCCGGGGTTGTTTTCCTTGCAGTTATCCACATGCAATTCATGCCTTGGAAAATGACCCATTTACCATCATGCATTGTTGCTTAGCTACACGCGCTTTCCCTCTAAGTTTTCCCAAATGGAAACATGGCTCTATTTGCTTTGGAGATCATTTTCCCTGGCTTTCTCTGCTTTACAGTAAATAAGCATAAGAAGAAGAACCTCTGAATGCTGAGTGGAGAAATAAAACAAACAGCGTGGTGTAGGGTGAGCATTTAAAATCCAGCATGTGAATGCAATGCCTTCCTTTTCCAGACAAGGTGATGGGCAAGGAGGGTTTGAGCAAAGGCAACTTGCAGGTCAGGTTCATTAAGACCTTTTTTTGTCTGTCATTTGCATAAAGGTTCTTTCCCTGCTGAGGATTTCCAAAACCATTTGGTTAAATAATTCTGGGTTCCCAAGAGAAGAGTATTATTTCCCTGGAGGACAGGTGGGACTTAGGGGCACTGAGAGCTCACTCTGTGTCTCTGCTGCCATGCCTGCCTTGTGAAATCCCAGGTATCCTCTGAAAAACACCTCCTTTATGCCTGCAAACCAGGACACTACTTTGAGCCACTAGCCAAGACTTTATCCATCAAACCCCAACATTTCTCACCTTCACTAAGTCCTAACTACACTCTCATAGTGCTTGGTGGGCACAGGCTGGCTGATCTGCCACTGCAGCATGAAGTTCAGATTCCCAGCACTCCAGGTAAATCTTTGGGCCATTTGCTGAATCCTGAGCCCATCAATGCCTATGCTGCACAGATGTTCTCAAAACATGCAACAAATCCACAGATTTTGGAAAGCAAAAGCCTGTGGACAGAGGGACTGCGTGGCACATGTTCGGCCATGTCCCTGGGATCACTGGTCTTGCTTAACATGTGCCTTAAGGCTGAGTTGTACTTTTGTCCAGGATTTCCAGATGTCCAGCAGTTCATCTGTTCCTCAAGGATAAGACAAAACTTGCAGCATCTTCAGATTTTACTAAGGACAAAGCTTTTGGGTAAAAAGGCAGCCAAGTGTCTCTCACAACACAGAGGTTAGCAGAGAACTCAGTGGAAAACCTTTTGTTTCCTGGTGCCATGAATGTGCTGGACATGAGCTCTTTGTGCAGAGCAGACACAGCCGTCAGCTGCCAGAGCTCCCAGGAGCAGGACGCTCTGAAGGGTGAGCTCTGCCCTGCCTTCTGCTGACAAAGCATAAAATCCATATTGTCTCTGAACAGAAAAAGGGGGGAAACAAAGTAAATCATGTGATGCTGGTTACCAGGCCAAAACACTGAACTGAGGTTTAATACAACAGTTTCCAGCATGCCAGAAAGTGAAGAGGGATATTGTGCCTATGCAAATCCCAGCCGGTGGGCTGACACATCCCAAACACTGCGCTCTGTGAGAGCTGCCTGCACCTGAAGAAGCACCTTTACTCTCCTGTCGCTGGGAAGCTCTTATCTTGCTTTGACCAAGTGTACACAATAGAGCTTTGTTTTGGGTGACACCTCCCAGATGAACGGCCTCTTAGAAGTGCTTTGAGGAATTAAATGAGTAAAAACAGTAGGAGAGGGAGGGGAAGGGGAGAAAAACTCTGCTGCTGCACTACAGAAGTCAAAGTCAGTGGATACTTAACCCACTAAATAAGGAGCTGGGTTCTATGTCAGACTGAAAGAAGCAAATGTGTGACCCGGCTCCCTGCCACCAGAGACACCTCATGACAATGTCTCAGTCCCAAAGTAGGAATCCACTTCACTGTCCCCTGTGTCCCTGCAGCAAGGGTGGGGATGCTGTTGCTTGCAGATGCTGCCCAGTTCTGTGGTGCTCCCCACACACCAAGCTCAGGCACCTCATCTTCATGGTACAGCCTCCTGGCCCCACCTCTCTGCAGTGGGTGTGTTTCAGCACAGGCATTTTGGGGAGCCCAGCAGGTGATGGTATCAGACAGTGCATCCTCTCCTTCCCTTTTCCATTGCATTTCTGCAGCTGAGGCCAAATCCTGCTTCTTGCAATCCTGTCTGGTCTCTTTGGTTGATGGGAGATGCCAGGTCTTTCTTGCCCTGGGTAAAGGGTCACTTTGGCTCGGTGCAGGTTGGGCACCTGCCTTAGGTCCTGGAGCTGAATCGGGCCAAGGGCGGTTGTCACGAATGGAAATCCCCCTGGTTTTATTGTCTTTGAAGCCTGAAAACACCTGCCTGTTGCTCAGGGAAACAAGGCAGGCAGGATAAGGGTCTGGCAGCACCTCCCCTTTGTTCTGTGTCCTTCCTGGGCACCCTTTGGAGCCCAACCCTGCCAGCACCCTGTGCCCCCCACAGTTGGTTAGGAGTTGGCCGTGTGAAAATCAAACATCAAAGGGCTCTTCCAGCAAGGGCTATTTCCACATCAAATGCCTACCTCCAGTCCTGAGCCATTGGGGAGAGAACTCTTCATAAAAAGAGAGGGAAGATTAATATTATTTTTCAAAAGTATAATGGGAGGTTTCCACTCCCCAAGCACTTCAGAGTTGGTTTTTGCACAAAGCTAGAATAATTTCAACCCCAAAGGAAAAAGAAAAATATATAAGAGGAGATTAAAAATGCCTGAAAAAATAGTTGGTCTGAATAGAAATGTTCAGGTCACTGTCACTTTAGCGGCTGGAAGAGGCTGCTGCTGGGAGAGCCTGACTTTCCACAGGAATGCATGTCCTCCATCCTCACTCTCAGAGCAGCAGGCTTGCTCTGGATGCCTGCTTGAGCATGGGAAGCAGGCAGCGCCAAGGACAGGCTGTCGAAACTGCAAACTGGTGAGAAGAGGAAGGCGAGGACAAGGGGTAGAGAAGATGCTGGAAGCAGTCTGTTGGGCAAGTGGAACAGGAAAAGCCCGCTGTGAAGTGCAGCCCTCCCTGAGACTCTCCGAGAGAAAGGCGGCACGAATCCGGCCGAGCGACGGGCTGGCAGCGTGCCTGGAGCGTGGCATAGCTCTGCCTTGGAAAGGCACCTGCAGCCTCAGCATCTTCCTCTCACAAACATGCCACAGCATCACGGGGGAACCACAGTCCTGCAGCCTGACAGCCAGTTTCTGCTCTGTGAGCATGAGCCATTGGGCCAGACGGGTGTATGAACAATTATTTGATCATTTCCACTGCAGGAACCGACTTGACAAATACCTCCGATTCACAAGCTTGCAGTCTGCTTCTGAAAAACCAGACCAAGAGCAAGCTTCCACCCTGGAAAATCCCTTGCCTGTGTCTGCTGTGCATCCTTTCCCATGCTGGGAAAGGTTGGGCCAAATGCAGAAGGCACCACGGAGCTGACAAAGCTGCTCTGGGGCAGTGTCCCCAGGCTGGTGGGTCAGGGGTGGCAGGAGGCAGACCTCTGGGATGTGGTCTGTCCTTGGGTGACTTAGTGCCTTGCTTGTTTTCTGCTTCTTGGTCATTCATAGAGTGAAATTTTGTTAGTGTGTACCTCACCTTCCTCTGGACTTGGGGCACAGATGTGAAGAAAAGTGTAGGACAGTCCTTGCAGCCCCAAGCCTCACAGTCTCGGGTGACATACACCCCTCAGTGATTTTCACTTAAAAACAGGATAGGAAGAAAATACCTGTGGATAAGGAAATGCAACATATGCTGCTGAGGGCTCAGGGAAACTCTGTTGGTTAAGCCAAATCTTGCCTTTTCCCAATGCTTGAAGTTACCCATCTGTGAAGAGGGCTGGAGCAGGCATCTTCACCCAATAAATCCCACTTAAGCCCTAAAGAAAATGCTTCAGTGGTGCTTCATGTTCATCTGCTGGCCGCCACAGGGACAAAGGCTTCACACTGTCCCAAGCAAGCAGAAAAATCCCCCAGTCTCTCTGCTGGAGATTGGAACTGATGGCCAGAGGGCAGAGATGGAAGAAAGCAGCAGAAGAGAGTGGTTGGGCAGCAGTTTGTGGGACTGTGCTGGCATCACTCTGTGCCCCAGTATCCTTCCTCAGCAGCTCTGCTGTGCACCTGGAGCCAAAGCAGGGGGGTGATGGCAGATGCTTCTCCCCTCCCCCAGACACTGGAAGGTGGGGAGCCCTGGACAGTGGCTCCCTGCTGATGCCGGGGTGTAACACACAGCGGGGCAGTGCTGGGAAAGCCAAGGGGAGCGCCGGGAACAGGAGACGCCTGCGGCAGACGCCGGTGCCGGTAGGACACGGCCGGTTCGCTGCCCGCGGGACTGCCCAAAACAACTCGCTCAGATTTACTGTAAGCGGCAGCCGGGCCGTCCATAGCTTGTGGTGAACATACCAGCCCAGCTTGCAGAAAGGGCTGCGGAAGCCAAGCTGGCCCCTTGCCCAGCAGGCTGGAGGAGGGGAGCGGGGGGGCTCTGCAGCCCTGCCCCGGCACAGCACCCTCAGCCCCGCAGGCTCTGCCTGCTGCAGGCCCCACAGCTCATTTGGGAATGCACGAGGTGGATTTTCTCTTGCCAGGTGCTTTCTGCACCAGCGTAAGGAGGGGGTGATGCTGTGGATGGAGCCCCCCGTATGATTCCACTGCCGTGGCACTGGGGCAGCTGGAGGAATGCAGGGAATTCCTGTGCAGAAGCCCCCTATAAGCGGCACTGCAAAGGGACTCAGAGGCCGGGCTGGGTGCTGCTGGCTGGCAGCCAGCTCGTCCCAAGGGCACCTGGGGCCATGGCCGAGCCGGGAAACCCCCTGGCTGCGCCCAGCTTCCGGCCTTTGTGAGGGCGCCGGTGGCGGGGCGGTGGCACTGGGATGGCTGCCACCATGTCATCCTGGCCCGGGCGGCCATGGCGGCTCGCGCGTCCCTGCAGCCCGAGAGGTGCTGCCGGATGGCGGGACACCATGCAGGGTCTGCCTGAGGGGACTCGCCGTCCCTCCCACGCAGCTGTGCTGGGAGGGAAATTTCCGATACTGCCGGCTTCCCAGAAGTCAGGGGAGGTTTCGTCCCCGGCTCTGCTGTCTCGGCTCACGCGTCTTTCCCAGCTCAGGCTGTGACCCTGGCATGCGAGGCTGAGTGCCAGCGGTGTGGGGCGAGACCGAGGGTGGGGAGCCCGTCGGGCCAGGCTGTGTGGAGCCAGCCACAGAGCTCCAGCCCTTCTCCTGGCCGCTCTCCCAGTCTGACCATCTTTGCTGGTGGGTCCCCTGCAGCGCCATGTGCTGCCCAATGCCAGCCAGCTCAGTGACATCAGCGCGTGCCACGTCCCTGTCCCCTTGCCCCAAAGCCTCACACCAAAATCCCCTACAAAGGCACCACGGCCCCGGCAGTGTTGGGGTCACTGTGCTGGGGGTGCTGTAGGGGTGTGCTGCAGGCCAAGGACCAGGAGTTTTGTCTCTCCCCTTCCTGGCATGGATGCAAAGCATCCTAAGAGGGAATTCCCATCAAGGGAGGGTCGGCAGAGATCTCTGTGACATGAGCCACAGGGCTGGTGCCATAGGTGTCCCAGGCTCCGAGGATCAATGGGCCTGGCCCTGTGCAGGCAGTGGAGAATATGGCTGTTCCAGGGTGGGATGGGGGGGTCAGGGGACACTGGCCATGTCTCAGGTGACAGTAGGCGTTGGGAGCATGACCATATCCTACAGCAGCCATCTCAACCTTCCCCAGCCACCCAGTACTGGCTACAGATACTTTCTGTTCTTACAAGAAATCCAGCTAAAAACAAGGGACTGCTCCCACCAGGTGACTCCTCCAGAGCTTTTTCCTCTGCTCTGTGTTTAAGCTGCAGTGATTTTTGCTCAAGAATGTCCAAATCTTTGCTCTGCACAGGCTCTGATTTTGAGCTCCCAAGGACTAAAGGGCTCCTGGCACCATTCCATCCCCTGCCTGTCCTGACTCCAGGGCCTGTTGCCAGAAAAAAACTGAGCCTGGGACTTAAATGTCCGGCCCAAACCTGGTGTGCCTGAGAAGGAGGAGCGCTGACCCTGACCCGCGCGGCCCTCCAGCACCAGCTCGGGCTTAACTCTCTCCTCTGCAGGAAGATTTGAAGCCTTCCAGTTAAATCCGGGAAGGAGTTAGCAAGTCTTTGTGGCAGGCGGATTAGAGGCAGAGGTAAATGCTCCTGCTAAGTGTAATCTGGCTGGTTAAAAGCTCAGCTCAGCCTCTATCCCAGCATTGTCCTTGCTTCTTATAAATACAACAGACAATTCTGCAAACACACACTTTTCCTATTGCCACGCAAGGGAGTGGTGAGAACCTGCTGTTCTACCCTTCTCCCCAGGATATCATTAGGATTTATTACCAACCCCCAGTGCCCTCCTTTCTCTGGGATGGGTTGGACACTGGCAGCCTCTGATCCTGCGGGTGCAGCAGGAGGGGGATTACAGCTCGTGGGGCCACAGGTCAGGGCAGGTAAAGGCAGCAGAAGCTCCTGATGCTGGGGAAATGGGACTGGGGGCAGAGCCAAAGCACTCCTTCTCCCCACAAGCCAGGGGTTCCTCCAGTCCCATGGCCTGGGGAGCCCTCAGGATGGGATGGGGCAGGAGTTGCGAGGGGATAGGGACTGGGAGGCTCGGAGTTCTGCTCACTGTGGGGTATATAGCAACTCAGAGCCGAAATGAAAATAACTGCGTAAAAATAGTTTACACTTACTTGCTTCTCTCTGAAAACTTCTGGAGCTGGTGGCCCTAAGGGGGCACAAGAGGGTGGCAGAAGCCACTGGCCATGTGGCAGGAGCATCTGTATCCCTACTGTCCCCTGCAGGTGACAGGACTCCCTGGGCAATACTAACCAGGACCCTGTGTGCCAACCCCAGGAGTTTGGGGGTGCCCTGGAGAGAGCCCCTTGCTCCCACAAATGGAGGGTGCACAGATGACCTCTTCCAGGGGATTATGGCTGAAGTGGGGGACTTTCATGGGAAGTATGAGCAGGCAGGGATCAGGGTCTTACCAGGATTAAGGTATTTTCCATGCATTTAAACTAGTTGTCACGAACCCAGAGCTGACCCAGAGCACGGCACCTGGGGGACAGGGGAAAAGAGGGGGGAGAAGCTCAAGCCCACCCCAAAACCCACCCAGGGCTTGCAGAGAGCAGGGGGAAGTTGGTCACAGAAGCTTGGAAGCCCCCAAAGCCCCAGAGATGATCTCTGGTCCCCAGTTTGCAGAGGTGAACAGGTGCTGCACAACCCCAGTGAGGTGCCTGCTGATGGAGGAGAGCTTGGGGGGCTCGGGGGGCACAGCAGCAAGTCCCAGGGAGAGAGCAGAGCCCTGTGCCCTCTCTGGGGCCAGGACAGAGGGGTCCATTGTGGGAGACGTGAGAGCTGGGTGGCTCCAGGAGCTTGGTAACCTTAATCCTCCCTTGGATTAATGCTTAGGGGAGCTGGGGACAGTGTTTAAACCTGCCAGAGTGAGCCCTCGTGTTGAGCACAGCCCTGTAGTGGGGTCGGAGGGGGACAGAGGGCACAGGGTGAGGACAAGAAGAGGTGCAGGCAGTCCTGTGGCCTGGTCTGACATGCAGCCTCACATTTTGTGGGCATGTTCCTGGGCTCCTGGGAGCAAAGGGATGGGCAGTGTGAGGACCAGCCCTGTGACAGGGTCACTTCTGGCTGTGCTGCTTGGCTCTGAGAGGCTGCTGCTGGTCTGGCTCTGCAGGGCCACTGCAGGCTGAACCCCTTGAGCCTGGCCAAGGTGGAAACCATCTGCCCTTGGAAGGGTACTCTTCTGGGGGAATATCTGCCTGTAATGAACTCTCTGGGATGAAATTCCTCTCTCAGGATAAATTGGCTTTCCTGGGGCTGAGCTTTCAGCCTGGTACAGAGGAGCAGAGTGAGGATGCCAGGGATGCTCAGACAGACCATGTTCCTGCCCACACAGACCCCACACTGAGCCCAGAGCCCAGCAGAGGACCCCTAGCTTGTGGCATTAGGAGCCACCCTCCTCTGCAGCCACTGGCTCTGCTGGGGGGCTTACAAGGCCATGCAGAGGCAGAGCAGTCCCAGCTCCAGCTCCTCCCCTGAAGCACCTGGTCCCAGCCTACCACACCAGGTCACTGTGCCCAGCCCCAGCTGAGCAGGAAATGCCACATGGATATCCTTGAGGAGGTTCCCACCCCTACCAGTGTGGGTCCAGCTTTCTACCAGGCACCTGGCTTCAGCATGAAGGTGTCCCTGGACCCCAAGCACCAGTTACACCTCTTTCACCATTCCAAAGGCTTGGCCCTGTCCTGTGCCTAGTCCAGACCATGTCCTGTGCTGCCCAAACCTTCTGCCAGTCCCAGGGAGCTGCCACCTCGGTGTCACCTTGGGTGTGTCCCTGGCAGAAAGGGACTGGCCTTGCAGGGGCTGCAGGTGCTGTGTGCCTGTCCCCTGGGGCAGCGAGGCAGAATGGGATGTACTGTCCTAAGTGGCATCTTAACTAGATCTGATCCAGTCTTGCAAAGCCACAGCGCCTTCAATTCCCTTAGCGCTCCAAATCTGCTACTGTGCATCTAAGCGGATTATTTTAAATACCCCATGATGGACTGCTCCTTTGTAATATAAACCAGCCTCATGTGTCCCATTCCCCTCCTATTTGCTGTTATTTAGCTGCAGCTGTGACAGCTAGAAGTCTCCCCAGCTCCCCCTGCTCCCTAGGAAACATCCCTTGTGCCAGCCCCTTCCCCAAATCCTCTCTCCCTGTGCTGCTGGATCCTGGGGATGCTCCCCTCCACACAGCCTTTAAGCTCTCGGGATGAGTGATGGCTGTGGGATGTGCTGCCCCAGAGCTGCTTCATCTCTAGCCAGAGCTGAGCCCTGCACCAGCATCACCCCCACATGCACGTCAAGGCCAGGCCATGCCTCAGCTGCTTTCTCCCAGAGAGGGGCCGTGCAGGAGCCCTTTTGGGTAGGTTTTGCCAGTTTTCAGGGTTTTGCTCAAACTGACTGGCTCTGACACCTCAGTCCTGCCATGAAGTCAGCCAAGAGAGAATATCCGGCCTCCCATTCCCACTGGAGGGGGGTTTGGGGAGCACAGGGGCTGTCCTGGAGCCCACCCAGCCCCACTCTCAGCAACGGCAAAGAAGCTGCCACTTTTCCAAGCACTTCCCTTTGGGGCTTGTCTGATTAATGAGGGCTTGTTATTTCCAAACTGTTTGAAATCGTGTTTATTTTATCTGCCGCTGGATTCCTCTGACTCAGGGCTCATCGTTAACTGCCAAAGATGAGTGACAGATCCTGCTAATTACAGCTAATGATGGCCTTAAAGGATCTCTGCACACACACATGTGTTTGTGTGCACACATGCCAAGGGCCATTTATAATTTAAAGTGGGGAGAGTCGTTAGCATAAACCATGCCCCGATTAATTGCAGAGAGTGGCCTCTCCAGGGAGGATGCTCACCATGAGGTTGTGGTTTCAAGCACTGGATGCTGAGGACAGCACAGGCTGCCTGGGCAGTGGCAGCAGGGCCCTGAGCTGTGTCAGCCTCAGAGACACCAAATCAAATCCACCACACAGCAAGTGTTTGGCACAGAGCAGTTGGGAGGGACCAGAGGACACCAACATGTGGCATGGACATGAGTGGCTCGGGCCAGTGCAGGGCCAATGGGAGCTGGTGTCCAGACTCTGGAAGAGCTCTGTGGGTGTTTCCAGCTGTGAGGAAGAACATGCCCAAGAGACCCAGTTCTGCCAGCTTCTCTAGGAACAGGCAATTGGAGGAATGGGAGACATTTTTTATGGCTTTACTGAGGATAAAGCTGCAGGAGCACCAACCCCTTACTAGACATTAGAAACTCACCCAGGCGGATGAGGTTAGCAGTGCCCACTGCCCTGGATGTGCTCTTCCCTCTTCAGTCCCTGAGTAATCCAGCCCTGATGTGGGGACGTTGCTTTTATGTTTTTCCCCAGGAGGAAAAGAGAGAAGATGGAGGCAATGAGGCTTTCTCCGCCCCTGGGCTGGAAAATGCAGAATGAGAAGCAGTGGCTGCAGGATCTCATGGCCACCTGCCAAGAGGATGGGCAGAGTGGGCACATGCCATGGACAGCCTGACTGGGGGCTTCCACAACCTTCCACAACCTTCCACAACTCTCCACAGTGAGGTCTGTTCCAAGCCCTTCCCTAAATCAGCTCTCTGTTTGCCTGGGCTGTTCACCCCTGGGAAGAGGGCACACAGAGACAGACCCATGTGTTCCCTGATTCCATCTCCCCATCCTTCCCCTCCCTGGGGGTCCTAGTGGTGCCATTGCCCCTCTCCCTGTTCTGCCATCTCATGGAAGAGGTATCCAGAAGGAAACCAAAAGCTGTTCCAGATGGCAGAAAGGCTCAACAGAGCAGAACAACTGTTCCCCAGTCCTTATATTTCTGCAAACCAAATCCACCTTTCTTGGAAAAATGTAATTCAAGCTCCTCAGTGTTCCTTGGAGCTGGTGAGCAGCAGGAGCAAAGTGCCAGCATTGGCTCCCTGGGGAGGGGAAGTGCCATCCTGCAGAGTGCTTCTATATTGGTCTCTGCCATGAGCTGGTCTAAATTGGAAGTGATGGCAGCAGGAAGCGCCAGGATGCCGAGATGGACTCTGAGACCTGCACAAAGTGATTTCAGGGGCTGGTTGTGCTTGGCCTGGGGGATGCCTGCCAGCACAGGGCACTGCAGTTCTAATCCCACTAAAAGCTAGTTGGAAACAACTTGGACAAAGGCTTTTGTCTTTCTTGCTGAAAAGACCAGATTCCCATCAAGACTGATGGCTTGTGAATTTGTCTAGGATCTCTTGAATTGTTCTGGTCCCCAAAACACTCAGGCTTCTCTTTCTGAAACACCCCTAATGTTCAATTTAAGGCTCTTGCAGAAGCAGCTGTCAGAAGCTGTGGAGCAGAGCTCCCTTCAGACATGTGCAGCCACTCAGTGCTTGTGACTGTTCCTGAAACTGCCCAGGGAGCCTGTTTGGTCAGGGCCAGCTCTTGCTTGTGCTTTTTGCATTAGCAAACTCCTGTCACTGTCCTCCAATCCCTGTTCACACAGGGGTACTGGGGGCTTGTCCTCTCTGGATGCCATTCTCCCCCCTGGCGTAGTTTCCTCTGCCGTGGTTCCCCACTGGCATTTTCCAAAGCCTTCTCCAGGCCACCTTCCTTACAGCTTTAAACCCAGGGCAGGAGGTTACAGGAAAGATGCTTTGGAGGAGCCACAAGCTGGGACACAAGAAGGACTGCTGTGGAAGCAGAGCAGTGCCAACCATGCTGGGCACCCACTTCACCACACTCAGCACCATTTTGCCACTGACGCAGAGCTCTGGTGGCATTGGTGACCTTGGGGACATCAGTCTACAGAATCCATGTTTATGGTACATGGAGCTGTATAGCCTATGGGAAATGGATAGCTTTGAGGTCCCAGGGCAACTTTGGGGTGTGCAGAGCTGAGCAGTCACTCCCAAGCCCAGGTGATGTTTTTCCCTCTATGCTGTAGCCAAGGAGGGTCAGAGCCGTGAGAGGCGTGGGGCACATGGCAGGACAGGCCACCATGAGGCACCATGCTACAAACTGCTTGCTCAGCAGCATGCTGAACCCTGCCCAAATAGCTCCTGTGATCACCATCACCCAGTGAGAGAGCCCAATTGCAAGGAAAACAGGGAAGCAGCTGAAAAAATAAAGTGTTGCCATGGCACTGTGCACACCAGGTAGGAAATTTGGGATGGTGCCGAAGCACAGCCTCGGATGTTCCTCCTGCCCCAGGGTATGAAGAACCAACACAGAATGGAGAAAGAAGTGCCAGGAGCCAGAGGGAAGACACCCTCCTGATGGCACCAGGGATGGGCAGTCAGGGCTTATGGGTCCTCCAGGTACTTGGGAAGAGCCAGGGATGCTGCAGCCACATCTGTGTGGTGTGAGGTGAAATGATCTAGCCCTTGCTCCCTGTCTCCTGAGCATGACACAGTGCCAGGCTGCTCAGTGAGGTGCCAGCCTCTGTGGGCACCCCAGTCCCTTCACCACCTGCAACCCTCCCCAAATGCCAGAAGTATCAAAAAGATGGAGAAATCTGCTTAACCAAAGAACAGCCACAAGTTCCCAGAGACAGTCCCATGGAGCAGTAACTTTTTTGAGTTGAAGGATTAACAGATATGAACTGAGCAGACACAGCTTTGCTGGGAGAACTGGGAGGCGATGCAGCCTCGAAATCGGGATCAGAGGCAACGCCGGCCTCACAACCCTGCACATACTACTGCCAGCCTGAGACTGCCAAACTCCTGCACCTCTGCCCCGTGCCTCTGGTTATCTCCAGCATCAGCTGGCCTGGGGCAGGACAGGTCACAGCCCAGCTCCGTGCCCCTGGCCCGGCGGCCGTGGGCAGGGTGTGGGTGGAAGCAGCAGTCCTGCCCTCTCTGCCAGCCTCTGGGATTAGCTGTGCGCATCGAGCAGCTCTAGCAGTGCCTGGGTAAGAACAGATAGACACAGATAAGGCAACCTGAATCCTGGGGAAGGCGAGCCAGCTTCATTAATCCCCGTGCATCCAGGCACTGATGAAGATGCTATCATCCCTTTTCTCTCCCCAGCAACTTGTGTGTGGATGTCAGTCCTGCCTCACAAAACCCAGCACTTGCATGGGTAGCCCCTCTCTCCCAGAGCTGCTAAGTGGCTCCCATGGGTACACTGCTAGTACAGGGGGACAGCTGGTGCAGGGATGCACAACCCACACAGGGACAGAGCTGGTGTAGGTGTCCACAGCCAGTGTGGGACACCACAGCTGGGACAGAGAGCTATGGATGGGGCAGGGATGTGCAGTCAGGGTGGAGACCGCCAGCAGTATGAGGAACACAGCTGGGATGGGGACCCAGCTGGCATGGGGACACATGCAGGGGGACTCTGTAGAGCCCGGGGACATAGTGATGCTGCAGGACAAAGGATGACCTGCAGTATCACCCACCCCTGTGATGGCTCGGGATCATTCCCACATCCCTCCCCAGGCTCCAGCTCTCCAGCTGCAGTGGGCAGGAGGGCTCAGCACTGTGCAGGCACATGGAGGGAGGTGAGCCCTGCCAAGTCCCTGCTGTGTCCCCATGGTTGTCACGCTGCAGGCTGCACGGTGTCGGGTGCAGCACGGCACTCCCCATCCCGTTAGCGCTGGCATGAAAGTGCCGCCGCTGCGGCAGCTGGGCCTGGCCATGATCTCCACTTCCAGGTAAACAGATGAAACAAGCGGCTCAAATTCCCTCCCCGCCCCGGCGTTCCCAGCCACACAGACCCACCATTCAGCCCCGCCACCCTGAACAAACCTCCAGTGTTTGGGAGAGGGCTCCTGCTCCCGGCGGAGCACCGTGGGGGGGACACGCTGCGGCCGGGCAGTTGACACCTGGCCAGGCTGGAGCGCGGCCAGTGGGCACAGAAAGACGTGCTGTGTTTTTGGCCGGATCCTGCCGGGCTGGGGCAGGGGCAGAAAGGACCCCTTGTGTGCATGGGACCCAGGGATGCCCTCATGGCTTGAGCTGCAAACAGGGTCCCATTAGGCGGTGGCGGTGGGCACCAGTGACTCCTTGGAGTGGGAGCCCAAAGGGGTGAGGGAGTCAGAGGTAGGAATGCCCTGCTGCCATCCAAAACATTTGCAAAAAGTCACAAAAGCAGTGGGGACAATTCACCACATGCAGGTGGTGGCAGAGGCAGGTGGTGGCAGAGGCAGGAGCAGGAGGCAGCTTTCCCTGTGCACCACCTTGCCATTTACAAGGATGAAAAAAGAGTGCCAGCTCCTGTCCCTTGGACTCTTCTCCTCCAACCTCCCAACCCTCTCTCCAAGTTTTCCTTGGCTGGGGGTCCATCCTGCAGCACATCTTGGGATGCTCTGGCCATGACAGGGCTCAGAGGGATGCCCATCCCTCCAGGGAGCCTGACACCAAGCTGAGCACATCCCTGCCTCACCCATGACTGTTACTGTGGGGCCAGGCTGAAATGGAGAGGGGAAGGCAGGAGGCAGAGCCTTGATGCTCCAGCATCCCAGCTGTTCCTTCTGCTGCCTCCATCATCCAAAAGCAGCCATCAGTGCTGTTCCTGGGGACATTGTCCCCTCCTCCATGCCTGGCACCTTCCTCCCTTGCTGTCCCTGAGAAGGTGGTTTTCCTCCCCAAGGAGTGCAGGGAAAGCATTTTCCACCGCGGCAGATGAAAATGGATTCCAATCCAATTTTACCCTAGTACCACTTCAGTGATTTTGATGGAGCTGCTCTGGATGGGTGCTAGTTGGAGCCAGAGGACAGCTGTCGTGGCTCCATAGACCAGGGGTTTCTTATCTGTGTCACCTTTGATTACTGTAATTGAAATCCTGCTCTGATCTGAGCCATGCCCGAACGTTTGTGCTGCCTGTACGGCTCTCGGCTCGAACAGCAAAATAATAGATTTTAAAGCCAGGCAAGGCCTGTAAGAGCATTTCTGCCTGACCTCCCGGATGGCAGCCGACAGCCACCACTTACCCCAGTGCCGCGCTCTGCTGCTGGCACAGCCCTGTCATCCCCCTGTGACTCATTTTCCCTCCTAGAAGCACAAATTCTGCCTTTCTCCAGAGCTGCTCATGTGTCTGTGTTGGGTAGCCTGCCTCCTCCCACCCTTTGGAACAGAGCCAGGTGCTCTTGAGGGAGGCAGGGTCCAGGGGTGCTGGTGGGATCACAGTGGGATCAGCTTCCCTACTCTAGCATGAAATTCCCCATGGTAAGCATTGCCCTTTTCTGGCATCTCCTGGCCAAAAGGGCAGCAGGGGGACCTGCTGCCAGGCAGGAAGCAGGGGATGGAAATGCCACTGCACAGACAAAGATGCTCCCGGCTTTGGTGCCAAGCTGGACAGTCAGCTGTGGCTGGTGGCGTGGCCAGCACTTTGTCACCCTCCTGATCTTCTTTTGTGAAGCTGCCCACGGTGTTTAGGCAGAGCCGCTGCGGCAGAAAGGGTGACGCCAGCCCAGCCAGCGTCCGAGGGCAGGAGCCGGGAGGACACGCGCACTGGCACACACATTCCCGCAGTCTGGCTTGGCCAGCAGCCGGCACAGGGAGCGAGCCAGCCCTCACCATTGTGGGACAGCAAAGCTGGTGGCTCCCTCTGGGTTGGCGAGGTTTTGCTCAGCCAGCCTGGCCTGTGGGAGCTGCCCTCTGGGACAGGCAGAGGTGTCCCAGATTCAAAGCTCCATCCCAAGAGGATGGAATGCAAATCCGGAGGGCCAAACCCTGCCGGTGCCAGACAATCACCCTGAAGCCCCAGGTTTTTCACGCTGGCAGCTTTTATCACGACCATACAGCTGAGAGCTGGTCAGCTCTCTGTGTGCTGACACAGCAACCTGGGCTGGCACCAATCTGACACAGCCATCCCAAAACTTCATATGCTGGCCAAAGGGAAAGCAGGCTGGCCAGACAGCAGGGCACTCCAGCACCCCACCACCGGCACACAGTCTCCCCCTGGATCCTGGCTGGCAGAGCAGCAGCATTTCCTCTCACGCTGGCGGGTCATGGGCCGGCAGAACACACAATGCTTGGGGTTATCCAGGCCTTATCAGCTCTGGCCACACAGTGCAGGCAGGAAAAGGGTTTCAATCCCAGCCGAGCCCTGTTTCCGTCAGGAGCCATTCCCTCTGTCATGGGGGAGGGCTGGAAAGTGCCGTGCTTTTGCCATGGGGACCAGTGAAGCTGGGCTGTGGGGAGAGCAGGACCACAGGGCTCTCATGCTGTGCCCCAAAAGCATTGCCAGGCTCTCTCCTTTGTGCTGGGAAAGCTGCCTGTCTCTGAGCAATGCAGCTGTTCCTGCCCCAGCTTTACACACCAGAGCTGGTGAGTCCCAGGAAAAGGGCTGCCATTAGGGCATGCAGCAGAGGTGTGGGCTGCCTGAGACATCCTTTGCTGGGGGTCACTGCTCCCCATCCCAGGGATGCATTCCAGAGCTCTGACATGCCAGGAAAATACCTGCTCAGAGCTGTACAGGCAACCTGAGAAATTCCACAGCAAAGGTCACCAATGCCAGCCACAGGGGGGAAACTGAGGCATGAGGAGATAACATCCTACCCAGGGCTGCTCCAGCCTCTTAAAGCTGACTGGAGGAAGAGGACTGTGGCACAGGACCTCTCTTAGTACCTCAGCCCAAACCCAGGAGCAGGGATCAGGGAGGGCCTGGCCCCTGCTCCTCCAAACCCTGCAGCAGCACACATGGCTGGAAAGGGGAGGTGGAAAGGGGAGGCACTGGCAGAGGCTGGGCTTGCTGTGATCCCCTCCTGTTCCATGATTAATTGAACACGGGCTAAAATTAGCCGTGGAGGCAGCACCCCTGGGGTCTCCCAGCAGCATCCCACTGCCCGCCGGCTGCCTGCAAGTGGGTCAGGCAGCAGCTCCCTCCCAGCTGGGCACCCTGGGTGCTTGGGGCACCCCCATGCTCTGCTGCAGGTGGGAGCATTGCTGCTGGCTCCATGGCACAGCTCTGCACCTCTCACCTCCCCACTGCCACCCTTCCCAGAGGCTTTTCCCTCTCTGGATTCACCGGGCAGGGCTGCGTTATGAGAGCAGCTGGGAAGGCACAAGGCTGCCTTTTGGGATGGCAGGAGTGTGGATCCCCGTCATGTTCCTCCCCATGCCTTCAGGGATCTGTTATTTTTAGCCACTTTCCCTACCTCATGTTGCTAGCTCGGCTCTGGCTCTTTTTCCTCCCCTTCCCCAGCGTTAATTTGTTTTCTCTGTATTATTTGCAGATTTGGGGAGGCAGAATGAGGTGTTTTGGCACAGGGGACCACTCAGCCATGGCTTCTTCATGCTGCTCTCCACCCAGGGTTTTGGTTAGGTTTTCTCCTGGCTATTTTTAACCCACACCAGCAGCTCCGAGGGGATGAAACACCAAGGGGTAATGCAAATTTGAGGTTCCCTGTGGCTGATGTAGCAGGCCAGTTATGCTCATGGTTGTGCAGGGATGCTCCTGGGGAGGCAGGGCAGCACCTGGACACAGCCCCCAGCTGCACCCTCTGTGCTGGATTACATCCAATGCCTCCTGCTCCCTCCTGACCCCCTGCACATCTGAGTCTGCAACCTCCCCCGTGCCACATCAGCTGGGGAGAGTGGGGAGGCTGGGCTTTTCCCTTGGATCCAGAAGAAAGCAAACAGGGAAAAAGTTAATTAAAAACTTCAAAGCCAGATCCTTTTAATTTGGCTTAACACGGCAGTCCTGCTCAGCATTGATGCTGTCCCAGAGGTGCCTGCTGGGGCCTGGGCTGGGAAGTGCCCAGAGTGTCACATCACAGGATGTTCACAGGATTGTCACCCACCACTGCCACCACTGCAGCACTGCTGAGCACTGGGGATGGGGTGCCACAGAGCTAAGCTCAGGGCTGGGCCCCTGGGCACCAGCCTTCCCAGGGACTGGATTCTGAAGCCACTGGAAGGGTGATTCCATAGGGAGGCTGTTCCTGAGTTTCCCCATGGCACAAAGGCTGCCAAACCTGCTTGTTGGGAAGATGTTTTCAAGGCACCTGGGGTGGTGCTGATCCCCATATCCTGGCATGATAGCACTGCCCCAAGAGAAGCAGGGCAGGGCTGGGGGTCCTGGGGTGTCTGCCTCAGCAGGGTCCAGCAAAACAGTGGCCCCTGTCCTAGGGTGAGGAGGGGACCCTGGCACCACGGGTCCTGATCCCTCCAGCCACTGCTCTGTAGGAGGTAGGGAACATCTTCCTTGCCCAGTTCTCACTCCTTTCTCCAAAGGAGCCAAAAGTCCTCTCGTTTTTTCCAGAAAGCTACGTCACAGACAGCGATGCTCCTGCCCAAGCACTCTGCCACCTTGCTCTGCCTCCTGCCCCCGCTTTTGGGTTTTTTTGGTGGTGGGTTGAGGGTTTTTTTTTCAGAACTTTTGGCTGCATGGTGAGTAAAGGCATCCTGCAGTCTGAGGGCTAACGGCTTGTTGGAGAGATAATAAAGCAAAGGGGAGTAAATTAAAGTGACTATAAATAGCACCAGGAGAGGAAAAGGAGATGAAGTCATCTTCCTTCAGCTGAGCTGGTATTTGCATCACTCCTTCCCTTTGCCTTCCCCTGCCCCCTCACCCTGCTCGGGAAACAGTCATTCCCAGACACTGGGATCCTGCTGTGAGCTCTGTATGCCCCCCTGGGCCCCTGTGGGGCTGAGGAATGTCCCCCTGGAGTGTCTGCCCAGTGCTGGGGACTCACTGGAGAGCACGGTGAGGTGGCCTGAATGCAGTCACTTGCCCCCAGGCTCCATGGCAGCTTCCCTACGGATCTGTGGCATTGCCCTATGCAAACCAGAGCCTCCAGCATGATCCCAAAGCTGCATCCTAGGAATAGCTTTCTGGAGCCATCACAAACCCATTTTCTCCTTTGCAGCTCATAAAACGGGCAGCTAAAGAGACCTCAGGGGCAGTGCCTGGAGGAAGGGACACTGCAAACCCAACAACAGCAAGTTCACCCAGAGAAGCCCCTCCAGGAGCCAAATTCCACAATTTACATTTTTATTCTTTAAGATTTTGACATCCAAGACTCAAAAACTCCCCTATCAGTCCCAGGACGCACAGGAGAGGAAGGATCCTGGCCCTGCAGGAGCCTCCCTGGAATCAGCAGAGAGCTTCAGATCTCTCCCCAAACCTCTCCCTGCCAAGGAGGCCACTGTCCCTGCAGCCCCAAGCCCCCCAGCTGCCCCCTCACATGAGGTATATTTACATGAGTCAGAATGAGGTCACACCACGGTTTCCTTATGTCAGCTACCGACTCCTATTCCTGTGCTATGCGCACACACCCGCCGTGTTATTGCAGGGTATTTATAGCTATTTTACATGTATAATTATAAAACCACAACTCCACACACACAGAAATAATCCCGGTGCCGGGATGCAGGGGAGTGGGGCCAGGCTGATGGGAGCAGGAGCAGGACCTGGACCGCACTGCTAATAATAATTCTTTGCACTTTATATATAGCCCCTTTCATCCACAGCTCTCAAAATCGCTTTGCAGGCATTTAATTAAGCTTCCCAACATCCTAATGTGATGACAGCCAAGTAATAATATCCTCACTTTTAGGTACAAAGAGAGGGGAGGTGGCAGGACTTGCCTGAAGTCCCACAGCGAGTCCAGGTGTCCTGTGTCCTGCCCCACACTCGTGGGATCACCACAGGGGAGATTTTGACTCAGACAGGGGATGAGGACCTCAAGATCCTGCCCAACCCCTCTCCTCAGTTTGGGGTGGTGACAATGGATGACATTACAAAGTCTGGGGACAGCAGCAGTGACCCCAGGGACTGCTGGGCTGCAGCTGCCCATCAGCTGGATCAGCAGGTGGAAGAGACAGATGCATCCTGACAAACTCATGGGTGTGAGCTTGGGGGAGAGCAATAAATGAGATGACAGGTCTGAAAGGGCTGATTTATGAGGAATATTAAGAGCTGTAATCCTGCCTGGCCCGGCCATCCCCCAGGGAGGCAGGGTGGTGACAAGGACCCAGAGACATCACAAACCAACAGGATTCACTGGGGCCAGAGCCAACATATCTCCAAGCAGGGGGGCTGGAAGCAATTGTGCCTCTCAGGCATCCAGACAGCTCAGTGTGGGGGAATAGATGGGTCTCAGTGACAGCTTGGAGGTGGGATCCAAGGCTGGGTCTCTGTGGTCCTCTGGGTTTGAGGTTTGTGCTTCCCTGAGCACCCTCTCTCCCTCCCATGTACATCCCTACTTGGATGGACAGCTTCCTCCCATCCTTGGAGTGCTGCAGAGGGCACAGGGAGCGTGTGCTTCAGTTTTGGACACTGATGGGATCACAAGCTGCCACCCAGCAAAAGGGACACATCAAGAGAATGTGGCCAGCAGAGCAAAAGAGCGAGGAGGTGCTGGAGAGAAACACTGGTGCTGGCAATGAAAGGGACAGGACTGCAGCCCCGAGGGTGAGGCTTGTTAACATCTGCAGAAAAAGCCACTCTCCTCACTGCTGTCCATGCATGGAGAGGTGGGGGGCAAGTGCCTGTCCTCATCCCCACCCTGGGGATGCTCTGTGGGGAAGCAGCAGTGGATGCAGCGTGATTCTGCACACGTGGGGACTAAATGCGAGTCAAAAATCATAAACCCTGATTGGATCCTGTAGCAAGTACCATCCTGCCATTTTATGGTCATGCTGCTATTTCTTTCCTCCCAGATTATATCCAGATCCCTGCTCTCCAAAACAAGCTGCACACAAGCCCCCCACCAAGAGCCCCCAGCTCATACCAAGCCCCCAAGGTTGGGGAACAGAATCTGTTTGCATCACAAACCCAGGGACCAGAGAGCAATGACAGAGACATGAAGCCAGAAAAGAGCAGCAAACCTTCTGAGGGGCTGCAAAGAAATGCCCCCAAATCACTGTCTGTGAGGAGAAAGGAGAGAGGGAAGTGGGGCAGGAAGCCAGCATGGCCTGGGCACTGCCACAGGGACAGAAGCACCTTCTCATCACTGCACCAGCCACTGAAAACATGACTTGCTGCTGTCACTGCTCTGAATGCCACACCCACTGTCCCCCACCGCCACCAGCCAGACGTCTCTTACCAGGAGCTGCTGGCAGCTCTGCCACCTCACTGGCCATGATGAAGGACTCGAGGATCCTTGCACGGAGCTCAGGGCCTGCCTCGGTGCTGAGAGGAGAAGGAGAGGTGTGTGAGGACACCAGCAGTTCCACTGCCCTGGAGACCCCCAGCTCCCTGGAACAGCAGCCAGCTACCCCAATGGGTCTGCTGTGGGACTGAGGCAATCTGGCAGTCCCAGTCTCGTGTGTGCATCGTGCCTGCTCACTTTGGGAATGGGCGTGATGTCTGAGCACCACAGCTGGAGTGACAGCTTCCAGATCTGGCCTCCCCCTTCAGAGTGCCCTGTGCCTGGGGCACTGGTGGGCTGGCATACAGCAAAACCAGCTTGGCTGGGAGCAGCCTGTCCATGGGCACCCTCCTGTCACCCTCCCTGTCCCGTGCATGGCAGGGGACCTCACCTGGCTGCCACAGGGCGCAGCAGCAGCTCCCCGAAGAGCTCCCCGAGGAGCCGCGGCGAGGGCCGGCTGCGGTGGCTGCCCTGGCAGAGGTGACAGAAGTGGCGGGCGAGCTGGCGCAGGAGCAGTGCCTGTGGCTGTGGTAGGGCTGGGGGGGCCAGCAGGGCTCTGGCTCGCTGGCCACACTCCTCCAGGCTTGGGGTCTCTGTAGCAGAGGGGACACAGGAAAAAAAAAGGTCAGTTTGGGAGGTCAGGGGCATCCCCATGCCCCTCATGGAAGACCAGCACCTACCAGCACACAGGACATGTGGTAGTTCTCTACTCCTAGAGACCCAAAAAAAACTGACCTCAACCTCTCCCACCACTATTTCTTTACAGGCCATCCCTTCCCAGACAGGCCATGGAACTTGTGGATATGCCAGGATCTGCAGAGATGATTTCTTCAGGGTCTTGGCCACTTTCTGAGGTTTGCCTGCCTCACACCAAGTTGTCAGGTGCCTTTAGAACATTCCCCCTGTCAGCACATCCAGGGAGGGAGCTCAGAGGGCTGAACTGCCCACCTGGTAGGGGCTGCACCTCAAAATCCCTCACTGCTGCTCAAAGGGAGAACATTCCATGGTGCACAGCAAAGCCATAGTAAAGGCAGAGGTGGGAAAATGGGCACCAGCTTGAAGATCTCCTGATTTTAGAGGCTTCGGTCTCCCCTGCAGAAACAGTGAGCTGGGAGGGAAAAGGGTTTTTAGGAAGAAAAAGTAATGTGCACTTGGGCTGCAGGTGGGGCTGCAGTGAGGCTCCTGCAGCCCCCTGGATCACTGTCTCACTCCCCATGAAACACAGCACAGGGAGAGCTGACTGAGGTGCAGCTGCTTCCAGTGATACTGGAATTGCCCATATGGATAAAATCAGGCACTTAATGGCATTGCACATCACAGAGGTGCTGCCAAAACCACTGTCACGGGTGCCCTGAGCAGCCCACAGCCCACAAATTCCCACCATGTCCCCGGTGCCCTCTGGCAGCTTTGGCTGGGGCTCCCTGGTCTTGTGAGCTGTGAGCTCAGCGCCCTGGGAGTGCGATGCTGCCCCAGGCACAGGAAACAGCCGCTCTCCAGCCATCCTCCATTCCTGCCTTGTCCCAGCCCTTTTATCTGCTGGGGACAGAGACGTCCCCAGGGCTGGGCTGCTCTCAGCCGTCTCCAAAGCCCGGCTGGCCGGGGGCTGACTCAGCTCCCCGCGGCTCTTTGCACCAGGACTGGGGCTTGGCCAATGCCCAGCCAGCTCCCGACATCCATCCTTGGAGCCAGGGTGCACCAGAGCCGGAGGGGCAGGGGTCTGGGATCCCCTCCAAAGAGGGTCTGCCACCCAGCCGTGTTGGCAATGGGGTGTTGGTGAGCCCTTGTATCCAAGAAACTGCTCCTGAGGGATGTTTAGCTTTGCTCCAAGGCCTCCCCTGCTGCAATTCCTGCTTTTTTTGCACCTTTTTGCACCTAGAGGATCCTGCAGGAGAAGGCTCACAGCCAAAGGGGAATTTGAGGATGTTTTTCCCTTCCTTTTGAAGGTGGTCATCTTGCTGCTTTCCCAGCTCTCAGCCTCAAGCAGGGCAGAGGAGCCTTGCAGGGCAGGCTGCCAAAACCCAGCACCATCTCCTCAAAGACTTATATTTTAATTTTTTTTTTTAAGCCCCAGAGAAATCCTCTTCCCATTGGTTTCTCCACCGTTCTGCCCCCTCCTCCTCCTGCTCCTGTTGTGCCAGGAGCAGAGCCCGCTGCAGCACAGGCTGCAGGGAAAGGCGCTTCCCTTTGAAGTTGCTTAACGAGGCAACCCAGCTAATTGCTTCCTAATTGCGTTTTTATCCTTGGAAGGGAGGCAGCCTTTGATTTCTCCTCTGACGGGTGAGGGGAAGGCAGCTTCTCTGTGCCACCAGCCCCAGGGGTATTTCTTCTGGCTCTGTGTCTCAGCACAGGGCAGGGAGGATGGTGTGTGAGTTATCCCTCACCTTCTCTGTGTCCCTTCTGCCTCACTGGAGGCCACAAAGAGCCCGTGGCCTTTTCCCATCAGGACATGGTAGGAAAAGGCCACACTGGTGAGGGCACAGGTGATCTTTTAGTGCCTCTTAAGGCAGCCAAGAATATGATCTGCCCAAGCACTAATCTGGCTTAGGAGGGGGAGGTGATGCTCAGGGATGGAGGGTACTGCAGCAACTGGCAGTGAGATGAAACCTGCTGTGGAAGGGGAAGAAATCCTGGTTTCACGAGCAGCAAGAGGTTCAGGTCCTGTCAAACACAGTGGGCAAGGGTTTCCTGTGTGCCTGGTGATGCCCACGGGCCCTCAGGCTGGGAGGGGTTGAGTGGCTCTGTGAGGACTCACTTGAGATGGGTTTTGGTCTGGCCTCACTGTTGGGATGAGCCATGGGCTCTGCTGACCTGGCTATGAGCCCTGCTCTGTTTATTTGAAAAGAAATCAAACAAAACCAAAACCTTGATGGTCTCATACATTTGCACAGAGCCTCAAAATCTTGCAGGGATCTAAAGCCACTTCCTAATGGCACTAAGCTGAAAAAGCTGGGAATTTTTTGTGCCTATATAAAGCCAGGAGTTAATGAGATTACAGGAAAAATTCCCAGGCAGCAGAGCCAAAATATTATAATAACGCTTTCTTCTGGGGCCAGCATCACCCAGCCTTGGCAGCTGCCTGTCCTGGCAGGCAGCACCTCCTCCTCCAGGCACTGCAGAGGGAGAAGACCACGCTGTGGTGGGGGCAAAGCAGGCCCCTGGATCTCCCTTCTTTCCCAGAGGATCTCCCAAATGCTGCCGTGCTGCTCCAGCACAGGAGATGTTCCCAATGGCCCTTAGAATCTGCCCTTAGTGCAGCACTGGGCAGGGGGTGGGGTCAGAGCCACCCTGGAGATGCTGGGAAGCCTTTCTAGGGGCTTCCCAAAGTTTCTCCAGCCCCACAGAGGTCCCAGGTGTGGGGGGAGCCCATGTGTGCTTACCTTGAGCCATGTGGACTAAGTCACTGTAGAGAGCTGGAGGGATGAGGGGTGTGGGGAGCTCCTGGAGGTACCACTTCAGGGCATCTGCCAGTGTCTGGGCCTCGTACAGGTCCATGTCCACAGCTGAGGCATCTGGAGGGACAGACAGAGGGAACTCTGAGCCCATGGTTCTTCCCTCTGGCACAGAGCTCAGAGCTCTTCACCCCTGTGGGCCTTCCTGCAGACATGGGGGCTGATTTCTGTGCCCATGCCCCCATCTCCCCAGTGGGGCAGTGCATGACTTCACTGCCACCACTCCCCCAGAAAATATTCTTGTCCCAATTTCCACTGACCCTGAGTTCCACGTGCCCAAGGAGAGCACGAGGCAGCATCTCTGCTCTGAGTAAACTGCACATCCAGTACATGGGATAGGGAGTCTCACCATTCCACTGGGGTCCCACTGCAGGATGGGACCCATGGGAAGAGCTGAGCAACTGCCCCAGGAACCTTCCAGTTTCCAGGGCCAGGTGCCATGTGCCAACCCCAGTCCAGCAGAAACTGCTTGGAGAATGCATCCATGGAATGGGGTTATGGTTCCCAGGCAATTCAAGTTGCTAAAGGCCCATGTGACCCCCAGTAATCCCAAAATGCTGTGAATGTGCCCCAGTTGGCATCACTTCTCCCAGCCCTGAAAGGTGGCTGCCCTGGGGAGGTGGTGAAGGATGCTGCAGGAATGGGGGAAAGCACACAGGAGGCCACACGGCCTGGGCTCAGGGGCTCAGGGGTCCTGGGCTCAGGAGAGAGGCAGTGCTGGGAGCAGAAATGTCCCATGGCCTGTCAGGAGTCAGAGGGTGGCATGTGTCTGTCTGAGCCCCATGGCCAGGCCAGCACAGGGACATTGCTTCACCATGGTCCAGGGGGAAGAAGCCTTTCAGCATCCTTTGGTATTGCCTCATGTGTTTGTCTTGGAGGTCTCCCATCCTGGCTGGGCTGGGTGGTGGCTGTCTGGAGGGTGATGGTGCCTTTTGCAAAGATCTGAAGGTTTCAAAATCTGGCTTTGGTTCAAACTGGACCCAAATGTAATGTTTTGAAATTCTTCTTCTTGGAGAATTTGGAGGGTGAGGGGTACGGGAGGTTGGGAATAATTTAAAAAATGAACATATTTGAGATGGTTTGTAATGGTTAATTAAAAAAAAAGAAAATAAAATCTGTAATTTTCCTAAAGATGCTGTGTCAGGCCCAAAATGGCCTGAAATGACAGAGAAGAATGTGGGCTTGCCCTGCTCTGAGCCCACTTCCACTCTGCTCACTGGTCTTTACCCCGATGCAGCTTCACTGAAATTGGAGCCATTTTGGGAGATGCTCCATCTCCCAGCCCAGCATCTTCCAGCAGAAAATGTTGTGAGTCTCCAACCACTCCAGCTGTGCTTCCTTCTGGGGCAATAAACCCAGAAAAGGGGAGAAACCCTCTTTCCTAGGACAAGGCTTTAGAGGCACACATCCAGCAGGGCTGGGATGGGGAACAGCTGGGAAGAGCTGGTTTTGAGCACCTTGACCTTGATCTCCTCTCGTTGGAGTGTCCCTGCTGTGCAGCAGGCAGCCTGGGAGCCTGCCTGCCTGCGTGGGAACACCAAGCTGCAGTGGGTCCCTTATGGCCAGTGCCTTCCATTTGGCTCCCAGACGGAGAGAAAACAGATTGGCCAATGCCTGAAGGGAAGCCTTTAACCCAGCCATTGGAGACGCTACCTCATTGTCAGGAGCAAGCACCCGGCAGCCCGGGGCAGCCTGGGGACAGCCGGGACAGATGCCACCACGCTGGGGTAGGCAGCCATCCAGCGTGGCCAAATGTGACCCAGGGCAAATGGGGTGCTGCCCTTCTGGCACCCCATGAAGTCACAGCATCATCCCATGGACTGCTCTGCCCTTGGCATCCTCGAGGTGGGCAGGGCTGTGCCAGCTGCACCCTGACCCCATTCTGGTCCGTGTTCATGCTCCCATCTCCCAGCCACACTTCTGGACCTTCCTGGCTGGCCAGAAGGGTTGTTTCTGCCAGGAATTGTGGGGGCATGACAGTCAGTTCCCCGTTTTTGGTAGCACTTGCCCTGGAGCTGTGAGCTGGCAGGTTGTCTCGAGCTGGGCAGGTGGAGGAGAGTGGGGTCAGGGATCCCACAAGATGCTCCAACACCTGTTTTTGGCTGAATAGTCACAGCGCATGGCTAAAACCCAGGGATGCTGCTGGGGGGTCCCAGGGTCTCATTGCACTGCAGAGAGCTTTTCCCATCACTGGAATGCACCGAGCAAACCCCAAAGCTCTTCCCACCCGCCACCAGGGTTTCTGCAGGGGCCTGTCACTCGCCTTAAGGATGCTGGCACGGATTGAGGAGAGCAGCCACAAGCTGTTCCTGCGCAGGGAAGGGGCCGCTGCCGGGCGCTGGCCCCAGGCGATCAGCCCCGGGCTCCACCGTGGCCTAATTAGCTTGTTTGCCTCGTTAGGCATGAGCCTGGGGGGGTGTTCAAAGGGAAGGCTCAGCCGGTTTCAAAGCGAGATTCAAAAACATCTTTACACCCAGAGAGAGGCGTGATGGGGAGACCGGGGGGATTCACACCGTGCTGACAGAGACTGATTGCTGCCGGCACCATTCTCCGTGGCACTGACTAGAAGTAGCCATTAGCCTGTTGTCCCCATCCTCCTGGAAATGCAGTGGCATCCTCCTGCCCCGGGAGCAGTTCTCCGCCTGCCCCAGAAGCTGCCCTGGTGAGCTGGGCTCCCCATCAGGCTGAGAGCACAACGGGGGATGCTCCGAGCAGTTCCCCAGCACCAGCTGTGCCCCGGCAGCTCGGGGAGGCGCAGCTGGGGAAGGGTTAACCCCGGAGCCTTCCCAGACAATTACCACCGGCCTGACCCCACGGATGCTGCTCTCTTCTTATCTGAGGGAAATGATAACCAGCTATAAGAAGTTAATGAAGCTGCAGGATGAGTCAATGCTCTCCTGCTGCTCTCCAGATGTTCCCATCCTTTCCCCTAGGGAATGATGGAGGAATGACGGAGGGATTCCATCTGCCTGCCATAAATAGAAGGAAAGCACCCCAAAACCCCAACCTCGACCTCATACCAACCCCCTCCAACAGAGAACCTGCTTGCTGACCTCCAGGCAGAGCAAGCATCTGGGGACCAGCAGCAAGCATGCCTTGCCCATGGAGGGGTGAAAAGCAGGAATAAATGTTGGACTGGGAACAGGGAATGTGACATGACCACTGGCCCAGAGGGAAGGACTACCAGCCTCCTCCCAATGGCATTCCAGACCTTCAGACCCCACATCCCAGCGGAGGCAGAAAGGTGCTGGAGCTTTGGGCTGAGTCAGGCTGGGCAGGAAACTCCAGGACCTCTCCCGCAGCTGCAGCCGGCCGGGGAGGCGTGAGTAAGCCCCGAGTTTCGGTAAACGAGGAGGATGTTTGGCCTCGAGGGCTTGTGGGGGAGGTGGGGGCTGTTTTGAAGGAGAGGCTTGAGCGGTCCCGGTCACCAGCTGTCCCCTGCACGTGGCCACAGGTGACGCTGCTCCCACAGCCCTGAGCAGCTCGTGGGTGACAGGGTGCAGACCCTGCCCAGCAACCAGGGCCCCTCTCCCAGCAAGGAGTGCTGGAGTGCTCCCAGGCTGAGCTGGACCTTGGCCACTGAGCGTGCTGCAGTGAGATGCTCTCAGGTGCATGGTCCCTGTGACAGAGGGGCACCCAATCTACTCTGGGGCTGACTGAAATACCGACCTGGGAGTTTCCCTACCCCTTCCAGACCTTTTAGTTTTAGTTGTCACTGGGTGCTAGAAAGATGTCTGTGCTGTCCAGTTGTGTGGGCTGTACGTTCCCATCCACACAGATGCTGAGCAGGCACTTGAGCTCCCGGGCATCTCACAGTGAGGGTCTACTGGGAAACCGCACCAAATCAGGGAATATTTCCCAGCTTTGACTCAGCATCACTGTAACGTCTCCCAGCCAGCCTGCTGTACCTTGTGCTGGGCACTTGGCAGCTGCCAGGACACCCCCTGCCCATGCACAGGAGCTCCTGCCAGCTCCAAACACTCTCCCAGCTGGGCTTCACCCCGCCGTATCCTTGGCTTGCACTCAGCCAGGGAAGGGGCACTGGGATCCCCTTTGAGACTGCCTTCCCCCACCTCACCTTCCCTAAGGCAATCCCCTTCCTCAGTTTTCCCGGCAGCTATGGGAGGGGATGGCAAAAACTCACCCCCAGTTCTCCCTGATGGGTCTGGCAGGGATGTCTCTGCTGCTGCCGTTTATTTACCCTTCTTTCATCACCACCAAATATAAGAGATGAGCTCATGCCTCTCGCCAGGCTCTGACGACACGGGGTTTATTTCCACTGCAGGTATAAATAAAAAGCAGTGCCGCAGGCACCGGGGCGCCTCACGCTCGGGAGGAAAGTCATCCTGGTGGAATGAGCCTGGCCAGGGGAAACCAGAGCCCTTGGGGGCCGCCGATCCCCTGTGGCATCCCAGGGATGAGGATGGGGATGCGCTCCGTCCCTGTGCATCCACACCGTGGTGATGGGGGGAGCGGCGTGAGGCCCCCCCAAGCCGCTGCTCACTCCCCGACCCTTTCTGCCTAGCAGCAGCTCCTGGCAGCCCCAGCGAAGCCCCGGGACCCTCGGTGTCTCGCTAATCCCCACCGAGACCTGACCTAGTTGCCGGCACGTGAGCGTGTCTCCAGGCAGACTGCTCGGCGCGGGCCGCGCACACGCAGGGACGGCGGCGGCACGCCCGGAGACACCGGCTCCAATCCGCCCGCTCCGCCGCCGCCTCGCCCCGGCAGCCGAGCCGCAGCCGCTCCCGCCTGGCCCTGACAACAGCGGAGCCTCTTCCCATTGCTGCGCTTGTATCTGGGGAAGGGTCGCAGTGTTTACGTCGGCGGCTGGACTGCAGAGCGCCGAGCAGAGCGGGGGTTTTCCAAAGAGAGGGGGAGGTTTCAGAGCTTCGCAGCCATCCCGGAACGGTTCAGTCCCGCCTGAGCCATAGGGAGCACCCAGGGACCCCTGTGTGCAGTGTCCCCCTCCAGGGAGGAGGGATAAGGATGCAGACCTTCCCTGCTCAGCGGTGGCAAAGCACTGCCCGGACATTACACACAGGACTTTGCAGCCATTCCCAAGCCGAACCTCCCCCAGCTCGGGTCCCTCAGGTCTGAAGGGCTCCAGCACCCACCAGCCCACCCACAGCTCTGCTGCTACCACCCAAAGAATGTCCCAAGTTTCCAGCAGCAGCAGTGAGAAGGCTGCCTGCCACGACCCAGGCAGAGAGGAGCATGGACAGAACTCTGAGCAAGACCGGGGGGGGGGAGAAGACATCAGGTCCGGGCACTGAAGGGGCTCATACACCTCATGTCCCCAGGCACTGTGGACTTAGCAGGTGATTTGTCCCTTCCCCGTGCCCCAAACAGCCCCTGAGCTGCATACAGGGGACAGCAGGAGTGCTCCTGGAAACTCTTGGGGTCAGTGTGTGGCCCCACACCACAGAAATAACCCAGGGCGTGAAGCAGCTCCCATCCAGGCACTGCAGGGAGTGTTGGGGGCAGCAGGTGAAACTCTGTTTTATTCCTGTTTTTCAGCCCAGGCTCTTTCCCTGACACTGCAGCAGGGCTCCTGGCTGGCTGATCACCTCCCAGCCTTTGGTGAGCTCCCCCCAGCCCCCTGTGAGGCTGCAGCTTTTCTTTAAGTCCCTTTTTGGTTCCACCATGTGACTGATTCTCATGTTCAGTGACGCTGCATGCTCCCCTCGCCTCTCTTAATTGTTCTTGCACCATCCATCATGGAAATACCAATTTTGGTGCACAGGATCTAGACAGCAATCAGATGCCACCCACCTCCAGAATGTCACCAGTGCCAGGATGGGGACAGGCTCAGCTCAGACTCGAGCCATGAGGAGCCACTCTGTCCAATGCTGCCATGAAGATGGGAAATCTTCATCCCAAACCTGGCTGGTGATCAGCTCAGGGACTGCCCACAGGTAAGATCCCCCATGGTAAGGGCTGTAAAAGGGCCAGGGATGGGGAAAGGGTTCAATCAGCACAACTCAGATCGGTGCCTGCTCTGCCAGCCCTGAGAACACAGTGCCCATGGGCTCCTAGGGACAGCCAGGAGCTGACTTGCACAGCTCCTTGTCTCCCAAGGTCCTCCTCTTTCTTCCCACTGAAAATTCAGATGCTTTTTCAGTGCAGAAAACAAGCTGAGTTCTCCAACACATTGAGATATGTGGGTTAGAAAACCAACATCTGAACTTTTCCAGCCCTTGCTCCTCTTTCCTTGCACTCTCCAGCAGTTTTCCTGCCACACTGCCAAACACCAGTGGGATTCGGGTATTCACAGGGAAGCTGAAACCCCCAGTGTGTATGTGGTTTGGTTCCAGGGGCCACCAACCCTGGCTCTGATTTCTCCCCATTCCCCAGGATGAAGCTTGTCCTTTGCAGGCAGGCTGGAGGGGCAAACCACAAGCACGGGATTAGGGGAAATGTGACTCTGTCTTCTCCCACACAGGGCAAGCAAACTCCAATATTCCGGCAGGGCTGCTCTACTCCACTGAATGCAATGAGAGGGCTTGTGTGGGACACAAAGCAGAGATGCTCTCCTGCCCTCCCCAGCCTGGTCTGGGCTCCAGCAGGGTCCTGGGGAAGCACCACTGGGTCTGTGCTCTGCAGGAGGTTGCAATAGGAGCAGGCTGCCAAGCTTGGCCTCTGCTGGGATGCTTGACTCGGGCAGGAACGTCATTCCCATCCTGTTGCAGAGCATCCTTCTGGCATGGCTGAGCATCAGCCCCTTTAGCTGAGAGCTAATAAGTGTGAGACTTGTCCTTCCCCCTCCAGCTCTGGGGAGCTCTGACTTTGCCCAGCTCAGTGTTGCTGAGCACAAGGGGCAGCCCCCTGCGGTGCCCAATTAAAGATTTCACTCCCAGAGGAGGCGTGGGATTGGGCGTATCAAGCCTCCCAGGGCTGCTGGTGATTTTTAAGAGCTTTCAAATGTTTTGAAAACCACAATGGCATTTCTCTGACCAGTGCTGGGTCCTGCTGTGGGAGACGGACAGACCCGAACAGGCACACCAAGTGCCCAAAGCTCTAGCCAAGCCAGTGGGGTTTGCCCTGGGCTGGGAGGATCTCCTAAGGCTGAGCAGGATTTTGGCAGTAACTGCAGTGGTGCTGCTCTGCGGGGAGCCCTGGACCTGCCTGGGATGCTGCACCAGCTGCATGGGAAGAATGGAGGACCCATAACTACTGTGTGCTTGGAAAACAAAACATCCTTCTTGTGCTGGTATTGCTGCCCATGCCCAGCCCAGGCACCAGTGCCAGGGCAGTCCAGGGGATTGCTCTCAGATGCCTGCACCTCCTCCAGATCTCAGCCAGTAAACCTGGCCCGGGGTACAGGATGATCACCCGCTGCTCCGGGCTTGCTTAGCCCACAGCTGAGGAGAAGAGTGGGGCGGTGGGGTGCCCCCAGCCCCCATCACCTCCGCGGGGAGCGCAGCCCTCTTCGGGCAGTGGGGAAGGAGCATCCCTGGGCGCTCTCCTCTCCTGCATCCCTCCTTCCCCGCCCGGCGGGACTCGGCTCCCGGTGCGCGGGAAGCGATGAGGTCATGGTGCTTAATATAGCGATTTCATCACAGCCCTTCTCCCCAGCAACACGGCCCGGCTCCCGCCGCCCCCCGGCCGGCAGCGCCCGGCTGCGGTGGGCTGCGGGGCCAGCCCGGGGCTCTGTGGGGCCGCCCGTGCCTGGTGTCACAGTGCCGCCCTCTGGGCACGGCGGCCGGAGGATGGGGATGCTCGATGCACCCCCTAGCCCCCCAAAAACCCAGATTGGAGCGGCACGCTGCATCCATCGCGTCCCTCCCGCCCCGCGCCGTGTGCCATCCTATCCCAGCCGTGCGTTTAGAAGCGGCTGTGGGGAAATGGTTTTCTCCTTCCCCTCGCCCTGCTCATGCCCCCAAGTCCTGCGAACAGCTTTCTATTCTTGTAAATAATCAACGTTACCTTTCCTCTTTTTCCCTATCCACAAGACGCTTTCTCCCTGCCCTGCTTCTCAGATACAAACCTTAGAGATTTAAAAAAACAAGTATTTTTCTCCCACCCCCCCCAAAAAAAGAGATTCTCCTAAAGCGCCCCTATCCTGCACCTGCATCACTTTTAGCTGCATCATGCGGGGAGAAGAGGGGTTCCTCATGCAGGCAGAGCCTCACAGAGCTGGGACTGGGGCTGTGGTGGTGTCGGTGCCGTAACCCCTCCCTGGCAGGGCAGCATCGCCTCCCCAGCCCCTTTCCCTCCGGGAGCGCGGGCGGGACGCGGCGCTGGGACTCACCGGCCAGGAGGGCCTGCTTCAGCTCAGCATCCCCCAGCACGCCGGGGCCGGACCTGTAGAGCACCTCGCTGTCGAGCCCTGGGACACAGCCGGGAGAGAGGGGTTAGTGCTGAGCCCCTCTCCTCCTTCCCGACACGGGGCAGGCAGGAGGGGCCGGGAACACCGGCTCCCCGCCCTGCCCGGGGCGCTGCGGAGCCTGCGGAGAGGTTTGGCTCCGGCGATGCTCTCGGGGCGGGCAGAGCTGTGCCTGTGTGTGCACCCTGCGGCTGGGGCCGTGGGGTCTCCGTACCTTGTTTTTCCAGCGCCTCGATGAGCCTGGCCACGGTCTGCAGCGCCTGCTCGGGGAGGGCGGGGTGCTCGCTGAGCTCTGCCTGCCCGGGGAGTCCTGCGGTGGAAAGAAGGGGACAAGGGGTTTGGAAATTCCTGCCTGCAGGAATTCCGCTTTCCTCAGCTGCCCCAGGACAGGATCAAGCTGCTGCTTTGGCACAGCCACAACCAACACTTTGGCTCATGCATGTCTAATTTTGGAGCGCTTCTCCCTTTATTTTATCCTCTTTTTGAAATAAGAGTCACCGTTGGGGGCTCAGCTGCTTGCTGAGATGCAAAGACCTGCTCAGGCATGTCCCTCCAAGCCAAAAGCCCTTCCCCACCTCTCTTCCCACGGCACTGAGACTGCCCCTCTCATCACCCACAGCCCACAGTGACACGAGGCAGGTGCTGGGGACCCAGACCCATGGACACCACTCTGGTGGGCACAGCAGGGTTGAGCACAGGCCAAGAGAGGACCCAGCCTGCCTTTGGCTGCTGCAGACCTCCCTCAGCCCCTAAAAACCCTTCAGCCAAACAGGGGTCAGCACAAACCCCCATGTGCTGCTCACTCCTGGGTTTTAGACCAAGGACACCTCGCTGCAGACCATGGCAGAGAGGAGCAAACGCCCTGGCAGGCAGGAGAGCAGCTCTCCTTACCCCAGGGCACGTTGTATCCATCCATCCTTCTTTATCACCCCAGCTGATAAACCCCTCCTGTGTGGGTTAAACCCAATGGAGACCTTGGCAGGGCCGTGCTGGGATTTCTCCCTGCTCTCTGTTTAGTGGCCTTGAGAACCCAGAAAAGGGGCAGGGGCTGCCAGGGGCTGCCACTGGCTGCAGCACACCAGGGCTGTGTGTGACTGCTGCAGCACGGACAGCGTGTGGAGAGGCCACAATAAATATAAGAGGGACTTTGGGCAGGGCCAAGCTGCCTTCAATCTTTTGTAAAAAACACGACCTGGCTGCAACAGGTAGATCCAGGCTCTGATCCTCACCGTGGTGGTGCCCTGGTGCTCCCTGGAGAACAGATAATGATGCAAACCTGCCACTCGTGGGTGGGTGGGCAGCTCCCAGGCATGGCCACGACCCCCAAGCACAGCAAGGGGGTCCCCTCTGCCACCCAGTGAGGGTGTGTTGGTGCCTTGGGTGGGAACAGGGAAGATTTCAGGGTTAAAAGCAAAGTGCATCATTGGAAGGTCATGCAAAAATGTCCCCACTGCATGAGTGGTTTCGTAATTAAGGAAACTGGGCTTTTCCTCCAAATCAATGGCTTGGGGAAAGGTGGTGACTGCAAAATATAACTTTCTCCTGACTGGGAATGGCAGGAATGGCCCCAAGCTGTGCCACCCTGGACCCCAGCATCCTGATGCCCCACTGCACCCCAGCCCCAGGGGAAGTGGAGGTGATGACTTGTGGCAGTGCTGCTGCCCAGGACAAGTCAGGGGCAAAACAGGCAGCAAGATCTTGGAAGTCCCCTGGGATTCAGATCTGCTGCAGAGCCATTTTTGGGATGTTATTTAATTAAGAGAAGGACCATTCCTCCTGCAGAGCCAGCCCTGGCTCGAAGGCATGGCTGGGACAGGCAGTGTCTGTCATTCTCCTTGGCCTGAGCCAGCTCAGGGTCCCTGTGTGGCACCAGGGCTCGGTGGGAACTGAGGGCACTCAGGGGTGGGGGGAATGGGGTATGCTGCTGCCGCAGAAATACAAATTTGGGTGCTTTTTTGCCAGAAAAATGTCCCTCAAACATCCATCTGGAACTGGAATCAGTATGGGAAGAATTAACAAAAACAAAAACCCACCAAACCAAAAAAACACAAACCAGAAAATCCCAAACCAAAACAAAAGTACCTTCTTTTCCAAGAGGACATTGGAGATTTTTACTTGAAGGGGAAGCCTGTAAGCTGGAAGATTTGGTCTTAAACTGACACAAAATGGCACACACTGCTCCTGTGCTGCAGAAATTTGTGGTTGTGGGACAAAACGTCCCCTGGTGAGGTGCCTGCACACGCTGGCATCGCCCCAGGAAAGGCACCCCAGAGAGGGGCACCCATGGCACAGCACTGGGAAGGCAGCACCCAGTGTCCCCCAGGACAGCAGGGCTGGACACCTGGCCACGGGCAGAGCATGTCTTGCAGATGGCAGCGCCCTTCCCACCTACCCCAAAACCCGGCTTTAGGGCTTTTTTCCCTACTAAAAACTATGGATTTTACACTTAAAAAATTTTGTTATCCTTTCCCCTGAGTGCACGCAGGGCTGGGGTGCCTACACTGAGACCTTCCTGGTGGCCAGGCTCTCCGGCCAGGAGGCACTGCCTGCTGCGGACATTCCTCGGTTTGCAGGGAATCTCCACATCCCCAGCACCTGTGGGCAGGGGTCCCGGGGCACATCTCCCTCAGAGAGGAGCCCGTGGCAGCAAAGGCAGGTACAAGAAGGTGGCTTCACTTTCTCTGGTGAGCAGGGCTGGAGAGCCCTGGGGTCTGCTCCTGTCTGCCCCGAAATCTCCACACAGCACTGAGTTTTCCAGGGCTCTGCCTGCTGAACACTCAGAGGGCTCACCACTGAGCTGGGCTGGGCAGGGGGCTCAAACCCCTCGTCTGGCAGGGCAAACACCCCCAAAAAGTGGCCTCCACCCTCCTGCAAATCCAGCACGTAGCTGCACACGGAGCGTCACCAGTGCTGCCGGGACTGCGGCTGCCTTGGCGCACTGGTCGGGGAGGAGCACCTGCATTTTGGGGAGGGGAGGCGTGGGGGGGCCCAGCACCCTTCCCGTGTGCTTGTGGGGCTGCACGTCAGCAGCTGCATGGCAACCCCACACGTGCACATGGATGGTGCCGTGCTCAGCCCAGGAGCCAGGTGGTCCCCACCTCAAATCACGGTGACAAGGGGGTCCTGAACTGTATTTTGAAGGGAGACAGACTCCGCATCAGTGAGAGCCCCTCTAAACCCAGACCCAGCACAGGGGCTGCTCCCCTGGTTGCCACACTGGTCCCAAACTGGGCCAGGAGGGTGTCTGGGGTGCCAGACCAGCAGCTGGGCAGGTTTTCCTGCCAGGGCTGAAGGCGATGCCGCTCTCCCAGCCCCAGGCCAGCACTGACAGCCATTTCTGCTCCATACATCCCGAGCAGGGGGGCACCATGGCTTTGACTGGGGTCACTGGGATGTGCCTGGCTGGAAGGGGGGCATTCTTACTTTGCTTTTATTTTTTTCTAGCTCGTGTACACTGTGGAACTGCTGTGAAATCCCTCCTGGCCCCAACGCACTTGGCCAGGGTGAGTGGTGAGGGCAGGGCCGGCTGCAGGAACTCGGCAGATCCAGGCAGAGAAATGGCCGCAGGCCCCTGGGCCAGGAAGGGTCCTGCCAAGTGTCCCTCCAGTGCTCTGCTGCAGCCCCCAGGGACAGAGGAGCCCCCCAGGGACTGAGCACACCGCTTGCCAGGGTTGTCCCCTGTCCCAGCTTGCACCAAGTGACAGTGAGGCTGGGAGCTGGCCGAGGGCCAGCACTCGCCCGGGCACTGAGAGCAGCCTGAATCAGGTGCCGCAGTGGTGGGGAGAGGAGCAATTGGGGAAAAGGTCCCTGGAGACCGCCATGGGCTTTCTGCTTCTCTCTGAGGGGCCAAAGGAGCCTTGCATCTTCTCCTGTGCTCTCATGGATCCCCTTGGACACTCCATGCCAGCACGGCAGCCAGCCTGGGATGCTGGTGAGGAGCAATCCCTGCGGCATCTTTGGCTGTGGGGTAGCGACACTCTGGCCATTCCCTGCCCCTCCTGAGCCTGCCCCCATACACCCGGGCAGATAAACTCCCAGGACAACTTCTTTTTGTGGGCCTGGATCCCCATCCCCAGCGTGGTTTCCCACCAATCCACCTCAGCCGCAAGCATCCACCCCGGCTCCACACCACCCTCACATCCTGCGGGGGACACCTCCCGCCTCTCTGCTCCCCTCACACTCACCCCAGGGCGTGGGGGTCCCAGCGGGCGGCAGGGGCAAGGGCCGCGGCCGGGCCTTGCTGGCGGTGGCGCCGATGCGGGTGGGACCCAGGTACTCCACGTAGGTGCCGGGGAAGTCTCCGCGCTCCTTGGTGCGCTCGTTGACGCCGTGCAGCCACCCCTGGGGGTTGCGCTCGTCCCCGTCCTTGTAGTTGGGGCTGCTGAGCAGCCCGGCCCTGCTGACCGTCAGCACATCCCCGGGGCACAGCGCCAGGTCCTCCTCCCGGTCCTTCTGGTACTCGTAGAGAGCCCGGTACTGCAGCCCGTCCGAGGAGGCCATGGCGGGGCCTGGCGCTGTCACACCGGGCCTGGCGTTGTCACACCGGGCCTGGCGCGGTCACACCGGGCCTGGCCAGCTGGGCATGGGGCCCGGGGAGGCCGCACGGGGCAGCTGTGAGGGCTGGGGCTCTGTGGGGCTGGGAGCGCTCCCTTCCCCGCACACACACGACGAAGAGCTCGGTGTTGGAAAATCTGCGAGATGGAGAGTGGCTGCCGACCCTCCAACCCCAAAATTGCTGAGGAGCCGCACCAGCTCGTTGGCTCGGGTGCGGGTAAGGAGCTGTTTCTTCAAGGGGCAAACGGAGGGGAGCGAATGAGGCTGATGGGGGTAGAGGGGACAGTCGTGGGTCCTCGTCAGCCTGGCTTCATCCGCACCGTGCTGGGGACATCCCCCGTCTGCCGGAGAGAAAGGCAGCGTTAGTGACCGAGCCTCTGCCTTGACCTCGGCGTCGAGCCCGTCCCCCGTGCCACCATCCCGGCCCCGGGGAGAGCCCGGCGGCTCGCTCGGCTCCTGCTCCCCAGGCTGCTCCCGCCAGCGGGGCTCGGCCACTGCACGCTAGGAAAGTACCGGCAAGAGTCTGGAAAGTAGGGCAAGAGATCACGCCACGGGTTTTTAAAATAGACATATGTGCTGAGAAACCTCCTGCCGCACGCAGCTCCCCTCCGGCAGCTCCAGCCTGGCACTGCTGCACGGAGCTTGGCAAATGAAGATGTAGGTTTTTCATATGGGTATGGTTTTGGTTTTTGGGTTTTTCCCCCCTTTTTTTTTTTTTAATTTTTTGGTGCATTTTTTTTATCTTCCTCCAAGAGTGACATCATCCCTAGGGGGAACGACTGTGCTGCTGCCGACCCGCTGTCCCCCGGCTCCCAGCAGGACCCCGCGGAAGAGGGATGGAGGGATGATGAGCAGCAGCCGTCTGTCTGTCCAGCCATCCACCCGCCTCCCAGAGCCCTCCCGCCGCCCCTCCAGCCTTACCGGGCGCGGTGGCTCCACCGGCGGGAGCAGAGAACGGGAGCGGAGCGGAGCCGGCTCCCGGCCCCGCCGAGCCGCGCTCCGGCGGTGATGTCAGCGTCCCTCCTCCTCCTCCTCCTCCTCCTCCTGCTCGGTAGCCGGGTGGCCCCCCCGCCGCAGCGCGTCGGGGGGCGGGGGGCACCCGGCTACCGAGCAGGAGGAGGGAGAATTGTAGGAGTAGGTGGATGACTTCATTCCCAGATGCAGCATCTCTGCTCCCAAATTGCATCCTCTGTAGGATGGAGATCTCCCATCTGTGGGTCTCCATCCAACCTCTGGGGTGCTAAAGGACAGGAGAGGACCAGCACCCCATGGACACCCCCCTTATGCCAGCCAGATCTCCCACACAGAATCCCATCCCTTAACTAGGCTGAAAAACACGCACAGGACAGGCAGGAGACGTCATGGAGAATCCCAGCTCAGGGATGCTCTGGTTCCTCACTCTCCTCCTGAGCTTGGACAAGCTACCCCAGTGTTTGTCTGTCTGTGAGGCACAGAGAGGTGGATGTGATGCTCCCAAAGGTTTGCTTTGGTTGTTGGCTTTGTTGTTGTTTGTTTTATTCCCCCCTAAATCCTTGCTTCTCATGCTGACTTCTCTGAAATGGTCGTGGCTCCTTGTCTTTGCTGCAGGTTGGACATCCTAAAAATAGATGGTACCTAAAACACAGGCTCTGGGAAATGCACGCTGGCTGAATCCAAGCCACTGCAGGCAGCAGTGCAGGGGTGGCATGAAGTCCAAGGAGGAACACCAGGTTCTGGGAAAACTGAGGAAACAGACACAGAGGCCAGCAGAGCAGTGCAGGAGATGTACGACCCTTCACATCCATAATTTCAGCAATGCCCCCCTCCTTTCCCTGTAGTGCACGGCCTGGTGGTGCAGGGCAGCAGCATCCTGGGGAATTCCTCCTCAGCTGCACTTCCTTGGGCAGCACACAGCCCCCATTGCCCCAGTTCCCAGCTGGATCCAGCCCAGCTGCTGGTCCTTGGGGTGTAAAAGGGATTTTTCTCTCTCTCGTTCCAGTGCTGCTGTCACTGCTGGTGGGACAGGGTCAGAGGGGCTGTGAACAGCCATGTGCTGCCCTCCACACAGTCCTGCTTCCCCAGTTGTATTCCCTGTGCCCCACCAGGGGTGCAGAGCTTTTGCTGAGTGTCTGAAGCCCTGCCTGGTCTCCCCAGCGTGTCCCACAGGGCTGTGAACTCAGCCAGGCTGAGCACAGTGCCAGTGCTCTGGGGCTGCCTGGGGAAAGGCAAGGAGGTGTTTCACCCATCCCGTGATGGTGATACAGGCAGTCAATGCAATCCTGCAGCTCAGGGGCAGGGGAACAGCCTGGCATGACACCCCTCATCTCCCCTTCCCAGGATGCTGAGTGGGATCCCTCCTGCCCAGCACAGGTATCTCAGTTTCAAGGGAGGCTCCTGCCTTCCCTAGCAGACATCTGTCTTTTCAAACCAACACCATATATTTCCCTCCTGATGCACCCTTGAGGTCCCCAAACACAAAGGCACCGTTTCCTGCTGGAGCCAAGTTCCACTGCCCCCTTCCCTGCAATGGTTGGGTGGGCCTGAGCGTCACCCCAGCTCTCACTGGCTGGCTGCTGTCCCAAGAACCCCAGAGCACCCCTGACACCCCATTCCAGCTGCACTGCACCAGGATCATGCCCAAAACTCTGTGCCCTGGGCTGCCCCTCACCCTGTGTGGGTTAATTTAAACCCCCCCACCACTCCAGCCCAGGGTTTGGCACATCCCCCAGGGTGGGCAGCAAGCACCCTGTGGAGGCTGCAGGAGGTGCTCCAGGCCTTCACTGCTATTGATTGAGCCAGAGGAGCTGCTTGTCAGGCCCTGATTAATCCACCCTCGCTGGATTAATGAGCAGCACTCATGGCAATGAGAGCTTTGCCGTGGCTTGCCTGGCCTTGGCTGTTCTGTGAGGGAGCAGGAGGAGCTGTCCTTGCTCCCTGTACCCCACAGCTCCTTCAGGCTGTCTGGGCAGCCCAGGATGGCTCTGTGGGGAGGAGAGCAATGTCTCCTCGCTGGGGTCCCCATGTCCTTCTGCAGCTTCTCTCCTGCCCTGACTGGAGGGATAACCCTTGGTGGGAGAATCTCCAGGGAATGCTCAGCATCCACCTTGCCTGCCTGTCTTGGCCTTTTGCAAAGTGACAGGGGTCCCTCTGCTCCCCTCTTTGCTTTTGGGGGCCACCATGCTCGTGTCCAGGGAAGTTGGCCACACGGCTGTGAGTAAATAGAGCAGAAATAGAGCTGTTAACATGCCCGGCTGGAGAAAGTGAGGCTGCAGAGTGGGCTGAGCCCTTCCCAGCCGGAAAAAACATAGAGAAAGGGGTTTTTATTTCCTTTGACATTTCAGAGTTGGCTTTTTTGGTATCACCATTGTTTCCTCAATTCGGAATGGGCCTTACTTTGCTTTCTCTTTAGGAGCAGGAAGACTCCCTGTCTCCTGGTTTTCTTTTGGAGTGCCCAGCACTGAGCTCTGGTTTTTGTGGATTCTGGTTTAGGGAGAGCCTCTTCAAACAACCTCCCAGTGTGGCATCCATGGACAACCTCTCGCCGCTTGCTCCCATCCCCACCAAACTGCCTGCTGGGCTGGGGCCACCCCAGCCTGGGGAGGGACAGGAAACCCAAGGAACACGGGGAAAGGCTGGAGGTGCTGCTGGGGCTGTCTCCTGTGCCTCTCTGCAGGGCTGAACCTTCACAGCAAGGCAGGAGCTGCTGGAGGGGGTGCTGGCAGGGGACACAGGGCCCCTCAATGCCACCTCTGCGGGCAGCGGGCACAGCGCACCCCAGGGGCAGAGCTGGGCGAGTCCCACACCCGACCTGGGCAGAAAGCTCCAGCAGCCTCCCAGCCCTGGCCATCGTGGCCGGCGAGCCGGCAGAGCCGGGCGCTGGCCCGCAGCAGCCCCGGAGCTGTCCTGGTTCCACCCCTCCATCCCCGGAACAGCCCGGCTCGGCTCCACGGCAGCCCTCGGTAGGTGATGCAGGAGGGATCTGCCGGCCTGGACACGCGTGAGGAACAAGGAGATGGGATCTGAGGGGCACGGCAGGCTCGGGGCGACACGCACGGTGGGAATCCCAGCCCGGTACAAAGGAGGGACCCGCGTTGGTCATCGAGCCCCTCTTGGCTGCGTTATTAGCACACAGCGAGTAGCATCGGCTGCCTGAGGCACAGGGACAGATCCTCCCCCGAGGGACACACACAGGGCGAGGCACTGCTGGCAGTGCCCCTTATCACCCCTGGATTCACACCCGGGCCACACATGGCAGAGGGCACAGCACCAGATGGGGCAGCTCCCGCTCTTGGCACTCAAGCCGTGGTTTTGCACATAGCCGCAGAAATGAGGAGGGCTCCCCCGGAAGCGGGAGCTGCAGCCACAGGGAAATCGGTGTGGTCCCACTGCCTGGTCCCTCCCAGGGTGGGGGAACTGGGATTTCCCCAGCTCTCCGGCCAAAATGCTTTGACTCCTTTCAAAGCTGAGAACTGAAATATTTCAAGACATCAAAAACTTTTGGCTGATGCAGATATTTATTTCTCTGCATCAGGAGGTGGGAAGTGATGAATTCAGCAGAAATCTGCACCATTCAGTAACTTCCATCTGCAAACCCAAAGTCAGGCTCATCGCTGGCACATTGCCGTGTGTCCATCCATCCTGACTGCCCAGGTGTCTGGGTGCTGGACAGACAGCCGGGTAGATGCTGCCAGCCCAAAACAGACACGTGAAAGCCCTTTGCAAGGGACTCACCTGGCTGGGGATCTCCCAAAATCCTGCCAGTCACAGACTTGGCTGATCTCCATGGCTGCCGATGCCTGGGCCTTCTTACCCAGGGCTTTACCAGGAGGGAAACTGAGGCCACTTCCCTGCTCTCAGTGTCCCAGGGACAGGCTGCTTGGAGGAGCTTTGCTGCCCCTGCCCTGGTGAGAGGCATTCCCATGCTCCAGGGAAGGGGATGCTGAGGATCCATCTGGCCTGTGGGAGAGGATGGGGACAATGGGGAGATGGCGTGGCCTCACTGGGCAGCAGGGACATGGGAATGTCACTGGACTCGTCCTTCTGTGGTCAGGTCAGGCCTTCCCAGAGAACCAGAAAATCCAGCCCTGGCTCCCTAATGGGGCTCAGGTGGGGGATGCTGGGGAGCAGCTGAACCCCAGGCTGCAGCACCAGGAGCTGGAGGAGGCGAGGGGAACAGTCCATGGCTTTTCCTCATTATTCCCCTGTGGCTGGCAATGACTGGGAAAGAGAGCAAGTATTCACATATTTGCCAAAAATTATTTTTGGGGTGGGGGATTGTGTGCAGCAAACATGGCCAGGCTGGGATGGAGCAACTTTTGGGAGAGGGGCAATATGAGAGGGGGTTTAGGAGCATCTGTCCCCCTTGGGAGAGGAATGGAGGCTTGGCCCCGACTCTGAGCAGCTTCCTGGCAGCTGCTGCAGGAAAGGGCTGAGGCTACAGCAGTGAGGGGGCGAGGGCTATAGCCCCCATCTGCAGCACGGGTTGTGCTCATACCCAGGGTGCCTGGGAGGGTTGGAGGCTTCCCCCAAATACCACAGTGATTTGGCTGGAGCCAATGGGGCTGACTTCATCCTGCTGAAATGTATCATTACAGCCAGGCAGGGAATGTGCTGTGGGGTTTTGGGGGAGCTGGGTGTGGGGTGGAGTGTGCTGAGCACACAGAGCCTGGTTTCCTGCAGGATGAGGTCTCCCCTGCCCTCTGCATCGCTCTGTGGTTTGATGACAAGTTCAAGGGACACGCTGTGGGTACTGGTGAGGGGACCAGCACAAGCTCCTGCCCCAAAGGAGCCCTTGGACAAGCAAGGACCACTGCCAGGGTCAGGCCTGGGGAGGCAGCATCCCGCTCTGTGCTGTGTGGCTCTTGCAGTCCTCTGTGGGAAACCAGCCCCGTTTCAAAGCGTCTTTCCAAAGAAAATCACTTTTGGCAGCCCTTAGGCAATGGCAGGTCTCCACTGACTGCTCCAGTGCTGGCATCTGTCATGGCTGTCACTGTCCTCTCTCGCCTCACCCTGTTGTGTCCCCGCCAGCAATAATCCACCTCCCTGGGCAGCAGTCGGGATGGCCTGCGCAGCTTTGGTTCTCCTTTGGAAACCGGCTCGTGCGGCCGTTCCCCAGCGCCCTCCTTTGCCAGCTTCTCTTTTGACCCAGGATATTGGAAATTTGGGGTTTGGAGAGACCCCTGCCCGAGTGCTGCCGAGAAGGGGGAGCAGCAGGTCACCCACAGAATCAGCTGCGAAGACGGGGCGCCCCAGCCGTGGCTGGCAGAGGGAGGCCGTGACCCGGGGGCTGTGAGTGCTGGGAGAAGCCCAAGCTCGGTGCCCAGCATGCGGGGAGGGCGGCGCGGTGGGACCCGCACTCCGGCACGGGCTGACACTCCGCCGGGGCTGGGAGCGCTGCCCCAGTGTCCCCAGGCAGGGGGACGCCGCGGGGACACGGGCAGGGAGCGGCCCAGGGCGGCTGCCAGCAGCAGAGGGCAGCAGGGCTCCGGGCACCGGGGGCGGCCCCGGCGGGGCCGGGCGGGGCGGGGGGCTCCGGCGGCGGGGGCGGCCCCGGGCTGCTCCCGGTTAAAAGGCGGCACCTGCGGGGAGGTGGAGGCACAGCGGGCTGGAGCAGGACGGGACTGGACGCTGGGATCTGCTCTCCCTTCAGGTGAGTTGGCTCTGTCCCTCCCCGCCACTTGGGGACCCCCTGGTTTTCCCTGGAGGGCTCTCGGGACGGCAGCAGCTGTGCTGGGTGGGGGCTCCCCGGTAACCTCTCTACTCTCGCCAGGTGCAAAGATGGGGTGCTTCACCTTTATCAAGGTCATGATGATCCTCTTCAACCTGGCCATCTTCGTAAGTGCGCCCCGGGGGCTGGGGTCTGCGGGAGGGGGTCCCGCGGAGCCGGGTATGGAGTGGGTCTGGGTCTGGCCGCGCTCTCCTGCCCCTCCGGACTCCTCTCTGTGGGCGATGGGGTGGAGGTGGGTGTAGGTGGGACTTGCAAAACCCCGAGGGCTGTGCCGTGCTCCGGGGACAGTGGCTGTTGCATCAGCTGCCCCTGTCCCTCGCTGTGCTGAAGCTTGGGAAGGTGCTGATGCCCCAGAACAGTGGGTTTGCTGCGTCCCTCCCTGCCTGGGGGTTCTGCCTCTGTAGGAGAGCAGCCCCCGTGTGTGACTGTGGCTTTGGGGTTCCTGGGTGTCGGGAATTCAGAGCACACGCAGGCTCTGCTCCCACCCGGGGCAAAGGGAGTAGAGCTGGCCGGAGCTGCCCTGGCTCTGCAGGAGCCACCTGGAAGGGAAGTGGTGGGATACAGCCTTGGGAAGGAGGGGGTGCAGAGCCTCCCGGCTCCCTCTGCTGAAACAGTCCCTCTGTAAAGCTCCTGCCAGGATTTGAGTGTGGTGGGGAAGGTCGAGTGGGCAGAGGGGAGGGCTGGCACAGACTGCAGGCAGCCCAGAGTTGAACTTGCCCAGGAGTACATGACTGTCTGGGGTCAGGGGCTGCTCAGCTCCTCCTCTGGGTGGGCAGGCAGCTGTCCTGTGTGAAGGAGCTTGTCAGTGTGATGGTGGCCAGTGCCTGAACTGGCTACATGGGGTCGTGGGGAGGCTGGTGGCACTGCTGGCACTGAACCCCTTGGGCTGGGGAGGGGGGCAGCTGTGACACTGCCCAGGGGATGTGCTGGGCTGTGTTTCAGGGTACTGACCCATCTGGAAGTGCCCTGAGCTGCCTTCAGTGCCACAAAGTGTTGCTTTGGTGTGGTGAAAAACTGCTGAGGGGAGAAACACCTGTGCCAGGGCCTTGCCCAGATACCAAATCTCGTGCCTCCCTCAAAGCTGACATTGCCTTTCTCCTCCCAGCTCAGTGGTGGGACCCTCCTGGGAGTTGGCATCTGGGTCAAAGTGGACGGAGAGTCATTCCTGAAAATATTTGGGACGCTCTCCACTAGCATCCTGCAGGTTGTGAATGTGGCCTATCTCCTCATCGTCATTGGTGCCATCCTGCTGGTGATCGGCTTCCTCGGGTGCTACGGTGCCCAGAAGGAGAGCAAATGTCTCCTGATGATGGTATGGACCTGACTGACCTCCTTATCAAGCCTCTTTTGAGCTGGGTCTGTGGTGGGGGAGACCTGATGGGCAGATTTCTCTGTGGAGGTGATATCTGTGGATGTTTCTGTGTGGTGGCAGTCTGGGTGGCCCTTGGAAAGGCAGTGCTGGACTCGGTCTGCCCCAGAAAGGGTGAGAGGAGGCAGGAGGGCGTGCTGAGTTGAGGTCTCTCTCTTGGAGCGTGTCCAGAGAGCTCAGCCCTGTGCAGCTGGAGGACTCCAGGGTTGTGCTGCTCCTGGCCAGGAGCAGAGCTGAAGGCAGGAGGGCTGGAGCCCTGGGGAAGCAGATGAGTTCCAGGGGCTCCTGGGGATTCTGGCTGTCAATTTGACCTCCCTCCCCTTGCTGTGTCCTAGTTCTTCTCAGTGGTGCTGATCATCTTCATTGCTGAAGTTGCTGCTGCCGTGGTGGCTCTGGTCTTCACAGGTCTTGTGAGTGCAATACCCAAGTCTTGGGTTGGGCTGGTGTGGGACATGTCCTACCCCTTGGGAAAACAGGAGCCGTGGCTGGCAGTGCTGCCCATGGGTGTGGCTGCTGTGCAGTGGTCAGTGCTGCAGGAGGATGTTGGTCACTGCTGGCACCAGCTACGTGGGCAGGCTGGAGCAGCTGAGGGTGGTGGGAACAGGGGTTCCTGATACATCATACCCCTCATATTTTTAGGACAAGTTTTGCCTGCTTCTTTCTGTCAAGCCCCTCAGTCCCAAACCAGCTTAGGCTTGACACCTCCCCACCTCTGAGGGTAGGAGCCGCTGGGGGAGGAAGTCCCTGTTGCCTCATGCTGAGCAAACTCACCCCATTATTAGGCACCTGAGAAACCACCTGGGGAGAAAGGCGACTGCCTCATTAGGCACTGGAGAAGTCAACTGCAGGGCAAACTCATTCCTGGCTCCCTCACTCAACTCTGCTTATCAGATGACTCACTGGGCATAAATGACCTTGTGCCATTAAGCACTGGTTAGTGGGGAAGAGGAAAACTCTCTGTGGGTCAAACGGACATGGTGTGGCTTCTGGCCATGCTGGGTCTTTTTGGTCTCCTTTCCATAGGCTGAGACCAGTATGGGGGTGCTGAGCTCTGTGGTGCTCCCCAGGACCTTCTCTGATGGTGTTTTTCTGCCCTTTCTTCCAGGCAGAGACATTACTGACAGGTCTGGTGACCCCACTGCTGAAGGAGAAGTATGGGGTGAATGACACATTCACAGAGATCTGGAATATCACCATGACAAAGGTGTGCTGAGCCCTGTGGACCCCTCCTGTGGGTCGGGATCCTCCCAACATGGGCTTAGGTGGAGCATGTCTGGGTGGGACAGTGAGATGGAAGTGGGGACACATCCCAATCCTGGATGTGCTGAGCTGTCACCACCTCCTCAGTTTCCCAGCTTCCTGGGAACTACCTGCTTGGGACCTAGTGGGGTGAGAGCTGCACGTGATGGTGTGTGGGGCAAAACCCTGGTCCCCAGGTGACTGCTGAGCAGCCCACTGAAGCAGGGTTGAGCTGGGTGACCCCCCCCATGAGCCAGTGGGGTTGAGATGGTACAGAGCCCGGGGGGAGACCTGAAGGATGCCCTTCCCATCCCTTCCTCTCTCTCCCTCTTAGGTTCGCTGCTGTGGCCTGAATAACTACACAGACTTCGACAACTCCTACTTTTATGAGACACACCACGGCTACCCCAGGCAGTGCTGTGACATGGAGAAGTCCTGCAACAGCACAGTGGCTGAAGAGATGGCTGTCCAGGTACAGGGGTGCTGCTGGCAGAGCCTGACTTGAGCTGTGCCTGGGCATGGGAGGGAGACCTCTCCTGTGGCTCCAGCCCCTGCTCTGCACATGGTGGTCCCACGGGCTTTAAGTTCTGGGGGGAGGCTGTGGTGGCCTTGGCTTGTCCCTGGTAGAAACAAGTAAAGCTGTTATGTTGCTCTGGTCCTAAAAGGAATAGGTGGCATGCCTGGTGCTGGGCATGAACCCAGGCACCACTCTGCCTTTTTGGGTGATTTTTCCTGCTTCTTCCCTTCCTTTCCTTGATCCACACCCAATATGTGGTCTGAGAAGTGGCTGAGTTGCCCCTGAAGCCTCAGACCTTCTCCATAGCTGTGTGCTTGGGGTTGGAGAAGCAGCATCTCCCTTCCTGGGGGATGCTGTGCCCTGGCACCATCCTCACCCGTGTGCTTGCCTCGTGCAGGGCTGTTTCAAACAGATCTTGGAAGAAATCAGGACCAACGCAGGAGTGGCGGGCGGCGTGGCAGCCGGCATCGCTGCCCTGGAGGTGAGTGCCTGAGCACTGCTGTGCTGCCCTCTCCTTGTGCCTGGGGCTGGGGCTGGACCAGCCTGGGGGGCCCGGGGGCTGCTGCAGCTCCACGGACCACCTGCAGCTCCAGGCTACTGAGCCTCCTTCCCTGGGAACATCCAGCCCTCCCCCTGGTGCACTGGGGATGGTGGGCTGTGACCCAAAACCCTGCTGGGAAGGGGAGGGAGATTTAAGGGGCTGATTTTGCACCTTGCCACCCCCAGATTGCATCCATGGCAGTTTCCATGTACCTGTACTGTCGGCTGGATGAGAAGTGACCCCCCGGGGCAGGAGGATGACCTGCCACCCCCCCATGCTGGGGTGCACCTGTGGCGTGCCATGCTCTCAGGGGGACCCCATCCCTCCCTGGGTCTGATGCTGTCCTGTGCACTGTGATTTGTAGCTGTATTTTGATCTACTGAGCTGGGATCTGTAGAGTTTGTGTATATTTTTGTACTGATATGGCATACAGAGCCTGTACATAGAGATTTGGGGTGTTTTTTGATTGGGGGGGATGTTGGGAGAAGCTGCTTGGTCTGTTTGGCTGATGCCAGCAGGAGATAAAGCAGCACAGGGGCTGTTCAGGGCTGCTGATCTGGCAGTGGCACAGTGATGCCTTGAGAAGCCCCTGCAGGTGGGTGCAATACTGCTCTCACACTGTCCCCACCATGTCCCCCTGCATCCCTTTGAGGGGGTAACTACACCCTCACTGGGGATGTATCTACTCCTGCACCCATCTTCTGCCAGCCCTGGCCTTGTTGCCATGTGCTCCCCTGAAACAGGGGTGGCTGGGTGCTGGCTGGTCTCTGCCCCTGGCATGGAGACACCCCTGGCTGCCCTGCACCCCATGCCATTTTGTGCCTGAGCCCCTCTCCATGCTGTAAAGAAATGCAAATAAATTTTTCATCTTGGATACAAATTATTTTCTAGAGTTGATCTTGGTGCTGCCTTTAATAAATATCTGTTGGGGGGCGGGAGGGTGCAGGGGTGGGGGCTTCCTTGCCTCCCTCCCCTCTTCCTTTCCATGTCCTTGCAGGCAGCACAGCCCTGCCCCAGCCTCCCTGCCCTCCTTGCCTGTGGCTCCTCACCTCTTCAGGTGCTCGGAAACAGGCCAGCCCTGTGTTTGCACAACAGACAGGGTGCAGGGAGGACACCACCCTTACAGCCCCTGCCCTCTGCAAGAGCCACTGCTTGCTCACAACACCCAGCCAGGGACTGAGCAGCAGCTTGGCTTGAAAGGCAAGGCTGGCTGGGGGGTTCCTGTGTCCCCATCAGCTGCAGGAGCCTGGAGTGGGGTGGTGGAGAGGGATGGATCCTGCCACCCCCACCTCTGAACATCTCCACCCCAGCACTGTCCCACACTGCCTGTGTCTGATGCACCTGCCTTCCCTCTGTGTGGGGCTGTGGGAGCTATGGGTGGGCTTGGGGGGTTTCCAGACACCTCTACTACTACTCCCTCTCTGCTCTTGAGGATACACTCTGCCTCAGTTTCTCCACTGCAAAAGCACAGTGGGGGTGGTGCTCTCAAGGGCTCCCTCACCCTGTTCTGGCCGTGGTAGTGGGGCAGAGCACGGGGGCTGTGGGGCAGGGGCGGTGAAGGGCACGGGTGGTGGCAGGAGGCCAGTGTGCACACAGCCTCCCCAGCACTGCCTTGCTCTGTGCCTGCTGTGGCACCCCCTTATCAGCCCCTGCCTGGTACCAGGCTGCACCGAGGCACTGCTGTGGTCTGGCAGCGCCCTGGTGCCATCCAGAACCTGTCCCACGGGCAGGAGCAGGCAGGGAACAGTGAGACAGGCACAGGCACCCACTCCCCACGCTGGGTTACTTAGCCCTGAGGACATGGTGTTTGGCCCTGCCCCATGGCAAAGTGTGGGGGAAGCTGCCATAAAAGAGCCTCGTCTTTCCCGGACAGGTGAATAAATAGGTCCCAGTTCCACCATAAACTGGCATCACCTCATGGGTGGCGTCAGGGCTTTTATGCCCTATTATCCCTCTCAAGGATGCAGGAGCTGCCAGGAATCCCTTCCTGGAGGTGTTATGGTGCCCAGGAACCAGTTGGCACAGAGCTGGGCACAGCTGGCCGTGTCCTCTTCTGCCCCCTGTTTTTGGGATGCCTTGCAGAGCTGGCTCCTGGCACACACCCTCTCACCAACACCCCTGTGGGGTGGAGCAGGCTCAGGGGTGAAACTGCTGGCTTCCACCTTTGCAGCTCCTCCTAGCCATGGGGTTTCCATGGGTCAGAACAGGCTGTTTGTGTGGCACTGAGTTTTGTAAATAACCCTGCAACCACTGGCTTGGTCCCTCCCCTGCACCTGCTGGGAAAACTTGCAGGACCAGTTTCTCCTCGCGGATGTGATTCCTCCCAATTGCCCTCAACAGCTCTTGGCAGCCAAAATCAGAGCAGTGGGGGGTAAACTGGACTGGCACAGCCTCCCTGTGCCCCTGCCCTCCACTTCCACCACCCAAGCACTGCCACAGCCTTTGGGCTCTCCAGGGAGATCCCATTCCAGCTGCTCCCCCACAAGCCCCGTGGCACATCCCAGCCCACCACCCCCTCCCACCAGGCACCTCTGCACTTTATATCCCTTTGAACTGCCCAGTTCTCACAGACTGGCACTCTGGGGCAATCAGAAACTGAGCACAAGGCCGAGATGTCCCTGAGGGCTTGTGGTGACGAACAGAAACTTCCTTATTGCCCCCGGAAGGTGGCAGGAGATGGCTCGAGAATCTGGCACATCGTGTGCCAAACTGGGGGTTCTTCTTTTCCACCTGGGATACAGGGTGAGGGAAGGCAGGAGGGCAAAGTCTCCCTGCAGGGACGTTGGGCAAGCAGCCAGCGCTATGGTGGGAGCCACACAGAGACCAAAATTCCTGGAGATTTGCAGGGCGCACTCTCCAGCGGCATGACTTGCCCCAGGGCACAGCAGGAGAAACCCTGTGTGGTGCAGGCGCCTGTGCTGGCAGGGAGTGGGCAGTGATCGGTAATTTAGGAAAGGAGCCGCCCCCTCCTTCCTGGGAATTAGCATCGATGGGAACAGGTACATGAAAAGGAGGAGGAGCTGCACCTCTTTGGGTAATAAAGAGGGTAATAAGAAACAAAAGCAAACTCATCCAGCTTTAGTTGCCCAAGGAGTGCCCGCTGTAAAAGCTGGGACAGGATGTTCCCAGACTTGGGAGAAGAGGATATCCTTGAAGGGCTGCTCCAGGGGAAGAAGTGAGGCAATGCACACTTTCCGTGGCACAGACTGCCTGCTTGACTCCCCTTCTCCTCCTCCTCAGAGATCAACGATCCTGAGTGCCAGCCTAACCCCAACAGTGCTTTCTAGGCAGCTCCCTGCCCTAATTATTTTGTGGGGATATCAGAGGAGGGAATGCAAGGGCTATTCAAAAGGCAGCAGGCAGGAGCTGACATTGAACTGCGTGTTAATCATTAATGCTGCACGGGGCAGGGACGGCACAATAACCGTCACAGCAATCCTGGATACCCAGTTGAAGATTAATTTGCCACCTACCTTAAATGTGGGCACAGGAGGTGGCAGCCCTGTGTTTCCAGGCACAGCAGGGAACAGGGACAGGAATGGGCTGGGTGCAGGGAAAGGAAAACTTGTTCCCAGCTTTGTTTCCCTCAAAGCTGGGAGCAAGGGGAGAAGCCAAGCAGAGCCCCTTCCTGGGAGTAGTTTGGGCACCTTGGCACTGACGACTTTTTAAGTCATAAATGCTTTTGGCATTTATGACTTTTTATGAGGCAGAGGGTGCTGAAAATTTAGGATAGTTCCCTGGGCTGGGATGCAAGTGTTTGGGCACAGCACCACTGACTCCCTCCCACGCAGGAAAGGAGATGGGGCCAGCACAGAGCATCCTTCTAGTGATGAGATCTCTCCGTTCAAGAGGACTGGTGTGTTATCCCAGAGGACTCTGGCTGGAAGGCTCTTCCCTCCATCTGTGGGGCACAGAGGAACCCATGTGCCATGGGAAGGGTCAGCCTAGACCTTGTCTCCCGCATACCAGCCTGTCATCAGAGCACAGGGACTTCCTGCTTCCTGGGCACAGAGATCTCCAACAGAAAACTATGATGCATAAAAATAAATACCACCGGAAACTATGCAAAATTCCCCACCCCCCACAAGCTCTGGAAAGGTCAGGTTTCATGCCAACGCTATTTTGCTTTTGTTTAATTATCAGCCAGCTCCTGGGAGGTGGAGCAGCCCGGACAGGTTCTCCTTTGTAGGGCTGCACAAAGCCAGGGAGGCCGGGCTGGGGGGGCGGCAGGGGCTGGGTGAGAACTGCAGCTCGGGCAGCACGTGCTGCAGCTGCTGCCACATGGGGCTGAGCTGTGGCACCCACTGGGCCGGACCTCAGGGTGGGCAGGCGAGGGGACAGTTGCCTGGCCAGCTCCTGGGACAGCCAGGAATGCTCCAGCACCAGCAGGATGCGCCAGGAAGTGAGGGAGACCCCCCAAAAAGGGCAGGAGGATGAGCAACCCAGCTCATCTAACAGGCACCTCGGGGACTTGGGTAATGAACCCTGGCATCACCAGCACCTGAGACCATGAGCTGAGGCTCTCCATCAGCCTCCACAGCTCTCCCCTTCAAGTGATTAACCTGCTTCTCTGTTTCAGGAGGGGAGGCTCCTATAAATGCAGCAGTTTGCACATACTGGCTCCCTGAGGTGGCCAGCACAGAGAGGGTGTCAGAGCTGAGCACAGAGGGTGTCAGAGCTGAGCCCACACCGCTCTGCAGGGCTCTGCCCCGGGCACTTGGACACACCAGGTGGATCCTCCTATCGCCCAGAGTGCCCTGGCACAGGCTTGGTGCCGCGGGGTTTGGCAGGAGGCAGATGTGGAGGCTGCCAGGAGGTGAGAGCCCCTCACCAAGGGTCTGTGACTATGTAAAAAACTTCTGCTAAGGGGTTGCCCTGCCAGAAAGCTGTGCTTCATCCTGGGGAGGGGCTGCCAGCCCAGCCTGGATGCAGGGATCAGGCAGGGGAGCAGGAGGCAGCAGGTCCATGCTGGTGGCTGACACTCTCACTACCACTTCATTTCAGTCCTGTGGTCTCTGCCCCAGAAATGGGTGCATCCCCAGTCCTCCCAGGGTTCCCTGCCCCTTAGGGGCAGACATTTGGAGAGGTCAAGAGAGTGACAAGGCTGTAGTTTTCAGGACACAGCAGCTGGAGGTGCCAAGAGGAAGATGGGGACAAGTCACCAGGCAGTTCGTCAGAGTTTCCATCAGTTGCTGAACTGAAGATAAAAGTGATAAAGCTTGAGGAGGAAACGGCTCGTAAACCTGTGCCAGCCCTGCTGGCACTGCGTGGCACCACACAGAGGACCTCTGCTGGCACAGGCCTGGGGCCACCCTTAGCTCCTGTGCAGCCCTGGACAGAGCAAGGCTGAGGACAGGGGTCTGGCCTTTCCAGAGCCAGGGACCCCAGCCCTGTACCCTGCACAGGGCCAGCCATGAAACACACGAGGCTCAACAGCTTTGCAATGTTTACTCTTGAAAAAATAATTCCATTCAGAAAGCGTCAAACCCTGGTGATGCCACACACCCAGCCCTGCCACGGCTGCCACTCCAGAGCCTTGCTAGGGGACAGGGAGGGACAGAGAACAGCACCCTGTGTGCCTGGCATGGTGTGTGGAGAAGGGGGAGCCTGAAGCCCACCAGCTGAGTCCTGCTGTCACTGAGAGCAGGGAGCCACAGAGCCCTGTTTGGCAGGGGAGGAGAGGGGAACTCCTGTTTAGCCATCCCCTATCCCCAGGACCACCTTCCCCAGCCCCAGGAGGAGCTGGGAAGAAGCCAAGCCTGAACCCTACCCAGAAAGGGCAAGAGGGGAAGAGAAGTTTCAAGGGGAAGAGAAACTGAGCCTTGGGAACAGAGGTGCCAAGGAAGGGCAATGGAGAGCCAGTTGGAAGTTCTTCCAAAGCAGGGCATGGGGAGCAAGCTACTTTTCCTCAGAAGGAAGTCGAGTCCCTTTTCCATCCTCATAAAAGACCTGCCTTGCCCTGAGGGGGTGGCTGGGGAGGGCAGGGCTGAGCCCCAGAGCAGTACTGCAGCCTCACAGGTGCCACTCTGCATGCTCTTGTTCCCTCCTGCATCCATCCCACCCCGTCCTTGCTGCTGGGGCAGGCATGCAAGGGACTGAGGGTCAGAGTGCCCGCAGCCATGCTAGAGCTGTGCTGCATCCACACTGGGATCATCCTGGCCAAGAAGAGTTCCCTGGTTCACAAGTTTTCATTCCTGTTCTGGGCAAGGGAGAAAAGCAGGGGACAGAGGGTGGAGCCAGGGGGACAAGAGACAAACCTCCCCTGACTGCACCCGTGCAGGCTGGGGGCTGCCAGCTCTCCGTGCTGCTTCCTGTTATCCACCCCTTCCCAGGAGCAATAAATAAATAAGTTAGTGTAGTGTAGACCCCAATGCTCAGTTCACAGTGAGAAAATGAAGGGGAAGAGCCCCCTGTTACCTCAGGAAAAGGGCTGAGCAGCAACTCCTTCTCCCAAAGGCAAGCCAGAGCATTCATCCATGCCCAAGGTCAGGGGATGGGCAGAGAATGATCTCCTGCTGCACGGATGAGAGGAGGAGCTGCACTGAGCAAGGGGACCAGGACTGCCCCCCGGGGTGCAGGGACATCAGTACCAACTGGCTGGGGATGGGAGGGGGCCCTGGGATCCTTCCTAAGGCACAGAACTCCCTCCCTCTGCATGAGGGGTGTACCACAGTGGGAGGGCCAGGCTGCCATCCCAGACCACCTCATATCTTCCCTGCCAGCAACTTACCACAGTAAGGGTGGGAATTCAGGAGAAGCTCCCTCTGCCTTCAGCAAAAGCAGGGGATGCCAGGGCAGGGAGGATGGAGAGGCAGGGTACAGTACCACAGGCAAGGACCATAGTGCAGCATCTCTGGCTCCAGATGACCCTGGCCCACCCAGCCCCTGCAGCCAGGGGATGATGCCTGCTGGCTGCTCCCTTCTCTGCAAGGCACTTTCACCCCATCTCCCACGAGCCAGAGCAGGGCTGCTCCCCACAGAGGAGGTGGGTGAGGACAGTCTGAGCCAGAGCACACAGCCTGGTCCACTTCCACCTGCAATCACCTCCAGCTTCCAGAACTGGCTGCCTTCGTGCTGGGTGTCCCTCCATGTCCACAGCAAGTCCAGCTCCTCTCCAGCATTCCCTTTTCTGTGAGCTGGGCTGCACCAGTGCCTGCAGCCCATGCAGCAAAGCCAGTGTGCAGGAGGATGTCCAACCCAGCACAGTCTTCAAGGTGCATCCACTGTGCAGGTAGCAGGAGAGATGCTGGAATATCCCCTCTTCAGCACTGTGTTCACCATGGGGCACAAAGCCAGCAGGCAAGAGTTAATAAATAACACCCAGCTGGCAGGCTGCAGCACTTGCACCATGCTGCCTTCTCAGGACTTCAGGGCCAAAAAGGAGAGCAGAGGTGTTTTTTGAGGCCCCCTCTAGGCTCCAACTGAGCATCTCCTTCCTCCAGCCTTGCCCAGCCAAGGGGCAAAAGGAGCAGCGTTAGTAGAGTGTCTGTGTTAAAAAAAACAAGTTCCTGGGACTGGGGTGGCATATCTACAGGGAATGACCCTGTCCTGTGCAAGGGAAAGGGAGACCACAACAGGGGGCTGGAGGGAGCCCAACATCTGCTTCTGCAGCCCAACACAGGAGCCTGTATCCAGTCACCAGCCTCCGAGAGCTGCTGCCAACTGTGTCTGTGCACTGTGGGGTCTCTGTGCTCCCCGGTCCCCTCTGCTTCCAGCTGCCAGCCTCACGTCTGCTCTGCTGCTGGCACTGCCACCGCCCCCTCCTCCTTGGCAGGGGGCTCCATGTAGATTGGTGTCACTGACGAGGGCTTCTTGGACCTGCAGGGGAGGGGGCTGGATGGGAGCAGGCATAGCTGGTGGGTCCCCTCAGGACCCCAATTTCCAACAGCACTGCCTGGCATGATCTACTTCCCGCTGGGACATTCCTCCAACCCTGGAAATGTATCCCGTTCCCCCTCCCACCACACTGATTAAGGAGTGAAGGCGGTGTCCTCCAAGGATTGGGCTGGGGCAGAAGTGCATGATGGTGTGTGCCAGGCAGGGCACAGTGCCATGAGGATGGGGCATTACTGAGCCCCTGGTGTCCCTGATACTCACGAGTAGGGGGAGGCAGGGACCCCCACCACAAGGAAGTGGTTTTTCTTGCGGAAGAGCCGCCACAGCCCCTTGTGGTTCCCACGGACGTCCAGGTCCCAGATGTGGAGGCACTAGGATGGTGAGGAGAGAGAAAAAGGCATCAGAGCCTTGGGATGGACACCAGGGCCAAGTGTCCCTGGACATGGGAAGAACCACAACCCCTCCCCTCACTGAGACACAGCAGAGAGGGCTGTACCCCAAGACCGTGATGGCAAAGGGCTGTAACCCTCCAGCCACACCAAGAGCTTCAACATCACCCAGGGACAGCAAGAAGCCATTTGGTCAGCTGTGTCAATGCCATGGGAATAGCCAAGAACAACAGCCAGGTGTTTCCTAGTGATGCAGAGACCAGTGCAGGGCTGAGGACAGGCCATGACAGGGCCCTCACCTTGGCAAGTTGAGTCCAGGTGGTGAAATCTGCTTCCTGCTCCATCCTGATGAACATGACATAGACCCTGCCCTCAGTGTCGGGCACGAAGGAGTCCTCACAGGGGTTCTTGCTGTGGTCCAAGACCTCAGCCTCACTGTGGAAACGGAACAAGCAGTGAGAGGGGACCCCACCTTCCCCCTATTCCCACTTCAGACATGCAAGACATGGCTGGGGCCACCAGGGCCACCTCCACCCTTCCTTCTGCTCTGTTGGTTCACCCAGTGTGTCTTGTGGTGTCTCCACCTTCCAGCAGGCACTCACCCCAGCAGCCGATGAATTTCAGTCTCATAGTTATCCTTCCTCAAACTGTAGGAGGAGAGAACACAAAGATCAGGGCAGAGTCAAACAGTTTGATCCAAATTTAAGACTGCCCCAATGCAACACTAAAGGCAGCTGGAACCAATAAATGGAGAGCACCACACATTCTTGAGATGTGGCAGCAAAATCACGACCCTTGAACACCACTTGGAGCACAGGGTAGCCAAACCCAACCTTGCAAAATCACTGCCAGGACTCCCCAGCAGAGGCCAGTGTGCTGATGCAGGAGGTTATGGCCACTCCAGATGGGAGATGACTCCAGCACAAGGAGACAAGGATCAGACCAAGCAACTCTATCATCAAGGTCTCATTGTGACCAGCACTCACCTCTCCACATTTTTAAGCTGGACATTTGGAACTGTGTTGAACTTGTGCTTCTTGAAATAGGCTTCCTGGGAGAAAGAGAGAGGGCAGGGAAGGAAAACCAGGTTTGACCATGGTCAGCAAGACCTGGAGATGACCTCAAGCATCGCCACTACTTGTGGAGGTGTCTGAGTCAGAGCTCAGCAGCAGGACAGGGCCTGGGGGCTGCAGGAGGTCACTCACGTGGAAGTAGCCGTTCATGTTGAGCCCCACGATGCCGAAGTGGTAGGAGCGCGAGATGTCCGGGATGATGCACTCCCGGCCCTTCCGCTGCTCCGGCATCCGCATCCACATGTCCCAGTCCCAGAGCTGGGGAGGGGAAACTGCTACTCACACTCAGCTCTGGGGACAGGCTTTGGTAGTGTGGCCATGCAGCGACCTTGCTGGGTGCCCACACCATGTCCAGCCCCTTTGGCCCCAGTGCTGGGGTGGTTATGTGCCTCCTCAAGTCACTGCCTGCCCCAAATCCATTCTGCTTGGGCATCCTTCCCAGAATAAGCACAGGGATAGCCCCTCCAGGAGCTGTACACCCAGGGCCTGATGGTGGGCAGAGGTGGGGGTGTAGAAGAAAGGGACATTCCAAGGTGCTCACCTTCTCAGGGGTTGGCCACTTTGGCTCCAGCTCGTCCTTGTACAGGCTCTTCCGGAGCACCCATCCCAGGCCTGGCATGGTTTCCACACGGTACAGGAGTGATGGGTCCTCAGCTGTGTGCTCATAGCCCTGCAACGTTATGGGGAGTGTTCAGCACCCTGAATGCACCCATATCCCACCAAAAAGAGGGAGGCATCGTGCTCCATTGAGTTTCTCATTATGTAAAGAGGGGAACAGCCACGGGGAAGCACATGGCAGGGACAGGAAGGTGATTTTCAGGGGCAATTCTGAAGAGTTCAGGGCTGGGGAGACAGACCCCCTTAGGATGACAGTAGGGACACACACCCTGCTTTAAAGATGGAACCTGGACCCCAGTCTGACATGGAAACAACACAAGGCAGAAGTGACCCTGCTCCACCATCCTTCCCTGACCCACCTGGTCATTCCAAGCAGAGATGCAGTACAGGCTCTCGTCCTCCTCCAGAAGGTGTATTGACTGGCTCAGAAAGCTGAGGAAAGAGTTGACCCTAGTCAAACACCCTTCTACCATGCACACCAAGGCAAACCCACCACAAAGAGATGAGCCACGCCCAACTGCTGGAACTGCTTATCCCAATTTTTGGCCTAGACAGCTGATGCTGGTGGGACACCAAGGGAGGAGCACCCAAACAAGCTAAGCTGCATCTCACCATGGGGAAAGGACAGCATTGTCTACTGCCCATCAGCCTCTTCTCCTTAAGAAGAAACAGGAGCCTCACTGGAGGCTCATCAGCCCCTGTCCTCTGGTACGGGGCAGCTCCAACCATGTGAATGGATCAGCATCCCCAAAAAGCCAAACAGGAAGAGATCCCCAACCCTGAAATCACCCTGCACTGATTGCCAGGACAGTGGCCTCAGACTCAGAAGGCAGAATGCAGTTAGGGCTTTTGCCTGGGGTCTGCTTCAACCTCAGGCAAGTGAGCTACAGCTGACAGGGATCTGGCCTTTCCTGAGCATCCAGAGACCTTCCAGGAACCCCCAGCTTTACCTGAAGAAGTCAACAGAAATGTCAAGATCTTCCTCCAGAACCACAGCAAATTTAGCATCCTGTAGGGCAAGGAGAAGATCAGAAGGATGGAGATGAACAGGACAGTGCAGAGACACAAGCAGTGTGCTGTGTCTGTGTGGTTCCCTGCCCTGGAGGACTGATCCCAGCTCCTGTGGGACAGGGATCACAAATGCCAGGGGAAGGCTGTGCTGTAGCAGGCTCACTCACCGGGAACAGGTTGAAGGTTGCAGTCAGACTGGCTTTGTAGTGCTACAAGAAAAGACAACCATTGCCTGTGTTAGCATCAACCTGGCACAGATCTGGGGTTAAGCCTGCCTCTCTCAAATGCTATTCCAGGTCCCTGGAAATAACTGTCCCAGGATTTGAAAGCTCTCTGACCTGGGAAACTCTGGCGTTTTTAATGCTGATGGGAGTGTGCTGTATTCCTGACAGGCCAAACAGCTCCACGACATCCATTGGCTCCTGCAATGGAAAAGTACAAAGCTCATCAAATGTGTGGGTCATTCTCCCCTCCCCTCCCAGTGTCACTCCCCAGGACAACAGGAACATCCCCTGCATGTGGCTGTCTTCTTGGAGATTACTGAGGCTCAATACAGACCCTGCAGCACAGAACTTGCCAAACCCTTGTGGCCCTTCAGCCCTCCAGCATCACCATGATTTTGTTAGCCCTTTTTGCAGACACAAAGTTGTATCCACGAATATCTGGGAGGTCCCAATTCCAGCCCCCCACAAATAGTGCAGAAAGCAAACAGGTACAGCCAGGACCACTAATAGCTGCCTAATGGCAAGACCACAACCAACTCAACTTTCTCTCACAGTTGCCATGAGAAGGATCTTTCTGACCAAGGACAGGGGTTAGAAGTAATCCAGATTTGGGCTGAGGTATCTCTGCCCCAAGAAGGAGCTGCCAAGGCCTTTTCCATCCCCTTACTGTGCATCCCACCTCCTGGCCACAAAAGAGAGAAGGAGCTCCCATTGTACCAACCCTTCCCCCTTTCCCAGGTATCCACCATGGCAGCATCCAGGCTGCCCCCTCGTAGCTAAGGGATGCTGCTCCAGTTGCCATGGCAATGGATGCTGCTATCTTTAACTGCTCTGATGTGGTGCAGCAAGAGCCTGCATAAACAAGCCAGCTCCCCCAGCCCCACAATGTGGCAGTGGTGGGAGAGACCTGCAAGGGAACAACTGTCTCCATCCCAAGACAACCAGGCAGCACCTCAGTGTATGCTGCAGAGATGAGGCCTAGCAAGCTCCTGAGATCTATTAAGATCCCACATGCCTGCCCCAGAGTACATTCCACTGCCAGAGAAACATGGCTTTCAGTGGGACTCTCCAGGGCTACACAGGGTTGAGTGAGAGGACGACCTTTGCCTATAAAGGGCTAGTTCTCCTCCACCTGGCCCCAGCTTTCATGAACCCCAAGCTTTGAGCCTTGGCAAAACACTGTTTTGTGTCTCTTCACCTCTTACTGAGAATGGAGCTGGACAGGCATGGCTGGACTGGTTTGCTCCTCTCCATGTGAAGCAGCTGGACAGGCGGTGTTACACCCAGAGCAGCTCAAGGGGCTGGCAGTGCTCATCAAGTGAGAAAAGGGGATGGGGAGAGCCCAGCATGACCACCACGTGCCATTCCTACACACCAACCCCCTCCTGACATGGGGATGTCAGTCCTGGGCTTTGGGAAAGGCCAAGGCAGCTTTATCCACACCCATGGCTTGGCTGACTTTGTGTAGGAGCAGGTGAGGAGCGGCGTGACACACAGCAGGAGGAAGGTGACAAGGCTCTCAACTTGCCACCCTCCAAGGGCTGGGCCAGCACTGGGCTGGGGGAGCACAGAGCTGGCCACAGGGATCTCTGACAATGCTCTCACCTCATAGTAGCCATCGATGAAGACTGTGATCATCTGTGGGTTGACACCCTGAGCCGACAGCAAGGAACGCAGCATCCTGCGGAGAGACAGAGACCTGAGCACAGCACAGCCCGGGGGCACGGGCCCTTCAGCACAGGGTGTGGGTCCCTTGGGATGGGCAAAGTGTGCACCATGAGGGAGCAGGACCTGCCTATGCCTTCCCTTCCCTCCTTGGTGCTCACACAACCCAGGAGGAGGGTGGATCCTGCCAGCAGGAGAAGGGGATGGGCCGGGGCCATGCCTGGTCTTGTGGCACGGAGCAGAGGAGCTGTGCCCTCTGGGAGTCCTTACCTGTACAGGTAGTTGGGGCGGTTCCCTGCAATGACAGCTACAGGCACATCAAAGACTTTATTGTCCTTGAGCTGGAAGAGAACAATGTCTATGAATGGGGGTGGGAGAGGCCATGCAAACCAAAATGATTATACGTTCTACGTCACTAAGATACAAGGGGTGGGGACCCACTGTTAAGACAGTAGAGCTGCACGGTCCTATCTCTTGGCTCAGGGCCACACCAACCAACCAGGATACCCTTAGCACGACTGAAAACCCTACCAGCTTCCCTTTTTCACCTCACCTCTTACCCAGCTCACATCCACTCAGAGACCTGCGTCTGAACCCTTCAGCACTGTGCCAAGGACAGCCCAAAAGTCACAACAGCTGTTCTGTCTGTAGATATTCAGGCTCTGCTGCTTACACTGATATCCCTAGAATAGGGTAACTATTCCTGGCAAATCAGAGCAAAGGAATTTCCCTGCCCCAGCATGACCTGCCCCTGGGTATTCACCCCACCTTTGCTGGGGCTAAGGGCTTGCCCAGGGGGAGCTTGCATCACTCAGCTAGTGCTTAAGGACAGTGCTCTGCATCAGCTGCAAAACACACCTGGTGCAGCCCAGCCCTCCCTCCTGGAGCCTTCCTGACCATGTGGCCTGCACTCACGGGATCAGGGTTGAACTCGATGGGTGTGGGGTCCTTGCAGCTGCAGACACTGCCATAACCTTCCACCTTGCTGCAGAACCTCTTGCGGCGCCGGTTCAGCTCCGTGTCGGGCCAGTGGCACTCAGCATCTGGAGGCACCAAGGAGAACAACAGGCCTGTCACCCTCACACACTCACCTCGGGTGCTCCAGGCTGGGAAACCACACACAGGGCTCTCCCTGGGCTCAGCCAGCAAGCCAGTCCTTGGCAGTGAACAAGCAACACTTTGGATGCCAGACACAACCCCAGGAGCCATCCAGAGGCCAGCCCCATCTCTGGCCTCTCAGAGCAGCAGGTTGTTCAAGGCCAGCAGTCAGAAACAGACCAGACCAGGTCTGGTTTGGAGAGGTGACAACTGGCCACGTTCCCTCTTCTCCATTCTCACCTTTCTCAACAACCATGCCTGGAATTGCCATGGAAGTAGGAAGAAAGGGAGCTGAGCCCATTTTAAAAGTTACCATTATCATCTCAAAAAGCTTTAAATGACTTTGACTTAAAATCAGGCAGCAGGGAGATGTCTCCCAGAGACACCCCTGTAGTTCTTACCTTCCACAGATGTCAAGTGAACTTCTGTCTTCAGCAGAACAGGGTCACCCCACGTTGAGAGTGCAGGTGACTTGGCATGCTTCTCCCCATACACTTCACCTGGAGCAGGAACACAGGGTCAGGACTGCCTGGAAGGGCCCAGCCTCATTTGTCAAGGGGCTGTCAGCCTGAGGGACAGCTTGTCACCTTTTCCTATTCGCCTCTGGCAAACTGCTGAAGGAATATGCTCTGCCTCCATACCCTCCTCACCCCCAGGAATGGAGCTGCCACTCTCTGGGACTTGTTCCCTGCTCAAAGAGCCTGTTGGGGATGGGCTGGGTTTCTCTTCACCTGGCTTCTCCCAAAGAAAGAAGCCACAAAGCCTCTCCCAGCCTGTGCAAGACTCACCCCCCTTCTTCCCCACAAAGGTCCACATGTCTCTCCAGCTCAGGAAAGGTGCAACTTGGCTCCCCAGGCTTTTCAGGACATTCTTGGCTGTCTCCTTGAGGTGAAAGGAGCCTTCATCCTGGAACAAAACACAACCCTGTAGCTGAGGTCTGCCTCCTGACAGGGAAATCTCCCATCCATACCAAAGGGGTACAGGGCCCACTCCTACCCTTGAACCAGTTGAGCCAGAAACCTTCAGGGTCTCTGTGCCACTAAAGCTGTTGGTGGCTTCATAATGGCCCACAGGCAGGTCAGAAGAATCATGAACTCCTGTTTTCTTGAAACCAAATTGTTCTCAAGAAGGGCCATGTGTTAAGCAACACTTCACACAGCTAAACACGAAAACCTTGAAGCAGCACAGTGCTGCTTGCACAGCAGCCCAGACCTACCACAGTCCACAGGGCCCTGTAAAGCCTGGAACTGGGAGACAGAAGGATCCCACCACATTCTTATATTTCCTCACATCCATTCTCCACCTAACCCCTTGCCTATTGCTGTGGACTCTGATAAATCTGTGTTTTGCTCTCCTGCTTTGCTGGGCACAGCAGTACCTACAGCAAGAATGGAGAGCAAGAGGACAAGGGAGGTGATCCAGACAGGGAGTCACAGCTCCATGGGGATGTGACATTTAGTCCTGGGAATGCTTGATGACATTTAGGAGACTACTGCCCAGATGAGCTTCAGGACATCCTGACTCAAGATGACTTTTTATTTTTTATATTAGGGTCACTCCTACCTTAATGGTGAATATTAGGATCCGGCCCCGGGCAACCATGTTGAGGAAAAGTACCATGGCTTCATCTTCGTGGGGGGAATAGGTGTCAAAGACCCTCTTGGCCATCACATGTCCCTGTTGGTATTCATACGTCAGATGGATCTTAAATACTACATGGTATGGACACACAGAACTATGGAAATCTGCCCTGGAAGCCTCACTGCCTGAGCACCACAGGGAGTGGCTTTTCCGGTATGCCAGGGAGTTATTCCCCAGTTAGTCCCCAGGCAAGCTCAGCCCTCAGGCCTTCCTGCACAGAGGTCCATGGGAAGCATCACCCAGCCTCACAGCTCCTCCCCTGCCCGCTCCCCAAGGACAGCAGCAGCACAAGGAAACCCTGCAGGGACTCTCTGGGTGACCGTGCCATGCTCTGCAAACTGCAGACAAAAAGCGTTCAGGGCCTTCCCTCCTGACTGCCCCTGGCCTCAGCAGCCAACAGTTCAAGAGCAAGGACAGACTGCCCAGTTTGGAAAGGCACGGGGCTGTTTTACCGTGGCCTGATTTAAGACGATGACATGGATCCCTCTTCCCTGCTCCCGAGCCTCATCTTCCAGGACCTGCAAGTGGATAAATTATGAGAATCATATGCCAAGACCTCTTCTTATTCCCTGTCCATTCTGTGCAGCAGAGCCCCCAGACAAGAGGCAAATCTCTTTGGCTTTGCTGACTGCAGTGACGGGTGCCAGAGCCGAAGTCCTGGAAGCAGAACTTCTTGCCAGTCACTGAAGTGCTCTCACCACTGCTGTTTGTGGCTTCACCCATTGAGCTCTGCCACCTCTGCTCACAGGACAGCCAGCACCTGTCACTCACCGTGGTCCCATCCACAGCCACATAGACCTTCGACCGGCTGGAGTACACCTCGACATCCAGGACCTTCTTGTTGTTGACAGGGTGCCTGGGGACCTCCACATTCAGCATCTCGTCATCTACAGCAGAGAAATTCCCAGTTTCAACCAGTACAGGCACCTCTAGCTTGTCCCTGCTCTGTGCTAACCCATCCAGAAGGGTGTGCCCAGCAGGCGCCCCAGCCCAAGGAGTCATGGGTTGGAATTTACAGGGATGGTGGGTAAGGGGAAATACCAAATGACAACAGCTCTGACCCCACAGAAACCTCTGCAACCAAATGTGCTAAAGCCTTCAGTAGACAGACCAGGAAGGGAGCAGCATTTTCTATTAATTTTTGTTAAACCCACATGCACAGACCTGTTTTTTGTGATGTAGCTGGTCACAAGTTAGCCCTGACTTGAAGAAACCCTTAGCTTCCTTGCTTTCAAAGCACAACAGGATACTGCCCCTCACCATAGTCCTGTGCAGACTCCTCTTCCTCCTCATAAGCAGCTCTCCTGGTGTCCAAGATCAGCTTGATGTTCACAATTACAGTCACAAGCAGGAAGAGGACAGCACCTGTCTGCAATGCAAGATGTTAGAAATTTGCAAGTAACAACCCCAAAACCAGCCTTGGCATGGGCTGCAGGGCGTCCCAAGGAGATCCTGTATGGGATCACAAGCATCTGACATTTCCCCTGATTTTTTTCTGAGGAAAGTAAAGATAAAGAAATACATTTCATGATGAAATGCATTCATCAGCTGGGGAGCACTGACTCCTTGATATGTGAGAATTAACCCACTTCCAATGTATCCCTGCTTCCAGATCTGTGAGCAGACTCCTGCTAAATTATTGCATCAAGGTTGAGGGTCCCTCCAGGCAAAGAGTTTGGTAGTTCAGAGTTACAGCTCCCAGGGTAACCTTAACTTCTGCCTCTGCTGCAGCATCACTACTCTCATCCATCCCTCTGGAACCAGAGGATGCACTCAGGGTGTTCAAAGGCAAGGAGATCCTGTGCAGCTGAATCAAACAAAGGGAAGAAGCCGAGGTCTGATTTCAGGAAACTGCACTGTACCACAGAGACCAGAGACCAGCCTGCAGCCTTACTGTCTGCAGCAAACTTCAATTGCAACCCTTGTGGATGCTGACACAGGGCTTGGGAAGGTCCAGGGGCTCTGGAACAGACCCTTGATTCTCTGAGGTCATTAATGGGGCTGGGATCACACACCGGCCTTGGTGAGAGGCACTAAAAGGATTTCTGCCCTGTCTGTCCAGCTACTGCCTCAAAGCTCCCTGTTGCTGCTACCCCTGCCAAGCAGGTCCAAGGAGCAACTGAGGAAAATGGAAAACCAGCAATAAGACAACACGATGGTATAAATGTCACTATGGCATTTTGGCTTGTTAATTTGCTGTTGACTCAGGAGTATGAGCACCTTTTGGGATCTGTGCACAGAAAGCTTTTAATTAAGCACGAACAGAGCTGTGAGCTCATGGAGAGGCAGCGAGGCCACCTCACCAACCTGCCCAGACCTTCTGCCCTCATCAGATGAGGGAATAGCCCCGGTGACCAGAGCAAATAAGGCAATAAGGAATAAGGATTAAGCAAAACCAGCAGCCAGATCTAGCAGAGCTGGCTTGGTCAAAGCTAACTAATGAATACTTGGCTGCAGCTCTGGTCTACCTATTTTAAGCCAAATGTTCATCTTTGTTTTAAGCAGTGCCACAAAGTACAGAGATGTGTGCAGGCTCTAGCCCGTTGTCCCAGCATGGTGAGCAATGCCTGCTTGAATGACCAGACCCATTCCCAAGCCTTCAACGCCCTATCAGACACAGAACTGGGCACTCCTCTTGCCCAGGGAGCCCTCATGAGCCTTTGTCCTCCCCTGCTCCCTCCCACAGCAACCAACTGCCAGATCTCATGAGCTCCTCTCAGGAAAGGCTCTTTTTCTGTGTTTTGCTGCCATGGGACCAAACCTTGCTGTCCTTACAGCCCCAGACACCCCCAGGATGTCATCTCCACCAAGGATTAGCTGTTTTACAGCACAAGCAACCAAGCCTGAGCCTTTCCCAGACACCAGCTGCCTCTGCATGAGATCCTGTTACCAAGCCCTATTTTCTCTGTCCACCTGTTGTGCCTTATACCAGGCTTGGTTTGCAAATCAAACAGCTAAAGCCTGAGCCCTGCAGCAATCAGCATGGGTCCAGAGCCAGGTTTCTAGCTGAAAGCTTCCCAAGGCCACCTGGATAATTGTATCTCCTCCCACAGCCAGGTCTCAACAGGTCTGCTGGCAGCTGAAAGGAGCTGCTACACGCGGCAGACCCTTCCACACACGGGCACTTGGAGGCAGCTTCCTGGGGAACAAGTTATGCTTCCTCAGCACGTCAGGTCACCCAGACTGCCAGCAGACGCACTTCCACCCATGCAGCTGCCCCATAAACTTGTAAATCCTGTAGATTATCCTCCCTAATCTGCTGCAGGGCCGCGGGTGACTCACCTGGCAGAGCTTCCGCAGCGCGCGCTGGTTCATCAGCTTGTACTTCCAGGCCAGGTACCAGCTCCGCTTCTTGTGGGGCTTCACAGGCGGGTTGGGCTTCCACTCCTCCATGGTCCCGGGGGCAGCCGTGTGGGGCGGGGGTCAGGATGCGTGCTGCTCTGCTCTCGTGTCCATCGGGGCTCCCTGCTGGGATGGGTGCAGGGTGAGGGAGCTGACTTCAAACTCTCTCCCCAGCAAAGGCAGAGCCTGGCACAGGCAGTTGCCGTGGACTGCACTGATGTGCTAGGAGCACAAGCCCTTTGGAGCCTCCCTGCCTGCCAGAACTCCTGCTGGGAGCAGTGCAGGAGGCCAGGCTTTGCTGCAGGGTGAGGGGAAGCCCCTGAACTCATCGGCCAGTGCCTGCCTCTGCTCCAGGCCAAACCCTCAGCGGGGCTGCTGCAGTGCCAGGGGCTCACTCCCACGCCCTGGGCAAGAAAAGCAGCCCAAAGTCACAAGCAGCCAACAGATCCATCAGTTGTTATGGAACGGGCCCCACTGGCCATGTGTGCCAGCGGCGTCCCTGGTGGAGAGACAGCCTCCCCACCAAGAGCCGGGCACGGGAGCAGCACCGGCCCGGCGCCCTGCTGGAGCTTCCAGCACGCCCGGGCAGCGGGGCTGCGCCGGCGGGAGGCCGGGCCCGGAGCAAACCGCTGGGCCTGGGCGGGACGGGAGCCCGGCAGGGCCAGGGACCCGGCTGGAGCACAGCGCCCGGCAAGGCCAGCCGGGGCGGGGGAGCAGCGCCCAGGGGCCCGCAGGCTCTCAGGGGGCGCAGGCGGCGAAGGGCACCCAGGCGCTGCGGGCCAGCCGGGTGTCTGAGGGCGGCGGGGAGAGGGGACCCAGGCGCTTCGGGACCGCGGGGAGGCCGGGGAGGGCCGGAAGGCGTGTGCCGGCCGCGCTACTCACGGGGGGGCCGGGCCGGGCCGGGCCGGGCTGGGCTGGGCCGGGCTGGGCTGGGCCGGGCTGGGCTGGGCAGGGCCGGGCAGGGCCGGGCAGGGCCGGTCCCGGCTCGGCGGTGCCGCCGCCGCCCCGAGCTCCCTCCGCGCCGCTTCCGGCGCCGCAGCGACACCGCGGGGGCGCGGCCGGCGCTGGCCCCGCCCCCGGCCCCGCCCCGCGCCGCTCCGCGCGCCCCGGCGGGCCTCGCTGGTGCGCGGGCAGGTGGCGGCGGGGGCGGGGCCGGGGGCGGGGCCGGCGCCGGGGGCGGGGCCGGGCGCGGGCCGCGGTGACAGCGCGGCCGCCGCCGCCCCACCCGCATGGAGGGCGGCGGGGAGGCGCTGCCCGCCGACCTGCGGGACCTGGCGGGCAAGGTGGGACGGCGCCCGCCCGCCGTGCTGCTGCGGGGGCTGCGCGCCGACACCGCCCCCGCGCCGCCCGCGCCGCCCGCGACGCCCGCGCCGGCCCGCGGTGCCCACCCGCCGCTCGCCGAACGCCTCCGGACGCTGCGCCTCGAGCTGGTGAGTGCCGCGGCACCGGGAGCGCTGCCGGCCGCCCCCCCGGTAACTGACCGTCCCGAGCCGCGGGCACCGCAGCCACCTCGGGCGGCCGCTTGCCGCCCCCGGTGACAGTCCCCAATAGTGCCCGCAATTTGGGGAGCCCCCCTGCTCCTCCGTGTGCCCAGCTCCTGGCCCTTCCCCGGCCGCTCTCTGCCCCCGGCCCACGCAGCATCCACCCCCGGGGTCCCCCTCGGCCGCCTCCGTCCTGCCCCCCTCGCGGCCCCGGACGCCGGCTCCGTCGGGGATCGCGGTGTCCGGGATGAGAATTTCGGGCTGGCACCTTCGCCAAGGGCACGGTGGTGGATGTTGTCCCTCCCGGGTGTGACCCCCAGGGTGGCAAGGCACGGGCATCGCTGGGAGCTTTCCCGGGCCGGTTCCTGCGGGGGCTCTCGGCTGTGCTGCAGCCCGTTCCGGGGCCGTGCCCGTGGCACATTCCTCGCCTCCCTCCTTCGGGGAGCGAGCAGGGACCGGCGGTGCCTGCGCCGCCGGGAAACGTGGCGAGGTTGGGCAATGGGTTCAAGTGCAGCGGGGGGAAGGGACTCTCCCACGCACGAACATGCCGAGCGGGTGGGAATGAGCGTTGTTTCCACAGGGAAACAGGCTAAATACGCCCGCATCTCCCTGCGTGCCCCCGGGGGGCTGGAGCACCACCCAGCCCGAGCCCTCCGCTGTGGCTGATTCAATTTTCCCGTCGGTGCAGGAGCTTTCATCCTCCCTCTGCTTTCATCCTCCCTCCGCAGCGCTTCCAGGCTGCACCCTGACCGGAGGAGAAAGGTCTCTGGGGCAGCCGTGTTTGCCCTGCCCGGGTGCAAGCAGCCTCAGCCTGTGGCCAGCAGGGCCTGCCCGGGCCGGGCATTATTCACCTTGCCTCAAAAAGGCATTTCCTTGCCCTGCCCTGGCTCTTCTTGCTGGCCACTGAGGAAGTGGGGACACTGCACACCCAGGTCAGCAGATTGGGTCTGGAACCCAGGTGCCAAAACCCAGCACGGGGCTCTCCTCCTCGCCCCATCCCCATGAACAGGGACCAGAATTCCCCCCCACCCCAGAGCAGCAGGAATCCAGCAAACCCGATGCTCAGAGGATAAGCTGGCCTGGGAGTGGGCGGTGGGAGGAGAATTTAGCAAATTCCCACTCTCGCCTCCTGATCTGAGGAGGAAGATTTATCCCTAGGGCTAGGTATCTTGAAAGGAGAAGGCGCCTGAGGTTTCTTGTGTGCTGGGGAGGGGAGCAGGGCTGTATCTGCCATGGAGAGCGTGAGGAGGAGTGTGACAGTCCCCTGTACAGCCCTCCTTGGGGCGAGGTCGTGCAGTGAACTTCAGTGCATCTGGAGGAGCACAGAGAGCAGCCTGTGCTGGGTCTCCTCCCACAGTAACCATGTCTTGCTGGAGATGGGGTTTCTTGGAGTGCAGTGGGGAGGTCAGGCTGCTGTGAACTAGCAGCAGATTGATGGCTAACTCCTTCCAGCAAGCAGTATGGAAAGAAGGGAGTGTTATCCCACCCTTGGCTTTTGGGTTGGCTCCCCGGGCATCTCTGACAGCTGCAGTTCTGCACGAGGCAGAGAAAAATGGGGAACCCCCCACCAGGGGTTTCCAGCTCTCCTCCTCCTCCGTCGTCTCCCTGCCAAGGCCAGATGCTTTAGCAGTGCGTGCAGAAAAGTCCATTGTAGGCAGTTTTTTAAATAACTTGCCTAGAAAGGAAATTTCTGTACTTGGAAGCTGGCTGCTGCCCCAATCCGGGCACATCCCTGCTATTTTTTATTTAAATCCAGCTTGAGGAGCATGAGGAGGGGGTGGGAGGGCTGGTGTTGGGTCTTTACAAATCTTTGACCCTTTTTTTTCCTGTCGAATGGAGCGAGAGGTGTCACGTGCTGAAATCCTGGCTGGAGTTTTCCCAGGCTCCTTCCTCGGATGCTTCTAAGGCTGCTCTGGCTGTGGGACTGGAGACAGGGGTCTCAGGAGACTGTGGGGTCACCCGTGGGAGGGCAAGTGACTCCCGGGGTACCGGATGCTGAGGATCAGGCGCTGTGCTTAAACATGATCCCTGGGGAGCGCATGGATTTCTGTCACTGCTTGCTGATGCTGGGCACAGGACGTGCTTGTGAAGGAGTCCATGGGCATCTGCAGGCTGCCTGTTTGCCCTGCAGTGGGTTTTCTCCCATTCCCCCCATCCTTATTTCCTTTCCTGGCAAAATATTTGCGTCCTGTGCAGGGGAAATCCAGTGGCTTTTGGCGGCCAGTATCATACAGACAGGAATGTCTTGGCACACAGGGCTTTCCATTAGGAAAACAGATGTTTCTGCAGCAACTGAGGTTTGCAAAGAGCTTCCCCAGTCTCGGAGGGGCAGGAGTCGGTGAGGCAAATGGTGTGATCAGCAGTGCCTGTCCTCCTTGTCCTCCCGTTTTGGGAGTGATTTGGGTCTCCAGATCCTGCCGTGTGACATTGTCACCAGGCTTGGTTCAGACACTAGAAGGTGAGAAGTAAAGGCATGAAGGGACCAGTCTGGGGAAGTGCTGGTGGTCCAGCCAGCCAGTTGCACTGAGCAATGCCTGATCCTCTTGCCCTGCCAGCATCCTCCTAGGTCTTGGAAGATGCTCTGGGATCAGATCTGCATCCAACACCTCCAGTTCCTTGCTTACTCCTTGTTCCCATAGAAGATAGCAACACAAGTGCCCTGGATTTATTTCCCTGAGGGGGTTGGTGGCTGGTGGGATCTATAAGTTGTTGGTCACCAATGGCCGTGTCCCCAGCTCTTGGACAGGGCCCCCTGGGGTGGCTCCCTGCAGGATGTTCTCCCATATCATGCTTTTCACCAAGCAGCTTAGGAGACCTGTGGCCACCAGAGTTCCACCTCTGTTGGGCTGGGACATGAGTCCCCTGTGTCACCTCGAGTCCCCTGTGCTGTGTCTCCCCCCCAGGCCTACCTGCGAGCGGTGGACGTGAAGATCCTGCAGCAGCTGGTGGTGGTGAACGAGGGCATCGAGGCGGTCAAGTGGCTGCTGGAGGAGCGGAGCACGCTGACCAGCCGCTGCAGCAGCCTGGCCAGCAGCCAGTACAGCCTGGTGGAGAGCCAGGAGGCCTCGCGGAGGGGCAGCTGGGACAGCCTGCAGGACCCCAACGACAGGCTGGACAGCATCTCCGTGGGCAGCTACCTGGACACCTTGGCTGATGACATGGATGAGTACTCCCACAACGCCGCCGAAAGCGCCGCTGCAGCCACATCGGGCAGAGCCCCGGCCAGGGCAGAGCAGGACTGGGTCAGGATCGACCTCGAGAGGGGTCTTGCAAAGCAAGAGAAGGACACAGAGGAGCACGAGTGGCCCCACGTGGACCTCTCCCCACCTGGGTTGCCCCAGGATCAGCGGTTTGCTAAGGAGCCCCAGGTGGCCAATGGGTATTTGGGCCAGCAGTCCCCCTCTCTGGAACCAGACAGAGACACCAAATCACCACCAGGGGCCAGGGAGAGGCTGGGGAAGGGAAATCCAGATGGGAAGGCTTGGAAAGCTGAGGCTGACCTTGAGAACTGCAAACTCAACAGCAAACTGCACCTGGAGTACGATGCCCACTGGCGCTGGCTCCAGTCACAGGATGATGTGACATTCCTATAGCCCGTGGCTTTGCCTTCCCAGCCCAGCTCTCCCAGCTGCCCACTCTGCTTCACTTCTCTGTGCTTGGGAGAGTTGGGGTGGCTGGAGGGGGGGGCCAGGCTGGCTTGGTGGGTTGCACTGTTCCTTTGATGGCCCAAACAGCATTTGGTGATGCAGCCATAAGGGACTGGGTGCCTGCCCTGCAGCACATTTCTGGGAGAGGAGGGGTGAAGTGGGTCCTGGT